>NC_080383.1:58403304-59744425 GCF_014773155.1 Arachis stenosperma
AAGAGGCAAGAAAGAGAATAATCCAAAGAATCTTTGGAATGAAGAGAAGTTCTTAACCAAAGAACATGAAGACCATTATCATAAAATAATGGGTCTGAGGTCAGTGATCCCGGAAGTTAAATTTGATCTGAAAGAAGATGAATATCCGGGGATCCAAGAGCAATTCGAAACAGAGGATGGGAAGTTCTAACCAATCCTGAGACAAAGGTTGGAAGGAACATGGTTCAGGAATTCTACTCAAATCTGTGGCTAACAGATAAGCAGAGAATGACTGGAACTGTTACCATACCATACCCATAGAACCATGGTCAGAGGGAAAGTTATATTCTTCCATCTGGACAAAATAAGAGAAATCTTCAAGTTGCCTCAACTGCAAGATGATCCTGATTCCTTTAATAGGAGGATGGTGAGAGTAGATAAGGGGTTGGATCAGGTTCTAGAGAACATATGCCTCCCTGGAACTAAGTGGATAACCAATTCTAAGGGTGTCCCAAACCAACTCAAGAGGGGAGACCTCAAACCAATTGCAAGAGGTTGGCTAGACTTTATTGGGCGTTCCATATTGCCCACTAGCAACCGTTCTGAGGTCACCATCAAGAGAGCAGTGATGATTCATTGCATTATGCTTGGAAAAGAAGTGGAGGTTCATCATGTGATTGCCTGTGAGATCTACACAATAGCAAATAAGAATTCCACTGAAGCCAAATTGGCTTATCCAAGCTTGATTTCCTTGCTCTGTAAAGAGGCTGGGGTGAAGATGGGAGTAGATGAGTTCATACCCATTGAACACCCAATCACCAAGAAGTCAATGGAAGGACAAGTGCAAGACAACTCCATCAAAAGGAGGGCGCATGAGTTCCTCCCTGAACTCCCTGAAATTGGCTACTGGGCCAACCTAGAAGCATCTATTAACAAGTTGCAAGAGACTATGGAGCAACTGAAGGAAGAACAGCAGAATCAAAACTGCATGCTCTGTAAATTGCTGAAGGAACAAGAGAAGCAAGGGCGTGAAATTCAAGAGATGAAACGCCAAAAGCTCTCCTCCCAAGCTGAGGGAGCATCCACTTCTCAAAATCAAGGTTGTTGAGTCCTAACTCTGTGAAAACCTCTATCATTAGTAGCCTATGTTTTTGCGTTTTTTTTTTATCTTATTTTGTTCTCTATTTTTATTTTCTAGTTTAATCTTATCTCTAGTTTTGAGTCTTGTTCTTAATTCATAATTAATAAAATTAGAGTTTATGCCTTAAAGCTATGAATGTCCTATGAATCCATCACCTCTCTTAAAGAAAAATGCTTTAATCACAAAAGAACAAGAAGTACAGGATTTTGAAATTTATCTCTGAAACTAGTTGAATTAGTTTGATGTGGTGACAATACTTTTTGTTTTCTGAATGTATGCTTGAACAGTGCATATGTCTTTTGAATTTGTTATTCATGAATGTTAAAATTGTTGGCTCTTGAAAGAATGATGGAAAAAGAGACATGTTATTGAGGATCTGAAAAATCATAAAAAAATGATTCTTGAAGCAAGAAAAAGCAGTGAAAAAAAAAATATTTTTCGAAAAAAAAAAGAAAAAAAAAAGAAAAAAAAAAGAAGAAAAGAAAAAGAAAGAAATAGGAGTTGTGATCCAAGACAAAAGAGTGTGCTTAAGAACCCTGGACACCTCTAATTGGGGACTTTAGCAAAGCTGAGTCACAATCTAAAAAGGTTCACCCAATTATGTGTCTGTGGCATGTATGTATCCGGTGGTAATACTGGAAGACAAAGTGCTTTGGGCCACAGCCAAGACTCATAAAGTAGCTGTGTTCAAGAATTATCATACTTAACTAGGGGAATCAATAACACTATCTGGATTCTGAGTTCCTAAAGAAGCCAATCATTCTGAATTTCAGAGGATAGAGTGAGATGCCAAAACTGTTCGGAGGCAAAAAGCTACTAGTCCCGCTCATCTAATTGGAACTATGTTTCTTTGATATTTTGGAGTCTATAGTACATTCTCTTCTTTTTATCCTATTTGATTTTCAGTTGCTTGGGGACAAGCAACAATTTAAGTTTGGTGTTGTGATGAGCGGATAATTTGTATGCTTTTTGGCACTGTTTTTAGTATGTTTTTAGTATCTTTTAGTTAGTTTTTAGTATATTTTTTATTAGTTTTTAATTAAAATTCACTTTTCTGGACTTTACTATGAGTTTGTGTGTTTTTCTGTGATTTCAGGTATTTTCTGACTGAAATTGAGGGTCCTGAGCAAAAATCTGATCCAGAGACTGAAAAGGACTGCAGATGCTGTTGGATTCTGACCTCCCTACATTCAAAGTGGATTTTCTGGAGCTACAGAAGCCCAATTGGCGCGCTCTCAACGGCATTGGAAAGTAGACATTCTGGGCTTTCTAGCAATATATAATAGTCCATACTTTGCCCAAGATTTGATGGCCCAAACCGGCGCTCAAAGTCACCTACAGAAATTCCAGCGTTAAACGCCGGAACTGGCATAAAATTTGGAGTTAAACGCCCAAACTGGCATGAGAGCTGGCGTTTAACTCCAGAAAAGGTCTCTACACAAAATTCCTTCATTGCTCAGCCCAAGCACACACCAAGTGGGCCCGGAAGTGGATTTTTCTGTCATTTACTCAATTCTGTAAACCTTAGGACACTAGTTTACTACATATAGGATCTTTTGACATTGTATCCGTACCGGAGGACCTCATAACATTTTGTACACGTTTCTTTCCACAGTATGAGCCTCTAAACCCCATGGTTGGGGGTGAGGAGCTCTGTTGTGTCTTGATGGATTAATGCAATTACTACTGTTTCTTATTCAATCATGCTTGCTTCGATTCTAAGATAACACTTGTTCTTAATCCGGATGAATGTGATGATCCGTGACAATCATCATCATTCTCAACTATGAACACATGCCTGACAACCACCTCTGTTCTATCTTAGATTGAGTAGTTATCTCTTGGGTTCTTTAATCGGAATCTTCGTGGTATAGGCAGGACCTGATGGCAGCATTCAAGAGAATCCGGAAGGTCTAAACCTTGTCTGTGGTATTCTGAGTAGGATTCAATGATTGAATGACTGTGACGTGCTTCAAACCCGTAACCTACTGGGCGTTAGTGACAGACGCAAAAGAGGGATTCTACTCCGGTAGGGGAGGGAACCAAACCGGTGATTGGCAGTACTGTGACAGAGTGCGTGCATTAGCTTTCACTGCGAGGATGGGAGGTAGCCATTGACAACGGTGAAACCCTACATGAGCTTGCCATGGAAGGAGGCCTGCGTGTTTGATGAAGAAGACAGTAGGAAAGCAGAGATTCAGAAGATGGAGCATCTCCAAACCTCAACCTATTCTCCATTACTGCAATACAAGTAACCATTTCATGTTCTTTTACTTTTTACAATCAATCCTGATAATTTCTGATATCCTGACTAAGATTTACAAGATAACCATAGCTTGCTTCAAGCCGACAATCTCCGTGGGATCGACCCTTGCTCACGCAAGGTATTACTTGGACGACCCAGTGCACTTGCTGGTTAGTTGTGCGGGATTGCAAAAGTGTTATTGCAATTTCGTGCACCAGACACTAAGACACTAATGATCACAAGACACAAACATGGACAAACATAAAGCATAAAAATCGAAAAACAGAAGAATAAAGAACAAGGAAATCAAGGAACGGGTCCACCTTAGTGATGGCGGCTCTTTCTTGCTCTTGAAGATCCTATGGAGTGCTTGAGCTCCTCAATGTCTCTTCCTTGTCTTGTTCCTCCCTCATGATTCTTTGGTCTTCTCTAATTTCATGGAGGATGAGGGAGTGTTCTTGATGCTCCACCCTTAGTTGTCCCATGTTGGAACTCAATTCTCCTAGGGAGGTGTTTAGTTGCTCCCAATAGTTTTGTGGAGGAAAGTGCATCCCTTGAGGAATCTCAGGGATTTCTTGATGAGAGGGGTCTTGTGTACTCCATCTTTTTCTTGTGATGGGCTTGTCTCATCAATGGGGGTGTCTCCTTCTATGTCAACTCCAACTGAATAAAGAGGTGACAGATGAGATGAGGAAAGGCTAACCTTGCCAAAGTGGAGGTCTTGTCCGCCACCTTGTAGAGTTCTTGGGCTATAACCTCATGAACTTCTATTTCTTCTCCAATCATGATGCTATGGATCATGATGGCCCGGTCTATGGTAACTTCGGACCGGTTGCTAGTGGGAATGATTGAGCGTTGTATGAACTCTAACCATCCTCTAGCCACGGGCTTGAGGTCATGCCTTCTCAATTGAACCGGCTTTTCTCTTGAATCTTGCTTCCATTGTGCGCCCTCTTCACATATGATTGTGAGGACTTGGTCCAACCTTTGATCAAAGTTGACCCTTCTAGTGTAAGGGTGCTCATCTCCTTGCATCATAGGCAAGTTGAACGCCACCCTCACACTCTCCGGACTAAAATCCAAGTATTTCCCCCGAACCATAGTGAGATAATTCTTTGGATTCGGGTTCACACTTTGGTCATGGTTCTTGGTGATCCATGCATTGGCATAGAACTCTTGAACCATCAAGATTCCGACTTGTTGAATGGGGTTGGTAAGTACTTCCAACCTCTTCTTCGGATCTCATGGCGGATCTCCGGATATTCACCCTTTTTGAGTGAAAAGGGGACTTCGGGGATCACCTTCTTTAAGGCCACAACTTCATAGAAGTGGACTTGATGCACCCTTGAGAGGAATCTATCCATCTCCCATGACTCGGAGGTGGAAGCCTTTGCCTTCCCTTTCCTCTTTCTAGAGGTTTCTCCGGCCTTGGGTGCCATAAATGGTTATGGAAAAACGAAAAAGCAACGCTTTTACCACACCAAACTTAAAATGTTTGCTCGTCCTCGAGCAAAAGAAGAAAGAAGAGAGTAGAAGAAGAAGGAGTGAGGAAGAGGGGGAAGGTGGTGTGTTCGGCCAAGAAGGGAAAGAAGGGGTGTTTAGGTTGTGTGAAAATGAAGGGTTGAAGAAGGGTATATATAGGAGAGAGGGGGGTAATAGTTCGGCCATGATGGGTGGGTTTGGGAGGGAAAGTGGTTTGAATTTGAAGGGTGAGGTTGGTGGGGATTTATGAAGGATGGATGTGAGTGGTGAAGAAAAAGATGGGATTTGATAGGTGAAGGGTGTTTGGGGAAGAGGTATTGAGGTGATTGGTGAATGGGGGAAGAAGAGAGAGAGTGATGGTGGGGTCCTGTGGGGTCCACAGATCCTGTGGTGTCAAGGAAAAGTCATCCCTGCACCAATTGTTGCTCAAAATCACGTTTTGAGCTATTTCTGGCGTTAAACGCCGGGCTGGTGCCCATTCCTGGCGTTTAACGCCAGGTTGTTGCCCTTTACTGGCGTTTAACGCCAGTCTGGTGCCCCTTTCTGGCGTTAAACGCCCAGAATGGTGCCAGACTGGGCGTTAAACGCCCAACAGCTAGCATTACTGGCGTTTGAACGCCAGCTTCTTCTCCTCCAGGGTGTGCTGTTTTTCTTCCGGTTTTTCATTCTGTTTTTGCTTTTTTCATTGTTTTTGTGACTTCTTATGATCATCAACCTACAAAAAAATAGAATAACAAAAGAGAATAGTTAACTATAAAACATTGGGTTGCCTCCCAACAAGCGCTTCTTTAATGTCATTAGCTTGACAGAGGTCTCTCATGGAGCCTCAGAAATGCTCAGAACCGTGTTGGAACCTCCCAACACCAAACTTAGAGTTTAAATGTGGGGGTTCAACACCAAACTTAGAGTTTGGTTGTGGCCTCCCAACACCAAACTTAGAGTTTGACTGTGGGGGCTCTGCTTGGCTCTATTTTGAGAGAAGCTCTTCATGCTTCCTCTCCATGATGATAGAGGGATGTCCTTGAGCCTTAAACACAAAGGATTCTTCATTCACTTGAATGATCATTTCACCTCTATCAACATCAATCACAGCCCTTGCTGTGGCTATGAAGGGTCTGCCAAGGATGATGGATTCATCCATGCACTTCCCAGTCTCTAGGACTATGAAATCAGTAGGGATGTAATGGTCTTCAATCTTCACCAAAACATTCTCTACAAGTCCATGAGCTTGTTTTCTTGAATTGTCTGCCATCTCTAATGAGATTCTTGCAGCTTGCACCTCAAAGATCCCTAATTTCTCCATTACAGAGAGGGGCATGAGGTTTACACTTGACCCTAAGTCACACAAGGCCTTCTTGAAGGTTATGGTGCCTATGGTACAAGGTATAGAAAACTTCCCAGGATCTTGCCTCTTTTGAGGCAGTTTTTGCCTAGACAAGTCATCCAGTTCTTTGGTGAGCAAGGGAGGTTCATCCTCCCAAGTCTCATTTCCAAATAACTTGTCATTTAGCTTCATGATTGCTCCAAGGTATTTAGCAACTTGCTCTTCAGTGACATACTCATCCTCTTCAGAGGAAGAATACTCATCAGAGCTCATGAATGGCAGAAGTAAGTCCAATGGAATCTCTATGGTCTCATTTTCAGCCTCAGATTCCCATTGGAACTCAGAGGAGATTGGTACACGCCCACTGAGGTCTCCCTCAGTGGCGTCCTCCTCCTCTCTTTCCTCTCCATATTCGGCCATGTTTATGGCTTTGCACTCTCCTTTTGGATTTTCTTCTGTATTGCTTGGGAGAGTACTTGGAGGGAGTTCAGTAACTTTCTTGCTCAGCTGACCCACTTGTCCTTCCAAATTTCTGATGGAGGACCTTGTTTCATTCATGAAACTTTGAGTGGTCTTTATTAGATCAGAGACCATTGTTGCTAAGTCAGAAGTATTCTGCTTAGAACTCTCTGTCTGTTGCTGAGAAGATGATGGAAAAGGCTTGCTATTGCTGAACCTGTTTCTTCCACCATTATTGTTATTGAAACCTTGTTGAGGTCTCTCTTGATTCTTCCATGAGAGATTTGGGTGATTTCTTCATGAAGAATTATAGGTGTTTCCATAGGGTTCTCCTAGGTAATTCACCTCTTCCATGGAAGGATTCTCAGGATCATAAGCTTCTTCCTCAGATGAAGCATCCTTAGTACTGTTTGGTGCATTTTGCATTCCAGACAGACTTTGAGAGATCAAATTGACTTATTGAGTCAATATCTTCTTCTGAGCCAAAATGGCGTTCAGAGTGTCAATCTCAAGAACTCCTTTCTTCTGACTAGTCCCATTGTTCACAGGATTCCTTTCAGAAGTGTACATGAATTGGTTATTTGCAACCATTTCAATCAATTCTTGAGCTTCTGCAGGCGTCTTCTTCAGATGAAGAGATCCTCCAGCAGAGCTATCCAAAGACATCTTGGATAGTTCAGAGAGACCATCATAGAAAATACCTATGATGCTCCATTCAGAAAGCATGTCTGAGGGACATCTTCTGATTAATTGTTTGTATCTTTCCCAAGCTTCATAGAGGGATTCTCCATCCTTCTGTCTGAAGGTTTGGACTTCCACTCTAAGCTTACTCCATCTTTGTGGTGGAAAGAACTTTGCCAAGAAGGCATTGACTAGCTTTTCCCAAGAGTCCAGGCTTTCTTTAGGCTGAGAATCCAACCATATTCCAGCTCTGTCTCTTACAGCAAAAGGGAATAGCATCAGTCTGTAGACCTCAGGGTTAACCCCATTAGTCTTGACTGTGTCACAGATTTGCAAGAATTCAGCTAAGAACTGATGAGGATCTTCCATTGGAAGTCCATAGAACTTGCAATTCTGTTGCATTAGAGAAACTAATTGAGGCTTAAGCTCAAAGTTGTTTGCTCCAATGGCAGGGATAGAGATGCTTCTCCCATAAAAATCAGGAGTAGGTGCAGTGAAGTCACCCAGCACCTTCCTTGCATTGTTGGCATTGTTGTTGTTTTCGGCTGCCATGTGTTCTTCTTCCTTGAAGAATTCGGTCAGGTCCTCTAAAGAGAGTTGTGCTTTAGCTTCTCTTAGCTTTCTCTTCAAGGTCCTTTCAGGTTCAGGATCAGCTTCAACAAGAATGCCTTTGTCTCTGCTCCTGCTCATATGAAAGAGGAGAGAAAAAGAAAATGTGGAATCCTCTATGTCACAGTATAGAGATTCCTTGAAGTGTCAGAGGAAAAGAGAAATAGTAAGAAGAAGGAGAAAAAGAATTCGAACTTTACTTAGATAAGGTTCGAATTGTGCATCTAGAAGGAGTGGTACTCCATAAATAGAAGGATGTGGGAAGGAGGGAAGAGAATTTTCGAAAATTCAATTAAAAGATTTTGAAAACATTTTGAAAATTTGATTGATAATTTTCGAAAATTAAAAGTGAAAAAAGAAATCAAGTGATTTTTGAAAAAGATTTTGAAATTAGAAATTAAAAAGATTTGATTGAAAACTATTTTGAAAAAGAATGTGACTAAAAAGATTTGATTGAAAAGTTATGGTTTTAAAAAGATATAATTGAGAAGATATGATTTGAAAAACATTTTAAAAAGATTTGATTTGAAAACAATTTGAAAAGATATGATTTAAAAAGAAATTGATGACTTGCTTAACAAGAAAAGATATGATTCAAACATAAAACCTTCCTTAATAGAAAAGGCAAAAAATGTTCAACCAAATCATTAATTGTTAGTAAGTATCTTTGAAAAAGGAAAGAAATTGATTTTGAAAACATTTGATTGAAAAGATTTGATTTGAAAAAGATTTGATTTTGAAAAACTAAAAAAAATTGATTTGAAAACAAAATCTTCCCCCTAGCACCATCCTGGCGTTAAACGCCCAGAATGGTATACATTCTGGCGTTTAACACCCAAAATGCTACCTCTTTGGGCATTAAACGCCCAACCAGGTACCCTGGCTGGCGTTTAAACGCCAGTCTGCCTTCTTCACTGGGCATTTTTGAATGCTCAGCTTTTTTCTGTATAATTCCTCTGCAGTAGGTTCTGAATCTTCAATTCTTTGTATCATTGACTTGAAAAGACACAAATTAAAAATATTTTTGGATTTTTAATAATCAAAATGCAAAAGGAATCAATTAACAATGCATGCAAGACACCAAACTTGGCAGTTTGTATACTACTGACACTAACAATATGAGAATGCATATGAGACACACAAGATGCTTCAAGTCAATAGAATTCAAAGATTAGAACACAAAAGTACATGCATGGATTCGAAAAATATAACAAAAACATGCATTTGACACCAAACTTAAGATGAGACACTAGACTAAAGCAAGAAACATTTTTGGTTTTTATGATTTTCTAAATTTTTTTTTTTTTTGTGGTTTTCGAAAATTAAGTGAAAACATCAAAATTCTTAATGAGAATTCCAGGAATCAGTGCAATGCTAGTCTAAGACTCCGGTCCAGGAATTAGACATGGCTTCACAGCCAGCCAAGCTTTCAAGGAAAGCTTCGGTCCAAAACACTAGACATGACCAAAGGTCAGCCAAGCCTTAGCAGATCACTGCTCCAAAAGCAAAATTGATGAAAATCAACGAGCTCTTGTGGTGATAAGTTGAAACCTCGGTCCAATCAGATTAGACATGGCTTCTCAGCCAGCCAGATTTCAACAAATCATCATGAAACTCTGGAATTCATCTTCAAGAATTTCGAAAAAATAAATACCTAATCTAAGCAACAAGATGAACCGTCAGTTGTCCAAACTAGAACAATCCCAGGCATTGTTACCAAAAGCTTGCTCAAAACTTGAACAATCCCCGGCAACGGCGCCAAAAACTTGGTGGTTCAATTCCATGGCATTACACAACTTCGCACAACTAACCAGCAAGTGCACTGGGTCGTCCAAGTAATACCTTACGTGAGTAAGGGTCGATCCCACGGAGATTGTTAGCATTGAAGCAAGCTATGGTCATCTTGTAAATCTTAGTCAGGCAAACTCAATTGTATATGATGATGAACGAAAATACTATAAAGATAAAGATAGAGATACTTATGTATATCATTGGTGTAAGAGCTTCAGACAAGTGTATGAAGATGCCTTCCCTTCCGTCTCTCTGCTTTCCTACTGCCTTCATCCAATCCTTCTTACTCCTTTCCATGGCAAGCTTGTGTAGGGTTTCACTGTTGTCAGCAGCTACCTCCCATCCTCTCAGTGAAAGCGATTGCATATGTCCTGTCACGGCATAGCGGAATTCAGCTGTCGGTTCTCGGTCAGGCCGGAATAATATCCATTGATACTTTTGCGTCTGTCACTAACGCCCTAGCCTGCTAGGAGTTTGAAGCACGTCACAGTCATTCAGTCATTGAATCCTACTCAGAATACCACAGACAAGGTTAGACCTTCCGGATTCTCTTGAATGCTGCCATCAGTTCTTGCCTATACCACGAAGACTCTGATCTCACGGAATGGCTGGCTCGTTTGTCAGGCGAGCACTCGGTTGTCAGGCGATCAACTATGCATCGTGCAATCAGGAATCCAAGAGATATTCACTAAGCCTCAGATGCTTGTAGAACAAGAATGGTTGTCAGTCACCTTGTTCATGGGTGAGAATGGTGATGGGCGTCAATCATCACCTTCATCATGTTGAAGAACAAGTGATATCTTGGTAAAAGAACAAGCGGAATTGAATGGAAGAACAATAGTAATTGCATTAATACTCGAGGTACAGTAGAGCTCCACACCTTAATCTATGGTGTGTAGAAACTCCACCGTTGAAAATACATAAGAACAAGGTCTAGGCATGGCCGAATGGCCAGCCTCCCTAAGATAGCATAAAACAAAGATAGCTACCAAGAGTCTCTCTAAGAGCTCTCCAAAAACTCCCTAATACAATAGTAAAAGGTCCTACTTATAGAAAACTAGTACATAGATGAGTAAATGACATAAAAATCCACTTCCGGGCCCACTTGGTGTGTGCTTGGGCTGAGCAATGAAGGAATTTCGTGTAGAGACTCTCCTTGGAGTTAAACGCCAGCTTTAGTGCCAGTTTGGGCGTTTAACTCCCAATTAGGTGCCAGTTCCGGCGTTTAACGCTGGAATTTCTTGAGGTGACTTTGAACGCCGGTTTGGGCCATCAAATCTTGGGCAAAGTATGAACTATTATATATTGCTGGAAAGCCCAGGATGTCTACTTTCCAACGCCGTTGAGAGCGCGCCAATTGGGCTTCTGTAGCTCCAGAAAATCCACTTCGAGTGCAGGGAGGTCAGAATCCAACAGCATCTGCAGTCCTTTTGAGTCTCTGGATCAGATTTTTGCTCAGGTCCCTCAATTTCAGCCAGAAAATACCTGAAATCACAGAAAAACACACAAACTCATAGTAAAGTCCAGAAAAGTGAATTTTAATTAAAAACTAACAAAAATATACTAAGAACTCAACTAAAACTACCAAAAACATACTAAAAACAATGCCAAAAAGTGTATAAATTATCCGCTCATCATGTACCTTCCACAGCATGAGTCTCTAAACCCCATGGTTGGGGGTGAGGAGCTCTGCTGTGTCTTGATGGATTAATGCAATTACTACTGTTTCTTATTCAATCATGCTTGCTTCCATTCTAAGATATCACTTGCTCTTAACCCGGATGAATGTGATGATCCGTGACACTCATCATCATTCTCAACTATGAACATGTGCCTGACAACCACCTCTGTTCTACCTTAGATTGAGTAGATGTCTCTTGGATTCCTTAACAAGAATCTTCGTGGTATAAGCTAGAACTGATGGCGGCATTCAAGAGAGTCCGGAAGGTCTAAACCTTGTCTGTGGTATTCTGAGTAGGACTCAATGATTGAATGACTGTGACGTGCTTCAAACTCCTGAAGGCGGGGCGTTAGTGACAGACGCCAAAAGAATCACTGGATTCTATTCCGGTCTGATTGAGAACCGACAGATGATTAACCTATGCTGTGACAGAGCATCAGGGACGTATTTTCACTGAGAGGATGGGAGGTAGCCACTGACAACGGTGAAACCCTACATACAGCTTGCCATGGAAGGAGCCTTGCGTGTTTGATGAAGATGACAGTAGGAAAGCAGAGATTCGGAAGATGGAGCATCTCCAAAGCCTCAGCCTATTCTCCATTACTGCAAAACAAGTACCTTTTTCATGTTCTTTTGCTTTTTACAATCAATCCTGATAATTTCTGATATCCTGACTAAGATTTACAAGATAACCATAGCTTGCTTCAAGCCGACAATCTCCGTGGGATCGACCCTTGCTCACGCAAGGTATTACTTGGACGACCCAGTGCACTTGCTGGTTAGTTGTGCGGGATTGCAAAAGTGTTATTGCGATTTCGTGCACCAATCTTCGTGGTATAAGCTAGAATTGATGGCGGCATTCAAGAGAATCCGGAAGGTCTAAACCTTGTCTATGGTATTCTGAGTAGGATTCAATGATTGAATGACTGTGACGAGCTTCAAACTCGCGATTGTGGGGCGTTAGTGACAGACACAAAAGAATCACTGGATTATATTCCGACATGATCGAGAACCGACAGCTGGATAGCCGTGCCGTGACAGGGTGCGTTGAACATTTCCACTGAGAGGACGGGACTGTAGCCATTGACAATGGTGATGCCCAATATACAGCTTGCCATGGAAAGGAGTAAGAAGGATTGGATGAAGACAGTAGGAAAGCAGAGAGACGGAAGGGACAAAGCATCTCCATTCGCTTATCTGAAGTTCTCACCAATGAATTACATAAGTATCTCTATCTTTATTCTATGTTTTATTCATATATCATCCATAACCATTTGAGTCTGCCTGACTGAGATTTACAAGATGACCATAGCTTGCTTCATACCAACAATCTCCGTGGGATCGACCCTTACTCGCGTAAGGTTTATTACTTGGACGACCTAGTACACTTGCTGGTTAGTTGTGCGAAGTTGTGTTTATGCCATGGTATTGAGCACCAAGTCTTTGGGGCCATTACTAGGGATTATTTGAGTTGTGAAAAGTAGTGATCACAATTTCGTGCACCACTTGGCCTGGCCTGAAAGGAAGCAATCCTTGAAGAACTTGTCGGTACTAGGCAGCAAATGTCGGTCGATAAAATCGGGAGCATGGAAAAACCTATCCATTACACATGGAATGACCACGCCCGCACTAACCCCTCGTGATGACCTCCCTCTGGCCTCGTATGTTTTTGATCAGGCTTCGGGATCGGAATCTCCAGAAGCTCATCGTCCCCGGTAACCCCCTTCTAGACGATTTCTTACAAAACCGTCTGAGAGCTCGAGACAGAAGCCGTCGAAGGGGTTGACTGAGAGGACCCCTCGACTCCAGCCTCTGGAGTCTCCACAAAAGGAAGTTTCAAGCGCTGTAAAGTTGTCAGCCCACCAGCCATCCCAACTGCAAGGCATGAGAAATAGAAAATTAAATAAGTTACATAATCGGAATACAAAACACTCAAACATAGAGAAATGAGAAAAACCTACCAATGTAAGATCTACCCGCCTTGGGATCCCCCATCACGTCACAAGGATTCAGAGGCCGATTCTCGAAGAGAGCCAACAGGACACTGGCAATCTCTTTGTTTCGAAAGCCAGTCCCTCATAGGCCACCCTCGTCATGTAGGAAGCCCCGACACCAAATTCCAATACGGATAAATCCGGCGCTTCCCCCTCTAGCAACAACCAAAAAGGGTGACAACCCTCGACTGGTCGGAACTTGAAGTACTCCGACTTGAACCCATAAAACTAGTCCTCGAACAGGTTGAAGAGTCGGCGGTTTGTCTGGGCTTGGAAAGAAATATACCCTTTCCTATGTTTTCCCTCCTTATGCAGGATGGTTAATAAGAAGAAAAATAAGAAAACTTCGTCCCGAGCTGACAACTCTAAAAATTACAAACCAGCTCAAAAGTCCGAATAGCCGCCCAGCTGTTCGAATGTAGTTGAGATAGCACTGCAGAAACCCAACTTAGGAGAGATATCTGGAACTCGAGAAAGGGTAGCCGAACCAATAACTTAGTAAAAAAGAGGCTCGTGCACCCAAATCCAGCCCGGGACATGAGGGAAATGCACGTTAAGATAGCAAACCCTTTCATTTTTCATCGGCAAGCGCCAATTCGTACCGTCCCGCCGCCTCACCGTCTAACACGGCCCCTTCATCACGGAGCCTCTGGAGGTCTCCTCATCCAACTGAGAGGGTGTGCCGGAAGCATTAAACGTTACCCAGTGGTAACGATTTGGCACACCCCCACTGGGAAGATAGGACCCGGGTTCCTTTGAACTCCCCTCTGGCGCACCATACCTATATCCAAATTAGAACTTTTCCACTGTCAGCCCACTACCTAGAAAACACATAAATAGAAAAAGGTTTAATTACTCTGCAGGTTCCTATAGTTTCACCAAATTTTCAATTAGGTCCTTATACTTTTTTTTTTCAATTGGATCCCTATACGTTAATTTTTTTTAATTTAGTCCCTACCGTGACAAATTTGTTTAAAATAACAGAATATTCGGTTAAAAATGGAATATTCTCCTAATTGAGTTACAGTGCTTAATTGAGATCTCCACCATTTTTTTAAAATACCAATAATACTCTTTGCATTTTGTTCCCCAAATTAGAGAACATGACCAGCCCTAACTTAGTTTCCTATGCTTTGAATTGGGTTTCTCCTCCGTCGCACTCTGCTGCCGTCTTCCGTGGCGTCGTCCTTGTTCGTCGCTGGGTGGTCATCGTTCGTCTGCATCATCCTCGGGTGCTCTGCTCCGTTTGTCTGCCTTGCCCATTGTATCGCCTCGCCACAAATCGCCTTGTCACACCGCTGTTCGACTTCGTCTTGCTTTCTGGATTGGCTCTGCAACAACATGTGGCTGCTAAGGAGTTGCTATTTCTTCGATGGAGTGAGCATCATAAAAGACTAAACAAATTTATAAGGTCTATGAACTTCATAACTGAAATAGATTTATTCTCAGCAAACACCAATGAAATTGCAGGGTAGTTTAAGTCACAAGGGCTATCTAGAGAATGTGCACATGACCTGTTTGCGTATTTGCCAAAGACACCTAACTGGTTTGGAGTTAGATTCTGAGTGCATAGAAAATCAAGGTAATCTTGTGGCTTGATATCATAGACTAAACTTGGGTCTAGTGCTTTTGTGGGGTTAATATGACTGGCACCATGATCATAAGGACTTGAAGGCTTTTCAGCATTTGATGCATCTTTCAGAGGCTTCATGGTGTTGTCAACAACATAAGCTGTTGTCATCAGTGCAGATTTTATAGTTGCTGGACTCCATTGAGGATGCTTAGCCTTAATCAATGCAGCTACACCACTCACATGAGGGCTTGACATTGAGGTTCCAGAAACTATGCTAAACTTCACCCTCAACTCTGATGGACCAACATCTTCACTCCAAGCAACAAGAATATTCACACCAGGAGCAACCAAATCTGGCTTCAAAACTTCAAGTGAGAGGAAATTAGGCTCTCTTGATGAAGATGCTACTACTAAAGGTGAAGGCCTAATCCCTAACCTTGTTCCAAGAAATGAAAAAGTTGCAGTGGCATTTTTGTTTATTAAGACATAATTTTTGAGATCTTTACCATCTTTCTTCTGCGCATGTTTCAGTGTTGGTGAGAATCATTCCAACCCTACCTAAATTTTTCACCACATGACCCATTTGCTCTCTTGCACAAATCCCTCTTTCACAAATCGCAATCTTCCCTTTAGGTAGACATATGAATTTTTCTTTGATCATTTTTGGCTTTTTTTTTATTGAATGTGGCATGCATTTTTCTAGGACTAAAGCAGAGCCTCCAATATACTATTTGCCTAAGAAGCCCTTGGAGGAAGATATATATGCAGGAGTTTTTCATTTTGAATTTCTGAATTTTGTTTGAATTGATTTCTGAATTTTTGCCTGTTATAAATTTTGTTAAATTTTGTGTGGGTTATGAATTTTGTTGAATGTTGATTGTTATTGCTGCGATGATGTTGGTTTCTGAGGGTTCTTTTTCATTTTTTTTATGTAGTGATGGAGCATTTGAATTTTACTATAGGTTTGTCCAAAAAGAAAATTGAGAAGAAAGGAAAACATTGAAAAAGAGAAATATATGAGAAATCAGAAGTTTGAACCAACAGGGGTATATAAGTAATTTTACAATTTATTGACGTTTTTTTGACGTTTAACGTTAAGAGGGACTAAATTGAAAAAAAAAATAACGTATAGGGATCCAATTGAAAAGAAAAAAGTATAGGGACCTAATTGAAAATTTGGTGAAACTATAGGGACCTGCAGAGTAATTAAACCATAGAAAAATTCCTACCTATATCTGAAACTACAATCAAACAAATTACCAAATCCCATTGAATCCCTGAAACCACATTAAGACGCAACAGTCTTTATTAACATTCCCCCACCACTAAATTCAAGAATATCCACAAAAATAACAAACCAAAAAGGAAATGCAAAGAAACAAGCAAATGAAAAACACATAAATGAAATAAAACAAAAAGGGGAAGCACAGAGTAACGAAGGCACCAACCTGGTTTTCAGAAGTTGAAAGTAGGAATTGTGACAGGTGCGAGGGACAGAAATAGCACAAGTAGAAACCAACAATCCAGCCGAACGCAGTGTCAAGGGAAAAGTTGCAGAAATGGTTGCATAAAGACATAAAGGAGATGACTAGGAGAAAGAAGAGGGAATGGTTGTAACAAAGGAAAATAAAAGGCCTCGAAACTTTCCAAATTGAAAAATATAAAAATGCAAGGACAAAATGGGAAAAACTCCTCCCTCACATTTAAGCGCCATTATGACACCCAGGAAAACGCAACTGACGGGACACCCCTTCGAGAAATGAAAACGATCAGATGAAGGAGGACTCAAACCCCTCACGGACTCTCGACCTCCACCATAAACCATGGATGGTACACCATCCCCTGAGCCAGGCTCGCGGCCACATGGCGAAACAAGCTCCTCCAGCGACGAGAATAAGCAAGCACCTCTCTCGCTCCAGGGGCAACTATTCCGGACTCGACCCCTGGGTTCCCTATCAGAGCAAGTTACAACTTAGTTTCCTGGGCTCAGGCCACCACCGCAGTCCAAACTGATCCACTAACCATAAATCCCTAACCAATATTCAAATTCAAACACTTCTCTTATCTTAGCCAATAAGATAAGATAAGATAACAAACTCAAACTATATAAAGGGAGTCAAGTGCTCCCTCAGGTACGTCACACACTCTCAACCTTCATCTACCTCTAAGATCCATTTTGACTTAGGCGTCAGTTGCTCCAAGAGTCCGACCCGTTGCCATTAAGACCGGCCGGTCCCCGATCCCTCTTATAACCCATACGAGTGGCATCTTATACAAAAAATTTTAAATTTTTTCTTGTAATAAATATAAAACAAATGCATTGAAAATTTAGACTTTTTGAATTTTTAATATGAACTTTCTCAATTTATAATCTTAAAATGTGTTTTTAGGATATAAAATAGTTAAATTTTTTTTATACATTCTGAACACTTTAAAATATGACTACTAATTTATTATGAGACTTAAATATCCATCCATCTTAATTAATACTATATTTATTCTTATTAAATACATTGAATAAACAAAAAAGTGGAATAATAATACAGATTGCGAGTTTAGTTAGATATGTTTGTCTATTTATAAAGTTTTAAAGTTTGTTAAAATTCATTAATTACTTTCTTATTAAAATGTGTGTTTAACAATTATTTTGAAAAATGAATTTAAATTATATATAAAATAAAATATTCAGATATTTATATCATCTATTATCTATCACTAATTTCTGCTAAGATGGATTCCTCACAGCTCACAAGGTGCTGGATGTCACTTCTGTGTAAAATGAACATATTAAAGTTTTCTTTATTAATTTATTTCCCCTCTAAGAAATGAAATTTTTGATATGAATGAAGCTAAGAGACAAACAATGCTTAAAGTCACAAATCTTTTCACATACTTTATACATTTGTAAAATTGTAAGTCTTTCTTTTTAAAAGGTTAAAATCCACAAAGAAAAACAAATATTATATTAATAAATATTTTAATACCAAGTGATAAAGGAGAGGTGATGGTTTAACCAACCATATTAGAGGCTTTTATGAAAGAAAACGCTAGGATGCCAAACCAACATACCATACCATTGATTGAATCTCACATGGGTCCAGCATATACATTACAAGCATCGCAATAACATAAAGCTTAGTGCTCATCTTTGATTTTGTTTTATTTAAGCTCCGTCATTATATGATTAATTTCCAATAATAGTGCTATATTTATACTTTAATTTAATACCATAAAATTTTTCATAAAAGATGTGAAGTGCCTTAATTTGGTTGGCCATGTTTCACAACATGTGCAAGAGCATACCATATACTTTGTTAATTTCCATCACAAAATAAATAAATAAATTTTGAAGATAAAAATAAAGAGCCACCGACCAGTAATGTAACCAGCAAGAGCATAACATACATAAATGGTTTTATACATATCTTATTATTAAGACAATTTGTTTTTCAACAAATCAAGCACCGTAATAAAATAATAATAAATACATAGAAACCTTGAACTCACTTGTTACCATACTAGGAATATTCTGTTCACATTCACAACACCACCCTCAACTTTTCGCAGCTCTAGAGAGAAGAGCAAACCAAGAAACGGCACATATTTATATATGAACAAGAAAAAAGGTCAAAAAATAAAAATAAAAAGAAAAATGAAAGAAAACTCGATCCCTGTAAATCTAGAAAGCCAGTAAGCCACCAACCTTTTTTCTCCAACAATTTATTGGAGACCTTAAAAGGAGAATAATAGCTTCATAATGGACCAAAACCTAACAAGAACTACCACAAGATACAACCTATACCAGATAAAATGAACATTAGTTTTTTTTGTTTTTTCTTCAGTTATTTTTCTTCTTTTCTTTCCTTGGAGCCTATTTGATCAGTGAAAATTCATCTGTTTTATTTCCAATATCTTCTATTTTCAATAATTTTGTGAAGAAAAAATAAAACTAGTAAAAGCCAATAAAATCTCATTTTCCGATTTATTTTTTCGTTCACAAAATTTTAAAAACAGAAAATAACGAAAACAAAACGTTTTCACAAACCAAACAGGTCGCAGACTAAGGGCAGTTGGGGTTTCTTCCAGGACCACCATAGTAGAAGTAATTGCCCCAATCATCAGCGTTACCAGTTTTAACATTATAGCAGCTATCTTGCTCAGTGTAAATGCCTAGGTCCTTTGGAGCTCTAAGCTTGTTTTCGCCGTCGACAACCTGAATGTTCTTGAAGTAACTTGCTTTGCCAAAACCTTCATCAGGGAAATGGCCACTCCCCATTTGTGTTGAAGTATGTTGGCCATCAGACTCAGAATTCACAACTTCTCCCCCCCATTCAATCATTGAGGCACTGTCTGAGAGGTAAGAAAATAAAGATGCTGGCCAGTACCCAAGAACATGGTTGTTCCCAAATTGCATCCACCAGTTCCCTTCTTTTGGGTCCTACACAATAGTTTTTACCCTTGTAAAGAAACATCATATGGTACTATAACTCTATAGGCCTTTCTTTTGGAAACTATAAAGAAAAATTATGTTTTTATTTCTACTTGTGTAACAATAGACAAGTTCCTGGCCTCCTGGGTATTGATTCACTCTCTTATTTATTTAATGTGTATAAAAATAAAAAATATTAAATTAGTTGAGATGATGTGTGATTTATATTTTAACTAAAAGATTTTGGGTTCAAATTTTCAAAATAACAATTTTTTTTATAATGAATGGTATTATGGGGAAAGAAGTTGAACACCAACCCTTTTAATATGCCCGTTAAAAATAGTATATATTATGATATCTCCAATTTTTTAGTTCACAATAAAATTGTGTTATGAAGCAATTATTCCTGTATTTTAAAATGACATTTTTTTCTATACTTTCTATTTACCTAAAATATGAGGATTGTGATTTGTGAGGATAGGTTTGTCCTTTTCTACTGTCTCAGCCCGTATATTTTTTGTCATGGAACATACACCAAATGGGGGGCCTAAAATATTAAATTCATGGACATAAAAACCAAGGACATGCAAAATTACCAACGCATTCAGATATAATAGAGTTATTGTCAGAGATTCTCTTGATTTATAATTGAACAATGCATCTTCACATAACAGTTTAATAATTTATTTTAATATAAGTGGGGCATATTTTCATGCCAGAATGTCTATTATGAAGTGATAATATTATATATAACCAAAAAAAAAAAATTGTAAATGTACCTTCCAGACCAGAATGCTAATATCATATTGGGAAGAACCATAGTTAGAAAGTGGGTAGATGCTAGCACCAAGGGCTATATCACTGTTAATTTGAATAAAGCCAGAACAGAGAAGATTGTAGCAACCAGTAGCTTGATATGCATCGCTCTGTCATGTTATTAAAAACAAAAATCAATTTCATGAAATAAATAAGAAATTTATATAGTAAAAATAATAACAAGAGAGATTAAGAAAATGGGGTTTTGCATGAATTGGAAAACTCACTGTCCAATAAGTAAAGAGCCTTGTGTTATTATCTCCATACAAATCTGGGCTAACCTGATTGATTAAGAGAGAAGAAAAAGATAAGAATAGAAAATTAAATTAGATGAAACAATGATAGAAATCGGATCATAGTTTTAAGAGAGTTCTGATTACTGAATTAGAAAAAATGAGCAGGCAGAAGATAACAATGGAAAAAGGGAAATTTATTTAAATAAAATAATAATATTTACCTGCCAACCTGCTTCAATACTGTTAAGATCTTGACCAAAAGAGCCACCAAGAATCCACATTTGAGAGAGGCTAAACTCATTTGGTTGTTGAATTCTAGGGTCCCAAACGTTTATGGTTGCTTTAGCTCCATAATACTTATCTCCTTCCACATAAACTATTGCATGCTGAATTCTCCAAAAACATAAAACAAAATTAATAAATAGAAGTGACAAATAAATAAACAGCTTTCAAGAAGTGCATATAATACAGAATTCGCCTGCAATTCAGCCCATGGCTATAGCTCAGCCATGGAAGAAACTAACGAGAAATGGAGACATGGCATTATACCTGGTGACCACTTTGAGTGAGGATATCAGGAAGAGGTTTTGCACTTGGCTGAGGAAAACTCTTTTGCTTCTTCTTCCCAAATCGCTGAATTGAGCTTGCCCTCAATATGTCTTCCTTCTTAGTCCTCCGGACCGGAATCGTTCCGTCCGGGCACCTTCCGTTTTGGTGCCACAGCTGAGCCACAGGGCTGGAACTTGAGGATACTTTGCTGTCTGCCAAAATTTTCCCTTCTGGATGGAAATTCGGTGATTTCATCTGCACACCACATAAAAAAAAAGTTAAACCTCATCATTATTTTTTGAAATTCAAACAGGAACAGAATAATTCGGTCCCCACATTTGAAAATTTCGATTTGAATTGCAGAAAAGAAAAATAAAAGAGAATTAAGATAACAAAGCGATTGTTAATTGCCTGAATTTTGTGATTCTTGAGGTCAGGATGATCAAAAGCTGGCTGGTGTGACATATGAACACAGTCAATGATATCCCCATCAGGACTCTGCTTTCAAGCAAAACCAAATACATAAGTTAGAAATCGCCAAAAAAAGAAAAAGGAAAATATCACACCATTTTTTTTAAACCAATTACGTAATTCTTAACAAAACCCTGAAAAAAAAAGAAGCTTATTGAGAGAATCTCCATCACAACCACCAATGACAGACATTATAAGAAAGAAAGAAGCTCCCTTAAACGACAGTTACTCCATTTTGCAAATATCAATGACAACACAGTAATGCATAATCAATATTAGAAAGTTGTAAGGCGAATTTTCATTCTTCTTTTTTTTTTTTTTCTTCTATAATTTCTCTTTACCTTGATGGACTTAACAGGAGGCTTGTTCAAATTCTTCAAATGGTTCTGAACATTAAGCTTCTGACTGGAACCGCCGCCACCACTTCCACCACCGGTGGTGGCGGTGGTGGCTCTGCCACCAGAAACCAAAGGCACCAAAAGCAAGGAGAAAAAGAAGCAGAGCTGCACAATATTGTGAATTCCCAACTTGGCAGCCATTCCAGCTTCCAAATCCAAAAGCATGCAAATTTAATATCAAAATTCTCCCAAAATGGGTATTTAACTCACACACTCACATTCACTAACTCAGAGGCCACAAAACCCCAAAATAAACAAATGTATATCCTACTAATATTAATTATTTTTATTGTTTATAGTAACACACTTACACACAAACGAAAAAGGAGAATATAGTAAAAAGGCGCAATTAAATTAAATGGCCTTAAAAACTAGTATATGATGGGTTGTTAAAACAGCAACCTCCCTTTTCTTTAATATGAATAGAATTTCTAGCTCTTTCTATCTTCCCTTCTGCTTATCCTGCGCACCCCACTCACACACAAATCACGATACAAACAAAACATGCACTTTGACACAATGACACTGAGTGAGTGTGTGTGAGAGGAAGAGGGCCCTTTTGTATTCCAAAATATTTCTATAATTTATTTATGTTTATATATGAATAAGTTGAATATTCTTTTTCCTTTTTTTCTTTTATCCCCCCTCCCCCCTGTTTCTCTGTTCTGTTACTTATTTTGTAGTTTTGTTACTCAGAAGACAACAAAATAAACTGCCGACGCTTGGAATGGAAAAGACCCAGAGACGAGAGAAGAGGAGAGGTGAGAGAAATGGAGCGAAGGGCATTATTGGAATATAAAGAAAGTGAGGAAGAGAGAGAATAACGAAAGTATGTGGAGATGTATGGTGGCGTTGTCGAGTGACATGGTACCATACTTTTCAAGTTTCCATATTTTTTTTTTAATAAAAAATAGAGACTTGAATTCGCAATTTATAAATAAGTACAGAAAAATTATGTTATTTAAGTTATAATTTATTAGCCAAATTTTCATATTTTTGAGAATAATAAAAATAAAAAATAAATATTTAATTATTTTTTAATTAAGATGCCAAAATAAATTTAGTTAATATGTATTTTAAAGATATATATTAAAATTATTAATTAAAAAATGTATTATAAAAAATTGTATAAAATGTGATTTTTAATGGAATTATTGTGTAATTATTAAAAAAATATTTAAAATTTTTTATAAATATAATTTTAATTCGTGTCTTTAAAATATATTAGCTAAATTTTAATAAATTAAGTTTATCTATTATGTATTTTAAAGATACATATTAAAATTATAAAATAAAATTTTTTATTAAAAATATAAAAAATTTAAATTTTTTATGTATTTATTTTATATTCAATAAATAAAAATATTTAAAATTTTTTATTGATGATAAATTTATCATATGTGCTAAGAGTACATATTAACTATACCTAAAATTTATATGTGATAAAAATTATAAATTTAATAATAATTAATTTATTATTTTATAATTTTATTAGTTTTTAGAATTCAAATTAGTCGGTCTGTAGAGTGAGAAAGTTCCTTTGTGGCTATGCAGTGTAGTTAGTAGTTACTACTTACTAGTTTCCCGCTATTACTAGAGTGCTGGTGACACGGTGTTGGATGGAGTTACTGAAATGCCCTTGGGGTTCACGGGATCACAGTTATTTTCCCTAGTCACTCGCTACCTGTCTTTGTTTTGTTCTATTGTCTCTCGTATTTTTAGCTATGGAAGGGGATAAGTCGATAAAATTTATACTTTTAGAGGATAAGTTAAAAAAGGCTGAATTTGAATTTTGTTTTCATCGTAAAGTGAAAAGGGTTTTTATGAATAAAATGGTAGAAGAAAAGCCGCAACTAAACTTTAGTGGGTTAAGGGAATTTGAACTCGTAACTACAGAGAGCAACAAAATTAATTATTTAAAAATCTGAAGTTATAACCATTTGTAACAATCTTACTTCACTAATGATTAGTGAGCAAATTATTATTTGTAGAGTTTAATTTTTATGCAGTGTGTGTTTGGATTAAAGTTTATAAATGGGAGTTTGCATAAAATTGATTTTGCAAATTTGATTTTGATGAAAAGTAGGTTTGTGTTAAAGTAATTTATGTTTGGCAATCTTTATATCAAAATGGATTATAGTAAAATAAATGTTGTTTAAATTACACTATTCAAAATCACTTTTAGATAAAAATTACTAAAATAGATATCAACTTAAATAATTTTTGTATATTATCTTATCATTTTAATTTAAATATTTAAATAGATCTTATTAATTAATTTTATAATAAAATTAATATTTATATACTAAAATAAAAATAACATATAAAAATTGGTAAAATATATTTTTAATCAAAACTAACAAAATATAAATTTTAGAGAGTACTAAGAATAATAAAAAAATTAAATATTTACTTTGGTAGTGATTGAAATAAATCAAAAAAATTTGATAATATTTTTTATATAGTATATTTTCAGTACTCTTAGTACTCTTTTTTAGTATGTTATATTTTTGTTTTTATTATTATTATTTACGATTAATTTTTTGTTTAATTTACTTTACCTAATAGGATTAATAAATTATATTATAAAAAGATAATAAAAAAATAATACAAAAATCACAATTATAAAAATGTATAATGTCAAACAAATAATTAACAAAAAATAAAAATAATAAATAATAGAAAAAGAGAGTTCAATATAAACAGAAATAATAAGAATTTCATAAGTAATACAATAACATGCATAAAGGATAAAGTTGGTAAAATCTATCTACTTAATATACTAAAACTGGATTTTTTCCTAACTAATGAAGGTGAGGTGTCGATCTCTCGTGACTCCGTTTTTCCTCCAAAACGAATGCATTTTTTTCTATTCTAAATTATTTTATAAAAAATATCTTTATTATAATTATATTATAATTAATATTTAATGAATAATACATAATTATACTAATTTAGAAACATATCTTCATTATAATTATATCAAAGCAGTATTTAATGCATTATTAAACTACTTATCAATTATTTATCAATTGAAAATACTGTTAATCATTTTAATAATAATAATAATAATAATAATAATAATAATAATGATGATGATGATAAGATAATGGCACCGATCGTGTTAATCATGATAAGAATATTTGATTCTAATCATAAAATGATCAAATCATATTATATTAATAACGCATATTGATTTTAAACATTTTTAGTCATTTTAATTATATTAATTTTAAAAATATTGATATAATTCTAATTCTTATTCATTATCCAATAAACTCCGCCTATGTTACACTTGTGGTACATAGCCGGTCCCAAGCCCGGATAAGGGAGGAGGGTTGTGTTAGGTCTTCAGCAACCAACATAAAAATATAGTCGAACCCCATTGACATGAATCAAAGACATTATTGCGCTAAAGCTAGGTCGTTGCCCAGAAGCAACGCGCTGTATGGCTCGAGTACGGTGTCAAAGTAAGAGCCGCT
Source organism: Arachis stenosperma (assembly GCF_014773155.1). Taxonomy (NCBI): domain Eukaryota; kingdom Viridiplantae; phylum Streptophyta; class Magnoliopsida; order Fabales; family Fabaceae; genus Arachis; species Arachis stenosperma. The sequence continues at coordinate 58,428,645 of NC_080383.1, forward strand.
GCATCGGTGTCCGGATGTAGTGTTAAATGAGCAAGGGTTCTCGCATTTTCGTGAACGGACGAGGGTAAATAAGCTAGTTCACAAAGTAAAAGGTAAAGGTCGAAGCGACAAAATGTTGAGATTTGGGACATGGAACATAGGCACTCTAACAGGAAAGTCCATGGAGGTGGTGGACACTATGACAAAGAGGAAGATTAACATTATGTGCCTACAAGAAACGAAATGGGTTGGTGCAAAGGCTAGGGAGTTGGATACTTCTGGTTTCAAACTTTGGTATATAGGAAAGGTGAAGAATAGGAATAGAGTTGGAATAATTATGGATAAGCAGTGGAAGAAGGACGTAGTGGATGTCAAGAGAGTGGGAGATCGGATCATCTCTATCAAACTTGTGGTGAAAGGAGGTGCTTTCCATGTGATTAGCGCCTATGCACCGCAAGTGGGTTCGGACGAACAACACAAGATAAGATTTTGGGAGGATCTAGAGAGTTTGGTTCAAGACATACCTTTGGGAGATAAGATTTTCTTAGGAGAAGATTTAAATGGCCATGTTGGGAGAGAAGTGACTGGATATGGGAGTATTCACGGAGGCCATGGTTTCGGGGTGATCAATGCCAAGGGTAAAACTATTTTAGACTTTTCCTCAACCTTTGATCTTCTCATCGCAAATACATGTTTTAAAAAGAGAGACGAACATCTTATAACCTATAAGAGTGGCATGACAAGCTCTCAAATCGACTTCTTCTTGTTGAGGAGAGTCAACTGAAAATTTTGCATTAACTGTAAAATTATCCCGGGAGAGTTTGACAGCATAACATAGGGTACTCGTCATGAATTTTCGCGTTGAGCAAAAGTTGAGGAAAAGACATCATACGAAGAACCCAAGGACGAGGTGGTGGCGGATGAAAGGTGAGGAACAAAAAAGCTTCCTAAGACGGGTAGGAGAAGAGGCAAAGTGGGATGGGAATGGAAGCGCAGAAGAGATGTGGAGGGAGATGGCAGAAGTTATTAGAAGAACAGCAAAAGAAAGTTTTGGTGAATCTAAAGGAATAGGACCAAGAGACAAGGAGTCCTAGTGGTGGAATACGAGTATACAAGAAAAGATAAAGATAAAAAGGGAATGCTTTAAAGAGTGGTCTTTATGCCGCAATGCAGATAACTAGAAAAAATATAAGGCGGCTAAGAAAGAGACAAAAGTGGCTGTAAGTGAAGCAAGAACAAGAGCATATGAGGGTCTCTACCAGTCTTTGGGCACGAAAGAAGGAGAAAAAGGCATATATAGAATCGCAAAGAGTCAGGAAAGAAGAACGAGAGATTTGGATCAGGTTAAGTGCATAAAGGATAAGGATGGAGAGGTGTTGGCTTAAGAGGAGAAGATTAATGAAAGGTGGAAGAGCTACTTCTACGAGTTATTTAATGAGGGATAGAAGACTCTTCCGAGCCTTGGTCGATTATGCACAAGGGAAGAAGATCAAAACTTTGACTACTATCGAAGGATTCGAGAATTCGAGGTAAAAGATGCTCTAAAGCAGATGAAAAATGGCAGGGTAGTAGGACCTGATAATATCCCGATTGAGGTTTGGAAGGGTCTTGGAGAAAAAGGCATCAACTGGTTAACCAAGCTTTTTAATGAGATTTTAAGGTCAAAGAAGATGCCTGATGAGTGGAGAAAGAGCACCTTGGTACCTATCTACAAGAAATAGGGGGATATACAAAGTTGCGGAAACTATAGTGGGATTAAGCTTATGAGTCATACTATGAAGTTATGGGAAAAGGTGATAGAACGGAGGTTGAGAAAAGAGACACAAGTAACAGAGAACCAATTTGAATTTATGCCAGGCAGATCTACCACTGAAGCCATATACCTATTAAGAAGGATGATGAAGAGGTATCGTAGTAATAAAAGGGATCTACATATGGTGTTTATTGATTTGGAAAAAGCGTATGATAGGATACCAAGGGAGGTCTTATGGAAGGTTTTAGAAAAGAGGAGAGTAAGGATCGCATATATTCGGGCAATTAAAGACATATATGATGGGGCCACAACTAGTGTGAAGACTCAAGGTGGTGTGACAGAGGAATTCCCTATTGGTATAGGATTGCACCAGGGATCATCCTTAAGTCCATACTTTTTCACATTAGTCTTGGAAGTACTCACAGAGCACATCCAAGAGCCTGTGCCATGGTGCATGCTTTTTGCCGATGATATCGTCCTTATGGGAGAGTCAAGGGAAGACCTAAAGAAGAAGTTGGAGTTATGGAGAGAAGCTTTAAAAGTGTATGGTCTGCGCATAAGCCGTAGCATGACGGAATATATGGAATGTAAGTTCAGTCAGAGAAGGAAAAACCCCAATATAGAGGTAAAGATTGGAGAAAATATCCTACGAAAAGTTAAAAGTTTTAAGTATCTTGGGTGCATCATACAGGATAATAGAGAGATTGAACATGATGTAAATCATAGGATCCAAGCAGGTTGGTCAAAATGGCGGAGTGCATCTGGTTTTATATGCGACAAAAAAGTGCCTCTAAAACTTAAAGGTAAATTCTATCGCACCGCTATAAGACCGGCTATGCTGTATGGTACAGAGTGTTGGGCGGCTAAAAGGGAGCACGAACATAAGCTGAGTGTGACAGAGATGAAGATGTTGAGATGGATGAGTGGTTATACGTGATTGGATAAAATAAGGAATGAAGATATAAGGGAGAGAATTGGAGTAGCACCCATTGTGGAAAAGATGGTTGAATCGCGTCTCATGTGGTTTGGACATGTGAGAAGAAGACCGATAGAACATCCAGTCAGGAGGGTGGATGAGATGGAAGATGGACAAAGGGCGAAAGGCAGAGAAAGACCTAAAAAGACTATCTATGAGGTGGTCAAACGAGATCTACATGTAAACGGTCTCTCTGTAGACACGATACATGACAGAGCACAATGGCGTCGTTTGAATCATGTAGCCGACCCCACTTAGTGGGACAAGGCTTTGTTGTTGTTGTAATCATTATCCAATAGTAATAATAAAATAACTTGAAAAATTCGTATATAAACTATTTCAATTATCCGTATATTATTATTAATTCAATCAATTATTTTAACTAATTAATTCAATCAATTATTTCTTAATTTATTTTTTGGAATTCAATAAATCAAATAAAATCAATTATACTAATTGATTTGATTAATTCTTAAAAATATTTTTATTTTATTTATTTCAATACATGAGTTATAACTAATTAGTTATTTAATTTTATTAGGATAAATATCAAATTCTATTCCTAATATAAAAATACAAAATTTTATTCCTTTCGTTTTTATTTTAGCACTATAAAAGACCATATATGCTAGAAGAAAATATCATTTGTTTACCAATTACTCTTTCATTGGTTAGCTTTTACAACAATTCTTTTTCTTCCTATGAGACGTCATTGTAAGAAGGCAACTATCGTGGACACAAATCACCACACACTCTCCAACTCCCGTGCTCATTGTTCAGAGCAATATATGATATGTTATCCATGAGGCATTTATAAACCATGGTGTTATTATGTATGCATAAATAAAAAAAAAATTTTGTATTTAAACTTGAGTCATTTACCTTTTTGTGTGGTATATTGTAGTGTAAAATTATTTTCAATTTGTGTTGTGCAATAATATTATAGTCTAATTTAAGCTTTTACTTTAGAACTATGTTATGATTTTATTTCATCATTTTCTCTTAGATATCAAGTTGACGTATTTTTATTTATTATTATTGAAACAGATGTGATATGAAATTTATAAAAAAAAATTCTCACACTGAATTTTTTTTATTGTAGTAGTCTTCTATCTTTTCTATTTTATTTTGTTTTCTTCTCATTCATTTTATTTTTTAATATCATATTATTTATTATAATTTATACCAATTAATTAATTATAATTCATTATATCAGTTAGTTTGATTTATTAATTTATAATATGCATGATAAAATAGATCATTTGTTACTTATAATGTTAATTCTTCTAAAATCTAAATCTGAATAATTATATTTTTACGTTTTGTTATAAACAAAATATTATTAATAATTAACCACTCATACTTTTAATCAAAATGTTTGGATGAATTTTATATTTACTAATATTAATTGTTGATTATTTTTTAGTAAATAAATTGTATTATAATTTTATGTTAGTTCATAATTGATTAACGATTGATGTTCATAAAACTATGTTACTCTAAATTTCATATTTTACAAATATTTTATTTAAATATAATTTTTTAAACATAAAAATATATTATTTTTAGTATTATCATATTTTTACTTTTTTTTTAATTATTCTAAATGAATAATTTATCGAATACCAATTAAAGTCATCATTCCATTTGCTTTTAATAATCTATTATCTAACTATTATTTAAAATTAAAATCCTATTAATAAATTTAATATTAAAATTAATTTGGCTTTTTATTTAGAGCGTTTTTTTATTTTTTTTAGTCTAATCAACCAAAACTATTCAATTATGAATAGTCACTTCTATCTTATTTTAAATTATTGACTAATTAAAATTTCTTAAATTTAATAATAATAATATTCTGTTTTATATTTTTATTTAGTCCAATCCATCTAAGCTATATAATAATTACTTCAATTTTTATATTTTATAATGTAATACTACATACAGTAATAGTAAAATAACATAGTAAATTGTCATGTTTTAATATTAAATATAAAATTAACACTACTAGAAAATTAGTTATTACAGACAGATATTTTCGACGGATTTTATCCCACGGAAATACAGACAGAATTTCAGAGGAATTTTTTTGTCGGAAAACAAAAAAATGAATTAGCATAAATTACAGACAGAAAACAGAATTCGTCGATAATTCTGTCGGTAAAATTAATTTTTTTCGTGAAAAATGATTACAGACAGAAAATCTGTCTGTAATTAAATGAAAAAATACTGCGTTTTATTAAATTATTACAGACGAAAAATTTCGTCTGTAATTTAAAAATACTGCATTTTATTATAATATGTAAAAAAATTTACTTAATATACTAAAATTGAATTTTTTTCAACTAATGAAAGTGAGGTGTCAATTTCTCATGAATTTATTTTTCCTCCAAAATAAAAGTATTATTCTCTCCCAAATTTATTTTATAAAAATATCTTTATTATAATTATATTACAATTAACATTTAATGAATAATGTATAATTATACTAATTTAGGAAAATATATTTATTATAATTTTATAAAATAAATATTTAATACATTATCAACTAATGAAAGTAAGGTATCAATACATTATTAAACTAATTATCAATCATCAATATTTTTAAGTATTCTAATTGTATTAATTGATATAGTTATAATTCTCATTCATGTGCAATAATTTTATTAGTAGATATATAGTTGGTACACACATTAATGATGACTCATTTAATTTGATATCAATTAGATAATAATAATAATAATAATAATAATAATAATAATAATAATAATAATAATAATAATAATAATAATAATAGAAAAGGTATATATGGTACATATATTGTATTTTAAAAAAGTAAAACATATTTTAAAAAGGATTGAAGTATCAATAATAAATTGTGATTGATATCAATATTAATAATTAATTTTTATAATTATTTTTATCTACTAAAAATTACATATAGTATTTCTTTTGTGGTATAAAAAAAGTTGTGATTCATAACATTTTTTGAAATTATATTGCATGGACACAAGATCAATTATTTAACAAATTAAATTTTAATTAATATGTTTTATTTTCTACTCCTATTTTTATTCATTAATTATTTTACTTTTTATATTTACAGTAAATATTAAATGTAAAAAAATAATATTGATTGTTATATATTTTATTTATTTAGAGTCATAATTAAATTTGATATAATTGTAACAAGTATCTACAATTAATAATAACATGATACTATAATTTTAAGTTGTATAATATAATAAAAAAGAACTTAGCAATTTATATCTGTTTCCTCTATAACAATAATATTATATATATTTATATATCTCATCTTTTAGCTCTTTTCTAAAAATATTGACATATAATTAATGTAGATAACATATAAGTATTTTCATTGAATTAATCATAAATGTTAATAAAATATAATGGCATAATTTTTATCTGATTGTAGCAAGTATCTCTATTAAAAATATTGGCTAATTATTACCATGTATAATTAATGTGTGTGTATATATATAGTAATAGTGAATTTTTACAATGATTTATCATTTAGAGAATTCATAATTCAGACATTGTTCTTTTTCTATTTTTTATTTTTCATACCTAATGGCTGCTAGCTACGATTCTATCAATAGTATTACACTATTACCTATGGTAGATTATGTGATGAAAAAGTTTGAAAAATAAAGGCAATAATTATAAGATTATGGAAAGTCGCATCCAAATTTGACAAGAGCAAGACGTCTTACATAGAAATGGTTCTAATGGATGTTAAAGTTAGTCGATTATTTTTCATGATTCTTTCAAGTGATATTAGGTCCAATTTATAAATATTTTTTGTTCGTATTTTAAATTTATTTGATAAGTAAACCATTGCAATCAAAGACAGTGCCATTTAATAGCTTTATAAGTGCTAATAGTTTTTATATTTAATTTATTTTATAGTGTGATAAAATTCATTCTTCAATCAAGAATTATTTGACAAAGATATTTGAGAATGAACTGATTGATGGAAAGGTCTATCTCTTCTCAGATTTTGTGATTGAGGAATCAAGCGAAATTTATAGTCCGACTGCACACGTATGTAGAATAATTTTTAAGAAGAAGTCACGTATAATAAATACGGTCGATGATCGTAAAATTCTTGACAATCATTTCAATTTTCTTGCTCATACTGCTATATAGTAACAATCAAATGAACAATCCAACTTATTTGGTACGTAGTTAATTTGTATTAATCTACACAAAACTGTTTTTTTATTTTAATTTTTGCAAAGAAATCATATAATAGCATCATTTTATCGATAATATAAATTTTAATAGTTTATTTATGTAAATGTTTAAAATTGTATTGCGATTTTTTTAAAGGTATATCCTTTTATTAATATATTGTTAATTTTATCATTTAATATAAAATAAATTGGTAAATTTTTTTAATTTATAAGTAATTTATTATATTATTCATTTATTTGTCTTTAATTTGATGCTTTTAATTTTTTTTTCAATTAGATGTTATTGGACCCTTGATTGAAAAAAAAGAGCTTATATCATGATCAAAAATAGAAATGAAGAAGTGACCATTACATTGTGGTTGATCTTCATGATTTAGAGTATGTGAAATTTTAATATTTCACAATAAGATTTTGTTTTGTAACAATTATCTATACATATGCAAAATATTTTATCTTTTCTATTATATATTACTACTTATTTCTCTCGATTCTTGCTTTTATTTAGAAATAAGGAAAAATAACTATGAGATCAATTTACAATCCAATTATTTAATTATCTACGTGATCACCAAACAATCGAATACATACTTATTCTCCAATTTGCAAAATTTAACGAAGGCATTGATAAGCATATTGGTGGTTTACCTTTTATTTAACATATTTGTTTATGTTATATTTGTAATAATATTATATCTATTCTTATGAATATATCTTTTTAGAAAATACTCTTAGTATTAGCATATGGTGTATTAAATAAATATTAGTGGTTTTAAATTATGCAAATGTTTAAAATTGTATTGCGACTTTTTTAAGGGTATATCATTCTATTAATATATTGTTAGTTTTATCGTTTACTATAAAATAAATTAGTAAAAAAATTTTAATTTATAAGTAATTTATTATGTTATTTATTTATTTGTCCTTAATTTAATACTTTTAATTCATTTTTTTCAATTAGATGTTATTGGAATCTTGACCGAAAAAGAAGAACTTATATTATAATAAAAAATAGGAAGAAGTGACCATTACATTGTGGTTGATCTTCATAATTTGGAGTATGTAAAATTTTAATATTTCACAATAAGATTTTGTTTTGTAACAATTATCTATACATAAGCAAAATATTTTATCTTTTTCATTATATATTATTACTTATTTCACTTAATTTTTGCGTTTATTTAGAAATGAAAAAAATAAGGTGCACACTATGAGATCAATTTACAACTCAATTATTCAATTATCTATGTGATCTCCAAACAACCGAATACATACTTATTCTCCAATTTGTAAAATTTAATAAATGGATTATTAAGCATATTGGTTTAACTTTTTATTTAACATATTTGTTTATGTTATATTTGTAATCATATTATATCTATTTTTATGAATATATCTTTTTAGAAAATACTTAGTATTAGCATATGATGTATTAAATAAATATTAGTAATTTTAAATTATTTATTATTTATTAGAGAACTTTGTGCATTAGAATTCTCTAATAATTTGTTGTTCATTTTAAACTGATTTTGATATGTTCTTACTGCACGGTAAAACAACATATAAAAATTTGTTAGTGGAAAGTATTACTAGGTTATTTATGGTCACATTAAGTATATATGTCTGATTTATTGAAAAAAGTAAATTACTAAAACTGATTAATAACTATTTTAGAGTTGATATACTTAACACTAGATTAAGAAAAAACGAACAATACATAACATGTTACTTTTTTATTAGTCAAATTATTATAATTCAAATTAATTTTAATAAAACAACTTAAAATTATAATTTCAATTTTATCACGTGCATGACACGCGTTATTATACTTTTGTAAATAAAAATTGAATGTTGATGGCTAAAAACCTGTTGGTGAAACGCAGAAGCTCAAAATTGTTACTTCTTGTAAACGTGAGTTTGAATGCAAAATCACTTCTTCGTTTATAAATAAAAAATTTACCAAACCAAAATTTGAAGCTTTCAAGAAATCTAAACTTGCTTTTTCTCTTCCAACGTGTTTTCCAAACACACCCGTAATAATTGTGCAATTACAATTATATTTTGGATGATTATTTATATTGTTAATGTAAAAAATAATTAGTTTTACTGATGTGTTATTATGTGTGATTTGATGTACGTGTAAAACAGTTTTACACTATATTAAAATTAAATTTTTATTTTAATTGTTAAAAAATTAGAATGTTAAATTAATTAATAAATAAATAAAACTAATGTTATATTTATAAAAGATGAGTAAACTAAAATTTCTACTAGTGAAAGTTTAAAATGCTCTTCTAAATAAATCAGTAATGCTATATGTACAAATTTTTTTTATAGTCAAATTCAATTAAATTGGTCCAACTACAACTAAAAACACTTCAAAATAAAATGCACAACTCAAACAACACTTGTTGCAGTTTCTTTTCTCCAAACCAAAACATTTTTTTCTACTTTCATTCTAAGCTACAAAACTATTTTATCCTTAAATTTAAAAATATTTCAAAATCCAAAACTGTTTACAATAAAAAACTTTTTAAATAAGAATACAAAAAATCTCCAATAAAACTAAGAAGCAAAGAAACTGACGATTATTGAAGGTAATAAGTTCAATTCTACCTCATTTTATTATTGTCAAAGATTCAAAACCTAACAAGCACAGAAAAACTATGATTAATAAGTACATATGCATGCAATTACTTCGCATGCTTTTTATTACTGTTTTTTTTCTCTTTCTCTTATGTAATAAGATGCTCATTATTCATTCAAGTTATTTGATTGTTGTTTATTTTATCACACTTTATGTTTTTTCCCTCAAATAATTACTTATGAACATTGTAAATGAAATAACAATGAAGTAGAATCATTTATATGTAGGTTTCTTGAGAATACTAAATTTGAGTGCATGTTACCTAATGTGTTTGTGCGAAACGTTCATTGTTTGTAGTTGTTATTCATATTTTGTGTGTTGAACTTAATTTTTTGTGTGATAAATTCTTTTTTTTGTGCTAATTATTTATGAGATTCATTGTTTGTGTGCTGTGATTCATTGTTTGTATTAACTTTTATTGTTTGTGTAATGTAATTTTGTATTTATGTGCTAAAGTTCATTGCTTGTGTGTTGTGATTCCGTATGTATGCTGAATTTCATTCTGTACTATGTTTCATTGTTTGTGTGCTATAATTTAGCATTTCTGTGCTTTGCTCCATTGTTTGTGTGTTGTTATCTGTTATTTTATTGTTGGGAATAATCATTTTTTATCACATAATTTGAATGTTTATAGGAAGAGGAAAACACTAATAAAAAAAGATGACTCTATAAAGAAATATATATATATATATATATATATATATATATATATATATATATAATTTAACATTCAACTTCATCAAGAAAATATGATCTAACATGTTTACATGAATCTTTGTAGAAAACTCATGATATTGGGAGTTTAAGCGCTAGGAAGGTGCAGGGATGAGAATTCCTTGACACCTCAAGATTTGTGGACCCCTGATGAGCGGATATTTTATACGCTTTTTGGGAGTAATTTCATGTAGATTTTAGTATGTTTTAATTAGTTTTTAATAGAATTTTATTAGTTTTTAAGCAAAAATCATATTTCTGGACTTTACTATGAGTTTGTATATTTTTCTGTGATTTCAGGTATTTTCTGACTGAAATTGAGGGAGCTGAGCAAAAATCTGAATTAGGCTGAAAAAGGATTGCTGATGCTGTTGGATTTTGACCTCCCTGCACTCGGAATGGATTTTTTGGAGCTACAGAAGTTCAATTGACGCGCTCTCAATTGGGCTGGAAAGTAGACATCCAGGACTTTCCAGCAATATATAATAGTCTATACTTTGCGCGAAGATAGATGACGTAAACTGGCGTTCAACGCCAGTTTCATGCTGCTGTCTGGCATCCAGCGCCAGAAACAGGTTACAAGTTGGAGTTCAACGCTCAAAACACGTTACAACCTGGCGTTCAACTCCAGAAACAGCCCAAGCACGTGAGAAGCTTTAGTCTCAACCCCAGTACACACCAAGTGGGCCCCAGAAGTGAATTTCTGCACCAATTATCTTAGTTTACTTATTTTTTGTAAACCTAGGCTACTAGTTTACTATTTAAACAACTTTTAGAGGATTACTTTGTACCTCATGACATTTTCAGATCTGAATTTTATACACTTTGACGGCATGAGTCTCTAAACTCCATTGTTGGGGGTGAGGAGCTCTGCAACGTCTCAATGAATTAATGCAATTGTTTCTATTTCTCCATTCAAACGTGTGTGTGTTCCTATCTAAGATGTTCATTCGCGCTTAATTGTGAAGGAGGTGATGATCCGTGATACTCATCACCTTCCTCAATCTATGAACGTGTGTCTGACAAACACCCTCGTTCTACATCAGACTGAATGAGCTTCTTTTAGATTCCTTAATCAGAATCTTCGTGGTATAAGCTAGAATTGATGGCGGCCACTCTTGAGGATCCGGAAAGTCTAAACCTTGTCTGTGGTATTCCGAGTAGGATTCAAGGATTGAATGGCTGTGATGAGCTTCAAACTCGCGATTGCTGGGCGTGATGACAAACGCAAAAGGATCAATGGATCCTATTCCAACATGATCGAGAACCAACAGCTGATTAGCCGTGCTGTGACAAAGCATCTGGACCGTTTTTACTGAGAGGATGGGAGGTAGCCACTGACAATGGTGACACCCTACATACAGCTTGCCATGGATGAAACTTTACAAACAATTGAGTTGAATATTACATTGCAGAAATTCAGAGGACAAAGCATTTCCAAAACTCCAACATATTCTCCATTAATAAAGTAACAATTATTTATTTCATGCTCTTTTATTTTTCTAATAATTTTAACTGATAATTTTTATTTATATCCTGACTAAGAATAATAAAATAAATATAGCTTGCTTCAAACCAATAATCTCCGTGGGATCGACCCTTACTCACGTAAGGTATTACTTGGACGACCCAGTGCACTTGCTGGTTAGTTGTGCGGATTGCAAAAAGTGTGATTGCAATTTCGTGCACCAAGTTTTTGGTGCCGTTGCCGGGGATTGTTCAAGTTTGAACAACTAAAGGTTTATTTTATTTCTTAGATTAGGAATAATTTATTTTTTTATTGTTATAGAGTTATTAAATTCTGAGAGGATAATTTCTTTTCAAAAATTTCTTTTCAAAAATATTATTTTTCTTCATCAATTTTTAATTTTTTTCGTGAGTTTAGTGTCTTGTTCAAAGTTTGGTGTCAATTGCATATTTTATATTTTCCTTTGATTTTTGACTTTGTGTTCTTTGTTCTTCATTGATCTTTAAGTTGTTCTTGTTTGATCTTAAGTTTTTCTTGTTCTGTGTCTTTTCTTGTTTTTCTTGTGCTTTTTCAAAACATTAACTTTCAAAAATTATACTTTTATCCATAAATATAATACATCTTTAAAATCAACATTGAAGTTACTGCCCAATTGGCTAGAGCATTAGTTTATGTTCTTGATAATTGGGTATCTTCTTTAAAATCTTTTTCAAAAATAATTTTTCTTTGATTGAATCTTGTGCCAAACTCTAAGTTTGGTGTTTTCTTGTTAATTTTTCTTTAATTTTTGAAAATTTGTCTTGATTTTCTAAAAATTTTAAGTTTGGTGTTCTTTCTTATGTTCTTGTTGTTCTTGTGAATCTTCAAGGTGTTCTTGAGTTTTTCTTGTGTCTTGATCTTAAAATTTTTAAGTTTGGTGTTCCTTGGTGTTTTCCCTCCAAAATTTTTGAAAATAAGGAGCATTAGATCTAAAAACTTTAAGTCTTGTGTCTTTTGTGTGTTTTTCTCTTTCATCATAAAATTCAAAATTAAAAAAAAAAATAACTTTTCTAACTAATTTTAAACTATAATTTCGAAGTTTTTATATAAAAATTCAGATTTCAATTTCAAAATTTTTCAATTCTTATCTTTTTAAGAATTAAAAAAAAATTTAAATAAAGTATCTTTTTCAAAAATATCCTAACCACCTTCTCTCTCCTCAATTTTTCGAAAATCTTTCAAACTTTTTTTATAAATTTTAATTTTTAATTTTCTTTCTTTATTTATTTAATTTTTAATTCGGTTTTTATTTTATTCTATTATTTCGAAAATTATCTTTATAATAAAATAGACAATATCAACATCCATACCATCTCCCTTGCTCCATCATGGAACCAAGTGGAAATGAACAGTCTAGAAGGACTCTGGGGTCATATGCTAACCCCACTACTGCTTCATATGGGAGTAGTATTTGTATACCCTCCATTGGAGTTAGTAGCTTTAAGTTGAATCCTCAGCTCATTATCATGGTGCAGTAAAGCTGCCAGTACTCCGGTCTTCCGCATGAAGAACCTACAGAGTTTCTGGCACAATTCTTAAAAATTGCTAATACAGTACATGATAAGGAAGTAGATCAGGATGTCTACAGATTACTACTGTTTCCATTCGCTGTAAAAGATCAAGCTAAGAGGTGGTTAAATAACCAACCTAAAAACAGCATAAGGACATGGAAACAACTGTCAGAAAAATTCCTGAATCACTATTTTCCTCCTAAGCGGATGACACAGTTAAGGCTGAGCATCCAAGGCTTCAAACAAGGAGATAATGAATCCCTTTATGATGCTTGGGAGAGATACAGAGAGATGCTGAGAAAATGCCCCTCTGAAATATTTTCAGAGTGGGTGCAATTAGACATCTTCTACTATGGGCTTACAGAAAAATCTCAGATTTTTCTAGATCACTCAGCTGGTGGATCTATACATATGAGAAAAATAATTGAAGAAGGCCAAGAACTCATTGATACAGTAGCCAGAAATCAGCATCTGTACCTAAGCAGTGAATCTTCCATGAAAGAAGAAGCTAAAACAGTAACTGTTGAACTCAGTCTTGTAGATCAGGCTAATGAATTCAATCAGCAATTAGACTTTCTAACTCAGCAGCTAGCCGAATTCAAGGAAATACTACAGGAAACAAGAATGGCTAACAGGAATATGGAAGTACAATTAAAGCAAATAGAAAAGCAACTGTCAAAACAAATAACAGAAGAATGCCAAGCAGTTCAATTAAGAAGTGGGAAAATATTAAATACCTCACTTCAAAGCAGTAGGAAGCCAAGAAATGAACAAATGGCTACTCAAAATCCCTCTAAGGACAATCAGAGCCCAGAGAGGAATAATGCTGGCGCTGAACGCCCAAACCATGCTCATTCTTGGCGTTCAACGCCAGAAACAAGCATGAATCCGGCGTTGAACGCCCAAAGGGAGCACAGTTCTGGCGTTCAGACGCCAGTAACAGATAAGGAGTTGGCGTCTAACGCCACTCCAGCTTCCACCCCTGGCATTCAAACTCCAGTGGGAAATTAGTCACATACAAGTGCTGATAACAACCCTTCTAAAAAGGCTTCCTAACCCACTTCTGTAGGTAATAAACCTGCAGCAACTAAGGTTGAGGAATATAAAGCCAAAATGCCTTATCCTCAAAAACTCCGCCAAGCGAAACAGGATAAGCAATTTGCCCGCTTTGCAGACTATCTCAGGACTCTTGAAATAAAGATTCCATTTGCAGAAGCACTTGAGCAAATACCCTCTTATGCTAAGTTCATGAAAGAGATCTTAAGACATAAGAAGGATTGGAGGGAGACTGAAAAAGTTTACCTCACTGAAGAATGCAGTGCAATTATCCTGGAAAGCTTACCTGAGAAGCTTAAGGATCCCGGAAGCTTTATGATACCATGCACATTAGAGGGTACTTGTACCAAGCAAGCTCTATGTGACCTTGGGGCAAGTATCAACCTAATACCTGCATCTATTATCACAAAGCTTGGTTTGACTGAAGAAGTCAAACCAACCCAGATATGTCTTCAACTTGCTGATGGCTCCATTAAATATCCATCAGGCATGATTGAAGACATGATTGTCAAGGTTGGGCCATTTGCCTTTCCTACTGACTTTGTGGTGCTGGAAATGGAGGAGCACAAGAGTGCAACTCTCATTCTAGGAAGACATTTCCTAGCAACTGGCCGAACCCTCATTGACGTCCAAAAAGGGGAAGTAACCCTAAGAGTCAATGAGGAGGAGTTCAAATTGAATGTTGTCAAAGCCATGCAACATCCAGACACCCCAAATGACTGCATGAGTGTTGATCTTATTGACTCTCTGGTAAGAGAGGTCAATATGACTGAGAGTCTCGAATCAGAGCTAGAGGACATCTTTAAAGATGTTCATCCTGATTTGGAGGAATCAGAGAGAATAATAGAACCTCTAAAAATCCCTCAAGAAGAGGAGAAATCTCCCAAACCCGAGCTCAAACCATTACCACTGGTGGACGAAATTGTGATCACTGTTCTTTGATCTGATTCATTGTAGTTGGATTTATTCAATAATTGTCCTTATTTGAAGTCACAACTCCGTTCAACTAACCAGCAAGTGTACTGGGTCGTCCAAGTAATAACCTTACGTGAGTAAGGGTCGAATCCACAGAGATTGTTGGTATGAAGCAAGCTATGGTCACCTTGCATCTCTCAGTCAGGCGGATTAAATATGATACTTAATTAGATTCAAATAATAAAATGGATAAAATAAAAGGGATAGAGATACTTATGCAGATTCATTGGTAGGAATTTCAGATAAGCGGAACGGAGATGCTGCAGAGCTCTCGGACGCCTGCCCTCCTATTGCTTCTACTCAATCCTTCTTACTCCTTTCCCTGGCAAGCTTTGTATAGGGGTTCACCATCAACTGTGGCTACTTTCAATCCTCACGGGGAAATATCATGTGCGGCTGTCACTCGCACAGCTAACCAGTCTGGAGGCATCACCCATGGTTGATAGCTACATCCCATCCTCGCAGTGAAAGCTAATGCTCACGCACTCTGTCACAGTACGGCCAATCACCGGTTGGTTCCCTCCCCTACTGGAATAGAATCCCTCTTTTGCGTCTGTCACTGACGCCCAGCAGGTTACAGGTTTGAAGCACGTCACAATCATTCATGAACGGAATCCTACTCGGAACACCACAGACAAGGTGAGACTTTCCGGATTCCCAGGATCCTACTCGGAACACCACAGACAAGGTTGGACTTTCCGGATCCAGATAAATGCCGCCATCTATCTAGCTTATACCACGAAGATTCTGTTGGGGAATCTAAGAGATACACACTCAAGCCTTGTTGCATGTAGAACGAAAGTGGTTGTCAATCACGCGCGTTCATAAGTGAGAATGATGATGAGAGTTATTAGCTCATCACATTCATCATGTTCTTGGGTACGAATGAATATCTTGGAATAAGAATAAGATAGAGATTTGAATAAAAGAAAATAGAACTTCATTAATCTTTGAGGTACAGCAGAGCTCCACACCCTTAATCTATGGTGTGCAGAAACTCCACCGTTGAAAATACATAAGTGAAAGAAGGTCCAGGCATGGCCGAATGGCCAGCCCCCTAAACGTGATCAGTGATCTCCTAAGATGAAGAATAAAACAAAACTGAGACCAAAGATGTACGTGGTCAAAAGACGACTCATACATTAGTAAATCATCCTATTTATAATAAACTAGCTCCTAGGGTTTACATGAGTAAGTAATTGATGCATAAATCCACTTCCGGGGCCCACTTGGTGTGTGCTTGGGCTGAGCTTGATCTATCCACGAGCTGAGGCTTCTCTTGGAGTTGAATTTCGAGTTATGATGTGCTTTGGGCGTTCAACTCCGGATAATGACGTTTTTCTGGCGTTTAACTCCAGAAAGGAGCGTGTACTTGGCGTTCAACGCCAATTTGCGTCGTCATTCTTCGAATAAAGTATGGACTATTATATATTGCTGGAAAGCCCTGGATGTCTACTTTCCAACGCCGTTGAGAGCGCGCCATTTGGAGGTCTGTAGCTCCAGAAAATCCATTTCGAGTGCAGGGAGGTCAGATTCCAACAGCATCAGCAGTCCTTTTGTCAGCCTTTTTCAGAGTTTTGCTCAAATCCCTCAATTTCAGTCAGAATTTACCTGAAATCACAGAAAAACACACAAACTCATAGTAAAGTCCAGAAATGTGAATTTAACATAAAAACTAATGAAAACATCCCTAAAAGTAGCTCAAACTTACTAAAAACTATCTAAAAACAATGCCAAAAAGCGTATAAATTATCCGCTCATCACAACACCAAACTTAAATTGTTGCTTGTCCCCAAGCAACTGAAAATCAAATAGGATAAAAAGAAGAGAATATACTATAAAATCCAAAATATCAATGAATATTAATTTAATTACATGAGCGGGACTTGTAGCTTTTTGCTTCTGAACAGTTTTGGCATCTCACTTTTTCCTTCGAAGTTTAGAGGTATTGGCGTCTCTGGGGGAACTTAGAATTTGGGATAGTGTTATTGACTTTCTTAGTTAAGCATGTTGATTCTTGAACACAGCTACTGATGAGTCTTGGCTGTGGCCCTAAGCACTTTGTCTTCCAGTATTACCACCGGATACACAAATGCCACAGACACATAACTGGGTGAACCTTTTCAGATTGTGACTTTAGCTTTGCTAAAGTCCCCAGTTAGTGGTGTCCAGAGCTCTTAAGCACACTCTTTAGCTTTAGATCACGACTTTAACCACTCAGTCTCAAGCTTTTCACTTGGACCTTCATGGCACAAGCACATGGTTAGGGACAGCTTGATTTTAGCCGCTTAGGCCTAGATTTAATTTCCTTGGGCCCTCCTATCCATTGATGCTCAAAGCCTTGGATCCTTTTGCTTTTTATTTTCGATATTTTTTTTTTCACTGCTTTTTCTTGCTTCAAGAATCAAATTCATGGTTTTTTCAGATCATCAATAACATTTCTCTTTGTTCATCATTCCTTCAAGAACCAACAATTTTAAACACTCATAAACAACAAGATCAAAAGACATATGCACTGTTCATTCATTCATTCAGAAAACAAAAGCATTGTCACCACATCAATATAATTAAACTAAATTCAATAATAATTTCGAAAATTATGTACTTCTTGTTCTTTTGAATTAAAACATTTTTCTTTTAAGAGAGGTGAAGGACTAATGGATTTTATTTATAGCTTTAAGGCATGGTTACATACTAATGATCATGAAGTAGAGACACAAAAACATAGATAAACACAATAATTAAAAACCGAAAACAGAAAGAAAACAAAAAACAAGGAATGAATCCACCTCTAGTGGCGTCTTCTTCTTGAAGGACCAATGATGTTCTTCAACTCTTCTATGTCCCTTCCTTGCCTTTGTTGCTCCTCCCTCATTGCTCTTTGATCTTCTCTTATTTCTTGGAGAGTGAGGGCGTGTTCATGGTGTTCTACCCTTAGTTGTTCCACATTATGGCTCAAATCTTCTAAGGAAGTGTTGAGTTGCTCCCAATAGTTGTTGGGAGGGAAGTGCATTCCTTGAGGCATCTCAGGAATTTGTTGATGATGAACTTCCTCATGTTCTCCTTGGGGGCCGTGAGAGACTTCCCTTGTTTGCTCCATCCTTTTCTTGGTGATGGGCTTGTCTTCTTCAATGGAGACATCTCCATCTATGATAACTCCGGCTGAATAACATAGATGGCATATGAGGTGGGGAAAGGCTAGCCGTGCCATGTATGAAGGCTTGTCAGCTATCTTGTAGAGTTCATTGGCTATGACTTCATGAACCTCTACCTCCTCTCCAATCATGATGCTATGAATCATGATGGCCCGATCTACAGTAACTTCAGATCGGTTGCTTGTAGGGATGATGGATCTTTGGATGAACTCCAACCATCCTCTAGCTACAGGCTTGAGGTCCAGTCTTCTTAGTTGGACCGGTTTGCCTTTGGAGTCTACTCTCCATTGGGCGCCTTCCACACAAATGTCCCTAAGGACTTGGTCCAACCTTTGATCAAAGTTGACCCTTCTAGTGTAGGGGTGTTCATCACCTTGCATCATAGGTAAATGAAATGCCAACCTCACATTTTCCGGACTAAAATCCAAGTATTTCCCCCTAACCATTGTGAGATAGTTCTTTGGATTTGGGTTCATACTTTGATCATGGTTTCTAGTGATCCATGCATTGGCATAGAACTCTTGAACCATTAAAATTCCAACTTGTTGTATGGGGTTGGCTATGACTTCCCAACCTCTTCTTTGAATTTCAAGTCGGATTTCCGGATACTCATTCTTCTTGAGTTTGAAAGGGACCTCATGGATCACTTTCTTCTTTGCCACAACATCATAGAAGTGGTCTTGGTGGCTCTTGGAGATGAATCTCTCCTTCTCCCATGACTCGGAAGTGGAAGCTTTTGCCTTCCCTTTTCCTTTTCTTGAGGAAACTCCGGTCTTGGGTGCCATTGATGGTGAATGAAAAATAAAAGCTTAGGCTTTTTACCACACCAAACTTAGAATTTGCTTGTCCCCAAGCAAAAAAGAAAAGAAGAGTAGAAGAAGAAGAGAATATTGAGAGAGAGGGAGAAGAGTGGGTTCGGCTATATGGGAGAATGTGGGTTTGTGTTGTGTGAAAATGTAAAAGAAAAGAAGGGTATTTATAGGGAGGGGGGAGGGTATAGGTTCGGCCATTTTGGGTGGGAAAGGGTGGGAAATTGAATTTGAATGTAATGGAGGTAGGTGGGGTTTATGGGGAAGAGGGGTTGATGTGAATGGTGAATGGGGTAATTGGGAAGAGGAGTTGAGGTGATTGGTGAAGAAGATTGGGAAATGTGACATGGGGAATCACATCACAAAAACTAGGATTAGGAGGAAAAGTAGGAATATGTTTGGTGGGGATCCTGTGGGGTCCACAGATCCTGAGGTGAGGATCCTGTGGGGTCCACAGATCCTGAGGTGAAAACAAATACCATTCCTTCACCATATAGGCATGTAACATGCCTTCATGCATCATTCTGGCGTTCAAACGCCCATTGATGCTAGTTCTGGGCGTTAAACGCCCATGTTATGCATGTTTCTGGCGTTGAACGCCAGTTTCATGCTTGGTTCTGGCGTTCAGCGCCAGATTGTCCTCTGTGTGCGCATCCTGGCGTTAAACGCCAGGTTGTTGCTTGTTTTGGGCGTTCAACGCCAGAAAGATGCTCTGTTCTGGCGTTGAACGCCAGAAAGATGCTCCTTCTGGGCGTTGAACGCCAGCCCGTGCGTCCCCAGGGTGAAAAATTTTTTTCTTCTGTTTTTGACTCTGTTTTTAATTTTTTTGATTTTTTTCGTGACTCCTCATGATCATGTACCTAATAAAACACAAAAATAACGAAGAAACAAAATAAAATAAAATTAGATAAATAAAATTGGGTTGCCTCCCAACAAGCGCTTCTTTAATGTCAATAGCTTGACAGTGGCTCTCATGGAGCCACAAGATGATCAGGTCAACTTAAGTGTGGTATTCCCAACACCAAACTTAGAGTTTGGATATGGGATTTGGACACCAAACTTAGAGTTTGGTTGTGGCCTCACAACACCAAACTTAGAATTTGACTGTGTGGGCTCTTCTTGACTCTGAACTGAGAGAAGCTCTTCATGCTTACTCTCTTCTGTCACAGAGGGATGGCCATGTGCCTGAAACACAAGGTAGTCCCCATTCAATTGAAGGACTAACTCACCTCTGTTGACATCTATCACAGCTCCTGCTGTGGCTAGGAAAGGTCTTCCTAGGATGATGCATTCATCATCTTTCTTCCTAGTGTCTAGGATTATGAAATCAGTAGGGATGTAAAGGCCTTCAACCTTTACTAGCACGTCCTCTACTATTCCATATGCTTGCCTCACTGACTTATCTGCCAATTGTAATGAGAACAAAGCAGGTTGTACCTCAATGATCCCCAGCTTCTCCATTACAGAGAGTGGCATAAGATTTATCCCTGACCCCAGATCACATAGAGCTTTCTCAAAGCTCATGGTGCCAATGGTGCAAGGTATTAAGAACTTGCCAGGATCTTGCTTCTTTTGAGGTAGAGTTCTCTGAATCCAAGTATCTAGTTCACTAATGAGCAAGGGAGGTTTACTCTCCCAGGTCTCATTACCAAACAACTTGGCATTCAGCTTCATGATAGCTCCTAAATATAGAGCAGCTTGCTCTCCAGTCACTTCTTCATCTTCTTCAGAGGAAGAATATTCTTCAGAGCTCATGAATGGCAGAAGGAGGTTCAATGGAATCTCTATGATCTCTGTATGAGCCTCAGATTCCTTTGGATCCTTAATAGGAAACTCCTTCTTGATTGAGGGACGTCCCAGGAGGTCTTCCTCACTAGGATTTTCGTCCTTCTCCTCCCTTGTGCATTCGGCCTCTTTGATTACATCAATGGCCTTGCACTCTCCTTTTGGATTCTCTTCTGTATTGCTTGGGAGAATACTGGGAGGAGTTTCAATGACTTTCTTACTCAGCTGGCCCACTTGTGCTTCCAGATTTCTAATGGAAGATCTGGTTTCATTCATGAAACTGAAAGTGGCCTTTGACAGATCAGAGACTATATTGGCTAAATTAGAATTGTTTTGTTCAGAATTCTCTGTCTGCTGCTGAGAAGATGATGGATATGGCTTATTATTATTCAGCCTTGCACGTCCACCATTATTAAAGCCTTGTTGAGGCTTTTGTTGATCCTTCCAGGAGAAATTTGGATGATTTCTCCATGATGAGTTATAGGTGTTTGCATAAGGTTCACCTAAGTAATTAACCTCTGCCATGGCAGGGTTCTCAGGATCATAAGCTTCTTCAGAAGCTGCCTCTCTAACACTGTTGGATGCATGTTGCAATCCATTCAGATTCTGAGAGATCATGTTGACCTGTTGAGTCAACACTTTGTTCTGAGCCAATATGGCATTCAGAGCATCAATTTCAAGAACTCCTTTCTTCTGAGGTACCCCATTATTCACGGAATTCCTCTCAGAAGTATACATGAACTGGTTGTTTGCAACCATGTCAATGAGTTCTTGAGCCTCTTCAGGCGTTTTCTTCAGGTGAATAGATCCACCTGCAGAATGATCCAGTGACATTTTCGAAAATTCAGAGAGACCATAATAGAATATATCTAATATGGTCCATTCTGAAAACATGTCAGATGGACATCTCTTGGTTAGCTGCTTGTATCTTTCCCAAGCTTCATAGAGGGATTCACCATCTTTTTGTTTGAAGGTTTGAACATCCACTCTTAGCTTGCTCAGCTTTTGAGGAGGAAAGAACTTATCCAAGAATGCAGTGACAAGCTTATCCCATGAGTCCAGGCTATCCTTGGGTTGTGAATCCAACCATACTCTAGCTCTGTCTCTTACAGCAAAAGGGAAAAGCAAGAGTCTGTAGACTTCAGGATTAACTCCATTTGTCTTTACAGTGTCACAGATCTGCAAGAACTCAGTTAAAAACTGGTAAGGGTCTTCAGACGGAAGTCCATAAAACTTGCAGTTTTGTTGCATTAAAGCAACTAATTGAGGCTTAAGCTCAAAGTTATTGGCTCCAATGGCAGGAATGGAGATGCTTCTTCCATCAAACTTGGATGTTGGCTTTGTGAAGTCACCAAGCATTCTCCTTGCATTGTTATCATTATTTTCGGCCATCACCTCTTGTTCTAATGTTTCTGAAAGGTTGTTTCTGGATTGTTGTAATTTAGCTTCTCTTAATTTTCTCTTCAGAGTCCTTTCAGGTTCTGGATCAATTTCTACAAGAGTGCCTTTGTCCTTGTTCCTGCTCATATGAAAGAGAAGAAAACAAGAAGAGAAAAGAAATCCTCTATGTCACAGTATAGAGATCCCTTTATGTTAGTAGAAAAGAAAGGGGTAGAAGAAGGAAAGGGGGGGATTCGGATTTTGGGTGAAGAAAGGTGAAGAGAAGTGTTAGTGATTAAATAATTAAATAAAAGAAGAAAAGAGAAGAGGGATTTCGAAAATAATTTTGAAAAAGAGTTAGTGATTTTCGAAAATTATAATTAAATTTTAACTAAAATTTAAACATGAACAATTAAAAAGAATTTTTGAAAAAGAAGGAGATATTTTCGAAAATAGAAGAGGGAAAAGTAGTTAGGTAGTTTTGAAAAAGATGAGACACAAACAAAAAGTTAGTTAGTTGATTGAAAAAGATTTGAAATCTAAATTTAAAAAATAAGAAGTTTAGATAAGATATTTTGAAATCAAATTTTGAAAAAGATAAAAATTTTGAAAAAGACAAGATAAAAAGATAAGATAAAAATTTTAATAAAAAGATATTTTGAAAAAGATTTAATTTTTAAAATTACTTAGCTAACAAGAAACTACAAGATAAGATTCTAGAACTTAAAGATTGAACCTTTCTTAACAAGAAAGTAACAAACTTCAAATTTTTGAACCAATCACATTAATTGTTAGCTAATTTTCGAAAATTACATAAAAAGATAAGAAAAAGATTTTGAAAATAATTTGAAATTTTCGAAAAATAGAAAAAAAAATTGAAAAAGATATGATTTTTGAAAAAGATTTTGAAAAGATAAAAATTTTTAAAATTGAAATTTTGACTTGACTTGTAAGAAACAACTAATTTTGAAAATTTTGACCAAGTCAACCCAAAATTTCGAAAATTGGAGGAAAATAAGGAAAAGATATTTTTGATTTTTAAATTTTTAAAGAAAAACACAAAAATGACCCAAAACATGAAAATTTTGGATCAAGACACAAGATGTATGCAAGAATGCTATGAATGTCAAGATGAACACCAAGAACACTTTGAAGATCATGATGAACATCAAGAACATAATTTTGAAAAATTTTTGATGCAAAGAAAACATGCAAGACACCAAACTTAGAAATTTTTAATGCATGGAAAATATGAATGCAAAAATGCACATGAAAAACAACAAACAATACAAAACAAGAAATCATCAAGATCAAACAAGAGGACTTATCAAGAACAACTTGAAGATCATGAAGAACACTATGAATGCATGGGATTTTCGAAAAATGCAAGAAAAAATTTTGAAAACATGCAATTGACACCAAACTTAAAAATTGACTCAATACTCAAGCAAGAAACACAAAATATTTTTGATTTTTATGATTTTCTAATTTTTTTGGATTTTTATTAATATTTTTCGAAAATATAGTTTTGAAAAACGAAAAATAAAAAGAAAAATTTTGAAAAAGATTTTTGAAAAGAAAATTACCTAATCTGAGCAACAAGATGAACCGTCAGTTGTCCATACTCGAACAATCCCCGGCAACGGCGCCAAAAACTTGGTGTTGTTGCCGGATTAAAAACTTGGCACCATTGTGGGTTGGAAACAATTGTTTGAATTGTTGTTCGAAATTGATTGTTCCCCGGCAACGGCGCCAAAAACTTGGTGGACGAAAT
The DNA here is from genome assembly GCF_014773155.1 of Arachis stenosperma. Classification (NCBI taxonomy): domain Eukaryota; kingdom Viridiplantae; phylum Streptophyta; class Magnoliopsida; order Fabales; family Fabaceae; genus Arachis; species Arachis stenosperma. The sequence goes on from NC_080383.1 coordinate 58,452,880, forward strand.
TGTGATCACTGTTCTTTGATCTGATTCATTGTAGTTGGATTTATTCAATAATTGTCCTTATTTGAAGTCACAACTCCGTTCAACTAACCAGCAAGTGTACTGGGTCGTCCAAGTAATAACCTTACGTGAGTAAGGGTCGAATCCACAGAGATTGTTGGTATGAAGCAAGCTATGGTCACCTTGCATCTCTCAGTCAGGCGGATTAAATATGATACTTAATTAGATTCAAATAATAAAATGGATAAAATAAAAGGGATAGAGATACTTATGCAGATTCATTGGTAGGAATTTCAGATAAGCGGAACGGAGATGCTGCAGAGCTCTCGGACGCCTGCCCTCCTATTGCTTCTACTCAATCCTTCTTACTCCTTTCCCTGGCAAGCTTTGTATAGGGGTTCACCATCAACTGTGGCTACTTTCAATCCTCACGGGGAAATATCCTGTGCGGCTGTCACTCGCACAGCTAACCAGTCTGGAGGCATCACCCATGGTTGATAGCTACATCCCATCCTCGCAGTGAAAGCTAATGCTCACGCACTCTGTCACAGTACGGCCAATCACCGGTTGGTTCCCTCCCCTACTGGAATAGAATCCCTCTTTTGCGTCTGTCACTGACGCCCAGCAGGTTACAGGTTTGAAGCACGTCACAGTCATTCATGAACGGAATCCTACTCGGAACACCACAGACAAGGTGAGACTTTCCGGATTCCCAGGATCCTACTCGGAACACCACAGACAAGGTTGGACTTTCCGGATCCAGATAAATGCCGCCATCTATCTAGCTTATACCACGAAGATTCTGTTGGGGAATCTAAGAGATACACACTCAAGCCTTGTTGCATGTAGAACGAAAGTGGTTGTCAATCACGCGCGTTCATAAGTGAGAATGATGATGAGAGTTATTAGCTCATCACATTCATCATGTTCTTGGGTACGAATGAATATCTTGGAATAAGAATAAGATAGAGATTTGAATAAAAGAAAATAGAACTTCATTAATCTTTGAGGTACAGCAAAGCTCCACACCCTTAATCTATGGTGTGCAGAAACTCCACCGTTGAAAATACATAAGTGAAAGAAGGTCCAGGCATGGCCGAATGGCCAGCCCCCTAAACGTGATCAGTGATCTCCTAAGATGAAGAATAAAACAAAACTGAGACCAAAGATGTACGTGGTCAAAAGACGACTCATACATTAGTAAATCATCCTATTATAATAAACTAGCTCCTAGGGTTTACATGAGTAAGTAATTGATGCATAAATCCCTTCCGGGGCCCACTTGGTGTGTGCTTGGGCTGAGCTTGATCTATCCACGAGCTGAGGCTTCTCTTGGAGTTGAATTTCGAGTTATGATGTGCTTTGGGCGTTCAACTCCGGATAATGACGTTTTTCTGGCGTTTAACTCCAGAAAGGAGCGTGTACTTGGCGTTCAACGCCAATTTGCGTCGTCATTCTTCGAATAAAGTATGGACTATTATATATTGCTGGAAAGCCCTGGATGTCTACTTTCAAACGCCGTTGAGAGCGCGCCATTTGGAGGTCTGTAGCTCCAGAAAATCCATTTCGAGTGCAGGGAGGTCAGATTCCAACAGCATCAGCAGTCCTTTTGTCAGCCTTTTTCAGAGTTTTGCTCAAATCCCTCAATTTCAGTCAGAATTTACCTGAAATCACAGAAAAACACACAAACTCATAGTAAAGTCCAGAAATGTGAATTTAACATAAAAACTAATGAAAACATCCCTAAAAGTAGCTCAAACTTACTAAAAACTATCTAAAAACAATGCCAAAAAGCGTATAAATTATCCGCTCATCAACCACCATCCCTGAAATATGCATTTCTGGGAGAAGGTGATACCTTTCCTGTAATCATAAGCTCTACATTAGAGCCACAGGAAGAGGAAGCACTAATTCAAGTGCTAAGGACACACAAGACAGCTCTTGGGTGGTCCATCAGTGATCTTAAGGGCATTAGCCCAGCCAGATGCATGCACAAGATCCTATTGGAGGGTGACGCCAAGCCAGTGGTCCAACCACAAAGGCGGCTGAATCCAGCCATGAAGGAAGTGGTGCAGAAGGAGGTCACTAAACTACTAGAGGCTGGGATTATTTATCCTATTTCTGACAGCCCCTGGGTAAGCCTTGTCCAAGTCGTCCCTAAGATGGGAGGCATGACAGTGGTTCATAATGAAAAAAATGAACTGGTTCCTACAAGAACAGTTACAGGATGGCGTATGTGTATTGATTATAGAAGGCTCAATACAGCTACCAGAAAGGATCATTTTCCTTTACCATTCATAGACCAAATGTTAGAAAGACTAGCAGGTCATGAATACTACTGCTTCCTGGATGGATATTCAGGTTATAATCAAATTGCAGTAGATCCCCAGGATCAAGAGAAAACGGCATTCACATGCCCATTTGGAGTGTTTGCATACAGAAGGATGCCATTTGGCCTGTGCAATGTACCGGCAACCTTTCAAAGGTGCATGCTCTCAATTTTCTCTAATATGGTGGAAAAATTTCTGGAAGTCTTCATGGATGACTTTTCAGTATTTGGAGACTCATTCAGCTCCTGTCTTAACCATCTAGCACTTGTTCTAAAGAGATGCCAAGAGACTAACCTGGTTTTAAACTGGGAGAAGTGTCACTTTATGGTGACTGAAAGAATTGTCATTGGGCACAAAATTTCGAACAAGGGAATAGAGGTGGATCAAGCTAAGGTAGAGGTAATTGAAAAATTACCACCACCTGCCAATGTTAAGGCAATCAGAAGCTTTCTGGGGCATGCAGGATTCTATAGGAGGTTTATAAAGGATTTTTCAAAAATCGCCAAACCTCTGAGCAACCTGCTAGCTGCTGACACGCCATTTATCTTTGATAAAGAGTGTCTGCAGGCATTTGAGACTCTGAAAGCTAAATTGGTCACAACACCAATAATCTCTGCACCAAACTGGACATTGCCATTTGAACTAATATGTGATGCCAGTGACCATGCCATTGGTGCAGTGTTGGGATAAAGGCATGACAAGCTCCTGCACGTCATTTACTATGCCAGTCGTGTTCTAAATGACGCACAGAAGAACTACACAACCACAGAAAAAGAGCTACTTGCAGTGGTTTACGCCATTGACAAGTTTAGATCCTATTTAGTAGGATCAAAAGTGATTATGTACACTGACCATGCTGCTCTTAAATATCTACTCACAAAGCAGGATTCAAAACCCAGACTCATAAGATGGGTGTTACTTCTGCAAGAGTTTGATATAGAAATAAGAGACAGAAAAGGGACAGAGAATCAGGTAGCAGATCACCTGTCCCGAATAGAACCAGTAGAAGGGGCGTCCCTCCCTCTTACTGAGATCTCCGAAAACTTTTCGGATGAGCAACTCTTTGCCATCCAGGAAGTGCCATGGTTTGCAGACATTGCAAACTACAAGGCAGTGAGATTCATACCCAAAGAATACAATAGGCAGCAATCAAAGAAGCTGATCACGGATGCAAAGTATTATCTTTGGGATGAGCCGTATCTCTTTAAGAGATGTGTAGACGGAGTAATCCGTAGATGTGTGCCTAAAGAAGAAGCGCAGAAGATCCTATGGCATTGCCATGGATCCCAGTATGGAGGACATTTTGGAAGTGAGTGAACAGCCACAAGAGTCCTCCAATGCGGCTTCTACTGGCCTACCCTCTATAAAGATTCCCGAGTGTTTGTACTTAATTGTGACCGTTGCCAAAGATCTGGTAATCTACCTCACAGTTATGCCATGCCTCAACAAGGGATCTTAGAGATTGAGTTGTTTGATGTATGGGGTATTGACTTCATGGGACCTTTCCCACCATCATACTCAAACACTTATATTCTGGTGGCAGTGGATTATGTATCCAAATGGGTGGAAGCTATTGCGACACCCACTAATGACACTAAGACTGTGTTAAAATTCCTTCAGAAACACATCTTCAGCAAATTTGGTACCCCTAGAGTATTAATCAGTGATGGGGGCACTAATTTCTACAATAAACAACTTTACTCTGCTTTGGTTCGTTATGGAGTTAGCCACAGGGTAGCCACTCCATATCATCCTCAGACAAATGGGCAAGCTGAAGTCTCTAACAGAGAACTTAAAAAAATCCTGGAACAGACTGTAATTAACCATAGAAGGGATTGGGCAAGAAGCTTGGATGATGCTCTGTGGGCATACAGAACAGCATTCAAGACCCCTATAGGGACCTCTCCATACCAGCTCGTGTATGGAAAGGCATGTCACTTGCCAGTGGAACTGGAACACAAAGCCTACTGGGCAACCAGATTCCTAAACCTTGATGCCAAGTTAGCTGGAGAAAAACGATTGTTCCAGTTAAATGAGCTAGAGGAATTTAGACTCAATGCTTTCGAAAATGCAAAAATTTACAAAGAGAAAGCAAAAAGATGGCATGATAAGAAACTGTCATCCAGAGTCTTTGAGCCGGGGCAGAAAGTTCTGCTATTCAATTCTAGGCTCAAATTATTCCCCGGGAAATTAAAATCCCGGTGGAGAGGTCCATATGTGATTACAAGTGTATCACCATATGGATACGTAGAGCTTCAGGATGATGACTCTAACAAAAAGTTCATTGTTAATGGACAAAGAATTAAACATTATCTTGAAAGCAATTTTGAGCAAGAATGCTCAAAACTGAGACTTGATTAGAGATCAGTAATAGTCCAGCTAAAGACAATAAAGAAGCGCTTGCTGGGAGGCAACCCAGCCATTCACAAAATTTAATTTTATTTGTTTTTGTTAATTTTTACAGGTATATGTCAAAGTATCTTCAAAAGGTAAAATAGCAATTGCTTGAATTCACAGAGTTACAGGGGAATTTGGAAGCTCACTGGCGTGGAAAAGCCAGTAAGAAACGTTTTGGGCGTTGAACGCCCAAAAGAAGCATCCACTGGGCGTTCAACGCCAGTAAGATAGCCATTTGGGCGTTTAACGCCGGATGGTATGGAGGAGGTAAAATTCGTTTTTCTTCATAAATTTTCTAATTTTTTTATGTTTCAATTCATGATTTCTTGCATAAACATGTTTCAAAATCTCATCCTTCAATTCCAAAAATTTTAATCCTAAACATATTTCTTGATTTTTTAAATTTCTTTTCAAATCTTTTTCAACTCATCATATCTTTTGAATTTTGAAAGTGCCTCTCCTTCTATTCCTCTCTTTTCCTTTCTTTTGCTTGGGGACAAGCAAACCTCTAAGTTTGGTGTGATTTGCCATGATCACTAAGCTAAAACTCATCAAGATCATGGCACCTAAGGGAACAGGAAGAGCAAGGGCGTAACTTAAAGGAACTAAAGCATCAAAACTTAATCCTTGAAGGACCAAGCACCCCACAGACTAGAGGAACATCCACTTCCCAAAATACAGGTTGTTGAGTTCTAATATTAGCTTTAACTCTGTGATAGTGTTATTATAGGAATTTACCTTAGAAGTTATATAGGAGTAGTAGTATTTAGTATATCTATTTTGATTTTATTTTCAATTAAGTTATAATTTATTTTTCTCATCATCACCAAACATGAATAAAATAGTAGATTTTTAGAATAAAGAGGCAATTTAATTTTTTCGAGTTCTTAATAAGGAAAATTCTAATTATTTATATGTGGTGGCAATACTTTTTGTCTTCTGAATGAATGCTTGAACAGTGCATATTTTTGATATTGAATTTTATGAATGTTAAAATTGTTGGCTCCTGAAAGAATGATGAACAAGAGAAATGTTATTGATGATCTAAAAAATTATAAAATTGATTCTTGAAGCAAGAAAAAGAAGCGAAAAAAAAATTTTTTGCAAAAAAAAAAAGAGAGAAAGAAAAAGCAAGCAGAAAAAGCCAATAGCCCTTAAAACCAAAAGGCAAGGGTGAAAAGGATCCAAGGCTTTGAGCATCAATGGATAGGAGGGCCCAATGAAGTAAATCCAGGCCTAAGCGGCTAAATCAAGCTGTCCCTAACCATGTGCTTGTGGCATGCAGGTCCAAGTGAAAAGCTTGAGACTGGGTGGTTAAAGTCGTGATCCAAAGCAAAAAGAGTGTGCTTAAGAACTCTGGACACCTCTAATTGGGGACTTTAGCAAAGCTAAGTCACAATTTTGGAGCTACAAGAGTCCAATTGGCGCGCTCTCAAATGGGCTGGAAAGTAGACATCCAAGGCATTCCAGCAATATATAATAGTCTATACTTTGCGCGAAGATAGATGACGGAAACTGGCGTTCATGCTGCTGTCTGGCGTCCAGCGCCAGAAACAGGTTACAAGTTGGAGTTCAACGCCCAAAACACGTTACAACCTGGCGTTCAACTCTAGAAACAGCCCAAGCACGTGAGAAGCTTTAGTCTCAGCCCCAGTACACACCAAGTGGGCCCCATAAGTGGATTTCTGCACCAATTATCTTAGTTTACTTATTTTCTGTAAACCTAGGCTACTAGTTTACTATTTAAACAACTTTTAGAGGATTACTTTGTACCTCATGACATTTTCAGATCTAAATTTTATACACTTTGACGGCATGAGTCTTTAAACTCCATTGTTGGGGGTGAGGAGCTCTGCAGCGTCTCAATGAATTAATGCAATTATTTCTATTTCTCCATTCAAACGTGTGTGTGTTCCTATCTAAGATGTTCATTCGCGCTTAATTGTGAAGGAGGTGATGATCCGTGACACTCATCACCTTCCTCAATCTATGAACGTGTGCCTGACAAACACCCTCGTTCTACATCAGACTGAATGAGCTTCTCTTAGATTCTTTAATCAGAATCTTCGTGGTATAAGCTAGAATTGATGGCGGCCACTCTTGAGGATCCGGAAAGTCTAAACCTTGTCTGTGGTATTTCGAGTAGGATTCAAGGATTGAATGGCTGTGACGAGCTTCAAAATCGCGATTGCTGGGCGTGATGACAAACGCAAAAGGATCAATGGATCCTATTCCAACATGATCGAGAACCAACAGCTGATTAGCCGTGCTGTGACAGAGCATCTGGACCGTTTTCACTGAGAGGATGGGAGGTAGCCACTGACAATGGTGACACCCTACATACAGCTTGCCATGGATGGAACTTTACAAACAATTGAGTTGAATATTACATTGCAGAAATTCAGAGGACAAAGCATCTCCAAAACTCCAACATATTCTCCATTAATAAAGTAACAATTATTTATTTCATGCTCTTTTATTTTTCTAATAATTTTAACTGATAATTTTTATTTATATCCTGACTAAGAATAATAAAATAAATATAGTTTGCTTCAAACCAATAATCTCCGTGGGATCGACCCTTACTCACGTAAGGTATTACTTGGACGACCCAGTGCACTTGCTGGTTAGTTGTGCGGATTGCAAAAAGTGTGATTGCAATTTCGTGCACCAACCCCACAGGATCCCCACCTACCCACCTCACTCTCCCTCTTCTTCACACATTTCCAAAATACTATTCCCCAACACCCACCTACCTCACCATTCAAATTCAAACCATTCCACTCCCAAATCCACCCATTCTCTACACGGTTACCCTCTCTCCCTTACCATATATATAACCCTCCTTACCACCTTCCATTTCATACATCTCCAACACTTAACCCCCTTGGCCGAATTCCCACACACCTCCATCTCCTCTATTTCTTCTTCTTCTCCTCCTTTCTTTCTTCTTTTGCTCGAGGACGAGCAAATCTTTTAAGTTTGGTGTGGGAAAAAGCATTGCTTTTTATTTTTCTATAACCATTATTGGTACCTAAGGATGGAGAATCCTCTAGAAAGAGGAAAGGTAAGACAGTGTCTTCCACCTCCGAGTCATAGGAGATGGAGAGATTCATCTCAAGAGTCCATCACTAAAAAAAGGATGGAGCAAACAAGAGAGCCCACTCATGGACTTCAACAAGAGTATGAAGAAGTCCCTCATCAAGAAATCCCTGAGATGCTTCAAGGGATGCATTTTTCTCCACACAACTTTTGGGAGCAACTCAACACCTCTTTAGGAGATTTGAGTTCCAATATGGAGCAACTAAGGGAAGAGCACCAAGAGCACTCCATTATCCTCCATGAAATAAGAGAGGACCAAAGAGCCATGAGAGAGGAGCAACAAAGAAGGAAGAGACATTGAGGAGCTTAAGCACTCCATAGGATCTTCAAGAGGAAGAACTAGCCGCCATCACTAAGGTGGACTCGTTCTTTAATTTTATTGTTCGTTCGTTCGTTCCTTATGCTTTATGTTTTGTCTATGTTTGTGTCTTTATTACATGATCATTAGTGTCTAGTGTCTATGCCTTGAAGTTATGAGTGTCCCATAAATCCTTCACCTTTCTTAAATAAAAAATGTTTATAATTGCAAAAGAACAACAAGTACATGAATTTCGAATTCTATCTTGAAATTAGTTTAATTATTTTGATGTGGTGGTAACACTTTTTGTTTTCTGAATGAATGCTTGAACAGTGCATATTTTTTGATAGTGAAGTTTATGAATATTAAAATTGTTGACTCTTGAAAGAATAATGAAAAAAGGAGAAATGTTATTGATAATCTAAAAAATCATAAATTTGATTCTTGAAGTAAGAAAAAGCAGTGAAAAAGAAAAAGCTTGCGAAAAAAAATGGCGAAAAAATAAAGAAAAAGAAAAAAAAGTAAAGAAAAAGCAAGCAGAAAAAGCCAGTAGCCCTTTAAACCAAAAGGCAAGGGTAAAAAGGATCCATGGCTTTGAGCATCAGTGGATAGGAGGGCCCAAAGGAATAAAATCCTGGCCTAAGCGGCTAACTCAAGCTGTCCCTAACCATGTGCTTGTGTCATGAAGGTCCAAGTAAAAAGTTTGAGACTGAGTGGTTAAAGTCGTGATCTAAAGCAAAAGAGTGTGCTTAAGAACTCTGGACACCTCTAACTGGGGACTCTAGCAAAGCTGAGTCACAATCTGAAAAGGTTTACCCAGTTATGTGTCTGTGACATTTATGTATCCGGTGGTAATACTGGAAAACAAGATGCTTAGGGTCACGGCCAAGTCTCATAAGTAGCTTGTTCAAGAATCAACATACTGAACTAGGAGAATCTATAACACTATCTTAATTCTGTGTTCCTATAGATGTCAATCATTCTGAATTTCAAAGGATAAAGTGAGATGCCAAAACTGTTCAGAAGCAAAAAGCTACAAGTCCCGCTCATCTAATTAGAACTAAGCTTCATTGATATTTTGGGATTTATTGTATATTCTCTTCTTTTTATCCTATTTCATTTTTAGTTGCTTGGGAACAAGCAACAATTTAAGTTTGGTGTTGTGATGATCGGATAATTTATACGCTTTTTGGCATTGTTTTTAGGTAGTTTCTAGTATGTTTTAGTTACTTTTTAGTATATTTTTATTAGTTTTTATGCAAAAATCACATTTCTGGACTTTACTATGAGTTTGTGTGTTTTTCTTTGATTTCAAGTATTTTCTGGCTGAAATTGAGGGACCTGAGCAAAAATCTTATTCAGAGGCTGAGAAAGGATTGCAGATGCTGTTGGATTCTAACCTCCCTGCACTCGAAGTGGATTTTCCAGCAATGTATAATAGTCCATACTTTGCTCGATATTTGATGGCCCAAACTGGCGTCCAAACGCCCACCAGAGACCCTTTTCTGGCGTAAAACCCCAGAACTGGCACCAAAGATGGAGTTAAACGCCCAAACTGGCACCAAAACTGGCGTTTGAACTCCAAGAAGAGCCTATGCACATGAAAGCTTCAATGCTCAGCCCAAACACACACCAAGTGGGTCCCGAAAGTGGAATTCTGCACTATCTACTCATTTTCTGTAAATCTAGTTTACTAGTTTAGTATAAATAGCACTTTTTACTATTGTATTCACATCTTTGGACCACTTTTCGATCCTTTGATCAGGTCTTTAAACCCTATTTCAAATGTATTATGCTATTTGGGGAGGCTGGCCATTCGGCCATGCCTAGACCTTGTTCTTATGTATTTTCAACGGTGGAGTTTCTACACCTCACAGATTAAAGTGAGGAGCTCTGCTGTTCCTCGAGAATTAATGCAAGTATTATTGTTCTTCTATTCAATTCACACCTACTTCTCCTCCAAGATATACTCTTGTACTTAATTTAGTTAAGTCAGAATAAAGGGGTGACCCGTGACAATCACTCAATCTTCGTTACTCGCTTTGCCAAGATCCACGTGCCTGACAACTACAAAGCGGTCTACATGATGTTCAACGTAGTCATTGGATGACAGCTGGAGTATACTCTCTTTGGTCTCTGACCCACGGATATGAATTACCTCTCCTGACAACAAAGCATTCGAATTCGTGACGTTAGAACCTTCGTGGTATAAGCTAGAATCAATTGGCAACATTCTTGAGATCCAAAAATTCTAAACCTTGTCTGTGGTATTCCGAGTAGGATCTGGGATGGGATGACTGTGACGAGCTTCAAACTCGTGACTGTTAGGCGCAGTGACAGTGTGCAAAAGAATAAATGTATTCTATTCTGACATGATCGAGAACCGACAACTGATTAGCCATGCGGGAAACAATAGATGACATGTTTTCACTGAGAGGACGGATGGTAGCCATTGACAACGGTGATCCACCAACATACAGCTTGCCCTGGAAGGGAGTACGCATGATTGGATGAGGACAGTAGGAAAGCAGAGCTTTAGAGGTAACAAAGCATCTCTAAACGCTTATCTGAAATTCCCACCAAAGAACTACATAAGTAACATTATTTTATTTTCCGCTTTATTTATCTTTTAACTACTAAAATCTCATAACCATTTGAATCCGCCTTACTGAGATTTAAAAGATGACCATAGCTTGTTTCAAGCCGTCAATTTCCGTGGGATCGACCCTTACTCACGTAAGGTATTACTTGGACGACCCAGTGCACTTGCTGGTCAGCTATGCGGAGTTGTGAAAAGTGTGATTTACGATTTCGCATACCAGATGTATATTATCCACCAAGGAGGATGGCCCCAAAAGGAAGATACCTAGGGGCTGGAAAAACAAAAATATCCCTACTGAAGGCTTTTCACCATGAAAAATGTTAATGATCACTTTCCTCATCATGGTATTCACCATGGAAGAGGGAAATGGTACTAAGGGACACCAGCATATTGCTGCAAGCCCAACTCTGCCTCATGCAGTGAATAAAAATGTTAATGATCACTTTCCTCATCATGGTATTCACCATGGAAGAGGGAAATGGTACTAAGGGACACCAGCATATTGCTGCAAGCCCAACTCTGCCTCATGCAGTGAATAAGATCCTGTCTCTTGAGCGTCTCACGCTAATCCATGAGAGCACAGGAAGGAAGCTCCTAGTAAGGAGTAAGGATTTATTCCTCTATGACTGTCTTCCTCCTTGAAAGGAGTTGTCCATCAAGCTAATGGCATTAAAGAAGCGCTTGTTGGGAGGCAACGCAACCATGAGAAAAGTATTTCTATTCTTATTTCTTTGTTTATTTTTATTTGAGTTTATTTTAGTTTATTTTTAGAGATTTCCTTTGCTTTTTAATGTTTGTGATCATGTGCAGTAGTCAGAACAGAGAACAAAAAGGTTCAGCAATGAAAACAGAACACTCTAGATGGAGTGTCTTGCTGGCGTTGAACGCCAGCCAGCGAGCCATGGAGGGTAGGAAATTCAATTGTTCTGGCCTCTCAGGACCAGTAGGTCCCACAGAATCCCCACCCACACCACCATCTTCTACTCTATTCTTCCCTATTGTTCATATTTGCTCAAAGACGAGCAAAACTCTTAAGTTTGGTGTTGCAAAATCTTTGCTTTTTGACTTCTACCACTCCTAAGTATGGCAACAAAGACAATGGCGTGATATTGAAGAGATCAAGCACCACATTGGATCCTCAAGGAGGAGTAATAGCCGCCATCACTAAGGTGGATTCGTTCTCTTAATTCCCTTTTCTCATGTTACTTTTTTCTATTTTCTATTATGTTTTATAGTCTGTTCTCTTGTTCTTGTTGCATGATCATCTATGTCTTAAGGCTATAAAGTGTTCTATATATCCTTCACCTTGCTTAAAAGAAAATTTTATTTGAAAAGAATTGAGAGATACATGAATTTCAAGTTTATAATAAGAATGATTCAATTATTTGATGTAGTGGCATTGCTTAAGTTTTCTGAATGTATGAATGAACAGTGCATATTTGAAGTTAGAATTTTAGAATGTTGGCTCGTGAAAGAATGATGATAAAAGAAAAGTATTATTGGTAATCTGAAAAATCCGAAAATTGATTCTTGAAGCAAGAAAAAGCAGCAAAAAGAAATATAAAAAAGCATGTTGTAATAAAAGAAAAATAAATTTATATGCATGCAAAAAAATAAAATGGCGAAAAAAATAAATAAATAAAAAGCAAAAAAAGCTAATAGCTCTTTAAACCAAAAGGCAAGAGCAAAAAGCCAGTAACCCTTTAAACCAAAAGACAACGGTAAAATGATCCAAGGTTTTGAGCATCAATGGTTAGGAGGGCCTATAAATAATAAAATACTGGCCTAAGCGGCTCAACCAAGCTGTCCCTAACCATGTGCTTGTGATGTGAAGGTGTTAAGTGAAAAGCTTGAGACTGAGCAGTTAAAGTCGTGATCTAAAACAAAAAGAGTGTGCTTAAGAACACTGGACACCTCTATCTGGGGATTCTAGCAAAGCTAAATCACAATCCGAAAGGGTTCACCCAGTTAAAGTGTCTGTGCCATTTATGTATCCGGTGGACTGAATTTTAATTGATTTATAAGCCTTGTGAATTTAGTGATACTTTGAGTAGTTGTTTTGGTTTATTGTAGGTGAATAAAAGAAGAAAAGAGGAAGCATGGCTTAAGAAGCGTGGCCAAGGAGAAAAGAGCATGGCACATGAAGGGAGGAAGCAAACATGCCCTCCACAAGGGCACACTGCCCTCTAGGAGGGCAACATGAGTAAACAAGCCTTGAGAGGCAACACTGCCCTGCCCATGACAGGCAGAGCAAAATTGATGCCATAGATCAAAGGGAACAAAACATGCCCTGCCCTCCTCAAGGGCAATATCGGGCTCAACAAAGGAAGAAATCCAAAGAAAAGCTCACCATGCTTGCCACAAGGATCGAACACGGACCATGAGGAAACAAGAAAACTAAGCCTTAATTTGATGCCAAGAAACCAAGGAAAAGAAGAGTAGCGTGTGCATCCACCAAGTTTCGAACTTGGAACTTCACTTTGGAAACACTGCCCTGCCCTCCGCAGGGCAGGGCAACATTTTGTGGTGCACAGCCAGCGCACCATTCTGGCGCACCAAGGGAAGGCTCGCAAGCACCAACACGCACCATTTTCTGCCCGCCCTCCACAAGGGCAGGGCAGCTCCTGGGAGCAACATATGGGTCAAAATTCAATTTAATTCAATTCTCACCAAATTGAATCAAAGCCAACCAAACCCATTTCTCCTCAAATCCAAAGCAAGCAAAGCCCACATCATGACTCAAAGGAACATGGATCAATTAGATTAGGATTTTTATTTAATGTAATTTGTTTCAATTTCATTTTATTTTCATTTTGTAAAAAGCCTATATAAAGGCATCACTCTCATTTTCAAAAAGGGGGAGCTCGATTAGAAATAGAAAAGGAGGCTTGCTCCATTAGGGAAGAGTAGTAGTAGAGAGCTATCTTTAGTCTTTCTCTTGTTTTGAAATTTTGGATGAGGTTGGAGGAATTCTGTTCCAATCTTTGATCTGAAATCCATGCTTTGTTCTTCTGCATAATTCAAGGAATTTTGATTAAATCAAGGCTCTCTTTACTGCTTCCATTTCTATTTCTTCTTCAATCTGCTTTCTACATTGATCAAGGAAGGGGAGTGAGATAGACTTGTTCTCTAGTCTCAACCAACCCCTGAGATCTTGAACCCAATTTTTAATTGCTGCAACTTAAGCACTTGTTTGCTGCAAATAAGCACGGTATTTCTCTGTTTTCTCTTCAAGGCATTTTACTTTTTGTTTGGTTCCTCAATTCAGTTTACATTGAGCTTGCTGCAAATCTCATTTACTTTTCCTGCAATTTAATTTCTTTGCAATTGTTCTAAGCTTAGATCTACTGCTCTCATTTAATTTCCAGCACCCCAGCCCCTTTACATTTGATGCAATTTATAATTCTTGTAATTTAAGTTTCAGCTATTTTACTTTCTTGTTATTTAAGTTTCAATGCAATTTACTTTCTGCACTTTATAATTCCTGCAAATTTATAATTCTGTTGGCTACAATTTCACTCAATTCCACTTCAATGTTAGCTTGACTAAACTAATCACCCACTAAAGTTGCTTGATCCATCAATCCCTGTGGGATCGACCTCACTCTTGTGAGTTATTACTACTTGATGCGACCCGGTATACTTGCCGGTTGGATTTGTGTGTTGGAAATTCACTTTTCCACAAAAACACCCATCAAGTTTTTGGCGCCGTTGCCGGGGATTGATTAGATCAACAATGATTAAGTGGGTGAGAAGTCTAGATCAAGCATTTTTTTGTTTTTGTTCTCTGTTTTAAAGTGAGACCAAGGTGTTTGAGTTTTTGCCTCACTAAGAAATTCTCATCTCTGATATGAGTAATTTCAATTTTCCTTGGTGTTGTGTTTTCAAAAATTTAAATGGAGTTCAACTCATCTTATGATCAAACAAATTTTATCGGATATTACCCACCATCACCAATCTCTAATGGTGGTTGGGAATATCACCAAGAAATCACAGATTCTGAGCACTCCAATTCATGGAGATTTGCTTCACAGACACAAGATGAGCAAGAAAACCATATTGGATATTTTCTTCCACCACAAAATGATGCTAGTCATGATTCTAATGGTGGCTGGGAAGGAAATTCTAATGCTCCATATGATATTCATCCAAAGATATCATCACTTGACCATGCTTCAACAGAAAGCCTCTATCAAAATTCACCACCCACACAAACTTCCATGAACCAAAGCCTCTCAAAGCTTGAGACCATGTGTGAAAAATATGAGAAGGAGGCACAGATATCCTGGAACGAGCAAGAGAATTTATTCAAAAACATGGAAATAATGTTAGCTCAATTGGTGAGTGCAACAAGGAAAGAGGAAAAATAAGAAGAAGAGGCTACTAAGTCAAGTGAATTTTTAGTGAAGAAGGAAGAGGTGGTGGAAATATTTGAACCTGAAACTGCACTTGAGATGACAAGAGCACATGACAACTCACAACTCTCACAAACTTCCCTGGACCAAAACGCCTCAACACTTGAATCCATGATTGAATGGTATGAAGAGGAGATGAAGAAAGCTTGGGAAGAACAACAAACCTCCTCCATAAAAGAACTATTAAGTCAAATGTTGGGTGCAAAGAAAGGAGTGGAGGAGCAAGAAAGTGAGGAAGTCATTCCAGAAAATTTACACTCAAGTAAAGCAGAGAAGTACATAGAAGAAAAGCTCATGGAACCACCAATTCAAAAAGCTCTGGATGAATACGAAACTCCAATAATCACACAGCAACCATGTCTTGACATCCAAGAAGTGAAGGCAATTGACAAAAACACCAAGAAGAGGATTATGACCAAGATACCAAGGACAACATTCATGAGAAGGTCAACTGCAAACAATCCTCCCCCTAATCAAGCAAGCAAGCTCAATCAAGCCAATTTCAAAAGAAAGCTTGCTGAGAGGAAACCAAGAAAGGGGACAATAGCTGAAACTTCTCCTCCTTTGAGGTCATTCCTCTTAACAAACTGGAAGAAGAGGAAGAAAGTGAAGAACAGGTAGACAGTAGGTACATTTCTTCTCCATGCTTTGTTTAAATTTCAATAAATTGGCATATGATCACATTCTAAGTTTGGTGTTGCCTTGCAACAAATTGTTTTCAATTCCTTTGGATGATTGCATCAATTCTACATGAAAGTGTCACACTAAGATTCTAAGTTTGGTGTGCCACTTATTTTTCTATGTAACTCATCCAGCAACATCACTTGTCTGCATAATCATATTGCCTTTGCATTGTTATTTTTCTTTTGTTTTGACATTTCATTTGCATTCTCTTTGTTTTAGTCACTTTTTTTTATTTTTTTGTTTTCTTTTATTAATTGTTTTTGTTAATACATCACCAAGAGATCCTTATTCATGATAAATCTTGGCTTGGTGATTGTATTCAACAAATAACAGTTTCTTTTGTTTAGTTTTATTTCAAATAAAATTGACATATGGTTGCATTCTAAGTTTGGTGTTGCTATGCAACAAAATTTGGTTCTAATTCTTACTAGATACTTGCATTAATTTCAAGTGAAAGTGTCACACTAAGTTTGGTGTGCCACTTATCTTTTATGCAATGTATTGTGCTCACCTTCTTATGTTTGCAATCAAAATGTCTTTGTCTCTGATGCCTTGATTGTTATCTTTCATTTTGCTTGCTTAGAACACATGTACTACTAACTTTTCATTGTGTAAGACATTCATGATCCATCTTATCCCCATAGCCATTGTTCTAATTGTTGCTTGAGGATGAGTAAGCATTTTTAGTTTGGCAAGGGAAAGAGGAAGAATAGAGGAAAAAGGACAACAATAGAGAAGATGGACTACAAGGTTGTAAAGTTCCTTTTTCTCTCATTTGTTTCCAGCACTTAAATTGCATGATTGTCTTCATCTTTTCTGTTCACATGTGTGTATGAATAAAGCATAGCTTGAATCTTGATTTGTAACATGTTGCTGTGGCATTATGACTACCAACTTGAGTTTTGTGAATTCAAAAGCAAAAAAGCATCATGATCATAAACAAACAAGGAATTAAAGAAGAATTTAGCATGTGCATACAAGTATTGGAAAGCTAGTATGATTGATTGTTGCTCAATTGCATTGGATTTTATTTAATTGAAGTTTTTCATCTAGTACATTTTGTGAAATCTTTTGAAATCATGAAAACCTTGAAATAAAAAAGCAAAAAAATGCAAGAAAAGAAAAAGGGAAAGAATGAGAAAGCTGAAGGCTCTGAGTACCAATGGCAATTTGCTAAGTGCTTGTGGTGTTTATGTATCAAGCCAAATGCTTGAAAATAAAACACTTAGAAGTCAAGGCTAGGCTCAAGTGCAAAAGCACTCCCTCAAAGCTCAAGGTTCTGAGCATCAATGATTAGAGAGTCAAGAAAAGAAAAAAAATGAGCTTAATGAAGTCCTCTAATTAAATGCTTGTGGTGCTTATGTATCAAGTGGTAATACTTGAAAACAAAGCATTTAGAAGTCGTAGCTTTGTTATCAACTCATGGGGCAAAGCACCCAAAAGGAGAAGCTAAAAATAATAATAATAAAAAAAATCAAAAGCTTGTTTCAAGGAAGAATTATAAGAAAAAGATTTCATAAAATAAGCTAGATAGAAGCATCAATCATTTACATATCTTTTGTAATTGTAGCATGCATAGAAAACTAGCTTGCCATGAACATTAACTTGCTACTCTTCTTACCTTGGATTGTCAATTTCTATTGCATGATTCTTTTCTTGCTTGGGGACAAGCAAGGTTTAAGTTTGGTGTTGTGATGACAAGTCATCATATACCCATCTTTCAAGCTAATTTCACTTGTTTTATTAGTCTTTATGCACTTTCTTGCATCCTAAGCAAGAGATTTAGAATGAAAACACATAACTTCTTTAGATCAAGCAACTACCATTAAATTGATGCTAACTCATGAGGTTCAAGCTAATTTTAACTGAATTTTAATTGATTTATAAGCCTTGTGAATTTAGTGATACTTTGAGTAGTTGTTTTGGTTTATTGTAGGTGAATAAAAGAAGAAAAGAGGAAGCGTGGCTTAAGAAAGCGTGGCCCAAGGAGAAAAGAGCGTGGCGCATGAAAGGGAGGAAGCAAACATTGCCCTCCACGAGGGCACACTGCCCTCTAGGAGGGCAACATGAGTAAACAAGCCTTGAGAAGCAACACTGCCCTGCCCACGACAAGGTGGTGCACGAAGTTTTTGATTCGCACAACTAACCAGCAAGTGCACTGGGTCGTCCAAGTAATACCTTACGTGAGTAAGGGTCGATCCCACGGAGATTATTGGCTTGAAGCAATCAATGTTTATTTTATTAATCTTAGTCAGGAAGCCAATAGGATTAAAAGTGAAATTACAAGATTTGATTATAAAAATAAAAGGGAATAATAGCGTTACTTGTTGTGCAGTAATGGGGAATATGTTGGAGTTTTGGAGATGCTTTGTCCTTTGACTTCAACTCTTCCTTGAAATCCTTCAATACACGCAAGGCTCCTTCCATGGCAAGCTCTATGTAGGGTGTCACCGTTGTCAATGGCTACTTCCCATCCTCTCAGTGAAAACGTTCCTATGCTCTGTCACAGCACGGCTAATCATCTGTCGGTTCTCAATCGGGTCGGAATAGAATCCATTGATTTTTTTGCGTCTGTCACTAACGCCCAGCCCTCAGGAGTTTGAAGCACGTCACAGTCATTCAATCCCGGAATCCTACTCGGAATACCACAGACAAGGTTTAGACTTTCCGGATTCTCATGAGTGCTGCCATCAATCCGGCTTATACCACGAAGATTCTGATTAAGGAATCTAAGAGATATTCATTCAGTCTTATGTAGAACGGAGGTGGTTGTCAGGCACACGTTCATGGATTGAGGAAGGTGATGAGTGTCACGGATCATCACCTTCTTCACAATTAAGCGCGAATAAACATCTTAGATAAGAACAAGCGTGTTTGAATGGAAAACAACGGAATTGTATTAAATCATCGAGACGCTGCAGAGCTCCTCACCCCCAACAATGGAGTTTAGAGACTCATGCCATCAAAAAGTATGTAATTCAGATCTGAAAAATGTCATGAGGTACAAGATAAATCACTAAAAGTTGTTTAAATAGTAAACTAGTAACCTAGGTTTACAGAATATGAGTAAACTAAGATAATTGGTGCAGAAATCCACTCCTGGGGCCCACTTGGTGTGTGCTGGGGCTGAGACTAAAGCTATCCACGAGTAGAGGCCTTTCTTGGCGTTAAACTTCAGGTTATGACGTGTTTTGGGCGTTCAACTCCGGATCATGACGTTTTTCTGGCGTTTAACTCCAGACAGCAGCATGAACTTGGCGTTCAACGCCAAGTTACGTCGTCTATCTTCGCGAAAAGTATGGACTATTATATATTGCTGGAAAGCCCTGGATGTCTACTTTCCAACGCCGTTGAGAGCGCACAAATTGGACTTCTGTAGCTCCAGAAAATCCATTTCGAGTGCAGGGAGGTCAGGATCCAACAGCATTTGCAGTCCTTTTTCAGCCTAAGTCAGATTTCTGCTCAGCTTCCTCAATTTCAGCCAGAAAATACCTGAAATTACATGAAAATACACACACTCATAGTAAAGTCTAGAAATATGATTTTTGCTTAAAAACTAATAAAATTCTATTAAAAACTAATTAAAACATACTAAAATCTACATGAAATTACCCCCAAAAAGCGTATAAAATATCCGCTTATCACAACACCAAACTTAAACTGTTGCTTGTCCTCAAGCAACTAGATAAATAAAATAGGATGAAAAGAAATTAAGAAACAATAATATCTCAGAGTTTCAAGTGAAGCTCAGATTCTAATTAGATGAGCAGGGCTAGTAGCTTTTTGCTTCTGAACAGTTTTGGCATCTCACTTTATCCTTTGAAATTCAGAATGGTTGGCATCCATAGGAACTCAAAATTCAGATAGTATTATTGATTCTCCTAGTTTAGTATGTTGATTCTTGAACACAGCTACTTTATGAGTCTTGGCCGTGGCCCTAAGCACTTTGTTTTCCAGTATTACCACCGGATACATAAATGCCACAGACACATAATTGGGTGAACCTTTTCAGATTGTGACTCAGCTTCGCTAGAGTCCCCAATTAGAGGTGTCCAGAGTTCTTAAGCACACTCTTTTGCTTTGGATCACGACTTTAACCACTCAGTCTCAAGCTCTTCACTTGGACCTGCATGCCACAAGCATATGGTTAGGGACAGCTTGATTTAGCCGCTTAGGCATGGATTTATTTCCTTGGGCCCTCCTATCCATTAATGCTCAAAGCCTTGGATCCTTTTCACCTTGCCTTTTGGTTTTAAGGGCTGTTGGCTTTTATTCCTTTGATCCAAATATTATTTTTTTTTTCACTGCTTTTTCTTGCTTCAAGAATCAATTTCATGATTTTTCAGATCATCAATAACATTTCTCTTGTTCATCATTCTTTCAGGAGCCAACAATTTTAACATTCATAAAATTCAATATCAAAAATATGCACTGTTCAAGCATTCATTCAGAAGACAAAAAGTATTGCCACCACATATAAATAATTAGAATTTTCCTTATTAAGAACTCGAAAAAATTAAATTGCCTCTTTATTCTACCAATCTACTATTTTATTCATGTTTGATGATAATGAGAAAAATAAGTTATAACTTAATTGGAAATAAAGCCAAAATAGATATGCTAATTACTACTACTCCTATATAACTTCTAAGGTAAAATCCTATAATAATACTATCACAGAGTTAAAGCTAGAATTAGAACTTAACAACCTGTATTTTCGGAAGTGGATGTTCCTCTAGTCTGTGGGGTGCCTTCAAGAATTAATTTCTGACGCTTCAGCTCCCTTAAGTTCACATCCTTGCTCTTCCTGTTCTCTTAGGTGCCATGATCGTAATGAGTTATAGCTCAGTGATCATGGTAAATCACACCAAACTTAGAGGTTTGCTTGTCCTCAAGCAAAAGAAAGGAAAGGAGAGGAGTAGAAGGAAAGGTATTTTCGAAAAAAGATAAGATGAGTTGAAAAAGATATGAGAAGAAGTTAAAAATATTTGAAAAAGAATTGGATTGGAAAAAGATTTGTGTGTATGAATTAAGATACATTTGATATTTTTGAAAAAGGGATTTTAGAAATTAGGGTTCTTAGAAAACCAATTTGATTTTGAAGGATGACATTTTGAAACATGTTTATGCAAGAAATCATGAATTGAAACTTAAAAATTTAGAAAAATTGTAAAGAAAAACGAATTTTACCTCCTCCCCACCATCCTGGCGTTAAACGCCCAACTGCTGCATGGTTTGGGCGTTTAACGCCCAAATGTTGCTTCTTCTGGGCGTTCAACGCCCAGCCGATGCATCTTTCTGGCGTTGAACGCCAGGAAGTCCTTTGTTACTGGGCGTTTTTCTAAACGCCCAGGATGCTGTCAATCTGGCGTTAAACGCCCAGAAGGTGCTTCTTTCTGGCGTTTAACGCCCAGAAGATGCTCCTTTCTGGCGTTTAACGCCCAGAAGGCTACCCTTACTGGCGTTGAACACCCAGTGGGTGCTTCTTTTGGGCGTTCAACGCCCAAAATGTTTCTTACTGGCTTTTTCACGCCAGTGAGCTTCCAATTTCCCTTATAACTCTGTGAATTCAATTAATTGCTATTTTTACCCTTTGAAGATACTTGGACATATACCTGTAAAAAAAGAAAATTTATATAATTAGTAAATAAACTTTGTAAATGGCTGGGTTGCCTCCCAGCAAGCGCTTCTTTAATGTCATTAGCTGGACTATTACTGAGTTTTAATCAAGTCTCAGTCTTGAGCACTCTTGCTCAAAATTTCCTTCAAGATAGTGTTTGACTCTTTGTCCATTAACAATGAACTTTTTGTTAGAGTCATTATCCTGAAGCTCTATGTATCCATATGGTGATACGTTTGTAATGACATATGGACCTCTCCACCGGGATTTTAATTTCCCGGGGAATAATTTGAGCCTAGAATTAAATAGCAGAACCTTCTGCCCCGACTCAAAGACTCTGGATGACAATTTCTTATCATGCCATCTCTTCGCTTTCTCTTTGTAAGTCTTTGCATTTTCGAAAGCATTGAGTCTAAATTCCTCTAGCTCATTTAACTGGAGCAATCGTTTTTCTCCGGCTAACTTGGCATCAAGGTTTAGGAATCTGGTTGCCCAATAGGCCTTGTGTTCCAGTTCCACTGGCAAGTGACATGCCTTTCCATACACAAGTTGGTATGGAGAGGTCCCTATAGGGGTCTTGAATGCTGTTCTGTATGCCCACAGAGCATCATCCAAGCTTCTTGCCCAATCCTTTCTACGGTTAATTACAGTCCGTTCCAGGATTCTTTTGAGTTCTCTATTTGAGACTTCAGCTTGCCCATTAGTTTGTGGATGATATGGAGTAGCTACCCTGTGGCTAACTCCATAACGAACCAGAGCAGCATAAAGCTGTTTATTGCAGAAATGAGTGCCCCCATCACTAATTAACACTCTAGGGATACCAAATCTGCTGAAGATGTGCTTCTGGAGGAATTTCAACACTGTTTTAGTGTCATTAGTGGGGGTTGCAATAGCCTTCACCCATTTGGATACATAATCCACTGCCACCAGAATATAAGTGTTTGAGTAGGATGGCGGGAAAGGTCCCATGAAGTCAATACCCCATACATCAAACAACTCAATCTCCAAGATTCCTTGTTGAGGCATGGCATAACTGTGAGGTAAGTTGCCTGATCTTTGGCAACTGTCACAATTAAGCACAAATGCTCGGGAATCTTTATAGAGAGTGGGCCAGTAGAAGCCACTTTGGAGGACCCCTGTGGCTGTTCGCTCACTTCCAAAATGTCCTCCATACTGTGATCCATGGCAGTGCCATAGGATCTTCTGTGCTTCTTCCTTAGGCACACATCTACGGATTACTTCGTTTGCACATCTCTTAAAGAGATATGGCTCATCCCAAAGATAATACTTTGCATCTGTGATCAGCTTCTTTATTTGCTGTCTACTGTATTCTTTGGGTATAAATCTCACTGCCTTGTAGTTTGCAATGTCTGCAAACCATGGCACTTCCTGGATGGCAAAGAGTTGCTCATCCGAAAAGGTTTCAGAGATCTCAGTGAGAGGGAGGGACGCCCCTTCCACTGGTTCTATTCGGGACAGGTGATCTGCTACTTGATTCTCTGTTCCTTTTCTGTCTCTTATTTCTATATCAAACTCCTGCAGAAGCAGTACCCATCTTATAAGTCTGGGTTTTGAATCCTGCTTTGTGAGTAGATATTTAAGAGCAGCATGGTCTGTATACACAATCACTTTTGATCCTACTAAATAGGATCTGAATTTATCAATGGCGTAAACTACTGCAAGTAGTTCTTTTTCTGTGGTTGTGTAATTCTTCTGTGCGTCATTTAAAACATGGCTGGCATAGTAAATGACGTGCAGAAGCTTGTCATGCCTTTGTCCCAACACTGCACCAATGGCATGGTCACTGGCATCACACATTAATTCAAATGGTAATGTCCAGTCTGGTGCAGAGATGATTGGTGCTGAGACCAATTTGGCTTTCAGGGTCTCAAATGCCTGCAGACACTCTTTATCAAAGATAAATGGTGTGTCAGCAGCTAGCAGGTTGCTTAGAGGTTTGGCAATTTTTGAAAAATCCTTTATAAACCTCCTGTAGAATCCTGCATGCCCCAGGAAGCTTCTGATTGCCTTAACATTGGTGGGTGGTGGTAATTTTTCAATTACTTCCACTTTAGCTTGATCCACCTCTATTCCCTTGTTTGAGATTTTGTGCCCAAGGACAATTCCTTCAGTCACCATAAAGTGACACTTTTCCCAGTTTAAAACCAGGTTGGTCTCTTGGCATCTCTTTAAAACAAGTGCTAAATGGTTAAGGCAGGAGCTGAAGGAGTCTCCAAACACTGAAAAGTCATCCATGAAGACTTCCAGAAATTTTTCCACCATATCAGAGAAAATTGAGAGCATGCACCTCTGAAAGGTTGCAGGTGCATTGCATAGCCCAAATGGCATCCTTCTGTATGCAAATACTCCAGATGGGCATGTGAATGCCGTTTTCTCCTGATCCTGGGGGTCTACTGCAATTTGATTATAACCTGAATATCCATCCAGGAAGCAGTAGTATTCATGACCTGCTAGTCTTTCTAGCATCTGGTCTATGAATGGTAAAGGAAAATGATCCTTTCTGGTAGCTGTATTGAGCCTTCTGTAATCAATACACATGCGCCACCCAGTAACTGTTCTTGTAGGAACCAGTTCATTTTTTTCATTATGAACCACTATCATGCCACCTTTCTTAGGGACGACTTGGACAGGGCTCACCCAGGGGCTGTCAGAAATAGGATAAATAATCCCAGCCTCTAGTAATTTAGTGACCTCTTTCTGCACCACTTCCTTCATGGCTGGGTTCAGCCGCCTTTGTGGTTGAACCACTGGTTTGGCGTCACCCTCCAGTAAGATCTTGTGCATGCATCTAGCTGGGCTAATGCCCTTAAGATCACTAATGGACCACCCAAGAGCTGTCTTGTGTGTCCTTAGCACTTGAATTAGTGCTTCCTCTTCCTGTGGCTCTAAGGTAGAGCTTATGATTACAGGAAAGGTATCACCTTCTCCCAAAAATGCATATTTTAGGGAAGGAGGTAATGGTTTGAGCTCGGGTTTAGGAGGTTTCTCCTCTTCCTGAGGGATTTTCAGAGGTTCTACTATTTTCTCTGACTCCTCCAGGTCAGGCTGGACGTCTTTAAAGATGTCCTCTAACTCTGATTCGAGACTCTCAGCCATATTGACCTCTCTTACCAGAGAGTCAATAATATCAATACTCATGCAGTCATTTGGGGTGTCTGGATGTTGCATGGCTTTGACAACATTCAGCTTGAACTCCTCCTCATTGACTCTCAAGGTTACTTTCCCTTTTTGGACATCAATGAGGGTTCGGCCAGTTGCTAGGAAAGGTCTTCCTAGAATGAGAGTTGTACTCTTGTGCTCCTCCATTTCCAACACCACAAAGTCAGTAGGAAAGGCAAAGGGCCCAACCTTGACAATCATGTCCTCAATCACGCCTGATGGGTATTTAATGGAGCCATCAGCAAGTTGAAGACATATCCTGGTTGGTTTGATTTCTTCAGTTAAACCAAGCTTTCTGATAGTAGATGCAGGTATTAGATTGATACTTGCCCCAAGATCACATAAAGCTTGCTTGGTGCAAGTGCCCTCTAATGTGCATGGTATCATAAAGCTCCCAGGATCTTTAAGCTTCTCAGGTAAGCTTTTTAGAATGACTGCACTGCATTCTTCAGTGAGGTAGACTTTTTCAGTTTCCCTCCAATCCTTCTTATGACTTAAGATCTCTTTCATGAACTTAGCATAAGAGGGTATTTGCTCAAGTGCTTCTGCAAACGGAATCTTTATTTTAAGAGTCCTGAGATAGTCTGCAAAGCGGGCAAATTGCTTATCCTGTTCCGCTTGGCGGAGTTTTTGAGGATAAGGCATTTTGGCTTTGTATTCCTCAACCTTAGTTGCTGCAGGTTTATTACCTACAGAAGTGGGTTGGGAAGCCTTTTTAGAAAGGTTGTTATCAGCACTTGTATGTGACTGATTTCCCACTGGTATTTGAATGCCAGTGGTGGGAGCTGGAGTGGCGTTAGACGCCACTTCCTTGTTTGTTACTGGCGTTTGAACGCCAGAACCATGCTCCCTTTGGGCGTTCAACGCCGGATTCATGCTTGTTTCTGGCGTTGAACGCCAGGAATGAGCATGGTCTGGGCGTTCAGCGCCAGCTTTATTCCTCTCTGGGCTCTGATTGTCCTCAGAGGGATTTTGAGTATCCATCTGTTCATTTCTTGGTTTCCTGCTGCTTTGAAGTGAGGTATTTAATGTTTTCCCACTTCTTAATTGAACTGCTTGGCATTCTTCTGTTATTTGTTTTGACAGTTGCTTTTCTGTCTGCTTTAATTGTGCTTCCATGTTCCTGTTGGCCATTCTTGTTTCCTGTAATATTTCCTTGAATTCGGCTAGCTGCTGAGTTAAAAAATCTAATTGCTGATTGAATTCATTAGCCTGATCCACTGGACTGAGTTCTGCAGTTACTGTTTTAACTTCTTCTTTCATGGAAGATTCACTGCTTAGGTACAGATGTTGATTTCTAGCAACTGTATCAATAAGCTCTTGAGCCTCTTCAATTGTTTTTCTCATATGTATAGATCCACCAGCTGAGTGGTCTAGAGAAATCTGAGCTTTTTCTGTAAGCCCATAGTAGAAGATGTCTAATTGCACCCATTCTGAAAACATTTCAGAGGGGCATTTTCTTAGCATCTCTCTGTATCTTTCCCAGGCATCATAAAGAGATTCATTATCTCCTTGTTTGAAGCCTTGGATGCTTAGCCTTAGCTGTGTCATCCGTTTTGGAGGGAAATAGTGATTCATGAATTTTTCTGACAGCTGCTTCCATGTTTTTATGCTGTTCTTAGGCTGGTTATTTAACCACCTCTTAGCTTGATCTCTTACAGCAAATGGAAACAGTAATAATCTGTAGACATCCTGATCCACTTCCTTATCATATACTGTGTCAGCAATTTGCAAAAATTGTGCCAGAAACTCTGTAGGTTCTTCCTGTGAAAGACCAGAATACTGACAGTTTTGCTGCACCATGATAATGAGCTGAGGATTCAACTCAAAGCTACTAACTCCAATGGAGGGTATACAGATACTACTCCCATATGAAGCAGTAGTGGGGTTAGCATATGACCCCAGAGTCCTCTTGGACTGTTCATTCCCACTTAATTCCATGTTGGAATAAAAGAAATGGTATATATGTTGATATTATTTATTTTATAAAAATTAATTTTTATAAAATAAAATAAAAACGGAATAAATAAAAGAAAGTGAAAATATTTTGAAATTGAAAATTGAATTTTTATATAAGATTTTCGAAAAATGTAGTTCAAAATTAGTTAGAAAATAAAAATTTTTTCGAATTTTGAATTTTATGATGAAAGAGAAAAACACACAAAAGACACAAGACTTAAAATTTTTAGATCTAATGTTCCTTATTTTCGAAAATTTTTTGGAGGGAAAACACCAAGGAACACCAAACTTAAAAATTTTAAGATCAAGACACAAGAAAAACCCAAGAACACTTTGAAGATTCACAAGAACACCAAGAACACAAGAAAGAACACCAAACTTAAAATTTTTAGAAAACTTTAATAAAATTTTCGAAAATTATAAAGAGATTAACAAGAAAACACCAAACTTAAAGTTTGGCACAAGATTCAATCCAAGAAAAATTATTTTTGAAAAAGGTTCCAAAGGGTATAACCAATTATCAAGAACAACTTAAAGATCAAGGAAGAACCAAGAACACTAACACGAAATTTTCAAAGAAAATATAAAATATGCAATTAACACCAAACTTAGAATAAGACACTAAACTCATGAAAAATTAACACTTAATTAAGAAAAATAATATTTTTGAAAAGAAATTTTTGAAAAGAAACTATCCTATCAAAATTTAATGACTCTATAACAACAAAAATAAATTATTCCTAATCTAAGAAATAAAATAAGCCTTCAATTGTTCAAACTCAATAATCCCCGGCAACGGCGCCAAAAACTTGGTGCACGAAGTTTTTGATTCGCACAACTAACCAGCAAGTGCACTGGGTCGTCCAAGTAATACCTTACGTGAGTAAGGGTCGATCCCACGGAGATTATTGGCTTGAAGCAATCAATGTTTATTTTATTAATCTTAGTCAGGAAGCCAATAGGATTAAAAGTGAAATTACAAGATTTGATTATAAAAATAAAAGGGAATAATAGCGTTACTTGTTGTGCAGTAATGGGGAATATGTTGGAGTTTTGGAGATGCTTTGTCCTTTGACTTCAACTCTTCCTTGAAATCCTTCAATACACGCAAGGCTCCTTCCATGGCAAGCTCTATGTAGGGTGTCACCGTTGTCAATGGCTACTTCCCATCCTCTCAGTGAAAATGTTCCTATGCTCTGTCACAG
This sequence comes from Arachis stenosperma, assembly GCF_014773155.1. Classification (NCBI taxonomy): domain Eukaryota; kingdom Viridiplantae; phylum Streptophyta; class Magnoliopsida; order Fabales; family Fabaceae; genus Arachis; species Arachis stenosperma. The sequence goes on from NC_080383.1 coordinate 58,480,668, forward strand.
CACGGCTAATCATCTGTCGGTTCTCAATCGGGTCGGAATAGAATCCATTGATTCTTTTGCGTCTGTCACTAACGCCCAGCCCTCAGGAGTTTGAAGCACGTCACAGTCATTCAATCCCGGAATCCTACTCGGAATACCACAGACAAGGTTTAGACTTTTCGGATTCTCATGAGTGCTGCCATCAATCCGGCTTATACCACGAAGATTCTGATTAAGGAATCTAAGAGATATTCATTCAGTCTTATGTAGAACAGAGGTGGTTGTCAGGCACACGTTCATGGATTGAGGAAGGTGATGAGTGTCACGGATCATCACCTTCTTCACAATTAAGCGCGAATAAACATCTTAGATAAGAACAAGCGTGTTTGAATGGAAAACAACGGAATTGTATTAAATCATCGAGACGCTGCAGAGCTCCTCACCCCCAACAATGGAGTTTAGAGACTCATGCCGTCAAAAAGTATGTAATTCAGATCTGAAAAATGTCATGAGGTACAAGATAAATCACTAAAAGTTGTTTAAATAGTAAACTAGTAACCTAGGTTTACAGAATATGAGTAAACTAAGATAATTGGTGCAGAAATCCACTCATGGGGCCCACTTGGTGTGTGCTGGGGCTGAGACTAAAGCTATCCACGAGTAGAGGCCTTTCTTGGCGTTAAACTTCAGGTTATGACGTGTTTTGGGCGTTCAACTCCGGATCATGACGTTTTTCTGGCGTTTAACTCCAGACAGCAGCATGAACTTGGCGTTCAACGCCAAGTTACGTCGTCTATCTTCGCGCAAAGTATGGACTATTATATATTGCTGGAAAGCCCTGGATGTCTACTTTCCAACGCCGTTGAAAGAGCGCAAATTGGACTCCTGTAGCTCCAGAAAATCCATTTCGAGTGCAGGGAGGTCAGGATCCAACAGCATTTGCAGTCCTTTTTCAGCCTAAGTCAGATTTCTGCTCAGCTTCCTCAATTTCAGCCAGAAAATACCTAAAATTACATGAAAATACACACACTCATAGTAAAGTCTAGAAATATGATTTTTGCTTAAAAACTAATAAAATTCTATTAAAAACTAATTAAAACATACTAAAATCTACATGAAATTACCCCCAAAAAGCGTATAAAATATCCGCTCATCACAAGGGCAGAGCACAAATTGATGCCATGGATCAAAGGGAACAAAAACACTGCCCTGCCCTCCTCAAGGGTAATATCGGGCTCAACAAAGGAAGAAATCCAAAGAAAAAGCTCACCATTGCTTGCCACAAGGATCGAACACGGCACCATGAGTAAACAAGAAACTAAGCCTTAATTTGGTGCCAAGAAAACCAAGGAAAAGAAGTAGCGTGTGCATCCACCAAGTTTCGAACTTGGAACTTCACTTTTGGAAACACTGCCCTGCCCTCCGCGAGGGCAGGGCAGCATTTTGTGGTGCACAGCCAGCGCACCATTCTGGCGCACCAAGGGAAGGCTCGCAAGCACCAACACGCACCATTTTCTGCCTTGCCCTCCACAAGGGCAGGGCAGCCTCCTGGGAGCAACATATGGGTCAAAATTCAATTTAATTCAATTCCTCACCAAATTGAATCAAAGCCAACCAAACCCATTTCTCCTCAAATCCAAAGCAAGCAAAGCCCACATCATGACTCAAAGGAACATGGATCAATTAGATTAGGATTTTTATTTTTAATGTAATTTGTTTCAATTTCATTTTATTTTCATTTTGTAAAAAGCCTATATAAAGGCATCACTCTCATTTTCAAAAAGGGGGAGCTCGATTAGAAATAGAAAAGGAGGCTTGCTCCATTAGGGAAGAGTAGTAGTAGAGAGCTCTATCTTTAGTCTTTCTCTTGTTTTGAAATTTTGGATTGAGGTTGGAGGAATTCTGTTCCAATCTTTGATCTGAAATCCATGCTTTGTTCTTCTGCATAATTCAAGGAATTTTGATTTAAATCAAGGCTCTCTTTACTGCTTCCATTTCTATTTCTTCTTCAATCTGCTTTCTACATTGATCAAGGAAGGGAGTGAGATCTAGACTTGTTCTCTAGTCTCAACCAACCCCTGAGATCTTGAACCCAATTTTTAATTGCTGCAACTTAAGCACTTGTTTTGCTGCAAATTAAGCACCAGTATTTCTCTGTTTACTCTTCAAGGCATTTTACTTTTTGTTTGGTTCCTCAATTCAGTTTACATTAAGCTTGCTACAAATCTCGTTTACTTTTCCTGCAATTTAATTTCCTTGCAATTGTTCTAAGCTTGGATCTACTGCTCTCATTTAATTTCCAGCACCCCAGCCCCCTTTACATTTGATGCAATTTATAATTCTTGCAATTTAAGTTTCAGCTATTTTACTTTCTTGTTATTTAAGTTTCAATGCAATTTACTTTCTGCACTTTATAATTCCTGTAAATTTATAATTCTGTTGGCTACAATTTCACTCAATTCCACTTTAATGTTAGCTTGACTAAACTAATCACCCACTAAAGTTGCTTGATCCATCAATCCCTGTGGGATCGACCTCACTCTTGTGAGTTATTACTACTTGATGCGACCCGGTATACTTGCCGGTTGGATTTGTGTGTTGGAAATTCATTTTTCCACAAAAACACCCATCACTTAGGGTCATGGCCAAGACTCTAAAAGCTGTGTTTAAGAATAAATAAGAAATAAACTAGGAGAGTCAATAATATCATTTGGATTATAAGTTCCTAAAGAGACCAACATTTCTGAGTTTCAATGGATACTGAGATGCCAAAACTATTCAGAAGCAAAAGCTTCTAAGTCCCGCTCATCTATTTGATACTGAGCTTCATTGGAAACTCTGAGATTTATTGTATCTTCTTCTTTTTATCCTACTGTGTTTTTAGTTGCTTGGGGACAAGCAACAGTTTAAGTTTGGTGTTGTGATGAGCGGATATTTTGTATGCTTTCTGGCATAATTTTCATATAGTTTTTAGCATGTTTTGTTTAATTTTTATTAAGTTTTCATAGGTTTTAGTGTTAAATTCACATTTTTGGATTATACTTTGATTTTGTGTGTTTTTGTGCAATTTCAGGTAATTTTCGGCTGAAATTGAGGAGCTAGAGCAAAAGTCTGATTCAGAGACAGAGAAAGCACTTCAGATGCTGTCCGGATCTGACCTCCTTGCACTCGAAAGAGCTTTTCTAGAGCTACAAAAGTCCAGATTGAGCGTTCTCAATGGCTATGGAAATCTCACTTCCAGGGCTTTCCAGCATTATATAATAGTTTATACTTTACTTCAGATTAGAAGGCCCAAAACTGGCGTCCAATGCCAGCCTCCTGCCCCATTCTAAGTCTCATAGCACGTGGATCTCATCAAAACTCAGCCTAAACACTCACCAAATGGGCCCCAGAAGTGGATTTTAGCACTAAAAGACTGTTTTACCCTTTCTTATGTAATCCTTAGTCATTAGTTTAGTATTTAAGGGATATTTTACATAATCATACAGACCTCTAGGCCATATTTTCGTTTTATCATTGTGTTTCCTATCAGTATGAGTTTCTAAACCTCTTAGGTTGAGGGGAGGAATGATGAGCGGATAATTTATACGCTTTTTGGCATTGTTTTTAGTACGTTTTTAGTATGTTTTAGTTAGTTTTTATTATATTTTTATTAGTTTTTAGTTAAAATTTACTTTTCTGGACTTCACTATGAGTTTGTGTGTTTTTCTGTGATTTCAGGTATTTTCTGGCTGAAATTGAGGGACTTGAGCAAAAATCTGATTCAGAGACTGAAAAGGACTGCAGATGCTGTTGGATTCTGACTTCCCTGCACTCGAAGTGGATTTTTTGGAGCTACAGAAGCCCAATTGGCGCGCTCTCAATGACGTTGGAAAGTAGACATCCTGGGCTTTCCAGCAATGTATAATAGTTCATACTTTTCCCAAGATTTGATGGCCCAAACCGGCGTTCCAAATCAGCTCAAAACTGCCCGGCGTTAAATGCCGGAACTGGCACAAGAATGGGAGTTAAACGCCCAAACTGGCACAAAAGCTGGCGTTTAACTCCAAGAAAAGTCTCTACACGAAAATGCTTCAATGCTCAGCCCAAACACACACCAAGTGGGCCCGGAAGTGGATTTTTCTGTCATTTACTCATTTCTGTAAACCCTAGGCTACTAGTTCTCTACAAATAGGACCTTTTACTATTGTATTTTCATCTTGGGATCTTAGATCATCTTGGGATCATTTTCGATCTTAGGATCATCTTTGGACATCTAGTTCTTAGATCATTGGGGGCTGGCCTCACGGCCATGCCTAGACCTTGTTCTTATGTATTTTCAACGGTGGAGTTTCTACACACCATAGATTAAGATGTGGAGCTCTGCTGTACCTCGAGTATTAATGCAATTACTATTGTTCTTCTATTCAATTCAGCTTGTTCTTATTCCAAGATATTCATTCGCACTCATGAACTTGATGAATGTGATGATTATGTGACGCTCATCATCATTCTCACTTATGATCGCGTGCCTGACAACCACTCCCGTTCTACAAGCAAACAAGGCTTGAATGTTTATCTCTTGGATTCCTTAATCGGAATCTTCATGGTATAAGCTAGAATTGATGGCGGCATTCAAGAGAATCCGGAAGGTCTAAACCTTGTCTGTGGTATTCTGAGTAGGATTCAATGATTGAATGACTGTGACGAGCTTCAAACTCCTGAAGGCTGGGCGTTAGTGACAGACGCAAAAGAATCAATGGATTCTACTCCAACCTGATTGAGAACCGACAGATGATTAGCCGTGCCGTGACAAGGTGCGTTGAACATTTTCACTGAGAGGACGGGATTGTAGCCACTGACAACGGTGATGCCCAACATATAGCTTGCCATGGAAAGGAGTAAGAAGGATTGGATGAAGACAGTAGGAAAGCAGAGAGACGGAAGGGACAAAGCATCTCCATTCGCTTATCTGAAGTTCTCACCAATGAATTACATAAGTATCTCTATCTCTATCTTTATGCTTTATTCATATATCATCCATAACCATTTGAATCTGCCTGACTAAGATTTACATGATGCCCATAGCTTGCTTCATACCAACAATCTCCGTGGGATCGACCCTTACTCGCGTAAGGTTTATTACTTAGACGACCCAGTGCACTTGCTGGTTAGTTGTGCGAAGTTGTGTTTATACCATGGTATTGAGCACCAAGTTTTTGGATTCATTACCGGGGATTATTTGAGTTGTGAAAAGTAGTGATCACAATTTCGTGCACCAAGGAGCCCTTTTGAGTTCTATGAATTAATAAAAGTAATACTATTTCTTTTCAATCCGTGTTTGATTCAATTCTAAGATGTATCTTCGTTCTTCAACTTGATGAATGGAATGACCTGTGACAATCATCTACGTTCTTCATACTAAGACCGCGTGCCTGACAACCACCCGTATTCTTCTTGGGTTCGTGTGAATTCGTGACTGGAAAGCATCGAACCGCCAGCTTGATTATACATCTCTTAGACGGCTTATCCACGACTTCGTTGGGGACTTATCGAGATACCAGTTCAGCCGAGGTATAGGAAGTTTAGGGTCTCTGTGGTAGAGGCTAGAACCCAAAGGCGCAGCATTCTCTGATTCGGAAGATTTGACCTTGTCTGTGGCATTTTGAGTAGGATCATTAAGGAGAATGGACTGCAAGAGCTTCACCCTCAATCAAAATGGATCTGCACTAACCCTGGGGTTCAGATCTGGAGAAGATTGGCGACCGCGGCCGTACGGCGTTGATCACATACAGCCTGCCATAGAAAAAATCATTCGCAATTGAAGAAGGCAGTAATACCAGAGTTAATCCAAAAGGACAAAGCATCTCAAAACATTAACCATCTTATTATCACTGATTATAATTAAACCTTGTAATTCCATTTTTCATTCCTTTTATGCACTCAAATCCAATAACTCTTCTATCCAATGAAAATGTATTCCTAAGTGTTCGGATCAAACTTTTCCAAGTTATCTTTAGTGTTCAACACAAAACATTTGCATCCAAAGATATGAAAATATTTAATATTTGGAGAGGTTTCTTTCCATAATTCATAAGGAGTTTTCTTCAAAAACATCTTAATGATTGTTCTATTCAAAATGTAACACGTCGTGTTGACCGTTTCAACCCAAAGAAACTTAGGGACATTGCTTTCACATAACATGACTCTAGCCATTTCTTGAAGACTTATATTTCTTCGTTCAGTAACACCATTTTGTTGAGAAATTCTTGGACAAGAGAAGTTATATGAAATCCCTAGTTTCGCAAAAGTTTTCAAAATCATTATTTTCAAATTTCTTTCCATTGTCACTTATAATATAAATAAATTTCAACTCTTTTTCATTTTAGACCTTTTTGCTAGACACTTCAAAAGCCGAAAAAGCATCATTTTTATGTACAAGAAAAATAACCCAACCAAATCTGGTGTAATCATCCACAATAACCAAGCCATAATATTTATCACCTAGACTTTGAGTCCTAGTTAGCACAAAAAGATCAATATGTAGCAATTCACCTAGACTTTGATTTAAATGAGCTTTTTGTTTGTTTTCCCATTTGGCATGGGTTCATACCCCGGGTCAAGCTGCCCGAACCGGGATGTCTGGCGATAAAGCAACCGACCTCTTCAGGTCAGACTATCCGACCTCTTCTCAAAGAGCTCGGCCAAAATTGCCAGGAAAGCCCAGAAAAGGGCCCAGATGGAGGAACACGACCCAAATCCAGAGACAGCCCAAGCCTACAGAGAGAAGGGCGGTTCCTTTGAAGATAAGATGACCTCACTCAAAGATAAGATAAGATAACTAACTTATCTTATCTAAGAAGGTCGCCTTACACCATTATAAATACACTGGAGTACCCAGGTATAACTCATACTCTGATTCTACATAAAACCTGCTTAATACCCTTGCTAACTTAAGCATCGGAGACCTTTGCAGGTACCACCACCCTCCGGTGACGAAGGATTAGCACCATCACCAAGTCCAACAAGTCAGACACGACAGCTCCGACTAATACAGAAGATCTCGTCTGAGATCGACCTACAGTTTCAGGTAACCCTCGGGACAAGTTGAATTCTTCATAGTAGGGATAGACTATTTCACAATGTGGATCGAGACAGAACCCCTAGCTAATGCCACTACTCAAAGAAGTCAAAAATTCTTATATAGGAACATTGTCACAAAGGTTCGGGGTTTCTTACTCCATTACCACAGACAATGGTACCCAGTTCACAGATGCGGGCTTAAAAAAGCTAGCGACCGACTTGAATATAAAACAATAATTCACTTCCGTAGAACATACCCAAGCCAATGGACAAGCCGAAGCTGGCAACAAAGTGATACTGGCCAGGCTTAAACGGAGATTACAGGACGTAAAGGGAGCTTGGGCCGAGGAGCTCCCACAAGTCCTATGGGCATATCGAACAACGCCGCACTCCACCACAAAGGAATCACCCTTCTGATTAGCGTACGGAATGGAGGCAATGATCCTAGTGGAGATTGAAGAAAGGTCGCCCAGAGTGATTCACTATAGTGAAAAAGCCAACTCCCAACTTCAAAGAGAAGAGCTCGACCTACTTCCAGAAGTCCGAATGGCCGCGAGATACAATCAAAAGGTAGTACAGTGAGTTTTTGCTGAGAACGACCTCATCCTAATCCGAAATGATATCGGAACAACTCAACCTGGAGAACAAAGTTGGCAGCAAACTGGAAGGGACCCTACCATGTCATAGAAGTACTTGGAAAGGGCTACTACATACTGTCTGAACTCGATGGGTGAGAGCTTCCTAGGTCATGGCACGCCTGCAACCTAAAAAGGTACTATAGCTAGGGATGATCTAAGGATCTTAGGATAAGGCACACTCTTTTTCCTGAAAAGGTTTTTAAATGAGGTGCCAAGCCAAGACCTATAAATCACCCGACTTAGAGGATTAACCTCCCACATGTATATATTTGTATTTTCTTTTGAATAAAATCTATTTAGATCCTCTACAAACGCTCAAGCTGCATTAATCTTAAACATTCATCGTCCGATTATAAAGCTACAGATCGGCAGAAAGTGAAAGCCAAATTCACTGCGCGATCACGATAAAGACCAAAAATGAAAACCTAATTCATTAACAGGTCGATCAAACAAGGGTTAAACCTAATCTCCACAAAATCGGCAAAGATGAAAACAGAATAATGCAAGAAGTTATAGAAAGTGATGCATAGAAAGGACCTGATGAGGTCCTAATAAAATGGATTGCTATAAAATAACTTAAAGACTGGCCGACGTAAAGAAGTCGGACCAGTCGCAATAACCGAAGTTATAAGTAAATCCCTGGAAAGAGGTCTGGCCAGCTCTATAAAAGAGGATTACTATAACTTAGAAGGGCCCGACATGATGAGGTCGGCTCAACATATAAAAGTTATAAAAGTAATCCCTGAGAGAGACCTGAACAAGGTCCAAGAAAGAGGATTACAAAAATAACTTAGAAGGGCCTGACATGACGAAGTCGGCTCAGCACATAAAAGTTATAAAAGTAATCCCTGAAAGAGACCTGAACAAGGTCCAAGAAAGAGGATTACAAAAATAACTTAGAAGGGCCCGACATGACGAGGTCGGCTTAGCACATAAAAGTTATAAAAGTAATCACCGAAAGAGACCTAAACAAGGTACAAGAAAGAGGATTACAAAATAACTTAGAAGAAACCAACACGAAAAAGTCGGCCTCTCGAAAACCTTAACGTTATAAAAGGTAAAACAAAGACCTTACCAAGGCCCAAACAGAAAGAATTACTAGAAATAACTACAGGTTAAAAAGAGAAGGTCGACATACAAGTTGGACCCAACCTCAAAGAATCAAGCCACAAGTATGAAATACAAAGGCAATCCAAAGAGGTCAGCAAAGCTCCAAAACTCCCGAAAAGAACCTGATAAGGTACCAGGCAAGTGCGGACAAGCATATTGTGAAAAAAGCAGAAGATCTAATAATAACAAACTCAAGAGGCTACCAAGGTTGGCCCAAAAGCTTGGAAATCACTTTGTTTTTCCAAAATAAAGTTGCTAAACAAGCAACTAAAGTAGCAGAAAGTCAGAACTACTAGTCACAAAATATAAAAAGTTCAAAAACCCACAAGTCGGGCTTACTACATAAAACATCCAGAATAATCATTGAGGACCCAAAGACTTCCCAGCAGCATCAACGCGAGGTGAAGGAGGACGAGTCTGGAGAGGCACCGCATCCACCGTCCCGTCATTTTGGTTCAAGATTTGGCAATCAGGTTCTGACTCAGGATGACTAACCTCAGCTGAAGAAGGTAAAGAGGTCGGTGTGACAGAGGTCTTTGTGGCAGGCATGGAAGGAGGGACGACATCATCATCATCAAGGTTATCAAGAATGATTTTACCATATCTCACAACATTATCTAAACTGAAGAGAGTAAGGTCGAGCTCGGGTGCAAGAATTTGAACCTGCTCCTTCAGGTTCTCATAAGCAGCATTTACACTGCCTACAAGGTGACCTTGAAGCTCAGCATAATCAGCTCGAGCAGACTCTAAATCATCCCTGAGACGCATCATCTCTCTATAGGTCGTGACATAGCTATCCTTGTACTTCAATGCCGTATCCTCAGCCAACCTCACAGAAGCCGCCAAGGCAAGAGAGCTAGCCTTTTCGCCCTCCAATTCCTTCTCCAGCTTGGTCACCTTCTTCTCAAGTTCCTCCTTCAGACTCTTTATCTGATCAAACTCCGATTTAGCCTCCTCCATAAAAGCTCTCGTAGCATGAATGGGAAGATATTGGGCCGTCCGATATAAAGCCGCACCCATATGTGCCATCTTGATACTACTCCGAGTAATGAAGTCCAAATGGTGAAGAAGAGAAACATCGTAAGTGGGCATGGTACCATAAGGACCGATCTGCTGGTCCACAAACTCGACGGTGTCAAAATCAGGAGCATCAAGGTTAAAAGGCTCCGCAGCTTTTTGTTTTTTCGGAGGAGGAGCGCCAGTGGAAGAAGAGGTAGCAGCGGAAGTCTGCGAAGGATCGGCCAAACGAACCCGAGGAGTAGGGATCGTCCTCCGCGGTCCAGGAGAGCTCGGGACAGACGACTTTGACAAAACCTGGGAGGACCCTTCTCCAACCACCTTGGCCAGGACGTTCTGAGCCGCGGTAGCCTTCCTCGCCTTCTTAAAAGCCTTCAGCAAGTCATTGTTCTTCGACATCTCTGAAAAATATAAAAAATACAGCAACTTACAAACTAGAAAAGAAGGCAGAAAATAATACAAATGGAGACACAATTTATAATACCCAGCAATGTACGGATCAAGGATGGATCCCCCAAAAATCTCTTAGTCTCAAGATGGGGAGGTTCCCCCCAAATATCCTCCAAAATAGCAACAAAAGCTTGCTCAACCTCGTCTAACATCTCCCAGGTATACCTAGATACCACTACATTCCTCTGCCATTCTAAAGGGAAACGAGGCTCGCCATTCTCATCCAAAAAGAAAGGACGAGCTCCTTCAACAGCTCGGATCTTGAAAATGTAATTCGTAAAATCTCGGAAAGACTCATCATACATGGAAAAAAACCTTATGTCCTTGGGCCGACCTAAAAGAAATCCAAGAAGCTTTCTTTTTGGTAGTTCCAGGCTTGGTCAACACAAACAAATACAGGAAAAGAGTTAAAGAAGGCGTAACACCAAATTTATGACAAATCAGCTGAAAAATCTTAATAAAACCCTAAGAATTCGGATGAAGTTGAGATGGGGCTACATTACAAGACCACAAGAAGTCGGTCTCGAAGGAAGTAAAGGGAAGGGTAATGTTCATCTGGCTAAAAAAGAAATCATATGCATAAAAGAAAGAACGCTCCCCCTGGGTCGGAACAGGAAAGCAGACCCTGTCGTCAGAATCGGGTGCCACCAACTCATAGTTGCATTCTTGATTCTCACTACTACATATCTGATGATGTTTCCTAAGCTCCACACAGAATTCCGAGTTAGCTAGAGATACACATAGTAACACAAGGGAGTCCAACCAGTCGGACATCCCCTTAGGAACCTTAAAAGATGCCTCGATAATATTTTTGCGAGAGGACATGGCCAACTAATCCTACAAACAAAGAAAAGGAAATGGATTACTAACCCAAAAACAAACTCGGGCAATATGGAAGCAACTCGAACGACGCGACCTCGAGCACACAAATAGTAAAAGGAAGACCCCAAGACGCACACCGAGGTCCAGGGGCATCCTTTGGAGGTAATGACAGAGTAAAGTCTCAGGAAAAATCTACAAAAGCTAAACATCCCAATAAAACCCTCAGCAGAGAAAATAACCCTCTCCCAACAAGCAACGTCTTGAGAAGAAAAAGGTGAAAATCAAAGAAAAAATATCGTCTCTATCAAAGAAAAACGATCAACAGGACAAAAGCCATCAAAAGGAGCAACCTTTCTAAAAAACAACAGTTCAGAAAGCAGCAGTAACATACGAAGCCCTAAAGGAGCCAAACCAGGAAAATTCACCCAAAAGCATACATAAGGTCAAAAGGAAACCAGAAAACATGCATCACAGTGATAAACCAAGCATGATAATATGCAAAGATTCAAGCTTTCCAACATGCACTCAATCAAAATCAAAACTTCACCAAAGAATTAATACAGAGCAGCAAAAATAGACGACGAAAAAAAAAGCAAAACCAACCTGGAAAAGGAGAAGATCACGGAAGGAAGTTGAAGACGAAGAAACCAGGAATTACCATCGAAAGCAAAGAAAGCACCTACGATCACCAAACAACGTTGCAAGGAGAAACATGAAAATACAGATGACAGGCGAAAAACAGAAAAGTGAGAAAGAAAAGGGGAAGTTACAGAGAACAGGAAAACCGTTTCTGTGTGTAAAATTCAAAATAAAAAAAAACAGGGCATTAAAAACCCATTAATGAGGGCATTAAAAACCCTCACGCATTCCCAAGGCTAGGACGCTAATACAAAGCGTGCGTTTTCAAAGGAAACGAAAGAGGAAATGTTCCGCATTCAAAAAAGGAACTAGATAAAATCGACAAAACGCTCAAATTCGGTTTTACCCAAGAAGGTTCGAAGTCCTAAAACCAAGACTCGACCTCCAAAATAAAAACCGAGCTCGAGTAAGGGCACTGTTCATACCCCGGGTCAAGCTGCCCAAACTGGGATGTCTGGCGATAAAGCAACCGACCTCTTCAGGTCAGACTATCCGACCTCTTCTTAAAGAGCTCGGCCAAAATTGCCAGGAAAGCCCAGAAAAGGGCCCAGATAGAGGAACACGACCCAAATCCAGAGGCAGCCCAAGCCTACAAAGAGAAGGGCGGTTTCTTTGAAGATAAGATGACATCACTCAAAGATAAGATAAGTAACCTATCTTATCTAAGAAGGTCGCCCTACACCATTATAAATACACTAGAGCACCCATGTATAACTCATACTTTGATTCTACATAAAACCTGCTTAATACCCTTGATAACTTAAGCATCGGAGTCCCTTGCAGGTACCACCACCCTCCGGTGACGAAGGATCAGCACCATCACCAAGTCCAACAAGTCGGACACAACAGCTTCGACTAGTACAGAAGATCTCGTCCGAGATCGACCTACAGTTTCAGGTAACCCTCGGAACAGCATACATCACAAGTAATATCTTTGTCAAATTTTATTTTAGGAAGACTTTTCACAAATTTCTTTTACTAACTTGGCTATTTGAAACATGCTAGCATGACCCAGCTTTTTATGCCATAGCCATTTTTCAGAATTCATGGAATTAAAACATGCTATAATTTGACTTTTAAGATTATCTAGTGTGAGGCCATACACATTATCGTATCTTTTAGCTACAAAATAACACTTTACCAGAATATTCATACAAGACATTCTAATCTTTTTGAAATGTATCCAATAACCTATGTCTCAAAGTTGGCTAATGCCCAAAAGATTATGTCTTAATCCATCAACCAAAAATACATTGTCAATGCAAGTAAAAAAGTTCTTACCCACTTTACCTCTGGCAATGATCTTGCCTTTGTCATCATCACCGAAAGTCACAAATCCTCCATTATACTCACTGAGTTTGATGAAGAATATGGACTTCCCGGTTATATGCCTTGAACATCCGCTATCAAAATAGCACATGCATTTCTTCCTTTTGGATGCAAGACAAACCTCTTCAACTTGATCTTGGTTAGCCATGAAACAAGCTTGTGCTTCGTGTTTGAACTCTTCTTCATCTTCGAAGTCATTTTCCAAGTCTTCTCATGATGCCATCAACACCTTCTTCTTGTCTTTTTTCATCATGTCCTCATTCTTGAGTTTAGAATAATCATACTTGAAATAACCAGCTTCCTTGCAGTGATGACAAATGATCTTGCTGAAGTCCCTCTTGTGTTTTTTGAACTTGAGTCTTTACTCTTTTCTTTGCTTCTCATGAGTCTTCTCAATGTCTTAGAAAAAAAAACACAATTTTGTCATCTAAAAGACTGTAATTGGAATCTAAAAAACTATCAATATTGGATTTCAAGGTCACTCCTTTCTTTTTTGTGTCTTGGTTCATATGGGTGGTTTCATATGCAAGTAGTTTTCCTCTCAACTCATCGTATGATATTTTATTTAGATTGCTACTTTCAGAGATGACGGTTGCGTTTGTTTTCCATTCTTTAGTGAGACTTCTAAGTATTTTTCTTACTAGCACTTGTTTAATGTGAGTCATTCCCATAGCTTCCAAGCTATTGATGATGACCAAAAACCTTTCAGATATCTCATCAATGGTTTTTCCTTCCTTCATCGTGAACATCTCATATTCCTTTCTTAGCATATCAATCCTTGCTTTCTCAACTTGATCCGTGCCTTCATGAGTGACTTGGAATTTATCCCAAATTGTTTCTGCTGTTTGCACCTTGATACCTTCCAATATTCCTCAAAGCTAATTGAGCAATGCATCATATTTATTGTCTTTGTGTTTAGCTCCACTTTCTTCTTGTCTTTATCGTTCCATTCAGCTTCTTCTTTGTTAGTCACCACTCCTTCAGTGCTTGTTTTTGTTAGGACTTGTGGACCATTCATAATGATCTTCCAAATGTTATAATCAACGAACTATACAAATATTTGCATTTTCTCCATCCAGTAGGTGTAGTTCTTGTGATTGAAGAAGGGAGGTCTATTATTGGACTGACCCACAGTGAGTGTGTAGCCATGATATTTGCACCCATGTTGTTGGCTATTGGATCTTTGCTCCAAGATATAAAGCTTGATTCCTTGAGACCTGGGTCTTAATACCAATTGAAGGTTATCAAAGGCCTAGAGAAAGGGGGGTTGAATCTATGGCTTCTTTTAAACTTTTAATCTTTTTTTAACCTCAAAATGGACTTAGATCATAGTTGGGGCAATGCTACGGTGTAGAAGTAAAAAAGCTTCTACACATGAGGAACTTGCGTGGCTTGTATTTAAAGACAACAAGTGTCCTCTTTTACTGTTTTGGCCATTCAAACAAAGTATATAGGACATGACACATTTCAGCTTTTTCAAAATTTTGCAGTGTATTTAAAGAATGAATTAAAATTAAGTTGGTTTGTTAATTTTTTTTTTGTTGGGTCAACTACTTTTAGTAATTTTTTTAACCTTGAATCCAAAATTTTGAGCAACAGGGATTGAAAGAACAACGTAATTGAAATTGAAAGGAGTTGAAAGGAGCAATCATCTCTAACTAAAACAAAAAAAATGGAGCAACGATCACAAAATCCGCTAAAATACTATTACCTACCATAAAAAGCTCATCTATTAATGAATCTATAACATGATAATATATATAATTACTACTAATTAATCAAACCAAAATCAAACCAACCCCACCACATATTTATAATGTTTTATTAATGTTTTCACGAAAAAACTATACTATAGCAAATATTGAAATAATTTTGAGGAAACAAAAAATTGGTATATTTTTTTAATTGAAAAAAAAATCTTATTTTAGTGAATATATATTATTTTAAATGCTATTAAATATAAATTCTTTTATATACTTTATAGTTTATTATATTTATGATAATTTTTTTCTCAAATACTTTAGGATTATAATTTAAAATTAAAAATAAAAAAATTATTATTTAAAGTTTGAAATTTGAGATAAATAAAATAAATTAAAAAAAACTATGTTGGCTGTTTGGTTATCTAACATTACTATTGACAAATTTGCTTTTTATCAACTATAATAAAAGCATCTTTTCAAAAACAAATATAATGAAAGCATGTTAATCAATAACACTATGAAATAGGGGATAAGGTTTGTAAAAAAATCTTATACTCCTTACTTAAATTTAATAGGTATTTCCCAACTCATTTTCTCTTAATTAATACGTTGATTTATTTATCTATTTAAATATTTCACATTTTTTCAATATATTAAAAACATTAAAAACTTAACTTTAATTTCTTAACTAACCATACTATACGAATAATAATTAGATCATTCGTTCTTATTTAGTTTATATTTATTTATTTTGCGTTAATAAAATTCATAATACTGAAAACTATCTTCGATTATAGTATAAAAATGACTGAAAGCTAATGATTTATTATTAATTCCTGTTATATTGCTCTTTTAATTTTTGTTGCTCAGAATTTTGGGCCCAAAGTAAAAAAATTACTCAAAGTAGTTGATCCAATAAAAAAAAGTAACAAACTAACTTAATTTTAATTCATTCTTTTAATACACTGCAAAAATTCTAAAAAAATTGAAATGTGTCAAGTCCTATATACCCTTTTTGAATGGCCAAAAAAATAAAAGAGGACACTTGTTATCTCTAAACACAAGCCACGCAAATTTCTTATGTGTAGAAACTTTTTGACTTCTACACCATAACATTGCTCTCAGATTTATTGTTGAGTTTGCAAAGTGATAATATAGGAGACAATTTACTTTTGTCTCTACATGATTGATTAGGAACAGAGCAAGCAAGTTATTTTAGAATCCTCTGAACTATTGTGTCTTATGTGAGATAGATTAAGCATAAGTCAATTTCATTTTGTCTTTTATCGAATGAAAAATAGAAAAACAGAAAAGAGAAAGGAAAATGATATATTCATATATCCTGGTTCAACCACCTTGTGAAATATGGCCTACATCTAGTCTCCACCATAACTGTGGTAGAATTTTTACTATCGTTCTCAAAAATTACATATACCAATTTTCAAGGATTCTACCCAATCATATTAGAGATAAACCAAACTTTTACCCAAACTTAATTTGACTAGGTTTACTCCCTAGACTTTTAACCACTAAATGCATACCCAACTTAGCAAGAAAATCCTCTTAGGATCATGTATATGGAACAGAAATACATACAAAAGAGTTTGAAATAATTTCTGGCTTTTCTCCAAGATTACTCTCTTTATTTTTTCTCTCAATTATTTTTACTGATATCTCACATAATGCTTTTTTTCATTGATAAGAAACAAAGAAAGATAAAACTGAACAACAAAAAATTCAATATAAAACCATGAAGGAGAAGAAGGTTTAGCTTGAAAGCTATGAAGATCCAAACAGTGTGTTCACTCTCCTTACTTCAATTTCTGACCGTTTACCCTGTTAAATAAGAGCCAAGCTTCCAAAACTTGAGCTTGATTTAATATCTCTGACTTTATTTTCTTCTCCAAAATTCAGATCAGAGACGTAGAGGAGAGATGTGACAGCAACAATGATTAGAGTTAGCTTGAATCCTTACCTAGTTGCTTCTCCTTTTTTCTTTTTCTTTGACTTCAAAAATATAAACCATTGATCCATTCTTTGACCCTAAATTATAATTGTGACTTTTGATTTACAACATAAATATAACACCTCCATTTTCTTCTTCTTACCCAAATGGTGCATGCAGGAAGAAGGCAGTTTCAACAAGATAGAATGGTAGCACAAAGATGGAATATCTATGCTGTTTCTTATTCTGATTCAACTTTTCATTTGATCTTTACTTTTGGCTTCAACTCTTGACTTTTTTCTCTCTTTCATTTTCAATTTCAAAACTTGGTGATTTACTTTTTTCTTAATGCTTGAACCCTTCTGAACATCTCTTTTTGCTTGTAAAAATTCTCTTTCTTCCTTAATTTGGGGTAGATCACACTACAACATTTTCAGGTTGAGGCAACAATTAAAAAATGTTGCCTAAAGACTGACAAAATATTGCTTTTGATCTATGGTAACATTTTTGGACCTAAGGCAACGTTTTTGGACGGCGTTGCATATGCAGCCGTTGCCTTAGATCAAAGCAACATTTTTTTGTTTCAAAAGCAACGCTTTTGAGAGCAGCACTTGGTAAGTGTTGCCTTTAGTTGAAAAATAACAACACTTCAAAGGTGTGTTTGAGATAACACTTTTGCAATGTTGTCTTTTCTCATATTTTAACCACTACTAAAAAATGTTGCCTATTTGCAATAAAATTCAACCCTTTTATGTGTTGCTTATAAGTTTAAATTTGCAATAGTTTAAAGTGTTACCTATTAGTTTTGAATATGCAACCTTTTAAAGCATTGCCTTTTCTTTTGAATATGCAACCTATACAAGTATTATCTTTTCTTTTGGATATGCAACCTATACAAGTATTGCTTTTTCTTTTGGAATATGCAACCATACAAGTGTTGTTTAATATTCAAAATATGAAACTAATAAAAGGGTTGTCTTTTGATAAAAATAAATATTATTTTTGTAATAAAAATACAAAAAAAATAAAATTTACAATAAATTTTTTTATTTATACATGTGTAATTATTTTAACTAATAAATAAATTTGTGCACAATAAAAAAGATTATAAAAGAGAAAAAATAACTAATAATAAAATTCTAATTAAAATAGATATTAAAAAGTTCAATTAGTATTTCAAATACATGTTCATCAATAATTCTCAACAAAATAATAAAATTCTTGTCTAACAATAATTGTCATAACAAAATAGTAATTAATATTTATCAAAAAGATGTCAATCTACTTGCATATTTTATATCTATACTTGACTTGTCCCATATGCTAAATCTTCAAATAATACACAACAAAAAATATGCAACTTATCATTAAAACTGAAAAATTATAATAAAAATTTCTTTATAATATTAAATACTATAAATATAAAAGCAATAAATAGGTCTAAAAAACTCCTTCTAATGTGGCCAAGGTATAGGACGATAGGATTCCGTTGAAACAAAAAAGATATATTCAGAGACACAATCAATGCAAAAAATGAAAGCTTAGTTAATGTCATGAGGCCACAGTCTAAAATTTAAACAATTTAGCAACAAATTCCACATCTAGCTACATATATATGTTCACTAAGATCTAACGAACATAAGTAAAAATAGCACTAACCTGTTGCCAAAAGAAGCATGCAACTTAGTGATGATGGTTTCCTCTTCAATAGAGATGTTTTCTCTTTTGAGATCAGCTCTCCAATAGTTGATCCATTTCAATCTGCAACTCTTGCCACATCTTAGTAACCCTTCATGATGAAGAAGAAGAAGAAGAATAATAAGAGGCTGATGATGAAAGAAATGAAAAGAATAATAGAGATAGAAGCATGCATATATACCAGAATTCTTAGGCAAATCCCTCCAAGAACCTTCTCCATTAGCTTGAATGTAGTTGGTCAAGATTTGATCCTCCTCTTTTGTCCAGCGGCCTTTCTTGAGTCCCACCTTGTCACAATAGGGAGCCCTTTCCATCTTTTTAGCTATGCCTCCTGCAACTACAATAATAATATAATGAAATTGGAATTATACCAATTCAGGACAGGAAGAATGGCAAAGTAGGAAGCAAATTAAGATGCAACACAAGAGAGGCAAAAATAAAAGGAAGAAAAAGAAAAAAAGGAATGAATGATTTCACGCTTCATCTGTCCAAAGCTTTCAAGATAATAACAAGGTCTTAATAATTGAAAGACTTGCCAATTCGCCAGCCTACTACGTGCCTCTCTTAATTTAGGAGGCACAAATATACATCATCTTGAAAAAAAAAATTGTTAGGCATAGTCAGAATCAACAAGTTAGACTTTTCTACTTCATTATGTGGGGCTTTAGAAAGTAGAGCCAAGAGGCTTGGGAGGAGGGGGTTTCTAAATAATACTTTCTATTGAGAAGGAAACAGATCATGCCACAAGCAGTCTGGTGTAAATTGCAATGTATAGCTTAGGATCTAAAGTTTAATGCAGAAGAAAAATTAATATCAACTAGCCCTGGTGTAAATTATTACTCAGTCATCTCATTTTGTGTTCCAATACTTTCTTCCCTGCTGTTACAAGGACCTTCACTATTGTTCATTTCTCTGCAATCTGCACCAACAGAGAAAAATGATCATTCATCAGAACAAGTTATACTAACTGAGAAACCATAACCAAGTTACCTTCATGCTTGTTGTTGCCAGAATAGATTTCAAGTTGTTGTTGGCTTTTTCCAAGTCTATATTTTTGCAATGACCAGAAAAACAAAGAAAATATGTTGGTAAAAGAAAAGAAGTCCATGATATTTAGAATGAGTGAAAGCAAGAATAAAGGGAAATGCCTGTAAATGGCTCTTGAGATGAATTTGCAAATATTGTAGCTATGAAAGCAAACCTACAAAATTTTCAAAAAGAGAGAAGCAGAAAAAAAGAAGTGAACGTAATTGAAAGCATGGCGAAAAACTTAGCGCTAACTGATGAGCGGATAATTTATACGCTTTTTGGCATTGTTTTTAGTATGATTTTAGTAGTTTTAGTTGAGTTCTTAGTATATTTTTATTAGTTTTTAGTTAAAATTCACTTTTCTGGACTTTACTATGAGTTTGTGTGTTTTTCTGTGATTTCAGGTATTTTCTGGCTGAAATTGAGGGTCCTGAGCAAAAATCTGATTCAGAGACTGAAAAGGACTGCAGATGCTGTTGGATTCTGACCTCCCTGCACTCGAAGTAGATTTTCTGGAGCTACAGAAGCCCAATTGGCGCGCTCTTAACGGCGTTGGAAAGTAGACATCCTGGGCTTTCCAGCAATATATGATAGTCCATACTTTGCCCAAGATTTGATGGCCCAAACCGGCGTTCAAAGTCACCCTCAGGAATTCCAGCGTTAAACGCCGGAACTGGCACCTAAATGGGAGTTAAACGCCCAAACTGGCATAAAAGCTGGCGTTTAACTCCAAGAAGAGTCTCTACACGAAAATGCTTCATTGCTCAGCCCAAGCACACACCAAGTGGGCCCGGAAGTGGATTTTTATGTCATTTACTCATCTTTGTACACCTTAGGCTACTAGTTTTCTATAAGTAGGACCTTTTACTATTGTATTAGAAATCGGGGGTAGCTATCTTTGAATTTCATGCTATCTTAGATCATTTGGGGGCTGGCCATTCGGCCATGCCTAGACCTTGTTCTTATGTATTTTCAACGGTGGAGTTTCTACACACCATAGATTAAGGTGTGGAGCTCTGCTGTACCTCGAGTATTAATGCAATTACTATTGTTCTTCTATTCAATTCCGCTTGTTCTTTGTCCAAGATATCACTTGTTCTTCAACTTGATGAATGTGATGATCCGTGACACTCATCATCATTCTCACTCATGAACAAAGTGACTGACAACCACTCTTGTTCTACAAGCATCTGAGGCTTAGTGAATATCTCTTGGATTCCTGATACACGATGCATGGTTGATCGCCTGACAATCGAGTGCTCGCCTGACAAACGAGCCAGCCATTCCGTGAGATCAGAGTCTTCGTGGTATAGGCGAGAACTGATGGCGGCATTCAAGAGAATCCGGAAGGTCTAACCTTGTCTGTGGTATTCTGAGTAGGATTCAATGATTGAATGACTGTGACGTGCTTCAAACTCCTGAGGGCGGGGCGTTAGTGACAGACGCAAAAGAATCACTGGATTCTATTCCGGCCTGATTGAGAACCGACAGATGGATAGCCGTGCCGTGACAGGGTGCGTTGAACATTTCCAATGAGAGGATGGGAGGTAGCCACTGACAACGGTGAAACCCTTGCATAAGCTTGCCATGGAAAGGAGTAAGAAGGATTGGATGAAGACTGTAGGAAAGCAGAGAGACGGAAGGGAAGGCATCTTCATACGCTTATCTGAAGTTCTCACCAATGATATACATAGGTATCTCTATCTTTATCTTTATGCTTTATTCGTTTATCACTATACCCATTTGAGTCTGCCTGACTAAGATTTACAAGGTGACCATAGCTTGCTTCATACCACCAATCTCCGTGGGATCGACCCTTACTCGCGTAAGGTTTATTACTTGGACGACCCAGTGCACTTGCTGGTTAGTTGTGCGAAGTTGTGTTTATGCCATGGTATTGAGCACCAAGCTCTTGGGGCCATTACTAGGGATTATTTGAGCTGTGAAAAGTATTGATCACAATTTCGTGCACCAAGTTTTTGGCGCCGTTGCCGGGGATTGTTCTTGAGTATGGACAACTGACGGTTCATCTTGTTGCTCAGATTAGGTATTTTTCTTCAGAGTTCTTAAGAATGAATTCTAGTGTTTCATGGTGATCTGTTGAAATCTGGCTGGCTGTAAAGCCATGTCTAATCTTATTGGACCGAGGCTTCAACTGATCATCACAATAGCTTGTTGATCTCCATCAATCTTGCTATTGGAGCAATGATCTGCTAAGGCTTGGCTGGCCATTGGCCATGTCTAGAGTTTTGGACCGAAGCTTTCTTTGAAAGCTTGGCTGGCTGTGAAGCCATGTCTAATTCCTGGACCGGAGTCTTAGACTAGCATTGCAATGATTCCTGGAAATTCAAATTGAGAATTCTGAAACCTTTATTTTCTATTTTCATATAATTTTCGAAAAAAGCACAAAAAAATTTTTTTTTAAAAATCATAAAAACCAAAAATATTTTATGTTTCTAGTTTGAGTCTAGTGTCTAATCTTAAAGTATGGTGTTTTGCATGCCTTGTTTATTTGATCTTGGTTCTATTTTCAAGTCAATAGTACAGGGGACTGAAGATTCAGAACATGCAGCAGAGGAATTACACAGAAAAACTGGGCATTCAAAAATGCCCAGTGAAGAAGACAGACTGGCGTTTAAACGCCAGCCAGGGTACCTGGTTGGGCGTTTAACGCCCAAAAAGGTAGCATTTTGGGCGTTAAACGCCAGAATGTATACCATTCTGGGCGTTTAACGCCAGGATGGTGCTAGGGGGAAGATTTTGTTTTCAAAATCATTTTTTTCAAGTTTTCAAAATTTTTCAAAATCAAATCTTTTTCAAATCATATCTTTTCAATCAAATGTTTTCAAAAATCAATTTCTTTCCTTTTTCAAAGATACTTACTAACAATTAATGATTTGATTGAACATTTCAAGTATGTTGCCTTTTCTGTTGAGAAAGGTTTAATGTTTGAATCATATCTTTTCTTGTTAGGCAAGTCATTAATTTTTTTTAAAAAATCAAATCTTTTTAAAAAATTGTTTTCAAATCATATCTTCTCAATCACATGTTTTTAAAACCAATCATATCTTTTTAACCTCATCTTTTTCAAAATAGTTTTCAATCAAATCTTTTTAATTTCTAATTTCAAAAATCTTTTTCAAAAATCACTTGATTTCTTTTCCACTTTGAGTTTTCGAAAATTATCAATCAATTTTTCAAAATATTTTCAAAATCTCTTTGATTAATTTTCGAAAACTCTCTTCCCTTCTTCCCACATCCTTCTATTTATAGAGTATTACTCCTTCTTAATGCACAATTCGAACTCTATCTAATCAAGTTCGAATTTTTCTACCTCCTTCTTCTATTTTTCTTTTCCTCTGACACCTCAAGGAATCTCTATACTGTGACATAAAGGATTCCACATTTTCTTGTTCTCTTCTCTTTCATATGAGCAGGAGCAGAGACAAAGGCATTCTTGTTGAAGCTGACCCTGAACCTGAAAGGACCTTGAAGCGAAAGCTAAGAGAAGCTAAGGCACAACTCTCTGTTGAGGACCTGACCGAATTCTTCAAAGAAGAAGACATGGCAGCCGAAAACAACAACAATGCCAACAATACAAGGAAGGTGCTGGGTGACTTTACTGCACCTACTCCCGACTTCTATGGGAGAAGCATCTCTATCCCTGCCATTGGAGCAAACAACTTTGAGCTTAAGCCTCAATTAGTTTCTCTAATGCAACAGAATTGCAAGTTCCATGGAAACCCATTGGAAGATCCTCATCAGTTTTTAGCTGAGTTCTTGCAAATCTGTGACACAGTCAAGACTAATGGGGTTGACCCTGAGGTCTACAGACTGATGCTATTCCCTTTTACTGTAAGAGACAGAGCTAGAATATGGTTGGACTCTCAACCTAAAGAAAGCCTGGACTCTTGGGAAAAGCTAGTCAGTGCCTTCTTGGCAAAGTTCTTTCCACCTCAAAAATTGAGTAAGCTTAGAGTGGAAGTCCAAACCTTCAGACAGAAGGATGGAGAATCCCTCTATGAAGCTTGGGAAAGATACAAACAATTAATCAGAAAATGTCCTTCAGACATGCTTTCTGAATGGAGCATCATAGGTATCTTCTATGATGGTCTCTCTAAACTATCCAAGATGTCTTTGGATAGCTCTGCTGGAGGATCTCTTCATCTGAAGAAGACGCCTACAGAAGCTCAAGAACTAATTGAAATGGTTGCAAATAACCAATTCATGTACACTTCTGAAAGGAATCCTGTGAACAATGGGACTAGTCAGAAGAAAGGAGTTCTTGAGATTGACACTCTGAATGCCATATTGGCTCAGAATAAAATATTGACTCAACAAGTCAATTTGATTTCTCAAAGTCTGTCTGGAATGCAAAATGCACCAAGCAGTACTAAGGAGGCTTCATCTGAAGAAGAAGCTTATGATCCTGAGAACCCTTCAATGGAAGAGGTGAATTACCTAGGAGAACCCTATGGAAACACCTATAATTCTTCATGGAGAAATCACCCAAATTTCTCATGGAAGAATCAAGAGAGACCTCAACAAGGTTTCAATAACAATAATGGTGGAAGAAACAGGTTTAGCAATGGCAAGCCTTTTCCATCATCTTCTCAGCAGCAGACAGAGAACTCTAAGCAAAATCCCTCTGACTTAGCAACCATGGTATCTGATCTAATCAAGACCACTCAAAGTTTCATGACTGAAACAAGGTCCTCCATTAGGAATTTGGAGGCACAAGTGGGACAGCTAAGTAAGAAAATTACTGAACTCCCTCCAAGCACTCTTCCAAGCAATACAGAAGAAAATCCAAAAGGAGAGTGCAAAGCCATAACCATGGCCGAATTTGGAGAGGAAGGAGGGGAAGTGAATGCCACTGAGGAAGACCTCAATGGGCGTGCACTGACCTCCACTGAGTTCCCTAATGAGGAACCATGGGATTCTGAGACTCAAAATGAGACCATAGAGATCCCATTGGACTTACTTCTGCCTTTCATGAGCTCTGATGAGTATTCTTCCTCTGAAGAGGATGAGTATGTCACTGAAGAGCAAGTTGCTAAATACCTTGGAGCAATCATGAAGCTAAATGACAAGTTGTTTGGAAATGAGACTTGGGAGGATAAACCTCCTTTGCTCACCAAAGAACTGGATGACTTGTCTAGGCAGAAATTACCTCAAAAGAAACAAGATCCTGGGAAGTTTTCCATACCTTGTACCATAGGCACCATGACCTTCAAGAAGGCTCTGTGTGACTTAGGGTCAAGTGTAAACCTCATGCCTCTCTCTGTAATAGAGAAGCTAGGGATCTTTGAGGTACAAGCTGCAAGAATCT
Source organism: Arachis stenosperma (assembly GCF_014773155.1). Classification (NCBI taxonomy): domain Eukaryota; kingdom Viridiplantae; phylum Streptophyta; class Magnoliopsida; order Fabales; family Fabaceae; genus Arachis; species Arachis stenosperma. Next base: position 58,505,421 of record NC_080383.1, read on the forward strand.
CATTAGAGATGGCAGACAACTCAAGAAAACAAGCTCATGGACTTGTAGAGGATGTTTTGGTGAAGATTGAAGACCATTACATCCCTACTGATTTCATAGTCCTAGAGACTGGGAAGTGCATGGATGAATCTATCATCCTTGGCAGACCCTTCCTAGCCACAGCAAAGGCTGTGATTGATGTTGATGGAGGTGAACTGATCATTCAAGTGAATGAAGAATCCTTTGTGTTCAAGGCTCAAGGATATCCCTCTGTCATCATGGAGAGGAAGCATGAAGAGCTTCTCTCAAATCAGAGACAAGCAGAGCCCCCACAGTCAAACTTTAAGTTTGGTGTTGGGAGGCCACAACCAAACTCTAAGTTTGGTGTTGAACCCCCACATTCAAACTCTAAGTTTGGTGTTGGGAGGTTCCAACATTGCTCTGAGTATCTGTGAGGCTCCATGAGAGCCATCTGTCAAGCTACTGACATTAAAGAAGCGCTTGTTGGGAGGCAACCCAATGATTATATTTTACATTTTCTTTTGTTATTTTATGTTTTTTTTTTGTAGGTTGATGATCATAAGAAGTCACAAAATTCATTGAAAGAGCAAAAACAGAATGAAAAACAGGAAGAAAAACAGCACACCCTGGAGGAAGAATTCACTGGCGTTTAAACGCCAGTGAGGCTAGCAGTTGGGCGTTTAACGCCCAGTCTGGCACCATTCTGGGTGTTTAACGCCAGAAAGGGGCACCAGACTGGCGTTAAACGCCAGAAAAGGGCAAGAACCTGGCGTTAAACGCCAGGAATGGGCACCAGCCCGGCGTTTAACGCCAGAAATGCCCCAAAACGTGATTTTGAGTGCCATTTGGTGCAGGGATGACTTTTCCTTGACACCACATGATCTGTGGACCCCACAGGACCCCTACCACTCTCTCTCTTCTTCCCCCATTCACCAATCACCTCATTACCTCTTCCCCAAAACCCCTTCACCTATCAAATCCCATCTTTCTCTTTACCACTCACATCCATCCTTCATAAAACCCCACCAACCTCACCCTTCAAATTCAAACCACTTTCCCTCCCAAACCCACCCATAATGGCCGAACCCCATCTCCCCCCTCTCTTATATAAACCCTCCTTCACACCATCATTTACACACAACCTACACACCACTTCTCCCCCTCCTTGGCCGAATACATAAGCCACTCCCTTCTTCCTCATTTCTTCTTCTTCTACTCTCTTCTTTCTTCTTTTGCTCGAGGACGAGCAAACCTTTTAAGTTTGGTGTGGTAAAAGCGTTGCTTTTTCGTTTTTCCATAACCGTTTATGGCATCCAAGGCCGGAGAAACCTCTAGAAAGAGGAAAGGGAAGGCAAAAGCTTCCACCTCCGAGTCATGGGAGATGGATAGATTCATCTCAAGGGTGCATCAAGACCACTTCTATGAAGTTGTGGCCTTAAGGAAGGTGATCCCCGAGGTCCCCTTTTCACTCAAAAAGGGTGAATATCCGGAGATCCGCCATGAGATCCGAAGAAGAGGTTGGGAAGTGCTTACCAACCCCATTCAACAAGTCGGAATCTTGATGGTTCAAGAGTTCTATGCCAATGCATGGATCACCAAAAACCATGATCAAAGTGTGAACCCGGATCCAAAGAATTATCTTACTATGGTTCGGGGGAAATACTTGGATTTCAGTCCGGAAAATGTAAGGTTAGCATTCAACTTGCCCATGATGCAAGGAGATGAGCATCCTTACACTAGAAGGGTAAACTTTGATCAAAGGTTGGACCAAGTCCTCACAGTTATATGTGAAGAGGGCGCACAATGGAAGAGAGATTCAAGAGGGAAGCCGGTTCAATTGAGAAGGCATGACCTCAAGCCCGTGGCTAGAGGATGGTTGGAGTTTATCCAACGCTCAATCATTCCCACTAGCAACCGGTCTGAAGTTACTCTAGACCGGGCCATCATGATCCATAGCATCATGATTGGAGAAGAAGTAGAAGTTCATGAGGTAATAGCCCAAGAACTCTACAAAGTGGCGGATAAGTCTTCCACCTTGGCAAGGCTAGCCTTTCCTCATCTCATTTGTCACCTCTGTTATTCAGTTGGAGTTGACATAGAAGGAGATATCCCCATTGATGAGGACAAGCCCATCACCAAGAAAAGGATGGAGCAAACAAGAGACCCCTCTCATCATGAGATCCCTGAGATACCTCAAGGGATGCACTTTCCTCCACAAGGCTATTGGGAGCAAATTAACACCTCCCTAGGAGAATTGAGTTCCAACATGGGACAACTAAGGGTGGAGCATCAAGAACACTCCATTCTCCTCCATGAAATTAGAGAAGATCAAAGAATCATGAGAGAGGAGCAACAAAGACAAGGAAGAGACATTGAGGAGCTCAAGCACTCCATAAGACCTTCAAGAGGAAGAACAAGCCGCCATCACTAAGGTAGACCCGTTCTTTAATCTCCTTGTTCTTTATTTTCTTGTTTTTCGAATTTTAATGCTTTATGTTTGTCCATGTTTGTGTCTTATGATCATTAGTGTCTTGGTGTCTATGCCTTAAAGTTATGAATGTCCTATGAATCCATCACCTTTCTTAAATGAAAACTGTTTTTATCACAAAAGAACAAGAAGTACAGGATTTCGAATTCATCCTTAAAACTAGCTTAATTAGTTTGATGTGGTGACAATACTTTTTGTTTTCTGAATGTATGCTTGAACAGTGCATATGTCTTTTGAATTTGTTGTTCATGAATGTTAAAATTGTTGGCTCTTGAAAGAATGATGAAAAAGGAGACATGTTACTGAGGATCTGAAAAATCATAAAAATGATTCTTGAAGTAAGAAAAAGCAGTGAATACAAAAAAAAAAGGGAGAAAGCAAGCGAAAAAAAAAACCGAAAAAAAGAGAGAAAAGAAAAAGAAAGAAATAAAATCGTGATCCAAGGCAATAAGAGTGTGCTTAAGAACCCTGGACACCTCTAATTGGGGACTTTAGCAAAGCTGAGTCACAATCTGAAAAGGTTCACCCAATTATGTGTCTGTGGCATGTATGTATCCGGTGGTAATACTGGAAGACAGAGTGCTTTGGGCCGCGGCCAAGACTCAATAAGTAGCTGTGTTCAAGAATCTTCATACTTAACTAAGAGAATCAATAACACTATCTGGATTCTGAGTTCCTAAAGAAGCCAATCATTCTGAATTTCAAAGGATAAAGTGAGATGCCAAAACTGTTCGGAGGCAAAAAGCTACTAGTCCCGCTCATCTAATTTAGAGCTAAGTTTCATTGATAATTTGGAGTCTATAGTATATTCTCTTCTTTTTATCTTATTTGATTTTCAGTTGCTTGGGGACAAGCAACAATTTAAGTTTGGTGTTGTGATGAGCGGATAATTTATACGCTTTTTGGCATTGTTTTTAGTATGATTTTAGTAGTTTTAGTTGAGTTCTTAGTATATTTTTATTAGTTTTTAGTTAAAATTCACTTTTCTGGACTTTACTATGAGTTTGTGTGTTTTTCTGTGATTTCAGGTATTTTCTGGCTGAAATTGAGGGTCCTGAGCAAAAATCTGATTCAGAGACTGAAAAGGACTGCAGATGCTGTTGGATTCTGACCTCCCTGCACTCGAAGTGGATTTTCTGGAGCTACAGAAGCCGAATTGGCGCGCTCTCAACGGCGTTGGAAAGTAGACATCCTGGGCTTTCCAGTAATATATGATAGTTCATACTTTGCCCAAGATTTGATGGCCCAAACCGGCGTTCAAAGTCACCCTCAGGAATTCCAGCGTTAAACGCCGGAACTGGCACCTAAATGGGAGTTAAACGCCCAAACTGGCATAAAAGCTGGCGTTTAACTCCAAGAAGAGTCTCTACACGAAAATGCTTCATTGCTCAGCCCAAGCACACACCAAGTGGGCCCGAAAGTGGATTTTTATGTCATTTACTCATCTTTGTACACCTTAGGCTACTAGTTTTCTATAAGTAGGACCTTTTACTATTGTATTAGAAATCGGGGGTAGCTATCTTTGAATTTCATGCTATCTTAGATCATTTGGGGGCTGGCCATTCGGCCATGCCTAGACCTTGTTCTTATGTATTTTCAACGGTGGAGTTTCTACACACCATAGATTAAGGTGTGGAGCTCTGCTGTACCTCGAGTATTAATGCAATTACTATTGTTCTTCTATTCAATTCCGCTTGTTCTTTGTCCAAGATATCACTTGTTCTTCAACTTGATGAATGTGATGATCCGTGACACTCATCATCATTCTCACTCATGAACAAAGTGACTGACAACCACTCTTGTTCTACAAGCATCTGAGGCTTAGTGAATATCTCTTGGATTCCTGATACACGATGCATGGTTGATCGCCTGACAATCGAGTGCTCGCCTGACAAACGAGCCAGCCATTCCGTGAGATCAGAGTCTTCGTGGTATAGGCGAGAACTGATGGCGGCATTCAAGAGAATCCGGAAGGTCTAACCTTGTCTGTGGTATTCTGAGTAGGATTCAATGATTGAATGACTGTGACGTGCTTCAAACTCCTGAGGGCGGGGCGTTAGTGACAGACGCAAAAGAATCACTGGATTCTATTCCGGCCTGATTGAGAACCGACAGATGGATAGCCGTGCCGTGACAGGGTGCGTTGAACATTTCCAATGAGAGGATGGGAGGTAGCCACTGACAACGGTGAAACCCTTGCATAAGCTTGCCATGGAAAGGAGTAAGAAGGATTGGATGAAGACTGTAGGAAAGCAGAGAGACGGAAGGGAAGGCATCTTCATACGCTTATCTGAAGCTCTCACCAATGATATACATAAGTATCTCTATCTTTATCTTTATGCTTTATTCGTTTATCACTATACCCATTTGAGTCTGCCTGACTAAGATTTACAAGGTGACCATAGCTTGCTTCATACCACCAATCTCCGTGGGATCGACCCTTACTCGCGTAAGGTTTATTACTTGGACGACCCAGTGCACTTGCTGGTTAGTTGTGCGAAGTTGTGTTTATGCCATGGTATTGAGCACCAAGCTCTTGGGGCCATTACTAGGGATTATTTGAGCTGTGAAAAGTATTGATCACAATTTCGTGCACCACTAACTCAATTGAACTGAAAGAATTTCCAGCCAACTCCAACACCTACAATAACTTAGTGCTCTGGCAAGCTTGGAAAACCAGCACAATGTTTCATATACTTTGTGGAGAAGAAGTTCACTGTCATATTCATGCTCTGACCATTCATACACAATATTGTTAGTAAACTCAGTATATAATCCACTCCATTGCCCAACAAAAAGGAAATTTCAATTCCAAACTCAATAAAGAAATAAAGACCACACCTCTGCCAAGATGGTAGGGTGAGAATTGTGTATGCGAGTTTGATCTTATTGGCAGCTCCCGAAAGGGATTTAAAATTTGCAGCTGCCATCCTTACGGCCAAGGATTCGATAGGGTGCTGCCAAGCCCATTCAAACTGCAATCCCCCAATCAAAAGGTCTTAAAATCTGGCTATAATCCCCATTTTTTTATTTCTTCATGTATCAATATAATATACCTTATTCATATAAAATTACTCATATGTCATATATTTAAATGTCCTAATATTTGTAACAGAATCCAATTTAGGACTTTTGCATTATTTCATAACGAGCTATTTATTTTATTTTATTTGGGTAAATCAGAAGGTATATTATAGCTCTATGCCTCTATCCTATTCTAACATTTTTCTCTTTTCCTTCACTCCTTAACTTCTCCTTTCTCTGTCATTAATCCTTCCACAATTATTTTCTATTTTAAATTCTTGGATTTCCAGCATACTTTCATATTCAGCAGAATCTAATTTTCTGTTTTCAAATCTTCAAGTGAAATATTTTCAGTTAGTACATTAACTAATGATCTTAATAACAGCCATCACAATGCCATGAATATCCAACAGAATGTTCATAACTGCCACCTAAATTCGTTAAGAGCACTAACTAATTTTGGTATATTCATTAGCAAAACCATGATCTTAATAAACAACAAAAGGCTTGGCGCTGAGCAAATCAAACCAAATCACGTTAGAGAAACAAAATTCTCAGCAACCAAAGTCCATCAAGATCTAAAAGAGAATAGCATTTTCACCCCCTTAACACTGGTATGCAATAATAACTGGTATGCAACAATAACTAGCTCCAAAACAGTGGAGAATAGAAAGGGAGATGAACAATGAAGAAGAATATGCAAACAAGAGTGTATACATAACATACCTTCCAGAGGTGGAGGACAAAAATCAGCTTAAGAAAGCTTCATTTTAAGCAAAAATTCAAAACTAGAAAAAACCAAGCCAATCCCACACAGTCAATTACTAAAAACAAAAGCTCTTTATGTAGACCAATTAAGTAGGAGCAAAATCCTCACAAGAAGAACCTCAGGCCACAGAAAAATCCTTTTCTTCTCTCCCTTCCTGCTGCAAAATCTCATTCTTCTTACCTTTATAATTACCTTTATATCCATTAAGCAAGGCTAATAACAATTCATTCTTCCCTAAAATCCTTTTACTATTTGCCAAATAATAATGCAAATTTCTAATTACCTGTATATCACGAAATTTAGCTTCTTCAACAATCAATTTGGATATTATTTCCGCTACAATGTTTGTACTTCTCCTCATATTTCTTGCTTAACAACTCTGCCTATAAAATAGCAACAAATGAGAGTTTATTCTTCTAATTTCTTAAACTTAAAATTAAATGACATATTTCAAGACAAAAGGAACATACCTCACATTTATCTACAGATAGCCTTTCTGTAATCTAATTGAGTTACATGAAATTCCTGAAACATTAAGGAAAAGAAAAACAAGGTCACATTTCTCACTATTTTTGCATAAGTAGCTACTTCTCCCAATTTAGAATACGGAGGAGTGGAGCAGAACTCAGCGCGAGAGAACGAAGAACAAGGTGTGAGCAAAAGAACATAGCGAACCAGAGCAAACCTCGGTGCGAGCAGAAGAACATGGTGGAGCAAAGCAGAACTCGATGCGAGGAGAAGAACACGGCGGAGCAGAAGAGAAACGCAGAATGCGCGCATCAGTGTTGTAAAATTGGGAAAATTGTGTTAGGGATGGGATTAGGGATTAGGGATTTAAGGTTATTCATGATTTTGATTCTGAACGCCACCCAAGCATTCGTCTGGGAGAGATCGGAGACCAACGCACCTCCGCAATCAACCATGAAACTCACACGTGCCGCCCGAGCAAGCCTCCATGGAGCTGGCGCATCTACCCGAAAGAACCTTCCAGGACAATGGCGAGAGAAAGGAATGCAGAACACGAGTCAATATCGTCAAATTGGGGAAATTGAGCTAGAGTTGGGGTTAGGATTTTGATTCTAAAATATTAGGAATTGAGTTTTGTTTCTAAGTAATAGACTAACAGGAGTGAGGAGGTGATGAATCAATTATCGCTTGTTTTCTTTCCTGTCTTTGGTTTCGGGGGGAATTAAAATATTTGGAGGGAATTAAAATTTGGATGAAAAAAATTTAAGCAACGCTTTTCACTAGAAGTTTATTATATATTTAAAAGCAACTCTTATAAAGAGTAATATATAAATACTATAAATGTTATTTGTTTAATTTATTAAAGCAACGATTTTTATATGTTTTTTAAATTGATCAAAAACAACACTTATTAACAAAGTGTTGTATTAGCCTTATTTTTTTGTAATAAATTTTAAGTGATGTTTTTAACCGTTTTAGACAACATTTTTTAAGTGTCATTTATCGCACATGTTGCAATAGCTCAAAAATGTTGTAGTGTCATGTGGGTTACAATCAGAAGAGAGAAGAGAGTATTTAGTTGAAATGTTGGAAACATTGGACATGGGCCAACAATGAGGATGATTATTGTCTATGGACATTTGGGCCTGTTATTGAACATATTAATTTTATGCACAATAAACACATAAAGCAACAACACTTTTGGGCTTTTAACCCAAAATTATAATATTAGTCATCGTCAAATTATTGTTTTTATTTTTTCAAACTCAACAAATGCCATATCCCTTTGTGCCTTATAGATATCTTAAAAGTCTTCCTGCAGCTTCATAGTGCTTTTGACTTGGCTTTTGCATGAATCTTGGAAAGTACACTTATTGCATACATGATGTCTAATCTTGAGAAAGTTAGATAAAAGAAGCTTCCAATGAGACTCCTGTATTGTAAAGTATCTATATGCCTTTCCATATCTGGCTTCTTTTGGTAATTTTTTATTATGGATAATAGGAGTTGACACTGCCTTACAATTACTCATCTTAAATCTTATTAGTAAATTTTCAGTATATTTTTCTTTTGAGATAATAATTCCATCTTCATTTTGATTTACCTTAATGCCAAAAAATAGTATATCAATCATAAGTCAGTCATATATCTGTTTCATTTCTTCTTTGAATTCTCTGATCATTATCTAATTGTTTCTTGTGTAAATATAATATCATGTACAAACAAGAAAATTATGAGAATATTTGAATTACCTTGTATTTTGATGTAGAGTGTAGGCTCACTTTTGCTCCTCCTAAATTCATGATCAATGAAGTATTTGTCAATTCAACTGTATCATGTTTACGGTGCTTGTTTAAGTCCATAAAATACTTTCTTTATCCTTAGCACATTGTCTTCATGTACTTTTACAACAAACCTTGGTGGTTGATCAACATATATTTCTTCCTCCAATTTACCATTTAGAAAGGTAGATTTTACATCCAATTGATAGATCTTTTATTGCTTTTGTGTGACTACTGCAAGAGCGCCCCTCTTGTATCTAAGTGAGCTACTATTGCAAATGTCTTTGTATAATTTATCTGAAGAATTTGTGAATATCCTTTTGCTACTAACATTGCCTTATGCTTCTGAGTAGATCCATCATGATTAAGCTTAGTCTTCTATGCTTATTTAATTCTAATGACATCTTTATTTGAAGGGAATCTACCCAACCCTATATGTTATTCTTTTCAATCATCTTGATTTATTCTTTCATTGCTTTTCTCCATTCTTCTTGCTTTTCTATTTCTTTAAAGTTTTTCGGATTGATCTTAGCAAAATTAATATTTCGTATATATCTTATAAAGGTCTAATTTTTCTTGTAGGAGAATCAGTGGTTACTACTATTATTAAAGTAGTTGTGTTTGTTTCTTCACATTTTTGTTCTTCGAGTTTTATAGGTGATTGTTGTGATACTTCAATGCTTTTTTTCCTCAAATTTTTCATTTTTTTAGTTCCATGAAGAATTTTTGTCGAGCTCCACGTCTTGACTAATTATGAATTTCTTTGTTTGCAAATTATACATGTGATATCTTTTTTATGAAATGATTTGAAGGTGGTTTAGTGTATTATGGATTTTATTGTAACTAGAGTGGAAAGGATAATTTTTAGTTTTGATAAAAAAAAAAGTAATTTAGATGAATAGTTGAAAAAAATTGATAATTGTATTATTAATAAATTATAAAGAGAGTACAAAGTAAAATATATTTTTTTACCGGCAAAAAATCAAGTAATATTTTGTATTTTTAAATTAGATTTTAAAGTTAACTAAAATATTATGAATAGTACAATAAATTTATATGGTTTAGATTTCGACTAATTCTATATAAAAGAAAATGAGTAATGTTATAGATGCAAGTTTTTTTATGAATCAATTCTAATTGAATTAAATAATAAATTTGGAATAAAATTAGTCATAATTAATTTTTATTATGTTAGATTAACTTAATTAAATTTAATTAATAAAAAAATTTGGATGTATATCATTATTCAAAGAGAATTAGTGGAGACAACTGTAAGTAATTAAGTTGAACGTATAGGAAGAAAACCATAGGAGTATAAATGCCGTAAAAAGAAAAGAACTTTATGTCAACCATAGCAATGGTTTTATTGCATTGGCAATTGTATGATACGATATTATATGATTATATGGCTGTCCACACCACCTTTCAATGAAATGTTCTCACTGTGTGCACAATATTATGCCCGTGAGACAACACTTACGATCATAATATAACCTAAAGGAGCCAAAATGAGTCTCAACTTGGCACTTGTGATATTTAACAATCATTCAAATGCAAGATTTCAACTTTTTTTTTTTTTTGTTTACCAACATGCCAAGTCTATAATTATATAATTTATTATCTATAATTCTAACCATCTATAATTTATAATATTCTATAATATATTAATAAATTATAATTAAAATAAGTCATATGTCATATTGTTATTATAACAAAATATTTTTGTCTAAAATTAATGAATTATTTCTTTTTTTTTTACTCACGTTTTCTCTCTCTTTCTAAAATAAATCATATGACGTACCCTTATTATAATTAAAATAAAATATGTTTGTCTAAAATTAATGAACTTCGTTTTTCTTTTTCTTTCTTTCTGATTTACACACACACTCTCTCATTCGATCACAAAAATATACCACATAATATTTTCTTATTATAATTAGAATAAATTTTTTTATTATAAAATTAACAAGTTTCCTTCTTCATATTCTCTATCTTGCTCTCACTTCTCACTTGATTATCTATATATTATATCATATATTAATAACCATCATATGAATCCATTATTAAGAGTAGTTTTCTCTAAGTGTGTCATTTAGAGTTTATCATGCTTTGCTAGGGTTTCTTTAATGGAGTAATCCTTATTTCTAAAGTAATAAAATTTTTATTTCTTTTCTTCTATCATTACAAATCTAGATCTGCAATTATGGTGGAGACTAATTCTGGTACAAGGCCGTAAAAGCAACATGGCAATGTGAAAGAGGAAGAGGCAATGATTGTTTTTTAGAGAGACATCCGATCAAGAGAGAAAACATGCTCACGTAGCCTCGTTTGAAGATTACCTGCTGATTGTGCATTAAGTGCTAGAACTACCGAGGCAACTATGTACTCAATTTGGGGTCAACCCACTGGTTTGAAGGTTTTGAATCAAGCAAGTAATGTTTTTCAATTTCTATTTGATAATGAGATGGATATGATCAAAATAGAAAAAGATGTACTTTGGTTATTCAAAAATTATATTCTAAATCTTAAATGATGGAAGAAAGAGTCAGAAATTGAGGAGAAGAAATTTTCTTTCACCCCTATCTAGTTCAACTTTGGGGATGACCTAAACATTGCAAAACAAAAGAATTAGGAAAAAATGTTGGCGATGTATTAGGAGAGATAGTGAATTTAGATATTTTTGAATGAGTGGCTAAGAGAATATGATCCTAAAGATTCAAATTAATTATGATGTCACAAAACTCTTAAAGCATGTTCTAAAGATTGTAGGGCAAACGGTAAGGTGATTAAGATGAAATTGAAATATGAAGGATTGGTAATTTTTGCAACTACAGTGGACACATAGGCCTTAAGATCTGCAATTTCAGTGTTCAATTAAAGGTTGCTATGGAGGGAGAGGTAGAAGAGGAGATGTGGAGAGAGTGGTAGATGGTGGACAAGACTGGAAGGAGGATGGATGGATCAAAGGAGGCTTCCAACTCTAACATCTTTGGTATGGAGGCTGGTTTGAAGGACAAATAGAAAAGCTCTACTTTAGTTAACTCACTAAAAGAAAAACCAAATTTATCTGTCTAAGAAATGAAGAGTCAAATATGTAAGGAGGATGAAGAGCAAAGTGGTGGACGAAATTGTGATCACATTATATGTTTCTTGGATTTTGAATGAAAGCTTATTTATGGCACTGCCATGTTCTAATTATTTTGAGATGAAGGCTTCTAAGGGGCAGCACCTGTGTGAGGTTTTCTTTATTGGAATTCACAACTCCGTTCAACTAACCAGCAAGTGTACTGGATCGTCCAAGTAATAACCTTACGTGAGTAAGGGTCGAATCCACAGAGATTGTTGGTATGAAGCAAGCTATGGTCACCTTGCAAATCTCAGTTAGGCAGATTTAAAATTGGATTTATTGGAATGGATAATGAATAAAAAGGAGTAATAAAAAGGGATAGAAAACTTATGCAGATTCATTGGTGGGAATTTCAGATAAGCGGAATGGAGATGCTGTAGAGCTCTCGGACGCCTGCTCTCCCACTGCTTCTACTCAATCCTTCTTACTCCTTTCCATGGCAAGCTGTATGTAGGGCATCACCGTTGTCAGTGGCTACATCCCATCCTCGCAGTGAAAGCTAATGCTCACGCACTCTATCACAGTACGGCCAATCACCGGTTGGTTCCCGCTTCCTATTGGAATAGAATCCCTCTTTTGCGTCTGTCACTAACGCCCAGCAGGTTGCAAGTTTGAAGCTCGTCACAGTCACTCAATCACAGAATCCTACTCGGAATACCATAGACAAGGTTTAGACTTTCCGGATCCTCATGAATGCCGCCATCTATCTAGCTTATACCACGAAGATTCTGTTGGGGAATCTAAGAGATACACATTCAAGCCTTGTTGCATGTAGAACGGAAGTGGTTGTCAATCACGCGCGTTCATGATTGAGAATGATGATGAGGGTTATCTAACTCATCACATTCATCATGTTCTTGGGTACGAATGGATATCTTGGAATAAGAATAAGATAGAGAATGGAATAAAAGAAAATAGAACTTCATTAATCTTTGAGGTACAGCAGAGCTCCACACCCTTAATCTATGGTGTGCAGAAACTCCACCGTTGAAAATACATGTGAAAGAGGTCCAGGCATGGCCGAATGGCCGCCCCCTAAAACGTGATCACAGGATTCAAAATACAATCCAGGATGTCTACAATAGATAGATGTCCTATATATACTAGACTACTACTAGGTTTACATGAGTAAGTATTTGATGCAAATCCACTTTCGGGGCCCACTTGGTGTGTGCTTGGGCTGAGCTTGATCAATCCACGCTAAGGCTTCTCTGGCGTTCAACGCCAAGTTGCGTCGTCATTCTTCGAATAAAGTATGGACTATTATATATTGCTGGAAAGCCCTGGATGTCTTTCCAACGCCGTTGAGAGCGCGCCATTTGGAGTTCTGTAGCTCAAGAAAATCCATTTCGAGTGCAGGGAGGTCAGATTCCAACAGCATCAGCAGTCCTTTTGTCAGCCTTTTTCAGACTTTTGCTCAAATCCCTCAATTTCAGTCAGAATTTTACTTTCCAACGCCGTTGAGAGCGCGCCATTTGGAGTTCTGTAGCTCAAGAAAATCCATTTCGAGTGCAGGGAGGTCAGATTCCAACAGCATCAGCAGTCCTTTTGTCAGCCTTTTTCAGACTTTGCTCAAATCCCTCAATTTCAGTCAGAATTACCTGAAATCACAGAAAACACACAAACTCATAGTAAAGTCCAGAAATGTGAATTTAACATAAAACTAATGAAACATCCTAAAGTAGCTCAAACTTACTAAAAACTATATAAAAACAATGCCAAAAGCGTATAAATTATCCGCTCATCACAACACCAAACTTAAATTGTTGCTGTCCCCAAGCAACTGAAAATCAAATAGGATAAAAAGAAGAGAATATACTATAAGGTCCAAATATCAATGAAATTCATTTAATTACATGAGCGGGGACTTGTAGCTTTTGCTTCTGAACAGTTTTGGCACCTCACTTTTTCCTTTGAAGTTAGAGGTATTGGCGTCTCTGGGGGAACTTAGAATTTCAGATAGTGTTATTGACTTTCCTAGTTAAGCATTGATTCTTGAACACAGCTCTTATGAGTCTTGGCTGTGGCCCTAAGCACTTTGTCTTCCAGTATTACCACCGGATACACAAATGCCACAGACACATAACTGGGTGAACCTTTTCAGATTGTGACTTAGCTTTGCTAAAGTCCCCAGTTAGTGTTGTCCAGAGCCTTAAGCACACTCTTTAGCTTTAGATCACGACTTTAACCACTCAGTCTCAAGCTTTTCACTTGGACCTTCATGACACAAGCACATGGTTAGGGACAGAAGCTTGATTTAGCCGCTTAGGCCTGGATTTTATTTCCTTGGGCCCTCCTATCCTTGATGCTCAAGCCTTGGATCCTTTGCTTTATTTTCGCAATTTTTTTTTTTTTTTCACTGCTTTTTCTTGCTTCAAGAATCAATTTCATGATGTTTTTTCAGATCATCAATAACATTTCTCTTTGTTCATCATTCTTTCAAGAACCAACAATTTTAAACACTCATAAACAACAAGATCAAAAGACATATGCACTGTTCATTCATTCAAAACAAAAGCATTGTCACCACATCAATATAATTAAACTAAATTCAATAATAATTTCGAAATTATGTACTTCTTGTTCTTTTGAATTAAAACATTTTTCTTTTAAGAGAGGAAGGACTAATGGATTTTATTCATAGCTTAAGGCATGGTTACATACTAATGATCATGAAGTAGAGACACAAAAACATAGATAAACACAATAATTAAAAACCGAAAACAGAAAGAAATAAAGAACAAGGAATGAATCCACCTTTTAGTGGCGTCTTCTTCTTGAAGGACCCATGATATTTTTCAACTCTTCTATGTCTCTTCCTTGCCTTTGTTGCTCCTCCCTCATTGCTCTTTGATCTTCTCTTATTTCTTGGAGAATGATGGAGTGCTCATGATGTTCCACCCTTAGTTGTTCAACATTATGGCTCAAATCTTCTAAGGAGGTGTTGAGTTGCTCCCAATAGTTGTTGGGAGGGAAGTGCATTCCTTGAGGCATCTCAGGAATTTGTTGGTGATGAACTTCCTCATGCACTTCTTGAGGACCGTGAGGTGCTTCCCTTGCTTGTTCCATCCTTTTCTTGGTGATGGGCTTGTCTTCTTCAATTGAGACATCTCCTTCTATGATAACTCCAGCTGAGTAACATAGATGACATATAAGGTGGGGGAAGGCTAGCCCGCCATGTATGTTGTCAGCTATTTGTTGAGTTCATTGGAGATGACTTCATGAACTTTCACTTCCTCTCCAATCATGATGCTATGAATCATGATGGCCCGATCCACAGTAACTTCAGATCGGTTGCTTGTAGGGATGATGGATCTTTGAATGAACTCCAACCATCCTCTAGCTACAGGCTTGAGGTCCAGTCTTCTTAGTTGGACTGGTTTGCCTTTGGAGTCTACTCTCCATTGGGCGCCTTCCACACATATGTCCATAAGGACTTGGTCCAACCTTTGATTAAAGTTGACCCTTCTTGTGTAGGGGCGTTCATCACCTTGCTCATGGGTAATGAACGCCAACCTCACATTTTCCGGACTGAAATCCAAGTATTTCCCCCTAACCATTGTGAGATAATTCTTTGGGCTTGGGTTCATACTTTGATCATGGTTCCATGATCCATGCATTGGCATAGAACTCTTGAACCATCAATATTCCGACTTGTTGCATGGGGTTGGTTATGACTTCCCAACCCTTCTTTGGATTTCATGTCGGATTTCCGGATACTCATTCTTTTTGAGCTTGAAAGGGACCTCAGGGATCACTTCTTCTTTGCCACAATCATAGAAGTGGTCTTGGGGGCTCTTGGAGATGAATCTCTCCTTCTCCCATGAGTCGAAAGTGGAAGCTTTTGCCTTCCCTTTCCTTTTCTTGAGGAAACTCCGGTCTTGGTGCCATTGATGGTGAATGAAAAATAAAAAACTTAGGCTTTTTACCACACAAACTTAAAATTTGCTCGTCCTCGAGCAAGAAAGAAAAGAAGAGTAGAAGAAGAAGAAGAGAATATGGTAGAGAGGGAGAAGAGTGGGTTCGGCTATATGAGGGAAGAAGGGGTTTGTGTTGTGTGAAAATGAAGAAGAAAGGAAAGGTATTTATAGGGAGAGGGGGGGTTGGTTTCGGCCATTTTGGGTGGGAAAGGGTGGGAATTGAATTTGAATGTAATGGAGGTAGGTGGGGTTTATGGGGAAGAGGGGTTGATGTGAATGGTGAATGGGGTAATGGGAAGAGAAATTGAGGTGATAGGTGAAGGTTTTTTGGGAAGTGTGAAGTGAGACATGAGAATGAGATTTGGATTAGGAGAGTGTGATTAGGATTAAAAGAAAAGGTAGGTGGGGATCCTGTGGGGTCCACAGATCCTGAGGTGGGGATCCTGTGGGGTCCACAGATCCTGAGGTGAAAAGAAATACCATTCCTCACCCTATAGGCATGTAACATGCCTTCATGCAACATTCTGGCGTTCAAACGCCATTGATGCTAGTTCTGGGCGTTAAACGCCCATGTTATGCATGTTTCTGGCGTTGAACGCCAGTTTCATGCTTGTTTCTGGCGTTCAGCGCCAGATGTCCTCTGTGCGCAACCTGGCGTTTAACGCCAGGTTGTTGCTTGTTTTGGGCGTTCAACGCCAGAAAGATGCTCTGTTCTGGCGTTGAACGCCAGAAAGATGCTCCTTCTGGGCGTTGAACGCCAGCCCGTGCGTCCTCCAGGGTGAAAAATTTTTTCTTCTGTTTTTGATTCTGTTTTTAATTTTTTTGATTTTTTTCGTGACTCCTCATGATCATGTACCTAATAAACAAGAATAACAAAGAACAAAATAAAATAAAATTAGATAAAAAAATTGGGTTGCCTCCCAACAAGCGCTTCTTTAATGTCAATAGCTTGACAGTGGCTCTCATGGAGCCACAAAGTGATCAGGTCAATGTTGTGGATTCCCAACACCAAACTTAGAGTTTGGATATGGGGTTTGAACACCAAACTTAGAGTTTGGTTGTGGCCTCACAACACCAAACTTAGAGTTTGACTGTGTGGGCTCTTCTTGACTCTGAACTGAGAAAAGCTCTTCATGCTTACTCTCTTTTGTCACAGAGGGATGGCCATGTGCCTTAAACACAAGGTAGTCCCCATTCAATTGAAGGACTAACTCACCTCTGTTGACATCTATCACAGCTCCTGCTGTGGCTAGGAAAGGTCTTCCTAGGATGATGCATTCATCATCTTCATTCCTAGTGTCTAGGATTATGAAATCAGTAGGGATGTAAAGGCCTTCAACCTTTACTAACACGTCCTCTACTATGCCATATGCTTGTCTCACTGACTTATCTGCCAATTGTAATGAGAACAAAGCAGGTTGTACCTCAATGATCCCCAGCTTCTCCATTACAGAGAGTGGCATAAGGTTTATCCCTGACCCCAGATCACATAGAGCTTTTTCAGAGCTCATGGTGCCTATGGTGCAAGGTATTAGAAACTTGCCAGGATCTTGCTTCTTTTGAGGTAGAGTTCTCTGAATCCAAGTATCCAGTTCACTAATGAGCAAGGGAGGTTCACTTTCCCAAGTCTCATTACCAAACAACTTGGCATTCAGCTTCATGATGGCTCCTAAATATAGAGCAGCTTGCTCTCCAGTCACATCTTCATCCTCTTCAGAGGATGAATATTCTTCAGAGCTCATGAATGGCAGAAGGAGATTTAAAGGGATCTCTATGGTCTCTAGATGAGCCTCAGATTCCTCAGGATCCTTAATAGGAAACTCCTTCTTGCTTGAGGGACGTCCCAGGAGGTCTTCCTCACTAGGATTTTCGTCCTCCTCCTCCCTTGTGCATTTGGCCATTTTGATTATGTCAATGGCCTTGCACTCTCCTTTTGGATTCTCTTCTGTATTGCTTGGGAGAATACTGGGAGGAGTTTCAATGACTTTCTTACTCAGCTGGCCCACTTGTGCTTCCAGATTTCTAATGGAAGATCTGGTTTCATTCATGAAACTGAAAGTGGCCTTTGACAGATCAGAGACTACATTGGCTAAATTAGAATTATTTTGTTCAGAATTCTCTGTCTGCTGCTGAGAAGATGATGGATATGGCTTACTGTTATTCAGCCTGTTGCGTCCACCATTATTAAAACCTTGTTGAGGTTTTTGTTGATCCTTCCAGGAGAAATTTGGATGATTTCTCCATGATGAGTTATAGGTGTTTCCATAAGGTTCACCTAAGTAATTAACCTCTGCCATGGCAGGGTTCTCAGGATCATAAGCTTCTTCAGAAGCTACCTCTCTATTACTGTTGGATGCATGTTGCAATCCATTTAGATTTTGAGAGATCATGTTGACCTGTTGAGTCAACACTTTGTTCTGAGCCAATATGGCATTCAGAGCATCAATTTCAAGAACTCCTTTCTTCTGAGGTACCCCATTGCTCACGGAATTCCTCTCAGAAGTATACATGAACTGGTTGTTTGCAACCATGTCAATGAGTTCTTGAGCCTCTCCAGGCGTTTTCTTCAGGTGAATAGATCCACCTGCAGAATGATCCAATGACATTTTCGAAAATTCAGAGAGACCATAATAGAATATATCTAAAATGGTCCATTCTGAAAACATGTCAGATGGACATCTTTTGGTCAGCTGCTTGTATCTTTCCCAAGCTTCATAGAGGGATTCACCATCTTTTTGTTTGAAGGTTTGAACATCCACTCTCAGCTTGCTCAGCTTTTGAGGAGGAAAGAATTTATCCAAGAAGGCAGTGACCAGCTTATCCCATGAGTCCAGGCTATCCTTGGGTTGAGAATCCAACCATACTCTAGCTCTGTCTCTTACAGCAAAAGGGAAAAGCATGAGTCTGTAGACTTCAGAATCAACTCCATTCGTCTTTACAGTCTCACAGATCTGCAAGAACTCAGTTAAAAACTGATAAGGATCTTCAGATGGAAGTCCATAAAACTTGCAGTTTTGTTGCATTAAAGCAACTAGTTGAGGCTTAAGCTCAAAGTTATTGGCTCCAATGGCAGGAATGGAGATGCTTCTTCCATCAAACTTGGATGTTGGCTTTGTGAAGTCACCAAGCATTCTCCTTGCATTATTATTATTATTTTCGGCCATCACCTCTTGTTCTAATGTTTCTGAAAGGTTGTTTCTGGATTGTTGTAAT
The DNA here is from genome assembly GCF_014773155.1 of Arachis stenosperma. NCBI lineage: Eukaryota > Viridiplantae > Streptophyta > Magnoliopsida > Fabales > Fabaceae > Arachis > Arachis stenosperma. The sequence goes on from NC_080383.1 coordinate 58,524,211, forward strand.
TTAGCTTCTTTTAATTTTCTCTTCAGAGTCCTTTCAGGTTCTGGATCAATTTCAACAAGAGTGCCTTTGTCCCTGTTCCTGCTCATATGAAAGAGAAGAAAACAAGAAAAGAAAGAGGAATCTTCTATGTCACAGTATAGAGATTCCTTTATGTTAGTAGAAAAAGAAGGTGGTAGAAGAATGAAGAATGGGTTCGGATTTTTGATGAAGAGAGGTGAAGAGAAGTGTTAGTAATTAAATAATTAAATAGAAGAAGAAGAGAAAAAGGGAATTTCGAAAATAATTTTTGAAAAAGTGTTAGTGATTTTCGAAAATTAGAAATAAATTAAAATTTAAACATGAAACAATTAATTAATTAAAAAGAATTTTTTGAAAAAGAGAGAGATATTTTCGAAAATTAGAGAGAGAAAAGTAGTTAGGTGGTTTTGAAAAAGATAAGAGACAAACAAAAAGTTAGTTAGTTGATTGAAAAAGATTTGAAATCAAAATTTGAAAAAGATAAGAAGATAGTAAGTTAGATAAGATATTTTAAAATCAATTTTTGATAAAGATAAATTTTTTTTGAAAAAGATTAAATAAAAGATAAAAAGATTTTTAAGAAAAAAGATATTTTGAAAAAGATTTAATTTTTAAAATTACTTAGCTAACAAGAAACTACAAGATAAGATTCTAGAACTTAAAGATTGAACCTTTCTTAACAAGAAAGTAACAAACTTCAAATTTTTGAACCAATCACATTAATTGTTAGCTAATTTTCGAAAATTACATATAAAGATAAGAAAAAGATTTTGAAAATAATTTGAAAAAGATTTTTGAAATTTTCGAAAATTATATAAAAATGAAAAAGATATGATTTTTGAAAAAGATTTTGTCAAGATAAGATTTTTAAAATTGAAATTTTGACTTGACTTGTAAGAAACAATTAATTTTGAAAATTTTTGACCAAGTCAACCCAAAATTTCGAAAATTGGAGGAAAATAAGGAAAAGATATTTTTTTTTTATTTTTGAATTTTTAATTATGAGAGAGAAAAACAACAAAAATACTCAATGCATGAAATTTTTAGATCAAAACAATGAGTGCATGCAAAAATGCTATGAATGTCAAGATGAACACCAAGAACACTTTGAAAATCATGATGAACATCAAGAACATATTTTGAAAAATTTTTAATGCAAAGAAAACATGCAAGACACCAAACTTAGAAATTTTTAATGCATGGAAAATATGAATGCAAAAATGCACAAGAAAAACAAGAAAAGACACAAAACAAGAAATCATCAAGATCAAACAAGAGAACTTATCAAGAACAACTTGAAGATCATGAAGAACACTATGAATGCATGGATTTTTCGAAAAAATGCAAGAAAAATTTTAAAAGCATGCAATTGACACCAAACTTAAAAATTAACACAAGAATCAAACAAGAAACACAAAATATTTTTGATTTTTATGATTTTATGATTTTTTTGTATTTTTATTATTTATTTTTTTTTTCGAAAATAACGTGAAGAAAAACGAAAATTAAAAGAAAAATTTTTGAAAAGAAAATTACCTAATCTGAGCAACAAGATGAACCGTCAGTTGTCCATACTCGAACAATCCCCGGCAACGGCGCCAAAAACTTGGTGGACGAAATTGTGATCACATTATATGTTTCTTGGATTTTGAATGAAAGCTTATTTATGGCACTGCCATGTTCTAATTATTTTGAGATGAAGGCTTCTAAGGGGCAGCACCTGTGTGAGGTTTTCTTTATTGGAATTCACAACTCCGTTCAACTAACCAGCAAGTGTACTGGGTCGTCCAAGTAATAACCTTACGTGAGTAAGGGTCGAATCCACAGAGATTGTTGGTATGAAGCAAGCTATGGTCACCTTGCAAATCTCAGTTAGGCAGATTTAAAATTGGATTTATTGGAATGGATAATGAATAAAAAGGAGTAATAAAAAGGGATAGAAAACTTATGCAGATTCATTGGTGGGAATTTCAGATAAGCGGAATGGAGATGCTATAGAGCTCTCGGACGCCTGCTCTCCCACTGCTTCTACTCAATCCTTCTTACTCCTTTCCATGGAAAGCTGTATGTAGGGCATCACCGTTGTCAGTGGCTACATCCCATCCTCGCAGTGAAAGCTAATGCTCACGCACTCTGTCACAGTACGGCCAATCACCGGTTGGTTCCCGCTTCCTACTGGAATAGAATCCCTCTTTTGCGTCTGTCACTAACGCCCAGCAGGTTGCAAGTTTGAAGCTCGTCACAGTCACTCAATCACAGAATCCTACTCGGAATACCATAGACAAGGTTTAGACTTTCCGGATCCTCATGAATGCCGCCATCTATCTAGCTTATACCACGAAGATTCTGTTGGGGAATCTAAGAGATACACATTCAAGCCTTGTTGCATGTAGAACGGAAGTGGTTGTCAATCACGCGCGTTCATGATTGAGAATGATGATGAGGGTTATCTAACTCATCACATTCATCATGTTCTTGGGTACGAATGGATATCTTGGAATAAGAATAAGATAGAGAATGGAATAAAAGAAAATAGAACTTCATTAATCTTTGAGGTACAGCAGAGCTCCACACCCTTAATCTATGGTGTGCAGAAACTCCACCGTTGAAAATACATAAGTGAAAGAGGTCCAGGCATGGCCGAATGGCCAGCCCCCTAAAACGTGATCACAGGATTCAAAATACAATCCAGGATGTCTAATACAATAGATAGATGTCCTATATATACTAGACTAGCTACTAGGGTTTACATGAGTAAGTATTTGATGCATAAATCCACTTCTGGGGCCCACTTGGTGTGTGCTTGGGCTGAGCTTGATCAATCCACGAGCTAAGGCTTCTCTTGGAGTTGAATTTTGAGTTATGATGTGTTTTGGGCGTTCAACTCCGGATCATGACGTTTTTCTGGCGTTTAACTCCAGAAAGGAGCGTGTACTTGGCGTTCAACGCCAAGTTGCGTCGTCATTCTTCGAATAAATTATGGACTATTATATATTGCTGGAAAGCCCTGGATGTCTACTTTCCAACGCCGTTGAGAGCGCGCCATTTGGAGTTCTGTAGCTCCAGAAAATCCATTTCGAGTGCAGGGAGGTCAGATTCCAACAGCATCAGCAGTCCTTTTGTCAGCCTTTTTCAGACTTTTGCTCAAATCCCTCAATTTCAGTCAGAATTTACCTGAAATCACAGAAAAACACACAAACTCATAGTAAAGTCCAGAAATGTGAATTTAACATAAAAACTAATGAAAACATCCCTAAAAGTAGCTCAAAATTACTAAAAACTATATAAAAATAATGCCAAAAAGCGTATAAATTATCCGCTCATCACAAAGCTTAATGGGGAACTAGTCAGGCACTCAATTGCCTTAGTGTTAAAGGAGACAAATACCATAGAAAATTTCTCTGATAATTTCCATGATGGTAACAAACTCGGAGTAAGAAACTGTACAATTCTTGTTTGCTAAGGGCAGTAATAAAGAGAATGGGGAACTAGAAAAAAAAAACAAAACTTAAAAAAAGATGGCTCGAAGGCCTCAATCAAGTAGATCCTTCTCTGGAGTGAAACGCAAAAGAAAAGAAAAAAAAAGATTGATTTAGGTTTAAAGAGGGCTTTCCATGATCAAAGTAGGACTGTTGAGATGAGAAAGGGTGTCGTTCAACAAATTACATCCATGAGTCCATAAAGAATATCTTAAAAAACTATTGGGGTTTGGAAAAACCCCTGATAGTTTGCAACATAAAAGGGTTATGCAAAGCCTATTCTTTCAAGGTGGTGTTCTAGTGCACGAAATTGCAATCACACTTTTGCAATCCCGCACAACTAGCCAGCAAGTGCACTGGGTCGTCCAAGTAATACCTTGCGTGAGCAAGGGTCGATCCCACGGAGATTGTCGGCTTGAAGCAAGCTATGGTTATCTTGTAAATCTTAGTCAGGATATCAGAAATTATCAGGATTGATTGTAAAAGAAAGTAAAAGAACATGAAATGGTTACTTGTATTGCAGTAATAGAGAATAGGTTGAGGTTTGGAGATGCTCCATCTTCTGAATCTCTGCTTTCCCACTGTCTTCTTCATCAAACACGCAAGTCTCCTTCCATGGCAAGCTCGTGTAAGGTTTCACCGTTGTCAATGGCTACCTCCCATCCTCGCAGTGAAAGCTAATGCACGCACTCTGTCACAGTACTGCCAATCACCGGTTTGGTTCCCTCCCCTACCGGAATAGAATCCCTCTTTTGCGTCTGTCACTAACGCCCAATAGGTTACAGGTTTGAAGCACGTCACAGTCATTCAATCATTGAATCCTACTCAGAATACCACAGACAAGGTTTAGACCTTCCGGATTCTCTTGAATGCTGCCATCAGGTCCTGCCTATACCACGAAGATTCCGATTAAAGAACCCAAGAGATAACTACTCAATCTAAGATAGAACAGAGGTGGTTGTCAGGCACGTGTTCATAGTTGAGAATGATGATGATTGTCACGGATCATCACATTCATCCGGATTAGGAACAAGTGTTATCTTGGAATCGAAGCAAGCATGATTGAATAAGAAACAGTAGTAATTGCATTAATCCATCAAGACACAGCAGAGCTCCTCACCCCCAACCATGGGGTTTAGAGACTCATACTGTGGAAAGAAACGTGTACAAAATGTTCTGAGGTCATAAGGTACGGATACAATGTCAAAAGATCCTATAAGTAGTAAACTAGTGTCCTAAGGTTTACAGAGTTGAGTAAATGACAGAAAAATCCACTTCCGGGCCCACTTGGTGTGTGCTTGGGCTGAGCAATGAAGGAATTTCGTGTAGAGACCTTTTCTGGAGTTAAACGCCAGCTTTCATGCCAGTTTGGGCGTTTAACTCCGAATTTTATGCCAGTTCCGGCGTTTAACGCTGGAATTTCTGTAGGTGACTTTGAGCGCCGGTTTGGGCCATCAAATCTTGGGCAAAGTATGGACTATTATATATTGCTGGAAAGCCCAAGATGTCTACTTTCCAATGCCGTTGAGAGCGCGCCAATTAGGCTTCTGTAGCTCCAGAAAATCCACTTTGAGTGCAGGGAGGTCAGAATCCAACAGCATCTGCAGTCCTTTTCAGTCTCTGGATCAGATTTTTGCTCAGGACCCTCAATTTCAGTCAGAAAATACCTGAAATCACAGAAAAACACACAACTCATAGTAAAGTCCAGAAAAGTGAATTTTAATTAAAAACTAATAAAATATACTAAAAACTAACTAAAAGATACTAAAAACATACTAAAAATAATGCCAAAAAGCATACAAATTATCCGCTCATCACAACACCAAACTTAAATTGTTGCTTGTCCCCAAGCAACTGAAAATCAAAATAGGATAAAAAGAAGAGAACATACTATAGATTCCAAAATATCAAAGAAACATAGCTCCAATTAGATGAGCGGGACTAGTAGCTTTTTGCCTCCGAACAGTTTTGGCATCTCACTCTATCCTTTGAAGTTCAGAATGATTAGCATCTATAAGAACTCAGAATTCAGATAGTGTTATTGATTCTCCTAGTTAAGTATATTGATTCTTGAACATGGCCAGTGTATGAGTCTTGGCTGTGGCCCAAAGCACTCTGTCTTCCAGTATTACCACCGGATACATACATGCCACAGACACATAATTGGGTGAACCTTCTTAGATTGTGACTCAGCTTTGCTAAAGTCCCCAATTAGAGGTGTCCAGGGTTCTTAAGCACACTCTTTTGCCTTGGATCACAACTTTATTCCTTTCTTTTTTTCTTTTTTTTTTCTCTTTTTTTTTCGAATTTTTTTTTCACTGCTTTTCTTGCTTCAAGAATCAATTTGATGATTTTTCAGATCCTCAATAACAGTTCTCTTTCTCATCATTCTTTCAAGAGCCAACAACTTTAACATTCATGAATAACAAATTCAAGAGACATATGCACTGTTCAAGCATTCATTCAGAAAACAAAAAGTATTGTCACCACATCAAACTAATTCAGCTAGTTTCAGAGATAAATTTCGAAACCCTGTACTTCTTGTTCTTTTGTGGTTAAAGCATTTTTCTTTTAAGAGAGGTGATGGATTCATAGGACATTCATAGCTTTAAGGCATAAACTTTATTAATTTTATTAATTAAGAACAAGACTCAAATATAGATATAAGATGAGACTAAAAAATAAAAATAGAGAACAAAATAAGGTAAAAAAAACGCAAAAACATAGGCTACTAATGATAGAGGTTTTCACAGAGTTAGGACTCAACAACCTTGATTTTGAGAAGTGGATGCTCCCTCAGCTTGAGAGGAGAGCTTTTGGCGTTTCATCTCTTGGATTTCACGCCCCTGCTTCTCTTGTTCCTTCAGCAATTTGCAGAGCATGCAGTTTTGATTCTGCTGTTCTTCCTTCAGTTGCTCCATAGTCTCTTGCAGCTTGTTAATAGATGCTTCTAGGTTGGCCCAGTAGCCAATTTCAGGGAGTTCAGGGAGGAACTCATGCGCCCTCCTTTTGATGGAGTTGTCTTGCACTTGTCCTTCCATTGACTTCTTGGTGATTGGGTGTTCAATGGGTATGAACTCATCTACTCCCATCTTCACCCCAGCCTCTTTACAGAGCAAGGAAATCAAGCTTGGATAAGCCAATTTGGCTTCAGTGGAATTCTTATTTGCAATTGTGTAAATCTCACAAGCAATCACATGATGGACCTCCACCTCTTTTCCAAGCATAATGCAATGAATCATCACTGCTCTCTTGATGGTGACCTCAGAACGGTTGCTAGTGGGCAATATGGAACGCCCAATGAAGTCTAGCCAACCTCTTGCAATTGGTTTGAGGTCTCCCCTCTTGAGTTGGTTTGGGACACCCTTAGAATTGGTTATCCACTTAGTTCCAGGGAGGCATATGTCCTCTAGAACCTGATCCAACCCCTTATCTACTCTCACCATCCTCCTATTAAAGGAATCAGGATCATCTTGCAGTTGAGGCAACTTGAAGATTTCTCTTATTTTGTCCAGATGGAAGTATATAACTTTCCCTCTGACCATGGTTCTATGGGTATGGTAAGCAGTTCCAGTCATTCTCTGCTTATCTGTTAGCCACAGATTTGAGTAGAATTCCTGAACCATGTTCCTTCCAACCTTTGTCTCAGGATTGGTTAGAACTTCCCATCCTCTGTTTCGAATTTGCTCTTGGATCCCCGGATATTCATCTTCTTTCAGATCAAATTTAACTTCCGGGATCACTGACCTCAGACCCATTATTTTATGATAATGGTCTTCATGTTCTTTGGTTAAGAACTTCTCTTCATTCCAAAGATTCTTTGGATTATTCTCTTTCTTGCCTCTTAAATTGGTTTGTTTTCCCTTAGGAGCCATGATATTGATGAATATTGGCTTAGTGATCACGGAAAAGCACACCAAACTTAGAGGTTTGCTTGTCCTCAAGCAAAAGGAAAGAGAGAAGAGAAGGGGAGGAAGAGAAAATTCGAATGGTGTGGTTGGAAGAGGGGAACAAACGTGTATTTATAAGGTGGGGAGGGGAGTTTTCGAAAAAAAGGAATTTGAAAGGATATTTGAGAAGATATGAAAAGAAATTGAGAAAAGGGTGAAATTTTTGAACAATGTTTGTAATTGATTTGAAATAAATTTGAAAAAAAGAGTTTTGATTTTTGAAGATTTGAAAGTGAATAATGAAAGGTTGAAGTGCATTTATGTAGAAGAGTATGGTTAAAAAGAGGAAAGTTTGAAAAAAATTGAGTTGAAAACAAAAATGTGGTCCCCCCACCTTTCTGGCGTTAAACGCCCAGAATGGCACCCATTCTGGCGTTTAACGCCCATTTGCTACCCTTTTTGGGCGTTTAACGCCCAGCCAGGTGCCCTGGCTGGCGTTAAACGCCAGAAATCCTTTGTCACTGGGCGTTTTTCCAAAACGCCCAGGACGCTGCACACCTGGCGTTAAACGCCCGAATGGTGCCCATTCTGGCGTTTAACGCCCAAAATGGTACCATTACTGGCGTTAAACGCCCAGAATGGTGCCCATTCTGGCGTTTAACGCCCAAAATGCCCCTTACTGGCGTTTTTTCGCCAGTAAGCTCATTTTCTCTGCTTTTTGAGCTGAATCCTTCTGTAACTCTGTGAATTCCTTCATTTTTGATACTTGCCTCTGTAAGAACAATTCATACAACTTTCCTAATGACTGGGTTGCCTCCCAGCAAGCGCTTCTTTACTGTCTTTAGCTGGACTTTCACTGAGAATCATTCAAGTCTCAGTTTTGAGCATTCCTGCTCAAAATTTTCTTCAAGATAGTGCTTGATCCTCTGTCCATTAACAATGAACTTCTTGTCAGAATCAATATCCTGAAGCTCAACATATCCATATGGTGATACTCCTGTAATCACATACGGACCCCTCCACCGGGATTTGAGTTTTCCTGGAAACAATTTGAGCCTGGAGTTGAAGAGCAGAACTTTTTGTCCTGGCTCAAAGACTCTGGTTGACAATCTCTTGTCATGCCACTTCTTTGCCTTTTCCTTATAAATTTTTGCATTTTCAAAGGCATTGAGTCTGAACTCCTCTAGCTCATTTAGCTGGAGCAGTCTTTTCTCACCAGCTAGCTGTGCATCCATGTTTAGGAATCTGGTTGCCCAGTAGGCTTTGTGTTCCAGTTCCACAGGCAAATGACAGGCCTTCCCATACACTAGTTGGTATGGGGAGGTTCCTATAGGAGTCTTGAATGCTGTTCTGTATGCCCACAGAGCATCATCCAAGCTCTTTGCCCAATCCTTTCTTCGGGCTATTACAGTCCATTCTAGGATTCTTTTTAGCTCTCTGTTAGAGACTTCAGCTTGCCCATTTGTCTGTGGATGATACGGAGTTGCCACTTTATGGCTGATTCCATATCTAACCATAGCAGAGTATAGCTGTTTATTGCAGAAATGAGTGCCCCCATCACTGATTAGCACTCTGGGGACGCCAAACCTGCTGAAAATGTTTTTCTGGAGGAATTTCAGCACAGTCTTGGTATCATTAGTGGGTGTAGCAATTGCTTCTACCCACTTAGATACATAGTCCACTGCCACCAGAATGTAAGTGTTTGAGTATGATGGTGGGAATGGTCCCATGAAATTAATTCCCCATACATCAAACAATTCTATCTCTAATATTCCTTGTTGAGGCATGGCATATCCGTGAGGCAGGTTACCAGCTCTTTGGCAACTGTCACAGTTACGCACAAACTCTCGGGAATCTTTATAGAGAGTAGGCCAGTAGAAGCCGCACTGGAGAACTTTAGTGGCTGTTCGCTCACTTCCAAATGTCCTCCATACTGTGATCCATGGCAGTGCCATAGGATCCTTCGTGCTTCTTCTCTGGGTATACACCTGCGGATCACTCCGTCAGCACATCTCTTAAAGAGATATGGTTCATCCCAAAGGTAGTACTTGGCATCTGAAATTAATTTCTTTCTTTGCACACTGCTGTACTCCTTGGGTATGAACCTTACAGCTTTATAATTTGCAATGTCTGCAAACCATGGAGCTTCCTGGATGGCAAAGAGTTGCTCATCTGGGAAAGTCTCAGAGATCTCAGTAGAAGGGAGGGACGCCCCAGCTACTGGTTCTATTCTGGACAGATGATCAGCTACTTGATTCTCTGTCCCTTTTCTGTCTCTTATTTCTATATCAAACTCTTGCAGAAGCAGCACCCATCTTATAAGCCTGGATTTTGAATCCTGCTTTGTGAGTAAGTATTTAAGAGCAGCATGGTCAGTGTACACAATCACCTTTGATCCCACTAAGTAGGATCTAAACTTGTCAATGGCATAAACCACTGCAAGCAACTCTTTTTCAGTGGTTGTGTAATTCTTCTGTGCATCATTTAGAACACGGCTAGCATAATAAATGACATGCAGAAGTTTGTTATGCCTCTGTCCCAACACTGCACCAATGGCATGATCACTGGCATCACACATTAATTCAAATGGTAATGTCCAATCTGGTGCAGAGATGACTGGTGCTGTGACCAGCTTAGCTTTCAGGGTCTCAAATGCCTGCAAACACTGTGTGTCAAACACAAATGGCGTGTCAGCAGCTAGCAGGTTACTTAAAGGTTTTGCAATTTTCGAAAAATCCTTGATAAACCTTCTATAGAATCCTGCATGCCCCAGAAAGCTTCTGATTGCCTTAACATTGGCAGGTGGAGGTAATTTTTCAATTACTTCTACCTTTGCCTTATCCACCTCTATTCCCCTGCTTGAAATTTTGTGCCCAAGGACAATTCCTTCAGTCACCATAAAGTGACATTTCTCCCAGTTTAAAACCAGGTTAGTCTCTTGGCATCTTTTCAGGACAAGTGATAGGTGGTTAAGACAGGAGCTGAATGAGTCTCCATACACTGAGAAGTCATCCATGAAGACTTCCAGAAATTTCTCTACCATATCTGAGAAGATAGAGAGCATGCACCTCTGAAAGGTTGCAGGTGCATTGCACAGACCAAAAGGCATCCTCCTGTAGGCAAACACGCCTGAAGGGCAGGTGAATGCTGTTTTCTCTTGGTCCTGGGGATCTACTGCAATTTGGTTATAGCCTGAATAGCCATCCAAAAAGCAGTAATAATCATGACCAGCTAATCTTTCTAGCATTTGGTCTATGAATGGTAAAGGAAAATGATCCTTTCTGGTGGCTGTATTGAGCCTTCTGTAGTCAATACACATGCGCCACCCTGTGACTGTTCTTGTAGGAACCAGTTCATTTTTTTCATTATGAACCACTGTCATGCCTCCCTTTTTGGGAACAACTTGGACAGGGCTCACCCAGGGGCTATCAGAAATAGGATAAATAATCCCAGCCTCTAGTAATTTAGTGACCTCTTTCTGCACCACCTCCTTCATGGCAGGATTTAGCCTCCTCTGTGGTTGAACCACTGGTTTGGCATTATCCTCCAATAGGATCTTGTGCATGCATCTAGCTGGACTAATGCCCTTGAGATCACTTATGGACCACCCAAGAGCTGTCTTGTGTGTCCTCAGCACTTTAATCAGTGCTTCCTCTTCCTGTGGATTTAAAGCAGAGCTTATAATCACTGGAAAAGTGTCACCCTCTCCCAGAAATGCATATTTCAGGGATGATGGCAGTGGTTTGAGTTCAGGCTTAGGAGGCTTATCCTCCTCCTGAGGAATTTTCGAAAATTCCTTTGCCTCCTCTGGCTCTTCCTGATCAGTTTGAGCATCTTTGAAGATGTCCTCAAGCTCTGATTCTAGGCTTTCAGCCATATTGATCTCTTCTACCAGAGAGTCAATAATGTCAGCGTCCATGCAGTCCTCTGGTGTGTCTGGATGCTGCATAGCTTTTACAGCATTCAACTTGAACTCATCCTCATTGACTCTCAGGGTCACTTCCCCTTTTTGTACATCAATGAGAGTTCGTCCAGTTGCTAGGAAAGGTCTTCCTAGAATGAGAGTTGCACTCTTGTGCTCCTCCATTTCCAGCACCACAAAGTCAGTTGGAAAGGCAAATGGCCCAACCTTTACAATCATGTCCTCTATTATGCCTGATGGGTGTTTAATGGAGCCATCAGCAAGTTGGAGGCATATCCTGGTTGGTTTGACTTCTCCAATCAACCCAAGCTTTCTGATAGTGGATGCAGGTATTAGATTGATGCTTGCTCCAAGATCACATAAAGCTGTCTTGGTGCAAGTGCCTTCTAATGTGCATGGTATCAGAAAGCTTCCAGGATCTTGAAGCTTTTCTGGTAAGCTTTTTAGAATGACTGCACTGCATTCTTCAGTGAGAAACACTTTTTCAGTTTCTCTCCAATCCTTCTTATGACTTAAGATTTCCTTCATGAACTTAGCATAAGAAGGTATTTGCTCAAGTGCCTCTGCAAAAGGAATCTTTATTTCAAGAGTCCTTAAATAGTCTGCAAAGCGGGCAAATTGCTTATCCTATTCCGCTTTGTGGAGTTTCTGAGGATAAGGCATTTTGGCTTGATATTCTTTAACCTTAGATGCTGCAGGTTTATTCCTTACAGAAGTGGTTGAAGAAGCCTTGTTAGAGGGATTACTGTCAGCACTCTCAGGTGTCTGATTTTCCCTTGGCGTTTGGACGCCAGGAATGGGTGGAAAATGGGCGTTTAACGCCAACTTTTCCCCCTTTTCTGGCGTTTGAACGCCAGAACTGGGCAAGGAATGGGCGTTTAACGCCAGCTTTCCTTCCCTTTCTGGCGTTTGAACGCCAATATTCCTCTCTGGGCTCTTACTGTCCTCAGAGGGATTTTGAACAGTGGGTTGGTTGTCCTCTGTCATTTGTTCCTTATTTGGCTTTTTGCTCTTTTGAACAGTGTTATTCAAGGTCTTTCCACTCCTCAATTGAACTGCTTGGCACTCCTCTGTTATCTGTTTAGATATTTGCTGTTTTGCTTGATTTAACTGCAGTTCTATGCTCTTATTAGCAACTTTAGTATCATGGAGCATTTCTTTAAATTCTGCTAACTGTTCTGTCATCAGGAGCAATTGTTGATTAAGCTCATTCATCTGTTCTTGAGGATTAGGATCAGTGACTAAGGCCATGACCTCCTCCTTTGGAACGAACTCATTGCTAGAATATAAGTATTGGTTTCTAGCAACAGTGTCTATAAGCTCTTGAGCTTCTTCAATTGTCTTCCTCATGTGTATAGATCCACCAGCTGAGTGGTCTAAAGACATCTGAGCTTTTTCTGTAAGCCCATAGTAGAAAATGTCTAGCTGTACCCACTCTGAAAACATTTCAGAGGGACATTTTCTTAGCATACCTCTATACCTCTCCCAGGCATTATAAAGGGATTCATTATCCTCTTGTTTAAAGCCTTGGATGTCCAGCCTTAGCTGTGTCATCCTTTTTGGAGGGTAAAAATGATTCAGGAATTTGTCTGATAACTGTTTCCATGTCTTTATGCTTGCTGTAGGTTGGTTGTTTAACCACCTTTTAGCTTGATCTTTTACAGCAAATGGAAACAGTAATAGTCTGTAGACATCCTGATCTACCTCTTTATCATGTACTGTGTCAGCAATTTGTAAGAACTGTGCCAGAAACTCAATAGGTTCTTCCTGTGGAAGACCGGAATACTGGCAATTTTGCTGCACTATGATAATGAGTTGAGGATTTAGCTCAAAGCTGCTTGCTTTGATGGGAGGTATACAGATGCTACTCCCATATGCAGCTGTAATGGGGTTAGCATATGACCCCAGAGTCCTCTTGGACTGATTAATTCCACTTGAGTCCATAATGGACAGAAGGGAAATGATAATAATTGCAAGGAGATAAATTTTGTTTTGTTTTTTGTTTTTTTTTGAAATAGCCGAAAAATAAAAATAAAAACAAAAGGAAATTTAAAATAAGAATTCGAAAATCAAAAGGAAAATAAAATAAAATTTCGAAAATAAAAAGAAAATAAGATCAAAGCAAATTGAGAACTGAATCAATTAAGTAATTAAAAAAGATTTTGAAAACAGCAATTAAGAAGATATGATTGAAAAATTTTTATGAAAAAGATTTGATTCTTAAAAAGAGGAAAGAGAAAAACACAAAAAGACACCAAACTTAAAATTTTAGAAAATCAAACACTAATTTTTTCGAAAATTTTAAAGGAAAAACACAAAGAGGACACCAAACTTAGAATATGAAACTAGACTCAACTAAAAGACTCTAAACCAACAAAAATAAAACAGTCCTAATCTAAGCAACAAGATAAGCCGTCAGTTGTCCAAACTCGAACAATCCCCGGCAACGGCGCCAAAAACTTGGTGCACGAAATTGCAATCACACTTTTGCAATCCCGCACAACTAGCCAGCAAGTGCACTGGGTCGTCCAAGTAATACCTTGCGTGAGCAAGGGTCGATCCCACGGAGATTGTCGGCTTGAAGCAAGCTATGGTTATCTTGTAAATCTTAGTCAGGATATCAGAAATTATCAGGATTGATTGTAAAAGAAAGTAAAAGAACATGAAATGGTTACTTGTATTGCAGTAATAGAGAATAGGTTGAGGTTTGGAGATGCTCCATCTTCTGAATCTCTGCTTTCCCACTGTCTTCTTCATCAAACACGCAAGTCTCCTTCCATGGCAAGCTCGTGTAGGGTTTCACCGTTGTCAATGGCTACCTCCCATCCTCGCAGTGAAAGCTAATGCACGCACTCTGTCACAGTACTGCCAATCACCGGTTTGGTTCCCTCCCCTACCGGAATAGAATCCCTCTTTTGCGTCTGTCACTAACGCCCAGTAGGTTACAGGTTTGAAGCACGTCACAGTCATTCAATCATTGAATCCTACTCAGAATACCACAGATAAGGTTTAGACCTTCCGGATTCTCTTGAATGCTGCCATCAGGTCCTGCCTATACCACGAAGATTCCGATTAAAGAACCCAAGAGATAACTACTCAATCTAAGATAGAACAGAGGTGGTTGTCAGGCACGTGTTCATAGTTGAGAATGATGATGATTGTCACGGATCATCACATTCATCCGGATTAGGAACAAGTGTTATCTTGGAATCGAAGCAAGCATGATTGAATAAGAAACAGTAGTAATTGCATTAATCCATCAAGACACAGCAGAGCTCCTCACCCCCAACCATGGGGTTTAGAGACTCATACTGTGGAAAGAAACGTGTACAAAATTTTCTGAGGTCATAAGGTACGGATACAATGTCAAAAGATCCTATAAGTAGTAAACTAGTGTCCTAAGGTTTACAGAGTTGAGTAAATGACAGAAAAATCCACTTCCGGGCCCACTTGGTGTGTGCTTGGGCTGAGCAATGAAGGAATTTCGTGTAGAGACCTTTTCTGGAGTTAAACGCCAGCTTTCATGCCAGTTTGGGCGTTTAACTCCGAATTTTATGCCAGTTCCGGCGTTTAACGCTGGAATTTCTGTAGGTGACTTTGAGCGCCGGTTTGGGCCATCAAATCTTGGGCAAAGTATGGACTATTATATATTGCTGGAAAGCCCAGGATGTCTACTTTCCAATGCCGTTGAGAGCGCGCCAATTGGGCTTCTGTAGCTCCAGAAAATCCACTTTGAGTGCAGGGAGGTCAGAATCCAACAGCATCTGCAGTCCTTTTCAGTCTCTGGATCAGATTTTTGCTCAGGGCCCTCAATTTCAGTCAGAAAATACCTGAAATCACAGAAAAACACACAAACTCATAGTAAAGTCCAGAAAAGTGAATTTTAATTAAAAACTAATAAAAATATACTAAAAACTAACTAAAAGATACTAAAAACATACTAAAAACAATGCCAAAAAGCATACAAATTATCCGCTCATCATGTTCCTTTGTGAAACTAAAATACCAACTTGAACATGGAGAGAATATTAGATGATGTTGGTTTTTAGAAATCATTCTATGTTGGCTCGAGCAGGCTATCTGGAGGTTTAGTAGTGGCCTAGAAGGAAAGGGGAGAGAATTCGTAGTTCAACATAAAGATTATTTGATTCACTTCAACTGGGTGAATACTGTGTGACAAAAGATATGATATATTTGGGGCTTATTTACACATTGATGAGAGGCAACAAGAAAATCAGTTTGTAAGATCCTAGATATTCTCGATACGGTAGGTGAGCGTGCCTGATTATTGGGTATTTTAACTCTATCTCAGCCTTTCATGAGAAAGAAAGAGGCCAGATGAAATCTACAACTTTCATTCAAAATTTTAACAATTTTAGCAATGATGGCAGACTGGTTGATCTGGGATTTAAAGGGAGTTAATATCGATCTTATTCGAGAGAGACTAGATAGCGGATTGATTTTAGCTAGATAGAGAGATGATTATCTGAGAGCTTTAATTTCAAATTTAAATGATGCAAGGCCTGACCACTATGTTTTCTTACTAAATTCGGATACAACTTTATTTATGGCTAAGTGACGTTTCTACTTTCAAGAGATGTGGTGTGAAAAGAAGGAGTTGAGGAGCATTGTGAAGGAAGCTTGGAAGGTTGGAGTGGAGGGATCTTCTATGTTTATACTTTTTCAAAAATTGAAAAAGTGTATATACACTTTGGTTGAATGGCAAAAGAGTTCCAATTTGAATTCAAAATCCCAGATTTCGGATTTATCATATTGGATAAAAGTTGAGAATTACAATGGTGAAGCAGCTAATGGGGTACTTATCAAACAAGTTAAAGTTGAGTTAGAAGAGGCCTATGAAATGAAAGATGGATATTAGGAGGAAAAATCAAGGGTTCAATGGCTTAAGTATGTAGATAACAACATAAATTTTACACTCTAAATTTTATGCTAGGAATAAAAAAAATTCATATCCTGAAAAGAGAGGGTAGAGAAATCAGCTTTGATTCAGATGTAATTGTTGCTATAACCCAGAACTAGTTGGAAACATTGTTTACCTTCTACAATTGAAGGATCTAGAAGTGGAGTTAATAGATTTCCAGCTAAAATAGATGATGGAACTAACAAAATGCTCTAAATTATCAATTTCTTTGGAATACTATAAAAAAATAATGTTAAAAGAGTTATTATCGGTTTCCTTTTTGGCGGCAATATGCTTAGGACTTTCAATCACACTCACATTTATTTTATTAGACCCTTCAGTTTGAGCAATGTGTTTTACAAGATAATCTTAAATATTTTGGTTTGTCATATACAACATATCATGAATCGGGTTATTGGTGATATTCAAAATGCCTTTAGTAAAAGTTAGCTAATTAATGATAATATCTTAATAGCCAATGAATTCATGAACCACTTCAAGAATAAAAGTCATGGGGACTATGGGATGGCCCTCAAGTTAGACATGAGTAAGGCGTATGATCGAATGGAGCAGAATTTTGTGTGGAAGGTGGTAGAGTGTATGGCATTTTGTAGAATATGGATGGATTGGATGAAAGAATGTGTGACAACAGTTTCCTATTCTATTACTATGGAACGTAAACCTCATGGTCTTTTTGAACCATGTGGAGGGCTTTGACAAAGAAACCCTCTCTCTTCCTATTTATTCTTGTTTTGTGCAAAAGGTCTCTTTCATATGCTCCACAGAAGAGAGCAGAGTGGTAAAATTGAAGCTCTAAGGCTAAATCTAAAATGTCCTAATGTCAGTCATTTGTTATTTTTGGACGATTATATTTTATTCATTAAAGCCTCTTAATGAGAACTGTCAAAATCTACTCCATGTCCTAAACAACTATAGTCAAATTAATAGACAAGTGGTCAATCTTGACAAATTCTGTATTTTTTAGTCTAAACACTCGAAAAGAGGCTAGGGAGCTATTAGGCAAAGTGTTATAAGTCTCTTATATTGGAGATTAGGACAAATACTTAGAACTTTCTTCTATGGTACGTAGATCTAAAAAATTTAGGCTCAACCACATTAAGGATCACGTTTCTAAGAAATTACACCAATGAAAGACGTCTCTTCTTTCAGCAATTGGGAAAGAGGTTTATATTATGGTAGTGGCATCAGTAGTTCTCATCTATATGCTTAGTTGTTTCAAACTTCCTGAGGATTAGTT
The DNA here is from genome assembly GCF_014773155.1 of Arachis stenosperma. NCBI lineage: Eukaryota > Viridiplantae > Streptophyta > Magnoliopsida > Fabales > Fabaceae > Arachis > Arachis stenosperma. The sequence goes on from NC_080383.1 coordinate 58,541,699, forward strand.
AGAAGAAATCTAGAAGATGCCCATGTGATTTTGGTGGGAACAAAGGAGAAATGAAAGAAGACTACACTAAGGAAGCCTAAACATTAAAGACTTGAGAGCATTTAATCTTGCTATGTTGGCTTAGCATGTTAACGAGACATAACTCTCTGATTTACAAAGTCTACAGCAGTAAGTCTACAGGAGTAGGAAGTTCATAGAGAAAATGATTTATTGGCAAATTAGAAAAGGAAGCCAAGTCAGAATTATGGAGGATGCTAGGTCAAAATTACAATTAGCCCATCTACCATCAACAACATACAAATTAATCCACAACTCTAATGGAATATTTAAATAATGATAGTGAATTTTAGCACAAATATTGCTCAAGCCATTTTAGATACTAAAAATAGAAAAGGTGGCGATTTCCTAACTTGGAAGTGCAACAAGAACGACCTATACTCTATCTCCTCGGGCTATATCATTTCCTTTCACATGTTCTATCCCCAGTGGAGTTCCTGCCTAAGCTATACCATGAGAAGAAACTATGGTCCTTGATGTTAGAGCCTAAAAGCCAACCCAAGGTCTACAACTTCCTATGGAAAATGATGCACCACTGAAAGCAATAAGCATACTTTTGAAAGAGATTTGGAAAATGCTAGTTTAGACAAGAATGTATTAGTCTCACTGAAATCTAAAAAATTTTTAATTTCTCATATATCTAACCATGAATCATCTAGTATTTTCATGTCATATTTTCAAGGTTTTGCCGACTTATTGATGAATTTTAAGGACATTAATGTAGATGAAAAGGGAGAAAAATAACGAATTGCATACTTTAGTGAGCAGTTACATGGAGAAAGTTTCAAGCACTCAATATATATACCAAGGTGTTTCATATTTTGCATTTGATAGTTCAAGGGATCTTGAACTAGAGACATGCAAAGTGGACTGGGTTGTTTGATTATTTTTTCATATATGATTGAACAAGAAAATGAGAATGTGGTTACTCCTGAATTGCTTAAAAGATATGATTTAATCACCACATACTCTAAACTTGTTAGTATTTAAACAAATGAAGAATATTTTTGCACCTAAATTTAATTTTTTCTCTATATATATTACTTGTGAAAATATTGATTTAAAGGATGATAGTGAAATAAAAAGAATCTTTGATTTGCTATCTAGATATTTTTGTTGACTTCATAAGCATAAAAATTTGGAAAGAATTTACTTTACTTGCATTGTAATTGAGTAAGTTAAATCTCAAGCGTTGCCATATATATTATATATTCCTTTACTTATCCATACTGATACTTGGATGTGTATTTTCATGGATCTTGTTCTTGGGTTTTCTAGGGTTAAAAAATATAAATTAATAATTATTTTTTGTGTGAATAGATTTATTACGATGATATTTCTTGTGTGTCATAATATTAAAAATTTCACACATATTTTTGAGTTATTTTCGAAAGAGGGTGATTATGTGCTAGTAGTTTGGATGATCATATCACTCATATTAAGAGTGTTTTGGATAATTATATGCATGACATTGTGTTAGTCGATAAGTACAAGATCAATATTCTCAAGAGAGGGGTGAATTGAGTATTAATTACCAATTAAAAATTTTGCGAAACATCAATGGAAACCTAAATTGTGAAAATGTAAAATTGCGAACAAAGATGACGTACTTCTATTTATCTTGGACATATAAGCAAACTTCAAGAATTTAAACCATGTATTTAATATTTTCCTACCACTTGTATAAAATAAATAAAAAGCTTAAATGCGAGTGGTTTTGTACTAGAATGTTTCCAAAGGTTTGAACAAGTTTCCAAGCACTTATAATGATCCAACTTTTTACACCACTTTAGAAAAATAAATAGCAAGAAATGTAAAGAGTTTAAGGATTAGAAAGATGTGCAAGTACGATATATTTTAGTTTAGTGTAATCTCTTTCACTTACGTCCAGCCCTCCCCACTAAGGTGCAGAAATTTTCACTATATCACCAAGCTTATAGGGCGCATGATAAACCGCTACAAGATAGAATGCTTGATGAATACCTTACAATATATGATTACCACTTTGATTAAGCCACTCTACCTAGAGACTCCTTCTCTAAGAATTCAAAGTAATACCAACTTCAAGTGTTTTTCCTTGAGTGCTTAATGATCCTAAATATCCTCACTGACTATAGTATTTAGCAAGCCTTACCACCTAGAGAAAATAACCTCTAAGTCTCTCAACACACAAGAAAAGCTACAAAACTCTTCCTTTACAATATGCGATAGTAAACTTCAGAAATAATGAGCTCTCTCAAAAGAGTATATGGTTACAAATGAAGCACTCTAAGTAATCTCAAGCTATGTATCAAATGTTTATGAAAAACACTTTGAACTCTTACGAAATTTGATCACAACAAAAGCTTATTGCAGAAAGAAAGTTGTGTACTGAAACAAAGGACCAAGATTAGTATTTATAGGCTTCTATGTACCCATGAACGTTGGGAGTAAGTGGAGGGATCAATTATTCAAAAACATACATTCTTGTAGGGTCTTGTGTTCACAAGGATGTATAGGATCAATCCTCAAAGATAGGGATCGATTCTCTAGTTCAAAGAAATAAGCCTTTTCAACATGTGAGGATCGATCCTCCCATTTAACATAGGGATGGATCCTCTAGGCTAAAATTTTATTAAATTTGAATTTCAAGTTATCACACCTTGTGTATGATTGGATTGGGTCCTACTCTCCAAAATTCATTAAACAGATTAAGATCATTATAACATGACCCACATTCATCCTTATTCATGTATTTTCGAAATCATTGAGTAAAAATCATTTTACTTTGATTAAAACTTGATTTTAACTTGAGAGATAAACTTGATTTATCCTTGACAAGTAAAAACTAAATTCCTACACCTAAACCTTGTTTGTTGGACTTCTACTTGTGATATAATCTTTTTTGCATATATGATTGATTCCTTGATGAGCTTGTGTTTGAGTTTGTTGCAAGAATCCTCTTGCAAAAATCTATTTTTACCGCCATAAAATGGTATAAACTTTTTACATCGAATCTTCACCAAAACTTCTTTCCTTCAAAATCACTCATCAAACCTGATGTTATATCATTAATGTATATCATGTAATGGTATTTCTATTTACCATTTAACCAATTAAGATATTAGGTTAAAGTCAAGTAAAAAATCAAGTTTATTACTTTTTAAAATGCTAGTTATCTTACTGACGGAAATCACATGTTGTCATTCATCAAAACACATAAGCATACATATGATGCAAGCTAAGGTGACCATGTATTTTTGAGACAACAGAACAAATAAAAAATATCCGACCTAAGATCCTTATTATCCAAAGTCGTCAGAAAAGTTATGCGGATAAGAGGCGGAAGCCTTTAGAATTTGAAGAGGGTGACAATGTGTTTTTGAAAGTTACTCCGATTGTGGATGTTGAAAGGGTTATAAAGACCAAGAAGCTGAAACCCCATTATATTGGTCCATTTCAGACTTTAAAGAGGATTGGGCCAGTGACATACTAAATAGCTTTACCGCCACATCTCTCGAATTTGCATGATGTGTTCCACATCTTTCAGCTTCGAAAGTATACCCCCGATATGATCCATGTGTTAGAACCGTAATCAATTCAACTGAAAAAGAATCTGATGTTTTAAGTTACTCCGGTTATAATTAATGATGTTAGTGTTGATGACAAGTCATCTTAGGCTAGTTTTACTAGCATTTTTACTTGTTTTTATAAAGTTTCATGCACTTTCTTGAACAATAAGTAAGTTATTGGATTGGAATTTCATGTTTATCTTAATTCAATCAAACATTGTTATTTTCATGCATTATCATGAGATTTATACAAGATTAAATTGATTACTATGGAATGATGCAAAATCTTATGATTTTGGTTAGGCTTTGATTGCATGTTTGATTGATGACAGGTGAAAAGATGAGAGGGGGAAGCAGAGAAAGGGCAACAGGGCAGAAGAACGTAGCGCTCATTTGAGGAATGCTAGGTTCCCCTGCAACCCACCCTTGGCGCTACACTCATTTTCAAAGAACGCCACTCTCTTCAGCAACGCGTACGCCTATAGGATGCGCACGCATAGAGACTCATTTTCGAAGATTCACGCGTACGCGTGGGTGATGCGTACGCGTCAGAGACGCGTACGTGTGGGTGAGGGATCAGCACTCGCAAGCCAAGAGCGCTACGCTCTCTTCAAACGAGCGCCTATGACACTTTCGAAAATGGGATTGAAGATTTGCCACCGATGCGTATGTGTGCATGTCGCGTACGCGTGGGTGTGACAATGGTGATGAACGGCGCAAACGCGTGGACGAAGCTATAGCATGGAATGTAACATTGTTCAATCCACGCGTACGCATGTATGACTGATAAACCACTATTTTATAGTTTATCTTGTGCTCAATTGAGTGGTTTTTATCAAGCCTTTGCACACTTATTCATACAATTCGCATGTTTTATGTTTTCCTTCCTGATTTTGTGCTATGATTGAAAACATGCTTCTTTGGCCTTATATTTGCTTATATTAATCCTCTTTTATTACCATTCGATACCGTGATATGTGTTAAGTAATTTCAGGGATTACAGGGCAGGAATGGCTTGGAAGATGGAAAGGAAGTATGCAAAAGTGGAAGGAATACAAGAAATTGAAGAAACTGCAAAGCTGTCAACCCTGACCTCTTCGCACTCAAACAGTCATAACTTGAGCTACAGAGGTCCAAATGAGGCGGTTCTAGTTGCGTTGGAAAGCTAACATCCGGGACTTCGAAATGATATTTAATTTGTCATAGTTTCTCTGAGGATAAGTAATGCAAACGCATGCATCACGCGCATGCATCGATGACACATATGCGTGGGGTAGCGTTCTTGTTGCGAATGCTACGCTCGTTTGGAGAAAGCTGTCAGGGACGCGCAAGCGTGCATCACGTGTACGCGTGGATGCTCAAAACGCCAATGGACGTGTACGCGTAAGAGACGCGTACGCGTCGATGAATGAGCGCTACGCTCTCTTTGAGAACGCTACGTTCTCCTGAAGCATGATCCCACCGTACCAACTGAAGATCCATTCTGATCTGTTTCAACCAAGGCCAAAAAGCCCAATCCAAGTACTTGAAGACTGAATTGGAAAGTGTATAAATAGAGAAAAATTTTATTTCGTTAGGAGGTTAGCAAGCTAGTTCTGGAGGCTAGAGTGTTTGAGACCTTCATTTGGGAGACTCTGCACTCAATTCACTTTTACTTTTCCTTTCCTGCATTTTATGTACTTTTTTCTCTTCTATTTTGTACTAGAGCAATGATGAACTAAATCCCAAAATTCATTAGGGGGAGGAGCTCTATTGTAATTCCAATGAATCAATGAAATTCTTCTTCTTCTCAATTCAATTGTGTAGCTATTGGGTATCTTCTGCTTTGTTTGTGAATCATTCACTCCGGAATGGGATTTAATTCAATTAAATGTGGGTGTGAGCCTCCGAAAGGAAATCACCTTCATTAGAACTGAAGCTCTATCCTTCACTACTCTCTTGATCAACACTATTCGGGAGGAATTGAGATACTGAGAGTTAGTGTGACTTATGGATGAGAGATATGCACTTAACCTCTTCTCATGACAATTAGATCAAGGAATTGGCAAGATTGATTATGATTAGAGAGATTTGATTGCCAAGGAATTGGGATCCAGTCAATTTGAATTTACCATAGATCTACCAATATGATTGAGAGAGAAGTTGAGACCCATTTGATTCATGAAGGATTATGATATCTCCAATCCCTAATGAATCATTTCCTTTGAACTTTCTTTAACTTAGATCTCTCTTATTTCACTGCAATTTATATTGTTCCTTTCTGTTTCAATTCCCTGTACCCAATTCCCTTTATAATTCATGCAATTTAAGTTTCCTTACCATTTAAGTTTATGCACTTTTACTTTCTTGCATTTTAAGATTCAGCTATTTATATTTCTTGCAATTTAAGATTCAGTTCTTCTAATTTCTTGCACTTTAAGTTTCAGCAATTTACTTTTCCAGTCATTTAAGTTTCTGCTAATTTACATTCTGCACTTTAAATTCCTTACAATTTATATTCTGTCACCCAACTCTCACTTAAGTCATCAATGTCAGCTTAACTAAATTCATCACCGAACTAAAATTTCTTGATCCATCAATCCCTGTGGGATCGACCTTACGTTGGTGAGTTTTACTACTTGATGCGACCCAGTACACTTGCCGGTTAGTTTGTGTGGAATTGATTTTCCCTCATCAAGTTTTTGGCATCGTTACCGGGGATTGATTAAGATTGACAATGATTAAGTAGGTGATAATCTAGATTAAAAATTTTTCTTTGTTTGTACTAAGCACACTAACTATTTATAATTTTGTTTCTACTAACTTTAACCTCACTCTAAGCAACAGAGTACCCTATTTTGTTTTTGGTTTGTTTGTGTTGTATGCCAAGAGGAAGAAGAGGTGCATCCACCTCCTTTGATTTTGAACCAGAGAGAACATTTTTGAGGTTGAGAAGAGAAGCAAGAGGGAAAGGAGTGATTGGAGAAGAAGAATCAGAAGAGGAGGATCAAGAGATGGAGGGTAACCTCCCTAATCCACCAGAGGATGTGGCTAACAACAATGGCTAGCCTCAGAGAAGAGTCCTAGCCTCTTATACCATCCCCAACCCAAGAAACTATGGGAGTAGCATCTTAACTCCCAATGTACGTGCTAATAACTTCGAACTCAATCCTCAATTAATCACTCTAGTCCAGAACAATTGCCAATATGGAGGAAGCCCTACTGAAGATCCAAATCAACATCTCTCTGTGTTCTATCTGTTCATACCTAGGGTCGAGCTATGCAACACAGGCTGATTAAAAACACAAGTGACCGACCTCTTTAGGTTAGGTTGCCACCTACCTCTTCTCAAAGAGCTCGGCCAAATCATCATAGGAGCCCAAAGCAGGCCCAAACAAAGGAACACAGTCCAATCTAGAGGTAGCCAAGGTCTAAGAGGATAAGGGCGGTTCCCCTTAAAGATAAGATGACTTCACTCAAAGATAAGATAAGATAACTATCTTACCTCAAAGGAAGGCCACTCAACACTACTATAAATACACTGGAGCACCCAGGTATAACTCATACTCTGATTCTACAAAAAACCTGCCTAAAGCACGTGCTAACTTAAGCATCGAGTCTATTGCAGGTACAACCACCCTCCGGTGACAAAAGGATCAGCAGCACCACCAAGTCCAACAAGTCGGACACGACAGCACCGACCACCACCGCAGAGCTCGTTCGGACACGACAGCACCGACCACCACCGCAGAGCTCGTTCGAGATCGACCTACAGTTTCAGGTAACCTTCGGAACATTGACGCTATTGCCGGGGAACCTGGAAGTCATTCCATCGTGGTGAACAACCTTGACAACGACCACGATTCTGATTTGGAAAATAGAACACCGCATAAGAACGCGGACATCACACCAAAGGATAATACTCAACCAAATGGAGACAAACGTTTGCCAAATACAGAAATTTTAGACGCTCTTCGAGAACAGTAGTGTTCATATCCTGGGTCGAGTTGTCCGACCCGAGATGTTCTACAGACAAAGCGACCGACCTCTTCAGGTCAGGACAATCTGACCTCTTCTCAAAGAGCTCGGCCAAGTCACGAGAAAGCCTAAACAAAGGGCCCAAATAGAGGAACACGCCCCAGATCCTAAGGCGGCCTAAGCCTACAAGAGAAGGGCGGTTCCCTTGAAGATAAGATGACCTCACTCAAAAATAAAGATCAGCAGCACTTTTAGTCCCTCAAGTCGGACACACCAGCTCCGGCCGCTATACACCTGCCGGACACGTCGGCTCCGACCAACACAGAAGATCTCGACCGAGATCGACCTACAGTTTCAGGTAACCCTCGGAACATTGGCGCCGTTGCCGGGGAACCTGGAAGTCATCCCAACACCATGGCAGATAACCATGACAACGACCACGACTCAGGTTTAGAAGATAGAACGCTGCATAAGAACATGGATGCTATACTTAAAGATACTCCGGAATCCAATGGAGACAAAAATTCATCAAATCCGGGGGTGATAGAAGCACTTCAAGATCGATTAAAGCAACTTGAGAAAGAAGCCCAACATCAACGCGAAAAAGAAGAGGATCTACATCGGGAGATAAGGCAGCGCCGAGAATTAGAAGATAAGCTTATAAAACTCAAAACTGATCTCAAAACTAAAGCTACTCAATCTACCCCAGAGGATAGCTCTCATAAAGATCAAGATCCATTCACCAGGGAAATTATGAAGACCAAAATCCCAAAAGATTTCAAACTTCCGGATATGACTCTATATGACGGCACCTCGGACCCCAATCACCATCTAAGCAACTTCAGAAGTAGGATGTACCTCACTGACGCCTCAGATGCAGTTCGCTGCAAAGCCTTTCCAACAACTCTTACTAAGACAGCCATTAGATGGTTCGACAACCTACCTCCAAAATCCATCTCCAGTTTTGACGACCTGGCCAAAAAGTTCCTGGCCAGATTTTTCATACAAAAGGACAAAGCCAAACACGCACCCAGCCTACTAGGAATCAAGCAAGGAGATTGGGAGAGTCTTCGTAACTACATGGAAAGATTCAACAAAACATGCATGGACATACAAAGTCTACCAACAGAAGCTGCCATCATGGGCCTCATAAACGGCCTACGAGAAGGACCATTTAGCCAATCTATATCAAAGAAATCCCTAGCATCCCTAGACGAAGTACAAGAACGGGCGCAGAAGTACATTAACATGGAGGAGAATTCTCGACTTGGGGAAGCCTCGAGGTTCGGTTCTGCCTACCGAAATAAAGATAAAGAATCCAAGAAGAAGGAAGATCACTCCGGGGAGAAAATAAAAAAATATCATAACTACAACCCTCTTAGGGTATCCTTGGTAGACGTTTACAAAGAAGTCTGCCATACGGAAAAAATACCCCCAGCTCGGCCACTCAAAGGCAAAAGAGGAGGAGGAAATCGGAACGAATACTGTGAGTATCACCGAGTCCGAGGACATTTCACCAACGAATGCTTTGACTTGAAAAACGTCATAGAGAAATTAGTAAGGGAAGGAAAACTAGATCGGTTCCTGGCCACTCGGGACGAAGAATCAAGAAAAAGAAGAAGGGATAAAGATGTCGGTCGATCTGAACGATCACCCCGCACATTGGAAAGACATGTCCACGTGATACACGGCGAATTAGCTGGAGGAGGAATCTCCAAATCATCCCGCAAGCGACACCTCAAAGAAGTATACCATGTCGAAGGCAAGAAAGAAGTGCCAGACATCCCAGCAATCATGTTTACCAAAGAAGATTCATCCGGAATCATCTCAGGACACGACGACCCCATGGTCATCACAATCATATTGGCAAACGCCAACCTCCACCGTACATTAATTGACCAAGGAAGCTCCGCTGATATCTTATTCAAAACTGCCTTCAACAAGCTCGGCTTAGAAAAAAAAAGAGCTAAGAGCATACCCGAACAGCCTGTTTGGACTTGGGGATACCCCAGTACAGCCACTGGGATACGTATCGTTACATACAACCTTCGGAAAGGGGAACCAATCCAGAACACTTAAGATAGACTATATCGTGGTCGACGTAAGCTCAGCCTACAATGCCTTAATAGGTCGGACAACGTTAAATCAACTCGGAGCAATAGTTTCAACTCCACATCTATGTATGAAATTCCCAATTGCAGAAGGGATAGCTACAATAAAAGCAGATCAAAAGATGGTGCGTCGCTGTTTGGTGCACGAAATTGTGATCTCTACTTTTCATAACTCAAATAATCCCCGGTAATGAATCCAAAAACTTGGTGCTCAATACCATGGTATAAACATAATTTCACAACTTCACACAACTAACCAGCAAGTGCACTGGGTCGTCCAAGTAATAAACCTTACGCGAGTAAGGGTCGATCCCACGGAGATTGTTGGTATGAAGCAAGCTATGGTCACCTTGTAAATCTCAGTCAGGCAGATTCAAATGGTTATGGATGATATATGAATAACGCATAGAATAAAGATAGAGATTGGTGCACGAAATTGCAATAACACTTTTGCAATCCCGCACAACTAACCAGCAAGTGCACTGGGTCGTCCAAGTAATACCTTGCGTGAGCAAGGGTCGATCCCACGGAGATTGTCGGCTTGAAGCAAGCTATGGTTACCTTGTAAATCTTAGTCAGGATATCAGAAATTATCAGGATTGATTGTAAAAAGCAAAAGAACATGAAAAAGGTACTTGTTTTGCAGTAATGGAGAATAGGCTGAGGCTTTGGAGATGCTCCATCTTCCGAATCTCTGCTTTCCTACTGTCATCTTCATCAAACACGCAAGGCTCCTTCCATGGCAAGCTGTATGTAGGGTTTCACCGTTGTCAATGGCTACCTCCCATCCTCTCAGTGAAAATATGTCCCTGATGCTCTGTCACAGCATAGGCTAATCATCTGTCGGTTCTCAATTAGGCCGGAATAGAATCCAGTGATTCTTTTGCGTCTGTCACTAACGCCCCGCCTTCAGGAGTTTGAAGCACGTCACAGTCATTCAATCATTGAGTCCAACTCAGAATACCACAGACAAGGTTTAGACCTTCCGGACTCTCTTGAATGCCGCCATCAGTTCTAGCTTATACCACGAAGATTCCGATTAAAGAATCCAAGAGATATCTACTTAATCTAAGGTAGAACAGAGGTGGTTGTCAGGCACATGTTCATAGTTGAGAATGATGATGAGTGTCACAGATCATCACATTCATCCGGGTTAGGAGCAAGTGATATCTTAGAATGGAAGCAAGCATGATTGAATAAGAAACAGTAGTAATTGCATTAATCCATCAAAACACAGCAGAGCTCCTCACCCCCAACCATGGGGTTTAGAGACTCATGCCGTGGAAGGTACACAAGAAACGTGCAAAAAATGTCATGAGGTCATAAGGTACGGATACAATGTCAAAAGATCCTATAAATAGTAAACTAGTATCCTAAGGTTTACAGAAATGAGTAAATGACAGAAAAATCCACTTTCGGGCCCACTTGGTGTGTGCTTGGGCTGAGCAATGAAGTAATTTCGTGTAGAGACCTTTTCTGGAGTTAAACGCCAGCTTTCATGCCAGTTTGGGCGTTTAACTCCAAGTTTTATGCCAGTTCCGGCGTTTAACGCTGGAATTTCTGATGCTGATTTGCTACGCCGGTTTGGGCCATCAAATCTTGGGCAAAGTATGGACTATCATATATTGCTGGAAAGCCCAGGATGTCTACTTTCCAATGCCGTTGAGAGCGCGCCAATTGGGCTTCTGTAGCTCCAGAAAATTCACTTCGAGTGCAGGGAGGTCAGAATCCAACAGCATCTGCAGTCCTTTTCAGTCTCTGGATCAGATTTTTGCTCAGAACCTTCAATTTCAGCCAGAAAATACCTGAAATCACAGAAAAACACACAAACTCATAGTAAAGTCCAGAAAAGTGAATTTTAACTAAAAACTAATAAAAATATACTAAAAACTAACTAAAAGATACTAAAACATACTAAAAACAATGCCAAAAAGCGTATAAATTATCCGCTCATCACAACACCAAACTTAAATTGTTGCTTGTCCCCAAGCAACTGAAAATCAAAATAGGATAAAAAGAAGAGAATATACTATAGACTCCAAAATATCAAGGAAACATAGCTCCAATTAGATGAGCGGGACTAGTAGCTTTTTGCCTCCGAACAGTTTTGGCATCTCACTCTATCCTTTGAAGTTCAGAATGATTGGCATCTATGAGAACTCAGAACTCAGATAGTGTTATTAATTCTCCTAGTTAAGTATAATGATTCTTGAACATAGCTAGTGTATGAGTCTTGGCTGTGGCCCAAAGCACTCTGTCTTCCAGTATTACCACCGGATACATACATGCCACAGACACATAATTGGGTGAACCTTTTTAGATTGTGACTTAGCTTTGCTAAAGTCCCCAATTAGAGGTGTCCAGGGTTCTTAAGCACACTCTTTTTGCCTTGGTTCACAACTTTATTATTATTATTATTTTTTTTTTCGAAATTTTTTTTAACTGCTTTTTCTTGCTTCAAGAATCAATTTTGATGATTTTTCAGATCCTCAATAACAGTTCTCTTTATCCTCATTCTTTCAAGAGCCAACAAATTTAACATTCTCAAAACATCAAATTCAAAAGACATATGCACTGTTCAAGCATTCATTCAGAAAATAAAAAGTATTGTCACCACATCAAACTAATTCAACTAGTTTCAAGGATAAATTTCGAAATCCTGTACTTCTTGTTCTTTTGTGATTAAAGCATTTTTCTTTTAAGAGAGGTGATGGATTCATAAGATATTCATAGCTTTAAGGCATAAACTTTAATTTTATTAATTATGAATTAAGAACAAGACTCAGAAAATAAATATAAGATGAAACAAAATAAAATAAAAAACGAAAACAATAGGCTCCTAATGATAGAGGTTTTCACAGAGTTAGGACTCAACAACCTTGATTTTGAGAAGTGGATGCTCCCTCAGCTTGAGAGGAGAGCTTTTGGCGTTTCATCTCTTGGAGTTCACGCCCCTGCTTCTCTTGTTCCTTCAGCAATTTGCAGAGCATGCAGTTCTGATTCTGCTGTTCTTCCTTCAGTTGCTCCATAGTTTCTTGCAACTTGGTAATAGATGCTTCTAGGCTGGCCCAGTAGCCAATTTCAGGAAATTCAGGGAGGAACTCCTGCGCCCTCCTTTTGATAGAGTTTTCATGCACTTGTCCTTCCATTGACTTCTTGGTGATTGGATGTTCAATGGGTATGAATTCATCTACTCCCATCTTCACCCCAGCCTCTTTACAGAGCAAGGAGATTAAGCTTGGGTAGGCCAGTTTGGCTTCAGTGGAATTTTTATTTGCAATTGTGTAGATCTCACAAGCAATCACATGATGAACCTCCACTTCTTTTCCAAGCATAATGCAATGAATCATCACTGCTCTCTTGATGGTAACCTCAGAACGGTTGCTAGTAGGCAATATGGAACGCCCAATGAAGTCTAGCCAACCTCTTGCGATTGGTTTGAGGTCTCCCCTCTTGAGTTGGTTTGGGACACCCTTAGAATTGGTTATCCACTTAGTTCCAGGGAGGCATATGTCCTCTAGAACTTGATCCAACCCTTTATCTACTCTCACCATCCTCCTATTAAAGGAGTCAGGATCATCTTGCAGTTGAGGCAATTTGAAGATTTCTCTAATTTTGTATAGATGAAAGTACATAACTTTCCCTCTGACCATTGTTCTGTAGGTATGGTAAGCGGTTCCAGTCATTCTCTGCTTATCTGTCAGCCACAGATTTGAGTAGAATTCCTGAACCATGTTCCTTCCAACCTTTGTCTCAGGATTGGTTAGAACTTCCCATCCTCTGTTTCGAATTTGCTCTTGGATCCCAGGATATTCATCTTCTTTCAGATCAAATTTCACTTCCGGGATCACTGACCTTAGACCCATTATTTTGTGATAATGGTCTTCATGTTCTTTGGTTAAGAACTTCTCTTGATTCCAAAGATTCTTTGGATTATTCTCTTTCTTGCCTCTTAAATTGGTTTGTTTTCCTTTAGGAGCCATGATATTGATGAATCTTGGCTTAGTGATCACGGAAAAGCACACCAAACTTAGAGGTTTGCTTGTCCTCAAGCAAAAGAAAAGAAAGAAGAGAGAGAGAGAGGAAGAGAAATTCGAATGGTGTGGGCAAAGGGGGGTTCCAAACGTGAATTTATAAGGGCGGGGAGAAGAGATTTCGAAAAAAAATAAAAATTAGAAAGGAGATTTGAGAAGATATGGAAAGAAATTGAGAAAAGGGTGAGTTTTTGAAGAAGATTTGGGATTAATTTGAAATAGATTTGAAGAATGGTTTTGATTTGTGAAGATTTGACAGTGAATGATGAAAGGTTGAAGTGCATTTATGTAGAAGAGTATGGTTAAAAAGAGGAAAGTTTGAAAAAATTTGAGTTGAAAACAAAAATGTGGTCCCCCCACCTTTCTGGCGTTAAACGCCCAGAATGGCACCCATTCTGGCGTTTAACGCCCATTTGCTACCCCTTTTGGGCGTTTAACGCCCAGCCAGGTGCCCTGGCTGGCGTTAAACGCCAGAAATCCTTTGTCACTGGGCGTTTCTCAGAACGCCCAGGATGCTGCACACCTGGCGTTAAACGCCCAGAATGGTGCCCATTCTGGCGTTTAACGCCCAAAATGGCACCATTCCTGGCGTTAAACGCCCAGAATGGTACCCATTCTGGCGTTTAACGCCCAAAATGCCCCTTACTGGCATTTTTTTCACCAGTAAGCTCATTTTCTCTGCTTTTTGAGCTGAATCCTTCTGTAACTCTGTGAATTCCTTCATTTTTGATACTTGCCTCTGTAAGAACTAATCATATACCCTCCTAATGACTGGGTTGCCTCCCAGCAAGCGCTTCTTTACTGTCTTTAGCTGGACTTCTGCTAAGAATCACTCAAGTCTCAGTTTTGAGCATTCCTGCTCAAAATTTCCTTCAAGATAGTGCTTGATTCTCTGTCCATTAACAATGAACTTCTTGTCAGAATCAATATCCTGAAGCTCAACATATCCATATGGTGACACTGCTGTAATCACATACGGACCCCTCCACTGGGATTTGAGTTTTCCTGGAAACAATTTGAGCCTGGAGTTGAAGAGCAGAACTTTTTGTCCTGGCTCAAAGACTCTGGTTGACAATCTCTTGTCATGCCACTTCTTTGCCTTTTCCTTATAAATTTTTGCATTTTCAAAGGCATTGAGTCTGAACTCCTCTAGCTCATTTAGCTGGAGCAGTCTTTTCTCACCAGCTAACTGAGCATCCATGTTTAGGAATCTGGTTGCCCAATAGGCTTTATGTTCCAGTTCCACAGGCAAATGACAGGCCTTCCCAAACACCAGTTGGTATGGAGAGGTTTCTATAGGAGTCTTGAATGCTGTTCTGTATGCCCACAGAGCATCATCCAAGCTCTTTGCCCAATCCTTTCTTCGGGCCATCACAGTCCGTTCTAGGATTCTTTTTAGTTCTCTGTTAGAGACTTCTGCTTGCCCATTTGTCTGTGGATGATACGGAGTTGCCACTTTATGGCTAATTCCATGTCTAACCATAGCAGAGTGTAGCAGTCTATTGCAGAAATGAGTGCCCCCATCACTGATTAGTACTCTTGGAACACCAAACCTGCTGAAGATGTGTTTCTGGAGGAATTTCAGCACGGTCTTGGTATCATTAGTGGGTGTAGCAATTGCTTCTACCCACTTAGATACATAGTCCACTGCCACCAGAATGTAAGTGTTTGAGTATGATGGTGGGAATGGCCCCATGAAGTCAATTCCCCATACATCAAACAATTCTATCTCTAATATCCCTTGTTGAGGCATGGCATATCCGTGAGGCAGGTTACCAGCTCTTTGGCAACTGTCACAGTTACGCACAAACTCTCGGGAATCTTTATAGAGAGTAGGCCAGTAGAAGCCACACTGGAGGACTTTAGTGGCTGTTCGCTCACTTCCAAAATGTCCTCCATAATGTGATCCATGGCAATGCCATAAGATCTTTTGTGCTTCTTCTCTGGGTACACATCTGCGGATCACTCCGTCAGCACATCTCTTAAAGAGATATGGTTCATCCCAGAGGTAGTACTTTGCATCTGAAATTAATTTCTTTCTTTACACATTGCTGTACTCCTTGGGTATGAACCTCACAGCTTTATAATTTGCAATATCTGCAAACCATGGAGCTTCCTGAATGGCAAAGAGTTGCTCATCTGGGAAAGTCTCAGAGATCTCAGTAGAAGGGAGGGACGCCCCAGCTACTGGTTCTATTCGGGACAGATGATCAGCCACTTGGTTTTCTGTCCCTTTTCTGTCTCTTATTTCTATATCAAACTCTTGCAGAAGCAACACCCATCTGATAAGCCTGGGTTTTGAATCCTACTTTGTGAGTAAGTATTTAAGAGCAGCATGGTCAGTGTACACAATCACCTTTGATCCCACTAGGTAGGATCTAAATTTGTCAATGGCATAAACCACTGCAAGTAACTCTTTCTCTGTGGTTGTGTAGTTCTTTTGTGCGTCATTTAGAACACGGCTGGCATAATAAATGACGTGCAAAAGCTTGTTATGCCTCTGTCCCAACACTGCACCAATGGCATGATCACTGGCATCACACATTAATTCAAATGGCAATGTCCAATCTGGTGCAGAGATAACTGGTGCTGTGACCAGCTTAGCTTTTAGGGTCTCAAATGCCTGCAGGCACTCATTATCAAAGATAAATGGAGTGTCAGCAGCTAGCAGATTACTTAGAGGTTTGGCAATTTTGAAAAATCCTTTATAAACCTTCTGTAGAATCCTGCATGCCCAAGAAAGCTTCTGATTGCCTTAACATTGGCAGGTGGTGGTAATTTTTCAATTACCTCTACCTTTGCCTTATCCACCTCTATTCCCCTACTTGAAATTTTGTGCCCAAGGACAATTCCTTCAGTCACCATAAAGTGACATTTCTCCCAGTTTAAAACCAGGTTAGTCTCTTGGCATCTTTTCAGGACAAGTGATAGGTGGTTAAGACAGGAGCTGAATGAGTCTCCATATACTGAAAAGTCATCCATGAAGACTTCCAGAAATTTCTCTACCATGTCTGAGAAGATAGAGAGCATGCACCTCTGAAAGGTTGCAGGTGCATTGCACAGACCAAAAGGCATTCTCCTATAGGCAAACACGCCAGAAGGGCAGGTAAATGCTGTTTTCTCTTGGTCCTGGGGATCTACTGCAATTTGGTTGTAGCCTGAATAGCCATCCAAAAAGCAGTAATAGTCATGACCAGCTAGTCTTTCTAGCATTTGGTCTATGAATGGTAAAGGAAAATGATCCTTTCTGGTGGCTGTATTGAGCCTTCTGTAGTCAATACACATACGCCACCCTGTGACTGTCCTTGTAGGAACCAGTTCATTTTTTTCATTATGAACCACTGTCATGCCTCCCTTTTTGGGAACAACTTGGACAGGGCTCACCCAGGGGCTATCAGAAATAGGATAAATAATCCCAGCCTCTAGTAATTTAGTGACCTCTTTCTGCACCACCTCCTTCATGACTGGATTTAGCCGCCTCTGTGGTTGGACCACTGGTTTGGCATTATCCTCCAATAGGATCTTGTGCATGCATCTAGCTGGGCTAATGCCCTTAAGATCACTTATGGACCACCCAAGAGCTGTCTTGTGCGTCCTTAGCACTTGAATCAGTGCTTCCTCTTCCTGTGGATCTAAAGCAGAGCTTATAATCACTGGAAAAGTGTCACCCTCTCCTAGAAATGCATATTTCAGAGATGGTGGTAGAGGTTTGAGTTCAGGTTTGGGAGGTTTATCCTCCTCCTGAGGAATTTTCGAAATTCCTTTACTTCCTCTAGTTCTTCTTGATCAGGTTGAGCATTTTTGAAGATGTCCTCAAGCTCTGATTCTAGGCTTTCAGTCATATTGATCTCTTCTACCAGAGAGTCAATAATGTCAGCGCCCATGCAGTCATCTGGTGTGTCTGGATGCTGCATTGCTTTCACAGCATTCAACTTGAACTCATCCTCATTGACTCTCAGGGTTACTTCCCCTTTTTGTACATCAATGAGAGTTCGTCCAGTTGCTAGGAATGGTCTTCCTAGAATGAGAGTTGCACTTTTGTGCTCCTCCATTTCCAGCACCACAAAGTCAGTGGGAAAGGCAAATAGCCCAACCTTGACAATCATGTCCTCTATTATGCCTGATGGGTGTTTAATGGAGCCATCAGCAAGTTGGAGGCATATCCTGGTTGGTTTGACTTCTCCAGCCAACCCAAGCTTTCTGATAGTGGATGCAGGTATTAGATTGATGCTTGCTCCAAGATCACATAGGGCTGTCTTGGTGCAAGCGCCTTCTAATGTGCATGGTATTATAAAGCTTCCAGGATCTTGAAGCTTTTCTGGTAAGCTTTTTAGTATGACTGCACTGCATTCTTCAGTGAGAAACACTTTTTCAGTTTCTCTCCAATCCTTCTTATGACTTAAGATCTCTTTCATGAACTTAGCATAAGAAGGTATTTGCTCAAGTGCCTCTGCAAACGGAATCTTTATTTCAAGAGTCCTTAGATAGTCTGCAAAGCGGGAAAATTGCTTATCCTGTTCCGCTTTGCGGAGTTTCTGAGGATAAGGCATCTTGGCTTGATATTCCTCAACCCTAGATGCTGCAGGTTTATTCCTTACAGAAGTGGTTGAAGAAGCCTTGTTAGAGGGATAATTATCAGCACTCTCAGGTGCCTGATCCTCCTTGGGCGTTTGAACGCCAGGAATGGGTGAAGATTGGGCGTTAAACGCCAACTTCTCCCCCTTTTCTGGCGTTTGAACGCCAGAACTGGGCAAGGAATGGGCGTTTAACGCCAACTTTCCTTCCCTTTCTGGCGTTTGAACGCCAATAATATTCCTCTCTGGGCTCTTATTGTCCTCAGAGGGATTTTGAACAGTGGTTTGGTTATCCTCTGTCAATTGTTCTTTGTTTGGCTTCTTGCTCCTTTGAGCAGTGGTGTTCAGTGTTTTCCCACTCCTTAGTTGAACTGCTTGACATCCTTCTGTTATCTGTTTAGATATTTGCTGTTTGCTTGATTCAACTGCAGTTCTATGTTCTTGTTAGCAACTTTAGTATCATGGAGCATTTCTTTAAATTCTGCTAACTGTTCTGTCATCAGGAGCAATTGTTGATTAAGCTCATTCATCTGTTCTTGAGGATTAGGATCAGTGACTAAGGCCATGACCTCCTCTTTTGGAACGAACTCATTGCTAGAATATAAGTATTGGTTTCTAGCAACAGTGTCTATAAGCTCTTGAGCTTCTTCAATTGTCTTCCTCATGTGTATAGAACCACCAGCTGAGTGGTCTAAAGACATCTGAGCTTTTCTGTGAGCCCATAGTAGAAGATGTCTAACTGTACCCACTCTGAAAACATTTCAGAGGGGCATTTTCTAAGCATACCTCTATACCTCTCCCAGGCATTATAAAGGGATTCATTATCCTCTTGTTTAAAGCCTTGGATGTCCAGCCTTAGCTGTGTCATCCTCTTTGGAGGGTAGAAATGATTCAGGAATTTGTCTGATAACTGTTTCCATGTCTTTATGCTTGTTGTAGGTTGGTTATTCAACCACCTTTTAGCTTGATCTTTTACAGCAAATGAAAACAGTAATAGTCTGTAGACATCCTGATCTACCTCTTTATCATGTACTGTGTCAGCAATTTGTAAGAACTGTGCCAGAAACTCAGTAGGTTCTTCCTGTGGAAGACCGGAATACTGGCAATTTTGCTGCACTATGATAATGAGTTGAGGGTTTAGCTCAAAGCTGCTTGCTTTGATGGGAGGTATACAGATGCTATTCCCATATGCAGCTGTAATGGGGTTAGCATATGACCCCAGAGTCCTCTTGGACTGATTAATTCCACTTGAGTCCATAATGGACAAAAGGGAAATGATAATGATTGCAAAGAGATAAATTTTGTTTTTTTTTTTATAACCGAAAAAATAAAAATAAAATAAAACAAAAGGAAAATAAAACAAAAAAAAAATTCGAAAATCAAAAAGAAAAATAAGATCAAAGCAAATTGAGAACTGAATCAATTAGTTAATTAAAAAGATTTTGAAAACAGCAATTAAAAAGATATGATTGAAAAGTTTTTATGAAAAAGATTTGATTTTTTAAAAAGAGGAAAGAGAAAAACAACAAAAAGACACCAAACTTAAAATTTTTAGAAAATCAAACACTAATTTTCGAAAATTTTAAAGGAAAAACACAAAGAGGACACCAAACTTAGAATTTTTATGAATCAAAAAGGGACTAAGAACATGCAATTTCGAAAAACTAGAAAAAAAAAACAAAAGCATGCAATGGACACCAAACTTAAAATATGAAACTAGACTTCAACTAAAAGACTCTAAACCAACAAAAATAAAACAGTCCTAATCTAAGCAACAAGATAAGCCGTCAGTTGTCCAAACTTGAACAATCCCCGGCAACGGCGCCAAAAACTTGGTGCACGAAATTGCAATAACACTTTTGCAATCCCGCACAACTAACCAGCAAGTGCACTAGGTCATCCAAGTAATACCTTGCGTGAGCAAGGGTCGATCCCACGGAGATTGTCGGCTTGAAGCAAGCTATGGTTACCTTGTAAATCTTAGTCAGGATATCAGAAATTATCAGGATTGATTGTAAAAAGCAAAAGAACATGAAAAAGGTACTTGTTTTGCAGTAATGGAGAATAGGCTGAGGCTTTGGAGATGCTCCATCTTCCGAATCTCTGCTTTCCTACTGTCATCTTCATCAAACACGCAAGGCTCCTTCCATGGCAAGCTGTATGTAGGGTTTCACCGTTGTCAATGGCTACCTCCCATCCTCTCAGTGAAAATATGTCCCTGATGCTCTGTCACAGCATAGGCTAATCATCTGTCGGTTCTCAATTAGGCCGGAATAGAATCCAGTGATTCTTTTGCGTCTGTCACTAACGCCCCGCCTTCAGGAGTTTGAAGCACGTCACAGTCATTCAATCATTGAGTCCAACTCAGAATACCACAGACAAGGTTTAGACCTTCCGGACTCTCTTGAATGCCGCCATCAGTTCTAGCTTATACCACGAAGATTCCGATTAAAGAATCCAAGAGATATCTACTTAATCTAAGGTAGAACAGAGGTGGTTGTCAGGCACATGTTCATAGTTGAGAATGATGATGAGTGTCACAGATCATCACATTCATCCGGGTTAGGAGCAAGTGATATCTTAGAATGGAAGCAAGCATGATTGAATAAGAAATAGTAGTAATTGCATTAATCCATCAAAACACAGCAGAGCTCCTCACCCCCAACCATGGGGTTTAGAGACTCATGCCGTGGAAGGTACACAAGAAACGTGCAAAAAATGTCATGAGGTCATAAGGTACGGATACAATGTCAAAAGATCCTATAAATAGTAAACTAGTATCCTAAGGTTTACAGAAATGAGTAAATGACAGAAAAATCCACTTCCGGGCCCACTTGGTGTGTGCTTGGGCTGAGCAATGAAGTAATTTCGTGTAGAGACCTTTTCTGGAGTTAAACGCCAGCTTTCATGCCAGTTTGGGCGTTTAACTCCAAGTTTTATGCCAGTTCCGGCGTTTAACGCTGGAATTTCTGATGCTGATTTGCTATGCCGGTTTGGGCCATCAAATCTTGGGCAAAGTATGGACTATCATATATTGCTGGAAAGCCCAGGATGTCTACTTTCCAATGCCGTTGAGAGTGCGCCAATTGGGCTATTGTAGCTCCAGAAAATCCACTTCGAGTGCAGGGAGGTCAGAATCCAACAGCATCTGCAGTCCTTTTCAGTCTCTGGATCAGATTTTTGCTCAGAACCTTCAATTTCAGCCAGAAAATACCTGAAATCACAGAAAAACACACAAACTCATAGTAAAGTCCAGAAAAGTGAATTTTAACTAAAAACTAATAAAAATATACTAAAAACTAACTAAAAGATACTAAAAACATACTAAAAACAATGCCAAAAAGCGTATAAATTATCCGCTCATCAGAGATACTTATGTAATTCATTGGTGAGAATTTCAGATAAGCGAAAGGAGATGCTTTGTCCCTTCTGTCTCTCTGTTTTCCTACTGTCTTCATCCAATCCTTCTTACTCCTTTCCATGGCAAGCTGTATGTTGGGCATCACCGTTGTCAGTGGCTACAGTCCCGTCCTCTTAGTGAAAATGTTCAACGCGCCCTGTGACGGCACGGCTAATCATCTGTCGGTTCTCAATCAGGTTGGAATAGAATCCAGCGATTCTTTTGCGTCTGTCACTAACGCCCAGCCTTCAGGAGTTTGAAGCTCGTCACAGTCATTCAATCATTGAATCCTACTCAGAATACCACAGACAAGGTTTAGACCTTCCGGATTCTCTTGAATGCCGCCATCAATTCTAGCTTATACCACGAAGATTCCGATTAAGGAATCCAAGAGATAAACATTCAAGCCTTGTTTGCTTGTAGAACGGGAGTGGTTGTCAGGCACGCGTTCATAAGTGAGAATGATGATGAGCGTCACATAATCATCACATTCATCAAGTTCTTGAGTGCGAATGAATATCTTGGAATAAGAACAAGCTGAATTGCATAGAAGAACAATAGTAATTGCATTAATACTCGAGGTACAGCAGAGCTCCACACCTTAATCTATGGTGTGTAGAAACTCCACCGTTGAAAATACATAAGAACAAGGTTCAGGCATGGCCGTGAGGCCAGCCCCCAAAACATGATCAAAAGACTCCAAATGATCAAGGATCCAAAGATTCAGAGATCTCAAGATGATCTAAGATCCCAAGATGAAAAATACAATAGCAAAAGGTCCTATATGTAGAGAACTAGTAGCCTAGGGTTTACAGAAATGAGTAAATGACATAAAAATCCACTTCCGGGCCCACTTGGTGTGTGCTTGGGCTGAGCATTGAAGCATTTTCGTGTAGAGACTTCTCTTGGAGTTAAACGCCAGCTTTTGTGCCAGTTTGGGCGTTTAACTCCCATTCTTGTGCCAGTTCCGGCGTTTAACGTCGGGTAGTTTTGAGCTGATTTGGAACGCCGGTTTGGGCCATCAAATCTTGGGCAAAGTATGGACTATTATACATTGCTGGAAAGCCCAGGATGTCTACTTTCCAACGCCATTGAGAGCGCGCCAATTAGGCTTCTGTAGCTCCAAAAAATCCACTTCGAGTGCAGGGAGGTCAGAATCTAACAGCATCTGCAGTCCTTTTCAGTCTCTGAATCAGATTTTTGCTCAGGTCCCTCAATTTCAGCCAGAAAATACCTGAAATCACAGAAAAACACACAAACTCATAGTAAAGTCCAGAAAAGTGAATTTTAACTAAAAACTAATAAAAATATAATAAAAACTAACTAAAACATACTAAAACAATACTAAAAACAATGCCAAAAAGCGTACAAATTATCCGCTCATCACAACACCAAACTTAAATTATTGCTTGTCCTCAAGCAACTGAAAATCAAATAAGATAAAGAGAAGAGAATATGCAATGAATTCCAAAAACATCTATGAAGATCAGTATTAATTAGAAGAGCGGGGCTTTTAGCTTTTTGTCTCTGAACAGTTTTGGCATCTCACTCTATCCTTTGAAATTCAGAATGATTGGCTTCTATAGGATCTCAGAATCCAGATAGTGTTATTGATTCTCCTAGTTAAGTATGATGATTCTTGAACACAGCCACTTTATGAGTCTTGGCCGTGGCCCAAAGCACTCTGTCTTCCAGTATTACCACCGGATACATACATGCCACAGACACATAATTGGGTGAACCTTTTCAGATTGTGACTCAGCTTTGCTAGAGTCCCCAATTAGAGGTGTCCAGGGTTCTTAAGCACACTCTTTTTGCCTTGGATCACAACTTTATTTCTTTCTTTTTCTTTCTTTTTCTCTTTCTCCCTTTTTTTTCGTTTTTTTCTCTTTTTTTTCGCTTCTCTTTTTTTTTCTTTTTTTCTTTTTTTTTGTATTCACTGCTTTTTCTTGCTTCAAGAATCATTTTTATGATTTTTCAGATCCTCAGTAACATGTCTCCTTTTTCATCATTCTTTCAAGAGCCAACATTCATGAACCACAAATTCAAAAGACATATGCACTGTTTAAGCATACATTCAAAAAGCAAAAGTATTGCCACCATATCAAAATAATTAATCTGTTATAAAATTCAAAATTCATGCAATTCTTCTCTTTTTCAATTAAGAACATTTTTCATTTAAGAAAGGTGATGGATTCATAGGACATTCATAACTTTAAGGCATAGACACTAAGACACTAATGATCACAAGACACAAACATAGGTAAACATAAGCATCAAATTCGAAAAACAAGAAAATAAAGAATAAGGAGATTAAAAAACGGGTCCACCTTAGTGATGGCGGCTTGTTCTTCCTTTTGAAGATCTTATGGAGTGCTTGAGCTCCTCAATATCTTTTCCTCGCCTTTGTTGCTCCTCTCTCATGATTCTTTGATCTTCTCTAATTTCATGGAGGAGGATGGAATGTTCTTGGTGCTCCACCCTTAGTTGTCCCATGTTGGAACTCAATTCTCCTAGGGAGGTGTTGATTTGCTCCCAATAGTTTTGTGGAGAAAAGTGCATCCCTTGAGGCATCTCAGGGATTTCATGATGAGTGGGATCTCTTGTTTGCTCCATCCTTTTCTTAGTGATGGGCTTGAGGTCATGCCTTCTCAGTTGAACCGGCTTCCCTCTTGAGTTTCTCTTCCATTGAGCGCCCTCTTCACAAATGTTTATGAGGACTTGGTCCAACCTTTGATCAAAGTTGACCCTTGTTGAGTTTGAAAGGGATCTCGGGGATCACCTTCTTTATGGCCACAACTTCATAGAAGTGGTCTTGATGCACCCTTGAGATGAATCTCTCCATCTCTCATGACTCGGAGGTGAAAGCTTTTGCCTTCCCTTTCCTCTTTCTAGAGGTTTCTCTGGCCTTGGATGCCATAAATGGTTATGGAAAAATAAAAAGCAATGCTTTTACCACACCAAACTTAAAAGTTTTGCTCGTCCTCGAGCAAAAGAAGAAAGAAGAGAGTAGAAGAAGAAATAGAGAAGATGGAGGTGGCTTTGTGGTTCGGCCAAAGGGGGAGAAGTAGTGTTTAGGTTGTGTGAAAATGAAAGAGTGAAGATGGCTTTATATAGAGGTGGAGAGAGTGGTAGGGTTCGGTTATGGGAGGGTGGGTTTGGAAGGGAAAGTGGTTTGAATTTGAATGGTGAGGTAGGTGGGATTTTATGAAGATGGATGTGAGTGGTGAAGAGAAAGATGGGATTTGATAGGTGAGGGGTTTTTTTGGGGAAGAGGTGTTGAGGTGATTGGTGAATGGGTGAAGAAGAAGAGAGAGGGTGGTGGGGTAGGTGGGGATCCTGTGGGGTCCACAGATCCTGAGGTGTCAAGGAAAATTCATCCCTGCACCAAGTGGCGAGCTAAAACGCCCTTCATGCCAATTCTGGCGTTAAACGCCGGGCTGGTGCCCTTTTCTGGTGTTTAACGCCAGCTTCTTGCCCTTTCCTGGCGTTTAACGCCAGTCTGGTGCCCCTTTCTGGTGTTAAACGCCCATTTGCTACCCTTACTGGCGTTTAAACGCCAGCAAGATCTTCCTCCAGGGTGTGCTGTTTTTCTTTCTATTTTTCATTCTGTTTTTTGCTTTTTCAATTGATTTTGTGACTTCTCATGATCATCAACCTACAAAAAACATAAAATAACAAAGGAAAATATAATAAATATAACATTGAGTTGCCTCCCAACAAGCACTTCTTTAATGTCAGTAGCTTGACAGAGGGCTCTCAATGAGCCTCACAGATACTCAGAGAAATGTTGGAACCTCCCAACACCAAACTTAGAGTTTGAATGTGGGGGTTCAACAGCAAACTTAGAAGTTGGTTGTGGCCTCCCAACACCAAGCTTAGAGTTTGACTGTGGGGGCTCTGTTTGACTTTGTTTTGAGAGAAACTCTTCATGCTTCCTCTCCATGGTGACAGAGGGGTATCCTTGAGCCTTAAACACAAAGGACTCTTCATTCACTTGAATGATCGATTCTCCTCTGTCCACATCAATCACAGCCTTTACTGTGGCTAGGAAGGGTCTGCCAAGGATGATGGATTCATCCATGCTCTTCCCAGTCTCTAGGACTATGAAATCAGCAGGGATGTAATGGTCTTCAACCTTTACCAGAACATCCTCTACAAGTCCATAAGCTTATTTTCTTGAATTGTCTGCCATCTCTAGTGAGATTTTTGCAGCTTGTACCTCAAAGATCCCTAGCTTCTCCATTACAGAGAGAGGCATGAGGTTTATACTTGACACTAAGTCACACAGAGCCTTCTTAAAGGTCATGGTGCCTATGGTACAAGGTATTGAAAACTTCCCAGGATCTTGTCTCTTTTGAGGTAATTTCTGCCTAGACAAGTCATCCAGTTCTTTGGTGAGCAAAGGAGGTTCGTTCTCCCAAGTCTCATTACCAAATAACTTGTCATTTAGCTTCATGATTGCTCCAAGGTATTTAGCAACTTGCTCTTCAGTGACATACTCATCCTCTTCAGAGGAAGAATACTCATCAGAGCTCATGAATGGCAGAAGTAAATCTATTGGAATCTCTATGGTCTCAATGTGAGCCTCAGATTCCAATGGTTCCTCATTAGGGAACTCATTGGAGGCCAGTGGACGTCCATTGAGGTCTTCCTCAGTGGCGCTCACTGCCTCTTCATCCTCTCCTAGTTCGGTCATGTTGATGACCTTGTACTCTCCTTTTGGATTCTCTTCTGTATTGCTTGGAAGAGTACTAGGAGAGAGTTCAGTAATTTTCTTGCTCAGCTGTCCCACTTGTGCCTCTAAATTCCTAATGGAGGACCTTGTTTCAGTCATGAAACTTTGAGTGGTTTTGATTAGATCAGAGACCATGGTTGCTAATTCAGAGTTGTTCTGCTTAGGATTCTCTGTCTGTTGCTGAGAAGATGATGGAAAAGGCTTGCCATTGCTAAACCTGTTTCTTCCACCATTATTGTTGTTGTAACCTTGTTGAGGTCTCTGTTGATCCGTTCATGAGAGATTTGGATGATTTCTCCATGAAGAATTATAGGTGTTTCCATAGGGTTCTCCCATGTAATTCACCTCTTCCATTGAAGGGTTCTCAGGATTATAAGCTTCTTCTTCAGATGAAGCATCCTTAGTACTGCCTGGTGCAGCTTGCATTCCAGACAGACTTTGAGAAATCAAATTGACTTGCTGAGTCAATATCTTGTTCTGAGCCAATATGGCATTCAGAGTATCAATCTCAAGAACTCCTTTCTTCTGATTAGTCCCATTGTTCACAGGATTCCTTTCAGAAGTGTACATGAATTGGTTATTTGCAACCATTTCAATTAGTTCTTGAGCTTCTGTAGGCGTCTTCTTCAGATGAAGAGATCCTCCAGCAGAGCTGTCCAATGACATCTTAGACAGTTCAGACAGACCATCATAGAAGATACCTATGATGCTCCATTCAGAAAGCATGTCAGAGGGACACTTTCTGATCAATTGTTTGTATCTTTCCCAAGCTTCATAGAGGGATTCTCCTTCCTTCTGTCTGAAGGTTTGGACTTCCACTCTAAGCTTACTCAATTTTTGAGGTGGAAAGAACTTTGCCAAGAAGGCATTGACTAGCTTTTCCCAAGAGTTCAGGCTTTCTTTAGGTTGTGAGTCTAACCATATTTTAGCTCTGTCTCTTACAGCAAAAGGGAATAGCATAAGTCTGTAGACCTCAGGGTCAACCCCATTAGTCTTGACAGTGTCACAGATTTGCAAGAACTCATCTAAAAACTGATGAGGATCTTCCAATGGAAGTCCATGGAACTTGCAATTCTGTTGCATTAGAGAAACTAATTGAGGCTTAAGCTCAAAGTTGTTTGCTCCAATGGCAGGGATAGAGATGCTTCTCCCATAGAAGTCGGGAGTAGGTGCAGTAAAGTCACCCAGCACCTTCCTTGCATTGTTGGCATTGTTGTTATTTTTGGCTGCCATGGGTTCTTCTTCTTTGAAGATTTCTGTTAGATCCTCTACAGAGAGTTGTGCCTTAGCTTCTCTTAGCTTTCGCTTCAAGGTCCTTTCAGGTTCAGGGTCAGCCTCAACAAGAATGCTTTTGTCTTTGCTCCTGCTCATATGAAAGAGAAGAGAACAAGAAAATATAGAATCCTCTATGTCACAGTATAGAGATTCCTTAAGGTGTCAGAGGAAAAGAAAAATAGAAGGAAGAAGTAGAAGAATTCGAACTTATCAAGAGAGATGGAGTTCGAGTTAGTCCATAAATAGAAGGATGTGAAAAGAGGGGAAGAAATTTTCGAAAATTAAGTAAAAGATTTTAAAAAACATTTTGAAAAATAGTAATTGATTTTCGAAAACTAAGATTGGAAAAAAAATCAAGTGATTTTTGAAAAAGATTTTGAAATTAGAAATTAAAAAGATATGATTGAAAACTATTTTGAAAAAGATGTGATTAAAAAGATATGATTGAAAAGTTATGGTTTTAAAAAGATATGATTGAAAAGATATGATTTGAAAAACAATTTAAAAAGATTTGATTTTAAAAATTAATGACTTGGCTAACAAGAAAAGATATGATTCAAACATTAAACCTTTCTCAACAGAAAAGGCAACATACTTGAAATGTTGAATCAAATAATTAATTGATAGCAAGTATTTTTGAAAATGGAAAGAAATTGATTTTGAAAAAGATTTGATTGAAAAGATATGAGTTGAAAAAGATTTGATTTTGAAAATTTTTGAAAACTTGAAAAAAATTTGGATTAAAAACAGAATCTTCTCTCTTGTGCCATCCTGGCGTTAAACGCCCAGAATGGTGCACATTATGGCGTTTAACGCCCAAAGCACTACCCTTTTGGGCGTTAAACGCCCAGCCAGGCACCCTGGCTGGCGTTTAAACGCCAGTTTGCCTTCTTCACTGGGCGTTTTGAACGCCCAGCCTTTTTCTGTGTAATTCCTCTGCTGTATGTTCTGAATCTTCAATTCTCTGTATTATTGACTTGAAAAGACACAAATTAAAAATATTTTTGGATTTTTAATAGTAAGGAATAATCAAAATGCAACTAAAATTAAATAATAATGCATGCAAGACACCAAACTTAGCAGTTTGTATACTACTGACACTAACAAGATGAGAATGCATATGAGAAACAACAAAACACTCAAGTTAAGAGAATTCAAAGATCAGAGCAATGAAATCATCAAGAACATCTTGAAGATCACTTAAGACACATGAATGAATGCAAGAAGAACAGAAACATGCAATTGACACCAAACTTAACATGATACACTAGATTCAACGAGAAACATACAATATTTTTGGTTTTTATGATTTTGTAAATTTTTTTTGGATTTTTTTTTTCGAAAATTAAGTGGAAGAAGAAAATAAAGGTATTAAAATTCTTAATGAGAATTCCAGGAATCATGCAATGTTAGTTTAAAGCTTCAGTCTAAAGAAATTAGACATGGCTAGCCAAGCTTCAGCAGGACATTACTTTCAAGAGCTAAATTGATGAGAATCAATCAGCTTTGGTGATGATAAGAACATCACCTTGAAACACTAGAATTCATTCTTAAGAACTCTGAAGATAAATACCTAATCTAAGCAACAAGATGAACCGTCAGTTGTCCAAACTCAACAATCCCCGGCAACGGCGCCAAAAACTTGGTGCACGAAATTGTGATCTCTACTTTTCACAACTCAAATAATCCCCGGTAATGAATCCAAAAACTTGGTGCTCAATACCATGGTATAAACATAATTTCACAACTTCGCACAACTAACCAGCAAGTGCACTGGGTCGTCCAAGTAATAAACCTTACGCGAGTAAGGGTCGATCCCACGGAGATTGTTGGTTTGAAGCAAGCTATGGTCACCTTGTAAATCTCAGTCAGGCAGATTCAAATGGTTATGGATGATATATGAATAACGCATAGAATAAAGATAGAGATACTTATGTAATTCATTGGTGAGAATTTCAGATAAGCGAATGGAGATGCTTTGTCCCTTCCGTCTCTCTGCTTTCCTACTGTCTTCATCCAATCCTTCTTACTCCTTTCCATGGCAAGCTGTATGTTGGGCATCACCGTTGTCAGTGGCTACAGTCCCGTCCTCTCAGTGAAAATGTTCAACGCACCCTATCATGGCACGGCTAATCATCTGTCGGTTCTCAATCAGGTTGGAATAGAATCCAGTGATTCTTTTGTGTCTGTCACTAACGCCCATCCTTCAGGAGTTTGAAGCTCGTCACAGTCATTCAATCATTGAATCTTACTCAGAATACCACAGACAAGGTTTAGACCTTCCGGATTCTCTTGAATGCCGCCATCAATTCTAGCTTATACCACGAAGATTCCGATTAAGGAATCCAAGAGATAAACATTCAAGCCTTGTTTGCTTGTAGAACGGGAGTGGTTGTCAGGCACGCGTTCATAAGTGAGAATGATGATGAGCGTCACATAATCATCACATTCATCAAGTTCTTGAGTGCGAATGAATATCTTGGAATAAGAACAAGCTGAATTGCATAGAAGAACAATAGTAATTGCATTAATACTCGAGGTACAGCAGAGCTCCACACCTTAATCTATGGTGTGTAGAAACTCCACCGTTGAAAATACATAAGAACAAGGTTCAGGCATGGCCGTGAGGCCAGCCCCCAAAACATGATCAAAAGACTCCAAATGATCAAGGATCCAAAGATTCAGAGATCTCAAGATGATCTAAGATCCCAAGATGAAAAATACAATAGCAAAAGGTCCTATATGTAGAGAACTAGTAGCCTAGGGTTTACAGAAATGAGTAAATGGCATAAAAATCCACTTCCGGGCCCACTTGGTGTGTGCTTGGGCTGAGCATTGAAGTATTTTCGTGTAGAGACTTCTCTTGGAGTTAAACGCCAGCTTTTGTGCCAGTTTGGGCGTTTAACTCCCATTCTTGTGCCAGTTCTGGCGTTTAATGTCGGGCAGTTTTGAGCTGATTTGGAATGCCGGTTTGGGCCATCAAATCTTGGGCAACATATGGACTATTATACATTGCTGGAAAGCTCAGGATGTCTACTTTCCAACACCATTGAGAGCGCGCCAATTGGGCTTCTGTAGCTCCAGAAAATCCACTTCGAGTACAGGGAGGTCAGAATCCAACAGCATCTGCAGTCCTTTTCAGCCTCTGAATCAGATTTTTGCTCAGGTCCCTCAATTTCAGCCTGAAAATACCTGAAATCACAGAAAAACACACAAACTCATAGTAAAGTCCAGAAAAGTGAATTTTAACTAAAAACTAATAAAAATATAATAAAAACTAACTAAAACATACTAAAAACATACTAAAAACAATGCCAAAAAGCGTACAAATTATCCGCTCATCACTGTTATAACGAAAGTCTAAACCTCTGAGGAGAAGGAGGAGAGTTCCACACAATCGAACTCGGCGGAGATCAGAGACGAGAAGAACTCCGCCCACGACCCAAAGGAGAAATAGAAAGAGTCCAGATCGGAGATACCTCGGACAAAACAACTAATATTGGCACGATCCTGAAAGGAGATGCAAAAGAATCCCTAATACGATTTCTATGAGATAATGTTGATCTCTTCGCATGGAAAGCTGCCGACATGCCAGGCATAGATCCCGAACTAATGAGCCACAAGCTGGCAGTCTACCCGGGATCCCGGCCGGTACAACAAAGACGAAGAAAACTCGGGCCAGAACAGTCTCAGGCTGTAGAAGAACAAGTACAAGCACTACTAGAGGCAGGGTTCATAAGAGAAGTTAAATACCCACTATGGCTAGCAAACGTCGTCTTGGTGAAAAAGTCAAATGGGAAGTGGCGAATGTGCACCGACTACACCGACCTCAACAAAGCCTGCCCAAAAGACCCTTATCCACTCCCAAGCATCGATGCTCTAGTAGATGCCTCATCGGAAAAATCATGGAGGTTTATGTGGATGACATGTTGATAAAGACACAAAGTGAAGAAACATTACTAACTGACTTGGTTCAAGTGTTTGACACCATACGGAAGCACGACATGCGGCTCAACCCGGCTAAATGCACCTTCGTAGTGGAAGCAGGTAAATTTTTGGGCTTTATGCTCACACAAAGAGGAATCGAGGCAAATCCAGATAAATGCCAGGCCATACTCAACATGAAAAGCCCAACCTGCGTCAAAGAGGTACAACAACTCAATGGGAGATTGGCGGCCTTGTCCAGATTCCAAGCAGGGTCAGCAATAAGATCCCTCCCCTTCTACGCTACCTTAAGGAAGGGAAAGAACTTCGAGTGGACAACAGAATGTGAACAAGCCTTCCGAGACTTTAAAGAATTCTTGGGACAGCCCCTCATCCTATCTCGACCACGAGAGGGAGAACCACTCATACTGTACCTCGTAGTAGGAAGTCGGGCAATAGCCTCAGCACTAATTAGAGAAGATGAAGGGGGACAACAACCCGTCTACTTCATTAGTAAAGCACTACAAGGGTCAGAGCTGAACTACCAGAAAATAGAGAAGTTTGCCTACGCTCTGATACTCGCATCTCGACGACTTCGCCCATACTTCCAAGCACATACCATTAAAGTTTGGACCAACCAGCCCATAAAAGGGATATTGCAGAAAACAGACATAGCAGGAAGAATCCTACAGTGGGTAGTCGAGTTGTCCGAGTTTGACCTCCAATACGAGGCACAGACAGCCATCAAATCACAATACCTAGCCGACTTCATCACAGAATTCACAGACACCACGGAAATCCCATAGAGTGGAATATATACGTGGACGGTTCCTCGAATAAAGCTGGAAGCGGTGCACGTGTAATAATCGAAAGCAACCAAGGAACCCAACTTGAGCTTTCCCTAAAATTCGGATTCCCGGCCTCAAACAACCAAGCGAAATATAAAGTGTTATTAGCTGGTTTGAAGCTGGCTAGGGAAGTTGGAGCTCAGAAACTCAACATCTACAGTGACTCACAAGTCGTTACCTCGCAAATAACGGGAAGCTACTGATGAGCGGATAATTTAGACGCTTTTTGGCATTGTTTTTAGGTAGTTTTTAGTAAGTTCAAGCTACTTTTAGGGATGTTTTCATTAGTTTTTATGTTAAATTCACATTTCTGGACTTTACTATGAGTTTGTGTGTTTTTCTGTAATTTCAGGTAATTTCTGGCTGAAATTGAGGGACTTGAGCAAAACTCTGAAAAAAGGCTGACAAAAGGACTGCTGATGCTGTTGGAATCTGACCTCCCTGCACTCGAAATGGATTTTCTGGAGCTACAGAACTCTAAATGGCGCGCTCTCAACGGCGTTGGAAATTAGACATCCAGGGCTTTCCAGCAATATATAATAGTCCATACTTTATTCGGAAATTGACGAAACGCCAAGTACATGCTGCTGTCTGGAGTTAAACGCCAGAAACACGTCATGATCCGGAGTTGAACGCCCAAAACATGTTATAACTTGGAGTTCAAATCCAAGAGAAGCCTCAGCTCGTGGATAGATCAAGCTCAGCCCAAGCATACACCAAGTGGGCCCCGGAAGTGGATTTATGCATCAATTACTTACTCATGTAAACCCTAGTAGCTAGTCTAGTATAAATAGGATAAGTTACTATTGTATTAGACATCTTTTGACAGTTTAATCGTTTGACTGGTTAGCCTTTGATTATTCGGTCTCTTGATCATTCAGGGGGCTGGCCATTCGGCCATGCCTGAACCTTTCACTTATGTATTTTCAACGGTGGAGTTTCTGCACACCATAGATTAAGGGTGTGGAGCTCTGCTATACCTCAAGTTTCAATACAATTACTATTACTTTCTATTCAATTCTCTTTTATTCTTATTCCAAGATATACGTTGCACAACACTTTGATGAACGTGATGATCCGTGGCACTCATCATCATTCTCACCTATGAACGCGCGTGATTGACAACCACTTCCATTCTACCTTAGGCCGGGCGCATATCTCTTAGATTCCCCAACAGAATCTTCGTGGTATATGCTAGATAGATGGCGGCATTCATGGGGATCCAAAAAGTCTAACCTTGTCTGTGGTATTCCGAGTAGGATCCTGGGAATCCGGAAAGTCTAACCTTGTCTGTGGTATTCCGAGTAGGATTCCGGTATTGAATGACTATGACGAGTTTCAAACTCCTGAAGGCCGGCGTTAGTGACAGACGCAAAAGGCATGGATTCTCTTTCCAACCTGATGAGGACCGACAGATGATTAGCCGTCTGTGACAAAGCATTTGGACCATTTTCACTAAGAGGATGGGATGTAGCTATCAACAATAAGAAAGTAGAGATTCGAAAGGATTCTAGCATCTCCACACGCCTATCTGAAATTCCCACTATTGATTTACATAAGTATTTCTATCCCTTTTTATTTTCTATTTATTATTGATTTTCGAAACCCATAACCATTGAATCTGCCTAACTGAGATTTACAAGGTGACCATAGCTTGCTTCATACCAACAATCTCTGTGGGATCGACCCTTACTCACGTAAGGTATTTGGTGCACGAAATTGTGATCACTACAACTTCGCACAACTAACCAGCAAGTGCACTGGGTCGTCCAAGTAATACCTTACGTGAGTAAGGGTCGATCCCACGGAGATTGGTGGTATGAAGCAAGCTATGGTCACCTTGTAAATCTCAGTCAGGCAGACTCAAATGGATATGATGATGAACGAAAATAATATAAAAGATAAAGATAGAGATACTTATGTATATCATAGGTGTAAGAGCTTCAGACAAGCGTATGAAGATGCCTTCCCTTCCGTCTCTCTGTTTTCCTACTGCCTTCATCCAATCCTTCTTACTCCTTTCCATGGCAAGCTCGTGTAGGGTTTCACTGTTGTCAGCAGCTACCTCCCATCCGCGCAGTGAAAGCTAATGCACGCACTCTGTCACAGTACTGCCAATCACCGGTTTGGTTCCCTCCCCTACCGGAATAGAATCACTCTTTTGCGTCTGTCACTAACGCCCAGTAGGTTACAGGTTTGAAGCGTGTCACAGTCATTCAATCATTGAATCCTACTCAGAATACCACAGACAAGGTTAGACCTTCCGGATTCTCTTGAATGCCGCCATAAGTCCTTGCCTATACCACGAAGACTCTGATCTCACGGAATGGCTGGCTCGTTTGTCAGGCGAGCACTCGGTTGTCAGGCGATCAACCATGCATCGTGCAATCAGGAATCCAAGAGATATTCACTAAGCCTCAGATGCTTGTAGAACAAGAATGGTTGTCAGCCACCTTGTTCATAGGTGAGAATGATGATGAGTGTCACGGATCATCACATTCATCAGATTGAAGAACAAGTGATATCTTGGATAAAGAACAAGCGGAATTGAATAGAAGAACAATAGTAATTGCATTAATACTCGAGGTACAGCAGAGCTCCACACCTTAATCTATGGTGTGTAGAAACTCCACCATTGAAAATACATAAGAACAAAAGTGATCATTGGTTTCGGCCCCAGAGAGGGAACCAGAAGAACCAAGATGAAAATACAATAGTAAAAGGTCCTACTTATAGAAAACTAGTAGCCTAAGGTGTACAGAAATGAGTAAATGACATAAAAATCCACTTCCGGGCCCACTTGGTGTGTGCCTGGGCTGAGCAATGAAGGAATTTCGTGTAGAGACTTTTTCTGGAGTTAAACGCCAGCTTTTATGCCAGTTTGGGCGTTTAACTCCCAATCAGGTGCCAGTTCCGGCGTTTAACGCTGGAATTTCTGTAGGTGACTTTGAACGCCGGTTTGGGCCATCAAATCTTGGGCAAAGTATGGACTATCATATATTGCTGGAAAGCCCAGGATGTCTACTTTCCAATGCCGTTGAGAGCGCGCCAATTGGGCTTCTGTAGCTCCAGAAAATCCACTTCGAGTGCAGGGAGGTCAGAATCCAACAGCATCTGCAGTCCTTTTCAGTCTCTGAATCAGATTTTTGCTCAGGTCCCTCAATTTCAGCCAGAAAATACCTGAAATCACCACAGAAAAACACACAAACTCATAGTAAAGCCCAGAAAAGTGAATTTTAACTAAAAACTAATAAAAATATACTAAAAACTCAACTCAAACTACTAAAAACATACTAAAAACAATGCCAAAAAGTATACAAATTATCCGCTCATCAGTATTACTTGGATGACCCAGTACAGTTGCTGGTTAAGTTGAATGGAGTTGTGTCCACACATAGGTTCCATAATAATGATTCCATACAACAACAAAGAATACTACATTGATGTGATCACAATTTCGTCCACCAAGTTTTTGGCGCCGTTGCTGGGGATTGTTCGAGTTTGGACAACTGACGGTTCATCTTGTTGCTCAGATTAGGTAATTTTCTTTTCAAAAACTTTTTCAAAATTTTTCTTTTCTTTTTCGTTTTTTCCAAAAATATTTTCGAAAAACAAATTAATAAAAATCCAAAAAAATCATAAAATCATAAAAACCAAAAATATTTTGTGTTTCTTGTTTGAGTATTGAGTCAATTTTTAAAGTTTGGTGTCAATTGCATGCTTTAAAATTTTTTCTTGCATTTTTCGAAAATTCCATGCATTTATAGTGTTCTTCGTGATCTTCAAGTTGTTCTTGATAAGTCCTCTTGTTTGATCTTGATGTTTTCTTGTTTTGTGTTGTTTGTTGTTTTTCATATGCATTTTTCGTTTGTTAGAGAGTCCATGCATTAAAGATTTCTAAGTTTGGTGTCTTGCATGTTTTCTTTGCATAAAAAATTTTTCAAAAATATGTTCTTGATGTTCATCATGATCTTCAAAGTGTTCTTGGTGTTCATCTTGACATTCATAGCATTCTTGCATGCATTCATTGTTTTGATCTAAAAATTTCATGCATTGAGTATTTTTGTTGTTTTTCTCTCTCATAATTAAAAATTCAAAAATAAAAAAATATCTTTTCCTTATTTCCCTCCAAATTTTCGAAATTTTGGGTTGACTTGGTCAAAAATTTTCAAAATTAGTTGTTTCTTACAAGTCAAGTCAAATTTTCAATTTTAAAAATCTTATCTTTTTAAAATCTTTTTTTTTTCAAAAAATCATATCTTTTTCATTTTTTTATCATTTTTCGAAAATTTTAAAAATTATTTTTCAAAATCTTTTTCTTATCTTTTATACCATATTTTCGAAAATATGCTAACAATTAATGTGATTGATTCAAAAATTTGAAGTTTGTTACTTTCTTGTTAAGAAAGGTTCAATCTTTAAATTCTAGAATCTTATCTTGTAGTTTCTTGTTTAGTTAAGTCATTTTAAAAATTAAATCTTTTTCAAAATATCTTTTTCTTAAAATTTTTATCTTATCTTTTTATCTTATCCTTCTCAAAACTTTATCTTTTTCAAAATTTGATTTCAAAATATCTCATCTAAACTTCTTATCTTCTTATCTTTTCAAATTTGATTTCAAATCTTTTTCAATCAACTAACTAACTTTTTGTTTGTTTCTTATCTTTTTCAAAACCACCTAACTACTTCTCCCTCTCTAATTTTCGAAAATACCTCTCTCTTTTTCAAAAAAAATTCTTTTTAATTAATTGTTTTAATTTTAATTCTATCTTATCTTTTAATTTTCGAAAATACTAACCCCTTTTTCAAAATTATTTTCGAAATTTCCCCTCTCTTTTCTTATTCTATTTAATTATTTAATTACTAACACTTCTCTTCACCTCTCTTCATCTAAAAATCCGAACCATTCTCCTTTCCTTATCCCCTTTCTTTTTCTACTAACATAAAGGAATCTCTATACTGTGACATAGATGATTCCTCTTTCTTTTCTTGTTTTCTTCTTTTTCATATGAGCAGGAACAGGGAAAAAGGCACTCTTGTTGAAATTGATCCTGAACCTGAAAGGACTCTGAAAAGGAAACTAAGAGAAACTAAATTACAACAATCCAGAAACAACCTTTCAGAAATTTTCGAACAAGAGAAGGAGATGGCAGCCGAAAATAATAATAATGCAAGGAGAATGCTTGGTGACTTCACAAAGCCAACGTCCAAATTTGATGGAAGAAGCATCTCCAGTCCTGCCATTGGAGCCAACAACTTTGAGCTGAAACCTCAGCTAGTTGCCTTAATGTAACAAAACTGCAAGTTTTATGGACTTCCATCTGAAGATCCTTACCAGTTTTTAACTGAGTTCTTGCAGATCTGTGAGACTATAAAGACGAATGGAGTTGATCCTGAAGTCTACAGACTCATGCTTTTCCCTTTTGTTGTAAGAGACAGAGCTAGAATATGGTTGGATTCACAACCTAAGGATAGCCTGGACTCCTGGGATAAGCTGATCACAGCCTTCTTGGATAAATTCTTTCCTCCTCAAAAGCTGAGCAAGCTGAGAGTGGATGTTCAAACCTTCAAACAAAAAGATGGTGAATCCCTCTATGAAGCTTGGGAAAGATACAAGCAGCTGACCAAAAGATGTCCATCTGACATGTTTTCAGAATGGACCATATTAGATATATTCTATTATGGTCTCTCTAAATTTTCGAAAATGTCATTGGACCATTCTGCAGGTGGATCTATTCACCTAAAGAAAACGCCTGAAGAGGCTCAAGAACTCATTGATATGGTTGCAAACAACCAATTCATGTACACTTCTGAGAGGAATTCCGTGAATAATGGGATACCTCAGAAGAAAAGAGTTCTTGAAATTGATACTCTGAATGCCATATTGGCTCAGAACAAAGTGTTGACTCAATAGGTCAACATGATCTCTCAAAATCTGAATGGATGGCAACATGCATCCAACAGTACTAAAGAGGCAGCTTCTGAAGAAGCTTATGATCCTGAGAACCCTGCCATGGTAGAGGTTAATTACACGGGTGAACCTTATGGAAACACCTATAACTCATCATGGAGAAATCATCCAAATTTCTCATGGAAGGATCACCAAAAGCCTCAACAAGGCTTTAACAATGGTGGACGCAATAGGCTGAGCAATAGCAAGCCTTTTCCATCATCTTCTTAGCAACAGACAGAGAATTCTGAACAAAACACTTCTAATTTAGCCAATCTAGTCTCTGATCTGTCAAAGGCCACTTTCAGTTTCATGAGTGAAACAAGATCCTCCATCAGAAATCTGGAGGCACAAGTGGGCCAGCTGAGTAAGAAAGTCATTGAAACTCCTCCCAGTATTCTCCCAAGCAATACAGAAAAGAATCCAAAAGAAGAGTGCAAGGCCATTGATATAATCAATGTGGCCGAATGCACAAGGGAGGAGGAGGACGAAAATCCTAGTGAGGAAGACCTCCTGGGACGTCCCTCAAGCAAGAAGGAGTTTCCTATTAAGGATCCACAGGAATCTGAGGCTCATATAGAGACCATAGAGATTCTATTAAATCTCCTTCTGCCATTCATGAGCTCTGAAGACTATTCTTCCTCTGAAGAGGATGAAGATGTGACTGGAGAGCAAGTTGCTCAATATTTAAGAGCTATCATGAAGCTGAATGCCAAGTTGTTTGGTAATGAGACTTGGGAAAGTGATCCTCCCTTGCTCATTAATGAACTAGATACCTGGATTCAGCAAATTTTACCTCAAAAGAGACAAGATCCTGGCAAGTTCTTAATATCTTGTACCATAGGCACCATGACCTTTGAAAAAGCTCTGTGTGATCTAGGGTCAGGGATAAATCTTATGCCACTCTCTGTAATGGAGAAGCTGGGGATCATTGAGGTACAACCTGCCTTGTTCTCATTACAATTGGCAGACAAGTCATTGAGACAAGCTTATGGAATAGTGGAGGACGTGTTAGTAAAGGTTGAAGGCCTTTACATCCCTGCTGATTTCATAATCTTAGACACTAGGAAGGAAGAGGATGAATGCATCATCCTTGGAAGACCTTTCCTAGCCACAGCAGGAGCTGTGATAGATGTCAACAGAGGAGAATTAGTCCTTCAATTGAATGGGGACTACCTTGTGTTTAAGGCACATGGCCATCCCTCTGTGACAAAAGAGAGTAAGCATGAAGAGCTTCTCTCAGTTCAGAGTCAAGAAGAGCCCCCACAGTCAGACTCTAAGTTTGGTGTTGGGAGGCCACACCAAACTCTAAGTTTGGTGTTAAGACCCCATATCCAAACTCTAAGTTTGGTGTTGGGACTATACAACATTGACCTGATCACCTTGTGGCTCCATGAGAGCCACTGTCAAGCTATTGACATTAAAGAAGCGCTTGTTGGGAGGCAACCCAATTTTATTTATCTAATTTTTATTTTATTTTATTTTATTGTTATTTTGTGTTTTTTTAGGTACATGAAACGCCAGAAACATGCTTTACATGGCGTTTGACGCCCAGAACGTGCACCACTCGGCGTTTAAGCGCCAGAATGGTATGCAAAGGCATTTACATGCCATTTGGGCAGGAATGGAATTCCTTGACACCTCAGGATCTGTGGACCCCACAGGATCACCTCAGGATCTGTGGACCCCACAGGATCCCCACCTACTATATTCCCACCTTACTCCTAATCCTTTTCATTCTTCCCTATCACACTTCCCAAAAACCCTTCACCAATCACCTCAATCTCTGTTCCCAATTACCCCCTTCACCATTCACATCCATCCACTCTTCCCCATAAACCCCACCTACTTTCAAAATTCAAAAACATTTTCCCACCCAATCCCACCCTAAATGGCCGAACCTACCCTCTCCCCTTTCCCTATATATACCCTTCTATTCTACTTCATTTTCACACAACACAACCCCCTCTTCCATACTTTGGCCGAACCTACACTTCCCCTTCTCCTCCATATTCTCTTCTTCTTCTTCTCTTCTTTCTTCTATTGCTCGAGGACGAGCAATATTTTAAGTTTGGTGTGGTAAAAGCATAAGCTTTTTGTTTTTCCATTACCATCAATGGCACCTAAGGTCGGAGAATCCTCTAGAAAAGGAAAAGGGAAGACAAAAGCTTCCACCTCCGAGTCATGGAAAATGGAAAGATTCATCTCCAAGAGCCATCAAGACCACTTCTATGATGTTGTGGCAAAGAAGAAGGTGATCCCTGAGGTCCCTTTCAAGCTCAAGAAAAATGAGTATCCGGAGATCCGACATGAAATCCGAAGAAGAGGTTGGGAAGTCCTAACCAACCCCATGCAACAAGTCGGAATCTTAATGGTTCAAGAGTTCTATGCCAATGCATGGATCACTAGGAACCATGATCAAAGTATGAACCCGAGTCCAAAGAATTATCTCATAATGGTTCGGCGGAAATACTTAGATTTTAGTCCGGAGAATGTGAGATTGGCGTTCCACTTGCCCATGATGCAAGGAGATGAACGCCCCTACACTAGAAGGATCAACTTTAATCAAAGGTTGGACCAAGTCCTTATGGACATATGTGTGGAAGGAGCTCAATGGAAAAGAGACTCCAAAGGCATGCCAGTCCAACTAAGAAGACTGGACCTCAAGCCTGTGGCTAGAGGATGGTTGGAGTTCATTCAACGCTCCATCATTCCCACTAGCAACAGATCTGAAGTTACTGTGGATCGGGCCATCATGATTCATAGCATCATGATTGGAGAGGAAGTAGAAGTTCATGAGGTCATCTCCAATGAAATCTACAAAATAGCCGAAAAGCCCTCGACCATGGCAAGGCTAGCTTTTCCTCACCTTATTTGCCATCTATATTACTTAGCTGGAGTTATCATAGAAGAAGACATCTCCATTGAAGAGGATAAGCCCATTACCAAGAAGAGGATGGAGCAAGCAAGAGAGACCCTCCACGGTTCTCAAGAGATGCATGAGGAAGCTCATCATCAAGAAATCCCTGAGATGCCTCAAGGGATGCACTTTCCTCCCAACAACTATTGGGAACAACTCAACACTTCCTTAGAAGATTTGAACCACAATGTGGAACAATTAAGGGTGGAACATCATGAGCACTCCATCATTCTCCATGAAATAAGAGAAGATCAAAGAGCAATGAGGGAGGAGCAACAAAGGCAAGGAAGGGACATAGAAGAGCTTAAGGACATTGTTGGTCCTTCAAGAAGAAGATGCCACTAAGGTGGATTCATTCCTTGTTCTTATTTCTTTCTGTTTTTCGGTTTCTATGTTATGTTTATCTATGTTTAGTGTCTCTACTTCATGATCATTAGTATGTAGTAACCATGTCTTAAAGCTTTGAATAAATTCCATTAATCCTTCACCTCTCTTAAAAGAAAAATGTTTTAATTCAAAAGAACAAGAAGTACATGAATTTCGAATTTATCCTTGAATTTAGTTTAATTATATTGATGTGGTGACAATACTTTTGTTTTCTGAATGAATGCTTGAACAGTGCATATTTTTGATCTTGTTGTTTATGAATGTTAAAACTGTTGGCTCTTGAAAGAATGATGAATAAAGAGAAATGTTATTGACAATCTGAAAAATCATGAAATTGATTCTTGAAGCAAGAAAAAGCAGTGAATAGCAAAAGCTTGCGAAAAAAAAAGTGGCGAAAAAAAATAGAAAGAAAAAGAAAAAGCAAGCAAAAAAAGCCAATAGCCCTTAAAACCAAAAGGCAAGGGTAAAAAGGATCCAAGGCTTTGAGCATCAATGGATAAGAGGGCCCAAGGAAATAAAATCCAGGCCTAAGCGGCTAAACCAAGCTGTCCCTAACCATGTGCTTGTGTCATGAAGGTCCAAGTGAAAAGCTTGAGACTGAGTGGTTAAAGTCGTGATCCAAAGCAAAAGAGTGTGCTTAAGAGCTCTGGACACCTCTAACTGGGGACTCTAGCAAAGCTGAGTTACAATCTGAAAAGGTTCACCCAATTATGTGTCTGTGGCATTTATGTATCCGGTGGTAATACTGGAAAACAAAGTGCTTAGGGCCACGAGCAAGACTCATAAGTAGCTGTGTTCAAGAATCAACATGCTTAACTAGGAAAGTCAATAACACTATCCGAAAATCTAAGCTCCTAGAGAAGCCAATCATTCTAAACTTCAAAAGAAAAAGTGAGATGCCAAAACTGTTCAGAAGCAAAAAGCTACAAGTCCCGCTCATCTAATTAGAATTAATATTCATTGATATTTTGGAATTTATAGTATATTCTCATCTTTTTATCCTAATTGATTTTCAGTTGCTTGGGGACAAGCAACAATTTAAGTTTGGTGTTGTGATGAGCGGATAATTTATACGCTTTTTGGCATTGTTTTTAGGTAGTTTTTAGTAAGTTCAAGCTACTTTTAGGGATGTTTTCATTAGTTTTTATGTTAAATTCACATTTCTGGACTTTACTATGAGTTTGTGTGTTTTTCTGTAATTTCAGGTAATTTCTGGCTGAAATTGAGGGACTTGAGCAAAACTCTGAAAAAAGGCTGACAAAAGGACTGCTGATGCTGTTGGAATCTGACCTCCCTGCACTCGAAATGGATTTTCTGGAGCTACAAAACTCCAAACGGCGCGCTCTCAACGGCGTTGGAAATTAGACATCCAGGGCTTTCCAGCAATATATAATAGTCCATACTTTATTCGGAAATTGATGAAACGCCAAGTACATGCTGCTGTCTGAAGTTAAACGCCTGAAACACGTCATGATCCGGAGTTGAACGCCCAAAACACGTTATAACTTGGAGTTCAACTCCAAGAGAAGCCTCATCTCGTGGATAGATCAAGCTCAGCCCAAGCATACACCAAGTGGGCCCCGGAAGTGGATTTATGCATCAATTACTTACTCATGTAATCCCTAGTAGCTAGTCTAGTATAAATAGGATAAGTTACTATTGTATTAGACATCTTTTGATAGTTTAATCTTTTGACTGGTTAGCCTTTGATTATTCGGTCTCTTGATCATTCAGGGGGCTGGCCATTCGGCCATGCCTGAACCTTTCACTTATGTATTTTCAACGGTGGAGTTTCTGCACACCATAGATTAAGGGTGTGGAGCTCTGCTGTACCTCAAGTTTCAATACAATTACTATTACTTTCTATTCAATTCTCTTTTATTCTTATTCCAAGATATACGTTGCACAACACTTTGATGAATGTGATGATTCGTGACACTCATCATCATTCTCACCTATGAACGCGCGTGATTGACAACCACTTCCGTTCTACCTTAGGCCGGGCGCATATCTCTTAGATTCTCCAACAGAATCTTCGTGGTATAAGCTAGATAGATGGCGGCATTCATGGGGGTACAGAAAGTCTAACCTTGTCTGTGGTATTTCGAGTAGGATCCTGGGAATCTGGAAAGTCTAACCTTGGCTGTGGTATTCCGAGTAGGATTCCGGTATTGAATGACTGTGACGAGCTTCAAACTCCTGAAGGCCGGGCGTTAGTGACAGACGTAAAAGGATCATTGGATTCTATTCCAACCTGATTGAGGATCGACAGATGATTAGCCGTGCTGTGACAGAGCATTTGGACCATTTTCACTGAGAGGATGGGATGTAGCTATCAACAAGGGTGATGCCTCCAGACGATTAGCCGTGCAGTGACAGCGTATAGGACCATTTTCCCGAGAGGATTAAAAGTAGCCATTGATGATGGTGATGCCCTGCATACAGCTTGCCATGGAAAGGAGTAAGAAGGATTGGATGAAAGCAATAAGAAAGTAGAGATTCGAAAGGATTCTAGCATCTCCACACGCCTATCTGAAATTCCCACTATTGATTTACATAAGTATTTCTATCCCTTTTTATTTTCTATTTATTATTGATTTTCGAAACCCATAACCATTGAATCTGTCTAACTGAGGTTTACAAGGTGACCATAGCTTGCTTCATACCAACAATCTCTATGGGATCGACCCTTACTCACGTAAGGTATTACTTGGATGACCCAGTACACTTGCTGGTTAAGTTGAACGGAGTTCTGTCCACACATAGGTGCCATAATAATGATTCCATACAACAACAAAGAATACTACATTGATGTGATCACAATTTCGTCCACCAGCTACCAAGCCAAAGATCCTACCATGAAAAAATATT
This sequence comes from Arachis stenosperma, assembly GCF_014773155.1. Classification (NCBI taxonomy): domain Eukaryota; kingdom Viridiplantae; phylum Streptophyta; class Magnoliopsida; order Fabales; family Fabaceae; genus Arachis; species Arachis stenosperma. The sequence continues at coordinate 58,586,296 of NC_080383.1, forward strand.
TGGATAAAACCAAAGAACAGCTCGGACAACTCGGGGAATATAGGATCTGCCACATACCCCGCGAGCAAAATGGCCGAGCTGACGCACTCTCAAAACTAGCCAGCACCAAACCAGGGGGCAACAATAGAAGCCTCATCCAGGAAATACTGCAGAACCCATCAATATCGGAAGAAGAAAAAATCCTAGCCATAACATGTCGGGATCAAGGATGGATGACCCACATAATTAACTACCTCAAAACAGAAGCGCTTCCCACATATGAAAAGGAGGTAAAGAGGTTAAAAAGGGAGGCACAGTACTACGCTATCATAAACAACACCCTATACAAAAGAGGGATCTCAACACCATTGTTAAAATGCGTACCAACTTCCAATACAAAGGAAGTCTTGGAGGAAGTACACAGCGGCATTTGTGGCAATCATCTGGAGCGCAAGCTCTCACCAAAAGGTACTCCGGACGGGATTCTATTGGCCAACTCTACAAAAGGAAGCTACCAAATTTGTAAAGACATGTCCACCATGTCAGAAGCATGCCAACTTTCACATCGCCCCGCCGAAAAAGCTCATCAGCGTAACCTCACCCTGGCCATTTGCAAAGTGGGAACTCGATCTTCTCAGACCCTTTCCCCAGGGATTGGGACAAGTCAAGTTCCTTATAGTAAGGGTAGACTACTTCAGAAAATGGATCGAGGCAGAACCCCTAGCCAACGCCACTGCTCAAAGAAGTTGGAAATTCCTATATAGGAACATTATTACAAGGTTCGGGATTCCATACTCCATCACCACAGATAATGGCACCCAATTCACAGATGCAGGCTTCAGAAAACTAGTAGCCGACTTCAACATAAAATACCAGTTCACCTCCATCGAACATCCCCAACCAATGGACAAGCCGAAGCAGCCAACAAAGTCATATTGGCTAGGCTGAAATGGAGACTACAAGAAACAAAGGGAGCTTGGGCCGAGGAACTTCCACAAGTTCTATGGGCGTATCGAACAACTCCACATTCCACTACAAACGAATCACCATTTCGATTAACATACGGAGTGAAAGAAATGATTCCAATAGAAGTTGAGGAAGGGTCTCCCCGAGTAGTCCACTACAATGAACAAACCAACTCTCAACTTCAAAGAGAAGAGCTCGACCTACTTCCAAAAATCCAAGAAAGAGCTCGGATCAGAGAAGAAGCACTAAAGAGGCGAATGGCTTCCAGATATAATCAAAAGGTAGTGCCAAGAGGTTTCGCCGAGAATGATCTCATCTTAATCCGAAATGATATTGGAACAACTCGACCCGGAGAAGGAAAGCTGGCAGCCAACTGGAAAGGACCCTACCGAGTCACAGAAGTACTTGGGAAGGGCTACTACAGACTGTCCGAACTCGAGGGACAAGATCTCCCCAGATCATGGCACACCTGTAACCTAAGAAGGTACTATAGTTAGATAAAGGTCTCATCATAAGATGCACTCTTTTTCCTAAAAAGGTTTTTTAATGAGGCGTCAAGATTGAGACTTAATCCGGCTTAAGGGTATGAAAAACTCCCGCCTGTATATATTTGCACTTTCTTTAAACAAAATACATTTCAGATATTCTACAAATTCCCAAGACACATTAATCTGAAGCATTCATCGTCCGATTATAAAGCAATGGATCGAACAGAAAGTGAAGAACAGATTCACTATACGATCTCGAAAGGAATGATCGACCGACAAAGGTGAAAATGCGATTCACCTAAAGGTCGATTAAACCAGGACAGAAACCACCATCTACAAATTGGCAAAAGATGAACACAGAATAATGCAAGAAGTTATCGAAAGTGATCCCAAAAAGAACCTGATGAGGTCTTATGGATTGCTATATAATAACTTAAAAAGACTGGCCGACACTAAAAAATCGGACCAAGTCAATCCATGTTATCAGCAAATCCCTGAAAAGAGGTCTGGCCAACCCTATTAAAGAGGAATTTCTATAACTTAGAAGAGATCGACCTAATGAAGTCGGTCTCCTACAAAGACAAGTTGTAAAAGAAATCCCTGAAAGAGACCTAACAAAGGTCCAAGAAAGAGGATTACAAGAACAACTTAGAAGAGATCGACCTAACGAAGTCGGTCTCCTACAAAGACAAGTTGTAAAAGAAATCCCTGAAAGAGACCTAACAAATCTCCAAGAAAGAGGATTACAAGAACAACTTAGAAGAGATCGACCAAACGAAGTCGGTCTCCTACAAAACAAGTTGTAAAAGTAATCCCTGAAAGAGACCGAATAAAGGTCCAAGAAAGAGGATTACAAAAACAACTTAGAAGAGATCGACCTAACGAAGTCAGTCTCCTACAAAACAAGTTGTAAAAGTAATCCCTGAAAGAGACCTAATAAAGGTCCAAGAAAGAGGATTACAAAAACAACTTAGAAAAGATTGACCTAACGAAGTCGGTCTCCTACAAAACAAGTTGTAAAAGTAATCCCTGAAAGAGACCTAATAAAGGTCCAAGAAAGAGGATTACAAAATCAACTTAGAAGAGATCGACCTAACGAAGTCGGTCTCCTACAAAACAAATTGTAAAAGTAATCCCTGAAAGAGACCTAATAAACGTCCAAGAAAGAGGATTACAAAAACAACTAGGAAAAGATCAACCTAACGAAGTCGGTCTCCTACAAAGATAAGTTATAAAAGTAATCCCTTAAAGAGACCTGACAAAGGTCGGGAAAAGAGGATTACAAAAATAACTTAGAAGGGGACCAACATAAAGAAATCGGTTATAAGGCGCTAAAAATACAAACAAAAGCGAGGAAACCAAGAAACAAGTCAGACCCCCCACAGTCACGACCTCAAAAGGATCCAAGATACAAACAATAAAGTACGAAAGCAATCTAAAGTGGCCAAGCAGCAAGATTCCAACAGATACCCTGTTAAAGCACAATGAAAGCATAGTATGATAAAGCTTCAAGAGACCACCAAAATCAACCTCAGAGAAACCATTTTGTTTTCAAAATAAAGTTGCTAAAAATAGCAACTGGAGTATCAACAGTTAATAAAACATCATTCACAAAAAAGAGTTCAAAGCCCACAAATCGGGCTATTTACACAAATACTTAAAGGAGATCAACCAAGATCTAGAGCCTTTTCGGCAGCATCAGTACGGGGAGAAGGAGGGCAAGTCTGAATAGGCACAGCATCTACAGTTCCATCATCCCGGTTCAGAATCTAGCAATCCGGATCGGACGTAACGGGAGGAACTGAAGAGGTCAACACTTTAAGAGAAGGCACTGGGGGAGGGTCAGCATAATCATCATTGGTGGACGAAATTGTGATCACTGTTCTTTTCCAACTCGAAACAATCCCCGGTAATGGCTCCAAAAGCTTGGTGCTCAATATCATGGGGTAAAATCAACTTCACAGTCTGTTTCACAACTCCGTTCAACTAACCAGCAAGTGCACTGGGTCGTCCAAGTAATACCTTACGTGAGTAAGGGTCGATCCCACGGAGATTGTTGGTATGAAGCAAGCTATGGTCACCTTGTAAATCTCAGTCAGGCAGATTAAACCAATTGATTATGGATTTTCTAAAATAAATAATAAACAGAAAATAAAATATGATAGAAATACTTATGTAAATCAATAGTGGGAATTTCATATAGGCGTATGGAGATGCTGTGCTCCTCTTGTATTTCTATTTTCTTATTACATTCATCCAATCCTTCTTACTCCTTTCCATGGCAAGCTGTATGTAGGGCATCACCGTTGTCAATGGCTACATCCCATCCTCTCAGTGAAAATGGTCCTCTGCGGCTGTCACTCGCATGGCTAATCATCTGTCGGTTCTCAATCAGGTTGGAATAGAATCCATTGATTCTTTTGCGCTTGTCATCACGCCCAGCCTTCAGGAGTTTGAAGCTCGTCACAGTCATTCAATCCCAGAATCCTACTCGGAATACCATAGACAAGGTTTAGACTTTCCGGATCCTCATGAATGCCGCCATCTATCTAGCTTATACCACAAAGATTCTGTTGGGGAATCTAAGAGATACACATTCAAGCTCTGTTGCATGTAGAACGGAAGTGGTTGTCAATCACGCGCGTTCATCAGTGAGAATGATGATGAGGGTTATTTACTCATCACATTCATCATGCTCTTGGGTGCGAATGAATATCTTGGAATAAGAATAAATGAAGTTTATAAGATTATAAATAGTAATAGCATTGAAACTTGAGGTACAGCAGAGCTCCACACCCTTAATCTATGGTGTGCAGAAACTCCACTGTTGAAAATACATAAGTGAAAGAAGTTCAGGCATGGCCGAATGGCCAGCCCTCTCCTTGATCAAGTGACCGAATGATAAAAGACTTAAAGTGGTCAAAAGATGGTCAAAAGATGTCAAATACATTAGTTAAATGTTCTATTTATAATAAACTAGCTCCTAGGGTTTACATGAGTAAGTAATTGATGCATAAATCCACTTCCGGGGCCCACTTGGTGTATGTTTGGGCTGAGCTTGATCAATCCACGAGCTGAGGCTTCTCTTGGAGTTGAACTCCGAGTTATGACGTGTTTTGGGCGTTCAACTCCGGATCATGACGTTTTTCTGGCGTTTAACTCCAGACAGCAGCATGAACTTGGCATTCAACGCCAAGTTACGTCGTCAATTTCCGAATAAAGTATGGACTATTATATATTGCTGGAAAGCCCTGGATGTCTACTTTCCAACGCCGTTGAGAGCGCTCCAATTGGAGTTCTGTAGCTCCAGAAAATCCATTTCGAGTGCAGGGAGGTCAGATTCCAACAGCATCAGCAGTCCTTTTGTCAGCCTTTTTCAGAATTTTGCTCAAGTCCCTCAATTTCAGCCAGAAATTACCTGAAATCACAGAAAAACACACAAACTCATAGTAAAGTCCAGAAATGTGAATTTAACATAAAAACTAATGAAAACATCCCTAAACCCTATTAAATAGCGTATAAATTATCCGCTCATCAATCATCCTGGTCATCAGGGACAATCTTGCCATCTGTTCATACCCTGGGTCGAGCTGTCCGACCCGGGATGTTCGACAGACAAAGTGACCGACCTCTTCAGGTCAGGACAACCCGACCTCTCCTCAAAGAGCTCGGCCAAGCCACAGGAAAGCCCAAACGAAGGGCCCAAATAGAGGAACGCGCCTCAAATCCAAGGGCAGCCCAAGCCCATAGAGATAAAGGCGGTTCCCTTAAAGATGACCTCACTTAAAGATAAGATAAAAGATAAGATAAGATAACTAACTTATCTTATCCGCAGGAGGCCACATCTCACTATTATAAATACATTGGAGCACCCAGGTATAACTCATACTCTGATTCTACATAAACCTGCTTAATACCCTTGCTAACTTAAGCATCGGAGTCCCTTACAGGTATCCCCCACCCTCCGGGGACGAAGGATCAGCACCACCATCAAGTCCAACAAGTCAGACATACCAGCTCCGGCCGCTATACACCTGCCGGACACGTCGGCTCCGACCAACACAAAAGATCTCGTCCGAGATCGACCTACAGTTTCAGGTAACCCTCGGAACATTGGCGCCGTTGCCGAGGAACCTGGAAGTCATCCCATTAACATGGCGGATGACCATGACAACGACCACGATTCAGGTTTGGAAGACAGAACGCCGCATAAAAACGCGGACACAATACTCAAAGATACTCCAAAAGCCAACGGAGACAAAAATTCATCAAATCCAGGAGTAATAGAAGCACTTCAAAATCGATTGGAGCAACTTGAGAAAGAAGCCCAACATCGAAGTGAAAAAGAAGAAGATCTACGCCGGGAGATAAGGCGGCGCCGGAAATTAGAAGATAAGCTTATAAAACTCGAAGCTGATCTCAAGACTAAAGCTACTCGACCATCCACAGAGGATAGCTCTCAGAAAGATCAAAGATCCATTCACCAGAGAAATTATGAAGACCAAAATTCCAAAAGATTTCAAACTTCTGGATATGACTCTATATGACGGCACCTCGGACCCCAACCATCATCTCAGCAACTTCAGAAGTAGAATGTACCGCACTGATGCCTCAGATGCAGTTCGCTGCAAAGCCTTTCCAACGACTCTCACCAAGATAGCCATTAAATGGTTTGACAACCTACCTCCAAATCCATCTCGAGTTTTGACGACCTGGCCAAAAAGTTCCTGGCCTGATTCTCCATACAAAAGGACAAAGCCAAACACGCACCTAGCCTACTAGGGATCAAGCAAAGAGATCGGGAGAGCCTTCGCAACTACATGGAAAGATTCAACAAAACATGCATGGACATACAAAGTCTACCAACAGAAGCTGCCATTATGGGCCTCATAAATGGCCTGCGAGAAGGACCATTTAGCCAATCTATATCAAAGAGATACCCGACATCCTTAGACGAAGTACAAGAACGGGCGCAGAAATACATCAACATGGAGGAAAATTCTCGACTTGGCGAAGCCTCAAGGTTTGGTTCTGCCTACCGAGATAAAGAATCCAAGAAAAAGGAAGATCGCTCCGGAGAGAAAATCAAAAAAATATCATAACTATACTCCTCTTAGGGTATCCTTGGTAGATGTTTACAAAGAAGTTTGCCATACAGAGAAAATCCCTCCAGCTCGGCCACTTAAAGGCAAAAGAGGAGGAGGAAATCGGAATGAATACTGTGAATATCACCGATTTCGAGGGCATTCCACAAATGAATGCTTCGACTTGAAAAATGTCATAGAAAAACTAGTAAGAGAAGGAAAGCTAGATCGGTTTTTGGCCAATCAGGACGACGAACCAAGAAAAAGAAGAAGGGATGAGGATGTCGGACGATCTGAACGATCACCTCGCACACTGAAAAGACACGTTCACGTAATACACGGCGGATTTGCTGGAGGAGGAATCTCCAAATCATCCCGCAAGCGACACCTCAAAGAGGTGTACCCGTCGAAGGAAAAAAGGAAGCCCCAGACACCCCAGCAATCACGTTTACCAAGGAAGATGCATCCGGAATCATCTAGGGACAGGACGACCCCATGGTCATTACGATCATACTGGCAAACGCCAACCTTCACCGTACACTAATTGACCAGGGAAGCTCTGCCGACATCTTATTCAAAACTGCCTTCGACAAACTCGGCCTAGAAGAAAAAGAGCTAAGAGCGTACCCGAACAGCCTGTTTGGACTATGAGATGCCCCAGTTCAACCGCTGGGATACGTATCGCTGCATACAACCTTCGGAAAGGGGAACCAATCCAGAACACTCAAGATAGACTACATCGTGGTCGACGTAAGCTTAGCCTACAATGCCTTAATAGGTCGGACAACGTTAAATCAACTCGGCGCAATAGTTTCAACTCCACATCTATGTATGAAATTCCCAACTGCGGAAGGGATAGCTACAATAAAGGTAGATCAAAAGATGGCACGTCGCTGTTATAACAAAAGTCTAAACCTCCGAGCCGAAGGAGGAGAGTTCCACACAATCGAGCTCGGTGGAGTTCAGAGGCGAGAAGATTTCCGACCATGACCCGAAGGAGAAGTAGAAAGAGTCCAGATCGAAGACACCTCGGATAAAACAACTAATATTGGCACGATTCTGAAAGGAGACACAAAGGAATCACTAATACGGTTCCTACGAGATAATGTTGATCTCTTTGCATGGAAAGATGCCGACATGCCAGGCATTGATCCCGAACTAATGAGCCACAAATTGGCAGTCTACCCGGGATCCCAGCCGGTACAACAAAGACGAAGAAAACTCGGACCAGAACGAGCTCAAGCTGTAGAAGAACAAGTACAGATGCTACTAGAGGCCGGGTTCATAAGGGAAGTTAAATACCCAATATGGCTAGCAAACGTCGTCTTGGTAAAAAAGTCAAACAGGAAGTGGCGAATGTGCACTGACTACACCGACCTCAACAAAGCCTGCCCAAAAGACCCTTACCCACTCCCAAACATCGACGCTCTAGTAGATGCTTCATCAGGATATAAGTATCTCTCATTCAGGGACGCATATTCAGGGTACAACCAAATCCCCATGTATCCACCAGATCAAGAAAAGACCTCGTTCCTAACACCGAAAGCAAACTACTGTTACATCGTGATGCCTTTCGGTCTCAAGAACGCAGGAGCTACTTATCAAAGGCTAATGAATAAAGTTTTCTCAGATCACGCCGAAAAAATCATGGAAGTTTATGTAGACGACATGTTGATAAAGACACAAAGCGAAGATACATTATTATCCGACCTGACTCAAGTGTTTTACACTATCAGGAAACACAACATGCGGCTCAATCCTGCAAAATACACCTTCGCAGTAGAAACAGGCAAATTCTTAGGCTTCATGCTCACACAAAGGGGGATTGAAGCAAATCCAGAAAAGTGTCAAGCCATACTCAACATGAAGAGCCCAACCTGTGTCAAAGAAGTACAACAACTCAACGGGAGGTTGGCCGCTCTATCCCGATTCTTAGTAGGAGCTGCGATAAGATCTCTTCCCTTCTATGCTACTTTAAGCAAGGGAAAACAGTTCGAATGGACGACAGAATGTGAGCAAGCCTTCCGAGACTTCAAAGAGTTCTTAGGACGGCCACGAGAAGGAGAACCACGCATATTATATCTCGCAGTAAGGAGCCGGACAATAGCCTCAGCACTAGTTAGAGAAGACGAACATGGGCAAAAACCCGTCTACTTCATTAGCAAAGCGCTACAGGGATCTGAGCTGAACTACCAGAAAATAGAAAAGTTTGCCTACGCTCTGATCCTCACATCCCGGCGGCTTCGCCCATATTTTCAAGCGCATACCATTAAAGTTCGGACCAACCAACCCATAAAAGGGATATTGCAGAAAACAGATCTAACAGAAAGAATCCTACAATGGGCAATCGAGTTGTCTGAGTTCGACCTCCAATACGAGGCGCGAACAGCCATCAAATCACAACACCTGGCTGACTTCATCGCAAAATTCACAGACACCCCAGAAATCCCCATAGAGTGGAACATATACGTGGACGGATCCTCGAATAAAATAGGAAGCGCTGCGGGTGTGATAATCGAAAGCAACCAAGGAACTCAACTTGAGCTCTCCCTTAAATTCGGATTCCCGGCCTCAAACAACCAGGAAGAATACGAAGCACTATTAGCTGGTTTGAAGCTGGCTAAGGAGGTTGGAGCTCGAAAACTCAACATTTACAGTGACTCACAAGTCATCACCTCACAAATAACAGGGAGCTACCAAGCCAAAGATCCCACCATGAAAAAATATTTGGATAAAACCAAAGAACAGCTCGGACAACTCGGGGAATATAGGATCTACCACATACCTCGTGAGCAAAATGCCTGAGCTGACGCCCTTTCAAAATTAGCCAGCACCAAACCAGGGGGCAACAACAGAAGCCTCATCCAAGAGATACTACAGAACCCGTCCATAGCGGAAGAAGAAAAAGTCCTAGCCATAATAGGTCGGGATCAAGGATGGATGACCCCCATAATAAACTACCTCAAAACAGAAGCGCTCCTTACAGATGAAAAGGAGGCAAAGAGGCTGAAAAGGGAGGTACAGTACTACACTATCATAAACAACACACTATACAAAAGAGGGATATCAACACCTTTACTAAAATGCGTATCGACTTCTAACACAAAGGAAGTCTTGGAGGAAGTGCACAGCGGCATTTGTGGTAATCATCTCGGAGCGCAAGCTCTCACCAAAAAGATACTCCGGGCGGGATTCTATTGACCAACTCTACAAAAGGAGGCTATAGAATTTGTGAGGACATGCCCACCATGCCAGAAGCATGCCAACTTTCACATTGCCCCACCAGAAAAGCTCATCAGCGTGACCTTACCCTGGCCATTTGCGAAATGGGGACTCGACCTTCTCGGACCCTTCCCACAGGGATCGGGACAAGTAAAATTCCTCATAGTAGGAGTAGACTATTTCACAAAATGGATCGAGGCAGAACCCCTAGCCAACGCCACCGCTCAAAGAAGTCAAAAATTCCTATATAGGAACATTATTATGAGGTTCGGGGTACCATACTCCATCACCACGGACAACGGTACCCAATTTACAGAGGCAGGCATCAGAAAATTGGTGGCCGACTTAAACATAAAACACCAGTTCACCTCTATCGAACATCCCTAAGCCAATGGACAAGCCGAAGCGGCCAACAAAGTCATATTGGCCGGATTAAAGCGGAGGCTACAAGAAGCAAAGGGAGCTTGGACCGAGGAACTTCCACAAGTCCTATGGGCGTATCGAACAACCCCCCATTCTACTACAAACGAATCACCATTCCGACTAGCATACGAAGTGGAGGCAATGATTCCAATAGAAATCGAAGAAGGATCTCCCCGAGTAGTCCACTACAATGAAAGAGCAAACTCCCAACTTCAGAGAGAAGAGCTCGACTTGTTACCTGAAATCCAAGAAAGAGCTCGGATCAGGGAAGAAGCTCTAAAACGACGAATGGCTTCCAGATATGATCAAAAGGTAGTGCCAAGAAATTTTGCAGAGAACGATCTCATCCTAATCAGAAATGACATTGGGACAACTTGACACGGAGAAGGAAAGCTGGAAGCAAACTAGAAAGGACCCTACCGAGTCATTGAAGTACTGGGGAAGGGCTACTACAGACTGTCCGAGCTTGATGGACGAGAGCTTCCTCGATCATGGCACGCCTGCAACCTAAGAAGGTACTATAGTTAGAAAAGGTAAAGGATCTCAATAAATGGATACGCTCTTTTTCCTGAAAAGGTTTTTTAATGAGGCACCATGTCGAGACCTAGATCATACCCGACTTAAAGGAACAAGGAAATTCCCACATGTATATATTTGCATTTTTTCTTTGAATAAAGTTTATTTAGATATTCTACAAGATTCCAAGACACATTAATCTGAAGTAATTCATCGTCCGATTATAAAGCAACAGGTCGGCAGAAAGTGAAAAACAAATTCACTGCGCGACCACGATAAAGACAATCATCCGATAAAGGTGAAAACGCGATTCACCCAAAGGACGATCTAAAGACGCCAACCATTTTCTACAAATCGGCAATGATGAACACAGAATAATGTAAGAAGTTATCGAAAGCAATCCAAAAAAAGAACCTGACGAGGTCTTACGGATAGCTAATATAATAACTTAAAGACTGGCCGACGTTCAGAAGTCGGACCAAGTCAACCCAAGTTATAAGTAAACCCTGGAAAGAGGTCTGGCCAACCCTATTGGTGCATGAAATTGTGATCATCAATGGCGCCATCAACATGGTACGCTCAATTGCAATCTCAACTCTTTATCACAACTTCGCACAACTAACCAGCAAGTGCACTGGGTCGTCCAAGTAATAAACCTTCCGCGAGTAAGGGTCGATCCCACGGAGATTGTTGGTATGAAGCAAGCTATGGTCACCTTGTAAATCTTAGTCAGGCAGATTCAAATGGTCATGAATGATTTATGAATAAAACATAAAACAAGGATAGAGATACTTATGTAATTCATTGGTGAGAATTTCAGACAAGCGTATGGAGATGCTTTGTCCCTTCCGTCTCTCTGCTTTCCTACGGTCTTCATCCAATCCTTCTTACTCCTTTCTATGGCAAGCTGTATGTTGGGCATCACCGTTGTCAGTGGCAACAATCCCGTCCTCTTAGTGAAAATGTTCAACGCACCCTGTCACGGCATGGCTAATCATATGTCAGTTCTCAATCAGGTTGGAATAGAATCCATTGATTCTTTTGCGTCTGTCACTAACGCACAGCCTTCAGGAGTTTGAAGCTCGTCACAGTCATTCAATCATTGAATCCTACTCAGAATACCACAGACAAGGTTTAGACCTTCCGGATTCTCTTGAATGCCGCCATCAATTCTAGCTTATACCACGAAGATTCTGGTTAAGGAATCCAAGAGATATCCACTCAATCTAAGGTAGAACGGAGGTGGTTGTCAGGCACACGTTCATAGGTGATAATGATGATGAGTGTCACGGATCATCACATTCATCAAGTTGAGGAACAAGTGATATCTTAGAACAAGAATAAGCTGAATTGAATAGAAGAATAATAGTAATTGCATTGATACTCGAGGTACAGCAGAGCTCCACACCTTAATCTATGGTGTGTAGAAACTCCACCGTTGAAAATACATAAGAACAAGGCCTAGGCATGGCCGAATGGCCAGCCCCTAAAACGTGATCAAAAGATGATCTAAAGATCTAAAGATCTAAAAATCTCCCGATGAAAATACAATAGCAAAAGGTCCTATTTGTAGAGAACTAGTAGCCTAGGGTTTACAGAAATGAGTAAATGACATAAAAATCCACTTCCGGGCCCACTTGGTGTGTGCTTGGGCTGAGCATTGAAGCTTTCATGTGTAGAGACTTTTCTTGGAGTTAAACGCCAGCTTTTATGCTAGTTTGGGCGTTTAACTCCCATTCTTGTGCCAGTTCCGGCGTTTAACGCCGGGCATTCTTGAGCTGATTTGGAACGCCAGTTTGGGCCATCAAATCTCAGGAAAAGTATGGACTATTATACATTTCTGGAAAGCCCAGGATGTCTACTTTCCAACGCCGTTGAGAGCGCGCCAATTGGGCTTCTGTAGCTCCCGAAAATCCACTTCGAGTGCAGGGAGGTCAGAATCCAACAGCATCTGCAGTCCTTTTCAGCCTCTGAATCAGATTTTTGCTCAGGTCCCTCAATTTCAGCCAGAAAATACCTGAAATCACAGAAAAACACACAAACTCATAGTAAAGTCTAGAAAAGTAAATTTTAACTAAAAACTAATAAAAATATACTAAAAACTAATTAAAACATACTAAAAACATACTAAAAACAATGCCAAAAAGCGTATAAATTATCCGCTCATCACAACACCAAACTTAAATTGTTGCTTGTCCGCAAGCAACTGAAAACCAAATAAGATAAAAAGAAGAGAATATGCAATGAATTCCAAAAACATCTATGAAGATCAGTATTAATTAGATGAGCAGGGCTTTTAGCTTTTTGCCTCTGAACAGTTTTGGCATCTCACTCTATCCTTTGAAATTTAGAATGATTGGCTTCTATAGAAACTCAGAATCCAGATAGTGTTATTGATTCTCCTAGTTAAGTATGATGATTCTTGAACACAACTACTTTATGAGTCTTGGCCGTGGCCCAAAGCACTCTGTCTTCCAGTATTACCACCAGATACATACATGCCACAGACACATAATTGGGTGAACCTTTTCCGATTGTGACTCAGCTTTGCTAGAGTCCCCAATTAGAGGTGTCCAGAGTTCTTAAGCACACTCTTTTTGCTTTGGATCACAACTTTATTAATTTTTTTCTTTTTCTTTTTTTTTCATTTTTCTCTCTCCTTTTTTTTGTATTCACTGCTTTTTCTTGCTTCAAGAATCATTTTTATGATTTTTCAGATCCTCAGTAACATGTCTCCTTTTTCATCATTCTTTCAAGAGCCAACATTCATGAACAACAAATTCAAAAGACATATGCACTGTTTAAGCATACATTCAGAAAACAAAAGTATTGCCACCACATTAAAATAATTAATCTGTTATAAAATTCAGAATTCATGCAATTCTTCTCTTTTTCAATTAAGAACATTTTTTATTTAAGAAATGTGATGGATTCATAGGACTTTCATAACTTTAAGGCATAGACACTAAGACACTAATGATCATAAGACACAAACATAGATAAACATAAGCATTAAAATTCGAAAAATAGGAAAATAAAGAACAAGGAAATTAAAGAACGGGTCCACCTTAGTGATGGCGGCTTGTTCTTCCTCTTGAAGATCTTATGGAGTGCTTGAGCTCCTCAATGTCTCTTCCTTGCCTTTGTTGTTCCCCTCTCATGATTCTTTGATCTTCTCTAATTTCATGGAGGAGGATGGAATGTTCTTGGTGCTCCACCCTTAGTTGTCCCATGTTGGAACTCAATTCTCCTAGGGAGGTGTTGATTTGCTCCCAATAGTTTTGTGGAGGAAAGTGCATCCCTTGAGGTATCTCCGGGATTTCCTGATGAGCGGGATCTCTTGTTTGCTCCATCCTTTTCTTAGTGATGGGCTTGTCCTTATCAATGAGGGTGTCTCCCTCAATGTCAATTCCAACTGAATAACAGAGGTGACAAATAAGATGAGGAAAGGCTAACCTTGCCAAGGTAGAGGACTTGTCCGCCACCTTATAAAGTTCTTGGGCTATAACCTCATGAACTTCTACTTCCTCTCCAATCATGATGCTATGAATCATGATGGCCCGGTCTATAGTAACTTCGAACCGGTTGCTAGTGGGAATGATTGAGCGTTGGATAAACTCCAACCATCCCCTAGCCACGGGCTTGAGGTCATGCCTTCTTAGTTGAACTGGCTTCCCTCTTGAATCTCTCTTCCATTGAGCGCCCTCTTCATAAATGTCTATGAGGACTTGGTCCAACCTTTGATCAAAGTTGACCCTTCTAGTGTAAGGGTGTTCATCTCCTTGCATCATGGGCAAGTTGAATACCAACCTTACATTTTTCGGACTAAAATCTAAGCATTTCCCCCGAACCATTGTAAGCCAATTCTTTGGGTTCGGGTTCATACTTTGATCATGGCTCTTGGTGATCCATGCATTGGCATAAAACTCTTGAACCATTAAGATTTCGACTTGTTGAATGGGGTTGGTAAGAACTTCCCAATCTCTTCTTCGGATCTCATGTCGGATCTCTGGATATTCACTCTTTTTGAGTTTGAAAGGGACCTCGGGGATCACCTTCTTCATGGCCACAACTTCATAGAAGTGGTCTTGATGCACCCTTGAGATGAATCTCTCCATCTCCCACGACTCGGAGGTGGAAGCTTTTGCCTTCCCTTTCCTCTTTCTAGAGGTTTCTCTGGCCTTGGATGCCATAAATGGTTATGGAAAAACAAAAAGCAATGCTTTTACCACACCAAACTTAAAAGGTTTGCTCGTCCTCGAGCAAAAGAAGAAAGAAGATAGTAGAAGAAGAAGAAATAGAGGAGATGGAGATGGCTCTGTGGTTCGGCCAAAGGGGGAGAAGTAGTGTTTAGGTTGTGTGAAAATGAAGGAGTGAAAGTGGTTTGAATTTGAATGGTGAGGTAGGTGGGGTTTTATGAAGGATGGATGTGAGTGGTGAAGAGAAAGATGGGATTTGATGGGTGAGGGGTTTTTGGGGAAGAGTGGTTGAGGTGATTGGTGAATGGGTGAAGAAGAAGAGAGAGGGTGGTGGGGTAGGTGGGGATCCTGTGGGGTCCACAGATCCTGAGGTGTCAAGGAAAATTCATCCCTGCACCAAGTGGCGAGTAAATATGCTCTTTATGCCAATTCTGGCGTTAAACGCCGGGCTGGTGCCCATTTCTGGCGTTTAACGCCAACTTCTTGCCCTTTCCTGGCGTTTAACGCCAGTCTGGTGCCCCTTTCTGGCATTAAACGCCCAGAATGGTGCCAGACTGGGCGTTAAATGCCCATTTGCTGCCCTTACTGGCGTTTAAACGCCAGCAAGATCTTCCTCCAGGGTGTGCTATTTTTCTTTCTGTTTTTCATTCTGTTTTTGCTTTTTCAACTGATTTTGTGACTTCTCATGATCATCAACCTACAGAAAACATAAAATAACAAAGGAAAATAGATAATTATAACATTGGGTTGCCTCCCAACAAGCGCTTCTTTTAATGTCAGTAGCTTGACATTGGGCTCTCATGGAGTCTCACAGATACACAGAGCAATGTTGGGACCTTCCAACACAAAACTTAGAGTTTGAATGTGGGGGTTCAACACCAAACTTAGAATTTGGTTGTGGCCTCCCAACACCAAACTTAGAGTTTGACTGTGGGGGCTCTGTTTGACTCTGTTTTGAGAGAAGCTCTTCATGCTTCCTCTCCATGGTGACAGAGGGATATCCTTGAGTCTTAAACACAAAGGATTCTTCATTCACTTGAATGATCAATTCTCCTCTGTCCACATCAATCACAGCCTTTGCTGTAGCTAGGAAGGGTCTGCCAAGGATGATGGATTCATCCATGCACTTCCCAGTCTCTAGGACTATGAAATTAGCAGGGATGTAATGGTCTTCAATCTTTACCATAACATCCTCTACAAGCCCATAAGCTTGTTTTCTTAAATTGTCTGCCATCTCTAGTGAGATTCTTGCAGCTTGTACCTCAAAGATCCCTAGCTTCTCCATTACAGAGAGAGGCATGAGGTTTACATTTGACCCTAGGTCACACAAGGCCTTCTTAAAGGTCATGGTGCCTATGGCACAAGGTATTGAGAACTTTCCAGGATCTTGCCTCTTTTGAGGTAATTTTTGCCTAGACAAGTCATCCAGTTCCTTGGTGAGCAGAGGGGGTTCATCCTCCCAAGTCTCATTACCAAATAACTTGTCATTTAGCTTCATGATTGCTCCAAGGTATTTAGCAACTTGCTCTTCAGTGACATACTCATCCTCTTCAGAGGAAGAATACTCATCAGAGCTCATGAATGGCAGAAGTAAATCCAATGGAATCTCTATGGTCTCAGTGTGAGCCTCAGATTCCCATGGTTCCTCATTAGGGAACTCATTGGAGGCCAGTGGACGTCCATTGAGGTCTTCCTCTGTGGCGATCACTGCCTCTTCCTCCTCTCCAAGTTCAGCCATGTAGGTCATGTTAATGGCCTTGCATTCTCCTTTTGGATTCTCTTCTGTATTGCTTGAAAGAGTACTAGGAGGGAGTTCAGTAATTTTCTTGCTTAGCTGACCCACTTGTGCCTCCAAATTCCTAATGGAGGACCTTATTTCAGTCATGAAACTTTGAGTGGTTTTGATTAGATCAGAGACCATGGTTGCTAAGTCAGAGTGGCTCTGCATAGAATTCTCTGTCTGTTGCTGAGAAGATGATGGAAAAGGTTTGCCATTGCTAAACCTATTTCTTCCACCATTATTGTTGTTGAAACCTTGTTGAGGTCTCTGTTGATCCTTCCATGAGAGATTTAGATGATTTCTCCATGAAGAATTATAGGTGTTTCCATAGGGTTCTCCCATGTAATTCACCTCTTCCATTGAAGGGTTCTCAGGATCATAAGCTTCTTCTTCAGATTAAGCGTCCTTAGTACTGCCTGGTGTAGCTTGCATTTCAGACAGACTTTAAGAAATCAAATTGACTTGCTGAGTCAATATTTTATTCTGAGCCAGTATGGCATTCAGAGTGTTAATCTCAAGAACTCCTTTCTTCTGATTCGTCCCATTGTTCATAGGATTCCTTTCAGAAGTGTACATGAATTGGTTATTTGCAACCATTTCAATTAGTTCTTAAGCTTCTGTAGACGTCTTCTTCAGATGAAGAGATCCTCCAGCAGAGCTATCCAATGACATCTTGGACAGTTCAGACAGACCATCATAGAAAATACCTATGATGCTCCATTCAGAAAGCATGTCAGAGGGACACTTTCTGATCAATTGTTTGT
Source organism: Arachis stenosperma (assembly GCF_014773155.1). Lineage (NCBI taxonomy): Eukaryota > Viridiplantae > Streptophyta > Magnoliopsida > Fabales > Fabaceae > Arachis > Arachis stenosperma. Next base: position 58,603,717 of record NC_080383.1, read on the forward strand.
ATCTTTCCCAAGCTTCATAGAGGGATTCTCCTTCCTTCTGTCTGAAGGTTTGGACTTCCACTCTAAGCTTACTCAATTTTTGAGGTGGAAAGAACTTTGCCAAGAAGGTATTGACTAGCTTTTCCCAAGAGTTCAGGCTTTCTTTAGGTTGTGAGTCCAACCATATCTTAGCTCTGTCTCTTACAGCAAAAGGGAATAGCATAAGCCTGTATACCTCAGGGTCAACCTCATTAGTCTTGACAGTGTCACAGATTTACAAGAACTCAGCTAAAAACTGATGAGGATCTTCCAATGGAAGTCCATGGAACTTGCAATTCTGTTGCATCAGAGAAACTAATTGAGGCTTAAGCTCAAAGTTGTTTGCTCCAATGGCAGGGATAGAGATGCTTCTCCCATAGAAGTCGGGAGTAGGTGCAGTAAAGTCACCCAGCACCTTCCTTACATTGTTGGCATTGTTGTTGTTTTCGGCTTCCATGTCTTCTTCTTTGAAGATTTCTGTTAGGTCCTCTACAGAGAGTTGTGCCTTAGCTTCTCTTAGCTTTTGCTTCAAGGTCCTTTTAGGTTCAGGGTCAGCCTCAACAAGAATGCTTTTATCTTTGCTCCTGCTCATATGAAAGAGAAAAGAACAAGAAAATATGGAATCCTCTATGTCATAGTATAGAGATTCCTTGAGGTGTCAGAGGAAAAGAAAATTAGAAGGAAGAGGTAGAAGAATTCGAACTTATCAAGTATGATGGAGTTCAAATTGTGCATTGAGGAGGAGTGTTAGTCCATAAATAGAAGGATGTGAGAAGAGGAGAAGAAATTTTCGAAAATTCGGTAAAAAATTTTAAAATCATTTTGAAAATTACTAATTGATTTTCGAAAACTAAGAGTGGAAAAGAAATCAAGTGATTTTTTGAAAAAGATTTTTGAAATTAGAAATTAAAAAGATATGATTGAAAACTATTTTGAAAAAGATGTGATTAAAAAGATATGATTTGAAAAACAATAAAAAAAAAAGATTTGATTTTGAAAATCAATGACTTGACTAACAAGAAAATATATGATTCAGACATTAAACTTTTCTCAACAGAAAAGGCAACATACTTGAAATGTTGAATCAAATCATTAATTGTTAGCAAGTATTTTTGAAAAAGGAAAGATATTGATTTTGAAAACATATCATTGAAAAGATATGATTTGAAAAAGATTTGATTTTAAAAAAATATTTTGAAAACTTAAAAAAAAATTTGCATTAAAAACAAAATCTTCCCTCTTGTGCCATCCTGGCGTTAAACGCCCAGAATGGTATCTGTTCATACCCTGGGTCGAGCTGTCCGACCCGGGATGTTCGACAGACAAAGCGACCGACCTCTTTAGGTCAGGACAACCCGACCTCTCCTCAAAGAGCTCGGCCAAAGTCACAAGAAAGCCCAAACGAAGGGCCCAAATAGAGGAACGTGCCCCAAATCTAAGGGCAGCCCAAGCCCATAGAGATAAAGGCGGTCCCCTTAAAGATGACCTCACTGAAAGATAAAGATAAGATAAGATAACTAACTTATCTTATCCGCAGGAGGCCACATCTCACCATTATAAATACACTGGAGCACCCAGGTATAACTCATACTCTGATTCTACTTAATACCTGCGTAATACCTTTGCTAACTTAAGCATCGGAGTCTCTTGCAGGTACCCCCCATCCTCCGGGGACGAAGGATCAGCACCACCACCAAGTCCAACAAGTCGGACTCACCAGCTCCGGCCGATATCCACCTGCCGGACACGTCGGTTCCGACCAACACAGATGATCTCATCCAAGATCGACCTACAGTTTCAGGTAACCCTCGGAACATTGGCGTCGTTGCCGGGGAACCTGGAAGTCATCCCATTGACATGGCTGATGACCATGACAACGACCACGATTCAGGTCTGGAAGATAGAACGCCGCATAAAAACGCGGACACAATACTCAAAGATACTCCAGAAACCAATGGAGACAAAAATTCATCAAATCCAGGAGTAATAGAAGCACTTCAAAATCGATTGGAGCAACTCGAGAAAGAAGCCCAACAACGACGTGAAAAGGAAGAAGATCTACGCCGGGAGATAAGGCGGCGCAGAGAACTAGAAGATAAGCTTGTAAAACTTGAAGCCGATCTTAAAACTAAAGCTACTCGATCATCCGCAGAAGATAGCTCTCAGAAAGATCAAGATCCATTCACCAGAGAAATTATGAAGACCAAAATTCCAAAAGATTTCAAGCTTCCGGATATGACTCTATATGACAGCACCTCGGACCCCAACCATCATCTCAGCAACTTCAGAAGTAGAATGTACCTCACAGATGCCTCAGATGCAGTCCGCTGCAAAGCCTTTCCAACAACTCTCACTAAAACAGCCATTAAATGGTTTGACAACCTACCTCCAAAATCCATCTCGAGTTTCGACGATCTGGCCAAGAAGTTCCTGGCCCGATTCTCCATACAAAAGGACAAAGCCAAACACGCACCTAGCCTCCTAGGGATCAAACAAGGAGATCGGGAGAGCCTTCGCAACTACATGGAAAGATTCAACAAAACATGCATGGACATACAAAGTCTACCAACAGAGGCTGCCATTATGGGCCTTATAAATGGCCTACGAGAAGGACCATTTAGCCAATCTATATCAAAGAGATATCCTACATCCTTAGACGAAGTACAAGAACGGGCACAAAAATACATCAACATAGAGGAAAACTCTTGACTTGTCGAAGCCTCAAGGTTCGGCTTTGCCTACCGAGATAAAGAATCCAAGAAAAAGGAAGATCGCTCCGGAGAGAAAATTAAAAAATATCATAACTATACTCCTCTTAGGGTATCCTTAGTAGATGTTTACAAAGAAGTCTGCCATACAGAGAAAATCCCTCCAACTTGGCCACTTAAGGGCAAAAGAGGAGGAGGAAATCAGAATGAATACAGTGAGTATCACCGACTTCAAGGGCATTCCACCAACGAATGCTTCGACTTGAAAAATGTCATAGAAAAACTAGTAAGAGAAGGAAAGCTAGATCGATTTTTGGCCAATCGAGATGACGAACCAAGAAAAAGAAGAAGGGATGAGGATGTTGGACGATCTGAACGATCACCTCGCACACCGGAAAGACACGTTCACGTAATACACGGCGAATTTGCCGGAGGAGGAATCTCCAAATCATCCCGAAAGCGACACCTCAAAGAAGTATACCACGTCGAAGAAAAAAAGGAAGTCCCAGACATCCCAGCAATCACGTTTACCAAGGAAGACGCATCCGGAATCATCTCGGGACACGACGACCCCATGGTCATTACGATCATACTGGCAAACGCCAACCTTCACCGTACATTAATTGACCAGGGAAGCTCTGCAGACATCTTATTCAAAACTGCCTTCGACAAATTCGGTCTAGACGAGAAAGAGCTAAGAGCATACCCGAACAGCCTGTTCGGACTAGGAGATGCCCCAGTTCAACCGCTGGGATACGTATCGCTGCATACAACCTTCAGAAAGGGGAACCAATCCCGAACACTCAAGATAGAGTATATCGTGGTCGACGTAAGCTCAGCCTACAATGCCTTAATAGGCCGGACAATGTTAAATCAACTCGGTGCAATAGTTTCAACCCCACATCTATGTATGAAATTTGTAACACCCTAATATTCAAATCCTTATGCTCGAGTCATAAGTCAATGAAATTACGGTGGTACGACTCTCAGGTGGATTTTTAATATATAAATATAGTTAATTTCGAAAGGAGTGTTAATCGAGAAGCCTGAAAAGAGTAGAAATAAAATCGCAAAGACGTATCACTCACGTTTCGACAACGAAAAGTTAAACTGTGAAGCCGAGAGCGATATACGGACAAGGCATAAAGGAGATTAAGAGATAGATATATATATAACATAAGTAATAGCCACTAGTCGCGACCCGCGAAGTTTAGGCCGGCTAGGTTACAGTATGAAAGTAACTGACAACAGTACATCCTAATCTCTCCCAAAGGAAACATAAGAGCCTCTATAGGCAAGTTCCAAAAGAATTCAATACATAATATAATCTTTTCAAAACAAAGATGGAGAGATTCTAATCAAAACACAAGGTAGAGGAAATAAATATCTTCGCCGTTTCTCAGACGAACCACAGCTCACTTCTGAGCACCTGGACTTGTATCTGAAAAACAAGAGATATATACGGAATGAGAACCCCGGGCCCATGGGTTCCCAGTACGGTAGAAGTGCCAAATAAATCCAATGCACTGCAATAAAAACTCACTAAGCATCCTAAACTCCTTTTCACCAAATATCCAGCCTAGATTCTCACTAATCCATAAATAGGCATCTGACGTAAGGGGAATACTAAATCTAGTTCATATTACACATGTTTTCCCATTCCGCTGATTCTTTCACGAATCAGACTCAGAATCATAAGCAAAACCATTACCAGTTGCTCTGCCTCAGCAGCTCTATATCAATACATCATACCCTCGCCTGGAGCTAGTGAAATCACATCACTACGTCCACCCAGGGGGCTCAAATGATCTCATTCAAAAATCATCATCATTATGCAATCGCATTATCAATTCACCTCCTCAAGAACAGCCCCCAACATCCACCAGCACCATCATGAGGGATCTCTCAGTTGTACAAACACAAGCAATACAGTCAAGTAATACACAAATAAGGTACAAGTAGAACAAGTAGCATGTAATCAGGTAACATAGCATATATGATATAGAAATCCAAAACAAATAGGCAAACCCAAACAATTCAAACATATGCAAATGATGTATGCCTGCCCTATGGCTGATGATATCATCTGTCGGTTATCAAGCCAACCCGACGTGTCCGGTAGCTAACCCGGGCACAGTCTCTCTGTTGCGTATTAATATCATTAGAGGGAATATGTGCCCTGTCACCATTAGAGGGTATCTGCGCCCTGTCGCCATTAGAGGGTATCTGCGCCCTGTCGCCATTAGAGGGTATCTGCGCCCTGTCGCCATTAGAGGGTATCGGTGCCCTGTCACCCTTACAACCAGAGAGAAAACACAAGCATTGATCCGAAGCAAGCGGGACGAACCACAACCCTTGCTACTACCCAGGTATCTGAGTTACATTCATTCAAAACTCCATAATTAACTCATTTATCATAAACATCATTTTTCGTCTCATACCCGGAGCAAGTGGACTAGCCACTGCTACTACCCAGGGAAACTCGTATCTCAGATAGTGGAAGTGCAAATCACAATTATCAATAATTCAGCATAAACATGCATGAATTCTCATCCATGGATCAACATCCATATCAGCCATCCGGCTCACGGTTAAATCCATAACCAGCCAATATTCATAGCATACACAGCTATTCCGGCTCACGGTTCAATCCAGAACCAGCCAATTCATAAACAATTACGGCCCTTCGGCCAATGGCATAACAAGCACTTCCACCACCATCCTCCACATCTCACATAATCCTCAATGATCCTCATTGATTATTCATTTTCCCCTTGCTTCACTCGTAAGTTACCTCATTCACTAGCCCTTTTTTAATAGCTAGGCATATCATAAAGATTTAAGATATAAGTGGTGAGATCGGAGGCTTAGAAGTATGAGATTTGGCTTTTAAAACTCAAATATCAACTTTGGCATGAAAACAATGCCACGCGTACGCGTACTCCACGCGCACGCGTGGATGTCCTTAAAGACTCATCGACGCGCAAGCGTCATGCACGCTAACGCGTGGATTAAAAATTTGCCAAATCGACGCGCACGCGTCAACCACGCGTACGCGTGGATATTCTCGTGCCCCAGGCACAAAGCTGGCACAGTTCTGGCACAACTCTCTGGAAAATGGCTGGGCATTGGGTGCAGCACTATCGGCGCGCCCGCGCACATCACGCGCACGTGTGGATGGTGTTTTCTGAAAGATCGGCGCGTACGCGCCAAGTGCGCCCACGCGCAAGGGGTTATTCTGCTAAAAATTTTCTAAGTTAAAAACTGCGGAATTCACAACTTCAACCCCCAATCTTCCGACGGACATAACTTTCTCATTTTAAATCATTTTTCACCCGTTCTTCGAACGGCATGGACATCCCGGATCCAATTACATTTCTAAACAGATTTGGCGCAAAACAGAGATCCGTAGTCCAAGTTATGTCCCGTCAAAGTATGCCCAAAAACCATGTTTTCATATAAAACCACAAAGTGCCATTTTCAAAACAAGTCATTTTCAACTCTTTTCAAAATCAACCAAAACATGCCAATTTCAACCCTTTTTGAAACCAATCAAAATGTACCAAAATCAACATCAAGCCTCCTCAACTCATACATTAACACTTTACCACGAATCACAAGACCATTATATAACCATCTTTACCTATTTCAAGCAAATGGCTAAATTACAAACATATCAACATGTCATACATCCTTCCTCATCTCAATTTCCAACAATACTATTTCCAATCAACCATCATTATACATAACCAATATCATACTCACTATCACGTGGTTTCACCCCCAAATCAACCTTAATCATTTCTCAAGCATATATCACAACATACATATTTCTCATGCATTATCATACCATCCAGGCATCAATAATCATACTCACATATATGACCACATAATATATCTCAACCAAAAACAAATATACCTCATCTATACAATTTCACCCAAAATTACCAATCTCCACACTTCAACTCCTCAAACCTCATTATCCAATACCAACCCAATCATTCATATATTCATTATATGAAATTCATCCAATCACTTGTGTCATCATACAATGCACACATCAACTTACCTCCCTTACCTCTTTCCGGCCTCCGGCCCAATTTCACAATTTAAATGCATAAGCCACAAATTAATACTCATTACCCAATACATCAAATTTTCAATACACCAAACATACAAGGCCACACAATTCTCAATCCAATCATTAATTTCACATTACATACCAACTATGCATATTAGCACCAACCATTTACACAATCCAAACTTAATCCTAGGGGCATCTAGCCTAGGAATTCTCATCACACCACACGGTACTTAAATGAAACTTAAACCGTACCTCTTGTAGCCAAATCAATTGAGCCTCTTCTTTGGAAGTCTCCACCAACCTTAGCCCCAAGCCTCACCAAAGCTCCTCAAGCAACACCAATCTCCCAATTGTGCACCAAAACCATCAAATGCACTAACATAACCAATATTACATACATACATCAACCTAGGGCTCATAAGGATGATAAATCACAAGAGTTTGAGCACTTCTTACCTCAGCCCATATGAAGTAGGGATAGAACCCACTTAGAATCCATGTTGGAGTATCCCTAAACACCCAAAATCACAAGATTTCAACACTAACTTCCCAAAAACGTGTAACAGTGGGGAAATTCGAAAACTGGGCAGAGATGAATGGAATACTCACCACAAAACTTAGATAGAATTGTAGAGGTTGAGAAGAGCGACGCGTGGCCGCAAACGGCTCGTCAATCGGAGCTCCGTAGCTCAAGTTATGGTGGTTTGAAGATCAAAGAGAGTTAGGTTTTCTCTCTTCTCCTCCCTCTTCTCAATTTCAGCGCCCCAACCCTCTTTTAGGGTAAAAATGAGCTGAAATGCTCATAACTAACGTTTATATATGTTGGGTCTTGGGCCCACTTAGGCCCAGTTCACTTATTTTTGTCCGTTGGTCCAATTTTGGACCAAAACCTTTAAGATTAGCGCTCTAAATCGCACTTCAAATATTTCTACCTCCCCTAATCATAATTCCTCCTTTCTTAATTCTATTTACTCATAATCAATTTTCTCAGCTGCAGTACTAGACAGATCTCAGCCGGTACTGCCGGTCAAAATTCTACTGCACGCTTTTACGCAGAAAACTATGTTTTCTGACTCGGAAAAATTCACTGAATCCAAATATCATATTTAAATCATCACATTCCAATTGCCAAATCTTCCAACCATATTCGCTCCTACTTAACTCATTATTTAATTAAATTTCGGTTAGACCGGGTATTACAAAATTCCCAACTATGGAAGGGATAGCTACGATAAAGGCAGATCAAAAAATGGCACGTCGCTGTTACAACGAAAGCCTAAACCTCCGAGGTGAAGGAGGAGAGTTCCACACAATCGAGCTCGGTGGAGTTCAGAGGCGAGAAGAATTCCGACCACAACCCGAAGGAGAAGTAGAAAGAATCCAGATCGGAGACACCTCGGATAAAACAACTAATATTGGCACGATCCTGAAAGGAGACATAAAGGAATCACTAATACGGTTCCTACAAGATAATGTTGATCTCTTCGCATGGAAAGCTGCCGACATGCCAGGTATTGATCCCGAACTAATGAGCCACAAATTGGCAGTCTATCCGGGATCCCGGCCAGTACAACAAAGACGAAGAAAACTTGGACCAGAACGAGCTCAGGCTGTAGAAGAACAAGTACAAGCGCTACTTGAGGCCGGGTTCATAAGGGAAGTCAAATACCCACTATGGCTAGCAAACGTCGTCTTAGTGAAAAAGTCAAATGGGAAGTGGCGAATGTGCACCGACTACACCGACCTCAACAAAGCCTGCCCAAAAGACCCCTACCCACTCCCAAGCATCGACGCTCTAGTGGATGCTTCATCAGGATATAAGTATCTCTCATTCATGGACGCATATTCAGGGTACAACCAAATCCCCATGTATCCACCAGATCAAGAAAAAACCTCGTTCCTAACACCGAAAGCAAATTACTGTTACATCGTGATGCCTTTTGGTCTCAAGAACGCAGGAGCTACTTATCAAAGGCTAATGAATAAAGTTTTCTCAGATCACATCGGAAAAATCATGGAAGTGTATGTAGACGATATGTTGATAAAGACACAAAGCAAAGATACATTGTTATCCGACCTGACTCAAGTATTTTCTACTATCAGGAAACACAACATGCGGCTCAATCCCGCAAAATGCACCTTCGCAGTAGAAGCCGGCAAATTCTTGGGCTTCATGCTCACACAAAGGGGGATTGAAGCAAATCCAGACAAGTGTTGAGCCATACTCAACATGAAGAGCCCAACCTGTATCAAAGAAGTACAACAACTCAACGGGAGGTTGGCCGCTCTATCCCGATTCTTAGCAGGAGCTGCGATAAGATCTCTTCCCTTCTATGCTACTTTAAGAAAGGGAAAATAGTTCGAATGGACGACAGAATGTGAGCAAGACTTCCTAGACTTCATGGAGTTCTTAGAACGGCCACCTATCCTATCTCGGCCACGAGAAGGAGAACCGCTCATATTATATCTCGCAGTAGGGAGCCGGGCAATAGCCTCAGCACTAGTCAGAGAAGACGAACATGGGCAAAAACCCGTCTACTTCATTAGCAAAGCACTACGGGGATCCGAGATGAACTACCAGAAAATAGAAAAGTTTGCCTACGCTCTGATCCTTACAGCCCGGTGGTTTCGCCCATATTTTCAAGCGCATACCATTAAAGTTCGAACTAACCAACCCATAAAAGGAATATTGCATAAAATAGATCTAGCAGGAAGAATCCTACAATGGGCAATCGAGTTGTCTGAATTTGACCTCCAATACGAGGCGCGTACAGCAATCAAATCGCAACACCTGGCCGACTTCATCGCAGAATTTACAAACGTCCCGGAAATCCCCATAGAATGGAACCTATACGTAGACGGATCCTCGAATAAAACAGGAAGCGGTGTGGGTGTGATAATTGAGAGCAACCAAGGAACTCAACTTGAGCTCTCCCTTAAATTCGGATTCCCGGCCTCAAACAACTAGGCAGAATACGAAGCACTATTAGCTGGTCTGAAGCTCGCTAGGTAGGTTGGAGCTCGGGAGCTCAACATCTACAGTGACTCATAAGTCATCACCTCACAAATAACAGGAAACTACCAAGCCAAAGATCCGACCATGAAAAAATATTTGGATAAAACCAAAGAACAGCTCGGACAACTCGAGGAATATAGGATCCACCACATACCTCGTGAGCAAAATGCCCGAGCTGACGCCCTTTCAAAATTAGCCAGCACCAAACCAGGGGGCAACAACAGAAGCCTCATCCAGGAGGTATTACATAACCCGTCAATAGCGAAAGAAGAAAGAATCCTAGCCATAATAGGTCGGGATCAAGGATGGATGACCCCCATAATAAACTACCTCAAAACAGAAGAACTCCCTACAGACGAAAAGGAGGCAAAGAGGCTGAAAAGGGAGGCACAGTACTACACTATCATAAACAACACGCTGTACAAAAGAGGGATATCAACACCTTTACTAAAATGCGTACCAACTTCCAACACAAAGGAAGTCTTGGAGGAAGTACACAGCGGCATTTGTGGAAATCATCTCGGAGCGCAAGCTCTCACCAAAAAGGTACTCCGGGCGGGATTCTATTGGCCAACTTTACAGAAGGAGGCTACAGAATTTGTAAGGACATGTCTACCATGCCAGAAGCATGCCAACTTTCACATTGCCCCACCAGAAAAGCTCATCAGCGTGACCTCACCCTGGCCATTTGCGAAATGGGGACTCGACCTACTCGGACCCTTCCCACAGGGATCGGGACAAGTAAAATTCCTCATAGTAGGAGTAGACTATTTCACAAAATGGATCGAGGCAGAACCCCTGGCCAACGCCACCGCTCAAAGAAGTCGAAAATTCCTATATAGGAACATTTTTACGAGGTTCGGGGTACCATACTCCATCACCACAGACAACGGTACCCAATTTACAGAGGCAGGCTTCAGAAAACTGGTGGCCGACTTGAACATAAAACACCAGTTCACCTCCGTCGAACATCCCCAAGCCAATGGACAAGCCAAAGCGGCCAACAAAGTCATATTGGCTGGATTAAAGCGGAGGCTACAAGAAGCAAAGGGAGCTTAGGCCGAGGAACTTCCACTAGTCCTATGGGCATATCGAACTACACCCCATTCTACTACAAACGAATCACCATTCTGGCTAGCATACGGAGTGGAGGCAATGATTCCAATAGAAATCGAAGAAGGATCTCCCCGAGTAGTCCACTACAATGAATGAGCAAACTCCCAACTTCAGAGAGAAGAGCTCGACTTGTTACCCGAAATCCAAGAAAGAGCTCGGATCAGGGAAGAAGCTCTAAAGCGACGAATGGCTTCCAGATATAATCAAAAAGTAGTACCGAGAAGTTTTGCAGAGAATGATCTCATCCTAATCAGAAATGACATTGGAACAACTCGACCTGGAGAAGGAAAGCTGGCAGCAAACTGGAAAGGACCTTACCGAGTCATTGAAGTACTGGGGAAGGGCTACTACAAACTGTCCGAGCTTGATGGACGAGAGCTTCCTCGATCATGGCACGCCTGCAACCTAAGAAGGTACTACAGTTAGAAAAGGTAAAGGATCTCACTAAATGGATGCGCTCTTTTTCCTGAAAAGGTTTTTTAATGAGGCACCATGTCGAGACCTAGGAACAAGGAAATTCCCACATGTATATATTTGCATTTTTTCTTTGAATAAAGTTTATTTAGATATTCTATAAGATTCCAAGACGCATTAATCTGAAGTATTCATCGTCCGATTATAAAGCAACAGGTCGGCAGAAAGTGAAAAACAAATTCACTGCGCGACCACGATAAAGACAATCGTCCGATAAAGGTGAAAACGCGATTCACCCAAAGGACGATCTAAAGACGCCAACCATATTTCTACAAATCGGCAAAGATGAACACAGAATAATGTAAGAAGTTATCGAAACCAATCCAAAAAAAGAACCTGACGAGGTCTTACGGATAGTTAATATAATAACTTAAAAGACTGGCCGACGATCAGAAGTCGGACCAAGTTAACCCAAGTTATAAGTAAACCCTGGAAAGTAGTCTGGCCAACCCTATTAAAGAGGATTACTTTAACTTAGAAGGGCCTGACATAACAAAGTCAGCCCAAAATTAAAAAGTTATCAAAGTAGACCCTGAAAGAGATCTGACAAAGATCCAAGAAAGAGGACTACAAAAAATAACTTAAAGGAGACCGATATAACCAAGTCGGACTCCTACCATTAAAAAGTTATCAAAGTAGTCCCTGAAAGAGATCTGACAAAGATCCAAGAAAGAAGACTACAAAAAATAACTTAAAGGAGACCGATATAACCAAGTCGGACTCCTACCATTAAAAAGTTATCAAAGTAGTCCCTGAAAGAGATCTGACAAAGATCCAAGAAAGAGGACTACAAAAAATAACTTAAAGGAGACCGATATAACCAAGTCGGACTCCTACCATTAAAAAGTTATCAAAGTAGTCCCTGAAAGAGATCTGACAAAGATCCAAGAAAGAGGACTACAAAAAATAACTTAAAGGAGACCGATATAACCAAGTCGGACTCCTACCATTAAAAAGTTATCAAAGTAAGTCCCTGAAAGAGATCTGACAAAGATCCAAGAAAGAGGACTACAAAAAATAACTTAAAGGAGACCGATATAACAAAATCGGACTCCTACCATAAAAAAGTTATACGAGTAGTCCCTGAAAGAGATCTAACAAAGATCCAAAAAGAGGACTACGAAAAATAACTTAAAGGAGACCGACATAACCAAGTCGGACTCCTACCACTAAAAAGTTATCAACATAATCCTTGAAGGAGACCAAGTAAAGGCCCAGAAAAAAGGATCGCAAAAATAACTTTTGAGGGGGACGGACATAAAGAAATCGGTCATAATGCGCTAAAAATACAAACAAGAGCGAGGAAACCGAGAAACAAGTCGGACCCCCCACAGGCACGGCCTCAAAAGGATCCAAGCTACAAACGATAAGCACGCAAATAACCTAAAGAGGCTAGACAGCAAAATTTCAACAGATATCATGCATAATAACGATAAAAGCTTCAAGAGGTCACCACAAAACCAACCTCGGAAGCTACTTTTGTTTTTCAAAAAGAGTTGCAAGGCAGACAACTAGAAGTGTCAAGAAGAACAAACAAAACAAAGTTCAAAAGCCCACAAACCGGGTATTTACACAAAATATCCAGAAAAAGATCAGCTAAAGATCGGGAGCTTTCCCGGCAGTATCAGTATAAGGAGAAGGAGGACGAGTCTGAAGGGGCACAGCATCTACGGTCCCATCTTCCTGGTTCAGAATCTGGCATTCTGGATCAGATATAACAGGGGGAGCAGAGGAGGTCGACACCTTAAGAGAGGGCACCGGGGCAGGATCAGTCTCATCATCATCCTAGTCATCAGGGACAATCTTACCATCTCTCACAACATTATCCAGGCTGATGAGAGTCAAGTCGGCATCAGGAGCAACAACCCAGAACTGTTCCATCAGGTTCTCGGAGGCAGCCGTTACGCTACCCACAAGATGACCCTGAAGCTCACCATAATTAACCCGAGCAGTTTCCAACTCCTCCCGAAGGCGCATCAATTCCCTATAAGCCGAGACATAGCTATCCTTATGTTTCAATGCCATGTCTTCGGCCAGCTTCAAAGAAGCAGCAAGGGCAATAGAGCTGGCCTTCTCACCCTCCAGTTCCTTCTCCACCTTGGCCAACTTCACCTCCAAATCCTCCTTCAGACCCTTGATTCGATCAAATTCTGACTTGGCCTCCTCCATAAAAGATTTGGTAGCATGAACCGGAATCCCCTGAATTGTTCGAAAAATAGCTGATGAGCGGATAATTTATACGCTTTTTGGCATTGTTTTTATATAGTTTTTAGGATGATTAAGCTACTTTTAGGGATGTTTTCCTTAGTTTTTATGTTAAATTCACATTTCTGGACTTTACTATGAGTTTGTGTGTTTTTCTGTGATTTCAGGTAAATTCTGACTGAAATTGAGGGATTTGAGCAAAACTCTGAAAAAGGCTGACAAAAGGACTGCTGATGCTGTTGGATTCTGACCTCCCTGCACTCGAAATGGATTTTCTGGAGCTACAGAACTCCAATTCGCGCGCTCTCAACGGCTTTGGAAAGTAGACATCCAGGGCTTTCCAGCAATATATAATAGTCCATACTTTATTCGAAGAATGACGACGCAACTTGGCGTTGAACGCCAAGTACACACTCCTTTCTGGAGTTAAACGCCAGAAAAACGTCATGATCCGGAGTTGAACGCCCAAAGCACATCATAACTCGAAATTCAACTCCAAGAGAAGCCTCTGCTCGTGGATAGATCAAGCTCAGCCCAAGCACACACCAAGTGGGCCCCGGAAGTGGATTTATGCATCAATTACTTACTCATGTAAACCCTAGGAGCTAGTTTATTATAAATAGGATGATTTACTAATGTAGTAGACATCTTTTGATCTCAGTTTTGTTTTATTCTTCATCTTAGGAGATCATTGATCACGTTTAGGGGGCTGGCCATTCGGCCATGCCTGAACCTTCTTTTACTTATGTATTTTCAACGGTGGAGTTTCTGCACACCATAGATTAAGGGTGTGGAGCTCTGCTGTACCTCAAAGATTAATGAAGTTCTATTTTCTTTTACCCTCGCAGTGAAAGCTAATGCACGCACTCTGTCACAGTACGGCCAATCACCGGTTGGTTCCCGCTCCTACTGGAATAGAATCCCTCTTTTGCGTTTGTCACTAACGCCCAGCAGGTTAAAGTTTGAAGCACGTCACAGTCATTCATGAACGGAATCCTACTCGGAATACCACAGACAAGGTGAGACTTTCCGGATTCCCAGGATCCTACTCGGAACACCACAGACAAGGTTGGACTTTCCGGATCCAGATGAATGCCGCCATCTATCTAGCTTATACCACGAAGATTCTGTTGGGGAATCTAAGAGATACACATTCAAGCTTTGTTGCATGTAGAACGGAAGTGGTTGTCAGTCACGCACGCTCATAAGTGAGAATGATGATGAGAGTTATTAGCTCATCACATTCATCATGTTCTTGGGTACGAATGAATATCTTGGAATAAGAATAAGAGAGGAATTGAATAAAAGAAAATAGAACTTCATTAATCTTTGAGGTACAGCAGAGCTCCACACCCTTAATCTATGGTGTGCAGAAACTCCACCGTTGAAAATACATAAGTAAAAGAAGGTTCAGGCATGGCCGAATGGCCAGCCCCCTAAACGTGATCAATGATCTCCTAAGATGAAGAATAAAACAAAACTGAGATCAAAAGATGATTGATATATTAGTAAATCATCCTATTTATAATAAACTAGCTCCTAGGGTTTACATGAGTAAGTAATTGATGCATAAATCCACTTCCGGGGCCCACTTGGTGTGTGTTTGGGCTGAGCTTGATCAATCCACGTGTAGAGGCATTTCTTGGCGTCAAACTTCAGGTTATGACGTGTTTTGGGCGTTTAACTCCGAATCATGACGTTTTTCTGGCGTTTTACTCCAGACAGCAGCATGAACTTGGCGTTTAACGCCAAGTTACGTCATCAATCTTCGAATAAAGTATGGACTATTATATATTGCTGGAAAGCCCTGGATGTCTACTTTCCAACGCTGTTAAGAGCGTGCCAATTGGAGGTCTGTAGCTCCAGAAAATCCATTTCGAGTACAGGGAGGTCAGATTCCAACAGCATCAGCAGTCCTTTTGTCAGCCTTTTTCAGAGTTTTGCTCAAATCCCTCAATTTCAGTCAGAATTTACCTGAAATCACAGAAAAACACACAAACTCATAGTAAAATCCAGAAATGTGAATTTAACATAAAAACTAAGGAAAACATCCCTAAAAGTAGCTCAAACTTACTAAAAACTATATAAAAACAATGCCAAAAAGCGTATAAATTATCCGCTCATCACAACACCAAACTTAAATTGTTGCTTGTCCCCAAGCAACTGAAAATCAAATAGGATAAAAAGAAGAGAATATACTATAAAGTCCAAAATATCAATGAATATTAATTTAATTGCATGAGCGGGACTTGTAGCTTTTGCTTCTGAACAGTTTTGGCATCTCACTTTTTCCTTTGAAGTTATGAATGATTGGCTTCTCTAGGAACTTAGAATTTCGGATAGTGTTATTGACTTTCCTAGTTAAGCATGTTGATTCTTGAACACAGCTACTTATGAGTCTTGGCTGTGGCCCTAAGCACTTTGTCTTCCAGTATTACCACCGGATACACAAATGCCACAGACACATAACTGGGTGAACCTTTTCAGATTGTGACTTAGCTTTGCTAAAGTCCCCAGTTAGTGGTGTCCAGAGCTCTTAAGCACACTCTTTTGCTTTGGATCACGACTTTAACCACTCAGTCTCAAGCTTTTCACTTGGACCTTCATGACACAAGCACATGGTTAGGGACAGCTTGATTTAGCCGCTTAGGCCTGGATTTAATTTCCTTGGGCCCTCCTATCCATTGATGCTCAAAGCCTTGGATCCTTTTTACCCTTGCCTTTTGGTTTTAAGGGCTATTGGCTTTTTCTACTGCTCCTTCTTTTTTTTTTTTTTTTTCGCCATTTTTTTCTCTTTTTTTTTTCGCAAGCTTTCTTTTTCACTGCTTTTTCTTGCTTCAAGAATCAATTTCATGATGTTTTTCAGATCATCAATAACATTTCTCTTTGTTCATCATTCTTTCAAGAACCAACAATTTTAACATTCATAAACAACAAGATCCAAAGACATATGCACTGTTCATTCATTCATTCAGAAAACAAAAGCATTGTCACCACATCAATATAATTAAACTAAATTCACTAATAATTTCGAAAATTATGCACTTCTTGTTCTTTTGAATTAAAACATTTTTCTTTTAAGAGAGGTGAAGGACTAATGGATTTTATTCATAGCTTTAAGGCATGGTTTACATACTAATGATCATGAAGTGGAGACACAAAAACATAAATAAACATAGCATTAAAAACCGAAAACAGAAAGAAATAAAGAACAAGGAATGAATCCACCTTAGTGGCGTCTTCTTCTTGAAGGACCAATGATGTTCTTCAACTCTTCTATGTCCCTTCCTTGCCTTTGTTGCTCCTCCCTCATTGCTCTTTGATCTTCTCTTATTTCTTGGAGAATGATGGAGTGCTCATGATGTTCCACCCTTAGTTGTTCAACATTATGACTCAAATCCTCTAAGGAGGTGTTGAGTTGCTCCCAATAGTTGTTGGGAGGAAAGTGCATTCCTTGAGGCATTTGTTGATGATGCACTTCCTCATGTTCTTCTTGGAGGCCGTGAGGAGCTTCCCTTGTTTGCTCCATCTTTTTCTTGGTAATGGGCTTGTCTTCTTCAATGGAGACATCTCCATCTATGATAACTCCAGCTGAATAACATAGATGGCATATGAGGTGAGGGAATGCTAGCCGTGCCATGTATGAAGGCTTGTCAGCTATTTTGTAGAGTTCATTGGAGATGACTTCATGAACCTCTACTTCTTCACCAATCATGATGCTATGAACCATGATGGCCCGATCCACAGTAACTTCAGATCGGTTGCTTGTAGGGATGATGGATCTTTGAATGAACTCCAACCATCCTCTAGCTACAGGCTTGAGGTCCAGTCTTCTTAGTTGGACTGGCTTGCCTTTGGAGTCTACTCTCCATTGGGCGCCTTCCACACAAATATCCATTAGGACTTGGTCCAACCTTTGGTTATGGTTTCTAGTGATCCATGCATTGGCATAGAACTCTTGAACCATTAAAATTCCAACTTGTTGTATGGGGTTGGCTATGACTTCCCAACCTCTTCTTTGAATTTCAAGTCGGATTTCCGGATACTCATTCTTCTTGAGTTTGAAAGGGACCTCATGGATCACTTTCTTCTTTGCCACAACATCATAGAAGTGGTCTTGGTGGCTCTTGGAGATGAATCTCTCCTTCTCCCATGACTCGGAAGTGGAAGCTTTTGCCTTCCCTTTTCCTTTTCTTGAGGAGACTCCGGTCTTGGGTGCCATTGATGGTGAATGAAAAACAAAAAGCTTAGGCTTTTTACCACACCAAACTTAAAATTTGCTTGTCCCCAAGCAAAAAGAAAAGAAGAGTAGAAGAAGAAGAAGAAAATATGGTAGAGAGGGAGAAGAGAGGGTTCGGCTATATGAGAGAAGAAGGTGTTTGTGTTGTGTGAAAATGATGAAGAATGGAAGGGTATTTATAGGGAGGGGGGAGGGTATAGGTTCGGCCATTTTGGGTGGGAAAGGGTGGGAAATTGAATTTGAATTTTTATGGAGGTAGGTGGGGTGTATGGGGAAGAGGAGGTTGATGTGAATGGTGAATGAGATAATTGGGAAGAAGAATTGAGGTGATTGATGAATGTTTTTGGGAAGGGTGACATTGGGAATGAGATTTGGATTAGAAGGTAAGGTGTGAATATGTTAGGTGGGGATCCTGTGGGGTCCACAGATCCTGAGGTGAAAAGAAATACCATTCCTTCACCCTATAGGCATGTAACATGCCTTCATGCATCATTCTGGCGTTCAAACGCCCCTTGATGCACGTTCTGGGCGTTAAACGCCCATGTTATGCATGTTTCTGGCGTTGAACGCCAGTTTCATGCTTGTTTCTGGCGTTCAGCGCCAGATTGTCCTCTGTGTGCGCATCCTGGCGTTAAACGCCAGGTTGTTGCTTGTTTTGGGCATTCAGCGCCAGAATGGTGCTCTGTTCTGGCGTTGAATGCCAGAAAGATGCTCCTTCTGGGCGTTGAACGCCAGCCCGTGCGTCCTCCAGGGTGAAAAATTTTTTCTTCTGTTTTTGACTCTGTTTTTAATTTTTTTGATTTTTTTCGTGACTCCTCATGATCATGTACCTAATCAAACACAAAAATAACAAAGAAACAAAATAAAATAAAATTAGATAAATAAAATTGGGTTGCCTCCCAACAAGCGCTTCTTTAATGTCAATAGCTTGACAGTGGCTCTCATGGAGCCACAAGGTGATCAGGTCAACTTAAGTGTGGTATTCCCAACACCAAACTTAGAGTTTGGATATGGGGTTTGAACACCAAACTTAGAGTTTGGTTGTGGCTTCACAACACCAAACTTAGAGTTTGACTGTGTGGGCCCTTCTTGACCTTGAACTGAGAGAAGCTCTTTATGCTTACTCTCTTTTGTCACAGAGGGATGGCTATGTGCCTGAAACACAAGGTATTCCCCATTCAATTGAAGGACTAATTCACCTCTGTTGACATCTATCACAGCTCCTGCTGTGGCTAGGAAAGGTCTTCCTAGGATGATGCATTCATCATCTTCCTTCCTAGTGTCTAGGATTATGAAATCAGTAGGGATGTAAAGGCCTTCAACCTTTACTAGCACGTCCTCTACTAACCCATAAGCTTGTCTTATGGACTTATCTGCCAATTGTAATGAGAACAAGGCAGGTTGTACCTCAATGATCCCCATCTTCTCCATTACAGAGAGTGGCATAAGATTTATCCCTGACCCCAGGTCACATAGAGCTTTTTCAAAGCTCATGGTGCCAATGGTACAAGGTATTAAGAACTTGCCAGGATCTTGTTTCTTTTGAGGTAGAGTTTTCTGAATCCAAGTATCTAGTTCACTAATGAGCAAGGGAGGTTTACTTTCCCAAGTCTCATTACCAAACAGCTTGGCATTCAGCTTCATGATAGCTCCCAAATATAGAGCAGCTTGCTCTCCAGTCACATCTTCATCCTCTTCTGAGGATGAATAGTCTTCAGAGCTCATGAATGGCAGAAGGAGGTTTAATGGAATCTCTATGGTCTCTAGATGAGCCTCAGATTCCTTTGGATCCTTAATAGGAAACTCCTTCTTGCTTAAGGGACGTCCCAGGAGGTCTTCCTCATTAGGATTTTCGTCCTCCTCCTCCCTAGTGCATTCGGCCTCTTTGATTAAATCAATGGCCTTGCACTCTCCTTTTGGATTTTCTTCAGTATTGCTTGGGAGAGTACTGGGAGGGGTTTCAATAACTTTCTTACTCAGCTGGCCCACTTGTGCTTCCAGATTTCTGATGGAAGATCTGGTTTCATTCATGAAACTGAAAGTGGCCTTTGACAGATCAGAGACTATATTGGCTAAATTAGAATTATTTTGTTCAGAGTTCTCTGTCTGTTGCTGAGAAGATGATGGATATGGCTTACTATTATTCAGCCTTGCACGTCCACCATTGTTAAAACCTTGTTGAGGTTTTTGTTGATCCTTCCAGGAGAAATTTGGATGATTTCTCCATGATGAGTTATAGGTGTTTCCATAAGGTGCACCTAAGTAATTAACCTCTGCCATGGCAGGGTTTTCAGGATCATAAGCTTCTTCAGAAGCTGCCTCTCTAGTACTGTTGGATGCATGTTGCAATCCATTCAGATTTTGAGAGATCATGTTGACCTGTTGAGTCAACACTTTGTTCTGAGCCAATATGGCATTCAGAGCATCAATTTCAAGAACTCCTTTCTTCTGAGGTACCCCATTGTTCACGAAATTCCTCTCAGAGGTGTACATAAACTGGTTGTTTGCAACCATGTCAATGAGTTCTTAAGCCTCTTCAGGCGTTTTCTTCAGGTGAATAGATCCACCTGCAGAATGGTCCAATGACATTTTCGAAAATTCAGAGAGACCATAATAGAATATATCTAATATGGTCCATTCTGAAAACATGTCAGATGGACATCTCTTGGTCAGCTGCTTGTATCTTTCCCAAGCTTCATAGAGGGATTCACCATCTTTTTGTTTGAAGGTTTGAACATCCACTCTCAGCTTGCTCAGCTTTTGAGGAGGAAAGAATTTGTCCAAGAATGCAGTGACAAGCTTATCCCATGAGTCTAGGCTATCCTTAGGTTGTGAATCCAACCATACTCTAGCTCTGTCTCTTACATCAAAAGGGAAAAGCAAGAGTCTGTAGACTTCAGGATTAACTCCATTTGTCTTTACAGTGTCACAGATCTGCAAGAACTCAGTTAAAAACTGGTAAGGATCTTCAGATGGAAGTCCATAAAACTTGCAGTTTTGTTGCATTAAAGCAACTAGTTGAGGCTTAAGCTCAAAGTTATTGGCTCCAATGGCAGGAATGGAGATGCTTCTTCCATCAAATTTGGATGTTGGCTTAGTGAAGTCACCAAGCATTCTCCTTGCATCATTATTATTATTTTCGGCCATCACCTCTTGTGCTAATGTTTCTGAAAGGTTGTTTCTGGATTGTTGTATTTTAGCTTCTCTTAATTTTCTCTTCAGAGTCCTTTCAGGTTCTGGATCAATTTCAACAAGAGTGCCTTTGTCCTTGTTCCTGCTCATATGAAAGAGAAGACAACAAGAAAAGAAAAAGGAATCCTCTATGTCACAGTATAGAGATTCCTTTATGTTAGTAGAAAAAGAAGGGGGGTAGAAGAATGAAGAAGGAGGTTCGGATTTATGGATGAAGAGAGGTGAAGAGAAGTGTTAGTAATTAAATAATTAAATAGAATAAGAAAAGAGAAGAGGAATTTCGAAAATAATGTTTGAAAAGGGGTTAGAGATTTTCGAAAATTAGAGATAAAATGTAATTAAAATTAAAACATGAAACAATTAATTAATTAAAAAGAATTTTTGAAAAAAGAGGGAGATATTTTCGAAAATAGGAAAGAGAAAAGTAGTTAGGTGGTTTTGAAAAAGATAAGAAACAAACAAAAAGTTAGTTAGTTGATTGAAAAAGATTTGAAATCAAATTTGAAAAGATAAGAAGATAAGAAGTTTAGATAAGATATTTTGAAATCAAAAAAAGATAAGATAAAAAGATAAAAAAAAATTTTTTATTATTTTTTTTTTTGAAAAAGATAAGATAAGAGATAAAAAAGATTTAATTTAAAAATTTGAAATTATTTACTTCACTAACAAGAAACTACAAGATAAGATTCTAGAACTTAAAGATTGAACCTTTCTTAGCAAGAAAGTAACAAACTTCAAATTTTTGAATCAAAACATTAATTATTGATTATATTTTCGAAAATATGATGTAAAAGATAAGAAAAAGATTTTGAAAAATATTTTAAAAAAAAAATTCGAAAATTATAAAAAAAATGAAAAAGATGTGATTTTTGAAAAAGATTTTGAAAAGATAAGATTTTTAAAATTGAAAATTTGACTTGACTTGTAAAAAACAACTAATTTTTAAAATTTTTTGACCAAGTCAACCCAAATTTCGAAAATTTGGAGAAAATTAAGGAAAAGATATTTTTTTTGAATTTTTTTGAATTTTTAATGATGAGAGAGAAAAACATAAAAATGACCCAAAACATGAAAATTTTGGATCAAAACACATGATGCATGCAAGAACACTATGAATGTCAAGATGAACACCAAGAACACTTTGAAGATCATGATGAACATCAAGAACATAATTTTGAAAAATTTTTGATGCAAAGAAAACATGCAAGACACCAAACTTAGAAATCTTTAATGCATGGACTCTAACAAACGAAAAATGCATATTAAAAACAACAAACAACACAAAACAAGAAAACATCAAGATCAAACAAGAAGACTTGTCAAGAACAACTTAAAGATCATGAAGAACACCATGAATGCATGAATTTTAAAAAAAAAATGCAAGAAAAATTTTTAAAGCATACAATTGACACCAAACTTAAAAATTGACTCAAGACTCAAACAAGAAACACAAAATATTTTTGGTTTTTTATGATTTTATGATTTTTTTGTATTTTTATTATTTTTTTCGAAAATTATATTAAAAAAAAACGAAAATAATAAAAAAATATTTTTGAAAGATTTTAGAAAACTTTTTGAAAAGAAAATTACCTAATCTGAGCAACAAGATGAACCGTCAGTTGTCCATACTCGAACAATCCCCGGCAACGGCGCCAAAAACTTGGTGGACGAAATTGTGATTCAAATTCTTGTATCATTTGTGATCAATGTTCTAATTATGGCTCTGGTGGAATTCACAACTCCGTTCAACTAACCAGCAAGTGTACTGGGTCGTCCAAGTAATAACCTTACGTGAGTAAGGGTCGAATCCACAGAGATTGTTGGTATGAAGCAAGCTATGGTCACCTTGCAAATCTCAGTTAGGCGGATTGAACATTTGTAATAGTGATAATTGGATTGTTCTAATAAAAAGGAATAATAAAAGGGATAGAGATACTTATGCAGATTCATTGGTAGGAATTTCAGATAAGCGGAATGGAGATGCTGTAGAGCTCTCGGACGCCTGCTATCCCATTGCTTTTACTCAATCTTTCTTACTCCTCTCCATGGCAAGCTTTGTATAGGGGTTCACCATCAGCTGTGGCTACTTTCATCCTCACGGGGAAATATCCTGTGCGGCTGTCACTCGCACAGCTAACCAGTCTGGAGGCATCACCCATGGTTGATAGCTACATCCCATCCTCGCAGTGAAAGCTAATGCACGCACTCTGTCACAGTACGGCCAATCACCGGTTGGTTCCCGCTCCTACTGGAATAGAATCCCTCTTTTGCGTTTGTCACTAACGCCCAGCAGGTTAAAGTTTGAAGCACGTCACAGTCATTCATGAACGGAATCCTACTCGGAATACCACAGACAAGGTGAGACTTTCCGGATTCCCAGGATCCTACTCGGAACACCACAGACAAGGTTGGACTTTCCGGATCCAGATGAATGCCGCCATCTATCTAGCTTATACCACGAAGATTCTGTTGGGGAATCTAAGAGATACACATTCAAGCTTTGTTGCATGTAGAACGGAAGTGGTTGTCAGTCACGCACGCTCATAAGTGAGAATGATGATGAGAGTTATTAGCTCATCACATTCATCATGTTCTTGGGTACGAATGAATATCTTGGAATAAGAATAAGAGAGGAATTGAATAAAAGAAAATAGAACTTCATTAATCTTTGAGGTACAGCAGAGCTCCACACCCTTAATCTATGGTGTGCAGAAACTCCACCGTTGAAAATACATAAGTAAAAGAAGGTTCAGGCATGGCCGAATGGCCAGCCCCCTAAACGTGATCAATGATCTCCTAAGATGAAGAATAAAACAAAACTGAGATCAAAAGATGATTGATATATTAGTAAATCATCCTATTTATAATAAACTAGCTCCTAGGGTTTACATGAGTAAGTAATTGATGCATAAATCCACTTCCGGGGCCCACTTGGTGTGTGTTTGGGCTGAGCTTGATCAATCCACGTGTAGAGGCATTTCTTGGCGTCAAACTTCAGGTTATGACGTGTTTTGGGCGTTTAACTCCGAATCATGACGTTTTTCTGGCGTTTTACTCCAGACAGCAGCATGAACTTGGCGTTTAACGCCAAGTTACGTCATCAATCTTCGAATAAAGTATGGACTATTATATATTGCTGGAAAGCCCTGGATGTCTACTTTCCAACGCCGTTGAGAGCGTGCCAATTGGAGGTCTGTAGCTCCAGAAAATCCATTTCGAGTGCAGGGAGGTCAGATTCCAACAGCATCAGCAGTCCTTTTGTCAGCCTTTTTCAGAGTTTTGCTCAAATCCCTCAATTTCAGTCAGAATTTACCTGAAATCACAGAAAAACACACAAACTCATAGTAAAGTCCAGAAATGTGAATTTAACATAAAAACTAAGGAAAACATCCCTAAAAGTAGCTCAAACTTACTAAAAACTATATAAAAACAATGCCAAAAAGCGTATAAATTATCCGCTCATCAATAGCCGCACCTATATGGGCCATCTTCACACTATTTTGGGTAATAAAATACAAATGCTTTAGAAGAGACACGTCGTCCATGGAAAGCCCATCATAAGGGGTAATTTGCTGGTCAACAAACTCAATGGCATCAAAATCTGGAGCATCCAAGTTAAAGGGCTCGGATGTTTTTTGCTTTTTCAAAGGTGGGGCACCAGAAGCAGCAGCAGAAGTTTGAGGAGGATCGACCTGATGGAACTGGGGAATAGGAATTACTTTCCTCGACCTAAGGGAACTCGGCACAGGGGGCTTCAGGGGGACCTGTGAAGATCCCTCGCCGGCCACCTTGGCCGAGATGTTCAGAGCAGCAGTTGCCTTCTTTGCCCTTTTGAAGGCCTTCATAGAGTCGTTATTCTTTGACATCTCTACAAAACACAAAAACAGTCACGACAAAGAGTTACAAAAGAGGAAGAAAAAGGAAATAAGTACAGAAACAAGTTAGACAAATAGACAAACAAATACCCAAAGCAGTCCGAACCAAGGATGGATTAGTCAAAAATCTTTTTGTATCAAGATGAGGTGGTTTCCCCCAGAGATCCTCAAGAACAACTACAAAAGCGCGTTCGACATCATCAAGCATCTCCCAAGTATAGCGAGACACTCTCACATCCTTCTGCCACTCTAAAGGGAAGAAGGGCTCGTCATTTTCATCAAGAAAAAAGGGGCGGGCCCCCTCAACAGCTCGAACTCTAAAGAAGTAGTTCTTGAAGTCCTTAAAGGACTCATCATACATCGCAAACACTTTATGGGCCTGGGCGGACCGGAAAGAAACCCAAGAAGCTTTCCTTTTTGAAGAATCGCTAGGCTTGGCAGAAACAAACAAGTAAAGAAACAGAGTCTGGGAAGGTATTACATCTAGTTCACGGCAGAGAAGTTGAAAAATTTTAATAAAACCCCAGGAATTGGGGTGAAGCTGGGATGGAGCAATATTACACGACCACAACAGGTCGGTTTCAAAAGCAGTAAAAGGAAAAGTAACATTCAACTGGCTGAAAAAGTATTCATAGGCATAGAAGAAAGGACGCTCCCTCTCAATGGAAGTCGGAAAGCAAACCCTCTCATCAGAATCAGGAGCAACAAGCTCGTAATCCCCATCGCGAGCATTGTTACCACAAATCCTATGACGCTTCCTCAGCTCTGTGCAAAATTCAGCGTCCACAATGGAAACACACAACAAAATAAGGGAGTCCAGCCAATCGGACATCCCCTCGGGACTCTGGAAGACATCTCTACAATGTTATTGCGAGAAGACATGAGGCCAACTAAATCCTACAAGTAAGAAAAGAAAATGAGGTTACTACAAACATCTCGGACAAAGGGAAAAACAACTCGGTCAATACTTTTGAGGCAATGAAAAGCAAGAAAAGGAAAACCCCAAGACTCAAACCAAAGTCCTGGGGCATCCTTTGGAGGCAGCAATAATGCAAGGTTTCCGGATCACATCCCAAGCATTTCTCAAAAAAAGAGGATTCAAAACAACAAGCGCTTTTCATCAAAGAAAAAACACAGCAAATCATTACAGAGCCTACCAAACAAAACATTCCCAAAGCAACAAAGCATGAGACCGTTAAAGACACAACCTTTTTTGAAAAAAGATCAAAAAGGAAGTAATCTCCAAAAGTAAGAAACAGATACAGATCTTCTACCAGTATCAAAAAGCAGCAGTAAAACCCCAGAAAGCCTCAACAGAAATTCCAAGAAAAACCACAAGAAGGAAGATAAGAAAAGCATATCACAGCAACGAGTAAAAAATCGCAAAAGATCCAAACTTTCAAACATGCAAAACCAGAACTTCACCAAAATTAAAGGCGAAGCCACGAAGAAGACGAGAAGAAGCTATTACCAACCTGGAAAGAACAAGCGAGCTTCAACAAAACCAAAGGAGGAAGACGAAATCTGAGAATTCAAAGACAGAGCGAATGTCACCGGAAGAAATATAAAGACCCAAGCTCCAAATGACGCCGCACCGCAAGGAAAGCAGAAAATGCAAACGAAAAAACAAGAGAGTGGAGAGGACTGAGAAAAGAAGTTACGAAAGAGCAAAAAGAAGAGAAACCGTTTTCGGGGTTTCAAAACCCAAAGTAGAAGAGCCTAAGGGAAACGGGGCAATTAATGCTCAAAATTAAAAGCATTAAACCCTCGCACGTTCCCAAAAAAAGCGCCGGTATAAAAGCGCGCGTATTTTAGAAAGAAACGTTCTGCATTCAAAGCTGATACAAAGGAATCGACAAAATACTTGAGTTCGGCTTCACCAAAAAAGGACCGAAGTAAAGGACTCGGCCTCAAAAAAAGAAGACTGAGCTCAAGCAGGGGCACTGTTCATACCCTGGGTCAAGCTGTCCGACCCGGGATGTTCGACAGACAAAGCGACCGACCTCTTCAGGTCAGGACAACCCGACCTCTCCTCAAAGAGCTCGGCCAAAGTCACAAGAAAGCCCAAACGAAGGGCCCAAATAGAGGAACGCGCCCCAAATCTAAGGGCAGCCCAAGCCCATAGAGATAAAGGCGGTCCCCTTAAAGATGACCTCACTGAAAGATAAAGATAAGATAAGATAACTAACTTATCTTATCCGCAGGAGGCCACATCTCACCATTATAAATACACTGGAGCACCCAGGTATAACTCATACTCTGATTCTACTTAATACCTACGTAATACCTTTGCTAACTTAAGTATCGGAGTCTCTTGCAGGTACCCCCCACCCTCCGGGGACGAAGGATCAGCACCACCACCAAGTCCAACAAGTCAGACACACCAGCTCCGGCCGATATCCACCTGCCGGACACGTCGGTTCCGACCAACACAGACGATCTCATCCAAGATCGACCTACAGTTTCAGGTAACCCTCGGAACAGTATCCATTCTGGCGTTTAACGCCAAAATTGCTACCCTTTTGGGCGTTAAACGCCCACCCAGGCACCCTGGCTGGCGTTTAAACGCCAATTTTCCTTCTTCACTGGGCGTTTTGAACGTCCAGCTTTTTCTGTATAATTCCTCTGCTGTATGTTCTGAATCTTCAATTCTTTGTATTATTGACTTGAAAAGACACAAATTAAAAATATTTTTTTGGATTTTTTAATAATGAGGAATAATCACAATGCAACTAAAATCAAATAACAATGCATACAAGACACCAAACTTAGCAGTTTGTATACTACTGACACTAACAAAATGAGAATGCATATGAGAAACAACAAAACACTCAAGTCAAGAGAATTCAAAGATCAGAGCAAGGAAATCATCAAGAACATCTTGAAGATCACTTAAGACACATGAATGAATGCAAGAAGAACAGAAACATACAATTGACACCAAACTTAACATAAGACACTAGACTCAACAAGAAACATAAAATATTTTTGGTTTTTATGATTTTGTAATTTTTTTGGTTTTTTTAGAAAATTATGTGGAATAAGAAAATCAAGATATCAAAATTCTCAATGAGAATTCCAGGAATCATGCAATGTTAGTTTAAAGCTTCAGTCTAAAGAAATTAGACATGGCTAGCCAAGCTTCAGTAGGACATTGCATTCAAGAGCTAAATTGATGAGAATCAATCAGCTTTGGTGATGATAATAACATCACCTTGAAACACTAGAATTCATTCTTAAGAACTCTGAAGAAAAATACCTAATCTAAGCAACAAGATGAATCGTCAATTGTCCAAACTCAAACAATCCCCGGCAACGGTGCCAAAAACTTGGTGTTGTTGCCGGATCAAAACTTGGCACTGTTATTGCAGGGAATAAATGCGAAACTGTAGTTAGGACATTTCGTTCCCCGGCAACGGCGCCAAAAACTTGGTGCACGAAATTGTGATCATCAATGGCGCCATCGACATGGTATGCTCAATTGCAATCTCAACTCTTTATCACAACTTCGCACAACTAACCAGCAAGTGCACTGGGTCGTCCAAGTAATAAACCTTACGCGAGTAAGGGTCGATCCCACGGAGATTGTTGGTATGAAGCAAGCTATGGTCACCTTGTAAATCTTAGTCAGGCAGATTCAAATGGTCATGAATGATTTACGAATAAAACATAAAACAATGATAGAGATACTTATGTAATTCATTGGTGAGAATTTCAAATAAGCGTATGGAGATGCTTTGTCCCTTCCGTCTCTCTGCTTTTCTACTGTCTTCATCCAATCCTTCTTACTCCTTTCTATGGCAAGCTGTATGTTGGGCATCACCGTTGTCAGTGGCTACAGTCTCGTCCTCTCAGTGAAAATATTCAACGTACCCTGTCACGGCATGGCTAATCATCTGTCGGTTCTCAATCAGGTTGGAATAGAATCCATTGATTCTTTTGCGTCTGTCACTAACGCCCAGCCTTCAGGAGTTTGAAGCTCGTCACAGTCATTCAATCATTGAATCCTACTCAGAATACCACAGACAAGGTTTAGACCTACCGGATTCTCTTGAATGCCGCTATCAATTCTAGCTTATACCACGAAGATTCGGGTTAAGGAATCCAAGAGATATCCACTCAATCTAAGGTAGAACGGAGGTGGTTGTCAGGAACACGTTCATAGGTGAAAATGATGATGAGTGTCACGGATCATCACATTCATCAAGTTGAGGAACAAGTGATATCTTAGAACAAGAATAAGCTGAATTGAATAGAAGAACAATAGTAATTGCATTGATACTCGAGGTAATCTATGGTGTGTAGAAACTCCACCGTTGAAAATACATAAGAACAAGGTCTAGGCATGGCCGAATGGCCAGCCCCCAAAACGTGATCAAAAGATGATCTAAAGATCTAAAGATCTAAAAATCTTCCGATGAAAATACAATAACAAAAGGTCCTATTTGTAGAGAACTAGTAGCCTAGGGTTTACAAAAATGAGTAAATGACATAAAAATCCACTTCCGGGCCCACTTGGTGTGTGCTTAGGCAGAGCATTGAAGCTTACATGTGTAGAGACTTTTCTTGGAGTTAAACGCCAGCTTTTATGCCAGTTTGGGCGTTTAACTCCCATTCTTGTGCCAGTTCCGGCGTTTAACGCCGGGCATTCTTGAGCTGATTTGGAACGCCAGTTTGGGCCATCAAATCTCGGGAAAAGTATGGACTATTATACATTGCTGGAAAGCCCAGGATGTCTACTTTCCAACGCCGTTAAGAGCGCGCCAATTGGGCTTTTGTAGCTCCCGAAAATCCACTTCGAGTGCAGGGAGGTCCCTTTCAGCCTCTGAATCAGATTTTTGCTCAGGTCCCTCAATTTCAGCCAGAAAATACATAAAATCACAGAAAAATACACAAACTCATAGTAAAGTCCAGAAAAGTGAATTTTAACTAAAAACTAATAAAAATATACTAAAAACTAACTAAAACATACTAAAAACAATGCCAAAAAGCGTATAAATTATCCGCTCATCACCTATTAAAGAGGATTACTTTAGCTTCGAAGGGCCTGACATAACAAAGTCAGCCCAAAACTAAAAAGTTATACAAGTAGTCCCTGAAAGAGATCTGACAAAGATCCAAGAAAGAGGACTACAAAAAATAACTTAAAGGAGACCGATATAACCAAGTCGGACTCCTACCATTAAAAAGTTATCAAAGTAGTCCCTGAAAGAGATCTGAGAAAGATCAAAGAAAGAGGACTACAAAAATAACTTAAAGGAGACCGATATAACCAAGTCGGACTCCTACCATTAAAAAGTTATCAAAGTAGTCCCTGAAAGAGATCTGACAAAGATCCAAGAAAGAGGACTACAAAAATAACTTAAAGGAGACCGATATAACCAAGTCGAACTCCTACCATTAAAAAGTTATCAAAGTAGCCCCTGAAAGAGATCTGACAAAGATCCAAGAAAGAGGACTACAAAAAAGAAAAAATAACTTAAAGGAGACCGATATAACCAAGTCGGACTCCTATCACTAAAAAAGTTATACAAGTAGTCCCTGAAAGAGATCTGACAAAGATCCAAGAAAGAGGACTACGAAAAATAACTTAAAGGAGACCGACATAACCAAATCGGACTCCTGCCACTAAAAAGTTATCAAAGTAATCCCTGGAAGAGACCTGACAAAAGTCCAAAAAAGAGGATTACAGAAATAACTTAAAGGGGGACCAGCGCAAAAGAACCACCAAGAAACAAGTTGGACCCATAAGTCACAAACCTCAAAGGATCCAAGCTACAAACAATAAAACAAAGCAATCCGAAGAGGTCGAGATACAAGATTTCAAACATCACTAGAAAACTGAAAAGATACCAAGTCAAAAAACTACCTCTGTTACGCCACAAAAGTTATAAGGCCCGGAAGGCCACCAAAACCTACCGTGAAGGGAAAGCGAGTGGTGCACGAAATTGTGATCATCAATGGCGCCATCAACATGGTGCGCTCATTGCAATCTCAACTCTTTATCACAACTCCGCACAACTATCCAGCAAGTGCACTGGGTCGTCCAAGTAATAAACCTTACGCGAGTAAGGGTCGATCCCACGGAGATTGTTGGTATGAAGCAAGCTATGGTCACCTTGTAAATCTTAGTCAGGCAGACTTAAATGGGTATAGATGATGAATAAAACATAAAGATAAAGATAGAGATACTTATGTAATTCATTGGTGGGAATTTCAGATAAGCGCATGAAGATGCTGTGTCCCTTCCGCCTCTCTGCTTTCCTACTGTCTTCATCCAATCCTTCTTACTCCTTTCCATGGCAAGCTTATGCAAGGGTTTCACCGTTGTCAGTGGCTACCTCCCATCCTCTCAGTGAAAATGTTCAACACACCCTGTCACGGCACGGCTATCCATCTGTCGGTTCTCGATCAGGCCGGAATAGAATCCATTGATTCTTTTGCGTCTGTCACTAACGCCCTGCCCTCAGGAGTTTGAAGCACGTCACAGTCATTCAATCATTGAATCCTACTCAGAATACCACAGACAAGGTTAGACCTTCCGGATTCTCTTGAATGCCGCCATCAGTTCTTGCCTATACCACGAAGATTCCGATTAAGAAATCCAAGAGATAAACATTAGAGCCTTGTTTGCTTGTAGAACAGAAGTGGTTGTCAGGCACTCGTTCATGGGTGAGAATGATGATGAGTGTCACATAATCATCACATTCATCATGTTCTTGGGTGCAAATGAATATCTTAGAACAAGAACAAGCGGAATTGAATAGAAGAACAATAGTAATTGCATTAATACTCCAGGTACAGCAGAGCTCCACACCTTAATCTATGGTGTGTAGAAACTCCACCATTGAAAATACATAAGAACAAGGTCTAGGCATGGCTGAATGGCCAGCCTCCTAAAGAGGTTTCAATCATAAAAACATGATCAAAAGATGAAAATACAATAGTAAAAGGTCCTATTTATAGGAAACTAGTAGCTTAAGAATTACAAAGATGAGTAAATGACATAAAAATCTACTTCCGGGCCCACTTGGTGTGTGCTTGGGCTGAGCAATGAAGCATTTTCGTGTAGAGACTCTTCTTGGAGTTTAACGCCAGCTTTGGTGCCAGTTTGGGCGTTTAACTCCCATTCTTGTGCCAGTTCCGGCGTTTAACGCTGGGAATTCTGAGGGTGACTTTGAACGCCGGTTTGGGCCATCAAATCTTGAGCAAAGTATGAACTATCATATATTGCTGGAAAGCCCAGAATGTCTACTTTCTAACGCCGTTGAGAGCGCGCCAATTGGGTTTCTGTAGCTCCAGAAAATCCACTTCGAGTGCAGGGAGGTCAGAATCCAACAGCATCTGCAGTCCTTTTCAGTCTCTGAATCAGATTTTTGCTCAGGTCCCTCAATTTCAGCCAGAAAATACCTGAAATCACAGAAAAACACACAAACTCATAGTAAAGTCCAGAAAAGTAAATTTTAACTAAAAACTAATAAAAATATACTAAAAACTAACTAAATCATACTAAAAACATACTAAAAACAATGCCAAAAAGCATACAAATTATCCGCTCATCACAACACCAAACTTAAATTGTTGCTTGTCCTCAAGCAACTGAAAATCAAATAAGATAAAAAGAAGAGAATATACTATAGACTCCAAATTATCAATGAAACTTAGCTCCAAATTAGATGAGCGGGACTAGTAGCTTTTTGCCTCCGAACAGTTTTGGCATCTCACTTTATCCTTTGAAATTCAGAATGATTGGCTTCTTTAGGAACTCAGAATCCAGATAGTGTTATTGATTCTCCTAGTTAAGTATGATGATTCTTGAACACAGCTACTTATTGAGTCTTGGCCGTGGCCCAAAGCACTCTGTCTTCCAGTATTACCACCGGATACATACATGCCACAGACACATAATTGGGTGAACCTTTTCAGATTGTGACTCAGCTTTGCTAAAGTCCCCAATTAGAGGTGTCCAGGGTTCTTAAGCACACTCTTTTTACCTTGGATCACAACTTTCTTTCTCTTTTTTTTTCTTTTCTTTTTCTTTCTCCCCTTTTTTTCTTTCTTTTTCTTTTTCGTTTTCTTCTTCTTTTTTTTTTTTTTTTGTATTCACTGCTTTTTCTTGCTTCAAGAATCATTTTTTTATGATTTTTCAGATCCTCAGTAACATGTCTCCTTTTTCATCATTCTTTCAAGAGCCAACATTCATGAACCACAAATTCAAAAGACATATGCACTGTTCAAGCATACATTCAGAAAACAAAAAGTATTGCCACCACATCAAACTAATTAAGCTAGTTTTAAAGATGAATCAAAATCCTGTACTTCTTGTTCTTTTGTGATTAAAACATTTTTCATTTAAGAAAGGTGATGGATTCATAGGACATTCATAACTTTAAGGCATAGACACTTAAGACACTAATGATCATAAGATACAAACATGGATAAACATAAGCACTAAAATTCGAAAAACAGGAAAATAAAGAACAAGGAGATTAAAGAACGGGTCCACCTTAGTGATGGTGGCTTGTTCTTCCTCTTGAAGGTCTTATGGAGTGTTTGAGCTCCTCAATGTCTCTTCCTTGTCTTTGTTGCTCCTCTCTCATGATTCTTTGATCTTCTCTAATTTCATGGAGGAGGATGGAATGTTCTTGGTGCTCCACCCTTAGTTGTCCCATGTTGGAACTCAATTCTCCTAGGGAGGTGTTTAGTTGCTCCCAATAGTTTTGTGGAGGAAAGTGCATCCCTTGGGGCATCTCAGGGATTTCATGATGAGAGGGGTCTCTTGTTTGCTCCATCCTTTTCTTAGTGATGGGCTTATCCTCATCAATGGGGGTGTCTCCTTCTATGTCAACTCCAACTGAATAACAGAGGTGACAAATGAGGTGAGAAAAGGCTAACCTTGCCAAGGTGGAGGACTTGTCCGCCACCTTATAGAGTTCTTGGGCTATAACCTCATGAACTTCTACTTCTTCTCCAATCATGATGCTATGAATCATGATGGCCCGGTCTAGAGTAACTTTGGACCGGTTGCTAGTGGGAATGATTGAGCGTTGGATAAACTCCAACCATCCTCTAGCCACGGGCTTGAGGTCATGCCTTCTTAGTTGAACCGGCTTCCCTCTTGAATCTCTCTTCCATTGAACGCCCTCTTCATAAATGTCTATGAGGACTTGGTCCAACCTTTGGTCAAAGTTGACCCTTCTTCATGGCCACAACTTCATAGAAGTGGTCTTGATGCACCCTTGAGATGAATCTCTCCATCTCCCATGACTCGGAGGTGGAAGCTTTTGCCTTCCCTTTCCTCTTTTTAGAGGTTTCTCCGGCCTTGGATGCCATAAATGGTTATGGAAAAACAAAAAGCAATGCTTTTACCACACCAAACTTAAAAGGTTTGCTCGTCCTCGAGCAAAAGAAGAAAGAAGAGAGTAGAAGAAGAAGAAAATGGAGGAGATGGAGGAGGCTTATGTTTCGGCCAAAAGGGGAAAAAGTAGTGTTTAGGGTGTGTGAAAATGAAGAAGTGAAGAAGGGTTTATATAGGGGTGATGGGAGGGGTAGGGTTCGGCCATTATGGGTGGGTTTTGGGAGGGAAAGTGGTTTGAATTTGAATGGTGAGGTAGGTGGGGTTTTATGAAGGATGGATGTGAGTGGTGAAGAGAAAGATGGGATTGGATAGGTGAAGGGTTTTTGGGGAAGAGGTATTGAAGTGATTGGTGAATGGGTGAAGAAGAAAGAGGGTGGTGGGGTAGGTGGGGATCCTGTGGGGTCCACAGATCCTGAGGTGTCAAGGAAAAGTCATCCCTGCACCAAATGGCATGCAAAATCATGTTTTGAGCCAATTCTGGCGTTAAACGCCGGGCTGGTGCCCATTTCTGGCGTTTAACGCCAGGTTCTTGCCCTTTCCTGGCGTTTAACGCCAGTCTGGTGCCCCTTTCTGGCGTTAAACGCTCAGAATGGTGCCAGACTGGGCGTTAAATGCCCATCTGCTAGCCTTACTGGCGTTTAAACGCCAGTAGGTTCTTCCTCCAGGGTGTGCTGTTTTTCTTCCTGTTTTTCATTCTGTTTTTGCTTTTTCAATTGATTTTGTGACTTCTCATGATCATCAACCTACAAAATAAAATAAAATAACAAAGGAAAATATATAAAATATAACATTGGGTTGCCTCCCAACAAGCGCTTTTTTAATGTCAGTAGCTTGACAGAGGGCTCTTCATGGAGCCTCACAGATGCTTAGAGCAATGTTGGAACCTCCCAACACCAAACTTAGAGTTTGAATGTGGGGGTTCAACACCAAACTTAGAGTTTGGTTGTGGCCTCCCAACACCAAACTTAGAGTTTGACTGTGGGGGCTCTGTTTGACTCTGATTTGAGGGAAGCTCTTCATGCTTCCTCTCCATGGTGACAGAGGGATATCCTTGAGCCTTAAACACAAAGGATTCTTTATTCACTTGAATGATCAGTTCACCTCCATCAACATCAATCACAGCCTTTGCTGTGGCTAGAAAGGGTCTGCCAAGGATGATAGATTCATCCATGCACTTCCCAGTCTCTAGGACTATGAAATCAGCAGGGATGTAATGGTCTTCAATTTTTACCAAAACATCCTCTACAAGTCCATAAACTTATTTTCTTGAATTGTCTGCCATCTCTAGTGAGATTCTTGCAGCTTGTACCTCAAAGATCCCTAGCTTCTCCATTACAGAGAGAGGCATGAGGTTTACACTTGACCCTAAGTCACACAGAGCCTTCTTAAAGGTCAATGTGCCTATGGTACAAGGTATGGAGAACTTCCCAGGGTCCTGCCTCTTTTGAGGTAATTTCTGCCTTGACAAGTCATCCAATTCTTTGGTGAGCAAAGGAGGTTCGTTCTCCCAAGTCTCATTTCCAAATAACTTGTCATTTAGCTTCATGATTGCTCCAAGGTATTTAGCAACTTGCTCTTCAGTGACATACTCATCCTCTTCAGAGGAGGAATACTCATCCGAGCTCATGAATGGCAGAAGTAAGTTCAATGGAATCTCTATGGTCTCATTTTGAGCCTCAGATTCCCATGGTTCCTCATTGGGGAACTCAGTGGAGGCCAGTGCACGCCCATTGAGGTCTTCCTCAGTGGCATTCACTGCCTCTCCTTCCTCTCCAAATTCGGCTATGTTGATGGCCTTGCACTCTCCTTTTGGATTTTCTTCTGTATTGCTTGGAAGAGTACTAGGAGGGAGTTCAGTAATTTTCTTGCTCAACTGTCCCACTTGTGCCTCCAAATTCCTAATGGAGGACCTTGTTTCAGTCATGAAACTTTGAGTGGTTTTGATTAGATCAGAGACCATGGTGGCTAAGTCAGAGTGGTTCTGCTTAGAATTCTCTGTCTGTTGCTGAGAAGATGATGGAAAAGGCTTGCCATTGCTAAACCTGTTTCTTCCACCATTATTGTTGTTGAAACCTTGTTGAGGTCTCTCTTGATTCTTCCATGAGAAATTTGGATGATTTCTCCATGAAGAATTATAGGTGTTTCCATATGGTTCTCCTAGGTAATTCACCTCTTCCATTGAAGGGTTCTCAGGATCATAGGCTTCTTCTTCAGATGAAGCATCCTTAGTACTGCTTGGTGCGTTTTGCATTCCAGACAGACTTTGAGAAATCAAATTGACTTGTTGAGTCAATATCTTGTTCTGAGCCAATATGGCATTCAGAGTATCAATCTCAAGAACTCCTTTCTTCTGATTAGTCCCATTGTTCACAGGATTCCTTTCAGAAGTGTACATGAATTGGTTATTTGCAACCATTTCAATTAGCTCTTGAGCTTCTGCAGGCGTCTTCTTCAGATGAAGAGATCCTCCAGCAGAGCTATCCAAAGACATCTTGGACAGTTCAGAGAGACCATCATAGAAAATACCTATGATGCTCCATTCAGACAGCATGTCAGAAGGACATTTTCTGATCAATTGTTTGTATCTTTCCCAAGCTTCATAGAGGGATTCTCCATCCTTCTGTCTGAAGGTTTGGACTTCCACTCTAAGCTTACTCAATTTTTGAGGTGGAAAGAACTTTGCCAAGAAGGCATTGACTAGCTTTTCCCATGAGTCCATGCTTTCTTTAGGTTGTGAGTCCAACCATATCCTAGCTCTGTCTCTTACAGCAAAAGGGAATAGCATAAGTCTGTAGACCTCTGGGTCAACCCCATTAGTCTTGACAGTGTCACAGATTTGCAAGAACTCAGCCAAAAACTGATGAGGATCTTCCAATGGAAGTCCATGGAACTTGCAATTCTGTTGCATTAGAGAAACTAATTGAGGCTTAAGCTCAAAGTTGTTTGCTCCAATGGCAGGGATAGAGATGCTTCTCCCATAGAAGTCGGGAGTAGGTGCAGTAAAGTCACCTAGCACCTTCCTTGCATTGTTGGCATTGTTGTTGTTTTTGGCTGCCATCGGTCCTTCTTCTTTGAAGATTTCTGTTAGGTCCTCTACAGAGAGTTGTGCCTTAGCTTCTCTTAGCTTTCGCTTCAAGGTCCTTTCAGGTTCAGGGTCAGCTTCAACAAGAATGCTTTTGTCTTTGTTCCTGCTCATATGAAAGAGAAGAGAACAAGAAAATGTGGAATCCTCTATGTCACAGTGTAGAGATTCCTTGAGGTGTCAGAGGAACAGAAAATTAGAAGGAAGAGGTAGAAGAATTCGAACTTAGTGAGATAGAGTTCGAATTGTGCATTGAGGAGGAGTAGTACTCCATAAATAGAAGGATGTGAGAAGAGGGGAAGAGCTTTTTCGAAAATTAAGTAAAAGACTTTGAAAACATTTTGAAAAACACTAATTAATTTTCGAAAATAAGAGTGGGAAAGAAATCAAGTGATTTTTGAAAAAGATTTTGAAATTAGAAATCAAAAAGATTTGATTGAAAACTGTTTTGAAAAAGATGAGGTTAAGAAGATATGATTGGTTTTAGAAAATATATGATTGAGAAGATATGATTTGAAAACAATTTTAAAAAGATTTGATTTTAAAAATTAATAACTTGGCTATCAAGAAAAGATATTATTCAAACATTAAACCTTTCTCAACAGAAAAGGCAACATACTTGAAATGTTGAATCAAATCATTAATTGATAGCAAGTATCTTTGAAAAAGGAAAGAAATTGATTTTGAAAACATTTGATTGAAAAGATATGATTTGAAAAAGATTTGATTTTGAAAAACTTTGAAAACTTGAAAAAAAATTTGATTTGAAAACAAAATCCTCCCCCTTGTGCCATCCTGGCGTTAAACGCCCAGAATGGTGCACATTCTGGCGTTTAACGCCCAATGCACTACCTTTTTGGGCGTTAAACGCCCAACCAGGCACCCTGGCTGGCGTTTAAACACCAGTCTGTCCTTCTTCACTGGGCGTTTTGAACGCCCAGCTTTTTCTGTGTAATTCCTCTGCTGCATGTTCTGAATCTTCAGTTCCCTGTACTATTGACTTGAAAAGACACAAATTAAAATTTTTTTGGATTTTTAATAATGAAGAATAATCAAAATGCAACTAAATAACAATGCATGCAAGACACCAAACTTAGCAGTTTGTATACTACTGACACTAATGAGGATGCATATGAGACACATAAACACTCAAGTCAAGAGAATTCAAAGATCAGAGTAAGAAATCATCAAGAATTACTTGAAGATCCTTAAGACACATGAATGAATGCATGCAATTGACACCAAACTTAAGATGAGACACTAGACTCAAACAAGAAACATAAAATATTTTTGGTTTTTATGATTTTGTATAAATTTTTTTTTTTGGATTTTTCGAAAATTAAGTAGAAAAGAAAATAAAGGTATCAAAATTCTTAATGAGAATTCCAGGAATCATGCAATGTTAGTCTAAAGCTTAAGTCTAAAGGAATTAGACATGGCTAGCCAAGCTTCAGCAGGACATTACATTCAGGAGCTAAATTGATGATAATCAATCAGCTTTGGTGATGATAAGAACATCACCTTGAAACACTAAAATTCACTCTTAAGAACTCTGAAGAAAAATACCTAATCTAAGCAACAAGATGAACCGTCAGTTGTCCATACTCGAACAATCCCCGGCAACGGCGCCAAAAACTTGGTGCACGAAATTGTGATCATCAATGGCGCCATCAACATGGTACGCTCATTGCAATCTCAACTCTTTATCACAACTCCGCACAACTATCCAGCAAGTGCACTGGGTCGTCCAAGTAATAAACCTTACGCGAGTAAGGGTCGATCCCACGGAGATTGTTGGTATGAAGCAAGCTATGGTCACCTTGTAAATCTTAGTCAGGCAGACTCAAATGGGTATAGATGATGAATAAAACATAAAGATAAAGATAGAGATACTTATGTAATTCATTGGTGGGAATTTCAGATAAGCGTATGAAGATGCTGTGTCCCTTCTGCCTCTCTGCTTTCCTACTGTCTTCATCCAATCCTTCTTACTCCTTTCCATGGCAAGCTTATGCAAGGGTTTCACCGTTGTTAGTGGCTACCTCCCATCCTCTCAGTGGAAATGTTCAACGCACCCTGTCACGGCACGGCTATCCATCTGTCGGTTCTCGATCAGGCCGGAATAGAATCCATTGATTCTTTTGCGTCTGTCACTAACGCCCCGCCCTCAGGAGTTTGAAGCACGTCACAGTCATTCAATCATTGAATCCTACTCAGAATACCACAGACAAGGTTCGACCTTCCGGATTCTCTTGAATGCCGCCATCAGTTCTTGCCTATACCACGAAGATTCCGATTAAGAAATCCAAGAGATAAGCATTAGAGCCTTGTTTGCTTGTAGAACAGAAGTGGTTGTTAGGCACTCGTTCATGGGTGAGAATGATGATGAGTGTCACATAATCATCACATTCATCATGTTCTTGGGTGCAAATGAATATCTTAGAACAAGAACAAGCGGAATTGAATAGAAGAACAATAGTAATTGCATTAATACTCGAGGTACAGCAGAGCTCCACACCTTAATCTATGGTGTGTAGAAACTCCACCGTTGAAAATACATAAAAACAAGGTCTAGGCATGGCCGAATGGCCAGCCTCTCAATGATCTAAGATAGCCTAAGGACAAAGATAGCTACCAAGATCTCTCAATACAATAGTAAAAGGTCCTATTTATAGGGAACTAGTAGCCTAAGGTTTACAGAGATGAGTAAATGACATAAAAATCCACTTCCGGGCCCACTTGGTGTGTGCTTGGGCTGAGCAATGAAGCATTTTTGTGTAGAGACTCTTCTTGGAGTTAAACGCTAGCTTTTGTGCCAGTTTGGGCGTTTAACTCCCATTTTGGTGCCAGTTCCGGCGTTTAACGCTGAAATTTCTGAAGGTGACTTTGAACGCCGGTTTGGGCCATCAAATCTTAGGCAAAGTATGGACTATCATATATTGCTGGAAAGCCCAGAATGTCTACTTTCCAACGCCGTTGAGAGCGCGCCAATTTGGCTTCTGTTGCTCCAGAAAATCCACTTCGAATGCAGGGAGGTCAGAATCCAACAGCATCTGCAGTCCTTCTCAGTCTCTGAATCAGATTTTTGCTCAGGTCCCTCAATTTGAGCCAGAAAATACCTGAAATCACAGAAAAACACACAAACTCATAGTAAAGTCCAGAAAAGTGAATTTTAACTAAAAACTAATAAAAATATACTAAAAACTAACTAAATCATACTAAAAACATACTAAAAACAATGCCAAAAATCGTACAAATTATCCGCTCATCAGCGAGCTACCTTTTGTTTTTCAAAATAAAAAGTTGCTAAACAAGCAACTAGGAAATGTCAATGAAAAGTCTTAAAAGCCCACAAGCCGGGCCAACTATACATCCAGAAAGAGATCAGCAAACATCTGGAGCCTTCTTGGCAGCGTCAGGACAAGGGGAAGGAGGACGAGTTTGAAGGGGCACGGCATCTACGGTTCCATCATCCCGGTTTAGAATTTGGCAATCCGAATCAGATGTAACGGGAGGAACAGAGGAGGTCGACACCTTAAGAGAAGGCACTAGGGGAGGATCAGCCTCATCATTATCCTGGTCATCAGGGACAATCTTACTATCCCTCACGACATTGTCCAGGCTGATGAGAGTCAAGTCGGCATCAGGAGCAACAACCCG
The DNA here is from genome assembly GCF_014773155.1 of Arachis stenosperma. Classification (NCBI taxonomy): domain Eukaryota; kingdom Viridiplantae; phylum Streptophyta; class Magnoliopsida; order Fabales; family Fabaceae; genus Arachis; species Arachis stenosperma. The sequence continues at coordinate 58,644,745 of NC_080383.1, forward strand.
GAACTGCTCCATCAGGTTCTCGGAGGCAGCAGTTACGCTACCCACAAGGTGACCTTGAAGCTCACCATAATTAACCCGAGCTGTTTCCAAATCCTCCCGAAGATGCATCAATTCTCTATAAGCCGAGACATAGCTATCCTTATGTTTCAATGCCATGTCTTCGGCCAGCTTCAAAGAAGCAGCAAGGGCAATAGAGCTGGCCTTCTTACCCTCTAGCTCCTTCTCCACCTTCGCCAACTTCACCTCCAACTCCTCCTTCAGACCCTTGATTCGATCAAATTCTGACTTGGCCTCTTCCATAAAGGATTTTGTGGCATGAATCGGAATCCTCTGAATTGTTTGGAATATAGCGGCACCCATATGAACCATCTTCACACTAATTTTAGTGATAAAATCCAGATGCTGAAGAAAAGAAACATCGTCCATAGAAAGCCCACCATAGGGGGCAATTTGCTGGTCGACAAACTCGATAGCATCAAAATCTGGCGCATCCAAGTTAAAGGGCTCGGATGACTTTTGCTTCTTACAAGGAGGGGCACCAGGAGCTACAGCAGAAGTTTGCGGAGGATCGACCAAACGAACCCGAGGAATAGGAATTGCTTTCCTCGGCCCGGGAGAACTAGGTACAATAGGTTTAACTGGAACCTGGGAAGATCCCTCTCCGGCCGCCTTGGCCGAAATGTTTAAAGCAGCAGTTGCCTTCTTTGCCTTCTTGAAGGCCTTCATAGAGTCATTATTCTTCGACATCTCTGAAGAACACAAAATCAACCACAAAAGACAAATTACAACATAGAAGAAGAAAAAAGCTCAGAAAGCAAGTATAAAAATAAAGCAGACAGTACCCAAAGCAGCCCGAACCAAAGATGGATCACTCAAAAATCTCTTCGTATCCAGATGGGGAGGCTTCCCCCACAAATCTTCAAGAACAACTACAAAGGCCCGCTCAACCTCACTAAGCATTTCCCATGTGAAACGTGGCACTCTTACATTCTTTTGCCACTCTAGAGGAAAAGCAGGCTCGTCATTTTCATCAAGAAAAAAGGGGCGGGCCCCCTCGACAGCTCGAACTTTAAAGAAGTAGTTATTGAAGTCCTTAAAGGACTCGTCATACATCGCAAACACTTTATGGCCCTGGGCGGACCGGAAAGAAACCCAAGAAGCTCTCTTTTTTGAAGAACCGCCAGGCTTGGCGGAAACAAACAAGTAAAGAAAAAGAGTATGAGAAGGTGTTACATCTAGTTCACGACAGAGAAGTTGGAAAATTTTAATGAAACCCCAGGAATTCGGGTGAAGCTGGGATGGAGCAATGTTACACGACCACAACAGGTCAGTTTCAAAAGCAGTAAAAGGAAAAGTAACATTCAACTGGCTGAAAAAGTATTCATAGGCAAAGAAGAAGGGACGCTCCCTCTTAATGGAAGTCGGAAAGCAAACCCTCTCATCAGAATCAGGAGCAACAAGCTCGTAATCCCCCTCGCGAGCATTGTTACCACAAATCCTATGACGCTTCCTTAGCTCTGTGCAAAATTTAGCATCTACAACGGAAACACACAACAAAACAAGGGAGTCCAACCAATCGGGCATCCCCTCGGGAACTCTGAAAGACATCTCTACAATGTTATTGCGAGAAGACATGAGGCCAACTAAATCCTACAAGTAAGAAAAGAAGATAGGGGTTACGACAAACATCTCGGATAGGAAGAAAACAACTCGGTCAATACTTTTCAGATGATGAAACCACGAAAAGGAAAACCCCAAGACTCAAACCAAAAGTCCTGGGGCATCCTTTGGAGGCAATAACAAAGCAAGGATTCAAGAAATTTCTACAGCTTACGCCCCGGAACTCATCAGAAAGAAAATAAAGTCTCAAAGGAAACAAAGGAAGTAAAAACAAAAACACAAAGTCACCACCTTTCTACAGTCTATCAGCAAAAAGCATTATCAAACATAAAAAATGCCAAGCAAAAAATCACCAAAGACGCAAACTTTTTCAGAATCAAGCAAAAATCATCATCAAAGGCGCAACCAAAAGCGGCGACAACATGCAAAAGCCCTAAGAAAAGATTCAAGCAACAAGAAAAGCAAAAGACTCGCACCAAAAAAACGAAGAAAATCCAGAACACGCAAACAATCAGGCATGGTAAAAACGGAAAGATCCCAACTTTCTCTGAGCAAAATTTAAACTTTCTACCGACATATAAAAGGAACAGAGGAAGAAAAATTGAACCTGGAGAAATAGAAGAAAAACCTCGAAGGAGAGCCGAAGAGCAGAAGCAACAAAGTCACCCCTCGAAGCGAAAGACCGCAAAAGATAGAAGGAGAAAATCTGGTAATCACCCCTCTTCCATAGAGAGCAATGACAAAACAGACGTTGCAGGAAGAAGTTACGAAAGAAACAGAAAATGAGAGAGTAAAGGGAGAAGTTACGAAGAAGAGCGAAGAAGAAAAACTGTTTTTGATTGAGAAAATTCAAAATAAAAGCCAGGAGAAAACGGGGCAATTAATACCAATTAATGAAGGTGTTCCGTGGGTTAACTGAAACTGTAGGTCGATCTCGGACGAGATCTTCTGTATTGGTCGGAGTCGACGTGTCCGGCAGGTGTACGGCGGCCGGAGCTGGGGTGTCCGACTTGTTGGACTTGGTGGTGGTGCTGATCCTTCGTCCCTGGAGGGTGTGGGGTACCTGCAAGGGACTCCGATGCTTAAGTTAGCAAGGGTATTAAGCAGGTATTTGGTAGAATCAGAGTATGAGTTATACCTGGGTGCTCCAGTGTATTTATAATGGTGAGATATGGCCTCCTGTGGATAAGATAAGTTAGTTATCTTTATCTTATCTTTATCTTATCTCTTAATGAGGTCATCTTTATGGGAACTGCCTTTATCTCTACGGGCTTGGGTTGCCCTTGGATTTGGGACATGTCCCTCTTATTTGGGCCCTTTGTTTGGGCTTTCCTGTGACTTGTCCGAGCTCTTTAAGAAGAGGTCGGGTTGTCCTGACCTGAAGAGGTCGGTTGCTTTGTCTGTAGAACATCCCGGATCGGACAGCTCGATCCAGGGTATGAACAGTGCCCCTGCTTGAGCTCGGTCTTCTTTTTTCGAGGCCGAGTCTTTTGACTTCGGTCCTTTCTTCAGTGAAGTCGAACTCAAGCATTTTGTCGATTCCTTTCTTTGTAGAGTCTTTTTTGAATGTAGAACGTTTTCCTCTAAAAGCGCGCGCTTTTGTATTAGCGCTTTTTTGGGAACGCAAGCGGTTTTAACATCCGCATTTAATTGGCATTAATTGCCCCATTCTCTCTTGGCTTTTATTTTGAATCTCTCAATCAAAAAACGGTTTCTCTTCTTCACTTCTTCTCCGTAACTCCTCCCTTTACTCTCTCATTTTCTATTTCTTGCCCAGAGTTTTGTAGTTTCTTCTTTGTGACGTCTGTTCTGCTACTGCGTTTTCGGAAGAGGGCTGATTCCACATTTTCTCCTTCTGTCTTTGCATTCTTCCACTTTGAGGGGGTGGCTTTGTTGCTTCTGCTCTTCAGCTTTCTTCGAGGTTTTCTTCTATTCTCCAGGTTAGTCCCATTTCGTGTTTCCTCGTTTATTTCTGATTTTGCGATGGAGTTTTCCTTTTGATCTTCCTTTTGGAGAAAGTTTGGATCTTTCTGTTTTTATCGTGCTTGACTTGTTGCATGCTATGGTTTTTTCTCTTTTTCGGTGCGAATCTTTTGTTTGCTTGAATCTTTTTCTTTTGCATGTTGCCGATGTTTCTGTTTGTGCCTTTGCTGTTTTTCCATTGGCCTTTTTGGTGTTCTGGTGAACAGTAGCAGTAGTGTTGGTAAACTGTAGGAGCAATGCTTTTCTTGATAAACTGTAGAAGGGTGGATTTTTTGCATTTTTTTGCTTCCTTTGCTTTCTTTTCTGGACTTTATTCTGATGAGTGCCGAGATGTAGATTGTAGAAATGATTTTGAGGACCCTTCTTGTTTACTGCCTCCAAGGGATGCTCCAAGACTTCTTCTCTTGAGTCTTGGGGTTTTTCCCTTTTTGGTTAATCCGTCCGTTTGAGATGTTTTGACCCATGTCCGAGATGTTTTTAAGTAATCCACTCTTCTTTTCTTTTTGTAGGATTTAGTTGGCCTCATGTCTTCCCGAAATAACGTTGTAGAGATGCCTTCCCAGGTTCCTGCGGGTATGGCCGATTGGGTGGACTCCATGGTTCTCTTGTGTGTTTCGCTGGCTGATTCTGAGTTTTGTGCTCAGCTTAGGCAGTTTCATAGTGTCTGTAGCAATTCTGGTGATGAGAAGAACTATGAACTTGTCCCTCCTTCTTCTGACGAGAGAGTCTGTTTTTCAACTCGGGTTGTTGATGGTCGCCCTTTCTTTTATGTTTATGACTTTTTCTTTGGTCCGCTGGGTATTACCCTTCCTTTTACTCAATTTGAAACCGACCTGTTATGGTCTTGTAATATTGCCCCCTCTCAACTTCACCCTAATTCCTGGGGTTTTATAAAGATTTTTCAATTGTTGTGCAATGGTTTTGGTATCCCTGCTTCCCAATCTCTCTTTTTTTATCTGTTTGTCTTGACTAAGTCCGGAGTGGTAAAAAAGAAGGCAGCTTGGGTCTCCTTTCGCTCTACCCATGGAAAGAAGGTCTTTTCCATGTTTGACGAGTCATTCCGTGATTTTAAAAACTACTTTTTCAAGGTCCGAGCTGTTGAAGAAGCTCGGCCCTTTTTTCTGGACGAAAATGATGAGCCTGCCTTTCCCCTGGAATGGCAAAAAGATGTGAGGGTCTCTAGGTATTCTTGGGACATGTTGGATGAGGCTGAGCGGGCCTTTGTGACTGTTTTGGAAGAGCGCTGGTGTCAGTCTCCCCATCTTGATACAAAGAAATTTCTAACCAATCCGTCTCTTCTTCAAACTGAACTGGGTATCTTGTGTTTTCTTTTGCTATCTGTTTATGTTTACTTGTAGCTGTATTTCTGACTTGTTCGATTTGTAGCTTGACTTCTGTTTTATTTGCAGAGGCAATGAAGAATAACGATTCCATGAAAGCTTTTAAGAGGGCGCAGAAGGCGACTGCTGCCAGGAATATTGCCGCCAAGGCGGCTGGGGAGGGGTCCTCCCAAGTGCGTGAGAAGCCATCAGTGCCGAGTTCCCCCATAGTGAAGAAAGCGATTCCGACACCTCGGGTCCGCTTGGTGGATCCTCATCCTGCTTCTGCCGTTCCATCTGCTGCCCCTCCAAGTAAGAAGCAAAAGTCGGTTGAGCCCTTCGACCTTAATGCCCCTGACTTCAATGCCATCGAGTTTATAGATCAACAAATTGGGCCCTATGGTACCCTTTCGAAGGACGATGTGTCCATCCTCCATCATTTGGAATTTATGGCCCGGAATCACGTGCAGATGGCGTTTATGGCGGCTGCTATACACCGGACTGCTCAAAGTCTCCCTCTTCATGCTACTAAGGCATTTATGGAGGAGGCAAAGCAAGAGTTTGACCGGATGAAGGGGCTGAAGGAGGAGCTCGAATTAAAGGTGACCAAGTTAGAGAAGGATCTAGAGAATGAGAAGGCGAGTTATCTTTCATTGGCGGCTTCTTTGAGGTTGGCCGAGGACACAGCCCTGATGCATAAAGATAGTTATGTTACAACTTATCGGGAGGTGATGTGTCTGAGGGGGGAGTTGGACAGTGCTCGGGAGGATTATTCTGAGCTCCAAGGTCATCTTGTCGGCAGCGTGACTGCTGCTTACGAGAACTTGAAGGAGCAAGTTCGGGTCATTAATCCCGAGACCGATCTCACCCTTTTCAGTTTAGACAATGTTGTCAGAGATGGCAAGATTGTCCCTGATGACGAGGGTGATGATGATGCTGATCCTCCTCCTGTGTCCTCTGCCAAAGTGTCGACTACCTCTGCTCCTCCGGTTGCACCTGATTCGGATTGCCATGTTCTGAACCGGGAGGATGGAACTATAGATGCCGTGCCTATTCAGACTCGTCCTCCTTCTCCTTGTCCTGATACTGCCAAGGATGCTCCTGATGTTTGCTGATCTTTTTTTGGATTCTCATGTTAGTTGGCCCGGCTTGTGGGCTCTTAAAACTTTTTATTTATTTGCTGACATTTTCTGGTTGTTTTGTCTGGCAACCTTTTTGAAAAACAAAAGTAGCTCATTATCCTTTTTTGATGGCCTCCGAGGCTTTAAAACTTTGTAGATCATATCAAGGTTTTTGATATTTTCTTCTGTTTTCTGAGAATGTTGGACCTTGCAGTTTGACCTTTTTGGATTGCCTCGTGCTTATCGTTTGTAGCTTGGATCCTCTGTAATTGTGTGGATCCGACTTGTTTTCTCGTTTTTGTAGGTATTTTTGGTATTTCTCCAACCAATTTCTTTGCGTTGATTCTCTTTATTTCTGTAATCCTCTTTCCTGGATCTTCGTCAGGTCTCTTTCAGGGATTACTTTTGTTCGTGGGAGTCCGACTTCGTTTAGGTCGGTCTCTTCTGAGTTATATCTGTAATCCTCTTTCTTGGATCTTTATCAGATCTCTTTCAGGGGTTACTTGTATAACTTTTCAGTAGCAAGAGTCCGACTTCGTTGTGTCGGTTTCCTTTAAGTTATTTTTCATAGTCCTCTTTCTTGGATCTTTGTCAGATCTCTTTCAGGGACTACTTGTATAACTTTTTAGTGATAGGAGTCCGACTTGGTTGTGTCGGTCTCCTTTAAGCTATTTTTCGTAGTTCTCTTTCTTGGATCTTTGTCAGATCTCTTTCAGGGACTACTTGTATAACTTTTTAGTGATAGGAGTCCGACTTGGTTGTGTCGGTCTCCTTTAAGTTATTTTTCGTAGTCCTCTTTCTTGGATCTTTGTCAGATCTCTTTCAGGGACTACTTGTATAACTTTTTAGTTTTGGGCTGACTTTGTTATGTCAGACCCTTCTAAGTTAAATTAATCCTCTTTAATAGGGTTGGCCAGACCTCTTTCCAGGGTTTACTTATAACTTGGTGATGAGCGGATAATTTATACGCTTTTTGGCATTATTTTTAGTATGTTTTAGTTAGTTTTTAGTATATTTTTTTTAGTTTTTAGTTAAAATTCACTTTTCTGGACTTTACTATGAGTTTGTGTGTTTTCCTGTGATTTCAGGTATTTTCTGGCTGAAATTGAGGGACCTGAGCAAAAATCTGATTCAGAGACTGAAATGGACTGCAGATGCTGTTGGATTCTGACCTCCCTGCACTCAAAGTGGATTTTCTGGAGCTACAGAAGCCCAATTGGCGCGCTCTCAACGGCGTTGGAACGTAGACATCCTGGGCTTTCCAGCAATTTATAATAGTCCACACTTTGCCCGAGATTTGATGGCCCAAACCGGCGTTCCAAATAAGCTCAAGAATGCCCGGCGTTAAACGCCGGAACTAGCACAAGAATGGGAGTTAAACGCCCAAACTGGCACAAAAGCTGGCGTTTAACTCCAAGAAAAGTCTCTACACATGAAAGCTTCAATGCTCAGCCCAAGCACACACCAAGTGGGCCCGGAAGTGGATTTTTATGTCATTTACTCATTTTTGTAAACCCTAGGCTACTAGTTTTCTACATATAGGACCTTTTACTATTGTATTCTCATCTTTGGACGCCTAGTTCTTAGATCATTGGGAGGCTGGCCATTCGGACATGCCTAGACCTTGTTCTTATGTATTTTCAATGGTGGAGTTTCTACACACCATAGATTAAGGTGTGGAGCTCTGCTGTACCTCGAGTATTAATGCAATTACTATTGTTCTTCTATTCAATTCAACTTGTTCTTGTTCTAAGATATCACTTGTTCCTCAACTTGATGAATGTGATGATCTGTGACACTCATCATCATTCTCACCTATGAACGTGTGCCTGACAACCACCTCTGTTCTATCTTAGATTGAGTGGATATCTCTTGGATCCCTTAATCGGAATCTTCGTGGTATAAGCTAGAATTGATGGCGGCATTCAAGAGGATCTGGAAGGTCTAAACCTTGTCTGTGGTATTCTGAGTAGGATTCAATGATTGAATGACTGTGACGAGCTTCAAACTCCTGAAGGCTGGGCGTTAGTGACAGACGCAAAAGAATCAATGGATTCTATTCCAACCTGATTGAGAACCAACAGATGATTAGCCGTGCCGTGATAGGGTGCGTTGAACATTTTCACTGAGAGGACGGGATTGTAGCCACTGACAACGGTGATGCTTGCCATGGAATGGAGTAAGAAGGAGTGGATAAAGACAGTAGGAAAGCAGAGAGACGGAAGGGACAAAGCATCTCCATTCGCTTATCTGAAATTCTCACCAATGAATTACATAAGTATCTCTATCTTTATGCTTTATTCATATATCATTCATAACCATTTGAATCTGCCTGACTAAGATTTACAAGGTGACCATAGCTTGTTTCATACCAACAATCTCCGTGGGATCGACCCTTACTCGCGTAAGGTTTATTACTTGGATGACCCAGTGCACTTGCTGGTTAGTTGTGCGAAGTTGTGATAAAGAGTTTAGATTGCAATTGAGCGTACCATGTTGATGGCACCATTGATGATCACAATTTCGTGCACCAAGTTTTTAGCGCCGTTGCTGGGGATTGTTTTGAGTATGGACAACTGACGGTTCATCTTGTTGGTTAGATTAGGTATTTATCTTCAGAGTTCTTAAGAATGAATTCTAGTGTTTCAAGGTGATGTTCTTATCATCACCAAAGCTGATTAATTCTTATCAATTTAGCTCTTGAATGCAATGTCCTGCTGAAACTTGGCTAGCCATGTCTAATTCCTTTAGACTAAAGCTTTAGACTAACATTGCATGATTCCTGGAATTCTCATTAAGAATTTTGATATCTTTATTTTCTTTTCCACTTAATTTTCGAAAAAAATCCAAAAAAATTACAAAATCATAAAAACCAAAAATATTGTATGTTTCTTGTTGAGTCTAGTGTCTCATGTTAAGTTTGGTGTCAATTGCATGTTTCTGTTCTTCTTGCATTCATTCATGTGTCTTAAGTGATCTTCAAGATGTTCTTGATAATTTCATTGCTCTTATCTTTAAATCTCTTGACTTGAGTGTTTTGTGTCTCTCATGTGCATTCTCATTTTGTTAGTGTCAGTAGTATACAAACTGCTAAGTTTGGTGTCTTGCATGCATTGTTATTTGATTTTAGTTGCATTTTGATTATTCCTCATTATTAAAAATCCAAAAAATTTTTAATTTGTGTCTTTTCAAGTCAATAGTACAGAGAATTGAAGATTCAGAACATTCAGCAGAGGAATTACACAGAAAAAGCTGGGCGTTCAAAATGCCCAGTGAAGAAGGCAAACTGGCGTTTAAACGCCAGCCAGGGTGCCTGGCTGGGCGTTTAACGCCCAAAAGGGTAGTGTTTTGGGCGTTAAACACCAGAATGGATACCATTCTGGGCGTTTAACACCAGGATGGCACAAGAGGGAAGATTCTGTTTTTAACTCAAATTTTTTTAAGTTTTCAAAATCTTTTCAAAATCAAATCTTTTTCAAATCAAATCTTTTCAATCAAATCTTTTTCAAAATCAATTTCTTTCCATTTTCAAGGATACTTGCTAATAATTAATGATTTGATTCAACATTTCAAGTATGTTGCCTTTTCTGTTGAGAAAGGTTTAATGTTTGAATCATCTCTTTCCTTGTTAGCCAAGTCATTAATTTTCAAAATCAAATCTTTTTAAATTGTTTTTCAAATCATATATTCTCAATCACATCTTTTTAAAACCATAACTTTTCAATCATATCTTCTTAATCACATCTTTTTCAAAATAGTTTTCAATCATATCTTTTTGATTTCTAATTTCAAAATCTTTTTCAAAAATCACTTGATTTCTTTTCCACTCTTGGTTTTCGAAAATCAATTAGTGTTTTTCAAAATGTTTTTAAAATATTTTTAATTTATTTTCGAAAATTTCTTCCCTTTTTCTCACATCCTTCTATTTATGGACTAACACCCCTCCTCAATGCACAATTCGAACTCTATCTCTCTTGATAAGTTCGAATTCTTATACTTCTTCCTTCTATTTTTCTTTTCCTCTGACACCTCAAGGAATCTCTATACTGTGACATAGAGGATTCCATATTTTCTTGTTTTCTTCTCTTTCATATGAGCAGGAGCAAAGACAAAAGCATTCTTGTTGAGGCTGACCCTGAACCTGAAAGGACCTTGAAGCGAAATCTAAGAGAAGCTAAGGCACAACTCTCTGCAGAGGACCTAACAAAAATCTTCAAAGAAGAAGAAACCATGGCAGCCGAAAACAACAACAATGCCAACAATGCAAGGAAGGTGCTGGGTGACTTTACTGCACCTACTCCCGACTTCTATGGGAGAAGCATCTCTATCCCTGCCATTGGAGCAAACAACTTTGAGCTTAAGCCTCAATTAGTTTCTTTAATGCAACAGAATTGCAAGTTCCATGGACTTCCATTGGAAGATCCTCATCAGTTTTTAGTTGAATTCTTGCAAATCTGTGACGCTGTCAAGACCAATGGGGTTGACCCTGAGGTCTACAGACTTATGCTATTCCCTTTTGCTGTAAGAGACAGAGCTAGGATATGGTTGGACTCACAACCTAAGGAAAGCCTGAACTCTTGGGAAAAGTTAGTCAATGCCTTCTTGGCAAAGTTCTTTCCACCTCAAAAATTGAGTAAGCTTAGAGTGGAAGTCCAAACCTTCAGACAGAAGGAAGGAGAATCCCTCTATGAAGCTTGGGAGAGATACAAACAATTGATCAGAAAGTGTCCCTCTGACATGCTTTCTGAATGGAGCATCAAAGGTATTTTCTATGATGGTCTGTCTGAACTGTCCAAAATGTCATTGGACAGCTCTGCTGGAGGATCTCTTCATCTGAAGAAGACGCCTATAGAAGCTCAAGAGCTCATTGAAATGGTTGCAAATAACCAATTCATGTACACTTCTGAAAGGAATCCTGTGAACAATGGGACGAATCAGAAGAAAGGAATTCTTGAGATTGATACTCTGAATGCCATATTGGCTCAGAACAAAATATTGACTCAGCAAATCAATATGATTTCTCAAAGTCTGTCTGGAATGCAAGCTGCACCAGGCAGTACTAAGGATGCCTCATCTGAAGAAGAAGCTTATGATCCTGAGAACCCTTCAATGGAAGAGGTAAATTACATGGGAGAACCCTATGGAAACACCTATAATTTTTCATGTAGAAATCATCCAAATCTCTCATGGAAGGATCAACAAAGACCTCAACAAGGTTTCAACAATAATAATGGTGGAAGAAACAGGTTTAGCAATGGCAAGCCTTTTCCATCATCTTCTCAGCAACAGACAGAGAATTCTAAGCAGAGCCACTCTGACTTAGCAACCATGGTCTCTGATCTAATCAAAACCACTCAAAGTTTCATGACTGAAACAAGGTCCTCCATTAGAAACTTGGAGGCACAAGTGGGACAGCTGAGCAAGAAAATTACTGAACTCCCTCCTAGTACTCTTCCAAGCAATACAAAAGAGAATCCAAAAGGAGAGTGCAAGGCCATTAACATTACCCACATGGCTGAACTAGGAGAGGAGGAAGAGACAGTGAACGCCACTGAGGAAGACCTCAATGGACGCCCACTAACCTCCATTGAGTTCCCTAATGAGGAACCATTGGAATCTGAGGCTCATACTGAGACCATAGAGATTCCATTGGATTTACTTCTGCCATTCATGAGCTCTGATGAGTATACTTCCTCTGAAGAGGATGAGTATGTCACTGAAGAGCAAGTTGCTAAATACCTTGGAGCAATCATGAAGCTAAATGACAAGTTATTTGGTAATGAGACTTAGGAGGATGAACCCCCTTTGCTCACCAAAGAATTGGATGACTTGTCTAGGCAGAGATTACCTCAAAAGAGACAAGATCCTGGGAAGTTCTCAATACCTTGCACCATAGGCACCATTACCTTTAAGAAGGCTCTGTATGACCTAGGGTCAAGTGTAAACCTCATGCTTCTCTCTGTAATGGAGAAGCTAGGGATCTTTGAGGTACAAGCTGCAAGAATCTCACTAGAGATGGCAGACAATTCAAGAAAACAAGCTTATGGACTTGTAGAGGATGTTCTGGTAAAGATTGAAGACCATTACATCCCTGCTGATTTCATAGTCATAGAGACTGGGAAGTGCATGGATGAATCCATCATCCTTGGCAGACCCTTCCTAGCCACAGCAAAGGCTGTGATTGATGTGGACAGAGGAGAACTGATCATTCAAGTGAATGAAGAATCCTTTGTGTTTAAGGCTCAAGGATATCCCTCTGTCACCATGGAGAGGAAGCATGAAGAGCTTCTCTCAAAACAGAGCCAAACAGAGCCCCCACAGTCAAACTCTATGTTTGGTGTTGAGAGGCCACAACCAACTTCTAAGTTTGGTGTTGAACCCCCACATTCAAACTCTAAGTTTGGTGTTGGGAGGTTCCAACATTGCTTTGAGCATCTGTGAGGCTCTACGAGAGCCCACTGTCAAGCTACTGACATCAAAGAAACGCTTGTTGGGAGGCAACCCAATGTTATATTTATCTATTTCCCTTTGTTATTTTATGTTTTCTGTAGGTTGATGATCATGGAAAGTCACAAAATCAATTGAAAAAGCAAAAACAGAATGAAAAACAGAAAGAAAAATAGCACACCCTGGAGGAAGAACCTGCTGGCGTTTAAACGCCAGTAAGGGCAGCAAATGGGCGTTTAACGCCCAGTCTGGCACCATTCTGGGCGTTTAACGCCAGAAAGGGGCACCAGACTGGCGTTAAACACCAGGAAAGGGCAAGAAGCTGGCGTTAAACGCCAGAAATGGGCACCAGCCCGGCGTTTAACGCCAGAATTGGCATAAAGAGCATTTTTGCTCGCCACTTGGTGCAGGGATAAATTTTCCTTGACACCTCAGGATCTGTAGACCCCACAGGATCCCCACCTACCCCACCACTCTCTTTCTTCTTCCCCAAAAACCCCTTACCTATCAAATTCCATCTTTCTCTTCACCACTCACATCCATCCTTCATAAAACCCCACCTACCTCACCATTCAAATTCAAACCACTTTCCCTCCCAAACCCACCCATTCATAACCAAACCATACCCCCCTCTCCACCCCTATATAAACCCATCTTCACTCCTTCATTTTCACACAATTTAAACACTACTTCTCCCCCTTTGCCGAACCACAAAGCCATCTCCATCTCCTCTATTTCTTCTTCTTCTACTCTCTTCTTTCTTCTTTTGCTCGAGGACGAGCAACCCTTTTAAGTTTGGTGTGGTAAAAGCATTGCTTTTTGTTTTTCCATAACTATTTATGGCATCCAAGGCCGGAGAAACCTCTAGAAAGAGGAAAGGGAAGGCAAAAGCTTTCACCTCCGAGTCATGGGAGATGGAGAGATTCATCTCAAGGGTACATCAAGACCACTTCTATGAAGTTGTGGCCTTGAAGAAGGTGATCCCCGAGGTCCCTTTCAAACTCAAAAACAGTGAATATCCGAAGATCCGACATGAGATCCAAAGAAGAGGTTGGGAAGTTCTTACCAACCCTATTCAACAAGTCAGAATCTTAATAATTCAAGAGTTCTATGCCAATGCATGGATCACCAAGAACCATGATCAAAGTGTGAACCCGGACCCAAAGAACTTGCTTACAATGGTTCGGGGGAAATGCTTAGATTTTAGTCCGAAAAATGTAAGGTTGGCATTCAACTTGCCCATGATGCAAGGAGATGAACACCCTTACACTAGAAGGGTCAACTTTGATCAAAGGTTGGACCAAGTCCTCAAAGACATTTGTGAAGAGGGCGCTCAATGGAAGAGAGATTCAAGAGGGAAGCCAGTTCAACTGAGAAGGCATGACCTCAAGCCCGTGGCTAGGGGATGGTTGGAGTTTATCCAACGCTCAATCATTCCCACTAGCAACCGGTCCGAAGTTACTATAGACCGGGCAATCATGATTCATAGCATCATGATTGGAGAGGAAGTAGAAGTTCATGGCGGACAAGTCCTCTACCTTGGCAAGGTTAGCCTTTCCTCATCTTATTTGTCACCTCTGTTATTCAGTTGGAATTGACATAGAGGGAGACATCCCCATTGATGAGGACAAGCCCATCACTAAGAAAAGGATGGAGCAAACAAGAGATCCCACTCATCATGAAATCCCTGAGATGCCTCAAGGGATGCACTTTCCTCCACAAAACTATTGGGAGCAAATCAACACCTCCCTAGGAGAATTGAGTTCCAACATGGGACAACTAAGGGTGGAGCACCAAGAACATTCCATCCTCCTCCATGAAATTAGAGAAGATCAAAGAATCATGAGAGAGGGGCAACAAAGGCAAGGAAGAGACATTGAGTAGCTCAAGCACTCCATAAGATCTTTAAGAGGAAGAACAAGCCGCCATCACTAAGGTGGCCTGTTCTTTAATCTCCTTGTTCCTTATTTTCCTGTTTTTCGAATTTTATGCTTATGTTTATCCATGCTTGTGTCTTGTGATCATTAGTGTCTTAGTATCTATGCCTTAAAGTTATGAATGTCCTATGAATCCATCACCTTTCTTGAATGAAAAATGTTCTTAATTGAAAAAGAGAAGAATTGCATGAATTTTGAATTTTATAACAGATTAATTATTTTGATGTGGTGGCAATACTTTTGTTTTCTGAATGTATGCTTAAACAGTGCATATGTCTTTTGAATTTGTTGTTCATGAATGGTTGGCTCTTGAAAGAATGATGAAAAAGGAGACATGTTACTGAGGATCTGAAAAATCATAAAAATGATTCTTGAAGAAAGAAAAAGCAGTGAATATTCAAAAGAAAAAGAAAAGAAAAAAATAATGAAGTTGTGATCCAAGGCAAAAAGAGTGTGCTTAAGAACCCTGGACACCTCTAATTGGGGACTCTAGCAAAGCTGAGTCACAATCTGAAAAGGTTCACCCAATTATGTGTCTGTGGCATGAAGGTATCCGGTGGTAATACTGGAAGACAGAGTGCTTTGGGCCACGGCCAAGACTCATAAAGTAGCTGTGTTCAAGAATCATCATACTTAACTAAGAGAATCAATAACACTATCTGGATTCTGAGTTCCTATAGAAGCCAATCATTCTGAATTTCAAAGGATAGAGTGAGATGCCAAAACTATTCAGAGGTAAAAAGCTAAAAGCCCCGCTCATCTAATTAATACTGATCTTCATAGATGTTTTTGGAATTCATTGCATATTCTCTTCTTTGTATCTTATTTGATTTTCAGTTGCTTGGGGACAAGCAACAATTTAAGTTTGGTGTTGTGATGAGCGGATAATTTATACGCTTTTTGGCATTATTTTTAGTATGTTTTTAGTATGTTTTAGTTAGTTTTTAGTATATTTTTATTAGTTTTTAGTTAAAATTCACTTTTCTGGACTTTACTATGAGTTTGTGTATTTTTCTATGATTTCAGGTATTTTCTGGCTGAAATTGAGGGACCTGAGCAAAAATCTGATTCAGAGACTGAAAAGGACTGCAGATGCTGTTGGATTCTGACCTCCCTGCACTCAAAGTGGATTTTCTGGAGCTACAGAAGCCCAATTGTGCGCTCTCAACGGCGTTGGAACGTAGACATCCTGAGCTTTCCAGCAATGTATAATAGTCTACACTTTGCCCGAGATTTGATGGCCCAAACCGGCGTTCCAAATCAGCTCAAGAATGCCCGGCGTTAAAGGCCGGAACTGGCACAAGAATGGGAGTTAAACGCCCAAACGGGCACAAAAGCTGGCGTTTAACTCCAAGAAAAGTCTCTACACATGAAAGCTTCAATGCTCAGCCCAAGCACACACCAAGTGGGCCCGGAAGTGGATTTTTATGTCATTTACTCATTTCTGTAAACCCTAGGCTACTAGTTTTCTACATATAGGACCTTTTACTATTGTATTCTCATCTTTGGACACCTAGTTCTTAGATCATTGGGAGGCTGGCCATTCAGCCATGCCTAGACATTGTTCTTATGTATTTTCAACGGTGGAGTTTCTACACACCATAGATTAAGGTGTGGAGCTCTGCTGTACCTCGAGTATTAATGCAATTACTATTGTTCTTCTATTCAATTCAGCTTGTTCTTGTTCTAAGATATCACTTGTTCCTCAACTTGATGAATGTGATGATCTGTGACACTCATCATCATTCTCACCTATGAACGTGTGCCTGACAACCACCTCCGTTCTACCTTAGATTGAGTGGATATCTCTTGGATCCCTTAATCGGAATCTTCGTGGTATAAGCTAGAATTGATGGCGGCATTCAAGAGGATCCGGAAGGTCTAAACCTTGTCTGTGGTATTCTGAGTAGGATTCAATGATTGAATGATTGTGAAGAGCTTCAAACTCCTGAAGGCTGGGCGTTAGTGACAGACGCAAAAGAATCAATGGATTCTATTCCAACCTGATTGAGAACCGACAGATGATTAGCCGTGCCGTGACAGGGTGCGTTGAACATTTTTACTGAGAGGACGGGATTGTAGCTTTATTCATAACCATTTGAATCTGCCTGACTAAGATTTACAAGGTGACCATAGCTTGCTTCATACCAACAATCTCCGTGGGATCGACCCTTACTCGCGTAAGGTTTATTACTTGGACGACCCAGTGCACTTGCTGGTTAATTGTGCGAAGTTGTGATAAAGAGTTTAGATTGCAATTGAGCGTACCATGTTGATGGCGCCATTGATGATCACAATTTCGTGCACCACTTGGGTTGACTTGGTCCGAATTCTGAACGTCGGCCAGTCTTTAAGTTATTATATTAGCTATTGATGAGCGGATAATTTATACGCTTTTTGGCATTGTTTTTAGGTAATTTTTAGTATGTTCAAGCTACTTTTAGGGATGTTTTCATTAGTTTTTATGTTAAATTCACATTTCTGGACTTTACTATGAGTTTGTGTGTTTTTCTGTGATTTCAGGTAATTTCTGGCTAAAATTGAGGGACTTGAGTAAAACTCTGAAAAAGGCTGATAAAAGGACTGCTGATGCTGTTGGAATCTGACCTCCCTGCACTCGAAATGGATTTTCTGGAGCTACGAAACTCCAAATGGCGCGCTCTCAATGGCGTTGGAAAGTAGACATCCAGAGCTTTCCAGAAATATATAATAGTCCATACTTTATTCGGGAATTGACGACGTAAAGTGGCGCTCAACACCAAGTACATGCTGCTGTCTGGAGTTAAACGCCAGAAACACATCATAACCCGGAGTTGAACGCCAGAAACACGCTATAACTTGGCATTCAACTCCAAGAGAAGCCTCAGCTCGTGGATAGATTAAGCTCAGCCCAAACATACACCAAGTGGGCCCCGGAAGTGGATTTATGCATCAATTACTTACTCATGTAAACCTTAGTAGCTAGTCTAGTATAAATAGGATAAGTTATTATTGTATTAGACATCTTTGTTCTCAGTTTTGTTTTATTCTTCATCTTAAGAGGCTATTGATCACATTTTAGGGGGCTGGCCATTCGGGCATGCCTGAACCTTTCACTTATGTATTTTCAACGGTGGAGTTTCTACACACCATAGATTAAGGGTGTGGAGCTCTGCTGTACCTCAAGTTTCAATACAATTACCAGTATTTTCTATACAATTCTCTTTTATTCTTATTCCAAGATATACGTTGCACTTCAACTTGATGAATGTGATGATCCGTGACACTCATCATCATTCTCACCTATGAACGCGCGTGACTGACAACCACTTCCGTTCTACCTTAGGCCGGGCACATATCTCTTAGATTCCCCAACAGAATCTTCGTGGTATAAGCTAGATAGATGGCAGCATTCATGGGAATCCGGAAAGTCTAACCTTGTCTGTGGCATTCCGAGTAGGATTTCGGTATTGAATGACTGTGACGAGCTTCAAACTCCTGAAGGCTGGGCGTTAGTGACAGGCGCAAAAGAATTAAGGGATTCTATTCCAACCTGATTGAGAACCGACAGATGATTAGCCGTGCTGTGACAGAGCATTTGGACTATTTTCACTGAGAGAATGGGATGTAGCCATCGACAAGGGTGATGCCTCCAGACGATTAGCCATGCAGTGACAGCGCATAGGACCATTTTCCCAAGAGGATGAAAAGTAGCCATTGACGACGGTGATGCCCTACATACAGCTTGCCATGGAAAGGAGTAAGAAGGATTGGATGAATGTAATAAGAAAGTAGAGATTCGAGAGGATTCTAGCATCTCCACACGCCTATCTGAAATTCCCACCATGGAATTATATGAGTAACTATTTACTATTTTATTTTCTGTTTATTATTTATTTTCGAACTTATCATAAACCATTTAATCTGCCTAACTGAGATTTACAATGTGACCATAGCTTGCTTCATACCAACAATCTCTATGGGATCGACCCTTACTCACGTCAGGTATTACTTGGATGACCCAGTACACTTGCTGGTTAAATTGAATGGAGTTGTGATCACAAATTCCAATAGAGCCAATTTTTAAATTTCATACAAGTACAAGGAGTATAACTTTAAGGATCACAATTTCGTCCACCAAGTTTTTGGCGCCGTTGCCGGGGATTGTTCGAGTATGGACAACTGACGGTTCATCTTGTTGCTCAGATTAGGTAATTTTCTTTTAAAAAATTTTTCAAAAATCTTTTTCAAAATTTTTCTTTTATTTTTCGTTTTTCCAAACTTTATTTTCGAAAAAATTAATAAAAATCCAAAAATTAATAAAATCATAAAAATAAAAAAATTATTTTGTGTTTCTTGTTTGAGTCTTGAATCAATCTTTAAGTTTGGTGTCAATTGCATTCTTTGAAAATTTTTCTTGCATTTTTCGAAAAAAAAAAATCATGCATTCATAGTGTTCTTCATGATCTTCAAGTTGTTCTTGGTAAGTCCTCTTGTTTGATCTTGATGTTTTCTTATTTTGTGTTGTTTGTTGTTTTTCATATGCATTTTTTGTTTGTTAGAGTCCATGCATTAAAGATTTCTAAGTTTGGTGTCTTGCATGTTTTCTTTGCACCAAAAATTTTTCAAAAATATGTTCTTGATGTTCATCATGATCTTCAAAGTGTTCTTGGTGTTCATCTTGACATTCATAGTGTTCTTGCATGCATTAAGTGTTTTGATCCAATATTTTCATGTTTTGGGTCATATTTGTGTTTTTCTCTCTCATAATTAAAAATTCAAAAATAAAAAAAAAATATCGCTTCCTTATTTTTCTCATAATTTTTGAAAATTTGAGTTGACTTAGTCAAAAATTTTCAAAATTAGTTGTTTCTTACAAGTCAAGTCAAATTTTCAATTTTAAAAATCTTATCTTTTCAAAATCTTTTTCAAAAATTATATCTTTTTCATTTTTTTTCTATTTTTCGAAACGTTCAAAAATCTTTTTCAAAATATTTTCAAAATCTTTTTCTTATCTTTATATCAAAATTTTCGAAAACTCACTAACAATTAATGTGATTCAAAAATTTGAAGTTTGTTACTTTCTTGTTAAGAAAGGTTCAATCTTTAAGTTCTAGAATCTTATCTTGTAGTTTCTTGTTAGTGAAGTAAGTAATTTTAAATTTTTGAATTAAATCTTTTTATCTTTTATCTTATCCTTTTCAAAAATTTTATCTTTTTCAAAATTTGATTTCAAAATATCTTATCTAATTTCTTATCTTATAATCTTTTCAAATTTGATTTTAATATCTTTTTTTTTTCAACTAACTATTTGACTTTTTGTTTGTTTCTTATCTTTTTCAAAACCACCTAACTACTTTTCCCTCTCTAATTTTCGAAAATACCTCCCTCTTTTTCAAAAATTCTTTTTAATTAATTAATTGTTTCAAATTTTAACTTTAATTTTATTTCTTCCTTTAATTTTCGAAATTACTAACACATTTTTTTTAAAATTATTTTCGAATTTCTCTCCCCCTCATCTCTTTCTATTTATTTTATTTATTTACTAACACTTCTCTTCATCTCTTATCACCTCCCCTATCCTTACTCTTTATACAGACTATTCATTCTTCTTCACTCTTCCCCCCTTTCTCTTTCTACTAACATAAAGGAATCTCTATACTGTGACATAGAGGATTCCTCTTCTTTTCTTGTTTTCTTCTCTTTCATATGAGAAGGAACAAGGACAAGAGCACTCTTGTTGAAATTGATCCTGAACCTGAAAGGTCTCTGAAGAGGAAATTAAGAGAAGCTAAATTACAACAATCCAGAAGTAACCTTTAAGAAATTTTCGAACAGGAGAAGGAGATGGCAGCCGAACCCAATAATGATAATGCAAGGAGAATGCTTGGTGACTTCACAAAACCAACGTCCAAATTTGATGGAAGAAGCATCTCCATTCCTGCCATTGGAGCCAATAATTTTGAGCTTAAGCCTCAACTAGTTGCTTTAATGCAACAGAACTGCAAGTTTTATAGACTTCCATCTGAAGATCCTTACCAGTTTTTAACTGAGTTCTTGCAGATTTGTGAGACTGTTAAGACGAATGGAGTTGATCCTGAAGTCTACAGACTCATGGTTTTCCCTTTTGCTGTAAGAGACAGAGCTAGAATATGGTTGGATTCACAACCTAAGGATAGCCTGGACTCCTGGGATAAGCTGGTCACGGCTTTCTTGGATGAATTCTTTCCTCCTCAAAAGCTGAGCAAGCTTAGAATGGATGTTCAGACCTTCAAACAAAAAGATGGTGAATCCCTCTATGAAGCTTGGGAAAGATACAAGCAGTTGACCAAAAGGTGTCCATCTGACATGTTTTCAGAATGGACCATATTAGATATATTCTATTATGGTCTATCTGAGTTTTCGAAAATGTCATTGGACCATTCTACAGGTGGATCTATTCACCTAAAGAAAACGCCTGAAGAGGCTCAAGAACTTATTGACATGGTTGCAAATAACCAATTCATGTACACTTCTGAGAGGAATTCCGTGAATAATGGGATGCCTCATAGGAAGGGAGTTCTTGAAATTGATGCTCTGAATGCCATATTGGCTCAGAACAAAGTGTTGACTCAGCAAGTTAACATGATTTCTCAAAGTCTGAATGGATGGCAAAATGCATCCAACAGTACTAAAGAGGCAACCTCTGAAGAAGCTTATGATCCTGAGAACCCTGCAATAGCAGAGGTAAATTACATGGGTGAACCTTATGGAAACACCTATAATTCATCATGGAGAAATCATCCAAATTTCTCATGGAAGGATCAACAAAAGCCTCAACAAGGCTTTAACAATGGTGGATGCAATAGGCTGAGCAATAGCAAGCCTTTTCCATCATCTTCTCAGCAACAGACAGAGAATTCTGAACAAAACACTTCTAATTTAGCCAATCTAGTCTCTGATCTGTCAAAGGCCACTTTCAGTTTCATGAGTGAAACAAGATCCTCCATCAGAAATCTGGAGGCACAAGTGGGCCAGCTGAGTAAGAAAGTCATTAAAATTCCTCCCAGTATTCTCCCAAGCAATACAGAAGAGAATCCAAAAGGAGAGTGCAAGGCCATTGATGTAATCAATATGGCCGAATGCACAAGGGAGGAGGAGGACGAAAATCCTAGTAAGGAAGACCTCCTGGGACGTCTCTCAAGCAAGAAGGAGTTTCCTATTAAGGATCCAAAGGAATCTGAGGCTCATATAGAGACCATAGAGATTCCATTAAATCTCCTTCTACCATTCATGAGCTCTGAAGACTATTCTTCCTCTGAAGAGGATGAAGATGTGACTGGAGAGCAAGTTGCTCAATATTTAGGAGCTATCATGAAGCTGAATGCCAAGTTATTTGGTAACGAGACTTGGGAAAGTGAACCTCCCTTGCTCATTAGTGAACTAGATACCTGGATTCAGCAAATTTTACCTCAAAAGAGACAAGATCCTGGCAAGTTCTTAATACCTTGTACCATAGGCACCATGACCTTTGAAAAAAGCTCTATGTGATCTGGGGATCATTGAGGTACAACCTGCCTTATTCTCACTACAATTGGCAGACAAGTCATTGAGACAAGCTTATGGAATAGTAGAGGACGTGTTAGTAAAGGTTGAAGGCCTTTACATCCCTGCTGATTTCATAATCTTAGACACTAGGAAGGAAGAGGATGAATGCATCATCCCTGAAAGACCTTTCCTAGCTACAGCAGGAGCTGTGATAGACGTCAACAGAGGTGAATTAGTCCTTCAATTAAATGGGGACTACCTTGTGTTTAAGGCACATGGCCATCCTTCTGTGACAAAAGAGAGTAAGCATGAAGAGCTTCTCTCAGTTCAGAGTCAAGAAGAGCCCCCACAGTCAAACTCTAAGTTTGGTGTTGGGAGGCCACAACTAAACTCTAAGTTTGGTGTTAAGACCCCATATCCAAACTCTAAGTTTGGTGTTGGGACTATACAACATTGACCTGATCACCTTGTGGTTCCATGAGAGCCCACTGTCAAGCTATTGACATTAAAGAAGCGCTTGTTGGGAGGCAACCCAATTTTTATTTATCTAATTTTTATTTTATTTTATTTTATTATTATTTTGTGTTTTATTAGGTACATGATCATGTGGAGTCACGAAAAAAATATATAAAAATTAAAAACAGAATCAAAAACAGCAGAAGAAAAATCACACCCTGGAGGAAGGACAGACTAGCGTTTAACGCCAGTAAGGAGCATCTAGCTGGCATTCAACGCCAGAACAGAGCATGAATCTGGCGCTGAACGCTAGAAACAAGCAACATTCTGGCGTTTGAACGCCAGGAATGTGCCTTGAGAAAAGCTGGCGCTGAACGCCAGTAACAAGCATGGAACTGGCGTTCAACGCCAGAAACATGCTACATATGGGCGTTGAACGCCCAGAACATGCTTCACATGGGCGTTGAACGCCCAGAACGTGCATCACCTCGGCGTTTAAATGCCAGAATGGTATGCAAAGGCATTTTACATGCCTATTTGGTGCAGGGATGGAATTCTTTGACACCTCAGGATCTGTGGACCCCACAGGATCCCCACCTAACATATTCCCACCTTACCTCCTAATCCTATAACACTCTTCCCCATGTCACACTTTCCAACAACTTCAATCTCTGAATCTCTCCTCCCAATAAACACTCTTTCCCAAAACCCTTCACCAATCACTTCAATCTCTCTTCCCCATCACCTCTTCACCACTCACATCCATCCACTCTTCCCTATAAACCCCACCTACCTTCAAAATTCAAAAACACTTTCCCACCCAAACCCACCCTAAAATGGCCGAACCTGCCCTCTCCCCTTTCCCTATATAAACCCCTCAATTCCACTTCATTTTCACACAACACAACCCCCTCTTCTATACCTTGGCCAAAACCCACACTCCACCTTCTCCTCAATATTTTCTTCTTCTTCTTCTTCTCTTCTTTCTTCTCTTGCTCGAGGGCGAGCAATATTTTAAGTTTGGTGTGGTAAAAGCATAAGCTTTTTTATTTTTCCATTACCATCAATGGCACCTATGGCCGGAGAATCCTCTAGAAAAGGGAAGATAAAAGCTTCCACCTCCGAGTCATGGGAGATGGAAAGATTCATCTCCAAAAGCCATCAAGACCACTTCTATGATATTGTGGCAAAGAAGAAGGTGATCCCTGAGGTCCCTTTCAAGCTCAAAAAAAATGAGTATCCGGAGATCCGACATGAGATCCGAAGGAGAGGTTGGGAAGTCCTAACCAACCCCATGCAACAAGTCGAAATCTTAATGGTTCAAGAGTTCTATGCCAATGCATGGATCACTAGGAACCATGATCAAAGTATGAATCCGAGTCCAAAGAATTATCTCACAATGGTTCGGGGGAAATACTTAGATTTTAGTCCGGAAAATGTGAGGTTGGCGTTCCACTTGCCCATGATGCAAGGAGATGTACGCCCCTACACTAGAAGGGTCAACTTTAATCAAAGGTTGGACCAAGTTCTTATGGACATATGTGTGGAAGGAGCTCAATGGAAAAGAGACTCCAAAGGAAAGCCAGTTCAACTAAGAAGACTGGACCTCAAGCCTATGGCTAGAGGATGGTTGGAGTTCATTCAACGCTCCATCATTCCCACTAGCAACCGATCTGAAGTTATTGTAGATCGGGCCATCATGATTCATAGCATCATGATTGGAGAGAAAGTAGAAGTTCATGAAGTCATCTCCAATGAAATCTACAAAATAGCCGAAAAGCCCTCCACCATGGCAAGGCTAGCTTTTCCTCACCTTATTTGCCATCTATGTTACTCAGCTGGAGTTATCATAGAAGGAGACATCTCCATTGAAGAGGATAAGCTCATCACCAAGAAGAGGATAGAGCAAGCAAGAGAGACCCTCCACGGATCTCAAGAGATGCATGAGGAAGCTCATCATCAAGAAATCCCTGAGATGCCTCAAGGGATGCACTTTCCTCCCAACAACTATTGGGAACAACTCAACACTTCCTTAGAAGATTTGAGCCACAATGTGGAACAATTAAGGGTGGAACATCATGAGCACTCCATCATTCTCCATGAAATAAGAGAAGATCAAAGAGCAATGAGGGAGGAGCAACAAAGGCAAGGAAGGGACATAGAAGAGCTTAAGGACATTGTTGGTCCTTCAAGAAGAAGACGCCACTAAGGTGGATTCATTTCTTGTTCTTATTTCTTTCTGTTTTTCGGTTTCTATGTTATGTTTATCTATATTTTGTGTCTCTACTTCATGATCATTAGTATGTAGTAACCATGTCTTAAAGCTATGAATAAAATCCATTAATCCTTCACCTCTCTTAAATGAAAAATGTTTTAATTCAAAAGAACAAGAAGTACATGAATTTAGAATTTATCCTTGAATTTAGTTTAATTATATTGATGTGGTGACAATACTTTTTGTTTTTTGAATGAATGATTGAACAGTGCATATGTCTTTTGATATTGTTGTTTATGAATGTTAAAACTGTTGGCTCTTGAAAGAATGATGAACAAAGAAAAATGTTATTGATGATCTGAAAAATCATGAAATTGATTCTTGAGGCAAGAAAAAGCAGTGAATAGCAAAAGCTTGCGAAAAAAAATGGCGAAAATAAAAAATAGAAAGAAAAAGAAAAAGCAAGCAGAAAAAGCCAATAGCCCTTAAAACCAAAAGGCAAGGGTAAAAAGGATCCAAGGCTTTGAGCATCAATGGATAGGAGGGCCCAAGGAAATAAAATCCAGGCCTAAGCGGCTAAATCAAGCTGTCCCTAACCATGTGCTTGTGTCATGCAGGTCCAAGTGAAAAGCTTGAGACTGAGTGGTTAAAGTCGTGATCCAAAGCAAAAGAGTGTGCTTAAGAGCTCTGGACACCTCTAACTGGGGACTCTAGCAGAGCTAAGTCACAATCTGAAAAGGTTCACCCAGTTATGTGTCTGTGGCATTTATGTATCCGGTGGTAATACTGGAAAACAAAGTGCTTAGGGCCACGGCCAATACTCATAAGTAGCTGTGTTCAAGAATCAACATGCTTAACTAGGAAAGTCAATAACACTATCCAAAATTCTAAGTTCCTAGAGAAGCCAATCATTCTAAACTTCAAAGGAAAAAGTGAGATGCCAAAACTGTTCAGAAGCAAAAAGCTACAAGTCTCGCTCATCTAATTATAATTAATATTCATTGATATTCTGAATTTATAGTATATTCTCTTCTTTTTATCCTATTTGATTTTCAGTTGCATGGGGACAAGCAACAATTTAAGTTTGGTGTTGTGATGAGCGGATAATTTATACGCTTTTTGGCATTGTTTTTAGGTAATTTTTAGTAAGTTCAAGCTACTTTTAGGGATGTTTTCATTAGTTTTTATGTTAAATTCACATTTCTGGACTTTACTATGAGTTTGTGTATTTTTCTGTGATTTCAGGTAATTTCTGGCTGAAATTGAGGGACTTGAGCAAAACTCTGAAAAAGGCTGACAAAAGGACTGCTGATGCTGTTGGAATCTGACCTCCCTGCACTCGAAATGGATTTTCTGGAGCTACAGAACTCCAAATGGCGCGCTCTTAATGGCGTTGGAAAGTAGACATCTAGAGCTTTCCAGAAATATATAATAGTCTATACTTTATTCGAGAATTGATGACATAAAGTGGCGCTCAACGCCAAGTACATGCTGCTATCTGGAGTTAAACGCCAAAAACACGTCATAACCCGGAGTTGAACGCCAGAAACACGCTATAACTCGGCGTTCAACTCCAAGAGAAGCCTCAGCTTGTGGATAGATCAAGCTCAGCCCAAACATACACCAAGTGGGCCCGGAAGTGGATTTATGCATCAATTACTTACTCATGTAAACCCTAGTAGCTAGTCTAGTATAAATAGGATAAGTTACTATTGTATTAACATCTTTGATCTCAGTTTTATTTTATTCTTCATCTTAAGAGGCTATTGATCACATTTTATGGGGCTGGCCATTCGGCCATGCCTGAACCTTTCACTTATGTATTTTCAACGGTGGAGTTTCTACACACCATAAATTAAGGGTGTGGAGCTCTGCTGTACCTCAAGTTTCAATACAATTACCATTATTTTCTATTCAATTCTCTTTTATTCTTATTCCAAGATATATGTTACACTTCAACTTGATGAATGTGATGATCCGTGACAATCATCATCATTCTCACCTATGAACGCGCGTGACTGACAACCACTTCTGTTCTACCTTAGGCCGGGCGCATATCTCTTAGATTCCCCAACAGAATCTTCGTGGTATAAGCTAGATAGATGGCGGCATTCATGGGAATCCGGAAAGTCTAACCTTCTCTGTGGTATTCCGAGTAGGATTCCGGGAATCCGGAAAGTCTAACCTTGTCTGTGGCATTCCGAGTAGGATTCCGGTATTGAATGACTGTGACGAGTTTCAAACTCCTGAAGGCTGGGCGTTAGTGACAGGCGCAAAAGAATCAAGGGATTCTATTCCAACCTGATTGAGAACCGACAGATGATTAGCCGTGCTGTGACAGAGCATTTGGACCATTTTCACTAAGAGGATGGGATGTAGCCATCGACAAGGGTGATGCCTCCAGACGATTAGCCATGCAGTGACAGCGCATAGGACCATTTTCCCAAGAGGATGAAAAGTAGCCATTGACGACGGTGATGCCCTACATACAGCTTGCCATGGAAAGGAGTAAGAAGGATTGGATGAATGTAATAAGAAAGTAGAGATTCGAGAGGATTCTAGCATCTCCACACGCCTATCTGAAATTCCCACCATGGAATTATATGAGTAACTATTTACTATTTTATTTTATGTTTATTATTTATTTTCAAACTTATCATAAACCATTTAATCTGCCTAACTGAGATTTACAAGGTGACCATAGCTTGCTTCATACCAACAATCTCTGTGGGATCGACCCTTACTCACGTAAGGTATTACTTGGATGACCCAGTACACTTGCTGGTTAAGTTGAATGGAGTTGTGATCATAAATTCCAATAGAGCCAATTTTTAAATTCCATACAAGTACAAGGAGTACAACTTTAAGGATCACAATTTCGTCCACCAAGTTTTTGGCGCCGTTGCCGGGGATTGTTCGAGTATGGACAACTGACGGTTCATCTTGTTGCTCAGATTAGGTAATTTTCTTTTCAAAAATTTTTCAAAAATCTTTTTCAAAATTTTTCTTTTATTTTTCGTTTTTCCAAACTTTATTTTCGAAAAAATTAATAAAAATCCAAAAAATTAATAAAATCATAAAAATAAAAAAAATTATTTTGTCTTTCTTGTTTGAGTCTTGAGTCAATATCATTCATAACCATTTGAATCTGCCTGACTAAGATTTACAAGGGGACCATAGCTTGCTTTATACCAACAATCTCCGTGGGATCGACCCTTACTCGCTTAAGGTTTATTACTTGGACGACCCAGTGCACTTGCTGGTTAGTTCTGCGAAGTTGTGATAAAAAGTTTAGATTGCAATTAAGCGTACCATGTTGATGGCGCCATTGATGATCACAATTTTGTGCACCACTTCGGTTGACTTGGTTCGACTTCTGAACGTCGGCCAGTCTTTATGTTATTATATTAGCTATCCGTAAGACCTCGTCAGGTTCTTTTTGGATTGCTTTCGATAACTTCTTACATTATTCTGTGTTCATTTTTGCCGATTTGTAGAAAATGGTTGGCGTCTTTAGATCGTCCTTTGGGTGAATCGCGTTTTCACCTTTATCGAACGATTGTCTTTATCGTGGTCGCGTAGTGAATTTGTTTTTCACTTTCTGCCGACCTGTTGCTTTATAATCAGACGATGAATACTTCAGATTAATGCATCTTGGAATTTTGTAGAATATCTAAATAAACTTTATTCAAAGAAAAAATGCAAATATATACATGTGGGAGTTTCCTTGTCCCTTTAAGTCGGGTATGATCTAGGTTTCTACATGGTGCCTCATTAAAAAACCTTTTCAGGAAAAAGAGCGCATCCATTTAGTGAGATCCTTTACCTTTTCTAACTGTAGTACCTTCTTAGGTTGCAGGCGTGCCATGATCAGGAAAACTCTCGTCCATCAAGCTCGGACAGTCTGTAGTAGCCCTTCCCCAGTACTTCAATGACTCGGTAGGGTCCTTTTCAGTTTGCTGCCAGCTTTCCTTCTCCGGGTCGAGTTGTTCCAATGTCATTTCTGATTAGGATGAGATCATTCTCTGCAAAACTTCTCGACACTACCTTTTGATTATATCTGGAAGCCATTCGTCGCTTTAGAGCTTCTTCCCTGATCCGAGCTCTTTCTTGGATTTCAGGTAACAAGTCGAGCTCTTCTCTCTGAAGTTGGGAGTTTGCTTGCTCATTGTAGTGGACTACTCGGGGAGATCCTTCTTCGATTTCTATTTGAATCATTGCTTTCGCTCCGTATGCCAGTCGAAATGGTGATTCATTTGTAGTAGAATGGGGGGTTGTTCGATACGCCCATAGGACTTGTGGAAGTTCCTCGGCCCAAGCTTCCTTTGCTTCTTGTAGCCTCCGCTTTAGTCTGGCCAATATGACTTTGTTGGCCGCTTCGGCTTGTCCATTGGCTTGGGGGTGTTCGACGGAGGTGAACTGGTGTTTTATGTTCAAGTCGG
Organism: Arachis stenosperma; assembly: GCF_014773155.1. NCBI lineage: Eukaryota > Viridiplantae > Streptophyta > Magnoliopsida > Fabales > Fabaceae > Arachis > Arachis stenosperma. The sequence goes on from NC_080383.1 coordinate 58,673,791, forward strand.
CCACCAATTTTCTGAAGCCTGCCTCTGTAAATTGGGTACCGTTGTCCATGGTGATGGAGTATTGTACCCCAAACCTCGTAATAATGTTCCTATATAGGAATTTTTGACTTCTTTGAGCGGTGGCGTTGGCTAGGGGTTCTGCCTCGATCCATTTTGTGAAATAGTCTACTCCTACTATGAGGAATTTTACTTGTCCCAATCCCTGTGGGAAGGGTCCGAGAAGGTCGAGTCCCCATTTCGCAAATGGCCAGGGTGAGGTCACGCTGATGAGCTTTTCTGGTGGGGCAATGTGAAAATTGGCATGCTTTTGGCATGGTGGGCATGTCCTCACAAATTCTGTAGCCTCCTTTTGTAGATTGGCTAATAAAATCCTGCCTGGAGTATCTTTTTGGTGAGAGCTTGCACTCCGGGATGATTACCACAATTGCCGCTGTGCACTTCCTCCAAGACTTCCTTTGTGTTGGAAGTCGGTACGCATTTTAGTAAAGGTGTTGATATCCCTCTTTTGTATAGTGTGTTGTTTATGATAGTGTAGTACTGTGCCTCCCTTTTCAGCCTCTTTGCCTCCTTTTCATCTGTAGGGAGTGCTTCTGCTTTGAGGTAGTTTATTATGGGGGTCATCCATCCTTGATCCCGACCTATTATGGCTAGGACTTTTTCTTCTTCCGCTATTGACGGGTTCTGTAGTATCTCCTGGATGAGGCTTCTGTTGTTGCCCCCTGGTTTGGTGCTGGCTAATTTTGAAAGGGCGTCAGCTCGGGCATTTTGCTCACGAGGTATGTGATAGATTCTATATTCCCCGAGTTGTCCGAGTTGTTCTTTGGTTTTATCCAAATATTTTTTTATAGTCGGATCTTTGGCTTGGTAGCTTCCTGTTATTTGTGAGGTGATGACTTGTGAGTCACTGTAGATGTTGAGTTTCTGAGCTCCAACCTCCCTAGCCAGCTTCAAACCTGCTAATAGTGCTTCGTATTCTGCCTGGTTGTTCGAGGCCGGGAATCTGAATTTAAGGGAGAGCTCAAGTTGAGTTCCTAGGTTGGTTTCGATTATCACACCCGCACCGCTTCCTGTTTTATTCGAGGATCCGTCCACGTATATGTTCTATTCTATGGGGATTTCCGGGGTGTCTGTGAATTCTGCGATGAAGTCGGCCAGGTGTTGTGATTTGATGGCTGTCCGCACCTCGTATTGGAGGTCGAACTCAGACAACTCAATTGCCCATTGTAGGATTCTTCCCGCTAGATCTGTTTTCTGCAATATCCCTTTTATGGGTTGGTTGGTCCAAACTTTAATGGTATGCGCTTGGAAATATGGGCGAAGCCGCCGGGATGTGAGGATCAGAGCGTAGGCAAACTTTTCTATTTTCTGGTAGTTCAGCTCAGATCCCTGTAGCGCTTTGCTGATGAAGTAGACGGGTTTTTGCCCATGTTCGTTTTCTCTGACTAGTGCTGAGGCTATTGCCCGGCTCTCTACTGCGAGATATAATATGAGCGGTTCTCCTTCTCGTGGCCGAGATAGGATAGGTGGCCGTCCTAAGAACTCTTTGAAGTCTCGGAAGGCTTGCTCACATTCTGTCGTCCATTCGAACTGTTTTCCCTTTCTTAAAGTAGCATAGAAGGGAAGAGATCTTATCGCAGCTCCTGCTAAGAATCGGGATAGAGCGGCTAGCCTCCCGTTGAGTTGTTGTACTTCTTTGACACAAGTTGGGCTCTTCATGTTGAGTATGGCTTGACACTTGTCTGGATTTGCTTCAATCCCCCTTTGTGTGAGTGGTGCGCGAAATTGTGAACAATACTTTTCACAACTCTCATAATCCCCGGTAATGAACCCCAAAAACTTGGTGTTCAATACCATGGCATAAACACAACTTTGCACAACTAACCAGCAAGTGCACTGGGTCGTCCAAGTAATAAACCTTACGCGAGTAAGGGTCGATCCCACGGAGATTGTTGGTATGAAGCAAGCTATGGTCATCTTGTAAATCTTAGTCAGGCAAACTCAAATGGATATGGTGATATACGAATAAAACATAAAGATAAAGATAGAGATACTTATGTAATTCATTGGTGGGAATTTCAGATAAGCGCATGAAGATGTTGTGTCCCTTCCGTCTCTCTGCTTTCCTACTGTCTTCATCCAATCCTTCTTACTCCTTTCCATGGCAAGCTTATGCAAGGGTTTCACCGTTGTCAGTGGCTACCTCCCATCCTCTCAGTGGAAATGTTCAACGCACCCTGTCACGGCACGGCTATCCATCTGTCGGTTCTCGATCAGGCCGGAATAGAATCCAGTGATTCTTTTGCGTCTGTCACTAACGCCCCGCCTTCAGGAGTTTGAAGCACGTCACAGTCATTCAATCATTGAATCCTACTCAGAATACCACAGACAAGGTTAGACCTTCCGGATTCTCTTGAATGCCGCCATCAGTTCTAGCCTATACCACGAAGACTCTGATCTCACGGAATGGCTGGCTCGGTTGTCAGGCGATCAACCATGCATCGTGTATCAGGAATCCAAGAGATATTCACCCAATCTAAGGTAGAACGGAGGTGGTTGTCAGTCACACGTTCATAGGTGAGAATGATGATGAGTGTCACGGATCATCACATTCATCAAGTTGAAGAACAAGTGATATCTTAGAACAAGAACAAGCGGAATTGAATAGAAGAATAATAGTAATTGCATTAATACTCGAGGTACAGCAGAGCTCCACACCTTAATCTATGGTGTGTAGAAACTCCACCGTTGAAAATACATAAGAACAAGGTCTAGACATGGCCGAATGGCCAGCCTCTCAATGATCTAAGATAGCCTAAGGACAAAGATAGCTACCAAGATCTCTCAATACAATAGTAAAAGGTCCTATTTATAGGGAACTAGTAGCCTAAGGTTTACAGAGATGAGTAAATGACATAAAAATCCACTTCCAGGCCCACTTGGTGTGTGCTTGGGCTGAGCAATGAAGCATTTTTGTGTAGAGACTCTTCTTGGAGTTAAACGCCAGCTTTTGTGCCAGTTTGGGCGTTTAACTCCCATTTTGGTGCCAGTTCCGGCGTTTAACGCTGGAATTTCTGAAGGTGACTTTGAATGCCGGTTTGGGCCATCAAATCTTGGGAAAAGTATGGACTATCATATATTGCTGGAAAGCCCAGGATGTCTACTTTTCAACGCCGTTGAGAGCGCGCCAATGGGGCATCTGTAGCTCCAGAAAATCCACTTCGAGTGCAGGGAGGTCAGAATCCAACAGCATCTGCAGTCCTTTTCAGTCTTTGAATCAGATTTTTGCTCAGGTCCCTCAATTTCAGCCAGAAAATACCTGAAATCACAGAAAAACACACAAACTCATAGTAAAGTCCAGAAAAGTGAATTTTAACTAAAAAATAATAAAAATATACTAAAAACTAAACCAAATATACTAAAAACATACTAAAAACAATGCCAAAAGGCGTACAAATTATCCGCTCATCACAACACCAAACTTAAATTGTTGCTTGTCCTCAAGCAACTGAAAATTAAATAAGATAAAAAGAAGAGAATATGGAATGAATTCCAAAAACATCTATGAAGATCAGTATTAATTAGATGAGCGGGGCTTTTAGCTTTTTGCCTCTGAACAGTTTTGGCATCTCACTCTATCCTTTGAAACTCAGAATGATTGGCTTCTTTAGGAACTCAGAATCCAGATAGTATTATTGATTCTCCTAGCTAAGTATAATGATTCTTGAACACAGCTACTTATTGAGTCTTGGCTGTGGCCCAAAGCACTCTGTCTTCCAGTATTACCACCGGATACATACATGCCACACACACATAATTGGGTGAACCTTTTCAGATTGTGACTCAGCTTTGCTAAAGTCCCCAATTAGAGGTGTCCAGGGTTCTTAAGCACACTCTTTTTGCCTTGAATCACAACTTTATTTCTTTCTTTTTCTTTCTCTCTTTTTTTTCGTCTTTCTCTTTCTCTTTCTTTTTTTTTCTGTTGTATTCACTGCTTTTTTGCTTCAAGAATCATTTTTATGATTTTTCAGATCCTCAGTAACATGTCTCCTTTTTCATCATTCTTTCAAGAGCCAACATTCATGAATCACAAATTCAAAAGACATATGCACTGTTTAAGCATGCATTCAGAAAACAAAAGTGTTGCCACCACATCAAAATAATTAAACTGTTATAAAATTCAAAATTCATGCAATTCTTTTTCCTTTTCAATTAAGAACATTTTTTTTTCAAGAAAGGTGATGGATTCATAGGACATTCATAACTTTAAGGCATAGACACTTAAGACACTAATGATCATAAGACACAAACATGGATAAACATAAGCATGAAAATTCGAAAAACAAGAAAATAAAGAACAAAGAGATTAAAGAACGGGTCCACCTTAGTGATGGCTGCTTGTTCTTCCTCTTGAAGATCTTATGGAGTGCTTGAGCTCCTCAATGTCTCTTCCTTGTCTTTGTTGCTCCTCTCTCATGATTCTTTGATCTTCTCTAATTTCATGGAGGAGGATGGAATGTTCTTGGTGCTCCACCCTTAGTTGTCCCATGTTGGAACTCAATTCTCCTAGGGAGGTGTTCAGTTGCTCCCAATAGTCTTGTGGAGGAAAGTGCATCCCTTGAGGCATCTCAGGGATCTCATGATGAGAGGGGTCTCTTGTTTGCTCCATCCTTTTCTTAGTGATGGGATTATCCTCATCAATGGGGGTGTCTCCTTCTATGTCAACTCCAACTGAATAACAGAGGTGACAAATGAGGTGAGGAAAGGCTAACCTTTCCAAGGTGGAGGACTTGTCCGCCACCTTATAGAGTTCTTGGGCTATAACCTCATGAACTTCCACTTCTTCTCCAATCATGATGCTATGAATCATGATGGCCCGGTCTAGAGTAACTTCAGACCGGTTGCTAGTGGGAATGATTAAGCGTTGGATAAACTTCAACCATCCTCTAGCCATGGGCTTGAGGTCATGCCTTCTTAGTTGAACCGGCTTCCCTCTTGAATCTCTCTTCCATTGGGTGCCCTCTTCACAAATGTCAGTGAGGACTTGGTCCAACCTTTGATCAAAGTTGACCCTTCTAGTGTAAGGATGTTCATCTCCTTGCATCATAGGCAAGTTGAATGCCAACCTTACATTTTCCGGACTAAAATCCAAGTATTTTCCCCGAACCATAGTAAGCCAATTCTTTGGATCCGGGTTCACACTTTGATCATGGTTCTTGGTGATCCATGCATTGGCATAGAACTCTTGAACCATTAAGATTCCGACTTGTTGGATGGGGTTGGTAAGAACTTCCCAACCTCTTCTTCGGATCTCATGTCGGATCTCCGGATATTCACTCTTTTTGAGTGAAAAAGGGACCTCGGGGATCACCTTCTTCAAGGCCACAACTTCATAGAAGTGGTCTTGATGCACCCTTGAGATGAATCTCTCCATCTCCCATGACTCGGAGGTGGAAGCTTTTGCCTTCCCTTTCCTCTTTCTAGAGGTTTCTCCAGCCTTGGATGCCATAAATGGTTATGGAAAAACAAAAAGCAATGCTTTTACCACACCAAACTTAAAAGGTTTGCTCGTCCTCGAGCAAAAGAAGAAAGAAGAGAGTAGAAGAAGAAGAAATGAGGAAGAAGGGAATGGCTTTGTGTTTGGCCAAAGAGGGGAAGAAATGGTGTTTAGGTTGTGGGAAAATGAAGGAGTGAAGATGGGTATATATAGGAGTGGGGGAAGGGTCATGGTTCGGCTATGGGAGGGTGAGTTTGGGAGGGAAAGTGGTTTGAATTTGAAGGTGAGGTAGGTGGGGTTTTATGAAGGATGGATGTGAGTGGTGAAGAGAAAGATGGGATTTGATAGGTGAAGGGTGAAGAAGAGAGAGAGTGGTGGGGTTGGTGGGGATCCTGTGGGGTCCACAGATCCTGAGGTGTCAAGGAAAAGTCATCCCTGCACCAAATGGCATGCAAAAATGCGTTTTGAGTCAATTCTGGCGTTAAACGCCGGGCTGGTGCCCATTTCTGGCGTTTAACGCCAAGTTCTTGCCCTTTTCTGGCGTTTAACGCCAGTCTGGTGCCCCTTTCTGGCGTTAAACGCCCAGAATGGTGCCAGACTGGGCGTTAAACACCCATCTGCTAGCCTTACTGGCGTTTAAACGCCAGTAGGTTCTTCCTCCAGGGTGTGCTATTTTTCTTCCTGTTTTTCATTCTGTTTTTGCTTTTTCAATTGATTTTGTGACTTCTCATAATCATCAACCTACAAAATAAAATAAAATAACAAAGGAAAATATATAAAATATAACATTGGGTTGCCTCCCAACAAGCGCTTCTTTAATGTCAGTAGCTTGACAGAGGGCTCTCATGGAGCCTCACATTTTCTCAGAGCAATGTTGGAACCTCCCAACACCAAACTTAGAGTTTGAATGTGGGGGTTCAACACCAAACTTAGAGTTTGGTTGTGGCCTCCCAACACCAAACTTAGAGTTTGACTGTGGGGGCTCTGTTTGACTCTGATTTGAAAGAAGCTCTTCATGCTTCCTCTCCATGGTGACAGAGGGATATCCTTGAGCCTTAAACACAAAGGATTCTTCATTCACTTGAATAATCAGTTCACCTCCATCAACATCAATCACAGCTTTTGCTGTGGCTAGGAAGGGTCTGCCAAGGATGATAGACTCATCCATGCACTTTCCAGTCTCTAGGACTATGAAATCAGCAGGGATGTAATGGTCTTCAATTTTCACCAGAACATCCTCTACAAGTCCATAAGCTTGTTTTCTTGAATTGTTTGCCATCTCTAGTGAGATTCTTGCAGCTTGTACCTCAAAGATCCCTAGCTTCTCCATTACAGAGAGAGGCATGAGGTTTACACTTGACCCTAAGTCACACAGAGCCTTCTTGAAGGTCAATGTGCCTATGGTACAAGGTATGGAGAACTTCCCAGGGTCCTGCCTCTTTTGAGGAAATTTCTGCCTAGACAAGTCATCCAATTCTTTGGTGAGCAAAGGAGGTTCGTTCTCCCAAGTCTCATTTCCAAATAACTTGTCATTTAGCTTCATGATTGCTCCAAGGTATTTAGCAACTTGCTCTTCAGTGACATACTCATCCTCTTCAGAGGAGGAATACTCACCAGAGCTCATGAAAGACAGAAGTAATTCCAATGGAATCTCTATGGTCTCATTTTGAGCCTCAGATTCCCATGGTTCCTCATTAGGGAACTCATTGGAGGCTAGTGCACGCCCATTGAGGTCTTCCTCAATGGCGTTCACTTCCTCTCCTTCCTCTCCAAATTCGGCCATGTTGATGGCCTTGCACTCTCCTTTTGGATTTTCTTCTGTATTGCTTGGAAGAGTACTAGGAGGGAGTTCAGTAATTTTCTTGCACAGCTGTCCCACTTGTGCCTCCAAATTCCTAATGGAGGACCTTGTTTCAGTCATGAAACTTTGAGTGGTTTTGATTAGATCAGAGACCATGGTTGCTAAGTCAGAGTGGTTCTGCTTAGAATTCTCTATCTGTTGTTGAGAAGATGATGGAAAAGGCTTGCCATTGCTAAACCTGTTTCTTCCACCATTATTGTTGTTGAAACCTTGTTGAGGTCTCTGTTGATCCTTCCATGAGAGATTTGGGTGATTTCTCCATGAAGAATTATAGGTGTTTCCATAGGGTTCTCCCATGTAATTCACCTCTTCCATTGAAGGGTTCTCAGGATCATAAGCTTCTTCTTCAGATGAAGCATCCTTAGTACTGCTTGGTGCATTTTGCATTCCAGACAGACTTTGAGAAATCAAATTGACTTGTTGAGTCAATATCTTGTTCTGAGCCAGAATGGCATTCAGAGTATCAATCTCAAGAACTCCTTTCTTCTGATTAGTCCCATTGTTCACAGGATTCCTTTCAGAAGTGTACATGAATTGGTTATTTGCAACCATTTCAATTAGTTCTTGAGCTTTTGTAGGCGTCTTCTTCAGATGAAGAGATCCTCCAGTAGAGCTATCCAAAGATATCTTTGATTGTTCAGAGAGACCATCATAGAAAATACCTATGATGCTCCATTCAGAAAGCATGTCAGAAGGACATTTTCTGATCAATTGTTTGTATCTTTCCCAAGCTTCATAGAGGGATTCTCCATCCTTCTGTCTGAAGGTTTGGACTTCCACTCTAAGCTTACTCAATTTTTGAGGTGGAAAGAACTTTGCCAAGAAGGCATTGACTAGCTTTTCCCATGAGTCCAGGCTTTCTTTAGGTTGTGAGTCCAACCATGTCCTAGCTCTGTCTCTTACAGCAAAAGGGAATAGCATAAGTCTGTAGACCTCAGGGTTAACCCCATTAGTCTTGACAGTGTCACAGATTTGCAAGAATTCAGCTAAGAACTGATGAGGATCTTCCAATGGAAGTCCATGGAACTTGCAATTCTGTTGCATTAGAGAAACTAATTGAGGCTTAAGCTCAAAGTTGTTTGCTCCAATGGCAGGGATAGAGATGCTTCTCCCATAGAAGTCGGGAGTAGGTGCAGTAAAGTCACCCAGCACCTTCCTTGCATTGTTGGCATTGTTGTTCTTTTCGGCTGCCATGTGTTCTTCTTCTTTGAAGATTTCTGTTAAGTCCTCTACAGAGAGTTATGCTTTAGCTTCTCTTAGCTTTCGCTTCAAGTTCCTTTCAAGTTCAGGATCAGCTTCAACAAGAATGCTTTTGTCTTTGTTCCTGCTCATATGAAAAAGAAGAGAACAAGAAAATGTGGAATCCTCTATGTCACAGTATAGAGATTCCTTGAGGTGTCAGAGGAAAAGAAAAATAGAAGGAAGAAGGAGAAGAATTCGAACTTAGCCAGACAGAGTTCGAATTGTGCATTGAGGAGGAGTGGTACTCCATAAATAGAAGGATGTGAGAAGAGGGGAAGAGCTTTTTCGAAAATTAAGTTAAAAAGATTTTTTTAAAAAACAAATTTTGAAAAACTTTAATTGATTTTCGAAAATCAAGAGTGGGAAAGAAATCAAGTAATTTTTGAAAAAGACTTTGAAATTAGAAATCAAAAAGATATGATTGAAAACTATTTTGAAAAAGATGTGATTAAAAAGATATGATTGAGAAGATATGATTTGAAAACAATTTTAAAAAGATTTGATTTTAAAAAATTAATAACTTGGCTATCAAGAAAAGATATGATTCAAACATTAAACCTTTCTTAACAGAAAAGGCAACATACTTGAAATGTTGAATCAAATCATTAATTGATAGCAAGTATCTTTGAAAAAGGAAAGAAATTGATTTTGAAAACATTTGATTGAAAAGATATGATTTGAAAAAGATTTGATTTTGAAAAACTTTGAAAACTTGAAAAAAATTGATTTGAAAACAAAATCCTCCCCCTTGTGCCATCCTGGCGTTAAACGCCCAGGATGGTGCACATTCTGGCGTTTAACGCCCAATGCACTACCTTTTTGGGCGTTAAACGCCCAACCAGGCACCCTGGCTGGCGTTTAAACGCCAGTCTGTCCTTCTTCACTGGGCGTTTTGAACGCCCAGCTTTTTCTGTGTAATTCCTCTGCTGCATGTTCTGAATCTTCAGTTCCCTGTACTATTGACTTGAAAATAGAACCAAGATCAAATAAACAATGCATGCAAGACACCAAACTTAAAATTAGACACTTGACTCAAACAAGAAACATAAAATATTTTTGGTTTTTATGATTTTGAAATTTTTTTTTTGATTTTTCGAAAATTATATGGAAATAGAAAATAAAGGTTTCAGAATTCTTAATTTGGATTCCAGGAATCATTGCAATGCTAGTCTAAGACTCCGGTCCAGGAATTAGACATGGCTTCACAGCCAGCCAAGCTTTCAAAGAAAGCTTTGGTCCAAAACACTAGACATGGCCAATGGCCAGCCAAGCCTTAGCAGATCATTGCTCCAATAGCAAGATTGATAGAGATCAACAAGCTCTTGTAATGATCAGTTGAAACCTCGGTCCAATAAGATTAGACATGGCTTCACAGCCAGCCAGACTTCAACAGATCATCATGAAACTCTAGAACTCATTCTTAAGAATTCTGAAAAATACCTAATCTAAGCAACAAGATGAACCGTCAGTTGTCCATACACGAAACAATCCCCGGCAACGGCGCCAAAAACTTGGTGCGCGAAATTGTGAACAATACTTTTCACAACTCTCATAATCCCCGGTAATGAACCCCAAAAACTTGGTGTTCAATACCATGGCATAAACACAACTTCGCACAACTAACCAGCAAGTGCACTGGGTCGTCCAAGTAATAAACCTTACGCGAGTAAGGGTCGATCCCACGGAGATTGTTGGTATGAAGCAAGCTATGGTCATATTGTAAATCTTAGTCAGGCAAACTCAAATGGATATGGTGATATACGAATAAAACATAAAGATAAAGATAGAGATACTTATGTAATTCATTGGTGGGAATTTCAGATAAGCGCATGAAGATGCTGTGTCCCTTCCGTCTCTTTGCTTTCCTACTGTCTTCATCCAATCCATCTTACTCCTTTCCATGGAAAGCTTATGCAAGGGTTTCACTGTTGTCAGTGGCTACCTCCCATCCTCTCAGTGGAAATGTTCAACGCACCCTGTCACGGCACGGCTATCCATCTGTCGGTTCTCGATCAGGCCGGAATAGAATCCAGTGATTCTTTTGCGTCTGTCACTAACGCCCCGCCTTCAGGAGTTTGAAGCACGTCACAGTCATTCAATCATTGAATCCTACTCAGAATACCACAGACAAGGTTAGACCTTCCGGATTCTCTTGAATGCCGCCATCAGTTCTAGCCTATACCACGAAGACTCTGATCTCACGGAATGGTTGGCTCGGTTGTCAGGCGAGCGCTCGGTTGTCAGGCGATCAACCATGCATCGTGTATCAGGAATCCAAGAGATATTCACCCAATCTAAGGTAGAACGGAGGTGGTTGTCAGTCACACGTTCATAGGTGAGAATGATGATGAGTGTCACGGATCATCACATTCATCAAGTTGAAGAACAAGTGATATCTTAGAACAAGAACAAGCGGAATTGAATAGAAGAACAATAGTAATTGCATTAATACTCGAGGTACAGCAGAGCTCCACACCTTAATCTATGGTGTGTAGAAACTCCACCGTTGAAAATACATAAGAACAAGGTCTAGGCATGGCCGAATGGCCAGCCTCTCAATGATCTAAGATAGCCTAAGGACAAAGATAGCTACCAAGATCTCTCAATACAATAGTAAAAGGTCCTATTTATAGGGAACTAGTAGCCTAAGGTTTACAGAGATGAGTAAATGACATAAAAATCCACTTCCGGGCCCACTTGGTGTGTGCTTGGGCTGAGCAATGAAGCATTTTCGTGTAGAGACTCTTCTTGGAGTTAAACGCCAGCTTTTGTGCCAGTTTGGGCGTTTAACTCCCATTTTGGTGCCAGTTTCGGCGTTTAACGCTGGAATTTCTGAAGGTGACTTTGAACGCCGGTTTGGGCCATCAAATCTTGGGCAAAGTATGGACTATCATATATTGCTGGAAAGCCCAGGATGTCTACTTTCCAACGCCGTTGATAGCGCACCAATTGGGCTTCTGCAGCTCCAGAAAATCCACTTCGAGTGCATGGAGGTCAGAATCCAACAGCATCTGTAGTCCTTTTCAGTCTCTGAATCAGATTTTTGCTCAGGTCCCTCAATTTCAGCCAGAAAATACCTGAAATCACAGAAAAACACACAAACTCATAGTAAAGTCCAGAAAAGTGAATTTTAACTAAAAACTAATAAAAATATACTAAAAACTAAACCAAATATACTAAAAACATACTAAAAACAATGCCAAAAAGCGTACAAATTATCCGCTCATCAGTGAGCATGAAACCCAAGAATTTGCCTGCTTCTACTGCGAAGGTGCATTTTGCGGGATTGAGCCGCATGTCGTGTTTCCTGATAGTGTAAAATACTTGAGCCAGGTCGGATAATAATGTATCTTCACTTTGTGTCTTTATCAACATATCGTCTACATAAACTTCCATGGTTTTCCCGATGTGATCTGAGAAAACTTTATTCATTAGCCTTTGATAAGTAGCTCCTGCGTTCTTGTGATCGAAAGGCATCACGATGTAACAGTAGCTTGCTTTCGGCGTTAGGAACGAGGTCTTTTCTTGATTTGGTTGTACCCTGAATACGCGTCCATGAACGAGAGATACTTATATCCTGATGAAGCATCTACTAGAGCGTCGATGTTTGGGAGTGGGTAAGGGTCTTTTGGGCAGGCTTTGTTGAAGTCCGTGTAGTCGGTGCACATTCGCCACTTCCCATTTGACTTTTTCACCAAGACGACGTTTGCTAGCTATAGTGGGTATTTGACTTCCCTTATGAACCCGGCCTCTAGTAGCGCCTGTACTTGTTCTTCTACAACTTGGGCTCGTTCTGGTCCAAGTTTTCTTCGTCTTTGTTGTACCGGCCGGGATCCCGGGTAGATTGCCAATTTGTGGCTCATTAGTTCGGGATCAATGGCTGGCATGTCGGCAGCTTTCCATGCAAAGAGATCAACATTATCTCGTAGGAACCGTATTACTGATTCCTTTGTGTCTCCTTTCAGGATCGTGCCAATATTAGTTGTTTTATCCGAGGTGTCTCCGATCTGGACTCTTTCTACTTCTCCTTCGGGTCGTGGTCGGAATTCTTCTCACCTCTGAACTCCACCGAGCTCGATCGTGTGGAACTCTCCTCCTTCACCTCGGAGGTTTAGGCTTTCGTTATAACAGCGACGTGCCATCTTTTGATCTGCCTTTATTGTAGCTATCCCTTCCGCAGTTGGGAATTTCATACATAGATGTGGAGTTGAAACTATTGCGCCGAGTTGATTTAACGTTGTCCGACCTATTAAGGCATTGTAGGCTGAGCTTACGTCGACCACGATGTAGTCGATCTTGAGTGTTCTGGATTGGTTCCCCTTCCCGAAGGTTGTATGCTGCGATGCATATCCCAGCGGTTGAACTGGGGCATCTTCTAATCCAAACAGGTTGTTCGGGTACGCTCTTAGTTCTTTTTCTTCTAGGCCGAGTTTGTCGAAGGCAGTTTTGAATAAGATGTCGGCAGAGCTTCCCTGGTCAATTAGTGTACGGTGAAGGTTGGCGTTTGCCAGTATGATCGTAATGACCATGGGGTCGTCGTGTCCCGAGATGATGCCGGATGCGTCTTCCTTGGTAAACGTGATTGCTGGGATGTCTGGGGCTTCCTTTTTTCCTTCGACGTGGTACACCTCTTTGAGGTGTCATTTGCGAGATGATTTGGAGATTCCTCCTCCAGCAAATCCGCCGTGTATTACGTGAACGTGTCTTTCTGGTGTGCGAGGTGATCGTTCAGATCGTCCAACATCCTCATCCCTTATTTTTTTCTTGGTTCGTCATCCCGATTAGCCAAAAACCGATCTAGTTTTCCTTCTCTTACTAGTTTTTCTATGACGTTTTTCAAATCGAAGCATTCATTGGTGGAATGTCCTCGAAGTCGGTGATATTCACAGTATTCATTCCGATTTCCTCCTCCTCTTTTGCCTTTAAGTGGCCGAGCTGGAGGGATTTTCTCTGTATGGCAGACTTCTTTGTAAACATCTACCAAGGATACCCTAAGAGGAGTATAGTTATGATACTTTTTGATTTTCTCTCTGGAGCGATCCTCCTTTTTCTTGGATTCTTTATCTCGGTAGGCAGAACCGAACCCTGAGGCTTCGCCAAGTCGAGAATTTTCCTCCATGTTGATGTATTTCTGTGCCCGTTCTTGTACTTCGTCTAAGGATGTTGGGTATCTCTTTGATATAGATTGGCTAAATGGTCCTTCTCGTAGGCCATTTATGAGGCCCATAATGGCAGCTTCTGTTGGAAGACTTTGTATGTCCATGCATGTTTTGTTGAATCTTTCCATGTAGTTGTGAAGGCTCTCCCGATCACCTTGCTTGATCCCTAGTAGGCTAGGTGCGTGTTTGGCTTTGTCCTTTTGTATGGAGAATCGGGCCAGGAACTTCTTGGCCAGGTCGTCGAAACTCGAGATGGATTTTGGAGGTAGGTTGTCGAACCATTTAATGGCTGTCTTGGTGAGAGTTGTTGGAAAGACTTTGCAGCGAACTGCATCTGAGGCATCAGTGAGGTACATTCTACTTCTGAAGTTGCTGAGATGATGGTTGGGGTCCGAGGTACCGTCATATAGAGTCATATCCAGAAGCTTGAAATTTTTCGGAATTTTGGTTTTCATAATTTCTCTGGTGAATGGATCTTGATCTTTATGAGAGCTATCCTCTGTGGATGGTCGAGTAGCTTTAGTTTTGAGATCAGCTTCGAGTTTTATAAGCTTATCTTCTAATCCTCGGCACCGCCTTATCTCCCGGCGTAGATCTTCTTCTTTTTCACGTCGATGTTGGGCTTCTTTCTCAAGTTGCTCCAATCGATTTTGAAGTGCTTCTATTACTCCTGGATTTGATGAATTTTTGTCTCCGTTGGTTTCTGGAGTATCTTTGAGAATCGTGTCCGCGTTTTTATGCAGCGTTCTATCTTCCAAACCTGAATCGTGGTCGTTGTCATGGTCATCCGCCATGTTAATGGGATGACTTTCAGGTTCCCCGGCAACGGCGCCAATGTTCCGTGGGTTACCTGAAACTGTAGGTCGATCTCGGATGAGATCTTCTGTATTGGTCGGAGCCGACGTGTCCGGCAGGTGTACGGCGGCCGGAGCTGGTGTGTCCGACTTGTCGGACTTGGTGGTGGTGCTGATCCTTCGTCCCCGGAGGGTGGGGGGTACCTGCAAGGGACTCCGATGCTTAAGTTAGCAAGGGTATTAAGCAAGTATTTGGTAGAATCAGAGTATGAGTTATACCTGGGTGCTCCAGTGTATTTATAATGGTGAGATGTGGCCTCCTGTGGATAAGATAAGTTAGTTATCTTTATCTTATCTTTATCTTATCTCTTAATGAGGTCATCTTTAAGGGAACCGCCTTTATCTCTACGGGCTTGGGCTGCCCTTGGATTTGGGACGTGTCCCTCTTATTTGGGCCCTTTGTTTGGGCTTTCCTGTGACTTGTCCGAGCTCTTTAAGAAGAGGTCGGGTTGTCCGGACCTGAAGAGGTCGGTTGCTTTGTCTGTAGAACATCCCGGATCGGACAGCTCGATCCAGGGTATGAACAGAAGGTACTAAACCCTTTCACGTTCCCAAAGCAAAGCGTTGATATAAAAACGCGCGCCATTAGAAGAAAACATTCTACATTCAAAAGATTCTACAAAAAGAAGAAATCGACAAAATGCTTGAGTTCGGCTTCATCATGAAAGGACCGAAGTCAAAAACTCGACCTCAACGGAAAGACCGAGCTCAAGCAGGGGCACTGTTCATACCCTGGGTCGAGCTGTCCAACCCGGGATGTTCGACAGACAAAGCGACCGACCTCTTCAAGTCAGGACAACCCGACCTCTCCTCAAAGAGCTCGGCCAAGCCACAGGAAAGCCCAAATGAAGGGCCCAAATAAAGGAATGCGCCCCAAATCCAAGGGCAGCCCAAGCCCATAGAGATAATGGCGGTTCCCTTAAAGATGACCTCACTTAAAGATAAGATAAGATAACTAACTTATCTTATCTTATCCGCAGGAGGCCACATCTCACCATTATAAATACACTGGAGCACCCAGGTATAACTCATACTCTGATTCTACATAAACCTGCTTAATGCCCTTGCTAACTTAAGCATCGGAGTTCCTTGCAGGTACCCCCCACCCTTCGGGGATGAAGGATTAGCACCACCACCAAGTCCAACAAGTCGGACACACCAACTCCGGCCGCTATACACCTGCCGGACACGTCGGCTCCGACCAACACAGAAGATCTCGTCCGAGATCGACCTACAGTTTCAGGTAACCCTTGGAACACCATCCCTCACAACATTGTCCAGGCTGACGAGAGTCAAGTCAGCGTCAGAAGCAACAATCCAGAACTGCTCCATTAGGTTTTCGGAGGCGGCAGTTACGCTGCCCACAAGGTGACCCTGAAGCTCGGCATAATTAACCCGAGCAGTTTCCAAATAATCCCGGAGATGCATCAATTCCCTATAAGCTGAGACATAGCTATCCTTATGCTTCAGTGCCATGTCCTCGGCCAACTTCAAAGAAGCAGCCAAGGCAATAGAGCTGGCCTTCTCACCCTCCAGCTCCTTCTCCACCTTCGCCAACTTCACCACTAACTCATCCTTCAGACCCTTGATCCGATCAAATTCTAACTTGGCCTCCTCCATGAAGGATTTTGTGGCATGAATTGGGATCCCCTGAACTGTTCAAAAAATAGCCGCACTCACGTGAGCCATCTTCACACTACTTTTAGTGATAAAATCCAGATGCTGAAGAAGACACACGTCATCCATGGAAAGCCCACCATAGGGGGCAATTTGCTGGTCAACAAACTCGATAGCATCAAAGTCCGGGGCATCCAGGTTAAAGGGCTCGGATGTTTTTTGTTTTTTTAAGGGAGGGACACCAGAAGCAACGGTAGAAGTTTGAGGAGGATCGAGCTGATGAAACCGAGGAATAGGAATTACTTTCCTCGGCCCGAGAGAACTCGGCACAGGAGGCTTCATGGGGACCTGAGAAGATCCCTCACCGGCCATTTTGGTCGAGATGTTCAAAGCAGCAGTTGCCTTCTTTGCCCTTTTAAAGGCCTTCATGGAGTCATTGTTCTTTGACATCTCTGCAATTACAGAATTAGCCACAGCAAAGAGTTACGATCACAACAAGAGGAAGAAAAAAATTAAGAAACAAGTATAAGAGACAAGTCAGACAAGTACCCAAAACAGTCCGAACCAAGGACGGGTCATTCAAAAACCTTTTTGTATCAAGATGGGGTGGTTTCCTGGTGGACGAAATTGTTGTTCATGTGTTATTCCATTTTGCAAAATTCATTGCTTTTCATTCCCTGGCAATGGCGCCAAAAACATGATGCCAATACCATGGTTCACAACTCTGTGCAACTTAACCAGCAAGTGTACTGGGTCATCCAAGTAATACCTTACGTGAGTAAGGGTCGATCCCACAGAGATTGTTGGTATGAAGCAAGCTATGGTCACCTTGTAAATCTCAGTTAGGCAGATTAAATTGGATTATGGTTTCGAAAATTAATAATAAAAAGAAAATAAAAGGGATAGAAATACTTATGTAAATCAATAGTGGGAATTTCAGATAAGTGTATGAAGATGCTGTGCTCCTCTTGGATCTCTACTTTCCTATTACATTCATCCAATCCTTCTTACTCCTTTCCATGGCAAGCTGTATGTAGGGCATCACCGTTGTCAGTGGCTACATCCCATCCTCTCAGTGAAAACGTTCCTATGCTCTGTCACAGCACGGCTAATCAGCTGTCGGTTCTCGATCATGTTGGAATAGGATCCATTGATCCTTTTGCATTTGTCATCACGCCCAGCAATCGCGAGTTTGAAGCTCGTTACAGTCATTCAATCCCAGAATCCTACTCGGAATACCACAGACAAGGTTTAGACTTTCTGGATCCTCATGAATGCCGCCATCTATCTAGCTTATACCACGAAGATTCTGTTGGGGAATCTAAGAGATATGCGCCCGGCCTAAGGTAGAACGGAAGTGGTTGTCAATCACGCGCGTTCATAGGTGAGAATGATGATGAGTGTCACGGATCATCACATTCATCAAAGTTAAGTGTAGCGTATATCTTGGAATAAGAATAAAAGAGAATTGAATAGAAAGTAATAGTAATTGTATTGAAACTTGAGGTACAGCAGAGCTCCACACCCTTAATCTATGGTGTGCAGAAACTCCACTGTTGAAAATACATAAGTAAAAGGTTCAGGCATGGCCGAATGGCCAGCCCCCTAAAATGTGATCACAGGATTCAAAATACAATCCAGGATCCAGGATTAGATTATGATAGTAAAAAGTTCTATTTATAATAAACTAGCTCCTAGGGTTTACATGAGTAAGTAATTGATGCATAAATCCACTTCCGGGGCCCACTTGGTGTATGTTTGGGCTGAGCTTGGTCTATCCACGAGCTGAGGCTTTTATTGGAGTTGAACTCCAAGTTATAACGTGTTTTGGGCGTTCAACTCCGGATCATGACGTGTTTCTGGCGTTTAACTCCAGACAGCAGCATGTACTTGGCGTTCAACGCCATGTTACGTCGTCAATTTTCAAATAAAGTATGGACTATTATATATGGCTAGAAAGCTCTGGATGTCTGCTTTCCAACGCCGTTGAGAGCGCGCCATTTGGATTTCTGTAGCTCCAGAAAATCCATTTTGAGTGCAGGGAGGTCAGATTCCAACAGCATCACCAGTCCTTTTGTCAGCCTTTTTCAGAGTTTTGCTCAAGTCCCTCAATTTCAGTCAGAAATTACCTGAAATCACAGAAAAACACACAAACTCATAGTAAAGTCCAGAAATGTGAATTTAACATAAAAACTAGTGAAAATATCCCTAAAAGTAGCTTGAATTTACTAAAAACTACCTAAAAACAATGCCAAAAAGCGTATAAATTATCCGCTCATCACAACACCAAACTTAAATTGTTGCTTGTCCCCAAGCAACTGAAAATCAAATAGGATAAAAAGAAGAGAATATACTATAAATTCCAGAATATCAATGAATATTAATTATAATTAGATGAGCGGGACTTGTAGCTTTTTGCTTCTGAACAGTTTTGGCATCTCACTTTTTCCTTTGAAGTTCAAAATGATTGGCTTCTCTTGGAACTTAGAATTTTGGATAGTGTTATTGACTTTCCTAGTTAAGCATGTTGATTCTTGAACACAGCTACTTATGAGTCTTGGCCGTGGCCCTAAGCACTTTGTTTTCCAGTATTACCACCGGATACATAAATGCTACAGACACATAACTGGGTGAACCTTTTCAGATTGTGACTCAGCTTTGCTAGAATCCCCAGTTAGTGGTGTCTAGAGCTCTTAAGCACACTCTTTTTGCTTTGGATCACGACTTTAACCACTTAGTCTCAAGCTTTTCACTTGGACCTTCATGACACAAGCACATGGTTAGGGACAGCTTGGTTTAGCCGCTTAGGCCTGGATTTTATTTCCTTGGGCCCTCCTATCCACTGATGCTCAAAGCCTTGGATCCTTTTTACCCTTGCCTTTTGGTTTTAAGGGCTATTGGCTTTTTCTGCTTGCTTTTTCTTTTTCTTTCTATTATTTTTTTTTGCCATTTCTTTTTTTTTTCGCAAGCTTTCTTTTTCACTGCTTTTTCTTGCTTCAAGAATCAATTTCATGATTTTTCAGATCCTCAATAACATTTCTCTTTGTTCATCATTCTTTCAAGAGCCAACAATTTTAACATTCATAAACAACAAGATCAAAAGACATATGCACTGTTCAAGCATTCATTCAGAAAACAAAAGTATTGTCACCACATCAATATAATTAAACTAAATTCAAGGATAAATTTGAAATTCATGTACTTCTTGTTCTTTTGAATTAAAACATTTTTCTTTTAAGAGAGGTGAAGGATTAATGGATTTTATTCATAGCTTTGAGACATGGTTACTACATACTAATGATCATGAAATGAAGACACAAAACATAGATAAACACAACATTAAAAACCGAAAACAGAAAGAAATAAAGAACAAGGAATGAATCCACCTTTAGTGGCGTCTTCTTCTTGAAGGACCAATGATGTTCTTAAGCTCTTCTATGTCCCTTCCTTGCCTTTGTTGCTCCTCCCTCATTGCTCTTTGATCTTCTCTTATTTCTTGGAGAATGATGGAGTGCTCATGATGTTCCACCCTTAATTGTTCCACATTGTGGCTCAAATCTTCTAAGAAAGTGTTGAGTTGTTCCCAATAGTTGTTGGGAGGAAAGTGCATCCCTTGAGGCATCTCAGGGATTTCTTGATGATGAGCTTCCTCATGCATCTCTTGAGAACCGTGAAGGATCTCTCTTGCTTGCTCCATCCTCTTCTTGGTGATGGGCTTATCCTCTTCAATGAGGATGTCTCCTTCTATGATAACTCCAGCTGATTAACATAGATGGCAAATAAGGTGAGGAAAAGCTAGCCGTGCCATATTGGAGGGCTTGTCGGCTATTTTGTAGATTTCATTGGAGATGACCTCATGAACTTCTACTTCCTCTCCAATCATGATGCTATGAATCATGATGGCCCAATCCACAGTAACTTCAGATCGGTTGCTAGTAGGAATGATGGAGCGTTGAATGAACTCCAACCATCCTCTAGCCACAGGCTTGAGATCCAGTCTTCTTAGTTGAACTGGCTTGCCTTTGGAGTCTCTTCTCCATTGAGCTTCTTCCACACATATGTCCATTAGGACTTGGTCCAACCTTTGATTAAAGTTGACCCTCCTAGTGTAGGGGCGTTCATCTCCTTGCATCATGGGCAAGTGAAACGCCAACCTCACATTTTTCGGACTAAAATCTAAGTACTTCCCCCGAACCATTGTAAGATAATTCTTTGGATTCGGGTTCATACTTTGATCATGGTTCCTAGTGATCCATGCATTGGCATAGAACTCTTGAACCATCAAGATTCTGACTTGTTGCATGGGGTTGGTTAAGACTTCCCAACCTCTTCTTCGGATTTCATGTCGGATCTCCGGATACTCATTTTTCTTGAGCTTGAAAGGGACCTCAGGGATCACCTTCTTCTTTGCCACATCATCATAGAAGTGGTCTTGATGGCTCTTGGAGATGAATCTTTCCATCTCCCATGACTCGGAGGTGGAAGCTTTTGTCTTTCCTTTTCCTTTTCTAGAGGATTCTCCGGTCTTAGGTGCCATTGATGGTAATGGAAAAACAAAAAGCTTATGCTTTTACCACACCAAACTTAAAGTATTGCTCGTCCTCGAGCAAGAGAAGAAATAAGAGAAGAAGAAGAAGAAGAAAATATGGAGGAGAGGGAGAGATGTAGGTTCGGCCAAGTGGGAGAAGAGGGGGTTATGTTGTGTGAAAATGAAGTAGAATGGAAGGGTATTTATAGGGAGAGGGGGGAGTGTATGTTCGGCCATTTAGGGTGGGAATGGGTGGGAAAATAGTTTTGAATTTTTGAAGGTAGGTGGGGTTTATGGGGAAGAGTGGATGGATGTGAGTGGTGAAGGGGATGATTGGGAAGAGGAATTGAGGTGATTGGTGAAGAGTGTTGGGAAGTGTGACATGGGGAAAAGTAATCACAAAAACTAGGATTAGGAGGTAAGGTGGGAATATGGTAGGTGGGAATCCTGTGGGGTCCACAGATCCTGAGGTGATCCTGTGGGGTCCACAGGTCTTGAGGTGTCAAGGAATTCCATCCCTGCACCAAATAGGCATGTAAATTGCCTTTGCACACCATTCTGGCATTTAAACGCCGTGTGGTGCATATTCTGGGCGTTCAACGCCCATGTAAAGCATGTTTCTGGCGTTGAACGCCAGTTTCATGCTTGTTACTGGCGTTCAGCGCCAGCTTTTCTTCTCTAGGCACATTCCTGGCATTCAGCGCCAGAATGTTGCTTGTTTCTGGCGTTCAGCGCCAGAATGATGCTCTGTTCTGGCGTTGAATGCCGGCCAGATGCATCTTACTGGCGTTGAACGCCAGCCTGTGCTTCCTCCAGGGTGTGATTTTTTTCTTCTGCTGTTTTTGATTCTGTTTTTAATTTTTATGATTTTTTCATGACTCCTCATGATCATGTACCTGATAAAACACAAAATAACAATAAAATAGAATAAAATAAAAATTAGATAAATAAAATTGGGTTGCCTCCCAACAAGCGCTTCTTTAATGTCAATAGCTTGATAGTGGCTCTCATGGAGCCACAAGGTGATCAGGTCAATGTTGTATAGTCCTAACACCAAACTTAGAGTTTGGATATGGGGTCTTAACACCAAACTTAGAGTTTGGTTGTGGCCTCCCAACACCAAACTTAGAGTTTGACTGTGGGGGCTCTTTTTGACTGTGAACTGAGAGAAGCTCTTCATGCTTACTCTCTTTTGTCACAGAGGGGTGGCCATGTGCCTTAAACACAAGGTAGTCCCCATTCAATTGAAGGACTAGTTCACCTTTGTTGACATCTATCACAGCTCCTGCTGTGGCTAGGAAAGGTCTTCCAAGGATGATGCATTCATCATCTTCCTTCCTAGTGTCTAAGATTATGAAATCAACAGGGATGTAAAGGCCTTCAACCTTTACTAACACGTCCTCTACTATTTCATAAGCTTATCTCAATGATTTGTCTGCCAATTGTAATGAGAACAGGGCAGGTTGTACCTCAATGATCCCCAGCTTCTCCATTACAGAGAGTGGCATAAGATTTATCCCTGACCCCAGATCACACAGAGCTTTTGCAAAGGTCATGGTGCCTATGGTACAAGGTATTAAGAATTTGCTAGGATCTTGTTTCTTTTGAGGTAAAATTTGCTGAATCCAAGTGTCTAGTTCATTAATGAGCAAGGGAAGTTCACTTTCCCAAGTCTCATTGCCAAACAACTTGGCATTCAGCTTCATGATAGCTCCTAAATATTGAGCAACTTGCTCTCCAGTGACATCTTCATCCTCTTCAGAGGAAGAATAGTCTTCAGAGCTCATGAATGGCAGAAGAAGATTTAATGGAATCTCTATGGTCTCTATATGAGCCTCAGATTCCTGTGGATCCTTAATAGGAAACTCCTTCTTGCTTGAGGGACGTCCCAGGAGGTCTTCCTCACTAGGATTTTCGTCCCCCTCCTCCCTTGTGCATTCGGTCATATTGATTATATCAATGGCCTTGCACTCTCCTTTCGGATTCTCTTCTGTATTGCTTGGGAGAATACTGGGAGGAGTTTCAATGACTTTCTTACTCAGCTGGCCCACTTGTGCCTCCAGATTTCTGATGGAGGATCTTGTTTCACTCATGAAACTGAAAGTGGCCTTTGACAGATCAGAGACTAGATTGGCTAAATTAGAAGTGTTTTGTTCAGAATTCTCTGTCTGTTGCTGAGAAGATGATGGATATGGCTTGCTATTGCTCAGCCTATTGCGTCCACCATTGTTAAAGCCTTGTTGAGGCTTTTGTTGATCCTTCCATGAGAAATTTGGATGATTTCTCCATGATGAGTTATAGGTGTTTCCATAAGGTTCACCCATGTAATTAACCTCTGCCATGGCAGGGTTCTCAGGATCATAAGCTTCTTCAGAAGCTGCCTCTTTAGTACTGTTGGATGCATTTTGCCACCCATTCAGACTTTGAGAGATCATGTTGACCTGTTGAGTCAACACTTTGTTCTGAGCCAATATGGCATTCAGAGTATCAATTTCAAGAACTCCTTTCTTCTGAGGTATCCCATTATTCACAGAATTCCTCTCAGAAGTGTACATGAACTGGTTATTTGCAATCATGTCAATGAGTTCTTGAGCCTCTTCAGGCGTTTTCTTTAGGTGAATAGATCCACCTGCAGAATGGTCCAATGACATTTTTGAAAATTCAGATAGACCATAATAGAATATATCTAATATGGTCCATTCTGAAAACATGTCAGATGGACATCTTTTGGTCAGCTGCTTGTATCTTTCCCAAGCTTCATAGAGGGATTCACCATCTTTTTGTTTGAAGGTTTGAACATCCACTCTCATCTTGCTCAGCTTTTGAGGAGGAAAGAATTTATCCAAGAAGGCTGTGACCAGCTTATCCCAGGAGTCCAGGCTATCCTTAGGTTGTGAATCCAACCATATTCTAGCTCTGTCTCTTACAGCAAAAGGGAAAAGCATGAGTCTGTAGATTTCAGGATCAACTCTATTCGTCTTTATAGTCTTACAGATCTGCAAGAACTCAGTTAAAAGCTGATCGGGATCTTCAGATGGAAGTCCATAAAACTTGCAGTTTTGTTGCATTAATGCAACTAGCTGAGGCTTAAGCTCAAAATTATTGGCTCCAATGGCAGGAATGGAGATGCTTCTTTCATCAAATTTGGATGTTGGCTTTGTGAAGTCACCAAGCATTCTCCTTGCATTATTATTATTTTTGGCTACCATCTCCTTCTCTTGTTCGAAAATTTCTGAAAGGTTACCTTTAGAATAATGTAATTTAGCTTCTCTTAACTTCCTCTTCAGAGTCCTTTCAGGTTCTGGATCAATTTCAACAAGAGTGCCTTTTTCTCTGTTCCTGCTCATATGAAAGAGAAGAAAACAAGAAAAGAAGAGGAATCTTCTATGTCACAGTATAGAGATTCCTTTATGTTAGTAGAAATAGAAGGGGGTAGAAGAAATAGAAGAGGGGATTCGGATATTTAGATGGAGAGAGGTGAAGAGAAGTGTTAGTAATTAAATAATTAAATAGAATAGGAAAAGAGAAGGGAGAATTTCGAAAATAGTTTTGAAAAAGGGGTTAGTATTTTCGAAAATTAAAAGATATTAAAATTAAAACATGAAACACTTAGTTAATTAAAAAGAATTTTTTTTTTGAAAAGGGTGAGATATTTTCGAAAATTAGAGAGGGAAAAGTAGTTAGGTGGTTTGAAAAAGATAAGAAACAAACAAAAAGTTAGTTAGTTGATTGAAAAAGATTTGAAATTAAATTTTAAAAAGATAAGAAGATAAGAAGTTAGATAAGATATTTTGAAATCAAATTTTGAAAAAGATAAAATTTTTGAAAAAGATATGATAAAGAGATAAGATAAAAATTTTAAGAAAAAGATATTTTGAAAAAGATTTAATTTTTAAAATTACTTAACTAACAATAAACTACAAGATAAGATTCTAGAATTTAAAGATTGAACCTTTCTTAACAAGAAAGTAACAACTTCAAATTTTTGAATCAATCACATTAATTGTTAGCATATTTTCGAAAATTTGATATAAAGATAAGAAAAAGATTTTGAAAATAATTTGAAAAATATTTTTGAAATTTTTGAAAATAATAAAAAAAATGAAAAATATATGATTTTTGAAAAAGATTTTGAAAAGATAAGATTTTTAAAATTGAAAATTTGACTTGACTTGTAAGAAACAACTAATTTTCAAAATTTTTGACTAAGTCAACTCAAATTTTCGAAAATTAGGAGAGAAATAAGGAAAAGATATTTTTTTGATTTTTTTGAATTTTTAATGATGAGAGAGAAAAACAACAAAAATGACTCACAACATGAAAATTATGAATCAAACTCATGATGCATGCAAGAACACTATGAATGTCAAGATGAACACCAAGAACACTTTGAAGATCATGATGAACATCAAGAACACAATTTTGAAAAATCTTTGATGCAAAGAAAACATGCAAGACACCAAACTTAGAAATCTTTAATGCATGGACTCTAACAAACGAAAAATGCATATGAAAAACAACAAACAACACAAAACAAGAAAACATCAAGATCAAACAAGAAGACTTACCAAGAACAACTTAAAGATCATGAAGAACACTATGAATGCATGAATTTTTGAAAAATGCAAGAAAAATTTTTAAATCATGCAATTGACACCAAACTTAAAAATTGACTCAAGACTCAAACAAGAAACACAAAATATTTTTGGTTTTTATGATTTTATGATTTTTTTTATTTTCTTTAATTTTTTCGAAAAATATTATTAGAAAAACGAAAAAGAAAAGAAAAATTTTGAAAAAAGATTTTTGAAAAGAAAATTACCTAATCTGAGCAACAAGATGAACCGTCAGTTGTCCATACTCGAACAATCCCCGGCAACGGCGCCAAAAACTTGGTGGACGAAATTGTTGTTCATGTGTTATTCCATTTTGCAAAATTCATTGCTTTTCATTCCCTGGCAATGGCGCCAAAAACATGATGCCAATACCATGGTTCACAACTCCGTTCAACTTAACCAGCAACTGTACTGGGTCATCCAAGCAATACCTTACGTGAGTAAGGGTCGATCCCACAGAGATTGTTGGTATGAAGCAAGCTATGGTCACCTTGTAAATCTCAGTTAGACAGATTAAATTGGTTTATGGTTTCGAAAATTAATAATAAAAAGAAAATAAAAGGGATAGAAATACTTATGTAAATCAATAGTGGGAATTTCAGATAAGTGTATGAAGATGCTGTGCTCCTCTTGGATCTCTACTTTCCTATTACATTCATCCAATCCTTCTTACTCCTTTCCATGGCAAGCTGTATGTAGGTTATCACCGTTGTCAGTGGCTACATCCTATCCTCTCAGTGAAAACGTTCCTATGCTCTGTCACAGCACGGCTAATCAGCTGTCGGTTCTCGATCATGTTGGAATAGGATCCATTGATCCTTTTGCGTTTGTCATCACGCCCAGCAATCGCGAGTTTGAAGCTCGTTACAGTCATTCAATCCCAGAATCCTACTCGGAATACCACAGACAAGGTTTAGACTTTCCGGATCCTCATGAATGCCGCCATCTATCTAGCTTATACCACGAAGATTCTGTTGGGGAATCTAAGAGATATGCGCCCGGCCTAAGGTAGAACGGAAGTGGTTGTCAGTCACGCGCGTTCATAGGTGAGAATGATGATGAGTGTCACGGATCATCATATTCATCAAAGTTAAGTGTAGCGTATATCTTGGAATAAGAATAAAAGAGAATTGAATAGAAAGTAATAGTAATTGTATTGAAACTTGAGGTACAGCAGAGCTCCACACCCTTAATCTATGGTGTGCAGAAACTCCACTGTTGAAAATACATAAGTAAAAGATTCAGGCATGGCTGAATGGCCAGCCCCCTAAAACGTGATCACAGGATTCAAAATACAATCCAGGATCCAGGATTAGATTATGATAGTAAAAAGTTCTATTTATAATAAACTAGCTCCTAGGGTTTACATGAGTAAGTAATTGATGCATAAATCCACTTCCGGGGCCCACTTGGTGTATGTTTGGGTTGAGCTTGGTCTATCCACGAGCTGAGGCTTTTATTGGAGTTGAACTCCAAGTTATAACGTGTTTTGGGCGTTCAACTCCGGATCATGACGTGTTTCTGGCGTTTAACTCCAGACAGCAGCATGTACTTGGCGTTCAACACCAAGTTACGTCATCAATTTCCGAATAAAGTATAGACTATTATATATTGCTGGAAAGCTCTGGATGTCTACTTTCCAACGCCGTTGAGAGCGCGCCATTTGGAGTTCGGTAGCTCCAGAAAATCCATTTTGAGTGCAGGGAGGTCAGATTCCAACAGCATCAGCAGTCCTTTTGTCAGCCTTTTTTAGAGTTTTGCTCAAGTCTCTCAATTTCAGCCAGAAATTACCTGAAATCACAGAAAAACACACAAACTCATAGTAAAGTCTAGAAATGTGAATTTAACATAAAAACTAGTGAAAACATCCCTAAAAGTAGCTTGAATTTACTAAAAACTACCTAAAAATAATGCCAAAAAGCGTATAAATTATCCGCTCATCATTTCCCCCACAGATCCTCAAGAACAACAACAGAGGCCCGCTCAGCATCATCAAGCATCTCCCAGGTATAGCGAGACACTCTCACATCCCTCTACCACTCTAGAGGGAAAGAAGGCTCATCATTTTCATCAAGAAAAAAGGGGCGGCCCCCTCGACAGCACGAACCTTAAAGAAGTAATTCTTGAAGTCCTTAAAGGACTCATCATACATAGCAAAAACTTGAGCGGACCTAAAGGAAACCCAGGAAGCTTTCTTTTTTAAAGAACCGCCAGGCTTGGCGGAATCAAACAAATAAAGGAAAAGAGTCTGGGAAGGTGTCACATCTAATTCACGGCAGAGAAGTTGAAAAATTTTAATAAAACCCCAGGAATTGGGGTGAAGCTAGGATGGGGCAATATTACATGACCACAACAGGTTGGTCTCAAAAGCAGTAAAAGGAAAAGTAACGTTCAACTGGCTGAAGAAGTATTCATAGGCATAGAAGAAGGGACGCTCCCTCTCAATGGAAGTCGGAAAACAAACCCTCTCATCAGAATCAGGAGCAATAAGCTCGTAATCCTCTTCACGGGCATTGTTACCACAAATCCTATGGCACTTTCCTCAGCTCTGTGCAAAACTCAGCATCCACAACGGAAACACACAACAAAATAAGGGAGTCCAGCCAATCGGACATCCCCTCGGGAACTCTGGAAGACATCTCTACAATGTTATTGCGAGAAGACATGAGGCCAACTAACCCTACAAGTAAGAAAAGAAGATGGGGTTACCACAAACATTTCGGACGAAGGGAGAAAATAACATGGTCAATACTTCTCAGGCGATGGAACAAAGAAAAGGAAAACCCCAAGACTCAAACCAAAAGTCCTGGGGCATCCTTTGGAGGCAGTAACAAAGCAAGGTTTCCAGAAATCAATCTACAAGCTTACATCCCAGCATGTCTCAAAAAGAAATTCAAAAAACAGCAAACACCTTTCTGCAAGGAGAAATACAAAAAATTGTTGCACTCTACCAAACACGCCAAGCGGAGACCATTAAAGATGCAACCTTTTTTCAAGATCAGACAAAAAGAAAATCTTCAAACAAAGCGAGGAACGGACGCAGATTTTTATCAAGTATCAGGCAGGAAAAAACCACAAGCGACAATAAAACCCTATAAAGCCTCAACGGAAAAGCCAAGACAATGCATAAAAGAAAGACAGGAAGAGCATGTTACAGTGACAAGCAAATACAAGACTTCGAAAAGATTCAAACTTTCAAACATGCAAAATCAAAGCTTCACCAGAAATTAAAAACGAAGCTACAAGAAAGCCAGTACTTACCAAGAAAAGAACAGTAAGCTTCGAGGAAATTGAAGATGGAGACGAAATCTGGGACGCCCTCTCACAAGCAAAATCGCAAACAAAGAGCAAATGTCACAGAAGAGAAAACACGAAAACTACAAACTCCAAGAGAAAGCAGAAGCGCAAACAAAAGAACAGAAACAGAACACCGCATAAGAACAACCTTGACAACAACCACGATTCTGATTTAGAAAACAGAACACCGCATAAGAATGCGGACATCACACCAAAGGATAATACTCAACCAAATGGAGACAAACGTTCGCCAAATACAGAAATTTTAGACGCTCTTTGAGAACAGTAGTGTTCATATCCTAGGTCGAGTTGTCCGACCCGAGATGTTCTACAGACAAAGTGACCGACCTCTTCAGGTCAGGACAATCCGACCTCTTCTCAAAGAGCTCGGCCAAGTCACGAGAAAGCCCAAACAAAGGGCCCAAATAGAGGAACACGCCCTAGATCCTAAGGCAGCCCAAGCCTACAAGAGAAGAGCGGTTCCCTTGAAGATA
Organism: Arachis stenosperma; assembly: GCF_014773155.1. Taxonomy (NCBI): domain Eukaryota; kingdom Viridiplantae; phylum Streptophyta; class Magnoliopsida; order Fabales; family Fabaceae; genus Arachis; species Arachis stenosperma. Next base: position 58,702,953 of record NC_080383.1, read on the forward strand.
AGATGACCTCACTTAAAGATAAAGATAAGATAAGATAACTAACTTATCTTATCCACAGGAGGCCACATCTCACCATTATAAATACACTGGAGCATCCAGGTATAACTCATACTCTGATTCTACTCAATACCTGCTTAATACCCTTGCTAACTTAAGCATCGGAGTCCCTTGTAGGTACCCCCCACCCTCCGGGGATGAAAGATCAGCAGCACTTTCAGTCCCACAAGTCGGACACACCAGCTCGAATAGGAGGCCGAACACCAGCGCAAAGCTGAAAGAAACCTTCGGAGAGAAACTAGGCGACGCTGAGAGTTAGAGGACAAGCTCCTAAAACTCGAAGCCGACCTTAAAACCAAAACTATTCAGTCTGGTCACGATGACAAATCCCACAAGGATCAAGATCCCTTCACCAAAGAGATCTTGAAAACTAAAGTTCCAAAGGATTTTAAAGCTCCCGACATGACTCCATACGACGGTACCTCTGATCCAAGCCATCATCTCAGCAACTTCAGAAGCAGAATGTATCTCACCGACGCCTCGGACGCTATTCGATGCAAAGTCTTCCCATCTACCCTAACAAAGACAGCAATTAAGTGGTTTGACAGTTAGCCTCCTAGATCCATCACGAGTTTTGATGACTTAGCCAAAAAATTTCTTGCCATATTCTCCATCCAGAAGGACAAAGCCAAACACGCCCCGAGCCTATTAGGGATTAAGCAAGGAGATTGGGAGAGTTTTCGCAACTACATGGAAAGATTCAACAAAGCGTGTCTGGACACACAAAATCTGCCAATAGAAGCAGCTATCATGGGCCTCATCAATGGCCTACGAGAAGGACCTTTTAGTCACTCCATATCAAAGAAGCATCCAACATCTCTGAACGAGGTACAAGAACAGGCCGAAAAGTTGATTAACATGGAGAAAAATTCTCGGCTATGAGAAAACTCAAAATTCGGATTCTCCTATCCCCCTCGGGACAAGGACAAGGAGTCCCAGAAAAAAGAGGATCAACCCGGGGAGAAGCCTAGAAAATACCACAGTTACACCGCCTCTTTGGGTGTCTCTTATGGATGTTTACCGAGAAATATGCAACACTGAGAAGATCCTACCACCTCGCCAAATCAAAAGCAAAAAAGGAATAGGAAATCGGACAGAGTACTATGAGTACCACCGAATCTACGGACATCCTTCTAACGAGTGTTTCGACCTAAAGAATGTCATAGAGAAATTGGCAAGAGAAGGGCGATTAGATCGGTACTTAGCCAGTAAAGCGATTGAACCAAGAAAAAGAAGAAGGGACGAAGAGGTCAGACAAGCTGAACAACCACCTCACACCATGGAGAGACATGTCCACATGATAAATGGAGGATTCGCAGGAAGAGGGATCTCTAAATCATCAAGCAAAAGACAGATTAAAGAAGTATATCACGTCGGGGAAGGAGAGAGGTCATCCGACCTCCCCACTATTACATTTACCCAAGAAGACGCAACAGGCATCATCCCGGGACATGATGATCCCATGGTCATTACTATTATATTGGCCAATGCTTAGACCAAGGAAGCTCCGCAGATATCCTGTTTAAATCTTCCTTTGACAAACTCGGCCTACAAGATAAAGAGCTCAGAGCATATCCAAATAGCTTGTTTGGACTGGGAGACACTCCAATCCAACCACTTGGATACATCACACTACACACAACCTTTGGGAAGGGAACTCGGTCAAGGACACTGAACATAGACTACATCGTAGTTGACGTGAGCTCAGCTTATAATGCCCTAATAGGTCAGACAACACTGAATCAGCTCGCCGCAGTAGTTTCCACCTCACACCTATGCATGAAGTTCCCAACTCCAGAAGGGATCACCACCATAAAAGGAGACCAAAAGATCGCGCGACGCTATTACAATGAAAGTCTGAACCTTAAAGGCAAAGGAGAGGAAGTCAACACTATCGAACTCAGGCCAGTTCGAGCTCGCGAGGAACTCCGCTCACAGCCTGAAGGCAAGACTGAAGAAGTCTAGATCGGTGATTCCCGGGATAAAACAACAAATATCGGGGCAACTGTAAAAAGAAACTTGAAGGAGCCTTTGATACAATTTCTAAAAGATAACGCCGATCTCTTTGCATGGAAAGCCACGGACATGCTGGGCATAGATTCCAAGCTAATGTGCCACAAACTAGTAGTATACCCAGGATCTCGGTCATTACAGTAAAAGCGTAGGAAGCTTAGACCAGAAAGGTCGCAAGCTGTGGAAGAGCAGATACAAGCCTTGCTGGAGGAAGAATTCATAAGAGGGGTCAAGTACCCACTATGGCTTGCCAACGTTGTCTTGGTAAAAAAGTCAACTGGGAAGTGGCGGATGTGCACTGACTACACTGATCTCAATAAAGCCTGTCCAAAAGATCCATACCCACTCCTAAGTATATATACTCTAGTAGATGCATCTTCCGGATACAAATACCTCTCCTTCATGGATGTTTATTTAGGTTACAATCAAATCCTGATGTATCCACCGGACCAAGAAAAGACCTCATTCCTAACCCCAAAGGCGAATTACTGCTATATCGTCATGCCATTTGGGATAAAAAATGCAGGAGCTACCTACCAAAGATTGATGAACAAAGTCTTTGCAGACCATATTGGAAAACTAATGGAGGTGTATGTAGATGACATACTGGTAAAAACACAGTGAGGAATCTTTACTATCCAACCTCACTAAAGTATTCGACACCATAAGAAAGTATGGTATGCGACTCAACCCCGCAAAGTCCACCTTTGCGGTAGAAGCTGGCAAATTCTTGGGCTTCATGCTCACACAAAGAAGAATTAAAGGCAAATCTGGATAAATGCCGGGCAATACTCGATATGAAAAGTCTGACCTGCGTCAAAGAGGTACAACAGCTCAACGGAAGACTGGCAGCCTTGTCCAGGTTTCTAGTCGGGTCAGCTATAAGGTCCCTCCCGTTCTATGCCATATTAAGGAAAGAAAAGAGGTTTGAATGGACGACAGAGCGTGAGAAAGCTTTCCAGGATCTCAAAAAATTCCTGGGACAACCACCCATCTTACCCGACCACGGGAAGGAGAAGCACTCGTATTCTACCTCACAGTGGGGAATCGGACAATAGCCTTAGCACTAGTCAGAGAAGACGAAGGCGGAAAACAACCCATCTACTTCATCAGTAAAGCTTTACAAGGGGCCGAACTAAACTATTAAAAGATAGAAAAGTTCGCCTACGCCCTCATACTCACTTCTCGATGACCTCGCTAGTATTTTCACGCTCACACTATCAAGGTTCGGACTAACCAGCCCATAAAAGGAATCCTACAGAAGACAGATTTAGCTGGAAGAATCCTGCAGTGGGCAGTCGAGTTATCTGAATTCGATCTTCAATATGAAGCTCGGACAGCCATCAAATCATAGTATCTGGCCGACATCATTGCCGAGTACACTGATACTCCGAGAATTCCCGCAAAATGGAATCTCTACGTGGACGGCTCTTCAAACAAAATCGGGAGTAGCGCAGGTGTGATAATAGAAAGTGATCAGGGAACCCAAATCGAACTTTCACTAAATTTCGAATACCCTGCTTCGAATAATCAGGCTAAATATGAGGTATTACTGGCTGGTTTGAGGCTGGCTAAGGAGGTAGGAGTTCAAAAGCTTACTATCTTCAGCGATTCACAAGTAGTTACCTCACAAATAGAAGGGAGCTAGCAAGCTAAGGACGTGTTTCGAGGGTTACCTGAAACTGTAGGTCAATCTCGGATGAGATCCTTTGTAATGGTCGGAGATGATGGGTCTGGCTTGTGTGTGGCGGCCGGAGCTGTCGTGTTCGACTTGTTGGACTGGCAATGCTGCTGATCCTTCATCACCGGAGGGTGGTGGCACCTGCAAGGGACTCCGATGCTTAAGTTAGCAAGGGTATTAACCAAGTTTTTTTAGTAGAATCAGTGTGTGAGTTATACCTGGGTGCTCCAGTGTATTTATAATGGTGTAGAGTGACCTTTTCAGATAAGATAAGTTAGTTATCTTATTTTATCTTTATCTTATCTTTCGTGGGAACCGCCCTTATCTCTATAGGCTTGGGCTGCCTTTGGATTTGGATCGTGTTCCTCTGTTTGGGACCTTTTTGGGTTTTCCTGGTAATTTGGCCGAGCTCTTTGAGATGAGGTCGGATTTGTCCTGACCTGAAGAGGTCGGTCGACTTGTCAGTAGAACATCCCGGGTCGGACAGCTCGACCCAGGGTATGAACAGTGCCCCTGCTCAAGCTCGGTCTTCTGTTTTGAGGTCGAGTCTTCAGTTTTAGGACTTCGATCCTTTTATGGTGAAGCCAAACTCGAGCATTTTGTCGATTTTGCTGTAGCTTTTCAATGTGAAGCATTTCTCCTTCGCTTTTAGAAGCGTGCGCTTTTAACCTTTTTGTCTTGGAAATGTGCGAGGTTTTAATACCCTCATTAATTGGTTTTTGTTCCGTTTCTTTATTCTTTTTGAACTTTTCACAAAAACGGTTTCTCTTCTCTGTTTCATAACTTCCCCTTTTCTTTCTCACTTTCTGTTTTCACCTGAATATTTGCATTTTCGCATTTCTCCCTGCGACGTTGTTTGGTGATCGTTGGTGCTTTCTTTGCTCTGAAAGGCGATTCCGGTTTCTATTTTTCCATGCTCAGTTTCCTTCGAAGCTTCCTTTTTCCAGGTTGATTCTTCTTTTTGCTTCTTTACTTCTTCTGCTTTGCCTTCAGTTCTTTGGTAAAGTTTTAGTTTTGCTTGAATGCATGTTGGGAAGCTTGAACCTTTTTGCGTCGTCGTGCTTACTTGTTGCTGTGCTGCATATTTTTCTGGTTTTTATGAACCTATTTTCTTTACCCAAAAGGTTGCTCCTTTTGATGACTTTTGCTATGTTTGATGATTTTACTAATGAACCTTTGTAGAAAGTAACAATTTTCTCGGGTGGCTCGTTTTGATTTTCTTCTTGATACTTTCGTTGTTTGGTAGTTCCGTTTGTTGATAAGCTGAGACTGTGAGTTGGGGAGGTAGTTATTTTGATGACTTTTGATTTGTAGCTCGTGGCTTTCTTCTCAGAGTGTCGCTTTTGTTGAGAAGGGGATTATCTTCCTGTTAGGATGTGTAGAGATGTAGACTTGTAGGTTTCCCTGAGTCCTTATTCCATAACTTGCCTCCAAAGGATGCCCCTGGATCTTTAGTTTGTGTCCTGGGGTTTCCTTTTGTTGCTTGTATTACTCTGTGTCATATTTGTCCGAGATGTTTTTTAGTAATCCATTTTCTTTCTTGTTTGTAGGACTAGTTGGCCATGTCTTCTCGCAAAAATATTGTAGAGACGTTTTCTAAGGTTTCTGAGGGGATGTCTGATTGGTTGGACTCCCTTGTGTTAATGTGTGTTTCTGTGGTGAATGCTGAGTTCTTTGTGGAGCTTAGGAAACATCATTGCCTCTGTAAGAGTAGAGATCAGGAAGGGAACTATGAATTGGTAGCACCTGATTCTGAGGAGAGGGTTTGCTTTCCTGCTCTGACCCGGGGGGAGCGCCCTTTCTTTTATGCTTATGATTATTTTTTCAGCCAGTTGAATATCACTTTTCCTTTTACTTCCTTTGAGACTGATCTGCTGTGGTCATGTAATGTAGCTCCATCCCAACTCCATCCCAACTCCTGGGGGTTTATCAAGATCTTTCAGCTTCTTTGCCAAGAGTTGGACATTACTCCTTCTCATACTCTTTTCCTTTATCTGTTTGTTTTAACTAAGCCCGGGATTTCTTCAAAAAAGAAAGCCTCATGGGTTTCCTTTAGATCTGTCCAAGGACATAAAGTTTTTTCCATGTATGACGAGTCCTTCAGGGACTTCAAGAATTAATTTTTTAAGGTCCGAGCAGTTAAGGGAGCTCAGCCATTTTTTCTGGAAGCAAATGATGAGCCTGCCTTGCCCTTGTGTTGGCAACAGAATGTAGTAGTGTCTCGATATACGTGGGAGATGCTCGATGAGGTCGAGCAGGCCTTTGTAAATGTTTTGGAAGATATTTGGGGGGAACCTCTTCATCTTGACACTAAAAATTTTCTGGGGGATCCGTCCCTTGTCCGAACTGCATTGGGTATTTAAAAATTGATATGTTTTTGTTTTCTGGTTTTGCTTTTTTCTTTTTCCAATGTGTAATCTGCTTCTATGGTTGATTTTCTTTTTCAGAGATGACCCAGAACAATGACTCCATGAAAGCCTTTAAGAAGGCGAGGAAGGCTTTGGCGGCTCAAAACATCTCGGCCAAGGTGGCTGGGAGGGGTCCTCTCAGGTTTTGTCGAAGCCATTTGTTCCGAGCTCTCCTGGATCGAGGAGGATGATCCCTACTCCTCGGGTTCATTTGGTTGATCCTTCACAGGCTTCTGCTGCTACCTCTTCTCCTACCGGTGCTCCTCCTCCAAAAAGACCCCGGACTGTCGAACCTTTTAATCTGGATGCTCCTGACTTTGATGATGTCGGGTTCATTGATCAATAGATTGCTCCTTATGGTGTCATGCCTACTGATGATGTATCCATTCTTCATCATTTAGATTTTATCACTCGGAGTGGCATTAAACTGGCACACATGGGAGCATCTTTATACCGAACCACTCAAGATATTCCTATCCATGCTACAAAGGCCTTTATGAAGGAGTGATAAACCACTATTTTATGGTTTACAATGTGTTTAATTGTGTGGTTTTATCATGATCTTTACCTACTTATTCATGTATTTAGCATGTATTTATATTTCCTTCCTAAAATTATTACATGATTGAAAACATGCTTCTTTGGTCTTAATTTAGCTAATCTTAATTCTCTCTTATTACTATTCCATGCCTTGATCTGTGTGTTAAGTGTTTCAAGCTTCATAGCGCAGGAATGGATTAGAGGATGAAGAGGAAGTGTGCAAAAATGGAAGGAACACAAGGAATCAAGGAGGTGACCAGCGAGAAGTCACGCGGTCGCATGGCTCACGCGACCGCGTGAAATGGAAGAAATCGGAGTGACGCGATCGCGTGCCTGACGCGACCGCGCGGATTGGAAGCTGCATATACGACGCGAATGCGTGGACGACGCGGACGCGTGATACGAAAAATGCTGAGTGACGCGGTCGCGTGGACGACGCGGACGCGTGACATGCGCGATCTGCAGAATTACAAAAGTCGCTGGCAGAGATTCTGGGCCGCATTTCAACCCAGTTTTTGGCCCAGAAACACAGATTAAAGTCAGGGAACTTGCAGAGACTCATCATGCACTCATAATTTACTTTTCATGATTTTGATCTAGTTTTGAGAGGGGTTCTCTCCTCTCTCTTTAGGATTTAGGACTTCTCTTATTTTTAGGAGTGACTCTAAATCCCAGGTTCAATGTTCCCTTAAAGTATTTTCTACTTTTATTTATTTTATTTTATTACTCCATTTCTTATTTACATCTCAATTGGCTTATGGCTTTCATGTTATGATTTTCTTTGAATTAATATTATTTGAGGTATTTCAGTTATTATTGCTTTCTTTTATTTACATGATTATTGCTTCCCATCTGAAGGCATTTTTATTCCAGTAGCTTCAATTTCCTTTCCGTTTGGTTTTGGTTAAGAAATCAGTAACTCAGGAAGTTATCCAACTCAACAGCATAATTGATAATTTTTATCTCCTCTAATTGAATTGAACTTCAATAATCTCAATCTTTTCTTAGGAATTAACTCGGATTTGAAGATCAAACTAATTAGTCACTTGACATTCCTCTGCTTTAAGTAAGGGTTAACTGAGTGAAATTAAGATTCAATTTTTATTATCATTGATAAGGATAATTCGGTCTGGACTTCCAATTTCTTATACCTTGCCAAGAGATTTTATTGTTATTATTTTATTTTATTTTATTTGTCATTCAACATATTCCCTCCTTACCTCCTAAACCCCAATTTACAACTCATAACCAATAATAAGAACATACCTCCCTGCAATTCCTTGAGAAGACGACCCGAGGTTTAAATACTCGGTTAACAATTTTTAAGGGGTTTGTTACTTGTTACAACCAAAACGTTTGTATGGAAGGACTTTTGTTGGTTTAGAAGCTATACTTGCAACGGGAATTTATTCTGAATTCTAGACCACGCAAAAATCCTTTCATCAAGGAGGCCAAGTCAGAGTTTGACTGGATTAAGGGTTTAAAAGAGGAGCTTGAGGTAAAAGTGACCAAGCTGGAAAAGGAATTGGAGGGGGAGAAGACTCGGGCTATTGGTCTGGCGGCCTCTGTGAGATTAGCTGAGGACACAGTGTTGAAGCATAAGGAGAGCTATGTTACCACCTATAGAGAGATGATGGATCTCAAGAATAGCTTGGAATCTATCCGGGCTGATTATACCGAACTCCAAGGTCACCTTGTAGGCAGTGTTAATGCTGCTTATGAGAATCTGAAGGAGAAAGTTCGAGTTCTTGCACCGGAGCTTGACCTTTCCCTTTTTAGCCTGGACAACATTGTTAGGGATGGTAAGATTGTTTTCCTGATGACCCTGATGATGATGATTTTAACCCTCCTTCAATGCCTGCCACCAAAACCTCTGTTGTGCCGACCTCTTTAACTCCTTCAGCTGAGGTTGGTCATCCTGAGTCAGAACCTGATTGTCAAATCTTGAACCGAGATGATGGGACAGTGGATGTGGTGCCTCTTCAGACTCGTCCTCCTTCACCCCGTGTTAATGCTGCCGAGAAGTCTTTGGATCCTCAATTATTATTCTGGATGTTTGTGTAGATAGCCCGACTTGTGGGCTTTTGAACTTTTTATATTTTGTAAATAGTGGTTCTGACTTTTTGCTACTTTCTTAGTTGCTTGTTTAGCAACTTTATTTTGAAAAACAAAGTAGTTTTCAAGATCTTGGGGCTAATTTTGGTGGCCTCTTGAGTTTTGTTATTATTATAACTTGTGCTTTTCATGACATGTTTGTCCGCATCTGTCTGATACCTTTTGAGGTTTTTTGGGAGTGTTGGAGCCTTATTGTCCAACCTCTTTGAATTGCCTTTGTATTTTCATACTTGTGGCTTGATTCTTTTTGAGGTTGTGGATGTTTGGGTCCAACTTGTATGTCGACTTGCTCAGTTTGGTCACAAGTTATTTCTAGTAATCCATTTTATGTGGACCTTTGTTAGGTCTATGTTAGGAATTACTTTTTTATAACTTATTCGTGGGAGGCTGACTTCATCATATCGGTCCCTTCTAAGTTATTTCTAGTAATCCTATTTTTGGACCTTTGTCAGGTCTCTTTTAGGGATTACTTTTTATAAGTTTTTGATTTTGGGGCCGACTTCTTTGCGTCGGTCCCTTCTAAGTTATTTATAGTAATCCTCTTTTTTGGACCTTTGTCAGGTCTCTTTCAGGGATTACTTTTTATAACTTTTTAATTTTGGGGTCGACTTCTTTGCGTCGGTCCCTTCTAAGTTATTTCTAGTAATCCTCTTTTTTGGACCTTTGTCAGGTCTCTTTCAGGGATTACTTTTTATAACTTTTTGATTTTGGGGTCGACTTCTTTGCGTCGGTCCCTTCTAAGTTATTTATAGTAATCCTCTTTTTTAGGGCTGGCTAGGCCTCTTTCCAGGGATTGACTTTTTATAACTTTGGTTATTGTGATCGACTGGTCCAACTTCTTTATGTCGGCCTGTCTTTTAAGTTATTTTTAGCAACTCATTTTATTAAGACCTCGTCAGGTCCTTTCTATGTTTCACTTTCGATAACTTCTTACATTATTCTATTTTGTCACTTTTTCATCTTTGCCGATTTTGTCGAAGCCAGGTTTGATCCTTGTTTGGTTGACCTTTTGATGAATTCGATTTACATCTATTTTGGTCCTTTTCATGATCGAGCAGTGAACTTGATTTTCACTTTCTGCTGACCTTGTAGCTTTATAATCGGGCGATGAATTTTAGCGTTTCAGATTAATGCGTCTTGAGTATTTGTAGAGAATCTAAAAACTTTATTCAAAGAGAATGCAAATATATACATGTGGGTGTTTTATCCCTTTAAGTTGGGAAATTTATAGATCTTGGCTTGGCACCTCATTAAAAAACCTTTTCAGGAAAAAGAGTGCGCCTTATCCTAAGATCTTTATTACCTCTAACTGTAGTACCTTCTTAAGTTGCAGGCATGCCATGACCTTGGGAGTTCTCGCCCTTCGAGTTTGGACAGTCTGTAGTAGCCTTTTCCAAGTACCTCTATGATTCGGTAGGGTCCTTTCCAATTTGCCGCCAGCTTTCCTTCTCCGAGTCAAGTTGTTCCGATATCATTTCGGATTAGGATAAGGTCGTTCTCGGCAAAACCTCGCGGTACTACCTTTTGATTGTACCTTGAAGCCATTCAACATTTCAATGCCTCTTCCTTGATTCGAGCTCTTTCTCGAATTTCTGAAAGTAGGTCGAGTTCTTCCCTTTGATGTTGAGAATTGGCTTCTTCATTATAGTGAATCACTCTGGGCGATCCTTCTTCGATCTCCACTGGGATCATTGCCTCCAATCCGTAAGCTAATCGAAAAGGTGATTCCTTTGTGGTGGAGTGTAGAGTTGTCCGATATGCTATAGGACTTGCGGGAGCTCCTCCGCCCAGGCTCCCTTTGCATCCTGTAATCTCTGTTTTAACCCGGCTAATATGACTTTGTTAGCAGCTTCTGCTTGTCCGTTGGCTTGAGGGTGTTCTACAGATCTGAATTGGTGTTTTATGTTCAGATCGGTCACCAATTTTTTGAAGCTTGCATCTGTAAATTTGTCTGTGGTGATGGAGTATGGAACCCCAAACCTTGTGACGATGTTTCTATACAGGAATTTTCGGCTTCTTTGAGTAGTGGCGTTAGCTAGGGGTTCTGCCTCAATCCATTTTGTGAAATAGTCTACCCCTACGGTGAAAAATTTGACTTGTCCAGATCCTTGAGGGAAAGGACCGAAAAGGTCGAGTCCGCATTTTGCAAATGGTCAGGGTGAGGTTACGCTGATAAGCTCCTCTGGTGGGGTGATGTGAAAGTTGACATGTTTCTGGCATGGTGGACATGTCTTTACAAATTCTATGGCTTCTTTTTGTAGAGTTGGCCAATAGAATCTGGCCCGGAGTACCTTTTTGGTAAGAGCCTGTGCTCCGAGGTGGTTGCCACAGATGCCGCTGTGTACTTCTTCTAAGACTTCCTTTGTATTGAAAGTCGGCACACATTTTAACAGTGGTGTTGAAATCCCTCTCTTGTCTTGAGTATTGTTTATGATTGTGTAGTGTTGTGTCTCCTGTTTTAACCTATTTGCCTCTTTCTTATCTGTGGGGAGTGTTTCTGTTTCGAGGTAATTAATTATAGGAGTCATCCATCCTTGATCCTGACCTATTATGGCTAGGATTTTTTCCGCTTCCGAGATTGACGGGTTCTGTAGCGTTTCTTGGTTGAGGCTTCTATTGTTACCTCCTGGTTTGGTGCTGGGTAGTTTTGAGAGTGCATCGGCTCGGGCGTTCTGTTCTCGGGGTATGTGGCGGACCTCATATTCCCCGAGTTGTCCGAGCTGTTCCCTAGTTTTTTCTAGGTAATTTTCCATGGTGGGATTTTTGGCTTGGTAGGTCCTTACTATTTGTGAAGTGACTACCTATGAGTCACTGAAGATGATGAGCTTTTGAGCTCCAACCTCCTTAGCCAGCTTCAAACCAGCCAGTAGTGCGTCGTACTCGGCTTGGTTGTTTGAGGCAGGGAACCCGAATTTGAGGAAAAGTTCGATTTGGGTTCCCTAGTCGCTTTCTATGATGACACCTACGCCGCTTCCAGTTTTGTTTGAGGAACCGTCCACATAAAAATTCCATTATGTAGGAATTTCCAAAGTGTCTGTAAATTCTGCAATGAAGTCGGCTAGATATTGCAATTTGATGGCTGTCCGAGCTTCTTATTGAAGGTCGAATTTGGATAACTCGACTGCCCATTTCAAAATTCTGCCTGCTAAGTCCGTTTTCTGCAAAATCCCTTTTATAGGTTGATTGGTCCGAACCCTAATGATGTGGGCTTGGAAATATGGGCGAAGCCGTCGAGAGGTTAGTATGAGAGCATAGGCGAATTTTTCTATTTTTTGGTAGTTTAGCTCGGATCCTTGTAATGCTTTGCTGATGAAGTATACAGGTTGTTGCCCATTGTCGTTTTCTCGGACTAGTGCGGAAGCTACTGCCCAACTTCCTACTATGAGATATAATATAAGTGGTTCTCCTTCTCGATGCCGAGTTAGGATAGGTGGCTGTCCCAGGAATCTTTTGAAATCTTGGAAGGCCTGCTCGCACTCCGTTTTCCATTCAAATCTCTTTCCTTTCCTTAGAGTGGCATAGAAGGGGAGAGATCTTATCACTGATCCAGCTAGAAATTTGGACAAGGCTGCCAACCTTCCATTGAGTTGTTGTACTTCTTTGACATAAGTCGGGCTCTTCATGTCGAGTATGGCCCGACATTTATCCGGGTTTGCCTCGATTCCTCTTTGTGTGAGCATAAAACCTAAGAATGAGGTTTTTCTTGGTCGTGCATACATCGGGATTTGATTGTATCCCGAATACACGTCCATAAACGAGAGGTATTTATATCCGGAGGAGGCATCTACCAGAGCGTCGATACTTGGGAGTGGATAAGGATCTTTTGGGCAGGCTTTGTTGAGATCAGTGTAGTCGGTGCACATCCGCCACTTCCCATTTGATCTTTTCACCATGACAACGTTGGCTAGCCATAGTGGGTACGTGACTTCTCTTATGAATCCTGCTTCCAGTAGAGCTTGTACCTGCTCTTCCACAGCTTGGGATCGTTCTGGCCCGAGCTTTCTACGTTTCTGTTGTACTGGCCAAGATCCTGGGTAGACTGCTAGTTTGTGGCACATTAACTTGGGGTCTATGCCTGGAATGTCTGCAGGCTTCCATGCAAAGAGGTCGACATTATCTTACAGGAACTGTACAAGTGATTCTTTTATGTCTCCTTTTAGGATTGTACCGATATTGGTTGTTTGTCCGGGATATCTCCGATCTGGACTTTTCTACTTCACCTTCGGGTTGTGGGCGGAGTTCTGCCCACCTCTGAGCTCCATCGAGTTCGATCGTGTGAAGTTCTTCTCCTCTGCCTCTGAAGTTTAAACTTTCATTGTAGCAGCGGCACTGATGAGTGGATAATTTATACGTTTTTTGGAATTGTTTTTAGGTAGTTTTTAGTAGAATCTAGCTACTTTTAGGGATGTTTTTATTAGTTTTTATGCAAAATTCACATTTCTGGACTTTACTACGAGTTTGTGTGTTTTTCTGTGATTTCAGGTATTTTCTGGCTGAAATTGAGGGACCTGAGAAAAAAATCTGATAGGAGGCTGAAAAAGGAATACAGATGATGTTGGATTCTGACCTCCCTACACTCGAAATGGATTTTCTGGAGCTACAGAACTCCAAATGGTGCGCTCTCAATTGCGTTGGAAATTAGACATCCAGGGCTTTCCAGCAATATATAATAGTTCATACTTTATTCAAGTTTAGATGATGCAAACTGGCGTTTAACACTAGTTTCATGCTGCATTCTGGAGTAAAACGCCAGAAACACGTCACAAACCAGAGTTAAATGCCAAAAACACGTTACAACTTGGCGTTTAACCCCAAGAGAAGCCTCTGCATGTGTAAAGCTCAAGCTCAGCCCAAGCACACACCAAAGGGGGCCCCAAAAGTGGATTTCTGCACTTAGACTTATTTCTGTAAACCCTAGTAACTAGTCTAGTATAAATAGGACTTTTTATCATCTTTTGAAAAATCTTTGGACGAGCTTTTGGAACATCTTTGATTATTGTTAGTCCTTAGAAATTGGGGGCTGGCCTCACAGCCATGCCTACCTTATTTTCACTTATGTATCTTCAACAGTGGAGTTTCTACACACCATAGATTAAGGTGTGGAGCTCTGCTATTCCTCGAGTATTAATGCAATTACTATTATTCTTCTATTCAATTCAGCTTATTCTTATTCTAAGATATTCACTGCACTTCAACATGATGAATGTGATGATTCGTGACACTCATCATCATTCTCACCTATGAACACATGCCTGACAACCACTTCCGTTCTACCTTAGATTGAGCGCGTATCTCTTAGCCTTCATTCCAAAAGATCGGAGTCTTCGTGGTATAAGCTAGAATTATTGGCGGCCATTCCTGAGATCCAGAAATTCTAAACCTTATCTGTGGTATTCCGAGTAGGATCTAGGATGGGATGACTGTGACGAGCTTCAAACTCGCAAGTGTTAGGCATAGTGACAGACGCAAAAGAATCACTGGATTCTATTTCAACATGATCGAGAACCGACAGATGATTAGCCGTGCTATGATAGCGCATTTGGACCATTTTCACTGAGAGGACGGGAGGTAGCCATTGACAACGGTGAAACCCAACATACAGCTTGCCTTAGAAAGGAGTAAGAATGATTGGATGAAAGCAGTAGGAAAGCAGAGATTCAGAAGGAACACAGTATCTCCATGCGCTTATCTGAAATTCCCACCAATGAATTACATAAGTATCTCTATCTCTATTTTATGCTTTATTTATCTTTATATTCGAAAACCATTATAACCATTAGAATCCGCCTAACTGAGATTTACAAGATGACCATAGCTTGCTTCATACCGACAATCTCCGTGGGATCGACCCTTACTCACGTAAAGTTTATTACTTGGACGACCCAGTGCACTTGCTGGTTAGTTGTGCGAAGTTGTGAAAAAGAGTGATATTACAATTGTGCGTACCAAGTTGTTGGCACCATTGAGATCACAATTTCATGCACCAAGTTTTTGGCGCCGTTGCCGGGGATTGTTTGAGTTTGGACAACTGACGGTTCATCTTGTTGCTCAGATTAGGTAATTTTCTTCTTGTTTTATTTTCAAAAAGTTTTCAAAAATCTTTCAAAAATTTTTTATTTTGTTTTCGTTTTTCCAAAAAGAAATTTTCGAAAAATTCAAAAAAATTAATAAAATCATAAAATCAAAAATATTTTGTGTTTCTTGTTTGAGTCTAGTGTCAATTTTTAAGTTTGGTGTCAATTGCATGTTTTTAAAATTTGTGTATTTTTCGAAAAACTCATGCATGGTGTTCTTCATGATCTTCAAGTTGTTCTTGATAAGTCTTCTTGTTTGATCTTCATATTTTCTTGTTTTGTGTCTTTTGTTGTTTTTCATATGCATTTTTAGTTTGTTAGTGTCTAAGCATAAAAAATTTCTAAGTTTGGTGTCTTACATGTTTTTCTTTTCTTGAAAATTTTTCAAAAATAAGTTCTTGATGTTCATCATGATCTTCAAAGTGTTCTTGGTGTTCATCTTGACATTCATAGTGTTCTTGCATGCATCATGTGTTTTGATTCATAATTTTCATGTTGTGAGTCATATTTGTGTTTTTCTCTCTCATCATTAAAAATTCAAAAAAAATATATTTTCCTTCTTTTACTCAAAAATTCGAAATCTTTGGGTTGACTTAGTCAAAAATTTTTAAAATAATTCTTGTTAGTCAAGTCAAGATTTCAATTTTAAAAATCTTATCTTTTCTAAATCTTTTTCAAAATCAAATCTTTTCTTTTTCCTTTGGTTATTTTCGAAAATTTTTTTAAAATTGTTTTTCAAAATCTCTTTCTTAATTTTATTTCATAATTTTCGAAAACTTTACTAACAATTAATATGATTGATTAAAAAATTTGAAGTTTGTTACTTTCTTGTTAAGAAAGGTTCAATCTTTAAATTCTAGAATCATATCTTTTAGTTTCTTGTTAGTCAAGTAATCAATTTTAATTTTAAAAATCAAATATTTTTAATTTTCTTTTCAAATATTTTTCAAAACAAATATCAATCATATCTTTTCAATCATATGTTTTTAATCATATCTTTTCAAACATATCTTTTTCAAATCATATCTTTTTCAAAATTGATTTCAAAAGTCTTTTCTAACTTCCTATCTTTTCAAAATTGGATTCCACATCTTTTTCAACTAACTAGTTAACTTTTTGTTTATTTCTTATCTTTTTCAAAACCACCTAACTACTTTTCTCTCTCTAATTTTCGAAAATCACCTCCCTCTTTTTCAAAATTCTTTTAATTAACTAATTGTTTCAATTTTTAATTTTAATTTTATTTCTTCTCTTAATTTTTGAAAATCACTAACTTTTTTTTCAAAAACAATTTTCGAAAACTCCTCTCTCTCTCACCTCCTTCTATTTATTTATTCATTTACTAACTCTTCTCTTCATCTAAAAATTCGAACCCTATCTTCCTCTGTGTTCGAATTTTTCTCCTCCTTCTTATATTCTTTTCTTCTTCTACTCACATAAAGGAATCTCTATACTATGACATAGAGGATTCCTCTTCCTTTTCTGTTCTCTTCTTTTTCATATGAGCAGGAGCAAGGACAAGGACATTCTTGTTGAAGCAGATCCTGAACCTGAAAGGACTCTGAAGAAGAAGCTAAGAGAAGCTAAAGCACAACAATCCAGAGAAAACCTTACAGAGAATCTCAAAAAAGAAGGAGACATGGCCGAACCCAATAATAATGTAAGGAGGATGCTTGGTAATTATACTACACCTACTTCCAACTTTTATGGAAGAAGCATCTCAATCCCTACCATTGGAGCAAAAAATTTTGAGCTAAAGCCTCAACTAGTTGTTCTAATGCAACAGAACTGCAAGTTTCATGGACATCCATCAGAAGATCCCTATCAGTTTTTAACTGAGTTCTTGCAGATCTGTGATACTGTTAAGACTAATGGAGTAGATCCTGAAGTTTATAGGCTCATGCTTTTCCCTTTTACTGTAAGAGACAGAGCTAGAACATGGTTGGACTCACAACCTAAAGATAGCCTGGACTCCTGGGATAAGCTGGTCACGGCCTTCTTGGCCAAGTTCTTTCCTCCTCGAAAACTGAGCAAGCTTAGAATGGATGTTCAGACTTTCAAGCAAAAAGATGGTGAATCCCTCTATGAAGCTTGGGAAAGATACAAGCAGTTGACCAAAAAGTGTCCTTCTGACATGCTTCCAGAGTGGACCATTTTGGATATATTCTATGATAGTCTATCTGAGTTCTCTAAGATATCACTGGACCATTCTACAGGTGGATCCATTCACCTAAAGAAAACGCCTGCAGAAGCTCAGGAACTCATCGACATAGTTGCAAATAACCAGTTCATGTACACTTCTAAAAGGAATCCTGTGAGTAATGGGACGCCTCAGAGGAAGGGAGTTCTTGAAATTGATGCTCTGAATGCCATATTGGCTCAGAAAAAAATGTTGACTCAGCAAGTCAACATGATTTCTCAGAGTCTGAATGGATTGCAAAATGCATCCAACAGTACTAAAGAAGCATCTTCTGAAGAAGAAGCTTATGATCCTGAGAACCCTGCAATGGCAGAGGTGAATTACATGGGTGAAGCCTATGGAAACACCTATAATCTCTCATGGAGAAATCATCCAAATTTCTCATGGAAGGATCAACAAAATCCTCAACAAGGCTTTAATAATGGTGGAAGAAACAGGTTTAGCAATAGCAAGCCTTTTTCCATCATCTTCTCAGCAACAGACAGAGAATTCTGAGCAGAGCCCCTCTAACTTAGCAAATATAGTCTCTGATCTATCTAAGGCCACTTTAAGTTTCATGAATGAAACAAGGTCCTCCATTAGAAACTTGGAGGCACAAGTGGGTCAGCTGAGTAAGAAAATCACTGAAACTCCTCCTAGTACTCTCCCAAGCAATACAGAAGAGAATTAAAAAAGAGAGTGCAAGGCCATTGATATTATCAAAATGGCCGAATCCAAAGAGGAAGGGGAGGACGTGAATCCCAATGAGGAAAATCTCATGGGACGTCACCCAGACAGAAAAGAGTTCCCTAATGAGGACCTAAAGGAATCTGAGGCTCATATAAAGACCATAGAGATTCCATTAAACTTTCTTCTGCCATTCATGAGCTTTGAGAACTATTCTTCCTCTGAAGAGGATGAAGATGTAACAGAAGAGCAAGTTGTTCAATATCTAAGAGCCATCATAAAGCTGAATGCCAAGTTGTTTGGTAATGAGACTTGGGAAGATGAACCTCCCTTGCTCATTAGTGAACTAAATACATGGTTTCAGCAAACTTTACCTCAAAAGAAACAAGATCCTGGTAAATTCTTAATACCCTGTACCATAGGCACCACGACCTTTGAGAAGGCTCTGTGTGACCTAGGGTCAGGCATAAATCTTATACCACTCTCTGTAATGGAGAAACTGGGGATCTTTGAGGTACAAGCTGCAAGAATCTCATTAGAGATGGCAGACAAGTCAATACAACAAGCTTATGGAATGGTAGAGGACGTGTTAGTGAAGGTTACACTACAAGAAAATGGAACATTTGTAACAAAAAATTTGTATCAAATTTAAAATTGTTACAAATTATAGTTTTTTTGTAACAATAATTAGTTATTGTTACAAAATAAGAATATTTTGTAACAATAAGAAAATTTGTTACAAAACATTTCAATATTTTGTAACAACTTGATTTCTTTTGTTACAAATTATGTTGGCTTTCGTATTGAATTGCTGTTTTGTTACACAATGTTATAATGTTTTGTAACAAAAGATTATATTGTTGCAAAAATTGAAAATATTTTGTAACAAAATATCTATTTGTTTCAAAAGCTGTAAATATTTTGTAACAAAAAATTGATTTGTCACAAAATACAATATTTTTGTAACAAGTTATTTATTTGTCACAAAATTCAAAGATTTTTTGTAACTAATAAAAAATTTTGTTTCAACATACTAAATGTAAGACTTTGAATTAACATAATAAGTTATTTATGATTTATTATATTTATTTAAGATTTTATATTAAAAAATTTATTTTACTAAAAATATTTAAGTCAAATTAATGATAGTTTGTGTAAGACCCCTAAATTTTTAAAAGTTATTAATGAATTATTTATAATGTATTATATTTATTTAAGACTATATTTTAGAGATTTTTATATAAAAATTGAGTGAAATCCTATTTATTATTTTGAGTTCATATAATTGAAAAATAATGAATATTTTATATGCCTTAGTTTTAATATATAAATTTGTAACCTTATTTTATAAATAAAAGAGAATTAATTTAATTATCATCAATTTTTGTTAAATTAGTATTTATTCAAAAATAAATTTTAAATTAATAATAAAATAGTATTTCAAAGATAATCATTTAATATTAATTTTTAATTTGAATTATTACTTAATCCTATTATCTTATTAATATTTTTATACAAATCCTAATTTTTTTTTATACAACAAAATCCTAACTTTAATGTTTTTTTCCCTTTCCCAGCTGCTATTACCCTTCCCCTTTCTTCTATTCTAGAAACCCCAAACAGAGGGTGGAAAATCAAAAGGGAAAAAGACAGAAAAGAAAGAAGGAAAGAAAGGGAAAGGAGGGAGGGGAGCCGCGGGAAGAGAACGAGGGAGGAAGAGGAAGGGCAGCGCCGGCGGGCATTACTGCCACCGCGCCGCCGTGTTATACCGAAGAGAGAGAGAGTGCGAAGAACAGAGAAGCAGGGGAGGAAGAAGGGTGTCGACGCTGTTGCAGAGAGGGAGACGTGAGAAGCTGCCAAACTCCACTGGTGTCACGAAGCCGTTGGTATCATGCTCCGTCGCCGTCGCCTCAGATTGTCGCCGTCACCGTCGCACCGTTCCTGCTGAGCCGCCGCCGTGTTGGGAGATTGAGGTAGAGAATGAATGACACAGAGAAAGGGAGAAGCGCGACAGATGAGAGGGATTGAAGCGTTCCCGTTACCATTTTCTCACCTATTCGCTGCCACTGGGGTTTGACGCTACCACGCCGCCTTAGAGACTCTGCCGTTGCTGAGAGTTCTTCGCAAGAGAAAGGGGGACAGCGAGAGAGGATGAAGTGGGTCCTTCGCTGCTGCCATGACCATCGCTGAGTTGCAAGCTGTTGTTGGAAGTATTGGGGGAGATGTTGCTGCTGCCAAAACCACCGCGGAGGTTGTTAGGACTGCTGCTTGTGTGGCTACGCCGTGGTGGTTATAGTTGCCGTCACAGTCACTGCCTAAAAGCCCTGGAATTTCTATTGTCTTGCCCCAATTCAAGTTCAGTGCCACTACCCTGGTCTAATCTTTTTTCCCTGGTTCTGATTTGTTACTTGTTTTTTTTTACCTGTTCTGATTAGTAATTTAATATTATTGGAACTTCAAACTATTACTTGTTTTTGTTTTTAATTTGTTCTTAATTTAGTTGATGCTAGATTGATGCCCAACAAAATTCATTCATAATAATAATAATTATTTACATGTTCATACCATCGATTGAGTTGTTACTCTTGAATTGTTTCAGACTTTCAGTGTCAACTTTCCAGGTGAGCTCCTTTCGACCCAGTTCTTTCAGACTTTCAGTGTCAATTTCAGTGTATCTTAGGGTTTGAAATTGGAATTTTATGATGGTGGACTGGTGGTTGTTGTTGTTGTTGTTGTTGTTGTTGTATTTGGTATTTTAGAATTATTGTTGAACCTGAGCAAATTTTTTTGTTGCTGTTAAACATCATTGAGTTGAATTTTGTTGCTGGATAACATCATTAGGTTGAGTTTAATACTTGAATAGTTGAATTTGTTGTTGTGTTGCTTAAAAAATCACTTAGCTAAATCTTTTGTTGTTGAAAAATTTTTTGTTCCTTTGCCAAGTAAAGCTCAAATTTTCTAGACAAATTTTTAGAATTGGATTAATTGACATCATATTGTTATTGATCCTGTCCTAGATATTAATTGCTATTCCGCGTAGTCACTGTCGAGAAGCAGAACAAAACAGAGAGAGATGCGAAGGAGGATAATGGAGACCACCACCACTGCTATTGCTGTGCTGGGCTAGTCGGAAGCCGCCGTGACCACCATTGATCTCTACGCTGCTGTTAGAGTCACTGATGGAGGTATCTTTGCTGCTTCTATTTCGGTTTAGGTCCTTCGCTTCCTTAAACTTGTGCTACTTCCACTTTTACTCTACTATTATCCTATTTTCTGCTACAATTAGGTTGAATATTGATGCTAGTGTTGCCGTGGGACTGTTGAAGCTGCTGCTAGTTCTAATTCGGTTACCTTGGTACTCGTCTGATCTTTCCCTTAGATTTGGTCCATTTACACGTTCTGTTTTGTCACTGCTATGGTTACCATATTCTGGTTTTAATTTAATTTAATTTTAGTCCAATAGATGTTGAGACGGTATATTTGCCGGTGTTCTTACTGTCCAATGAATAATTTCTTTTGACAGTCCATTTCCATTTGCTTCAAACAAATAATTCCTACTCCTTAAATGGAGTTAAGATATTGAAACTTTATTTCTACAAAGGCTTTGAAATATTGACTTTGGACAGATATTAGAAATGTGAAGTTATAAATTTATGTTAGAGAAGTACTTACCAAATCATACCATATTTAGGTGCTACTGCTGATGAGAAATCTGTCTATCAATTTAAGGAGCCTAGATTTTGAGGATCATGTAAGTATTTGTGTCATTGATCTTTATATTGCTATAACTAAATATTTAATGATGAGCAGAATATTTCATGCTTGAGGCTCACCCCACTGTTATATTTCGGCATCTAAGTGCTTGATCTTTATAATGAATGTATTTCCTGAGGATACATATCTTGAAGTGGTATGATGATGTTCCTCATTTATTTGAAACTGTCTATGTCGTGCACATTGCTACAAAATCATCACATACATATTGAAACAAAATTTGTTAACTAAAGTTAGTGTTTTTTTTGTTGGTGGTCTTTTCAGGTGTGACACTTATTAGAAGTTTCTCCATGAGAAAGGAGCTGTATGAACGGAGTTTGTAATTTGTAGTTTATATTTTGGAGATTTATAATTTCTTATTTTTTTTTTGTCCTATGTATCTATCTAGTTCATTAGGGTTCTTCAATATATCTTGTTAGTTTGTACTTTAAAGTTTATATGTTGAAGATTTATAAAACAATCTTAGTTAAATGAAATATATTTGAACTATCTATGTTATTATATATTATATAAATGTTGACTTACTGAGTAAATTAGTTAATATATTAATTAATTAAAAAAATAATATAATTTGGTAAATTATGTGTGTAATTTGTATTAAAAAAATTATTACAAAATAAATAGTGTTTTGTAACTAAAGGAAAAAAATGTTACAAAATCAAGTTATATTTTGTAACAAAATTTTATGATAGGAAAAAATATATTGTCACTAAAAATATTTTGAAGATCAAAATTTGTTATCAATTTTGTAATGACTTTTGTTTTTTGTGTTAGAAAAATTTGTTACAAAATATTACTTTGAATTGTAACAGTTCCATTTTTCGTTACAAAAACTTTTTGTAACGGGACTTACTGCAATGGACCCTTTTTTTGTTATAAAAAACTTTTGTTTCAAAATTTCGACGTTTTGTAACAATATTTTTTGTTACAAATGCGCCTTTTTCTTGTAGTATTAAAGGCCTTTACATCCCTGCTGATTTCATAATCCTAGACACTGGGAAGGATGAGGATGAATGCATCATCCTTGGAAGACCCTTCCTAGCCACAGCAAGAGCTGTAATTGATGTTGACAGAGGAGAGCTAGTCCTTCAATTGAATGGGGACTACCTTGTGTTTAAAGCTTAAGAATCTTTCTCTGCAACCATAGAGAGGAATCATGAAAAGCTTCTCTCAATACAGAGTCAAACAAAGCCCCCACAATCAAACTCTAAGTTTAGTGTTGGAAGGACATAACCAAACTCTAAGTTTAGTGTTGAACCCCCACATTCAAACTCTAAGTTTGGTGTTGGAAGGTCCCAACAATGCTCTGAACATCTGTGAAGCTCCATGAGAGCTCACTGTCAAGCTATTGACATTAAAGAAGCGCTTATTGGGAGGCAACCTAATTTTTATTTATCTATATTTCTATTGTTCTTTTATGTTTTATTAGGTTTATGATCATGTGGAGTCACAAAACAATTGCAAAAATTAAAAACAGAATAAAAAATAGCAGAAGAAAAAGCACACCCTGGAGGAAGAGCTGTTTGGCGTTTAAACGCCAGAAACAAGCATCTGTCTAGCATTTAACACCCGAAACAAGCACCAAGCTGGCGTTTAACGCCAGAAACAAGCATCAGGCTGGCGTTAAACGCCAGAAATAGGCTACATTTGGGCGTTTAATGCCAGAAACAAGCTACAGTCTGGCGTTAAATGCCAGGATTACATACAGAGGGTGTTTTAAATGCCTAAAAGTACAGGGATAAGAAATCCTTGACACCTCAAGATCTGTGGATCCTACATGATCACCTCAGGATCTGTGGACCCCACAGGATCCCCACCTACCCCACTTCTCTCTTTTACACAATCCAATAACACTATACCCTTCACCAATCACCTCAATCTCTCTTTCCCATTACCCTTTCACCAATCACATCCATACACTCTTCTCCATAAACCACACCTACCTTCAAATTCAAAATCTCTTTCCCACCTAAACCCACCCTAAATGACCGAACCTAAACCCCTCTCCATCCACTATATAAACCCCTCCATCCTTCTTCATTTTCACACAACACTACCCTCTCTTCTCCCCCTTGGCCGAAACCCAAACCTCTCTCCCTCTCCTCCATATCTTCTTCTTATTCTATTCTTTCTTCTTTTGCTCGAGGGTGAGTAACATTCTAAGTTTGGTGTGGTAAAAGCATAGCTTTTTTGTTTTTCCATAACCATTGATGGCACCTAAGGCCAGAGAAACCTCAAGAAAGAGGAAAGGAAAGGCAATTTCTTCCACCTCTAAGTCATGAGAGATGGAGAGATTCATCTCAAAAGCCCATCAAGACCACTTCTATGAAGTTGTGGCCAAGAAAAAGGTGATCCCTGAGGTCCCTTTTAAGCTCAAAAAGGGCGACTATCCAGAGATCCGATAAGAGATTAGAAGAAGAGGATGGGAAGTTCTCACCAACCGTATTCAACAAGTCGGAATCTTAATGGTTCAAGAGTTCTATGCAAACGCATGGATCACTAGAAACCATAATCAAAGTATGAACCTGGATCCAAGGAATTGGCTTACAATGGTTCGGGAGAAATGCTTAGATTTCAGTCCAGAGAACGTAAGGTTGGCGTTCAACTTGCCTATGATGCAAGAAGACGCACGCCCCTACACTAGAAGGGTCAACTTTGATCAAAGGTTGGACCAAGTCTTCATGGACATATGTGTGGAATGAGCTCAATGGAAAAGAGACTCAAAAGGCAAGCCGGTTCAATTGAGAAGACTGGACCTTAAGCTTGTGGCTAGAGGATGGTTGGAGTTCATCCAACGCTCCATCATCCCCACTAGCAACCGATCCGAAGTAACTGTGGATCGGGCCATCATGATCCATAGCATCATGATTGGAGAGGAAGTAGAAGTTCATGAAGTCATCTCTCTAGAACTCTACAAAGTAGCCGAAAAGCCCTCCACCTTGGCAAGGCTAGCTTTTCCTTATCTCATTTGCCATCTATGCAACTTAGCTGGAGTTGTCATAGAAAGAGACATCCTCATTGAAGAGGACAAGCCCATTACTAAGAAGAGGATGGAGCAAACAAGAGAGCCCATTCATGGATCTCAAGAGATGCATGAGGAAGCTCATCATCAAGAAATCCCAGAGATGCCTCAAGGGATGCATTTTTCTCCAAAAAACTATTGGGAACTGATAAACCACTATTTTATGGTTTATATTATGCTCAACTGAGTGGATTTTATCAATTTTTCATACACTTATTCATATTATTCGCATAAGTTTACGTTTTCCTTCCTGATTCTGTGCTATGATTGAAAACATGCTTCTTTGGTCTTAATTTTGATATGTTTAATCTTCTCTTATTACCATTTGATGCCTTGACATGTGTGTTAAGTGATTTCAGAGATTACAGGGCAAGAATGGCTTAGAGGATGGAAAGAAAGCATGCAAAAGTGGAAGGAACATAAGAAGTTGAAGGAACTGCAAAGCTGTCAACCTGACCCTTTCGCACTAAAATGACCATAACTTGAGCAATAGAGGTCCAAATGATGTGGTTCTAGTTGCGTTGGAAAGCTAACATCCGGGGCTTCGATTTGATATATAATTTGCCATAGTGGCCATACACTTAGGTGACACGAACGTGTGCTCCATGCGGATGCGTCGCATCTGCGAAAACCAGCGTGGCAGAATTCGTTTCCAGCGAATCCTAGGCTATTTCTGGCCCAGTTTCAAGCCCAGAAAACACAGATTAATGGCTGCAAAGTGGAGGAATGAAGGAGGACACTTCTGATCAGACTCATAATTCACTTTTCATAATTTAGATGTAGTTTTAGAGAGAAAGAGGCTCTCTCCTCTCTCTTAAGATTTAGGATTAGGATTCCTCTTAAAGGATTTAGGATTTATTATTATTTCAATTTACAATTCTTCTGAGCTCCAGGTTCAATATTCCTTTATTTTGACTTCTCTTCTACTTTGAGATACTTTAATGCTTTTATTTATTAATGACTTATGTTGCCAAATTGGCTTATGAACCATTCATGTTATGACTTTCTTAACTAATACAATTTGAAGTATTTTCAGACTCATGATTGTTTTCTTTTATTTATATAAATAATTTAGATTTTCCCCCTTTTGGCTTGGGTTAGGTAATTGGTAATACTTGAGTTGTCAAACTCAGCAGTGGTTGAAATTGGCAGATTCTAATTGATCTAGATCGCTCTAAAGCTAATCCTCCCACAGGGATTGACTAGGACTTGAGGATCAAGCTAATTAGTCTACTTGACCTTACTTTGTTTAATAAAGGATAACTAAGTGGGATTAAAACCCAATTCTCATCGCACCTGATAAGGATAACTAGGATAGAAATTCCAATTCTAATACCTTGCCAAGAGTTTATTTTATTATTACTATTTTATTTTTTCTTATCATTTAACATACTTGTTCCTTACAAGACTCATAACCAATAATAAGAACATACATCCCTGCAATTCCTTGAGAAGACGACCCGAGATTTGAATACTTCGGTTATCAATTTATTTAGGGGTTTGTTACTTGTGACAACCAAAATGTTTGTAAGAAAGATTGATTGCTTGGTTTAGAAACTATACTTGCAACGGGAATTTATTATAACTTCTAGACCATCGATCTTCAGTTCTTCAAAATGGTGCCGTTGCTGGGGAATTGCAAACGTGTGCCTTATTATTGGTTATTGTAAATATTTTTCAAAAAAAAATTTCAGATTTTTATTTTGAAATTTTTATCTTATCTTATCTTATTTTTCAAAATTCAAATCTTTTTTTTCAAAAATTATATCTTCTTCAAAATTTTATCTTATCCTTTTTCAAAAATCATATCTTTTTAAAAATATTTTCTTTTTGTTAGTTTTTGTTTTTATTTTCTCCTACTACTATGAACTCTCACCCCTCTGGCTTCAAGTTTGATTCCAATGTTATTGTTAGGAATGGGAACTATAATGAGAACAAGCATCAAAGTTGGAATAATCAAAGATGGGAGGAGCCACAAGGATTTGATCATCCCTCATGGCAACAACCACCTCCAATGGACTATCAACAACCATTCTGTGATGCATATCAAGGCAATGGCTATGGTGAGCACTCTTTTGATTATCAACAACCACCACCATACGCCTATAAATTCCCTCCTCAACATAGCTTTGGACCACCATACTCACAAGCCCCTTTCTGCCATTCACCTCCATATGGCCCTAACCCATATCCACCATACCAACCACCCTATGAGCCATATGAACCATATATAGAACCACCCCAATTCCACCCCAATTACTCCCAAGAACCACCACCTCAATATACACCATCTCCATATCCATCAATCCAAGAGCACTATGATCCTACTTATGATAGCTGAATGCAACAAGAATCAAGGGATCGTCTCAAGGAAATAGTGGAAAAATTTCATGCAACCCTTCGCCACCTGGATCAAGCGATAAATCGATTACCTTCCCGACGTTCGGACATTCAAGGAACCCCCATGGCTTCATGTGAAGAATCTACTGAAGAACGTGGCGTGAAGGAGAAGTTGGAAACTCCAGTGGACAGTGAGCAGCACGACTTTGTATTGGAACAATTGGAAGAAGCTACGCCTGCCATTGAAGAGGAAGAAGTGGTTAAAGACTTAGGAGATGTAGAACCTCCATGGGAAACTCAAGTCATGGAGCCTCCTTCTAAGACGTTTTCAATTGATGTTGAGGAGGGTGTACAACCTCCAAAGCATATCATGGTTGAAGACTTTGAAGGGGATGATCAAGAGATGGATTCAATCATTAATGAATTCTTATCTACATTTGAATCCTCTCCCATTGGACTTGACATGGAGATTAAAGAAGTAAAAGCACAACCTCCCATGCCCTTGGTGAACAATGAAGCAGAAATTGAATCAGAAGAAAGCTACCAAGAGGAAGAGGTTGAAATTGAAGAAGCTTGCAAAGAGGTGGAAGAGGTCAAAGAAGAGCACAAGGGAGTGGAGCTTGCACGTTCATTAGAAACCCCTCCCCCTAAGTTGCCATCATCCTTCACAACATTCAAGTGGGTAAAATTCATATCCCTTAGCTTTCTAATTCCACTTGAATATGGGCTACTGGAGACGGATGGTCAACTTAGAGCTCTTTGTGGCATTAAGATTAATAGGAAGATGGTCAGTGGTAAGAATTATCCTGCAAGGTTCATTATGGTTGGAAGCTTTAAGTTTAAACGCAAAGGTTGGTGTAGAGCTCAGCTGATTGGGTCTAGAAAGTTGTTTGGCCTCTTTAGTGAGAATTCAGACTGCTTGCCACCCGGATGGAATAATATTGACCAACAAGAAGACGGGTGCAAAAGCAAAGTTTGGGATCCCATAGGCTATTGGAAGTACAAACATTGGTGGGGATTCCTGAATCAGTACAAGCACAAGCCACCATAACAGGAAGCTCATCAAATGTCCAACTTAAGGACTTTAACTAAAAGTGCTAGGTGGGAGACAACCCACCATGGTATGATCGTCCCTTTTTCAGTTTTAATTCTAGTCTGTTTTGTTTATTTTTGAGCTTTTATTGAACCTGGAATTTCGCATAACATTCATATTACAATTACATTCTGCATACTGCATCAAAAAAAAATTTCACACGCGACGTGACAGCGTCACCGACGCGTCCGCGTCATATGTGCGTTGGGAAGACAATAAATTGAACAGAGAGTCACGCGAGAGTGTGGCTGGAGGCGTGCCTTTGGCACAAATTGGTCCACCCGACTGCGTCGATGATGCGTCCGCGTCATGTGGGAAAAACGCCTCCCACGCGTCCGCGTCACCCACGCGAACGCGTGCCTCAAAATTGACGTAAAAAGGGTGTATGGCAGAAAGCTGAGCTAGAATTAGGCTGGACTCGTGCTAGAAGCACAAGCCCTGCCACGCATACGCGTGCCCCACGCGTCCGCGCCGTTTTCAAATTTAGGCCATCCATGCGATCGCGTCAACCACGCGATCGCGTCACCCAAAGATTTGGCAATATGAATTTCAAACAGAGAGTTGTGCGACCGCGAGGCTGCTCTCGCGCTAATGGCACAAATTGATCCACGCGATTGCGTGGATGACGCGTCCGCGTCATTTCATAGAAGCGCTATCCGCGCGAACGCGTCACTCACGCGTCCGCGTCACAAGCGGCGCACAACTTATCCAAATCAGTCAAATATCTTATCTTTTTCTTCTCTATATCTAAATCTTTTCTTTCCCTCTTATTTCTTTCTTCCTCCTTTCTTAATTTCTTTTTCTTTTCCATTGGTGTTAAAATTCTCTTCTTCAACTTTTGCATCTTTTCTTGAATTATTCTGGTACTTCATGACTTGTTTTATTCTAATTGGGTATTATTATTCATAAGTCAATGCTAATTTTTATAATACTGATATTTCTTTTACATTGATATGTACTTACACTATCTTGCATTACCCACACTCTCTTCCCCATTGTTACAATTTTCGCACTATTGATATGCCATGTGCTTCCACTATTTTTTTCACTTGCATGTTGTAGCTACTATGTAATTGAGACCATCAGTATTTGGCATTAACACCCATATTTTATTTGTTTTCTATCTTTGTTTTTAGGTTACTTTCCTTTCTTTTTCTCTTCTTTCAGGATGGCCACCACGAAGAGAGAGAAAAAAAGCTTCTTAATGGGGAGACAGGCAAGTCAATCTGCACAATCTATAGAGAAAGGCATCAGTTGGAACAACAACCATCCACTTGCACATCTTAGTATGCACCGAGGACGGTGCAATCTTTAAGTGTGGGGAGGTCGATACCGATCTCCACGGGTTAGTTATTCCCTTTTCAACACCAATACTCTGTTTTCTTTGTTTGTTCATTATTGCATTTGCATATTTGATTGCATGTTTGTTTGATTTTATGCATATTCTACTTGGTTGAAAAATAATAAGTTTCTTCTAAAGACCCTACTTTTGAAAAAATTTACTAATTTAAAATCAAAATTTTTTGTGTTAAATTTGTTTGAAGTTGTATTTGGAACATGGTTTTTGAGCCAAAGAACACACAACCTGTGAGATTTTGAGCTTATTTACATGGTTACATTATTTAACCATAAATTTTTATTCTTGTGTGTTTTCTTCTCTATGATTGTAATCTTTATTTTGTTCCAATCTATATGTCCAATATTTAGTGTATTTACATGCTTGCATATGATTGAGGCCATTACTTGTTTTTGCTCACTTATCCCAAATAATCATACCCTTTTATGTCACCCTTGTTAGCCACTCTGAGCTTTTTAATCCCCTTCTGTTCTATAACCACATCACTAGCCTTAAGCAGAAAAACAAATTAAATATCCCAATTGAATCTTTGGTTAGCTTAAGATAGAGGTTATGCATCAACTAAGTGTGGGAAAACTGTGGGAACATGGGTTAATAAGGGAATGTATCATATTTCTAATTCTGAATATTGGAAAATTTGGGTATCTACTCATGTAAAATAGAAAATTAAAAATTCCATATGCATTGATATGTTATTTTAGTTTTTATGTCTCTATAGAAAAAAGAAAAAAAAAACAATATATATATATATATATATATATATATATATATAATATAAATAAATAAATAAGGGGACAAAATTATCCCAATGTTAAGTTAATAAAAGATCAATGCATATGTGACACAATTAAAAGAAAAGTTTATACATGAGTATGTGATACAAAAGTGGAAATTATGGGTAGCTAGGCATGATTTTAGAAGTTATATAGAATGTATGTATGTTAGGTGATAGCTCAGGTTACTCAAAGATTTAATTTATAGCTCACTTAACCATACATATATCCTCACCTTTGCCTTGGCCCCATTACAACCTTAAAAAGACCTCATGATGTTTGCATTGGTACATTAAATATTTGTTGATTGGTTATATGAAGAACAAAGTTTAGAAAGCATGATTAGAGGAGAGTAGAGTGAATTACCCTATAGACTAGAGATATTAGAGTGCACATACACTACCAGTGAGGGTTCAATGCTTGATTCTATATTCCCTGCTTTCATGAGCTATCTTCTTACAAGTTTACTTGCTTTTTATTGTACGATTTGAATTAGTGGAATTTGGTTCATATTTGTCTTGGAGAACTTATTTACTTTTAACCAAGTAGGTAGAAACATTTTGCATGTAGTTGCATTCATATAGATAGGTTGCATTGCATACTTTCTATCATTCCTCTTCACTTCTTTATGGCTTCTCTTGAGCTTAGCTGAGGACATGCTAATGTTTAAGTGTGAGAATATTGATAAACCACTATTTTATGGTTTATATTGTGCTAAATTGAGTGGATTTTATCAATCTTTCATATACTTATTCATATGATTCGCACGAGTTTACGTTTTCCTTCCTGATTCTGTGCTATGATTGAAAACATGCTTTTTTGGTCTAAATTTTGATATGTTTAATCTTCTCTTATTACCATTCGATGTCTTGACATGTGTGTTAAGTGATTTTAGAGATTACAGGGCAAGAATGGCTTAGAGGATGGAAAGGAAGCATGCAAAAGTGGAAGGAATACAAGAAGTTGAAGGAACTGCAAAGCTATCAGCCAAACCCTCTCGTACTAAAATGACCATAACTTGAGCTACAGAGGTCCAAATGATGCAGTTCTAGTTGCGTTGGAAAGCTAATATCCGGGGCTTCGATTTGATATATAATTTGCCATAGTGGCTATACAGTTAGGTGACGCGAACGCGTGCTCTACGCGGACGCGTTGCATCTGCGAAAATCAGCATGGCAGAATTCGTTTCCAGCGAATCCTGGGCTATTTCCGGCCCAGTTTCAAGCTCAGAAAATACAGATTAAAGGCTGCAAAGTGGAGGAATGAAGGGGGACACTTCAGATCAGACTCATAATTCACTTTTCATAATTTAGATGTAGTTTTAGAGAGAGAGAGAGGCTCTCTCATCTCTCTTAGGATTTAGGATTAGGATTCCTCTTAAAGGATTTAGGCTTTATTACTATTTCAACTTACAATTCTTCTGAGCTCCAGGTTCAATATTCTTTTATTTTGACTTCTCTTCTACTTTGAGATACTTTAATGCTTTTATTTATTAATGACTTATGTTGCCAAATTAGCTTATGAACCATTAATGTTATGATTTTCTTAACTAATACAATTTGAAGTATTTTCAGACTTATGATTGTTTTCTTTTATTTATATAAATAATTTAGATTTTTCCCCATTTTGGCTTTGGTTAGGTAATTGGTAACATTTGAGTTGTCAAACTCAACAGTGGTTGAAATTGGCAAATTCTAATTGATCTAGATCGCTCTAAAGCTAGTCCTCCTACAGGGATTGACTAGGACTTGAGGATCAAGCTAATTAGTCTATTTGACCTTCCTTTGTTTAATAAAGGATAACTAAGTGGGATTAAAATCCAATTCTCATCACACCTGATAAGGATAAATATGATAGGAATTACAATTCTAATACCTTGCCAAGAGTTTTTTTTATTATTACTATTTTATTTTTTCTTGTCATTTAACATACTTGTTCCTTACTTTCAAAACCCCCAATTTACAAGACTCATAACCAATAATAAGAACATACCTCCATGCAATTTCTTGAGAAGATGACCCAAGGTTTGAATACTTTAGTTATCAATTTATTTATGGGTTTGTTACTTATGACAACCAAAACGTTTGTAAGAAAGGTTGATTGCTTGGTTTAGAAAATATACTTGCAACGAGAATTTATTATAACTTCTAGACCATCGATCTTCAGTTCTTCAGGAACAACTCAACACTTCTCTAGAAGGATTGAGTCATGACATGAACCAATTAAGGGTGGAACACCAAGAGCACTCCATCATAGTCAATGAAATTAGAGAAGATTAAAGAGCTATGAGGGAGGAGCAACAAAGGCAAGGAAGAGACATAGAGGAGCTCAAGAACACCATTGGTCCTTCAAGAAGAAGGCGCCACCATCACTAAGGTGGACTCATTCCTTAACTTCCTTGTTTTTATCTCTCTGTTTTTCGGTTTTTGAGCCATATGTTTGTCTATGTTTTGAGTCTTTACTACATGATCATTACTATTTAGTAACTATGTCTTAAGGCTATAAATAATTCCATGAATCCTTCACCTTTCTTAAATGAAAAATGTTTTTAATACAAAAGAACAAGAAGTACATGAGTTTCGAATTCATCCTTGAAATTAGTTTAATTATATTGATGTGGTGACAATACTTTTTGTTTTCTGAATGAATGCTTGAACAGTGCATATTTTTTATCTTGTTGTTTATGAATGTTAAAATTGTTGGCTCTTGAAAGAATAATGAAAAAGAGAAATGTTATTGATGATCTGAAAAATCATAAAATTGATTCTTGAAGCAAGAAAAAGCAGTGAAGAATAAAGCTTGCGAAAAAAAAAGAAGTGGCAAAAAAAATTTAAAGAAAGAAAAAGAAAAAGCAAGCAGAAAAAGCCAATAGCCCTTAAAACCAAAAGGCAAGGGTAAAAAGGATCCAAGGCTTTGAGCATCAATGGATAGGAGGGCCCAAGGAAATAAAATCCAGGCCTAAGCGGCTAAATCAAGCTGTCCCTAACCATGTGCTTGTGTCATGAAGGTCCAAGTGAAAAGCTTGAGACTTAGTGGTTAAAGTCGTGATCCAAAGCAAAAAGAGTGTGCTTAAGTGCTCTGGACACCTCTAACTAGGGACTTTAGCAAAGCTGAGTCACAATCTGAAAAGGTTCATCCAGTCATGTGTCTGTGGCATTTATGTATCCGGTGGTAATATTGGAAAACAAAGTGCGTAGGGCCACGGCCAAGACTCATAAAAGTAGCTGTGTTCAAGAATCAACATACTTAACTAGGAGAATCAATAACACTATCTGAGCTCTGAGTTCCTATGGATGCCAATCATTCTAAACTTCTAAGGCTAAAGTGAGATGCCAAAACTGTTCAGAAGCAAAAAGCTACAAGTCCTGCTCATCTAATTAGAACTAATATTCATTGATATTTTGGGATTTATAGTATATTTTCTTCTTTTTATCCTATTTAATTTTCAGTTGCTTGGGGACAAGCAACAATTTAAGTTTGGTGTTGTGATGACCGGATAATTTATACGTTTTTTGGCATTGTTTTTAGGTAGTTTTTAGTAGAATCTAGCTACTTTTAGGGATGTTTTTATTAGTTTTTATGCAAAATTCACATTTCTGGACTTTAATATGAGTTTTTGTATTTTTCTGTGATTTCATGTATTTTCTGGCTGAAATTGAGGGACCTAAGAAAAAAATCTGATAGGAGGCTGAAAAAGGACTACAGATGCTGTTGGATTCTGACCTCCTTGCACTCGAAATGGATTTTCTGGAGCTAGAGAGCTCCATATGGCGCGCTCTTAATTGCGTTGGAAAGTAGACATCCAGGGCTTTCCAGCAATATATAATAGTTCATACTTTATTCAAGTTTAGACGACGCAAACTGGCGTTCAATGCCAGTTTCATGCTGCTTTCTGGAGTAAAACGCCAGAAACACGTCACAAACCAGAGTTAAATGCCAAAAACACGTTACAACTTGGCGTTTAACCCCAAGAGAAGCCTCTGCACGTGTAAAGCTCAAGCTCAGCCCAAGCAGACACCAAAGGGGGCTCCGAAAGTGGATTTCTGCACTTAGACTTATTTCTATAAACCCTAGTAACTAGTCTAGTATAAATAGGACTTTTTATCACCTTTTGAAAAATCTTTGGACGAGCTTTTGAAACATCTTTGATTATTGTTAGTCCTTAGACATTGGGGGCTGGCCTCACAGCCATGCCTACCTTATTTTCACTTATGTATCTTCAACGGTGGATGGTGCGCGAAATTGTGAACAATACTTTTCACCACTCTCATAATCCCTGGTCATGAACTCCAAAAACTTGGTGGTTCAATTCCATGGCATTACACAACTTCGCACAACTAACCAGCAAGTGCACTGGATCGTCCAAGTAATACCTTACGTGAGTAAGGGTCGATCCCACGGAGATTGTTAGCATTGAAGCAAGCTATGGTCATCTTGTAAATCTTAGTCAGGCAGACTCAAATGTATATGATGATGAACGAAAATACTATAAAGATAAAGATAGAGATACTTATGTATATCATTGGTGTAAGAGCTTCAGACAAGTGTATGAAGATGCCTTCCCTTCCGTCTCTCTGCTTTCCTACTGCCTTCATCCAATCCTTCTTACTCCTTTCCATGGCAAGCTCGTGTAGGGTTTCACTGTTGCCAGCAGCTACCTCCCATCCGCGCAGTGAAAGCTAATGCACGCACTCTGTCACAGTACTGCCAATCACCGGTTTGGTTCCCTCCCCTACCGGAATAGAATCACTCTTTTGCGTCTGTCACTAACGCCCAGTAGGTTACAGGTTTGAAGCACGTCACAGCCATTCAGTCATTGAATCCTACTCAGAATACCACAGACAAGGTTAGACCTTCCGGATTCTCTTGAATGCCGCCATCAGTTCTTGCCTATACCACGAAGACTCTGATCTCACGGAATGGCTGGCTCGTTTGTCAGGCGAGCACTCGGTTGTCAGGCGATCAACCATGCATCGTGCAATCAGGAATCCAAGAGATATTCACTAAGCCTCAGATGCTTGTAGAACAAGAATGGTTGTCAGTCACCTTGTTCATGGGTGAGAATGGTGATGGGCGTCAATCATCACCTTCATCATGTTGAAGAACAAGTGATATCTTGGTAAAAGAACAAGCGGAATTGAATGGAAGAACAATAGTAATTGCATTAATACTCGAGGTACAGCAGAGCTCCACACCTTAATCTATGGTGTGTAGAAACTCCACCGTTGAAAATACATAAGAACAAGGTCCAGGCATGGCCGAATGGCCAGCCTCTCTAAGATAGCATAAAACAAAGATAGCTACCAAGAGTCTCTCTAAAAGCTCTCTAATACAATAGTAAAAGGTCCTACTTATAGAAAACTAGTACATAGATGAGTAAATGACATAAAAATCCACTTCCGGGCCCACTTGGTGTGTGCTTGGGCTGAGCAATGAAGGGATTTCGTGTAGAGACTCTCCTTGGAGTTAAACGCCAGCTTTAGTGCCAGTTTGGGCGTTTAACTCCCAATTAGGTGCCAGTTCCGGCGTTTAACGCTGGAATTTCTTGAGGTGACTTTGAACGCCGGTTTGGGCCATCAAATCTTGGGCAAAGTATGGACTATTATATATTGCTGGAAAGCCCAGGATGTCTACTTTCCAACGCCGTTGAGAGCGCGCCAATTGGGCTTCTGTAGCTCCAGAAAATCCACTTCGAGTGCAGGGAGGTCAGAATCCAACAGCATCTGCAGTCCTTTTGAGTCTCTGAATCAGATTTTTGCTCAGGTCCCTCAATTTCAGCCAGAAAATACCTGAAATCACAGAAAAACACACAAACTCATAGTAAAGTCCAGAAAAGTGAATTTTAATTAAAAACTAACAAAAATATACTAAGAACTCAACTAAAACTACCAAAAACATACTAAAAACAATGCCAAAAAGTGTATAAATTATCCGCTCATCAGTGGAGTTTCTACACACCATAGATTAAAGGTGTGGAGCTCTGCTGTTCCTCGAGTATTAATGCAATTACTATTATTCTTCTATTCAATTCAACTTATTCTTATTCTAAGATATTCGCTGCACTTCAATATGATGAATGTGATGATCCGTGACACTCATCATCATTCTCACCTATGAACGCGTGCTTGACAACCACTTCTGTTCTACCTTAGATTGAGCGCGTATCTATTAGCCTCCATTCCGAAAGATCGGAGTCTTCGTGGTATAAGCTAGAATTATTGGCGGCCATTCTTGAGATCCGGAAAGTCTAAATCTTGTTAGTGGTATTCCGAGTAGGATCTGGGATGGGATGACTGTGACGAGCTTCAAACTCGCGAATGTTGGGCGTAGTGAAAGATGCAAAGGAATCACTGGATTCTATTCCAACATGATCGAGAACCGACAGATGATTAGCTGTGCTGTGATAGCGCATTTGGACCATTTTTACTGAGAGGACGGGAGGTAGCCGTTGACAATGGTGAAACCCAACATACAGCTTGCCATAGAAAGGAGTAAGAATGATTGGATGAAAGCAGTAGGAAAACAGAGATTCAGAAGGAACACAGTATCTCCATGCGCTTATCTGAAATTCCCACCAATGAATTACATAAGTATCTCTATCTCTATTTTATGCTTTATTTATCTTTATATTCGAAAACCATTATAACCATTAGAATCCGCCTAACTGAGATTTACAAGATGACCATAGCTTGCTTCATACCGACAATCTCCGTGGGATCGACCCTTACTCCTGTAAGGTTTATTACTTGGACGACCAAGTGCACTTGCTGGTTAGTTGTGTGAAGTTGTGAAAAAGAGTGATATTACAATTGTGCGTACCAAGTTGTTGGCGCCATTAAGATCACAATTTCGTGCACCAGACACGCCGTCTTCTAGTCTGCTTTTATTGTAGCTATTCCTTCTGCAGTTGGAAACTTCATGCATAGATGTGGAGTCGAGACTATTGTGCTGAGCTGATTCTATGTTGTCCGACCTATTAAGGCATTGTAGGCCAAGCTTACGTCGACCACAATGTAGTCTATTTTGAGTGTCTTTGACTGGTTTCCTTTTCCAAAGGTCGTGTGTAGTGAGACGTATCCAAGTGGTTGAACTGGGGTGTCACCCAGTCCGAACAGGCTGTTCGGATATGCTCTATCAGTGTGCGGTGGAGATTTGCATTCGCCAATACGATAGTGATGACCATAGGATTGTCGTGTCCTGGGATGATGCCGGATGCGTCCTCTTTGGTAAAAGTAATTGTGGGGATGTCAGGTGTTTCCTCTCTTCCCTCAACATGATATATTTCTTTAAGATGTCTTTTGCAAGATGATTTGGAGATCCCGCCTCCCACAAATCCTCTGTGTATCATGTGGACGTGTCTCTCGGGTGTACGAGGTGGTCGTTCTGCCTGTCCGACATCTTCATCCCTTCTTCTTTTTTTGGGATCGTCTGCTCGGTTTGGCAAATACCGATCTAATTTTCCTTCTCTTACCAGTTTTTCTATGATATTTTTTAAGTCGAAACATTCGTTGGTGGAATGTCCATAGATTCGATGATATTCACAATATTCTGCCCGGTTTCCTCCTCCTTTTTTACTTTTAAGTGGTCGAGCTGGAGGTATCTTTTCAGTATGGCATACTTCTATGTAGACATCCATAAGGGATACCCAAAGAGAGGTTTAATTGTAGTATTTTTTAATCTTTTCCCCATGTCAATCTTCTTTTTTCTTGGATTCTTTGTCCTTATCTCGGGAGGAGTAGGAGAATCTGAATTTTGAGATCTCTCCTAGTCGAGCGTTTTCCTCCATGTTGATATACTTCTCTGCTCGTTCTTGTACCTTATTTAGAGATGTGGGATGCTTTTTCGATATGGATTGGCTAAAGGGCCCTTCTCGTAGGCCATTGATGAGGCCCATGATGGCCGCTTCTGTGGGCAAACTTTGTATGTCTAGACATGCCTTGTTGAATCTTTCCATGTAGCTGCGGAGACTTACCCGATCTACTTGTTTGATTCCTAATAGACTTGGGGCGTGCTTGGTTTTGTCTTTCTGGATAGAGAATCTGGCTAGAAACTTCTTGGCTAGGTCGTCGAAGCTTGAGATGGACCTGGGGGTAAATTGTCAAACCACTTAATCGTTGTTTTTGTTAAGGTAGTCGGGAAGGCTTTGTAGCGGACTGCGTCTGAGGCATCAGTGAGGTACATTCGACTTTTGAAATTACTGAGGTGATGGCTGGGATCTGCCGTGCCATCATATAAGGCCATGTCCGGGAGTTTAAAATCTTTTGGGATTTTGGTCTTCACAATCTCCTTGATAAATGGATCTTGGTCCTTACGGGAGCTGTTCTCGTGGGTTGATCAAGTCGCTTTGGCTTTAAGGTCGGCTTCGAGTTTTAGGAGTTTGTCCTCCAATTCTCGGCGTCGTCTTATCTCCCTTTGTAGGTCATTCCCAGCTTCTCACTGATGTTAGGCTTCTTTCTCAAGTTATTTTAAACGATCTTGAAGTGTCTCAAGGGCTCCCGGGTTTGGTGAATTTTTGTCTTCGTTAGGTTGCAGGGTATCTTTTGGTGTAGTGTCCATGTTTTTGTGTGGCGTTCTGTCTTCTAGACCCGAATCGTGATGGGATGACTTCCAGGTTCCTCGGGAACAGTGCCAATGTTTTGAGGGTTACCTGAAACTGTAGGTCGATCTCGGACGAGATCCTTTGTATTGGTCAGAGATGATGGGTCTGGCTTGTGTGTGGCTGATGAGCGGATAATTTATACACTTTTTGGCATTGTTTTTAGTATGTTTTTAGTATGATCTAGTTAGTTTTTAGTATATTTTTATTAGTTTTTAGTTAAAATTCACTTTTTTGGACTTTACTATGAGTTTGTGTGTTTTTCTGTGATTTCAGGTATTTTCTGGCTGAAATTGAGGGACCTGAGCAAAAATCTGATCCAGAGACTGAAAAGGACTGCAGATGCTGTTGGATTCTGACCTCCCTGCACTCAAAGTGGATTTTCTGGAGCTACAGAAGCCCAATTGGCGCGCTCTCAACGGCGTTGGAACGTAGACATTCTGGGCTTTCCAGCAATATATGATAGTCCATACTTTGCCCAAGATTTGATGGCCCAAACCGGCGTTCAAAGTCACCCTCAGAAATTCCAGCGTTAAATGCCGGAACTGGCATAAAACTTGGAGTTAAACGCCCAAACTGGCATGAAAGCTGGCGTTTGACTCCAGAAAAGGTCTCTACACGAAAATGCTTCATTGCTCAGCCCAAGCACACACCAAGTGGACCCGGAAGTAGATTTTTATGTCATTTACTCATCTCTGTACACCCTAGGCTACTAGTTCTCTATATATAGGACCTTTTACCATTGTATTTTTCATCTTCTGATCTTTGGAACCTTTTTCTTTAGATCTTTTGATCATTTTGGGAGGCTGGCCATTCGGCCATGCCTAGACCTTGTTCTTATGTATTTTCAACGGTGGAGTTTCTACACACCATAGATTAAGGTGTGGAGCTCTGCTGTACCTCGAGTATTAATGCAATTACTATTGTTCTTCTATTCAATTCCGCTTGTTCTTTGTCCAAGATATCACTTGTTCTTCAACTTGATGAATGTGATGATCCGTGACACTCATCATCATTCTCACCTATGAACAAGGTGACTGACAACCATTCTTGTTCTACAAGCATATGAGGCTTAGTGAATATCTCTTGGGTTTCTGATTGCATGATGCATGGTTGATCGCCTGACAACCGAGTGCTCGCCTGACAAACGAGCCAGCCATTCCGTGAGATCAGAGTCCTCGTGGTATAGGCAAGAACTGATGGCGGCATTCAAGAGAATCCGGAAGGTCTAACCTTGTCTGTGGTATTCTGAGTAGGATTCAATGATTGAATGACTGTGACGTGCTTCAAACTCCGAAAGGCGGGGCGTTAGTGACAGACGCAAAAGAATCACTGGATTCTATTCCGGCCGGACCGAGAACCGACAGATGATTAGCCTATGCTGTGACAGAGCATCAGGGACGTATTTTCACTGAGAGGATGGGAGGTAGCCACTGACAACGGTGAAACCCTACACAAGCTTGCCATGGAAAGGAGTAAGAAGGATTGGATGAAGACAGTAGGAAAGCAGAGAGACGGAAGGGAAGGCATCTTCATACGCTTGTCTGAAGCTCTTACACCAATGATATACATAAGTATCTCTATCTTTATCTTTATGCTTTATTCGTTTATCACTATACCCATTTGAGTCTGCCTGACTGAGATTTACAAGGTGACCATAGCTTGCTTCATACCACCAATCTCCATGGGATCGACCCTTACTCACGTAAGGTTTATTACTTGGACGACCCAGTGCACTTGCTGGTTAGTTGTGCGAAGTTGTGTTTATGCCATGGTATTGAGCACCAAGTCTTTGGAGCCATTACTAGGGATTATTTGTGTATTAAAAAGTATTGATCACAATTTCGTGCACCAAGTTTTTGGCGCCGTTGCCGGGGATTGTTCTTGTGTATGGACAACTGACGGTTCATCTTGTTGCTTAGATTAGGTATTATTTTTCTTCAGAGTTCTTAAGAATGAATTCTAGTGTTTCAAGGTGATGTTCTTATCATCACCAAAGCTGATTGATCATCATCAATTTAGCTCTTGAATGCAATGTCCTGCTGAAGCTTAGCTAGCTATGTCTAATTCCTTTAGACTAAAGCTTTAGACTAACATTGCATGATTCCTGGAATTCTCATTAAGAATTTTGATACCTTTATTCTCTTCTTCCACTTAATTTTCGAAAAATCCAAAAAAAAAAATTACAAAATCATAAAATCCAAAAATATTTCTTGTTTGAGTCTAAAGTCTCATCTTAAGTTTGGTGTCAATTGCATGTTTCTGTTCTTCTTGCATTTTTCAAATTTATGCATGTGTTTTCATTAATCTTCAAGTTGTTCTTGATGATTTCCTTGTTTTGATCTTTGAATTCTATTGACTTGAGTGTTTTGTTGTTTCTCATATGCATTCTCATTTTGTTAGTGTCAGTAGTATACAAACTACTAAGTTTGGTGTCTTGCATGCATTGTTATTTGATTTTAGTTGCATTTTGATTATTCCTCATTGTTAAAAATCCAAAAATATTTTTAATTTGTGTCTTTTCAAGTCAATAATACAGAGAATTGAAGATTCAGAACATACTGCAGAGGAATCACACAGAAAAAGCTGGGCATTCAAAAATGCCCAGTGAAGAAGACAGACTGGCGTTTAAACGCCAGCCAGGGTGCCTGGCTGGGCGTTTAACGCCCAAAAGGGTAGTAGTTTGGGCGTTAAACGCCAGAATGTGCACCATTCTGGGCGTTTAACGCCAGGATGGCACAAGGGGGAGGATTTTGTTTTCAAATCAATTTTTTTTAGTTTTTCAAAATCAAATCTTTTTCAAATCACATCTTTTCAATCAAATGTTTTCAAAGTCAATTTCTTTCCTTTTTCAAAGATACTTACTAACAATTA
This sequence comes from Arachis stenosperma, assembly GCF_014773155.1. Lineage (NCBI taxonomy): Eukaryota > Viridiplantae > Streptophyta > Magnoliopsida > Fabales > Fabaceae > Arachis > Arachis stenosperma. Next base: position 58,744,536 of record NC_080383.1, read on the forward strand.
ATGATTTGATTGAACATCTCAAGTTTGTTACCTTTTCTGCTGAGAAAGGTTTAATGTGTGAATCATATCTTTTCTTGTTAGGCAAGTCATTGATTTTCAAAATCAAATCTTTTAAAAATTGTTTTCAAAACATATCTTTTAAAATTGTTTTCAAATCAAAATCTTTTCAATCATATCTTTTTAATCACATCTTTTTCAAAATAAGTTTTCAATCAAATATTTTTAACTTCTAATTTCAAAATCTTTTTCAAAAATCACTTGATTTCTTTCCCACTTTTATTTTCGAAAATCAATTAAGTGTTTTTCAAAATGTTTTTCAAAATATTTTTAATTGAATTTTCGAAAATCTTCCTCCCTTCCTCCCACATCCTTCTATTTATGGAGTACTACTCCTTCTTAATGCACAATTCCAACTTTATCTAATCAAGTTCGAATTCTCCTTCGTCTTTCTTCTATTTTTCTTTTCCTCTGACACCTCAAGGAATCTCTATACTGTAACATAGAGGATTCCATATTTTCTTGTTCTCTTCTCTTTCATATGAGCAGGAGCAGAGACAAAGGCATTCTTGTTGAAGCTGACCCTGAACCTAAAAGGACCTTGAAGCGAAAGCTAAGAGAAGCCAAGGCACAACTCTCTGTAGAGGACCTAACCGAATTCTTCAAAGAAGAAGAAGACATGGCAGCCGAAAACAACAACAATGCCAACAATGCAAGGAAGGTGCTGGGTGACTTTACTGCACCTACTCCCGACTTCTATGGGAGAAGCATCTCTATCCCTGCCATTGGAGCAAACAACTTTGAGCTTAAGCCTCAATTAGTTTCTCTAATGCAACAGAATTGCAAGTTCCATGGACTTCCAATGGAAGATCCTCATCAGTTTTTAGCTGAGTTCTTGCAAATCTGTGACACAGTCAAGACTAATGGGGTTGACCCTGAGGTCTACAGACTGATGCTATTCCCTTTTGCTGTAAGAGACAGAGCTAGAATATGGTTGGACTCTCAACCTAAAGAAAGCCTGGACTCTTGGGAAAAGCTAGTCAATGCCTTCTTGGCAAAGTTCTTTCCACCTCAAAAATTGAGTAAGCTTAGAGTGGAAGTCCAAACCTTCAGACAGAAGGATGGAGAATCCCTCTATGAAGCTTGGGAAAGATACAAACAATTAATCAGAAAATGTCCCTCAGACATGCTTTCTGAATGGAGCATCATAGGTATTTTCTATGATGGTCTCTCTGAACTATCCAAGATGTCTTTGGATAGCTCTGCTGGAGGATCTCTTCATCTGAAGAAGACGCCTACAGAAGCTCAAGAGCTCATTGAAATGGTTGCAAATAACCAATTCATGTACACTTCTGAAAGGAATCCTGTGGACAATGGGACAAGTCAGTAGAAAGGAGTTCTTGAGATTGATGCTCTGAATGCCATACTGACTCAGAACAAGATATTGACTCAACAAGTCAATTTGATTTCTCAAAGTCTGTCTGGAATGTAAAATGCACCAAGCAGTACTAAGGATGCTTCATCTGAGGAAGAAGCTTATGATCCTAAGAACCCTTCAATGGAAGAGGTGAATTACCTAGGGGAACCCTATGGAAACACCTATAATTCTTCATGGAGAAATCACCCAAATTTCTCATGGAAGAATCAAGAGAAACCTCAACAAGGTTTCAATAATGGTGGAAGAAACAGGTTTAGCAATGGCAAGCCTTTTCCATCATCTTCTCAGCAACAGACAGAGAATTCTAAGCAGAACCCCTCTGACTTAGCAACCATGGTCTCTGATCTAATCAAAACCACTCAAAGTTTCATGACTGAAACAAGGTCTTCCATTAGGGATTTGGAAGCACAAGTGGGACAGCTGAGCAAGAAAGTTACTGAACTCCCTCCTAGTACTCTCCCAAGCAACACAGAAGAAAATCCAAAAGGAGAGTGCAAAGCCATAACCATGGCCGAATCTGGAGAGGAAAGAGAGGAAGAGGACGCCACTGAGGAAGACCTCAATGGGCGTGCACCAACCTCCTCTGAGTTCCCCAATGAGGAACCATGGGAATCTGAGGCTCAAAATGAGACCATAGAGATTCCATTGGACTTACTTCTGCCTTTCATGAGCTCTGATGAGTATTCCTCCTCTGAAGAGGATGAGTATGTCACTGAAGAGCAAGTTGCTAAATACCTTGGAGCAATCATGAAGCTAAATGACAAGTTATTTGGAAATGAGACTTGGGAGGATGAACCCCCTTTGCTCACCAAAGAGCTGGATGACTTGTCTAGGCAGAAATTACCTCAAAAGAGACAAGATCCTGGGAAGTTTTCAATACCTTGTATCATAGGCACCATAACCTTCAAGAAGGCTCTGTGTGATTTAGGGTCAAGTGTAAACCTCATGCCTCTCTCTGTAATGGAGAAGCTAGGGATCTTTGAGGTACAAGCTGCAAGAATCTCACTAGAGATAGCAGACAACTCAAGAAAACAAGCTCATGGACTTGTAGAGAATGTTTTGGTGAAAGTAGAAGACCATTACATCCCTACTGATTTCATAGTCCTAGAGACTGGGAAGTGCATGGATGAATCCATCATCCTTGGCAGACCCTTCCTAGCCACAGCAAAGGCTGTGATTGATGTTGATGGAGGTGAACTGATCATTCAAGTGAATGAAAAATCCTATATGTTTAAGGCTCAAGGATATCCCTCTGTCACCATGGAGAAGAAGCATGAAGAGCTTCTCTCAATTCAGAGACAAACAGAGCCCCCACAGTCAAACTCTAAGTTTGGTGTTGGGAGGCCACAACCAAACTCTAAGTTTGGTGTTGAACCCCCACATTCAAACTCTAAGTTTGGTGTTGGGAGGTTCCAACATTGCTCTGAGTACCTGTGAGGCTCCATGAGAGCCCTCTGTCAAGCTACTGACATTAAAGAAGCGCTTGTTGGGAGGCAACCCAATGATTATATTTTATATATTTTCCTTTGTTATTTTATGTTTTTTGTAGGTTGATGATCATAAGAAGTCACAAAATCAAGTGAAAAAGCAAAAACAGAATGAAAAATAGGAAGAAAAACAGCACACCCTGGAGGAAGAACTCACTGGCGTTTAAACGCCAGTGAGGCTAGCAGTTGGGCGTTTAACGCCAGAAAGGGGCACCAGACTGGCGTTAAACGCCAGAAAAGGGCAAGAACCTAGCGTTAAACGCCAGGAATGGGCACCAGCCCGGCGTTTAACGCCAGATTTGGCACAAAACGTGATTTTGATTGCCATTTGGTGCAGGGATGACTTTTCCTTGACACCTAAGGATCTGTGAACCCCACAGGATCCCCACCAACCCCACCACCCTCTCTCTTCTTCACCCATTCACCAATCACCTCAATACCTCTCCCCCAAAAACCCCCACCTATCAAATCCCACTATCATCATCACTCCTTCATTTTCACACACCCCAAACACTACTTCTTCCCCTAATGGCCGAAACACAAAGCCATTCCCTTCTTCCTCATTTCTTCTTCTTCTACTCTCTTCTTTCTTCTTTTGCTCGAGGACGAGCAAACCTTTTAAGTTTGGTGTGGTAAAAGCATTGCTTTTTGTTTTTCCATAACCATTTATGGCATCCAAAGCCGGTTCAACTGAGAAGGCATGACCTCAAGCCCATCACTAAGAAAAGGATGGAGCAAACAAGAGACCCCTCTCATCAAGAGATCCCTGAGATACCTCAAGGGATGCACTTTCCTCCACAAGACTATTGGGAGCAAATTAACACCTCCCTAGGAGAGTTGAGTTCCAATATGGGACAACTAAGGGTGGAGCATCAAGAACACTCCATCATCATTAGAGAAGATCAAAGAATCATGAGAGAGGAGCAACAAAGACAAGGAAGAGACATTAAGGAGCTCAAGAACTCCATAAGACCTTCAAGAGGAAGAACAAGCCGCCATCACTAAGGTGGACCCGTTCTTTAATCTCCTTGTTATTTGTTTTTCTGTTTTTCGAAATTTTATGCTTATGGTTATCTATGTTTGTGTCTTATGATCATTAGTGTCTTAGTGTCTATGCCTTAAAGTTATGAATGTCCTATGAAATCCATCACCTTTCTTAAATGAAAACTGTTTTTATCACAAAAGAACAAGAAGTACAGGATTTCAAATTCATCTTTAAAACTAGCTTAATTAGTTTGATGTGGTGACAATACTTTTTGTTTTCTGAATGTATGCTTGAACAGTGCATATGTCTTTTGAATTTGTTGTTCATGAATGTTAAATTTGTTGGCTCTTGAAAGAATGATGAAAAAGGAGACATGTTACTGAGGATCTGAAAAATCACAAAAATGATTCTTGAAGCAAGAAAAAGCAGTGAATACAAAAAAAAACGAAAAAAAAGGGGGAGAAAGAAAAAGAAAAGAAAAAGAAAGAAATAAAGTTGTGATCCAAGGCAAAAAGAGTGTGCTTAAGAACCCTGGACACCTCTAATTGGGGACTTTAGCAAAGCTGAGTCACAATCTAAAAAGGTTCACCCAATTATGTGTCTGTGGCATGTATGTATCCGGTGGTAATACTGGAAGACAGAGTGCTTTGGGCCACGGCCAAGACTCAATAAGTAGCTGTGTTCAAGAATCATCATACTTAACTAGGAGAATCAATAACACTATCTGGATTCTGAGTTCCTAAAGAAGCCAATCATTCTGAATATCAAAGGATAAAGTGAGATGCCAAAACGGTTCGGAGGCAAAAAGCTACTAGTCCCGCTCATCTAATTTGGAGCTTAGTTTCATTGATAATTTGGAGTCTATAGTATATTCTCTTCTTTTTATCTTATTTGATTTTCAGTTGCTTGAGGACAAGCAACAATTTAAGTTTGGTGTTGTGATGAGCGGATAATTTATACACTTTTTGGCATTGTTTTTAGTATGTTTTTAGTATGATCTAGTTAGTTTTTAGTATATTTTTATTAGTTTTTAGTTAAAATTCACTTTTTTGGACTTTACTATGAGTTTGTGTGTTTTTCTGTGATTTCAGGTATTTTCTGGCTGAAATTGAGGGACCTGAGCAAAAATCTGATCCAGAGACTGAAAAGGACTGCAGATGCTGTTGGATTCTGACCTCCCTGCACTCAAAGTGGATTTTCTAGAGCTACAGAAGCCCAATTGGCGCGCTCTCAACGGCGTTGGAAAGTAGACATTCTGGGCTTTCCAGCAATATATAATAGTCCATACTTTGCCCAAGATTTGATGGCCCAAACCGGCGTTCAAAGTCACCCTCAGAAATTCCAGCGTTAAACGCCGGAACTGGCATAAAACTTGGAGTTAAACGCCCAAACTGGCATGAAAGCTGGCGTTTAACTCCAGAAAAGGTCTCTACACAAAAATGCTTCATTGCTCAGCCCAAGCACACACCAAGTGGGCCCAAAAGTAGATTTTTATGTCATTTACTCATCTCTGTACACCCTAGGCTACTAGTTCTCTATATATAGGACCTTTTACCATTGTATTTTTCATCTTCTGATCTTTGGAACCTTTTTCTTTAGATCTTTTGATCATTTTGGGAGGCTGGCCATTCGGCCATGCCTAGACCTTGTTCTTATGTATTTTCAACGGTGGAGTTTCTACACACCATAGATTAAGGTGTGGAGCTCTGCTGTACCTCGAGTATTAATGCAATGACTATTGTTCTTCTATTCAATTCCGCTTGTTCTTTGTCCAAGATATCACTTGTTCTTCAACTTGGTGAATGTGATGATCTGTGACACTCATCATCATTCTCACCTATGAACAAGGTGACTGACAACCATTCTTGTTCTACAAGCATATGAGGCTTAGTGAATATCTCTTGGGTTTCTGATTGCATGATGCATGGTTGATCGCCTGACAACCGAGTGCTCGCCTGACAAATGAGCCAGCCATTCCGTGAGATCAGAGTCCTCGTGGTATAGGCAAGAACTGATGGCGGCATTCAAGAGAATCCGGAAGGTCTAACCTTGTCTGTGGTATTCTGAGTAGGATTCAATGATTGAATGACTGTGACGTGCTTCAAACTCCGAAAGGCGGGGCGTTAGTGACAGACGCAAAAGAATCACTGGATTCTATTCCGGCCGGACCGAGAACCGACAGATGATTAGCCTATGCTGTGACAGAGCATCAGGGATGTATTTTCACTGAGAGGATGGGAGGTAGCCACTGACAACGGTGAAACCCTACACAAGCTTGCCATGGAAAGGAGTAAGAAGGATTGGATGAAGACAGTAGGAAAGCAGAGAGACGGAAGGGAAGGCATCTTCATACGCTTATCTGAAGCTCTTACACCAATGATATACATAAGTATCTCTATCTTTATCTTTATGCTTTATTCGTTTATCACTATACCCATTTGAGTCTGCCTGACTGAGATTTACAAGGTGACCATAGCTTGCTTCATACCACCAATCTCCGTGGGATCGACCCTTACTCACGTAAGGTTTATTACTTGGACGACCCAGTGCACTTGCTGGTTAGTTGTGCGAAGTTGTGTTTATGCCATGGTATTGAGCACCAAGTCTTTGGAGCCATTACTAGGGATTATTTGTGTATTAAAAAGTATTGATCACAATTTCGTGCACCAGTGGCGGCCGGAGCTGTCGTGTCCGACTTGTTGGACAGGCAATGCTGCTGATCCTTCATCACCGGAGGGTGGTGGTACCTGCAAAGGACTCCGATGCTTAAGTTAGCAAGGGTATTAAGCAGGTTTTTTTTAGTAGAATCAGTGTGTGAGTTATACCTGAGTGTTTCAGTGTATTTATAATGGTGTAGAGTGACCTTTTCAGATAAGATAAGTTAGTTATCTTATCTTATCTTTATCTTATCTTTCGTGGGAACCGCCCTTATCTCTATAGGCTTGGGATGTCTTTGGATTTGGGTCGTGTTCCTTTGTTTGGGCCCTTTTTGGGCTTTCCTGGTGATTTGGCCGAGCTCTTTGAGATGAGGTCAGATTTGTCCTGACCTGAAGAGGTCGATCGACTTGTCAGTAGAACATCCTGGGTCGGACAGCTCGACCCAGGGTATGAACAGGACCCTACCATGAAAAAGTATCTGAAAAAGACCAGAGAACAGCTCGAACAACTCAGGGAATATGAGGTCCACCATATACCTTGGGAACAAAATGCTCGACCTGATGCACTCTCAAAACTAGCCAACACCAAACCAGGGGGCAATAATAGAAGCCTCATCCAGGAAACATTGCAAAGCCCATCGATCTTGGAGGAAGAAAAGGTCCTAGCCATATCAGGTCAGGATCAAGGGTGGATGACCCCTATAATCAACTACCTCAAGTCAGAGGCACTCCCCGTAGATAAGAAGGAGGCAAAGAAGCTAATACGAGAAGCACAATACTATACCATAGTGGGCGGCACCTTATATAGGAGAGGGATCTCAACACCCCTCCTAAAATGCATACAGACTTCTAGTACAAGGGAAGTCCTAGAAGAAGTACACAGCAGCATATATGGCAACCATCTCGGGGCACGAACTCTCTCCAAAAAGATACTCTGAGCTGGATTCTTCTGGCCGACCTTGCAAAAAGAAGCGACAGAGTTCGTCAAGACATGCCCAGCATGTCAGAAGCATGCTAACTTCCACGTCGCCCCACCAGAGGAGCTCATCAGTGTAACGTCACCATGGCCATTTGCAAAGTGGGGGCTCGACCTCCTCGGACCCTTCCCTCAGCGGTCGGGACAAGTCAAGTTTCTCATTGTAGGGGTAGACTATTTCACAAAATGGATTGAGACAGAACCCCTAGCAAATGCCACTGCTCAAAGAAGTAAAAAATTTCTTTATAGGAACATTATTACAAGGTTCGGGGTCCCTTACTCCATCACCAAAGATAATGGCACCCAATTCATTGACATAGGTTTTAGGAACTTGGTGACTGACTTAAAAATAAAGCACCAATTCACATCCGTAGAACACCCACAAGCCAACGGACAGGCAGAAGCTGCCAATAAAGTCATATTGACTGGGTTAAAACAGAGATTACAGGACGCAAAGGGAGCTTGGGCTGAAGAGCTTCCACAAGTCCTATGGACTTATCGGACAACTCCGCACTCCACCACAGGAGAATCACCCTTCCGACTTGCTTACGGAATAGAGGCAATGATCCCAGTAGAGATCGAAAAAAGATCCCCTCGAACGAGCCTCTACAATGAAGAGGCTAACTCCCAATTTTAAATGGAAGAACTCGACCTACTTTCAGATGTTCGAGAAAGAGCTCGGATTAGAGAGGAAGCACTAAAGCGTCGAATGGCTTCAAGGTATAATAGGAAGGTAGTCCAGAGAATTTTCGTCAACAACGATCTCATCCTAATCCGAAATGACATCGGAGCAGGTCAATCAGGAGAAGGGAAGCTAGCAGCTAACTGGAAAGGACCTTACCGAGTCGTAGAAGTACTGGGAAAGGGCTACTACAAGGTGTCTGACCTTGAAGGGCGAGAGCTACCAAGGTCATGGCATTCCTGTAACCTAAGAAGGTACTATAGTTAGAAAGTGATAAAGATCTTAGGTCAAGGTGCACTCTTTTTCTTGAAAAGACTTTTTAATGAGGCACCAGGCCAAGGTCTACAAGGTTGCCCGACTTAGAAGGGTAAGCACACATATGTATATATTCTTGTCTATATGCCTACTTTGCTATTTGAATAAAGTTTTTCAGATTCCCCACAAAGTTTTTCTACCAAGACGCATTAATCTGAGCGCAAGAATTCATCACCCAATCACAACAAGGTCGGCAAAGATGAAAGTGATAAAAACAGATTAATGCAAGAAGTTATAAAAAGTAATCCATAGAAAGAGGCCTGACAAGGTCTGATTAAAAATGGATTACTAAAAATAACTTAAGAAGGATCGACAATAGAAGTCGAACCAACAAAAGCGTGCGTTAAAAGGGACACAGCTTCGCCCAAAAAGCCACAACTCCACAACAAGGCTATCAAAATTGTTCAGACTAACTAAAAAGGTTCTACGAGAACACTAAAAAAAAGTTGTCAAACAAGTTATCCCCAAAGATCACCTCGACCAAGTAGAAAGTGAAGAGGTCGGATAAAACCAACACTCTACAAAGATCTACAAAGGGTGCAAAAGCATGAGCAACATACCCAGCAAAAGAACAACATTTAAAGACTCAAAAAGGCCACCTAAGCGGAAGCCTCAGAGTTTACAGGTACTTTATGTTTCAAAATAAAGTTGCATAGAAGCAACTAAATGTCAACAAAGAACCAACAAGATAAAAAGTTACAAAAACCAGAGTTCAAAAGCCCACAGACTAGGCTATACACATACACAAGAAAATCACAGGGGGTCTAAAGTCTCTTCAACAGCAGCATCCTGAGTCATAGAGGGAGGAATGGTCTTCAAAGGGATCGCATCCAAAGTCCCATCCTTCCGATTTAGAATTTGAACGTCAGGGTCAGACTCGGGACGGCCGACCTCAGCAGCAGGGGTTGAAGAAGACGTGGCAGCAGAAGCTTTGACTGGCGGCGTAGGGGGAGGACCTTCCTCTTCATCCTCATCTAGGACAGGAATGATCTTACCATCCTCCACGACGTTATCCAAACTGAAAAGAGTTAGATCGAGCTTGGGAGCAAGAACTCGGACCTGGGCTTTCAAATTCTCATAAGAGTCAGTCACACTACCCACGAGATGCCCCTGGAGCTCAGCATAATTGGCATGGGCAAACTCAAGCCTTTCTCTGGTCTCCAGTAACTCGCTATAAGTACGAGTATAGCTCTCCTTGTATTTTGCCTTCGACTCCTCGGCAAGGTTTGCGGCAGCCTCCAAAGTCGTAGCTTGGGACTTTTCCTTCTCCAGGTCGAGTTCCAGCTTGGCTACCTTAGCATCAAGCTCGTCCTTCAGACCCTTGATTCTATTAAATTTGGACTTGGCATCTTTCGTTGCGTGGACGGGAGAACCTTGGATCGTACGAAACATATAGGAAACTAAAATAGGTCCAATTATCACATTATCCAATCACAGCTAAAAGCTAAAGATATATATGTACAAACCAAATTAAAGAAAGAAAATATGCAAAACTAAAATAAGTATCTAAGTTATGTACAAACCAAAATAAAAAGTGCAATAAACTAAAAGGTACTCAAAGTATCAAAATACTAGAAAATAACCAAAAAGCTCAATAAAAATCAGAATAGAAGTGTACGAAAGGAAAAATTGCCACCCAACAGTTGATCTAGTCGCTCAAACTCCCCATACTTAAAAATATGCATGGTCCTCTGTGCAAGAAAAATAATGCTGGAGCTCTACCCATCTCCATCTTTAGCAAGTGGGTCCTACTCCTCCTCACCGCTATGTTCTGAGGGGGCTTTTGGACAAGATGATGAATTGGCTGTGATGATGGTGTTAGTGGTGTTGCTACTGCTAAGGAGGAATTTTCTCCCTTCTCTATCCATTGTGGCATGTTCCTTCTTTTGCTTCTCTTGTTGCTTATGATTATTCATTCTGAAAAATATAGAACGGAATATATTAAGACACGTAAATTCTAAGAACAAGGTAGCATATATTGCCGAAATGAGGTAATAATCATTAGAATGAAGTGAGTTCGTCAGTTTGTGACACTGATGAAAGCAAGTACGTGAATTCTAAGTTTACGCGTAGTTTAGAACTCATGCACTAACACTTGAAAGCTATGTCACAACTACATAAAGTATGCATATACTCACTTATTTTAATGTGCCTAAGATACTTTAAAGATAAATATGTAAGTTAAAGCAACTAGCAATCAATAAGAAGAATAAGATCTTAGGCGAATAACCAAGTATTTGTGAAATGAAAGGAGAAGAGAGAATTGATTGGATGTGTGAGTAAAATTATGAAACAAAGTCAACTAGAAATCACACTCCAATCAGTAACACCAATCAAAGTTAGTCGCATTGCCTATTTATCCAAAATGTATGAAAACATGGTTGCTATATACTTAGTGAAAAGAAAAGAGGATAGTTGAAAAAGAGTTAGTTGTCATGTACATAGCAAGCATGGCCCTTAGAACTTGAAATTTTTTTTCAAAAAAGATAAGAATAGACAAGCTCACAATCCAACTTCACAAATCATGTATTGTGCCAAAATAAATGATTTAAAGTATATGTAGCGTACATAGTTAAGAAAATAAAAGTCATTAAGGCATAAGCATAAGCAATTGGAGATGAATGAAACAACAACAACTTTAAAACAAAGCATATTCAATCATCAGAGCTTTCAAACACTAATATTGCAAGACTGGTATGAAAAATGGAAAGTTCCATGCCTAATGTAACACAAACCAATTAAGCATAAAAGAAGTGAATTAAATGAGTTACATAAGTCAAAAGGTGTCAATCTTGCAGTTATGGGTAAACGACCTCAATTATTCAAAATTCACAAGTTTTGATCAATCTAGAAATAATTCAAACCCAAATATCTGCATAAGAGAGACAAGAATGTGAAAACAAGCATCGATGTCAAGAACTTGACCAAAATTTTCACTAAAAAGCTCTTTGAGGAAAAGTTGCTAACATTTGGTTTGCAAGGTCACATTAACACAAAATATCGTCAACAAGGACCTTGCAACACCAATTCACAAAATGCAGCCGGGTGAAACAAAAGTAGTAGGATATCTCAGCATAACAGCAATAAAACAGTAAATTAGCACACAATCAAACAATTTCCAAATAATTATCCACATGAACTCAGTAGTAATTAAGCAATTCAACATAATTCAGCAAATTTAAACAATTCCAAATACTTTCAGCAAAAATCCAGAACCTAATAATCCAAAGCAAACTAAATTATCCTAACCTAACACCTAGAAACTAATAAATAACAAACTAATATAACTAACTAATTAATTGAAATCAAACTAACTAAACAAGAATAATTGAACTGAACAAAAATCAAAAGAAAAAATGAAGTAAAAACCTAGAAGCAGACAAACAAAATAGAGCAAAGAAAAGGGGTTGGCAACCACGTTGTGGCAGAGAAGAAGATGAATAAAGAAGAAGAAGAGGGATGGTGTGCAAGTGCAAATTAGGGCTTCAAACAAATGGGGTGTTCATTTTGAATTCTTGCATACACATCTTCCATGCGTATGATAAACCCCGTTTTTAGGGTTTATCTTGTGTTGAATTTAGAGCATTTTGATAACCTTTCCTCACATTTATTCAATGAATTAGCATAGTTTTGTGATTGTCTCCTTAATTTGTGCTTAGATGTGAAAACATGCTTTCTAGGCCTTTAATTTGATAATTTTAATTCTCTCTTGATTCCATAAGGTGCCTTGATGTGTTTGCTAGTAATCTCAGGATGAAATAGGCTTGGAATGGATCAAAGAAGCAAGGAAGGAAGCATGCAAGTGGAGAGAAGCATAAAAAGCCAAAGAATTTATCCCGACCAAGGACGCGCACACGCACGAGGCGCTCGCACGCACCTCGCAACAAAAAAGCCAAAGAATTTATCCTCAATAACAGTTCTCAATAACAGTTCTCCTTTTCCATCATTCTTTCAAGAGCCAACAATTTTAACATTCTTAAAACAACAAATTCAAAAGACATATGCACTGTTCAAGCATTCATTCAGAAAACAAAAAATATTGTCACCACATCAAACTAATTCAACTAGTTTCAGAGATAAATTCAAAATCCTGTACTTTTTGTTCTTTTGTGATTAAAGCATTTTTCATTTAAGAGAGGTGATGGATTCATAGGACATTCATAGCTTTAAGGCATACTGGTGCATGAAATTGTGATCATCAATGGTGCCATCAACATGGTACGCTCATTGCAATCTCAACTCTTCAACACAACTCCGCACAACTAACCAGCAAGTGCACTGGGTCGTCCAAGTAATAAACCTTATGCGAATAAGGGTCGATCCCACGGAGATTGTTGGTATGAAGCAAGCTATGGTCACCTTGTAAATCTTAGTCAGGCAGACTCAAATGGTTATGAATGATATATGAATAAAACATAAAGATAAAGATAGAGATACTTATGTAATTCATTGGTAGGAATTTCAGATAAGCGCATAAAGATGCTGTGTCCTTTCCGTCTCTCTACTTTCCTACTGTCTTCATCCAATCCTTCTTCCTCCTTTCCATTGCAAGCTTATGCAAGGGTTTCACCGTTGTCAGTGGCTACCTCCCATCCTCTCAGTGGAAATGTTCAACGCACCCTGTCACGGCACGGCTAGCCATCTGTCGGTTCTCGATCAGGCCGGAATAGAATCCAGTGATTCTTTTGCGTCTGTCACTAACGCCCCGCCTTCAGGAGTTTGAAGCACGTCACAGTCATTCAATCATTGAATCCTACTCAGAATACCACAGACAAGGTTAGACCTTCCGGATTCTCTTGAATGCCGCCATCAGTTCTAGCCTATACCATGAAGACTCTGATCTCACGGAATGGCTGGCTCGGTTGTCAGGCGAGCACTCGGTTGTCAGGCGATCAACCATGCATCGCGTATCAGGAATCCAAGAGATATTCACCCAATCTAAGGTAGAACGGAGGTGGTTGTCAATCACACGTTCATAGGTGAGAATGATGATGAGTGTCATGGATCATCACATTCATCAAGTTGAAGAACAAGTGATATCTTAGAACAAGAACAAGCGGAATTGAATAGAGGAACAATAGTAATTGCATTAATACTTCGAGGTACAGCAGAGCTCCACACCTTAATCTATGGTGTGTAGAAACTCCACCATTAAAAATACATAAGAACAAGGTCTAGGCATGGCCGTGAGGCCAGCCCCCCAGATGATCTAAGAACTAGATGTCCCAAGATGAAAATACAATAGTAAAAGGTCCTACTTATAGAAAACTAGTAGCCTAAGGTTTACAGAGATGAGTAAATGACATAAAAATCCACTTCCGGGCCCACTTGGTGTGTGCTTGGGCTGAGCAATGAAGCATTTTCGTGTAGAGACTCTTCTTGGAGTTAAACGCCAGCTTTTGTGCCAGTTTGGGCGTTTAACTCCCATTTTGGTGCCAGTTCCGGCGTTTAACGCTGGAATTTCTGAAGGTGACTTTGAACGCCGGTTTGGGCCATCAAATCTTGGGCAAAGTATGGACTATCATATATTGCTGGAAAGCCCAGGATGTCTACTTTCCAACGCCGTTGAGATCGCGCCAATTGGGCTTCTGTAGCTCCAGAAAATCCACTTAGAGTGCAGAGAGGTCAGAATCCAACAACATCTGCAGTCCTTTTCAGTCTCTGAATCAGATTTTTGCTCAGGTCCCTCAATTTCAGCCAAAAAATACCTGAAATCACAGAAAAACACACAAACTCATAGTAAAGTCCAGAAAAGTGAATTTTAACTAAAAACTAATAAAAATATACTAAAAACTAAACCAAATATACTGAAAACATACTAAAAACAATGCCAAAAAGCGTACAAATTATCCGCTCATCACATAAACACTAAGACACTAATGATCACAAGACACAAACATGGATAAACATAAGCATGAAATTCGAAAAACAAGAAAATAAAGAACAAGAAAATTAAAGAACGGGTCCACCTTAGTGATGGCGGCTTGTTCTTCCTCTTGAAGATCTTATGGAGTGCTTGAGCTCCTCAATGTCTCTTCTTTGCCTTTGTTGCTCCTCTCTCATGATTCTATGATCTTCTTTAATTTCATGGAGGAGGATGAAATGTTCTTGGTGCTCCACCCTTAGTTGTCCCATGTTTGAACTCAATTCTCCTAGGGATGTGTTGATTTGCTCCCAATAGTTTTGTGGAGAAAAGTGCATCCCTTGAGATGAATCTCTCCATCTCCCATGGCTCGGAGGTGGAAGCTTTTGCCTTCCCTTTCCTCTTTCTAGAGGTTTCTCCGGCCTTAGGTGCCATAAATGGTTATGGAGAAACAAAAAGCAACGCTTTTACCACACCAAGCTTAGAAGGTTTGCTCGTCCTCGAGCAAAAGAAGAAAGAAGAAAGAGAGTGGTGGGGTAGGTGGGGATCCTGTGGGGTCCACAGATCCTGAGGTGTCAAGGATAATTCATCCCTGCACCAAGTGGCGAGCAAAAATGCTCCTACTACCAATCCTGGCGTTAAACGCCGGGCTGGTGCCCATTTCTGGCGTTTAACGCCAGCTTGGTGCCCATTCCTGGCGCTTAACGCCAGTCTGGTTCCCCTTTCTGGCGTTAAACGCCCAGAATGGTGCCAGACTGGGTGTTAAACGCCCATTTGCTGCCCTTACTGGCGTTTAAACGCCAGCAAGGTTTTCCTCCAGGGTGTGCTGTTTTTCTTTCTATTTTTCATTCTGTTTCTGCTTTTTCAATTGAATTTGTGACTTCCCATGATCATTAACCTATAGAAAACATAAAATAACAAAGGAAAATAATAAATATAACATTGGGTTGCCTCCCAACAAGCGCTTCTTTAATGTCAGTAGCTTGACAGTGGGCTCTCATGGAGCCTCACAGATGTTCAGAGCAATGTTGGTGGTGGCCTCCCAACACCAAACTTAGAGCTTGACTGTGGGGGCTCTGTTTGACTCTGTTTTGAGAGAAGCTCTTCATGCTTCCACTCCATAGTTACAGAAGGAGAACCTTGAGTCTTATAGTTTGCACTGTCTGCAAGCCACGGAGCTTCCTGAATAGCAAATAATTGCTCATCTGAAAAGGCTTCAGAGATCTCAGTAGGAGGGAGAGATGCTCCTGCTACTGGTTCTATCCGGGACAGGTGATCAGCTACTTGATTCTCTGTCCCTTTTCTGTCTCTTATTTCTATATCAAACTCCTGCAGAAGCAACACCCATCTTATAAGCCTGGGTTTTGAATCCTGCTTTGTGAGTAGATATTTAAGAGCAGCATGGTCAGTGTACACAATCACTTTTGATCCTACTAAATAAGATCTGAACTTGTCAAGGGCATAAACCACTACAAGTAACTCCTTTTCTGTGGTTGTGTAGTTCTTCTGTGCATCATTTAGAATACGGCTGCCATAATAAATGACGTGCAGAAGCTTACCATGCCTTTGTCCCAGTACTGCACCAATGGCATGGTCACTGGCATCACACATTAGTTCAAATGGTAATGTCCAGTCTGGTGCAGAGATGACTGGTGCTGTGACCAGCTTAGCTTTCAGAGTTTCAAACGCCTGCAGACACTCATTATCAAAAATAAATGGAGTGTCAGCAGCTAGCAGATTACTCAGAGGTTTGGCAATTTTTGAAAAATCCTTTATAAACCTTCTGTAGAATCCTGCATGCCCCAGAAAGCTTCTGATTGCCTTAACATTGGTAGGTGGTGGTAATTTTTCAATTACTTCAACTTTAGCTTGATCCACCTCTATTTCTTTGTTTGAAATTTTATGCCCAAGGACAATTCCTTCAGTCACCATAAAGTGACATTTTTCCCAGTTTAAAACTAGGTTGGTCTCTTGGCATCTTTTCAGAACAAGTGCTAGATGGTTAAGGCAGGAGCTGAATGAGTCTCCAAATACTGAAAAGTCATCCATGAAGACTTCCAGAAATTTCTCTACCATATCTGAGAAGATAGAGAGCATGCACCTCTGAAAGGTTGCAGGTGCATTACACAGACCAAAAGGCATCCTTCTGTAGGCAAATACTCCAGAAGGACATGTAAATGCTGTTTTCTCTTGGTCCTGAGGATCTACTGCAATTTGGTTGTAACCTGAGTAGCCGTCCAAAAAGCAGTAGTATTCATGACCTGCTAGTCTCTCTAGCATCTGGTCTATGAATGGTAAAGTAAAATGATCCTTTCTGGTGACTGTATTGAGCCTTCTGTAGTCAATACACATGCGCCACCCTGTAACTGTTCTTGTAGGAACTAGTTCATTCTTTTCATTATGAACCACTGTCATGCCTCCCTTCTTAGGGACAACGTGGACAGGGCTCACCCAGGGGCTATCAGAAATAGGATAAATAATCCCAGCCTCTAGTAACTTAGTGACCTCTTTCTGCACCACCTCCTTCATGGCTGGATTTAGCCGCCTTTGTGGTTGAACCACTGGCTTAGCATCATCCTCCAATAGGATCTTGTGCATGCATCTTGCTGGGCTAATGCCCTTAAGATCACTTATGGACCACCCAAGAGCTGTCTTGTGTGTCCTTAGCACTTGAATTAGTGCTTCCTCTTCCTGTGGATTTAGAGCAGAGCTTATGATCACTGGAAAAGTGTCACCTTCTCCCAGAAATGCATATTTCAGGGATGGTGGTAGTGGTTTGAGCTCTGGTTTAGGAGGCTTATCTTCTTCCTGAGGAATTTTCAGAATTTCTTTTATTTCCTTTAGTTCCTCCAGATCAGGCTGAACATCTTTAAAGATGTCATCTAGCTCTGATTCAAGACTTTCAATCATATTGACCTCCTCCACCAAAGAGTCAATAATATCAGTGCTCATGCAGTCATTTGATGTGTCTGGATGCTGCATAGCTTTGACAACATTCAACTTAAACTCATCCTCATTGACTCTCAGGGTTATTTCCCCTTTTTGTACATCAATGAGAGTTCGTCCAGTTGTTAGGAAAGGTCTTCCTAGAATGAGAGTTGCACTCTTGTGCTCCTCCATTTCCAGCACTACAAAGTCAGTTGGAAAGGCAAATGGTCCAACCTTGACAATCATGTCCTCAATTATGCCTGATGGATATTTAATGGAGCCATCAGCAAGTTGGAGGCATATCCGGGTTGGTTTGACTTCTTCAGTCAACCCAAGCTTTCTGATAGTGGATGCAGGTATTAGATTGATGCTTGCTCCAAGGTCACACAGGGCTGTCTTGGTGCAAGCACCTTCTAATCTGCAGTCCTTTTCAGTCTCTGAATCAGATTTTTGCTCAGGTCCCTCAATTTCAGCCAAAAAATACCTGAAATCACAGAAAAACACACAAACTCATAGTAAAGTCCAGAAAAGTGAATTTTAACTAAAAACTAATAAAAATATACTAAAAACTAAACCAAATATACTGAAAACATACTAAAAATAATGCCAAAAAGCGTACAAATTATCCGCTCATCACAACACCAAACTTAAATTGTTGCTTGTCCTCAAGCAACTGAAAATCAAATAAGATAAAAAGAAGAGAATATACTATAGACTCCAAATTATCAATGAAACTTAGCTCCAAATTAGATGAGCGGGACTAGTAGCTTTTTGCCTCTGAACAGTTTTGGCATCTCACTTTATCCTTTGAAATTCAGAATGATTGGCTTCTTTAGGAACTCAGAATCCAGATAGTGTTATTGATTCTCCTAGTTAAGTATGATGATTCTTGAACACAGCTACTTATTGAGTCTTGGCCGTGGCCCAAAGCACTCTGTCTTCCAGTATTACCACCGGATACATACATGCCACAGACACATAGTTGGGTGAACCTTTTCAGATTGTGACTCAGCTTTGCTAGAGTCCCCAATTAGAGGTGTCCAGGGTTCTTAAGCACACTCTTTTTGCCTTGGATCACAACTTTATTTCTTTCTTTTTCTTTCTTCTTTTTTTTTCTTTCTTTTTTTTTCGTTTCTTTTTTTTTCACTGCTTTTTCTTGCTTCAAGAATCATTTTTATGATTTTTCAGATCCTCAGTAACATGTCTCCTTTTTCATCATCCTTTCAAGAGCCAACAATTTTAACATTCATGAACAACAAATTCAAAAGACATATGCACTGTTTAAGCATACATTCAGAAAACAAAAAGTATTGTCACCACATCAAACTAATTAAGCTAGTTTTAAAGATGAATTCGAAATCCTGTACTTCTTATTCTTTTGTAATAAAAACAGTTTTCATTTAAGAAAGGTGATGGATTCATAGGACATTCATAACTTTAAGGCATAGACACTAAGACACTAATGATCATCAGACACAAACATGGACAAACATAAAGCATAAATTTTCGAAAAACAGGAAAATAAAGAACAAGGAAATTAAAGAACGGGTCCACCTTAGTGATGGCGGCTTGTTCTTCCTCTTGAAGATCTTATGGAGTGCTTGAGCTCCTCAATGTCTCTTCCTTGTCTTTGTTGCTCCTCTCTCATGATTTTTTGATCTTCTCTAATTTCATGGAGGAGGATGGAATGTTCTTGGTGCTCCACCCTTAGTTGTCCCATGTTGGAACTCAATTCTCCTAGGGAGGTGTTCAGTTGCTCCCAATAGTCTTGTAGAGGAAAGTGCATCCCTTGAGGCATCTCAGGGATCTCATGATGAGAGGGGTCTCTTGTTTGCTCCATCCTTTTCTTAGTGATGGGCTTATCCTCATCAATGGGGGTGTCTCCTTCTATGTCAACTCCAACTGAATAACAGAGGTGACAAATGAGGTGAGGAAAGGCTAACCTTGCCAAGGTGGAGGACTTGTCCGCCACCTTATAGAGTTCTTGGGCTATAACCTCATGAACTTCCACTTCTTCTCCAATCATGATGCTATGAATCATGATGGCCCGGTCTAGAGTAACTTCGGACCGGTTGCTAGTGGGAATGATTGAGCGTTGGATAAACTCCAACCATCCTCTAGCCACGGGTTTGAGGTCATGCCTTCTTAGTTGAACCGGCTTCCCTCTTGAATCTCTCTTCCATTGGGCGCCCTCTTCACAAATGTCAGTGAGGACTTGGTCCAACCTTTGATCAAAGTTGACCCTTCTAGTGTAAGGATGTTCATCTCCTTGCATCATAGGCAAGTTGAATGCCAACCTTACATTTTCCGGACTAAAATCCAAGTATTTTCCCCGAACCATAGTAAGCCAATTCTTTGGATCCGGGTTCACACTTTGATCATGGTTCTTGGTGATCTATGCATTGGCATAGAACTCTTGAACCATCAAGATTCTGACTTGTTGAATGGGGTTGGTAAGAACTTCCCAACCTCTTCTTCGGATCTCATGTCGGATCTCCGGGTATTCACTCTTTTTGAGTGAAAAAGGGACCTCGGGGATCACCTTCTTCAAGGCCACAACTTCATAGAAGTGGTCTTGATGCACCCTTGAGATGAATCTCTCCATCTCCCATGACTCGGAGGTGGAAGCTTTTGCCTTCCCTTTCCTCTTTCTAGAGGTTTCTCCGGCCTTGGATGCCATAAATGGTTATGGAAAAACAAAAAGCAATGCTTTTACCACACCAAACTTAAAAGGTTTGCTCGTCCTTGAGCAAAAGAAGAAAGAAGAGAGTAGAAGAAGAAATGAGAAAGAAGGGGATGGCTTAGTGTTCGGCCAAAAAGGGGAAGAAGTGGTGTTTAGGTTGTGGGAAAATGAAGGAGTGAAGATGGGTATATATAGGAGTGGGGGAAGGTTATGGTTCGACTATGGGAGGGTGAGTTTGGGAGGGAAAGTGGTTTGAATTTGAATGGTGAGGTAGGTGGGGTTTTATGAAGGATGGATGTGAGTGGTGAAGAGAAAGATGGGATTTGGTAGGTGAAGGGTTTTTGGGGAAGAGGTATTGAGGTGATTGGTGAATGGGTGAAGAAGAGAGAGGGTGGTGGGGTTGGTGGGGATCCTGTGGGGTCCACAGATCCTGAGGTGTCATGGAAAAGTCATCCCTGCACCAAATGGCATGCAAAATTACGTTTTTAGCCAATTCTAGCGTCAAACGCCGGGCTGGTGCCCATTTCTGGCGTTTAACGCCAGGTTCTTACCCTTTCCTGGCGTTTAACGCCAGTCTGGTGCCCCTTTCTGGCGTTAAACGCCCAGAATGGTGCCAGACTGGGCGTTAAACGCCCATCTGCTAGCCTTACTGGCATTTAAACGCCAGTAGGTTCTTCCTCCAGGGTGTGCTGTTTTTCTTCCTGTTTTTCATTCTGTTTTTGCTTTTTCAATTGATTTTTTGACTTCTCATGATCATCAACCTACAGAAAACATAAAATAACAAAGGAAAAATAGATAAAATATGACATTGGGTTGCCTCCCAACAAACGCTTCTTTAATGTCAGTAGCTTGACAGAGGGCTCTCATGGAGCCTTACAAATGCTCAGAGCAATGTTGGAACCTCCCAACACCAAACTTAGAGTTTGAATGTGGCGGTTCAACACCAAACTTAGAGTTTGGTTGTGGCCTCCCAACACCAAACTTAGAGTTTGACTGTGGGGGCTCTGTTTGACTCTGATTTGAGAGAAGCTCTTCATGCTTCCTCTCCATGGTGACAGAGGGATATCCTTGAGCCTTAAACACAAAGGATTCTTCATTCACTTGAATGATCAGTTCACCTCCATCAACATCAATCACAGCCTTTGCTGTGGCTAGGAAGGGTCTGCCAAGGATGATGGATTCATCCATGCACTTTCCAGTCTCTAGGACTATGAAATCAGCAGGGATGTAATGGTCTTCAATCTTCACCAGAACATCCTCTACAAGTCCATAAGCTTGTTTTCTTGAATTGTCTGCCATCTCTAGTGAGATTCTTGCAGCTTGTACCTCAAAGATCCCTAGCTTCTCCATTACAGAGAGAGGCATGAGGTTTACACTTGACCCTAAGTCACACAGAGCTTTCTTGAAGGTCATGGTGCCTATGGTACAAGGTAGTGAAAACTTCCCAGGGTCTTGTCTCTTTTGAGGTAATTTTTGCCTAGACAAGTCATCCAGTTCTTGGTGAGCAAAGGAGGTTCGTTCTCCCAAGTCTCATTTCCAAATAACTGTCATTTAGCTTCATGATTGCTCCAAGGTATTTAGCAACTTGCTCTTCAGTGACATACTCATCCTCTTCAGAGGAGGAATGCTCATCAGAGCTCATGAAAGGCAGAAGTAAGTCCAATGGAATCTCTATGGTCTCATTTTGAGCCTCAGATTCCCATGGTTCTCATTAGGGAACTCATGGAGGCTAGTGCACGCCCATTGAGGTCTTCCTCAGTGGCGTTCACTTCCTCTCCTTCCTCTCCAAATTCGGCCATGTTGATGGCCTTGCACTCTCCTTTTGGATTTTCTTCTGTATTGCTTGGAAGAGTACTAGGAGGGAGTTCAGTAATTTTCTTGCTCAGCTGTCCCACTTGTGCCTCCAAATTCCTAATGGAGGACCTTGTTTCAGTCATGAAACTTTGAGTGGTTTTGATTAGATCAGAGACCATGGTTGCTAAGTCAGAGTGGTTCTGCTTAGAATTCTCTGTCTGTTGCTGAGAAGATGATGGAAAAGGCTTGCCATTGCTAAACCTGTTTCTTCCACCATTATTGTTGTTGAAACCTTGTTGAGGTCTCTGTTGATCCTTCCATGAGAAATTTGGATGATTTTTTCATGAAGAATTATATGTGTTTCCATAGGGTTCTCCTAGGTAATTCACCTCTTCCATTGAAGGGTTCTCAGGATCATAGGCTTCTTCTTCAGATGAAGCATCCTTAGTACTGCTTGGTGCATTTTTCATTCCAGACAGACTTTGAGAGATCAAATTGACTTGTTGAGTCAATATCTTGTTCTGAGCCAGAATGGCATTCAGAGCATCAATCTCAAGAACTCCTTTCTTCTGATTAGTCCCATTGTTCACAGGATTCCTTTCAGAAGTGTACATGAATTGGTTATTTGCAACCATTTCAATCAGCTCTTGAGCTTCTGTAGGCGTCTTCTTCAGATGAAGAGATCCTCCAGCAGAGCTATCCAAAGACATCTTGGACAGTTCAGAGAGACCATCGTAGAAAATACCTATGATGCTCCATTCAGAAAGCATATCAGAGGGACACTTTCTGATCAATTGTTTGTATCTTTCCCAAGCTTCATAGAGGGATTCTCCATCCTTTTGTCTGAAGGTTTGGACTTCCACTCTAAGCTTACTCAATTTTTGAGGTGGAAAGAACTTTGCCAAGAAGGCATTGACTAGCTTTTCCCATGAGTCCAGGCTTTCTTTAGGTTGTGAGTCCAACCATGTCCTAGCTCTGTCTCTTACAGCAAAAGGGAATAGCATAAGTCTGTAGACCTCAGGGTTAACCCCATTAGTCTTGACAGTGTCACAGATTTGCAAGAATTCAGCTAAGAACTGATGAGGATCTTCCAATGGAAGTCCATGGAACTTGCAATTCTGTTGCATTAGAGAAACTAATTGAGGCTTAAGCTCAAAGTTGTTTGCTCCAATGGCAGGGATAGAGATACTTCTCCCATAGAAGTCGAGAGTAGGTGCAGTAAAGTCACCCAGCACCTTCCTTGCATTGTTGGCATTGTTGTTGTTTTCGGCTGCCATGGGTCCTTCTTCTTTGAAGATTTCTGTTAGGTCCTCTACAGAGAGTTGTGCCTTAGCTTCTCTTAGCTTTCGCTTCAAGGTCCTTTCAGGTTCAGGGTCAGCTTCAACAAGAATGCCTTTATCTTTGTTCCTGCTCATATGAAAGAGAAGAGAACAAGAAAATATGGAATCCTCTATGTCACAGTATAGAGATTCCTTGAGGTGTCAGAGGGAAAGAAAATTAGAAGGAAGAGGTAGAAGAATTCGAACTTAGTAAGATAGAGTTCGAATTGTGCATTGAGAAAGAGTGGTACTCCATTAATAGAAGGATGTGAGAAGAGATGAAGAAATTTTCGAAAATTAAGTGAAAGATTTTGGAAACATTTTGAAAAACTTTAATTGATTTTCGAAAATCAAGAGTGGGAAAGAAATCAAGTAATTTTTGAAAAAGATTTTGAAATTAGAAATCAAAAAGATATGATTAAAAACTATTTTGAAAAAGATGTGATTAAAAAGATATGATTGAAAAGTTATGCTTTTAAAGAGATATGATGGAAAAGATATGATTTGAAAACAATTTTAAAAAGATTTGATTTTAAAATTAATGACTTGGCTAACAAGAAAAGATATGATTCAAACATTAAACCTTTCTCAACAGAAAAGGCAACATACTTAAAATGTTCAATCAAATCATTAATTGTTAGCAAGTATCTTTGAAAAGGAAAGAAATTGATTTTGAAAAAGGTTTGATTGAAAAGATATGATTTGAAAAAGATTTGATTTAAAAAAACTTTGAAAAACTTGAAAAAAATTGATTCGAAAACAAATCCTCCCTCTTGTGCCATCCTGGCCCTAAACGCCCATGCACTACCTTTTTGGGCGTTAAACGCCCAACCAGGCACCCTGGCTGGCGTTTAAACGCCAGTCTGTCCTTCTTCACTGGGCATTTTGAACGCCCAGCTTTTTCTGTAATCCTTGCTGTATGTTCTGAATCTTCAATTCTCTATATTATTGACTTGAAAAGACATAAATTAAAAATATTTTTGAATTTTTAATAATGAGGAATAATCAAAATGCAACTAAAATCAAATAACAATGCATGCAAGACACCAAACTTAGCAGTTTGTATACTACGGACACTAACAACATGAGAATGCACATGAGAAACAACAAAACACTCAAGTCAAGAGAATTCAAAGATCAGAGCAAGGAAGTCATCAAGAACATCTTGAAGATTAATGAAGACACATGAATGAATGCAAGAAGAACAGAAACATGCAATTAACACCAAACTTAAAATGAGACTCTATACTCAAACAAGAAATATTTTTGGTTTTTATGATTTTGTAAATTTTTTTGGATTTTTCGAAAATTAAGTGGAAAAGAAAATAAAGGTATCAAAATTCTTAATGAGAATTCCAGGAATCATGCAGTGTTAGTCTAAAGCTTCAGTCTAAAGAAGTTAGACATGGCTAGCCAAGCTTCAGCAGAACATTGCATTCAAGAGCTAAATTGATGAAGATCAATCAGCTTTGGTGATGATAAGAACATCACCTTGAAACACTAGAATTCATTCTTAAGAACTCTGAAGAAAAATACCTAATCTAAGCAACAAGATGAACCGTCAGTTATCCAAACTCAACAATCCCTGGCAACGGCGCCAAAAACTTGGTGCACGAAGTTGTGATCATCAATGGCGCCATCAACATGGTACGCTCATTGCAATCTCAACTCTTCATCACAACTCCGCACAACTAACCAGCAAGTGCACTGGGTCGTCCAAGTAATAAACCTTACGCGAGTAAGGGTCGATCCCACGGAGATTGTTGGTATGAAGCAAGCTATGGTCACCTTGTAAATCTTAGTCAAGCAGACTCAAATGGTTATGAATGATATATGAATAAAACATAAAGATAAAGATAGAGATACTTATGTAATTCATTGGTGGGAATTTCAGATAAGCGCATGAAGATGCTGTGTCCTTTCCGTCTCTCTGCTTTCCTACTGTCTTCATCCAATCCTTCTTCCTCCTTTCCATGGCAAGCTTATGCAAGGGTTTCACCGTTGTCAGTGGCTACCTCCCATCCTCTCAGTGGAAATGTTCAATGCACCCTGTCACGGCACGGCTATCCATCTGTCGATTCTCGATCAGGCCGGAATAGAATCCAGTGATTCTTTTGCGTCTGTCACTAACGCCCCGCCTTCAGGAGTTTGAAGCACGTCACAGTCATTCAATCATTGAATCCTACTCAGAATACCACAGACAAGGTTAGACCTTCCGGATTCTCTTGAATGCCGCCATCAGTTCTAGCCTATACCACGAAGACTCTGATCTCACGGAATGGCTGGCTCGGTTGTCAGGCGAGCACTCGGTTGTCAGGCGATCAACCATGCATCGTGTATCAGGAATCCAAGAGATATTCACCCAATCTAAGGTAGAATGGAGGTGGTTGTCAATCACACGTTCATAGGTGAGAATGATGATGAGTGTCACGGATCATCACATTCATCAAGTTGAAGAACAAGTGATATCTTAGAACAAGAACAAGCGGAATTGAATAGAGGAACAATAGTAATTGCATTAATACTTCGAGGTACAGCAGAGCTCCACACCTTAATCTATGGTGTGTAGAAACTCCACCGTTGAAAATACATAAGAACAAGGTCTAGGCATGGCCGTGAGGCCAGCCCCCCAGATGATCTAAGAACTAGATGTCCCAAGATGAAAATACAATAGTAAAAGGTCCTACTTATAGAAAACTAGTAGCCTAAGGTTTACAGAGATGAGTAAATGACATAAAAATCCACTTCCGGGCCCACTTGGTGTGTGCTTGGGCTGAGCAATGAAGCATTTTCGTGTAGAGACTCTTCTTGGAGTTAAACGCCAGCTTTTGTGCCAGTTTGGGCGTTTAACTCCCATTTTGGTGCCAGTTCCGGCGTTTAACGCTGGAATTTCTGAAGGTGACTTTGAACGCCGGTTTGGGCCATCAAATCTTAGGCAAAGTATGGACTATCATATATTGCTGGAAAGCCCAGGATGTCTACTTTCCAACGTCGTTGAGAGCGCGCCAATTGGGCTTCTGTAGCTCCAGAAAATCTACTTAGAGTGCAGAGAGGTCAGAATCCAACAGCATCTGCAGTCCTTTTCAGTCTCTGAATCAGATTTTTGCTCAGGTCCCTCAATTTCAGCCAAAAAATACCTGAAATCACAGAAAAACACACAAACTCATAGTAAAGTCCAGAAAAGTGAATTTTAACTAAAAACTAATAAAAATATACTAAAAACTAAACCAAATATACTGAAAACATACTAAAAATAATGCCAAAAAGCGTACAAATTATCCGCTCATCACATAAACACTAAGACACTAGTGATCACAAGACACAAACATGGATAAACATAAGCATGAAATTCGAAAAACAAGAAAATAAAGAACAAGGAAATTAAAGAACGGGTCCACCTTAGTGATGGCGGCTTGTTCTTCCTCTTGAAGATCTTATGGAGTGCTTGAGCTCCTCAATGTCTCTTCTTTGCCTTTGTTGCTCCTCTCTCATGATTCTATGATCTTCTTTAATTTCATGGAGGAGGATGAAATGTTCTTGGTGCTCCACCCTTAGTTGTCCCATGTTTGAACTCAATTCTCCTAGGGATGTGTTGATTTGCTCCCAATAGTTTTGTGGAGAAAAGTGCATCCCTTGAGATGAATCTCTCCATCTCCCATGGCTTGGAGGTGGAAGCTTTTGCCTTCCCTTTCCTCTTTCTAGAGGTTTCTCTGGCCTTAGGTGCCATAAATGGTTATGGAGAAACAAAAAGCAATGCTTTTACCACACCAAACTTAGAAGGTTTGCTCGTCCTCGAGCAAAAGAAGAAAGAAGAGAGAGAGTGGTGGGGTAGGTGGGGATCCTGTGGGGTCCACAGATCCTGAGGTGTCAAGGATAATTCATCCCTGCACCAAGTGGCGAGCAAAAATGCTCCTACTTCCAATCCTGGCGTTAAACGCCGGGCTGGTGCCCATTTCTGGCGTTTAACGCCAGCTTGGTGCCCATTCCTGGCGCTTAACGCCAGTCTGGTGCCCCTTTCTGGCGTTAAACGCCCAGAATGGTGCCAGACTGGGTGTTAAACGCCCATTTGCTGCCCTTACTGGCGTTTAAACGCCAGCAAGGTTTTCCTCCAGGGTGTGCTGTTTTTCTTTCTATTTTTCATTCTGTTTCTGCTTTTTCAATTGAATTTGTGACTTCCCATGATCATTAACCTATAGAAAACATAAAATAACAAAGGAAAATAATAAATATAACATTGGGTTGCCTCCCAACAAGCGCTTCTTTAATGTCAGTAGCTTGACAGTGGGCTCTCATGGAGCCTCACAGATGTTCAGAGCAATGTTGGTGGTGGCCTCCCAACACCAAACTTAGAGTTTGACTGTGGGGGCTCTGTTTGACTCTATTTTGAGAGAAGCTCTTCATGCTTCCACTCCATAGTTACAGAAGGAGAACCTTGAGTCTTATAGTTTGCACTGTCTGCAAGCCACGGGTTTGACTCTATTTTGAGAGAAGCTCTTCATGCTTCCACTCCATAGTTACAGAGAGAACCTTGAGTCTTATAGTTTGCACTGTCTGCAAGCCACGGAGCTTCCTGAATAGCAAATATTGCTCATCTGGAAAGGCTTCAGAGATCTCGGAGGGAGAGATGCTCCTGCTACTGGTTCTATCCGGGACAGGTGATCAGCTACTTGATTCTCTGTCCTTTTCTGTCTCTTATTTCTATATCAAACTCCTGCAGAAGCAACACCCATCTTATAAGCCTGGGTTTTGAATCCTGCTTTGTGAGTAGATATTTAAGAGCAGCATGGTCAGTGTACACAATCACTTTTGATCCTACTAAATAAGATCTAACTTGTCAAGGGCATAAACCACTACAAGTAACTCCTTTTCTGTGCATCATTTAGAATACGCTGCCATAATAATGACGTGCAGAAGCTTACCATGCCTTTGTCCCAGTACTGCACCATGGCATGGTCACTGGCATCACACATTAGTTCAAATGGTAATGTCCAGTCTGTGCAGAGATGACTGGTGCTGTGACCAGCTTAGCTTTCAGAGTTTCAAACGCCTGCAGACACTCATTATCAAAAATAATGGAGTGTCAGCAGCTAGCAGATTACTCGAGGTTTGGCAATTTTTGAAAAATCCTTTATAAACCTTCTGTAGAATCCTGCATGCCCCAGAAAGCTTCTGATTGCCTTAACATTGGTAGGTGGTGGTAATTTTTCAATTACTTCAACTTTAGCTTGATCCACCTCTATTCTTTGTTTGAAATTTTATGCCCAAGGACAATTCCTTCAGTCACCATAAGTGACATTTTTCTTTCAATTACTTCACTTTAGCTTGATCCCCCCTATTTCTTTGTTTGAAATTTTATGCCCAAGGACAATTCCTTCAGTCACCATAAAGTGACATTTTTCCCAGTTTAAAACTAGTTGGTCTCTTGGCATCTTTTCAGAACAAGTGCTAGATGGTTAAGGCAGGAGCTGAATGAGTCTCCAAATACTGAAAAGTCATCCATGAAGACTTCCAGAATTTCTCTACCATCTGAGAAGATAGAGAGCATGCACCTCTGAAAGGTTGCAGGTGCATTACACAGACCAAAAGGCATCCTTCTGTAGCAAATACTCCAGAAGGACATGTAAATGCTGTTTCTCTTGGTCCTGAGGATCTACTGCATTTGGTTGTAACCTGAGTAGCCGTCAGAAATAGGATAAATAATCCCCAGCCTCTAGTAACTTAGTGACCTCTTTCTGCACCCCTCCTTCATGGCTGGATTTAGCCGCCTTTGTGGTTGAACCACTGCTTAGCATCATCCTCCAATAGGATCTTGTGCATGCATCTTGCTGGGCTAATGCCCTTAAGATCACTTATGGACCACCCAAGAGCTGTCTTGTGTGTCCTTAGCACTTGAATTAGTGCTTCCTCTTCTTGTGGATTTAGAGCAGAGCTTATGATCACTGGAAAAGTGTCACCTTCTCCCAGAAATGCATATTTCAGGGATGGTGGTAGTGGTTTGAGCTCTGGTTTAGGAGGCTTATCTTCTTCCTGAGGATTTTCAGAATTTCTTTTATTTCCTTTAGTTCCTCCAGATCAGGCTGAACATCTTAAAGAGTCATCTAGCTCTGATTCAAGACTTTCAATCATATTGACCTCCTCCACAAAAAGTCAATAATATCAGTGCTCATGCAGTCATTTGATGTGTCTGGATGCTGCATAGCTTTGACAACATTCAACTTAAACTCATCCTCATTGACTCTCAGGTTATTTCCCCTTTTTGTACATCAATGAGAGTTCGTCCAGTTGCTAAAGGTCTTCCTAGAATGAGAGTTGCACTCTTGTGCTCCTCCATTTCCACACTACAAAGTCAGTTGGAAAGGCAAATGGTCCAACCTTGACAATCATGTCCTCAATTATGCCTGATGGATATTTAATGGAGCCTCAGCAAGTTGGAGGCATATCCGGGTTGGTTTGACTTCTTCATCAACCCAAGCTTTCTGATAGTGGATGCAGGTATTAGATTGATGCTTGCTCCAAGGTCACACAAGGCTGTCTTGGTGCAAGCACCTTCTAATGTGCATGGTATCATAAAGCTTCCTGGATCTTGAAGCTTTTCTGGTAGCTTTTTAGAATGACTGCACTGCATTCTTCAGTGAGAATACTTTTTCAGTTTCTCTTCTATCCTTCTTATGACTTAAGATCTCTTTCATGAACTTAGCATAAGAAGTATTTGCTCAAGTGCCTCTGCAACGGAATCTTTATTTCAAGAGTCCTTAGGTAGTCTGCAAAGCGGGCAAATTGCTTATCCTGCTCCGCTTGGTGGAGTTTCTGAGGATAAGGCATCTTGGCTTTATATTCTTCAACCTTAGTTGCTGCAGGTTTATTCCTTACAGAAGTGGTTGGAGAAGCCTTTTTAGAGGGGTTACTATCAGCACTCTCAGGTGTCTGATTCCCTATGGCGTGGCGTTTGAACGCCAGGATTGGGTGGAAAATGGGCGTTTAACGCCAACTTTTCCCCCTTTTCTGGCGTTTGAACGCCAGAACTGGGCAGGGACTGGGCGTTTAACGCCAGCTTTCCCCCCTTTTCTGGCGTTTGAACGCCAAGAGTATTCCTCTCTGGGCTCTTACTGTCCTCAGAGGGATTTTAGATAGTGGTTTGGCTATCCTCTGTCAATTGTTCCTTTATTGGCTTTTTGCTAATTTGAGCAGTGTTATTCAATGTCTTCCCACTCCTCAGTTGAACCGCTTGGCATTCTTCTGTTATCTGTTTAGATAGCTGCTGTTTTGCCTGATTCAACTGTGATTCTAGTTCTTGTTAGCAGTTTTAGTCTCTTGGAGCATCTCTTAAATTCTGCTAACTGTTTGTCATCAGGTGTAATTGTTGAGTAAGCTCAACCATCTGTTCTTGAGGATTAGGATCAGTGGCTAATGGCACAACTTCTTCTTTGTAGAGGACTCATGGCTAGAGTACAAATGTTGATTTCTAGCAACAGTATCTATAAGCTCTTGAGCCTCTTCAATAGTCTTCCTCATATGTATAGATCCACCAGCTGAGTGGTCTAGAGACATCTGAGCTTTTTCTGTAAGCCCATAGTAAAAGATGTCCAACTGCACCCACTCTGAAAACATTTCAGAGGGGCATTTTCTCAGCATACCTCTATACCTCTCCCAGGCATTGTAAAGGGATTCATTATCCTCTTGTTTAAAGCCTTGGATGTCCAGCCTTAGCTGTGTCATCCTTTTTGGAGGGTAAAAGTGATTCAGGAATTTGTCTGATAACTGTTTCCATGTCTTTATGCTTGCTGTAGGTTGGTTATTCAACCACCTCTTAGCTTGCTCTTTTACAGCAAATGGAAACAGTAATAGCCTGTAGACATCCTGATCAACCTCTTTATCACGTACTGTGTCAGCAATTTGCAAGAAATGTGCCAGAAACTCAGTAGGTTCTTCTTGTGGAAGACCGGAATACTGGCAGTTTTGCTGCACTATGATAATGAGTTGAGGATTTAGTTCAAAGCTGCTTGCTTTGATGGGAGGTGTACAGATGCTACTCCCATATGCAGCTGTAATGGGGTTAGCGTATGACCCTAGAGTCCTTCTGGACTGTTCAATTCCACTTAGGTCCATGATGGATAAAGGGAAATGATATGGATTGCAAGTAGATAAATATATATTTTTTTTTTGGACCGAAAATAATAAAATAAAATAAATGGAAAATAAAATCAAATTTCGAAAACTAAAAGAAAATAAGATCAAAGCAAATTGAAAACTGAATCAATTAGTCAATTAAAAAGATTTTGAAAAAGATTTAATTTTTGAAATGAGGAGAGAGAAAGACAACAAAATGACACCAAACTTAAAATTTTTAGAAAATCAAACACTAATTTTCGAAAATTTTTAAGGGAAAAACACAAAGAGGACACCAAACTTAGAATTTTTAAGGATCAAAAAGGGACTAGGGACATGCAAATTCGAAAATTAAAAGAAAAGCAAAAGCATGCAATTGACACCAAACTTAAAATATGAAACTAGACTCAACTAAAAGACTCTAAACCAACAAAAATAAAACAGTCCTAATCTAAGCAACAAGATAAGCCGTCAGTTGTCCAAACTCGAACAATCCCCGGCAACGGCGCCAAAAACTTGGTGCACGAAATTGCAATTACACTTTTGCAACCCCGCACAACTAACCAGCAAGTGCACTGGGTCGTCCAAGTAATACCTTACGTGAGTAAGGGTCGATCCCACGGAGATTGTCGGCTTGAAGCAAGCTATGGTTATCTTGTAAATCTTAGTCAGGATATCAGAAATTATCAGGGTTGATTGTGAAAAGCACAAGAACATGAAATAAGTACTTGTTATGCAGTAATGGAGAATAGGTTGAGGTTTTGGAGATGCTCCATCTTCTGAATCTCTGCTTTCCTACTGTCTTCTTCATCAAACACGCAAGGCTCCTTCCATGGCAAGCTGTATGTAGGGTTTCACCGTTGTCAATGGCTACCTCCCATCCTCTCAGTGGAAATGTTCAACACACCCTGTCACGGCACGGCTATCCATCTGTCGGTTCTCAATCAGGCCGGAATAGAATCCAATGATTCTTTTGCGTCTATCACTAACGCCCCGCCCTCAGGAGTTTGAAGCTCATCACAGTCATTCAATCATTGAATCCTACTCAGAATACCACAGACAAGGTTTAGACCTTCCGGATTCTCTTGAATGCCGCCATCAGTTCTAGCTTATACCACGAAGATTCTGATTAAGGAATCCAAGAGATATCTACTCAATCTAAAGTAGAACGGAGGTGGTTGTCAGGCACGCGTTCATAGTTGAGAATATGATGAGTGTCACGGGTCATCATCACATTCATCCGGGTTAAGAACAAGTGATATCTTAGAACGGAAGCAAGCATGATTGAACAAGAAACAGTAGTAATTGCATTAATCCATCAAGACACAGCAGAGTTCCTCACCCCCAACCATGGGATTTAGAGACTCATGCCGTGGAAGGTAGACAAAGAAACGTGTAAAGTGTCATGAGGTACAGATACAATGTCAAAAGATCCTATTAATAGTGAACTAGTAACCTAGGGTTTACAGAAATGAGTAAATGACAGAAAAATCCACTTCCGGGCCCACTTGGTGTGTGCTTGGGCTGAGCATTGAAGCATTTTCGTGTAGAAGCTCTTTCTGGAGTTAAACGCCAGCTTTTATGCCAGTTTGGGCTTTTAACTCCAATTTCTATGCCAGTTCCAGCGTTAAACGCTGGGAATTCTGAAGCTGATTTGCAACGCCGGTTTGAGCCATCAAATCTCGGGCAAAGTATGGACTATTATACATTGCTGGAAAGCCCAGGATGTCTACTTTCCAACGCCGTTGAGAGCGCGCCAATTGGGCTTCTGTAGCTTCGGAAAATCCACTTCGAGTGCAGGGAGGTCAGAATCCAACAGCAGCTGCAGTCCTTTTCAGCCTCTGAATCAGATTTTTGCTCAGATCCCTCAATTTCAGCCAGAAAATACTTGAAATTACAGAAAAACACACAAACTCATAGTAAAGTCCAGAAAAGTGAATTTTAACTAAAAACTAATAAAAATATACTAAAAACTAACTAAATCATACTAAAAACATATTAAAAATAATGCCAAAAAGCGTATAAGTTATCCGCTCATCAACGACCCGAGGTTTAAATACTTTGGTTTATAGATTTTAGGGGTCTGTACTTGTGACAAACAAATTTTTGTATGAAAGTATTATTGTTGGTTTAGAGACTATACTTTACAACGAGATTTCATTAGTGAAATTCTAAACCGTCAAAAATCCAATCATCAGCGTTCGCATGTATTGTCAGGAGGATTGCATTGATACGTAAACTTGGTATACGCATAAAAACATAATGATTCTAGAATGGCATCGTGCGTACACATCTATCATGCGTAGGCATGATTTAGACTTTTTTGTGTGCGCATACGCATGATTCTCTTACAAAAACAATTTCATTCGGGTTTGATACTGTGCGTCGCACAATACTTGCATGATTCTCGCATAAATAACTTTTGCTTCTGGTTTGGTATTTCTGTGTATGGATCTTCATGCGTACGCATGAAGTGGTAAAAACTTGAGGGTGGTTACGCACAAGGGATGCGTAAACATAACATGGGGATTTTACGAGAAAGATGCGTAAGCACCATAGATGCGTATCTAAAACAATACCAAACATTTCTAAAACAATACCAAACATTTCTAAACAAACTAACCTATCAATTAAACCTAACAAACCTATCTAAAAAAGAGATTCAAATTATTAACCAACTATTTACAAAAGAGAAAATTAGAAGATGTTACCATGGTGGGGTGGCTCTCACTTAGCACTTTTAGTTATTGTCCTTAAGTTGGATATTTTATTGAGCTCTTGTCAAGGAAGCTTGTGCTTAAATTCATCCTTATACTTCCACCAATGCTTGGACTTCAAGTATTTTCCAAAATTCCAATTAATGTGCACCAAGCTTTGATGAAATTGTAAACAAGCCAAGAGCTCCTAAAGTTGATGATCCTTACTATGTATTCTGGGATCCCGAATCTTATTTTTGCACCCATCTTCTAGTTGATTACCATGATTCTATCCGGGTGACAAGAGTTTCGAATTATCCCTTAAATGTCAAAGCCTCTTCCTAGATCCATTCAATTGAGCATTCCGCCAATCTTGGAACCCAAACCTTGAGGTTTTAACACTAGTGAGCCTTGATTCATGTTGCCAACCACTACCCATCTCTCTCTTGCTCTTTAATTCATAAAAAGCTCTAAGTTGACCATCTGTTTCTAGCAAACCATATTCAAATAGGCTAATAAAGCTAAAGGACAAGATTTTTACCCACGCGAATATTGTGTTGGATGGTGATGACTTAGGAAGAAAGGCTTCCAATGGCTTTGACAATGTAATCTCTACTCCCTTTTGTTCCTCTTGTATAATCTACTCCCCTTGACAAGCTTCTTCAAGTTTGATTCCTTGTTCACCAACTTCTTCTATATATTCCTCATTGCTCAAGTTATGTGTCGAAGGTTGTGCACAGTCCTCCTCAATACCAATTTCACACTTCATAGAGGAAGGTTCAATAATCTCAATGAGATTATTAGTTGGTGCATAATCATCCTCACTAATGGAGCTTGCTCCTTGCTCAACTTCTTCTAGTTCTTCAACCACTCCTTCTAATTCACTTATCGTAACTTCCTCCACTGTGGCAACTCATGCTTCAACTTCTCTTCTTTCTCTTGAAGTTCCAAGTTCTCTTCCACTTCACATAATTCAATTGAAGTTAATTCTTTGCATTCATCTGTGGAAGTTCTTGGATTTTTACAAGAGCGTATTGAGACCAATCGGATAAAAGCTTCAGCTAAGGTAGCCATGATAGCATTTTGATGCTCGTTTGATTCTTTCTTCCCTTTGTTTTTGAAGAAATGAGCGAACAGTATCATCCATAAACTCCTCTTCCTCCATTTGGGGCTCCAAGTTCTCTTCCACATTACGCTCTTCAATTGAAACTAAGTCTTGACATTCATTAACAGGAGTGCTTTGATTTCCATGTGAGCGAAGTGAGGTAAAACGAGCTATGGTTTCTACTAAGGAAGCCATGATAGCGTCGTGCCTCTTTTGGGATTATTCTTGCTCTTGGAGAAAACTTGATGAAGGTTGGAAGGATTCTTCCATGGAAGGTTATGGTGAAAAAGATGGTTAATTGTGTGGAGGTAGCCATCATATATGGGAGGTGGTTCATAAGAATAGGAATATTGATGTGGTATATATGGAGGTAATTGTCCAATGGGGTCATGGAAGTATTAATGCTGGAATGGCGGTGGTTCTAAGTATGGTTTATATGGCTCATATGGTTGTCCTTGAGGCACATATGGTTGGTGATATGGTGGATATGGGTTAGGATCGTATGGAGGTGTTTGGTGGTGAGATGGGGCTTGTGAGTATGGTGGTTGAGGACAATGTTGAGGAGGAGGTTAATAGGCATATGGTGGTTGAGGTTAATAATCATAATGAGGCTCACCATATCCATTGGATTAGTATGCACCATGGGGAGGATTGTTTTCATAATAGGTCGGAGGAGGTTGTTGCCATGAAGATCATCCATAAGGATGAGGCTCCTCCCACAATTGATTTTCCGTCCCAAAATGCGAACCATCAATAAAGTTCTCATTTCCTACAACATAGTTACAACTAAACTCAGCCAAAAGGGTGAGAATTCATAGAGAAAAGAGAAAATAAAAATAAAAGCTATTAAGAAACAAAGAAAAACACACTCCTAACTACTAGCAAAAAACAAGCAAACAACCAAAAAGCAAACTATTCATAAAATTAACATATTAACAATAACTAATAACAAGCACACATTGAAATTCTCCGGCAATGGTGCCAAAAACTTAACACGGCCTAACGTCGGCCAAACAAAAAAATTCAAAGGCTAAAAAGGCATCTTGGCAAGGATTAAGAGTTAAGGTTTCTTATCCAAGTCATTGACCACAAACATGCTAATTAATAAGAGTTAATCCCACTTCGTCATTCCTAAACATCGAGAAAAAGTCAAATAGTTATAATGGATTTTAATCCACAAGTCCTAGCCAACTCATTACTTAGACTTAGTGAAAGACTAGCATCAGTAGAAATAAAACCAACTAACAATCCTAAATTACCAATCAGTATTAAACATCAATGACTTAAGGTCATCTAAGTCCTCAATTCCAAGCCAAAAATGCAAAATTCTACTCTAAAACTTGAAAAGACATTTTATCAAATACTTGGAATGCATAAAAAGTAAAACATGGTAAATTACAATAATAATAAAATCTATGTTCATACCCTGACCGAGCTCCCCAAACTCGGCAAGATCACAGAAGGCCCGACCTCGTCCCAAGGCCCACGCCTGAGGTCGGACCTCGGACAATAAAGGTGAGAAGGCCCATCAAAAGGAACGCAGCCCAAAATCTAAAGGCCGAAAAGGCCTAGGAAAGGCGGTTCCACGAAGATAAGGATAAAACTTCCAAAAGATAAGATAAAGATAAGAATATCTTATCCAGAGGAGATCACGGCCAACTACTATAAATACACTGGAGCACCCAGGTATAACTCATACTCCAATTCTACTCAATATCTGCTTGAACCCATGCTAACTTAAGCATCGGAGTGTCATTGCAGGTACAACCACCAACCGCTCAGCCAATCAAGCTCGGGTCATCAATTCCCCCATCTCGGGCCTCCTTAAGACGACCGAGCTGCACGTTTCAGGTAACCCTCGGAACATTGGCGCCGTTGCCGGGGACCCTGGAAGTCATCCCTTTACCATGGCGGACGACCCTCCCAACAATAACCACGCTACATCAGAACAAGAGGAGGAAGTTGACACCGGAGAACGACCGGACAGCCCTCTATCACCGCGCACTCCAGGAGGAAACAAACAGAATCGCCCA
This sequence comes from Arachis stenosperma, assembly GCF_014773155.1. Taxonomy (NCBI): domain Eukaryota; kingdom Viridiplantae; phylum Streptophyta; class Magnoliopsida; order Fabales; family Fabaceae; genus Arachis; species Arachis stenosperma. Next base: position 58,781,600 of record NC_080383.1, read on the forward strand.
AAGACATCACTCCCAAACAAAGACCCCCAAAATCCCGAAAGCTCGGAAATTCTAGAAACAGTTCGGACACAGCAAAACCGGCTGAAATAACTCGAAGAGGACGTGAAAAAGCAGAAAGAAACTGAACAAGATCTGAGGAGGGAAGCTCGCAAGCGCAGAGAATTAGAAGAAAAACTGCAGAAAATAGAGGCCAACCTGAAGGACCGGACAGAACGCGGCACCACCCCCGAAGGCAATCATGATCCCTTCACGCGAGAGATCATGAAGGAGAAGGTACCGTGAAACTTCAAACCACCCGATATGGACCTCTACGACGGCACCACCGACCCAAGTCACCACCTCAGCAACTTCAGAAGCAGAATGTACCTAGTCGACGCCTCCGACGCGATTCGGTGCAAAGCCTTCCCCACCACTCTCACCAAGTCGGCCATGAAGTGGTTCGACAACCTGCCACCAGGATCAATCTCCAGCTTCGAGGACCTAACCAAAAAATTCCTAACAAGGTTCTCTATTCAAAAGGACAAGGCAAAACATGCCCCCAGTCTACTCGGGATCAAGCAAGGTAACCAAGAAACTCTCCGAGAATACATGGAGCGATTCAACAAAGCCTGCCTGGACATACAACACTTGCCCACTGAAGCAGCCATCATGGGACTGGCAAACGGCCTAAAAGAGGGACCGTTTAGCCAATCCCTATCCAAACGATACCCGACCTCTCTATACGAGGTGCAGGAGCGGGCAGAAAAATACATCAACATGGAGGAAACCTCCCAGCTGAGAGACTCCTCTAGAAAAGAATCAACCTGCCCACTCCGAGATCGAGATCGGGAACAAAAGAAGAAAGAAGAACCCAACTCGGACAAGCCGCGGAAGTACCACAGCTACACCCCCCTCCGAGTCTCCCTAGTAGACGTTTACAGAGAAGTATGCCACACAGAAAAGATCCCACCACCCCGACCTCTAAAACACAAGAGAGCAGGGAGAGATCGATCCGAGTACTGCGAATACCACAAACTTTATGGTCATTCTACTAACGACTGCCACGACCTCAAAAATGTTATAGAGAAACTAGCCAGAGAAGGAAAACTCGACAGATACATAGCAGAAAAAGGAGAAGAGACCAAGAAGAGAAGGAGGGGAGATAACGAAGATCGGGCAGAACGAACCCCGCGAACCCCTGAAAGGCACGTACACATGATAAACGGAGGTTTTGCAGGCGGAGGAATGTCCAGATCCTCGCGAAAAAGGCACCTCAAAGAAGTCTATCATGTCCGAGAAGATATTCCCCTGCCCGAGTTACCTACTATCTCATTTACCCGAGAAGATGCCCAAGGGATAATACCCGGGCACGACGATCCAATGGTGATCACCATTATTCTAGCAAACGCCAACTTACATCGAACCCTGATTGACCAGGGAAGCTCAGCAGATATCCTGTTCAAAACAGCCTTCGACAAGCTCGGGCTTGAGAAGAAAGAACTCAAGGCCTATCCCACCGACCTATTCGGGCTAGGGGACACCCCAATCCATCCCTTAGGATACATCTCGCTACACACCACCTTTGGAAGAGGCGAACAATCTAGAACATTGAGCATCGACTACATTATAGTCGACGTCACTTCAGCATATAATGCCCTCATCGGGCGACCAACCCTAAACAGACTGGCAGCTGTAGTCTCGACCCCGCACTTCTGTATGAAGTTCCCTACCGCAAAGGGAATCGCTACCCTAAAAGGCGACCAAAAGCTAGCGCGGCGATGCTACAACGAAAGCCTGAGCTTAAAGGGACAAGAGGTCAACACAATAGAACTCGGACGAGTTCAAACCCGGGAAGATCTTCGGCCACAACCGGAGGGAGAAACCGAAAGAATCCAGATCGAGAACACATCCGAAAAGATAACAAACATAGGGGCAAACCTCGAAGCAGGCCTAAAAGAGGAACTCATAACCCTCTTAAAAGAAAATTCCGACCTCTTCGCCTGGAAAGCCTCCGACATGCCAGGCATAAGTCCCGACCTGATGTGCCATAAGCTATCAGTATACCCGGGATCCCGACCTGTCCAACAAAGACGTAGGAAGCTCGGGCCTGAACGCATGCAAGCAATAGAAGAACAAGTACAAGCACTACTAGATGCAGGGTTCATCAGGGAAGTAAAATATCCCCTATGGCTCGCAAACGTAGTCCTGGTAAAAAAGCCCAATGGAAAATGGAGGATGTGCGTCGATTACACAGATCTCAACAAAGCCTGCCCCAAAGACCCGTATCCACTGCCAAACATCGACGCCTTAGTCGACGCAGCCTCAGGTTACAGATATCTCTCCTTCATGGATGCATACTCGGGATACAATCAAATCCTGATGTACGAACCCGACCAGGAAAAGACCTCGTTCATAACCCCTAGGGCAAACTACTGCTACGTAGCAATGCCCTTCGGGCTAAAGAACGCAGGGGCAACCTACCAGAGGCTAATGAACAAAGTGTTCTCAGAGCACATCGGACTACAACTGGAGGTATACGTCGACGACATGCTGGTAAAGACACAAGAAGACAGAAACTTGCTGACCGACCTCACCAGTGTCTTTGGCACCCTCAGAAAACACAACATGAGACTTAACCCGACAAAGTGCACCTTCGCCGCAGAAGCCGGAAAGTTCCTAGGCTTCATGCTGACTCAAAGGGGCATCGAAGCAAACCCGGACAAATGCCAGGCAATACTCAATATGAAGAGCCCGACGTGTGTCAAAGAAGTACAACAACTAAATGGAAGGCTGGCCGCCCTATCAAGATTCTTGGCAGGATCAGCGATAAAATCACTACCCCTCTACTCACTCCTAAAGAAAGGGAAACCCTTCTCGTGGACCCCGGAGTGCGAAAAAGCCTTTCAAGAGTTCAAGGAATTCTTGGGGCAGCCACCAATCCTAACGCGACCTTTAAAAGGGGAAGAGCTCGTACTATACCTCTCGGTCGGACATCGGGCAGTCGCTTCCGCGCTAATACGAGAAAATGATCAAGGACAACACCCCATATACTTCGTAAGCAAGGCACTACAAGGGGCCGAATTAAACTATCAGAAAATAGAAAAATTCGCCTACGCCCTAGTGTTCACAGCTCGGAGGCTCCGTCCCTACTTTCAAGCCCACACCATCAAAGTCCGGACAGACCAACCCATGAGACACATCCTGCAAAAAACAGACCTGGCAGGACGAATACTACAATGGGCGGTGGAACTGTCCGAATTCGACCTCCATTATGAAGCCCGGACTGCCATAAAATCTCAGTATCTAGCCGACTTCATCGCAGAATACACTGAGACCCCTGGAACCCCACTCTCATGGAACCTATATGTCGACGGGTCCTCAAACAAAACGGGAAGCGGAGCCGGGGTCATACTCGAAAGCGACCAAGGAACGCGGATAGAACTATCCCTAAAATTCGAGTTCCAGGCTTCAAACAACCAAGCCGAATACGAAGCCCTACTAGCTGGTCTAAAGCTAGCCAAAGAGGTCGGAGCCCAGAGGATCACGATCTTCAGCGACTCCCAGGTCATCACATCACAAGTAAATGGAAGTTACCAGGCCAAAGACCCAACTATGAAAAAATACTTGGACCAAACACAGGCACAATTACGCCACTTCCCAGAAATACAAATCCAGCACATACCTCGGGAACAAAATGCCCGGGCAGACGCCCTCTCAAAGCTTGCTAGCACCAAGCCCGGAGGCAACAACAGAAGTCTTCTCCAAGAAACCTTACAATCTCCCTCCGTGCCAAGAGAGGAAGAAATACTAAATATATCCAACCAACAGCAAGGATGGATGACCCCCATACTCAACTACCTGAAGTCGGGAACTCTCCCCGCCGAAAGGAAAGAAGCTAAGAGGCTCACAAAGGACGCCCAGAATTATACACTAATTCACGACGTATTATACAGAAGAGGACTCTCAAATCCCCTCCTTAGGTGCGTTCCGACCTCAGAAACAAAAGGCGTCCTCGAAGAAGTCCACGAAGGCATGTGTGGGAACCATCTCGGAGCTCGGGCACTATCCAAAAAAGTAGTCAGGGCCGGGTTCTACTGGCCAACCTTGCAAAGAGACGCAACAGAGTTTGTGAAAATATGCCCCCCCTGCCAAAAACACGCCAATTTTCACAAGGCACCACCCGAAGACCTTATCAGCATTACTGCACCATGGCCCTTCGCAAAATGGGGACTCGACCTACTCGGCCCATTCCCACAAGGACCAGGACAAGTCAAATACCTCATAGTAGGGGTCGACTACTTCACAAAATGGATTGAAGCTGAACCCTTAGCCACCATTACGGCTCAGAAAAGCCGCAAATTCCTATACAAAAACATTGTCACAAGGTTCGGAGTCCCCTACTCCATCACAACAGACAATGGAACACAATTCACGGACACAAGTTTTCAGAAATTGGTGGCCGAACTAAAAATCAAACAGCAATTCACATCAGTGGAGCACCCACAAGCCAATGGGCAAGCAGAAGCTGCAAATAAAGTCATCTTGGCAGGGTTAAAACGAAGACTCCAAGAGACCAAAGGGGCATGGGCCGAGGAGCTCCCCCAGGTACTATGGGCATATCGAACAACCCCACACTCTACAACGGGAGAATCACCGTTCCGACTAGCTTACGGGATGGAGGCAATGATTCCTATCGAAATAGATGAAGGGTCACCCAGAGCCATCTTCTACAATGAAAAAGATAACCCGCAAGCACAAAGGGAAGAACTCGACCTCCTCCCCGAGGTCCGAGAAAGAGCCCGGATTCGAGAAGAAGCCTTAAAACGGCGAACGACCCTCAGATACAATCAAAAAGTAATAAGGCGAAGCTTCTCCACTCACGACCTAATTCTAATCCGAAATGACATCGGAGCACAAAAGTCGGGAGAAGGAAAGCTAGCCGCAAATTGGAAAGGGCCCTACAAGGTAACAGAAGTCTTAGGAACAGGCTATTACAAAGTATCCGACCTAGAAGGCAATGAGCTGCCCAGGGCCTGGCACGCCTGCAATCTAAGACGGTACTACAGCTAGAAAAACTTAACCCGAGGTGTACTCTTTTTCCCTACAAGGGTTTTTTAATGAGACACCCGGTTAAGTAAGACACCCGACCTAGTCAAAAGGGTAAACACTCTGTAAATATTCTTTCTTTTTTACTAATCAAATTTTTTCCTATATTTTCCTCATGATGAAACAAATCCTAGAAAGTACCCCGCCAAGGCGCATTAATTTATGCTCGACAAAACGCAAAAAATCATTTGCCAAAAGGCCACACAAGGTCGGCAAAGATAAAGCGACGAGGTTCAAATTAATGTGAGAAGTTATAAAGTAACTCTGAAAAGGCTCAAAAAAAAAAAAAGCCAAAAAGAGATTACAAAAATAACTTAAAAGGGCCGACCAAACGACAAAGTCGGGCCCAACAAAAGGAGGTACTCGAAGGCCCGAGGTCCGAGATTGCAAAAACGCTTGCTAAAAAGTTGTTATCCAAAACAACTAAAAAGCATAAAAGCGGAAACAAAAGCCAAAACGCGAACAAGGCTAAAAACAAAAGTTTCAAAACGCTAGCTAGAAAGTTGCTAGCCAAAGCAACTAAAAAAGCATAAAAGCGGAAACAAAAGGCCAAAACGCGAACAAAGGCTAAAACAAAAGTTTCAAAATGCTAGCTAAAAAGTTGTTATCCAAAAACAACTAAAAAGCATAAAAGCGGAACAGAAAGTCAAAACGCGAACAAAACACCGCATAATAAGCTAAAAAGTTACTACAAGTAGCTAATAAAAGCAAAAAGGTGTCCAAAAGCGTTCAACAGAAACCATCAAAGAGCCCACAGGTCGGGCAAAACACCAAAAAGTAAAAAGATTACAAAGGATCAAGGACCTTTCCAGACTCCGCATCAACAGAAGGCTGCGGAGCAAACATAGAAATCGGGACTACATCGACGGCCACGTCACCCGGGTTTGAAAACCCCACACCAGATCCATTCCCGACCACAGAGGAAGTCGGGTTCTCAACGGGAACTTCGGGGTCGGACACCGGAACCTCATCCTCGACAGGAGCAGGAACAATCTTTCCCTCCACAACCATGTTATCCGTACTGAATAAGCTCAGATCCAGGTCGGGAGCAAGAACCCGGACCTGATCCCTCAAATTCACAAACATAGCATCCATACCCTTGGCCACATTATCTTCCAGCTCGTAAAAATCATCCCGAGCAGATTGCAACTTCTCCTTCGTCTCCACAAGCTCGGCATACAGCTTAGTATAGTTCTCCGTCGCCACCTTCGCCATCTCCTCAGACGTCTTCGCCGCCGCCACAGCCGCGGTAGCCCTAGTTTTCTCTTCCTCCAAAGAGGCCTCCAGCTCAGCAATCCTGGCAGCCTTCAGTTGACTAATCTTATCAAGCTCGGACTGTGCCTTCTCAAGTCGGGAGCTGGTCGCCCCAAGGGGGGATTTCTTGAACTCCCGAGCAATAGCGGCATGAAGACTAGCCATCCGAACACAGCTCCGCGCCATATACTGAAAGTGATGCTCCATAGACGCATCATCAGTAGAAATAAAGGTCTGGGGGAGAATGTGCTGCTCAATCCAACCAAGAGCGTCAAAGTCCTTATCATTGAAACCGGCAAGCTCTTGAGAGGTCTTCTGTTTCTTGGGGGGAGGACCCGAGGTCGAAGGCGGGGAAAGGTGACCGGGTCCGGAGGTCGGAGGATCTTGAGTTATAGCTCGGAACTGAGGAGTCGGAATGGTCTTCGACCTAGTCTGAACACCCACGGTAGTCTTCTGCGGAGAAGATCGGGCAGAAGCCTCAGCCTTGATATTTCGAGCAGCCGCAGACTTCTTCGACCGACGAAGGAACTTCATGGAATCCGCCTGAGAAGACATCTCTGCAGGAACAAAAGAAAGGGATTATCACAATAGAAATTCCACCAAAACAAGCAAAAGCCAAAATACTAAAAAATATAAAGCTCGGAGAGGTCGGGAACTACCTAACTCGGAACGGAGAAGGCTTGGATCTCCCAACATTTTCTTCGTGTCCAAGTGAGGTGCCCGACCCCATAAACTGCTCAACACACCCACAAAAGCCTGCTCCACCTCATCTAGACTCTCAAAGGTATACTTAACCGACACTACATTCTCCTGCCAACAAAGAGGAAAAGAAGGCTCCCCACTCTCATCTAGAAAGAAAGGTCGGACATCTCCAGCAGCCCGGACCTTGAAATAGTAGTTCTTAAAATCATGAAACGACTCATCATACAAGGTACAAAACTTCTTTCCCTGGTTAGCCCTAAAAGAAACCCAAGACACCTTCCCTCCACCCGACCCCGGCTTCGTCAATACGAACAGATAGGAAAAAAGAGAAACAGAAGGGGAGACGCCCAAAAACTGACACAAAAGTTGGAACAGCTTTAAAAACGCCCAAGAATTCGGATGAAGTTGCGTAGGGGCAAGGTTACAAGACCAAAGGACCTCGGACTCCAAGTCGGTAAAAGGAAGTCGCACACCCAGCTTAGAGAAAAAACAATCGTAAGCATAAAAGAAGAGCTTCTCGGAACTTTCTAAAGGCGGGAAGCACACTCTCTCCTCGGACTCCGGGGCTACTAGCTCATAATCTCGCTCAGACTCTCTGTCCTCACATATGCTACACTCCCTACGGAACCTAACTAGATACTCAGAATCTACAACAGAAGGGACCCTAAGAGGAGCAGGATCTACCCAACCAAGACCACTCGGAATCTTGGTCGACATTGCTTGAAACACCTTTCGAGACATAAAAATCTTGCCTACAAAGAAGAATGCAACAGCAAACAAAAATCACATAAAAGCAGACAGCAAAAACCCGTTCAGCAAAGCAAGAAACAAAGATCTTTTAGAAAATACAGCAACCCGGAGCAAAATACCAGAAAAACAAAAAAGAGCCCCCCCCCCATGCACAAAACAACAAAGCAATGGCGGCGCCTCTTTTCGGGGCAACCCAGGCATAAAGAAAAAGAAACAAGATAAAGAGCCACACAAAAGAACAGAAGCATATGTGCACAAAAGAAAAAGAGGAGAGAACAAACCTGGAAAGAAAGAAAAACGGCGAGCTCCGACAGCAAGAGGAACGAAAATGGCGGCGCAGAGGGAACCCCGGAAAAACGCACAGAAAGATTCGGGGAAGAAGAACAAGAGAAAGAAAGAGCAGGTGCTTGAAGAAGAGAAGGCGAAGACTTAGAAAAACAGAAAGGAACAGAATGAACGAAGAAAAGAAGGAAAGGGGCAAATAAATAATGCCTTCACGAAGCCCGAACGGAAATCGAGGAAGAAACGGTAAAATGCAATAAATGCAGAAACGGCCATTTTCAAAATTTGAAAAAAAACTACTATGCCCGAGCCCGACCTCCCAAAAAGGACGAACTCGGGCAGGGGCACTGTTCATACCCTGACCGAGCTCCCCAAACTCGGCAAGATCACAGAAGGTCCGACCTCGTCCCAAGGCCCACGCCTGAGGTCGGACCTCGGACAATAAAGGTGAGAAGGCCCATCAAAAGGAACGCAGCCCAAAATCTAAAGGCCGAAAAGGCCTAGGAAAGGCGGTTCCACGAAGATAAGGATAAAACTTCCAAAAGATAAGATAAAGATAAGAATATCTTATCCAGAGGAGATCACGGCCAACTACTATAAATACACTGGAGCACCCAGGTATAACTCATACTCCAATTCTACTCAATATCTGCTTGAACCCATGCTAACTTAAGCATCGGAGTGTCATTGCAGGTACAACCACCAACCGCTCAGCCAATCAAGCTCGGGTCATCAATTCCCCCATCTCGGGCCTCCTTAAGACGACCGAGCTGCACGTTTCAGGTAACCCTCGGAACAATCTATAACTACCAAATTCAAGAAAACAATAATAACAACTAAAGCAAGCATAAATAAACATGAAAATATGAAATTGCATTCAAGAAAATTAGAAATTAAGCAAGTGTTCAATAACTAAAAGTGGCAAAATAAAGAAATTAATAAGAGAAACTAAGTGAATTAAAATACTAGAACAATGAAATATAAAGAAAACTACCTATAATAGGATCAAAACCTAAAACTAAGGTGAATTTAACCTAAGAAACTACTGAAAATCCTAAAATCCTATACCAACTTCTCTCTCTAGGAATTAACCTAAAACATGGTCCTAAAACTAAAACAATGCTCCTTCCTATACTACTTGGTTGATCCCCCTTGAGTCTTGCCTCCATATGTTTCAAAAATGAGTTGGATTGGGCCAAAATGGGCTTGAAATTGCAAGCCACATGTTTACTTAAGTAAATCACATGCTGCAACTTGTGCGTACGCATTTGCCATGCGTACACACAAATCCAAGGAGATGCATACACATCTGTCATGCATACGCACAATTGGTATAATTTCAAAACTTCAATACATTTCTTCATGATTCCTCCACTTTTACATGCTTTTTCTTCATTTTCTCAAGTCGTCATTGCCTTTAAACCTTAAATCACTCAAACAAACACATCAATACATCAAATGGGATAACAATGTATTAAATTTAGCAATTTTAAAGCATAAAAAATATATTTTTTACAATTAAGCACATTTAAAAGAAATTCACAAAAATATACAATTTCAATTAATAAATATAAGATAAGTTGATAAATTCTACTCTTTTCAACCCAAAATTCATCATAAAATATAAATTTATCATCCAACTCCTGTTCCAAAATACATAGAAAGACAACAGAAAATATTACTTGGGAAAATCACAATTCTAAAGTTAGTAGTCATCATATATTAGTAAATGTATAAATTCTTGCTAATGTCATTCTTAGAATTAAAATATATTACATTAATGAAAAAAATAAGAAAATTTAAATGCATTTCATTACTTGAACATATAACTGCTTTAAGAAATTTTATAAATTTCATTCAAATATGTCAATATTCGCAGCAAACTAACTTTCATTTAATTCTCACTTCCCTAATACTGCATTTTCTATATAGAAAACAAAATTCAATCATAAAATTGCATTTTTCATATAAAAATGAACTAATGAGAATAATGTCTTTACTACTTGCTCCAAGATAAAACAATAAGATCAGACAACTCTTAGAGATGATTTACAAGTGCATTTAATTAAATCTTTCTAATCTTGTAGTAGCTAATGTACAAGAAAAATAAATTTTTGTTATATCAAATTCCAAATGCAAGGTTGTTGAGTTAAGAAATTAATTAAATTAATTAGTAATGACAAACATTATTTTTGGACAAAATAAATAATTAGTGTTGATTAATTATAATTGCATATTACTAATTATTTATAAAATATTGCAGGCCAAAATGTGAATTACAGCCCAAATAGAATCAGAAATAAAATAAGGCTGACGGGCCAACAATGTAAACGAAGTCCATAAGGAAACAAAGATGAAGAAATCAGAAAGGGCCAAGCATATCACTACCCGATCCAAGCTCAATTTTGCTTCAGCAAGCAATTCCCTCCATCTTGCTCTTACCAAAGTAACGTTCCTCTCTCTTTTGTCTTAGTCAAATCAGAGTTTCAGAAAAGTAAGAAAGAGAAAGAGAAAGAGCTTCTTCCACATGCCATTCATAGAAGAAGAAAGAAAGAGAAAGATCAAGCTTGAGAGGCCGAAGTCTAATCATCCAGTTCAAACCAAATCAAGCTTAGGTCAAGATTAAAGGTAAACTATTTTCTCTTCCATGCATCAGATCTTCTTCTCTTCTTCCCAACTCTCTGTAAGCCCAAAAATGGCATACAAGGGAAAGTTGCCTTCAGCCCCAATCTGATGTGTATCCACGGTCTCAAACTTGTCTTAGGGACCAAGTTGGTTTTTCAAGGGTCTAGATTAAGTTGACCACTAGAAGGCTTTTGTGATTACTGTTGTATGGCTTTTGGCCAAGATGAAGGAGTCAGAAGAAAAAGTTTCTACTCTAAGGTTTAATGAGAAAAAGTGAATCTGTGGGTTGATGAAGCTCAAGGCTCAAGGTGTTGACCTTGGAAGAAGAACCAAGTAACATGCAAGGAGATAAAAAGAAGTTAGGTGTTCATTCAGAAACCAAGGAGAGATAATCAGAGTATTGAGGATTTGCTCTGAGAAGTGTTCTTTGAGAGAGTTCCACTAACTGGACAGTGTAACCTAATCAAAGGTGCATTCCGCCAGTAAGAAGAACTAAATCAGAGGCTTGCTAATCTGGTTTTCCCATAGCACAAAGGTTGTTGATGAAGTCAATCTCCTTCATGTTTTACTTATTGTAATGTAATTTTCTAAGTTTATCTTTCTGTAATTTCTTGTGAGAAAAGGCATTGTGAGAAAGCTCAAGTAAAAGCCATGAGTGAAAAGGCTGAGTGATACACTTGAGAGAAAAGCCTAGAGTTATTTTCTGATTTCTTTAGGTTGGTTAAGTGTTTTGTATCATGTACCTGTTTGGTATCCCTTTCTTAGTTGGGTTAGCACTAAGAGTGAATAGTTAGGTATTAGCATAGCAATGTCAAGTTAGGTTAGAACTTGAGTGTGAAATTGGTGTATGTAATACTTTTAACTATAGTGGAAATTCCTCCATTATTGTGGAGGATACTAGACGTAGGTTGCATAGCACAAGGCAACCGAACCAGGATATATGCTGGTGTTAGCTTTTCTCTTCTCTGCTGTGTTCTATTTTTCTGATATTCATGAGACAAAAATAAATTGTCTCATAAATTTCCGCTGCTGAGTACAAACAGAATCAGATTTGAAAGTTTTGTTTAAAAAAGCTTATAACAGCTACTAAAAGGAAGGCATAGATTCAACCCCCTTCTCTAAGCCTACCACAACCTTCAATTGGTATCAGAGCTAAGGTCTCAAGAATCAAGCTTAACCGCTTGGAGCAAAGATCCAATGGCGAACAACTTGGGCATAACCACTGTTGCCTACACTCTCACTGAAGGCCAATCAAACAACCGGCCACCTTTCTTCAACGGAAAGAACTACTCCTACTGGAAAGAAAGGATAAGGATCTTCATCCAATCCATTGACTACAATATATGAAAGATTGTTATGAGTGGTTCCAAGATCTCAACAAAAATAAGTGCTGATGGAGTGGTGACTCCAAAAGAAGAAGCTGAGTGGAACGAAGATGACAAGAAGAAGATAGAGCTGAATGCTAAAGCAATCAACCTTTTTCACTGTGCTATCAGCTTTGAAGAGTACCGGAAGGTGTCTAGATGCAAGACAGTCAAAGAAATCTGGGAAAAACTTCAGGTTACATACGAAGGCACTAAAAAGTCAAAGAAACGAGGATTGATATGCTGCAAAAAGAGTACGAGATGTTCAGCATGAAGGATGGAGAAAGTATTGATGAAGCGTTTGAGAGATTCTCAATCATAATCAACAACCTTGATGCTATGAGTACAAACTATGCAGAACAAACCTTGGTGAGAAAACTCCTTAGAAGCCTCACAAAAGAATGGGAAAACACTGTCACTGTCCTAACCGAGAGCAAAAACATAAGTCCCATAACCTATGATGAGCTGAGAGAAAAACTCCTTGCTTATGAAGCCACACACACAAACACAGACTCAAAGAAAAAGGGGATAGCCCTCAAGTCACAGATAGAATTAACAGAGAGTGAGTCTAGTGATGGTATTTCAGATGATGAGCTTTTGTTTTTTGCTAGGAGATTTAGAAGGATGATGAAGAACAAGGGCAAATACAAGGGTTCAAGTTCAAAGGACCACAAGTTCGACCTGAGCAAGGTGACGTGCCATAACTACAAGGAGGCTGGACACTTCAAGCTAAACTGTCCAAAGCTCAAGAAGGAGGACAAAGGAAAGAAGAAAAGGAAGAGAGTACTCATGGCAGCTTGGGAGGATCTTGAGAATGACTCAAATGAAGAAGAAGAATCTGAAGGTGAAGACAAAGATTGTTTCATGGCTGGAAACAACAATCTTGATGAGGTAAATTATTATGATTTAACCATAGATGATTTACATGCTATTATTGATGATCTCACCTTAAATACATCAAAACTGCTAGATAAATACAATGAGTGCAGATCTGAAAGAGATGTGTTAAGAGCTAAAAATGATTTTTTAAAAGAAAAAGTGAAAGAAACTGAATGTACTTTGGACATCATTGAAGAAAATAGATTTCTAAAATCTGAACTTGAAAAATTAAAAGGAAAGCACATTGTAGATCTTTCTCATGAGTTAATTGCTGAAAATGAAAGATTAAATGATATGATTAAAAGGCTGAATGGTGACTTAGCAAAATTTGCTCAAGGTTCAAGTAACTTGGACAAATTACTTGCAAGTCAAAGACCATTGTTTGAAAAATCTGGTTTAGGCTACATAGCCAAGGAAAATGCAGTTTCCAATATTTCCTCTATAAAGTTTGTGGCTTCTTCATCAAATACAAAAACACATCTAACAAATCTGGTATTGGATATCTTTCAACTCTTGAAGAAAAATGTGATGAAGTATACACAAGTGAAACTGAGCTTTCACCAAGAACTGATCCAAGCTCAAATCGGCCAGGTTTGGGTTATATTTCGAAAAATAAGGCTGCTTTCAAGAAACCAATTTTCTACAACAAAACCTCATTTTCGAAAAATCCAAGGAGTTTCAAAAATTGTGGTGAAAATATTTTTTCAAAGAGGAATAATTATAACAAAAATCAATTTGTCAAAAGAAATCCATCTCTTCCAAAAACCAGAAAATTTCAACCATTTAATCACTTCAAGCAATATAACTCACCTCAATTTCAGTAATACACATAAAAAAAATCATTGTGTTAATTGCAAGAAATCTGGTCACTCATATGCACAATGCTTCATTGAAAAGAGAGTTGTAGGAAACAAAGTTTACAATGTTGTTTGTGATTTCAATGCACTTAGGCAACCAACATGGATTAACTTCAAAGGATCTAAATTAATTTGGATACCTAAGGCTACTTGAAACTCTTCATGCAGATTTGCCTAGCATCCAAAAACAAAAAGGACATGTAGTACATGGATAATGGATGTTCAAGGCACATGACTGGAAGGTCAACCTACTTCATCAAACTAAACAAGTATGATGGAGGTTTTGTGACCTTTGGAGATGATGGTAAAGGTAAAATCATTGCTGTTGGAAAAGTAGGTAATGAGCAATCAACTTTCATTGATGAGGTACTTTTAGTATGTGGTTTGAAGCACAATCTTTTGAGTATAAGTCAGCTGTGTGATTTAGGATATCTAGTAACTTTCAAAAGATCTGAATGCTGTGTTGTGAATGAAAAGACAAATGAAGTGATGTTTGTTGCCAAGCGTTTTAATAATATGTATGGACTTACTCTTGATGAACTGAAGGATCAAATGTAGCTTGTCTTCACTCTAAAGATTCGGAAAAGTGGCTATGGCACAAGAGATTGGGCCATGCAAGTATGTTTCAAATAAACAAACTTGTAAAGAAAGAATTAGTAAGAGGTCTTCCATTGATAAAGTTTGACAAAGACATCACTTGTGATGCTTGCCAAATGGAAAAACAAACAAAAAGTTCTTTTAAACCAAAGGAAGACATCTCTACTAAAAGACCACTTGAGTTGTTTCACATTGATTTATTTGGTCCGACAAGAACTCAAAGCCTAGGTGGTTGATGCGTGAGCATCTTATCTATCTTTTCCTAGTGAATTTGCACTTAATTTGTTGAGTTTAATTAAGAATTAATTATATTTTAGCCGCTATGGATGCTATTTTGAGTTTTGTGCAAATTTATTTATTTTAGGTAGCATTCGGAGGGATTTGATGAAGTTTCTGCAGAGAAAAAGAAGAAACCAAAGAGATGACCAGCGAAGACCGACGCGGACGCATGATTCACGCGACCGCGTGGAATGGAGGAAAGCGCAATGACGCGAACGCCTGGACTGGAATTTGCACAAATGACGCGTCCGCGTGACTGACACGTCCGCGTAACTCGCAGAAAAGATCATCGACGCGATCGCGTGCCTGACGCGTCCGCATGACATGCGCCACGTACAGAAGATACAGAAAAACGTTGGAGGGAAATTCTGGGCTATTTTGACCCATTTTCCAGCCCAGAAAATACAGATTAGAAGCTGCAGAATGGACAAAGCAAGTGGTCCCCACCCATCAACTGAAGATCTGTTAATTAATTTAAATTTAAATTCAAATCTTATCTTTTAGGAAAAGATATTATTTTTATTTTTAGAGAATTAGATTTTAAATTTATTAGGATTAATTATAAATAGGAACTCTGTACATTTAGACACACACAGAATTTTTACGATAATCCTTATTTTCTACTCTGAACCATGAGCAACTAATCCTCCATTGTTAAGGTTAGGAGCTCTGTCTATTTGTATGGATTGATTTTATTACTTTTTCTATTTTAATTTATGTTTTGGATTTATATTTAAGAATTGTTTTCGTTCTTTATATTATGAATTTGGGTGGAACGGAAGTATGACCCTCTTTCTATTTGAGTTCTTGTATAACTTGGAAAAGCTCTATACTTGAACAATAGCTTGAAAACATATTCTCCTAAATTTTAATTATTTGGATTTAAGGGGATACGTGACATATAATCCCCTTATTTTTGGGTAATTAGAGTTTTTGTGGCAAGAAAACTGAAAATTGATTTTTACCCTCTAATTGGAATTAATTGACCAAGGAATTAGCAGTTGATAAACTTTAGAGGAGACTAGAAAGGTCTAAGGAATTAGGGTCTAGTCACATATAGTTTGCCATAAATTAAATCCTACATAATTAAAATAGTTAGTAAGAAAAGTTAATCCGAAAAAATAGATAACTCTGAAGCCTTAACTATTTTCTACATATTTTATTCCCAACTCATTTCTGCTTTTGCTTTCTGAAAGTCTAACATTACTGTTTAATGCTTTTGAACTTCCAACATCCTTTTCTTCTTGCCTAACTAATTCTATCAAATACTATTGTTGTTTAATCCATCAATCCTCGTGGGATCGACCCTTACTCACGTAAGGTATTACTTGGTACGACCCGGTGCACTTGCCGGTTAGTAAGTGTGGGTTGTAAATTCCGCACCAATGGTAAACATTATGGTTTAGTAATTGTGGATGACTATACTAGGTTTGGTTGGGTTTTATTTCGTGCACACAAAAATAAAGCCTTTTCGGCCTTTGAACCTTTTTGTAAGAAAATTCAAAATGAAAAGGATTTGAAAATCTCTTCTATAAGAAGTAATCATGGAACTGAATTTGAAAATAATTTATTTGAATCCTTTTGTGAGGAATTTAGAATATCTCACAACTTCTCCTGTCCAAGGACACCACAACAAAATGGTGTGGTGGAAAGGAGAAATAGAAGCATACAAGAGATGACAATAGCTATGCTTTGTGAGAGCAATGTTCCAAAATTCCTTTGGGCTGAAGCGGTCAACACGGCTTGCCACATTTTGAATAGAACAATTATAAGGAAATTTTTGAAGAAAACCCCTTATGATCTTTGGAAAGGTTACCCACCAAACTTAGACTACTTACACATCTTTGGATGCAAATATTTTGTTTTAAATAACAAGGATAATTTGGGTAAATTTGATCCAAAAGCTTATGAGTGTTTGTTTGTAGGATATTCCACAACTAGTAAAGCATATAGGGTTTATCATCAAGATACTAGGATTATTGAGGAGTCCATATATGTTACATTTTGTGATACTAACTTGGTGCAAAGCATTTTGGAAGATTGTGATGAAGAAAATCAAGCTCAAAAGAAAGTTGAAAATGGGCAAAATCAAGAAAATGGAAATTCTCTTCAACCTGATCCAGAAACTGCAGTTGCAAAAAATTCAAGAGACAATTCCATTTTGTCTCATGAATCTGAGGGAGATCCTGAAGACAGTAGCACCCAAAATCCCTTGGTAACTAAATCTGTCTCCAAGTCCACCAGACCTCATGAATGGAGATTCTTGAAGAATTATCCAGAGGAATTTGTCATTGGGGACGTCTCACAATGGGTTAGAACTCGGTCATCCCCTAGAAAGGCAAATGAAGGATCAAATATTGCCCTTCTCTCACAAATAGAGCCTTAAAATATCAAGGAAGCCCTTAGTGACCCTTCTTGGGTTAAAGCAACGGAGGATGATCTTCTTGAGTTTGAGAAGAACCAAGTGTGGACTTTGGTCCCAAGGCCGAGTGGAAAGAAAGTGACCGGCACCAAGTGAATATTTCGGAACAAGTTAGGAGAAGATGGCAGCATTGCAAGAAACAAGGCAAGGCTTGTGGCACAAGGATATGACCAAGAAGAAGGAATAGATTTTGACGAATCCTTTGTCCCTGTTGCCCGAATGGAAGCCAAAAGACTTCTCTTAGCCTATGCTGCATTTTGTGGTTTTAAATTATATCAAATGGATGTGAAATGTGCATTTTTGAATGGTGTGATAGATAGAGAAGTTCATGCAGAGCAGCCACCTGGTTTTGAAAATAAAGAGCATTCTGATCATGTTTTCAAATTATCTAAAGCTCTCTATGGTTTAAGACAAGCTCCTAGAGCTTGGTATGAGAGACTTAGCTCTTTTCTTTTGAAAAATGGTTTTCAAAGAGGCACCACAGACACTACTCTATTTATCAAGAATTCTAATTATTCTTTTATTTTAGTCCAAATATATGTTGATGACATTATTTTTGGATCAGCTAATGAGTCCCTTTGTTCTGAATTTGGAAAACTCATGACAAGTGAATTTGACATGAGTATGATGGGTGAACTTAATTTTTTCCTTGGGCTGCAAATTAAACAAACTGAAAATGGTATTTTCATTCATCAAGAGAAGTATGCCAAGGAATTAGTTAAGAAATTTGGTATGGAAAATGCCAAACTCATGGGAACTCCCATGCACCCTAATTCTAAATTAGATATGGGAGAAACTGAGAAAGATATAGATGAGACTAAGTATAGAGGCATGATTGGCTCTCTTATGTACTTAACATCCTCTAGACCTGATATTGTGCAAAGTGTTGGATTGTGTTCAAGGTTCCAATCCAAACCTAAAGAGTCACATCTTTCAGCAGTTAAAAGGATCATTAGATATGTTCATAGCACATCCAATTTTGGTCTTTGGTATCCCAAGATTGATGATTTTTCTACAGTTGGTTATTTTGATGCAGATTTTGCTGGTGATAGAGTTGATAGAAGGAGCACGTCAGGCCTATGTTGTTTCCTTGGAAAGTCCTTAAATGTTTGGTCAAGTAAGAAGCAACCAACAGTGGCCTTATCCACTGCAGAGGCTGAGTATATAGCTGCTTCTTCTTGTTGTTCTCAGCTTTTATGGTTAAAGACACAGCTTGCTGATTATAAATTAAATGCTGAAAATATTCCCTTGATGTGTGACAATATGAGTGCCATCAATATTTCTAAAAACCCAGTTTTACACTCTAGGACTAAGCACATTGAAGTGAAATTTCACTCAATAAGAGAACATGTCCAAAAAGGGAATATTAGTATTCAATTTGTTAAATCTGAGGAGCAATTAGCAGATATTTTCACAAAACCATTAGCTGAGGATAGATTCTGCATGCTTAGGACTTGTCTAGGAATTTTAAGTTATGATTCCTTATTTGAAAAATGCTGATGTATTTGCTGGAGCTTTTTGTCTCATAAACAGGTATGAGACAATTCTGGGCAAGTGATGAACGTTTCCTTCAAATAAGCGTGTTCTGGGCTTGTTTCAAGCGAAAGTCAATCTGGGTCAACCTCAAAATCAGATATAGAGTGGTCCAATGTGTTTCCTTAAATCCAACCATCTCTGGGCCCATATATGAATGTCACATTTTTTGTTTGGTTGTTGTGTTTGTTGGGCTATGTGCTTAATTTTTTTAAAGGTTTTTCATTTTATGTTCATGATCCAAAAAGATTTTCAGTTTGATTTATTTTAAAAAAGTTTTCAAAAAATTTAAAATTAATTTCTTTTTTATTTTTTTAAATCAAATAAAATCTTTCCTTCATGAGGTCAAGTCTTTTCATGTCATTTCAAAAGGTGATGCAATTGCATAGTTTTGGAAATCCACTTTTGGGTACGGTTACCAACACTCCCTCTCTTTCCTCCATAACTTCTCCTCAAACCCTTCGGTTTCTTCCCTCTCACCCTGCTGCTTCTCTTCCCTCAAAAGCCTAAATCTAACCAAATGGGGAAGAAAGTTATTGCTAAAAGAGCACCGCGTGAAAAGATCCATAAGCTTCCAGGATATCCTAGACCATCAACTTGCTCTCAAGACACCACTTTCACTCCCTCACCTTCTCCTCATACCTCTCCTCCTCGCACTGCTCCCATGGCACAAACCAAGACCACGCCACGTTTTCCAGCCCCTGCCAAACCGACGCCACCGCCTAAGGCAGCGCAAACCAAACCAACTTCCTCGAAACCTAGTTCATCTAAGGATAAGCGTCTTGCTGTTGAAGACCCTGTTCCTGAGATAGCAAAATCTAAGCCAAGGTCTGTTCCTGTGCATTCCCAAAGAGGTAACCCTCATCTCCCTCTCAAATCTATTAGAGAACCCGACATTGATCCTTTTGCTCACAAATCACACTTCATGACATCTCACTCAAACTATAACCCTCATCGTTTCAAATCAGCCATGAACCACGACTTTTATGATGGAGTTATTAAGTATCGTACTCTGTGTCCCTCTTTTCTTGTGGATTTACCTAGCTTGAAAAAGAAAGGTTTTCCTTTTATTGAAAATTTAGAATTTTTAGACTGGAATCACCTTTTTAAAATCAAAAAACCTGTGTATCCTCTGTTAGTCAAAGAATTTTATGCAAACATGACTTACCATGAAGGAAGTGTGCACTCTTATGTTAAGGGCAGAGACATTATTTTAAATAATGAAACCATCAGTGATTCTTTAAAGTACACTGATGTTGGGCCGCGTGCTTATACGTCTGTAAAGTGGGATGAAGGAGTTGGTATCTCTTATCATGATGCTTTGGCTCACATCTGTGAACATGTTTCCTTAATTAACGGCATCACACCCACTCACAAAGCCCTAGGATATGAACGTGCTCAGTTGCACAGAATAGTCAACCACATCTTACTTTCTCAAAGTGGTTCATATCAAAGGGTTTCTTACATGGACACACTTATTTTGTATGCCCTAATCACTAAAACAGAAATCTCTTTTGCCTATTTGATGGCTAGATACATGTTTGATTCTGTGAGAAGTGAGAAAGATAAAGCACTACCTTATGGCATATTTTTAACTTGCATATTTGAACATTTTGGTGTTGACCTGTCAAATGAGGATTATGAAAACTAACATTCATACCTAAAAGGGGGTGGTTCAGTGAAACAGCAAAAGGTACCAACTCGATCTGAGAGAGTGGTTCTAGATGATGATGATGATGAAGAGTTCATTCCAGATGACTATCCTCCTCCTTCTACCGAGGGTACTTCCATCTCTACTGGGAAGCAATCCGCTCTGCTGAATGTTATCAAGGATGTGGTCCAGGAGTTTGTCTTCCAATCAAATCATATGATTGCCATGAGCAAAGAACAAAGGAAGCTAGCTAGCAAGCATGAGAATTTCCTCCGAAAATCAAGGGATAAAGTGGCTGTATTTATGAAGTTCATTGATAACCTGAACCAGGATGGAGATTAGGCCACTGAGGATGAGGAATAAGCTATTTCAGAGGGGAATGGTTCTGATGCCTAAGTTTTATCTCATGAATACTGCTGCTGCTGTGGTCTCATTTTGTCTCATGAACTCTGCTTAATTTGCTACTTTTGAACTGTTTTATCTCGGATGACTGTAATAACTCTGAACAATGTTGCTTTATTAGAATAGTTGAATCTTTGGACTATGATCTAACCTTTTCTTGCAGGGTTTGAGGTGCTGTTTTTGTTGACTTTACTTATTTTCCACCCTTGCTGACAAAAGGGAGAGTAATAAGTGCAATTCTGGAATACTGAATGCAAAATTGACTGAAGTTGCTTTTGATTACTGTTCTTGTGGATTTAGTCTGACTGTTGCAGTTTTTAATAATCTTGACTTGCAAATGTTTGCAAATATTGTGAATAAGTATATAGCATCTATTTGGCTCCATATAAGCATATGTAAACAGGAACAAAGAGGAAAACATAAATCCAGGGGGAGCAACTGGTGGACAAAATTGTGATTCATCAATGTTGTATTCTTTGTTGTTGTATGGAATAATTATAATGGCTCTTTGCTATGTGTGGACACAACTCCGTTCAACTTAACCAGCAAGTGTACTGGGTCATCCAAGTAATACCTTACGTGAGTAAGGGTCGATCCCACAGAGATTGTTGGTATGAAGCAAGCTATGGTCATCTTGTAAATCTCAGTCAGGCGAATTATAATTGATTATGGATTTTCGAATAATAATAAATAATAAACAGGAAATAAAGATAAATAACATAGGATAGAAATACTTATGTAAATTAATGGTAGGAATTTCAGATAAGTGTATGGAGATACTGTGCCCTTTCTTTTTCTACTTTTCTACTTCTTCCTTCAATCCTTCTTACTCCTTTCCATGGCAAGCTATATGTAGGGCATCACCGTTGTCAATGGCTACATCCTATCCTCTCAGTGAAAAAGGTCCAAATGCTCTGTCACAGCACGGCTAATCATCTGTCGGTTCTCAATCAGGTTGGAATAGAATCCCTTGATTCTTTTGCGTCTGTCACTAACGCCCAGCCTTCAGGAGTTTGAAGCTCGTCACAGTCATTCAATCCTGGAATCCTACTTGGAATACCACAGACAAGGTTAGACTTTCCGGATTCCCATGAATGCCGCCATCAATTCTAGCTTATACCACGAAGATTCTGATTAAGGAATCCAAGAGATATGCGCCCGGTCTAAGGTAGAACGGAAGTGGTTGTCAATCACGCGCGTTCATAGGTGAGAATGATGATGAGTGTCACGGATCATCACATTCATCAAGTTGAAGTGCAACGAATATCTTAGAATAGGAATAAAGAGAATTGAATAGAAACAGTAGTAATTGCATTAAAACTTGAGGTACAGCAGAGCTCCACACCCTTAATCTATGGTGTGTAGAAACTCCACCGTTAAAAATACATAAGTGAAAGGTTCAGGCATGGCCGAATGGCCAGCCTCCATGATCTGAGAACTAATCGTCCCAAGATGTCTAATACACTAGTAAAAAATCCTATTTATAATAAACTAGCTACAAGGGTTTACATGAGTAAGTAATTGATGCATAAATCCACTTCTGGGGCCCACTTGGTGTATGTTTGGGCTGAACTTGATCTATCCACGAGCTGAGGCTTCTCTTGGAGTTGAACGCCAAGTTGTAACGTGTTTTGGGCGTTCAACTCCGGGTCGTGACGTGTTTCTGGCGTTTGACTCTAGACAGCAACATGGAACTGGCGTTGAGCGCCAGTTTACGTCGTCAATTTCAGAATAAAGTATGGACTATTATATATTGCTGGAAAACTCTGGATGTCTACTTTCCAACGCCGTTAAGAGCGCGCCATTTGGAGTTCTTTAGCTCCAGAAAATCCATTTCGAGTGCAGGGAGGTCAGATTCCAACAACATCAGCAGTCCTTTGTCAGCCTCCTTTTCAGAGTTTTGCTCAGGTCCCTCAATTTCAGCCAGAAATTACCTGAAATCATAGAAAAACACACAAACTCATAGTAAAGTCCAGAAATATGAATTTAACATAAAAACTAATGAAAACATCCCTAAAAGTAGCTTGAACTTACTAAAAACTACCTAAAAATAATGCCAAAAAGCGTATAAATTATCCGCTCATCAGCAACGCAAAAGCAAATGACAAAAATCAAAGGGAGTTTCTAAACCTTACTCAAACTCAGTTCCTTTTGATTATTGCTTAAATCATGTTTGTCATAAAAGGGGAGATTGTTGAGTTAAAAAATTAACTAAATTAATTAGTGATGACAAACATTATTTTTGGACAAAATAAATAATTAGTGTGATTAATTATAATTACATATTACTAATTATTTATAAAATATTGTAGGCCAAAATGTGAATTACAGCCCAAATAGAATGAGAAATAAAACAAGGCTGATGGGCCAACAATGTAAACGAAGCCCATAAGGAAACAAAGATGAAGAAATTAGAACGGGCCAAGCATATCACTACCCGATCCAAGCCCGATTTTGCTTCAGCAAGCAATTCCCTCCATCTTGCTCTTACCAAAGTAACGTTCCTCTCTCTTTTGTCTTAGTCAAATCAGAGTCTCAGAAAAGTAAGAAAGAGAAAGAGAAAGAGCTTCTTCCATACGCCATTCACAGAAGAAGAAAGAAAGAGAAAGATCAAGCTTGAGAGGCCGAAGTCTAATCATCCAGTTCAAACCAAATCAAGCTTAGGTCAAGATTAAAGGTAAACTATTTTCTCTTCCATGCATCAGATCTTCTTCTCTTCTTCCCAACTCTCTGCAAGCCCGAAAATGGCATACAAGGGAAAGTTGCCTTCAGCCCCAATCTGCTGTGTATCCACGGTCTCAAACTTGTCTTGGGAACCAAGTTGGTTTTTCAAGGGTCCAGATTAAGTTGACCACTAGAAGGCTTTTGTGGTTACTGCTTTATGGCTTTCGGCCAAGATGAAGGAGTCAGAAGAAAAAGTTTCTACTCTAAGGTTTAATGAGAAAAAGTGAATCTGTGGGTTGATGAAGCTCAAGGCTCAAGGTGTTGACCTTGGAAGAAGAACCAAGTAACATGCAAGGAGATAAAAGAAGTTAGGTGTTCATTCAGAAACCAATGAGAGATAACCAGAGTATTGAGGATTTGTTCTAAGAAGTGTTCTTTGAGAGAGTTCAACTAACTGGACAGTGTAACCTAATCAAAGGTGCATTCTGCCAGTAAGAACTGAATCAGAGGCTTGCTAATCTGGTTTTTGCATAGCACAAAGGCTGTTGATGAAGTCAATCTCCTTCGTATTTTACTGATTGTAATGTACTTTTTTAAGTTTATCTTTCTGTAATTTCTTGTGAGAAAAGGCATTGTGAGAAAGCTCAAGTAAAAGCCATGAGTGAAAAGGCTGAGTGATACACTTGAGAGAAAAGCCTAGAGTTATTTTCTGATTTCTTTAGGTTGGTTAAGTGTTTTGTATCTTGTACCTGTTTGGTATCCCTTTCTTAGTTGGGTTAGCACTAAGAGTGAATAGTTAGGTGTTAGCATAGCCAATGTCAAGTTAGGTTAGAACTTGAGTGTGAAATTGGTGTATGTAATACTTTTAACTATAGTGGAAATTCTTCCATTGTTGTGGAGGAGACTGGACGTTGGTTGTATAGCATAAGGCAACCGAACCAGGATATATGCTGGTGTTAGCTTTTCTCTTCTCTACTGTGTTCTGTTTTCTGATATTCATGAGACAAAAATAAATTGTCTAATATATTTTCGCTGCTGAGTACAAACAGAATCATATTTGAAAGTTTTGTTTAAAAAAGCATATAATAGCTACTAAAAGGAAGGCATAGATTCAACCCCCCTTCTCTAAGTCTACCACAACTTTCAAAGGTACAAGCATTCAACTATTTTCCAAAGAATATTTGAATAGAAAATACGTAGAAATAGAGGTTGCAAAGCTAAATCAATTTAAAAAGAAAAAAATGATAAAAGAAAAAATCAAACTCCAACAAAGTAAATACAAAGTACAAACTTTGGAAGCCATTAGGCAAAGGCATAACCTCATAAGAACAGCAAAGGAATCATAAAATGAATATCTTAAAAATGTGCCTCCACAACAATAAATAGGGAAAAACAAAACAGTTAAGAACTTTGAGACATATATAGCTTTAGAAGACGATTGAGGAATAGAAAAGGGATAAGACAAGATGCAAACAGTGAAGCCGGTAAGCTGGCGACATACACGAAAATGGAAGATGGGCAAAGAGTTGCAAAATAGAATTACAGAGCAAATGTTGGCTGATGAGCGGATAATTTATACGCTTTTTGGCATTGTTTTTACATAGTTTTTAATATGTTTTAGTTACTTTTTAGTATATTTTTATTAGTTTTTATGCAAAAATCACATTTCTGGACTTTATTATGAGTTTGTGTGTTTTTCTGTGATTTCAGGTATTTTCTGGCTGAAATTGAAGGACCTGAGCAAAAATCTGATTCAGAGGCTGAGAAAGGACTGAAGATGTTGTTGGATTCTGACCTCCCTGCACTCGATGTGAAATTTCTGGAGCTATAGAAGCCCAATTGGTGCGCTCTCAATTGTGTTGGAAAGTAGACATCTTGGGCTTTCCAGCAATGTATAATAGTCCATACTTTGCTCGAGATTTGATGGCCCAAACTGGCGTCCAATCGCCCACCAGAGACCCTTTTTTCCGGCATTTAAACGCCAGAACTGGCACCAAAGCTGGAGTTAAACTCCCAAACTGGCACCAAAACTGGCATTTAAACTCCAAGAAGAGCCTATGCACGTGAAAGCTTCAATGCTCAGCCCAAACACACACCAAGTGGGTCCCGGAAGTGGATTTCTGCACCATCTACACTTAGCTACTCATTTTCTGTAAACCTAGTTTACTAGTTTAGTATAAATAGCACCTTTTACTATTGTATTCATATCTTTAGATCATTCTTGAGACTATCTTAGGATCACTTTTGATCTCTTAATCACGTTTTGGGGGTTGGCCATTCGTCCATGCCTGAACCCTCATTATTTATGTATTTTCAACGGTGGAGTTTCTACACCTCATAGATTAAGGTGTGGAGCTCTGCTGTTTCTCATGAATCAATGTAAAGTACTATTATTTTTCTATTCAATTCACACTTATTCTTGTTCTAAGATATTCACCTGTACTTTAATCTGATGGATGTGATGATCCGTGACACTCATCATCATCCTCCCTTATGAACGCATGCCTGACAACCACCTCCGTTCTATCTGCAAGAGCTTGAGTGTGTATCTCTTGGCCTCCTAGTTCACGACGCATGGTTGCCTCTCCTGACAACAGAGCCTTCCATTCCGTGAAATCAGAGTCTTCGTGGTATAAGCTAGAATCAATTGGTAGCATTCTTGAGATCCGGAAAGTCTAAACCTTGTCTGTGGTATCCCGAGTAGAATCTGGGATGGGATGACTATGACGCGCTTCAAACTCATGACTGTTGGGCGCAGTGACAGTGTGCAAAAGGATCATTGGATCTTATTCCGACACGATCGAGAACTGACAGCTGATTAGCCATGCGGAAAACCGTAGCAGACATGTTTTCACTGAGAGGACGGATGGTAGCCATTGACAATGGTGATCCACCAACATACAGCTTTCCATGGAAGGGAGTACGCAAGATTGGATGAGGACACTAGGAAAGCAGAGACTCAGAGGGAACAAAGCATCTCCATACGCTTATCTGAAATTTCCACCAATGAATTGCATAAGTATCTCTATCCTGTTTTATGTTTTATTTCATTTTTAATCATCAAACCCTCATAACCATTTGAATCCGCCTGACTGAGATTTACAAGACGACCATATCTTGCTTCAGGCCGACAATCTCTGTGGGATCGACCCTTACTCACGTAAGGTATTACTTGGACGACCCAGTGCACTTGCTGGACAGCTATGCGGAGTTGTGAAAAGTGTGAATAACGATTTCGTGTACCATTGGCGAACGAAGGGAAGGCCCTCGAGCACAATGAACCATGAGGATTGTAAACGACCACGACAAACCTAGTGGTGATATTGAGCGCGATGGGCAACGACGGTGAGACGGATGGCTACGTGATGGAGGCTAGGGTTTTCAGAACCTTTCAAGGAAGAGTTGCGAGATGGACGGATGGTGGCAGAAGCACAACTAAGGACGACGAGCAGACGAGTGAGACGACGAACAGACAAGTGAGACAACGAAGATTTTGCGCGCCTGCGATTAGGGAAAACAAAGAGGCGCACGACAACAAAGGGCACGGCGACAGGGAGATTAGAAAAGTGGCTAGGGTTTTGTTATTTGGTGCATTGGTAGAGGACTCGGAAGAAGGAATGAGAGTGAGTGAAGGGCTTTGATGATGAAAAGGAAACAAAAAAATTCACTAAGTGTCGTATGTGTATTTAGCGTTCTTATATTAGGAAACGTTTTTGAAGCGCACTCAAAACATAACAAATAGGTTACTCTTCAAAACCATTCTCTTTGGTGAAAAAAGTATACCCACATAGATATTAAGATAAAGCAATTTTTATAAGCGATCTTTAAAATATTTAAGGAGACATTTTTCAAGTAATGCCACAATTATATTTTCTATTCTCCTATAAAAGATAACACAAAAAAAGTGTAGCCTATTTTATAAATGTAGTTTAAAAAAAGTGTGGTTGAATAGATAATATTTTTGTAGTATAATGAGAGAACGTAAGGAGTTGTTGAAAAGAGAATAG
The DNA here is from genome assembly GCF_014773155.1 of Arachis stenosperma. NCBI lineage: Eukaryota > Viridiplantae > Streptophyta > Magnoliopsida > Fabales > Fabaceae > Arachis > Arachis stenosperma. The sequence goes on from NC_080383.1 coordinate 58,808,953, forward strand.
GCCACGTTTTTTCCTGCTTCTTGGTAGACCTTAAAAGTGTAGCAGCACAGTAATCTTTTTTTATAATATTTGCTACTACAAACAACAATAAAATCCTCATCAATCAACAATAGGAGATACAATATCAACGTTATTGGCAGCTCAAGCATTGAGCAGAACTTCATCTCTGTGTCTCTCAATACAAATTCCATTTGTCAATATTATATCCAAATATATTGATGTTTTAATGTACCAATTTGTCTATATACATAGGCAATTATTTTGAGATAATTATTTATCAAAGTTTTAATAATGAATTATCAGAGTTTGAGAAATGAATGATGGAAAACTAGTAAATTGCATTGAGTGATTTCTGGTTTATATACAAGAGGAAGAAAGTCTTACTTTCTTCGTTAGCAAGGTAACTAACTTAGCTAACTAACTAACTTCTCTAATCAATTAAATACACCAGGTGCTAACATTTTTTTGTGGATAATTATTTTAAAACAATTTTTTAAAAAGAAGTTGTAAATTCTATTTTCGCATATATATTTATATATCTTTCACATTTGATATATAAAAGTAATTAATAAAAAATGGGAAAGAATAAAATATTTATTTTTGTGTAATATTAATAAATTAACACTATAAAATTTAATTTCAATCAATAAGATTATAAACAAGTTAAGTCCACTAAAAATGAATTTTTATTAAATTTAAATTTTAAATATTTTTAATTAATTTTTAGAATCTTTTTATTTTTACAAATTTTAAATATTTTTTATATTAAATATTAACTATAATATTGGTTATGCAATATTAAACTCTCGCGCCTTTCTCTTAATTTTTATACTAACAAAAAGTATATTAAAAATATTATTCGTAAATCAATATAAATTACTAAAATTAATTATTAATATATTTGTATATAAATATATGTATAATTTAATTTATTTTTAATATATATTTATATTTTAATATATATTTTATACTGATAATTAATTTTAGTAATTAATTTTAATATATACATAATATAGATTAAAGTATATATATATAAAGAAAGTAATGCAAATATAGGGAAAGAAAGCTTAGCTCTCTTAAATATTAATTATTCATGTGACGAGGGTATTAAGTGGGTTGAACGTAAAGATACCTTAGTGATCTATAAACACAAACTTCAATTAATAAATGCATGGTATTTCATCGAAAGCCTGTGATTTGTCATTTTCAGATAAACTTTAATCCCATGAAGAGTGGCGCAATGCCAAATTGAGTGGCTGCACTAAGTTTGAGCTCCTGACAATTGCAATAAGTATGTAAGTGTAAACCTTACCCTACATAACCGACCGAAGCATTTAATGTAACTTGTCAATAAGCTATTGGACGCAGACAAACACTTTTTTGTATGTGATTCTCCCTGCTTCTCTTCTCTCACTACTATAGCTCATCATTAGGGGTGTACATGAGTCGGATAAAACTAAATTTAATGTAATTTAAATTTATCTTAAAATATATATCAGGTCTATTTATTAGATTCGATTTAGTCCTAAACTCAATGAAACCTATATACTTTTGGGTCACAATTATACCAGATAAAAATCGGGTGAAAATCGAGCCATTAACATTACATTACCTTTATACCTTATTATAAGTTAGCATGTGAAAATATCCAAATTTTTAAGGCTCCAACTATTATTTGACATGGTAAAATTCACTTTGAAAAATATAATAAGAATCAACTCTTCTCTAAAATTAAAGCATAATCATAATCAATACTAATATTGTATAATAACACCAAATATTTAAATCAATACAAATAACAAAACATTATGCATTTTAAACATAAAACACTAACTTATAGTCTTATAATAACTAATAACACAAAATATTAAGATTTACAATACTTAAATTCCACATAAGAATAGCCATCATCCATCACTAATAACACAAAATATTAATTGTGTATGATGACCGGGCCACCGGGCCGACTTTCGGTGACCCGAACCATGGCTCGGACTCGATCCGAAATAATGACCAAGTCTATTTTTGAAATCCTTACCCGACCTTAAACCCGATAAAATCACACCAAATTAACCTTTAAAATACTTAGACCCGGGCCGGATCTTCGAACCACGCCATGCACACCACTACTCACCACTGCCCAATTTATAACTCAAAGAAATGATATATTCTCCTTTTTTTTCTTTTTGGAATGATAAAATATTATGGTGGGGTTTGGCATCAAGTCACCTCGCCAAATTAGGAGAACTATTTCCAAGCTCTATGAATATTGGAATATTTATTAATTACATATAAAAAAAATTACTGTATCTTCTAATAATTTAATAGACTAATTAAATACTAATTTATAATAAATTAAAATTCTATTTAAATTTTATTGTTGGTCATCAGATGTCTATATACAAAAAATAAAATTTAAATCTCTAATACTATATTTACATAAGCAGACTAAATTAACCATTATACCAATTCAAATTAGTTTATATTTTACTATATATAATAATATTATAATCTTTACAAAAAGTTTCCTACATGTGCCAATTCTTTTTGGTTATTTAATTTGTATATATGTCTAATTATATATTTTGTTAAACTTACATTTATTAGTTTTTTTTTTAGTCTTAATATAAATGTCTAGTTAAAAACTTAAAATTACGATCATGAATCGTTTAGAAAATGCCGTAAAAGATTGAAATGTATCTCATAAGGATGAGAGTAGAGTTCGAATTTTCTGTATCATTGTAATGAGGACTTTTTGAAAGATTTGTCTATGGTGACCATATGTGTGGGTGTGGTTAATATTCATTCTTTATCCAACTTTTATAATTTGTTTTAATGGTTTATGAGAAGGTCAAATTAAAGGATGGAATGGGACGACAACAGCAGCAGCAGCTTGCTTAATGATGGAAGTTGGAAGAGAGGAAAGGGATGGAGAGGCTATGAATCATGTTCAAAGTTGCAGCTTGCAATAAGCATTCATCACTGGGCCTGGTCAGGGTGAAGATGCCCAAAGCCCAAAGGCAAAACCCACACCCGACTCCACTAGCGTCTACATTCCATGCCTCATCCAGAGTTCGTGAACCACCTTCCCGTGAGGGGCGCTTCCTGTCTGCTACTAGGCGCTGCCCCATTTCATGGTTGATGAAGAATGGATGTGGTCGAGCCTAGAGCACTGCCGCCCACGTCATCGCTTATTCGCTAATCCCTCTTCATGGTTTGTCTCTCTCCTGGGCTCACCAACGTTGACGGAGAAATCTTTATCAATGGCGCCGCCGTCGTTGACGGCATTGAAGCACAAAAACGCGTTGATGAGTGCAAGTGGGTTCTTATTGTAAAAACTAAAAATCCATATTTACGAGAGAGCTTCGAAATTATTGTCAAATTCCATTATACATCTTGATTGGTTAAGCATTAAAATATATTTTTATTTTTTTAATTTAGTAGATCAAACATTAATTTATTATAAATTTAAATTTTATTTAAAAAATTATTATTAATTAATAAATTATTATATATACAAGATAAAATTTAAACTCCTAATACTTTATCAAAATATACCCCACTATCACCATGTTAGAATGCTTCCTTTTTTGATATAGGCCATCTATAAGTAATCTTTTCGTTCAAATATTATTTTCTTATATCTATATTTCATTCCCTTCTATTATCTCCCTCCACTAGTTTATCGGTAAAAAAAAAAAAATCAATCCATTTTATTTTAAGTTTAAAAAATATTAAATAATTATTAAAATTTATTATTTTTTATTATCAATTAGTCATTAATATTTAAAAATATAAAATAAAATATATTATTAAATTATTAAATTAAAATAATTAAATTAAAAAAATTTAAATAATAATTAAATAATAATAAAAAATAATAAATTTTGATGTCTTAATATTTTTCGTATCTAGTATTGTATAAATTATAATATGAGATTTTGAATTATCAGGACTGAATATAGAATTACATGTAATATTATTTACAATACAAGAAATTATTAAATTAGTGACTCATTTACCAACTAACATGGATGTGAAGTTTTGCAAAAACTTTAGGTGGTTAACCGGTTATTAATTGTGAAATTAGTAATTGATTTAGCGATGACGACTACCAAATTAGAGCATGCAAATTTTAGAAATTAAATTGTCACTAATAAAAAAATTAGAATAAAAATTTAATCTGGTCTTTGTTCATTTTTATAAAAGATAACGTAATTTTTGTTTAAAAAAAAGACATTTCGATTATCAAATTTTTTATTTTGAGATAATATGACATTTTTATTAAAAAAATTCATTAAACAGTAACGATAATTAGTTTTGTGAAGGTTTTATTTATATTATATGAAATTTTAAATTTTTACATAGTTTTTTCAATAATATAATTAACTATGACCATTATTACCACCACCTTCTTCATTCTTATCATTATCACTTCTACCTCTACTATTTTTGTGTAACATACTTTATCATCATCGTCAGTGACGGACCCAGAAAATTTTAGGAGTGGGACAAAAATATATATATTAAATAAATTTTGTTAAATATTATTAATTATATAGAGATATAAAAATTAAAAAAAAGTTAGTGAACACTTTTATTCTTAAAATACTATTCATTATATATAATTTATAAAAAAATATTTGTTTATATTTCAAAAACTTAAAATTAAAATATTTTAATTAAACTATAGATAATTTATTATCCTAACTAATTTTTTTATACATATTTAATAATAAAATATTGAATTAATTGGCATATTAGCACTTAATGATACATTAGTATTTATAGTTTGAAATTAGAATTATATATAAATACTAGAAAAATTAAATCTTTATATGAAAAGTATGTTTATATAAAATAATAGAAACATAATTTACAATTTTTTTATTTCTTTTTCAAATAATTAAGTTTGTTATATATTTTTTAATTTAATTTTAATATAATGTTAGATAAAAGATTTTATGCATCTGTTTAATTATATATTATAATTAAAATATTTTTATTATTATTTTTAAAAATAAAAAATATATTCTAAATTAGTAAATTAATCAGTTCATTTTAAAATTTTATATGCAACATAGGTACATATAATAGAACAAAAGATAAAAAAATAAATAATAAGGATAAATAAATCGAGAATAAAATAAAATATATAATGTCATAAAAAAATAAAATATTAAATTAATACCTAAACTATAATTGTTTGAATTAAAAATTACAATTAAAAATATCAAAAAAAGAAATAATGAAATTGAAAGGTACATAGAGTTATGGAGAGCTACATAAAAAAATTAGAGAATTTAAAATTTACTTTTTGATGAAGAGAAGATGACCACTAGACAAGGAATAAAAAAAAAGTTAAAAATATAAAAATAAGAAGAGGGTTTAAGAGAATAAAAGAGTAATTAAATTTGATTAGGTTAAATAATAGTCAAAATGATAGAAAAATAAAAAAAAATAAATTTAAAACTTTAGCTATTTGAATTTATTTTATTTGTAGTGGGATCATTTAAAATTTATAGTGGAGGCATATTATATATAACTATATTTTTTAAAACAAAAATTAAAAATACTGTGGGGGCAAGTGCCCCCTCATTGTTATGCTTGGGTCCGTTCATCGTTATCTCGTCTATGGTCATCATCACCAATACCAATATTGTTAATATTAATGTTCTTTTATTTATTTTTTGTTCGATGCTATTTTTTTCTTTTAAAAATATTTGTACTATAATTATTATTTTTTTTTGCTACATCATTTTCAGCAACGATCTTTCTCTATTTAATCACTACCGGTGAAGGAAGTTTTTTAAAATAAATTTATTAATAATTTATAAGAGTTTAAAATATTCACAAATTAAATAAAATTCTCCTAAAATTAATTTTTATTAATATTTAACGGATTTTTTAACAGAAAAATTGTACTGTCGCAAAATGAAAAATTAAGGATCGAAATATCCCTATTTTTTAACCAGACATTGTATTATTATTTCTAAATATGGACAAAAGTCAAATTGAATGTATATTCATAAAATTAAAAACCGTTAGCTACTAATATCTAGAAATTATTTTAAATATGGGGAAATGGGTGGTGCTTTACTTGAATATGGTAACGTGTTTATCAACACGCAGGTAACGTGTTGACATGTCCACCAAAGATACGAGCGCAACGTGTCAATGCCAACTCAACACACAGGCTGCGTGTAAGCCTGGTCCAGCCCCATGTCCAACATCCGTGTAGCACGCAAGCTGTGTGTTGGTCTCGGCCGTCCACGTGTCAGCATCCTGCACAGCACGCAAGCTGCATGTTGATCTAGGCCGTCCATGTGTCGAGGAGGGAGGTCCCGCACCGGGAACAGCAGCCATTAATGTAGGACGTTGGGGTTGGCAGCAGATGTATTATAAAATGGTGGTGCGGCTGTGATAGTTTTCATTATTTGCTTTGAGAGTGACAAAGGAATGGTGGGGTTTGGGGTTTAGGAATATTTTGAATTAGTTTAAACTTGAGAGTGAGATTAATATATTTATAATGGTACGTGATTATACGTCTCTTGAAGACCATCTTATCAATTATCTGTGGCATCCTAATTATGTAAGTTTACTATTTTTTATTAATTTGTTAGTATTTACTTGATTAATATTAGTTTAATAGTTTGTATGATTATGATATAGTTTTGTTATTGTTATTGCTTTCGTTATTATTATTCAATATAAATCTTAGTTAAACAAGATAATAAATTTAAACTGATAACAAATTTATTATATATTTTTAACGCTAGTTGTTATTATTATTGCTTTCGTTATTATTATTACTTTTTTATTATTATTTATAACACAAATTTAGTAATTTATCTAATTTATTAATTTGAATGTAGTTGTTATTATTATTAATGCTTTCGGTATGTGTGGTTAATTGTTTAGTAAAATAAATTAATAAAAGTGGCTATTGTATGTTGTTTTGTCAAAAATTATTTTACATATGGAGAAATGAGTGGTGCTTTACTTGAATACGGGTGTTTGAGGTATTTTACAGAATTATAGATCTGTCAGAAAAGGGAGCTAAAACGTAGGTAATACGTTGATTAACACGCAGGTAACGTGTTGACGTGTTCACTAAAGACACGAGCGCAACGTGTCAGTGCCAACTCAGCATGTAGGCTGCATGTAAGCCTGGTCTAGCCACATGTCCAACATTCGTGCAGTACACAAGCTACGTGTTGGTCTCGGTCGTCCACATGTCAGCACGCTGCGCAGCACGCAAGCTGCGTGTTGGTCTCGGCCATCCACTTGTCGCGTCGCAAGAGGGAGGTCCCGCACCGGGAACAGCAGTCGTTAATGTGGGACTTTGGGGGTTGGCAGCGGATATATTATAAAATGGTGCTGGGGCTATGATAACTTTCATTATTTGGTTTGAGAGTGACAAAGGAGTGGTGGGGGTTTGGGGTTTAATGTTTTGAATTAGTTTTAAAGTTGAGAGTGGGATTAATGTATTTATAATGGTACATGATTATACATCTCTTGAAGATCATGTTATCAATTATTTGGGAAATCCTAATAATTATGTACGTTCATTATTTTTTATTAATTTATTAGTATTTACTCGATTAATATTAATTTAATAGTTTGTATGATTATGATATAGTTTTGTTATTATTATTGCTTTCGTTATTATTATAAAATATAAATCTTAGTTAAACAAGATCATAAATTTAAACTGATAACAAATTTATTATATATTTTTAACTCTAGTTGTTATTATTATTACTTTCGTTATTATTATATTTAACACAAATTTATTAATTTATCTAATTTATTAATTTGAATGTAGCTGTTATTATTATTATTGCTATCGTTATGTGTGGTTCATTGTTTAGTAAAATAAATTAATGAAATTGGCTATTGTATGTTATTTTGTCGGAAATTAGTTTACATTTGGAGGAATGAGTGGTGTTTTACTTGAATATGGGTGTGTGAGGCATTTTACAGAATTATGGATCTGTCAAAAAAGAGAGCTAACACACAGATAACGTGTTCATCAACATGTAGATAACGAGTTGACGTGTCCATCAAAGACACGAGCGCAACGTGTCAATGCCAACTCAGCACGCAAGCTGCGTGTAAGCCTGGTCCAACCACGTGTCCAACATCCGTGTACCCCGCAAGCTGCCGTTGGTCTCGGTCATCCACGTGTCAGCATCCTGCGCAGCATGCAAGCTGTGTCAATCTCGGTCGTCCATGTGTCGCACATGCATCAGCACGCTACAAGCATGTTGTCATGTGTCGCGTCGCAGGAGGGAGGCCCCATACCGGGAACAACAGCCATTAATGTGGGTCGTTAGGGGTTGGCAGCTGATGTATTATAAAATGGTGGTGGGCATGTGATACTTTTCATTATTTGCTTTGTGAATGACAAAGGAATGGTAGGGTTTAGGGTTTAGGAATGTTTTGAATTAGTTTTAAATTGGAGAGTGGGATTAATATATTTATAATGGTACGTAATTATACATCTCTTGAATATCATGTTATGAATTATCTGTGGCAGCATCCTAATTATGTAAGTTTTTTTTGTTAATTTATTAGTATTTACTTCATTAATATTAGTTTAATAGTTTGTATGATTATGATATAGTTTTGTTATTGTTATTGCTTTCGTTATTATTATTAAATATATATCTTAGTTAAACAAGATAATAAATTTAAACTTATAACAAATTTATTATATATCTTTAACACTAGTTGTTATTATTTTGCTTCCATTGTTATTATTTTTAACACAAATTAATTAATTTATCTAATTTATTAATTTGAATGTAGTTGTTATTATTATTATTGCTATCGTTATGTGTGGTTCATTGTTTAGTAAAATAAATTAATGAAACTGGCTACTGTATGTTGTTTTGTCTGAAATAATTTTACATTTGGAGGAATGAGTGGTGCTTTACTTGAGTAAGGGTGTGTGTGGCATTTTACAAAATTATGGATCTGTCAGAAAAGAGAACTAACATGCAGCTAATGTGTTGATCAACACACAGGTAATGTGTTGACGTGTCCACCAAAGACACGGGCGCAACGTGTCAATGCCCACGTAGCACGCAGGCTGCCTGTAAGCCTGGTCCAGCTACGTGTCCAACATCCGTGCAGCACACAAGCTAAGTGTTGGTCTCGGCCGCCTTCGTGTCAGCTTACTGCACAGCACACAAGCTGCGTGTTGATCTCGGCCGTCCACGTCTCACACATGCATCAGCACGCTACAAGCATTTTGCCATGTGTTGCGTCTTAAGAGGGTGGCCCCGCACCGGGAACATCAGTATTAATGTACGACGTTGGGAGTTGGCAACAGATGTATTATAAAATGGTGGTGGAGTTGTGATAGTTTTCATTATTTGCTTTGAGAGTGACAAAGTAGTGGAAGGGTTTGGGGTTTAGGAATGTTTTGAATTAGTTTTAAAGTTAAGAGTGGGATTAATATATTTATATTGGTACATGATAATACGTCTCTTGAAGATCATGTTATCAATTATCTGGGGCATCCTAATTCTTTTAGTTTATTATTTTTTATTAATTTATTAGAATTTACTTTATTAATATTAGTTGAATAGTTTGTATGATTATGATATAGTTTTGTTATTGTTATTGCTTTCGTTATTATTATTAAATATAAATCTTAGTTAAACAATATAATAAATTTAAACTGATAACAAATTTATTATATATTTTTAACACTAGTTGTTATTATTATTGCTTTCGTTATTATTATTGCTAAAACAAATTTATAAATTTATCTAATTTATTAATTTGAATGTAGTTGTTATTATTATTATTGCTTTCGTTTTGTATGGTTGATTATTGATGATTGGATTTTTGACGGTTTAGAATTTCTCAAATAAAATCTTGTTGTAAAGTATAGTTTCTAAACCAAACAATAATCCTTTCATACAAAAAGTTGTTTGTCACTAGTACAAACCCCTAAAATTTATAAACCAAAGTATTTAGACCTCGGGTCGTTCTCCCTAGGAATTACAATAAAGTGTCTTGTTATTGGTTGTGAGTTATTTTGGGGTTTTGATATGAAGCATGAAAGATAAATGGCAAGAAAGTAAACTAACAACTATAAAACTCTTGGCAAGGTATGAGAACTAGAAATCCTATCCTAGTTATCCTTCTCAATTGTGATGAGAATTGTATATTGCTCCCACTTAGTTAACCTCTAACCATGGAGGAAAGTCAAGTGGATGAATCAATTTGATTTCTCAAGTCCTAATCAACTCCTAAGGGGAAGACTAGCTTTAGAGGCAGTCAAATCAATTAGCAACTTCTAATTATCAACCAACAAAAGAATTAGATAACTCAAGAATCACTAATTACTCTACCTAGGCCAAGAGGAACAAAACCTACACTAAAATCCAACCAAGCATTTCATCAAACACTTGGTAGGCATAAAAGAAAAACATAGTAAATCAACAACAAGAGCAAAATCAAACAACAATTATCGAAAGGAATTAACAACACAAATCAAAAGGAACACAATTATTATGAATTACCTTTATTGAATTGAAAGAGAAAGGAAGAAACAAAAGTGGATCTACAACAAAGTCTAAGAACAACATAAAGGAACTTACAACAAAAGAATAGAGAAAGATGAATGTAACAACAAGGAATTAAGAGGATAGAAGTAGAAGAAAGCAAAGATTAAAATCTAGATCTAAGATTATTGAACTAAACCTAATCCTAATTCTAGAGAGAAGTGAGAGCTTCTCTCTCTAGAAACTAACTCTAAACTAATCCTAATTGAGTGTGTATGAACTAATGATGAGTCATTGATCAAAAGTGATGCCTTCCCCTTAATCCTTCATCCTTATATTCCTTTCCCTTGGTCATTGGCGCCAAAAATGGGTTCAGAAACCCTCTCAAATCGCTAGGCACGTGTTGCATTAGTAAGGTCATGTGCCATCATCGACGCGTGCGCGCACGGTACGCATGCGCGTCCTTGGCCTGTATCGCAATGTGCGTGCAAGCGCCTTGTACGCGTGCGCGTGCATGGCCAAGATCAATTCTTTGGCTTTTTGTGCTTCTCTCCACTTGCATGCTTTCTTCCTTGCTTCCTTTGATCCATGCCTAACCTATTTCAACCTGAGATTACTAGCAACCACATCAAGGCATTTTATGGAATCAAAGAAAAACTAGAATTCATCAAAATAAGGCTTAAAAAGCATGTTTTTACACTTAAGCACAAATATGGGAAAGATTATAAAACCATGCTAATTCATAGGCTAAATGTGGCAAAAGGTTATCAAAATACTCTAAATTCAATACAAAACAAACCGTCAATTTGGGGTTTGTCAACCTCCCCACACTTAAGCCTTAGCATGTCCTCATGCTAAAATAAGAAGGAACTAAGGGGTATGACATTTATTGAATGCAACTAAACTATATGAATTCTATCTAGAGGCAATTATCTAAGCAAATGGAAATACTTAGTTCAAACAAATCAATTCCCAAGAGAGCATGTGTAAACATAAGAGCTAGGCAATAGGAACTAAGTCCAAACCGCAATTGTATTGAATTGTCATGAAGAGTTCAAACTTGCAAGAATATAGACAATATGGGTGAACACATGTGATTGAACTTTTGAACCCTCACCGGATGTATATCCGCTCTATTCACTCAAGTGTTTAAGGGTTAATTCACTCAATTCTCTTCTATTCATGTTTTCCAAAATTTGATTTTCTTCTAACAATCAACACTTATTCAATGCATGCATACATTCATCATGAGGTCTTTCATTTAGGTTGTAATGGGGTTAGGGTCAAGGTAGGATCATTTATGGTTAAGTGGACTAGGATTTGAATCTTTGATTAGCGTGGACTTCCCCACCTAACTATATAATGACCTATACAAGTTCAAACTATTCTAACTACCCATTCGTCACTTTTTTCTCACATACTCATGCATTCTTATTTGATTCACAACACTTATGCATTGATTCCCTTTCATTGAACTCACTTTGGGGCATTTTGTCCCCTCTTTATTATATATTTTTTTCTTTTTTTTTTCATCATCATTTTTTTTTCTCTTTTTTTTCATTCATTTTTTTCTTTATATATTTTTTTCTTTTTCTTCTTTCAAACTATATACAAGAACATCAATGCATAAGGTCTCTACATTTAATCAATACATGAATATGTACCCAATTCCTAAACATGAAAGTGTATTACCCCTTTTATCCCATCCAATGTTCCCAAGTCTCACCAACTTGAATAATAAACACTCTCACTAGCCTAGGCTAATCAAAGATCCAAACAAGGACTTTTCATTAGTTTTCCGCCTTGGGCTTGTAATGAGCTAAATTGAGAATAAGTTGGTTAAGCATAGGCTCAAAATTGGCTAACAATGGAGAATAAAAAGTTGGCTATTTGGGTAAGTGGCTAATGGAATAATGGCCTCAATCATATAAATGCACAAATACAAGAAATAAATAGATATATAGAGTCAAGCAAATCAAGGATCACAATCATAGGAAGAGAACAATTTCACACAAGAATGGAAAATAAGTGGTTATAAAATGTAACCACATCAATAGGCTCAAGTCTCACAAGCTTGTGTTCTCAATTCAATACATGCTTCACAAGGTATGAAATTCAAGCAAGTTTCACCAAAAATTTTCTTTCAATCAATTGGGTCAATGCCCTATATTTAAACTTCTTGGAAAATTTCAATGTTTGACTAAGCATTGTTGTGATTGAAAAATTCAAAGATTTTCTTAGTTCACCCTTTCCTTTTTCACTTAAAACCAATTTCTTATGCAAAAAGGGTGACTAAGTATTTGCAATTCAAAGTTTGATCTAATCACAACCACAACTAAAAATAACGACAAACAAAAATGCATAAAGAAAAATCCAACTAAAAGTATGGAATCTATCATCCAAAACATCTAAAAAATATCCAAAAGCATCAAAATATCTAAAATCCAAAATAAGCAATAAAAGTATCCAAAGCAAACAAACTAGAAATGTATCAAAATATATACAAAAGATGTGCAAAATAAGATAACTAGGCCGAAAAGTTCACCGGTTCCCAAATAATGCTACCGGTGCCCTCCCCACACTTAAAACCAAGCATCGTCCTCGATGCTAAACCGGAGGATCAGTGGGAGGTACAACGATAGGCTCTGGCTCTGGCTCTGGCTGTGGGACCGGCTCCTCATGAGTCTGTGGTGGCTCTGTAGTGTCAGGGGCATCCTGCTGAACTGGTGCCTCCGCATCCTCCTCCTGATGATCCTGCTCATCGGAGGCCAGAGAATCGGGAAGCGGAGGTAGCTCAGCACCCAAAGAAATAAGTGCCTGGTCCATCCGATCTAAACGGCGTCTGACATGGCGTCGCTCTCGCTCTAAGAACCGGAAAAGACGCTGGACCAGCAAATATGTAGGCTCAGGTGCTGCTGGTGGAACTGTAGATGATGAGGGAGCTACTGTAGTAGAAGAAGATGGTACTGATGTAGGAGCTGATGGTGAAGGTGTCCCCACGACTACTCTAGCCCTAGAACAGCGTCTAGCAGGTGGTCTCTCATGCACCCAACCACCCCAGGGGATAGTAACCTCCCTGTCATCTACATTAGGGGGTGGTGGTCGCACATCAGCGTTCAGCCATGGGATCTCAGCTAGGGCCGCCATACTCGTGACCAATGTAGGAAATGGAAGTAGGCCACGAATATGCGCCCGCCACATGCACTGTCTGATAAGTCGAGGGAAAGAGACATCCTTCCCCTCCATGACACATCCAATCAACAGGAGCATCTCCATGGGGATCTCAGAGAAGTGTGTGGTAGGCAGGACGTAGTGAGCGAAGATCATCTGCCAAGTTCTGGCCTCTCTGGTCAAGTGAGCAAATAGCATCCCCTTAGGCTTGGTGTTGCCCGCATCCATAACCCATGCAGCATCCGGTATCCCAATCACGCGCCTAAGCGCCTCATAATCAAAAGTCATGGTATGGATGGCCAACTCGGCCTGCTGATGGGCACACATGTCATCCGGAATGTGTCGGCAATGTAATGCCTCCCCAATAGCAGTCTTAGTGATCATAATCTCTCTACCCCGCACCTGAACCGAATCCAAGGTCGGACGGAAGAAGTTGCAGTAGAATTCCTTGACCCAAGATATATTGATGTCCCCCAAATCCCGGTCAACAAAGTCGATACCCAACTCAAGGATCCGACCGGTAATGGACCGTCTCACATCATTAGGCAGGAGCAACTTCTTCTCAGTATTCAGCTTCGTTGTTCGATATCTCGAAAACCGAAGCTCACAGTAGAGATTGGGGAATTTGTCTGGATTGGTAGAAGGTAACTGCTGATTTTCCTTTTCCTCATCATTTAATGGATTCTTAGCATAATGCTTGTAGATAGAAGGAATGGAAGGGGTAGAGTGTTTTCTCTTCTTAGAGGAGGTGGCAGTGGCTATGGCCTTTCCTTTATCCGACATCCTGAAAATGATGATAGAATATATAAAACATTTAGCATGTAACAAAAAGGCATGTTCAGGATACAATTGGCAATAACAATCATGATGTTGCAAAGAACACGCAAAAGTGAACAAGTAAACAAAAAATGCAATCTTTCATTAAAGTCAACAACTCATATTCAAAAGGCAATAACATCATCACACTTTAGAAAGAATGGTTAAAGATGGTTAAAGGTGAGGAAAAGTTAAATGGTTAAGGAAATTAGTGAGTTAGGAAAGTGGCTTAGTGGTATGATGATATTTAGGCCCAATTAAAAGGGAAGTTGTGGTTCATGTTCACAATAATTGATGCAAATCCGGAAAGTCAAAAGGAAACGGAAATTTGCCCAAAATTGAAATAAAGACCAAAATGAAACTAATTTCCTTGAAAATCGGGCAGCATTCCGGCTTAAAATTGGATGTTCCCAGATAGCAAATTAGCACAGAAAACAACATCAATTACGCACAGCAGCAAACAGATATTATTTAGCAACACATATCGCATGAAATAACAACCCAAAACCAACATACAGTACCTAAGGAAGCAAGCAGCAAATATGCACATACGGAGCAATTATCAGGCCTAGAATCCTCTATCCAGCCCTAGCTACCTAACAGAAAGTATATCTATCTAACCTAACATACAAAGTTCTAATTCTAACTAACTACGAGCAACTAATAGTAAGTAATAGAAACGGAAAATTAAAACAAGCAGAGGTGGCGCAAGAACCTGGGAGCAGGAGAACTAATAATGGAAGGGAAAATGGGGGGGGGGGGAATAGGGCCAGGAGCTGCGCCGCCGTGAACTGCGGCGGTTGTGGCGGCGGTGGGGGCTGCTGCGGTGGTTGCTGCGGTGGTTGTGAGAGGGAGAGGCGAAGAGACGGAGAAAGAAAGTGGATGAAAGCAAACGAGATGAATGAATGAGAGAGAGAGTGAGGCGGTGAACAGTGGCGGCCGCGGTGGACGGCGGCTTGGCGGTTGCTGCTGCCGAAGGGGACGGGATGAGTGAGAGAGAGACCGAGGCGGGGTGAGATAGTGGATGAGAGAGAGAGAGAACGAAGTGAGTGTAGGAGAGAGAGAGAGGGTCGGCCGGTGGTGGTTGCCGGCGGTTATGGCGGAGGAAGAGGAAGAAGAAACGGAAATGGAGGTTGGGGGGAAGTGCGCGACTGCGCAGTGTGCGTCGCGCATTAGGGTTATCCCTATTTTTGAATCGGCGCGCGCGCACACCTTGCGCGTCCGCGTGCATTGAGAAGAATGGAGATCCACGCGTGAGCGTGCAGTGCGCTCTAGCGTGGGATGGCATATTAGGCAGGGGCGCGTGCGCGTACGGTGCGCGCACGCGTACATGAGGTCGGGCCTAAGGCTTAGAGTGGGCTTGAGGCACGCCCAACTCTCGGGTTAGAAGCCTAGATTGGTGGCAGCATGTAGGGGCGCGCACGCGGCAAGTGCGCGTCCGCGTACATTGACGAATTGTGATAGGGCGCGCTAGTGCAATGCGTGCGCTCGCGTCTTGCCCGTTATTGACATACGGGCGCGCACGCGGCAGGTGCGCGTCTGCGCAGATCGAGTTGGGCCAGGGGCCTAAAGTTGGCCTAGAGCCGGCTCAACTCTCTGGGGCTTGGCTCAAAAATTTGCAGCAGCAAATCGACGCGGACGCGGTAGGTGCGTGTCCGCGCGAATTTTCATGTTCTCATAAACGGCGCGCACGCACGTAATGCGCGTCGGCGTGGGTCGTGTTGGGCTCAGGGCATAATGTTTGTCCAAGAGAGGCCCAACTCTCGGGTATGTGGGCGATGTTGCATCCGCACAGGGACGCGTGCGCGTACATGGTGCGCGCGCGTCCACCCCTCCTTTTTTTTTCAGAAAAATTTTGCTGGGTGCTCCCCTTAGTGTTCACAACTCTTATTCACTCAACCATCATACAATTCACAAAAATGCAATTTTGATATTATTCATCTACTACTAAACACAACATGCATGTGACTAAGCTAACAATTAAGTTGTACAAACAAATTTGTATAAAACATCTACCTACAATGGTAACTCAAATCACTTATTAAGTAAATTTAAAAGAGAGTGGAAAGAGTTTACCATGGTGGGGTGTCTCCCACCTAGCACTTTTAGTTTAAGTCCTTAAGTTGGACATTTTGAGATGCTTGTTGTCATGGTGGCTTATGTTTGTACTCATCCTTGAATCTCCAAGGATCTTTGCTTCTCAATTGGTTGACAGAATTTCCAACCATTTTTATTAAGCTTGGGCAAAATTCCACCCAAGATATGAGTTCCCATAGTTGGTCTTCACATAGCGAATCGGGATCCCATATCTTATCTTCACATCCATCCGTTAGTTGAGTTTCATGATTTTGTCGGATGGGTGGTTGGCATAAATGTGGTGGACACATAGAATTCTCTTTACTCCACCAATGCTTCCTTCTAGACCCATACAAAGCGATTCTTGTCCCAACATCATCCCTATACCTTGGGGCCTTGACCCTGATAAGCTTAACACCAACTTTCCAACCACTACACAACTCATTCTTGCTTTTAATTCCACAAAGAGTTCTTAGTTGACCATCATTTTCAATCAAACCATATTCAAGTGAGAAATTAAAGCTTAGAAATAGAGATTTTACCCACTTAAATGTTGTATTGGATGGTAACTTGGGAAGGGAGGCTTCCCCACACTTAGACAATGCAAGGTCCACCTCCTTGTGCTCTTCTTTAGTTGTTTCCACCTCTTCACAAGCTTCTTCAATTTCAACCTCATCCTCTTTGTTACGTGGCTTGGTGTTGTCTTCAAGAACTTCATCTTGTCTAGTGAGAGGTGATTCAATTTTGGATAGAAATTCATTGATGAATGAGTTCATCTCTTGATCAACCTCTTCATATTCTTCAATTTCAATATACACCATGCCATTTTCGCTTTCCTTGGGAGGTTGTGCACACTCTTCTATAATTTCAACTCCATGTCCAATGGGAGAGGATTCCATTGTGGAGAGAAATTCATCCATGATTGAATCTATCTCTTGATAAGCCTCTTCCAAGTCTCCAACGATGATATGCCTTGGAGGTTGCGCACCCTCTTCAGCATCAATATCAAGCTTCTTGGAAAAGTGCTCCATGATGCTACATTCCCATGGACTTTCAACATCTCCTAAATCTTCAACCACTTCTTCCTTTTCTTCAATGATCATAGGCTCCTCCAATTGTTCCAACACAAAATTCGACTCCTCCTTCTCCACCGGATTTTCCACTTTCTCCTTCATGCTTTGCTCTTCTTTTGACTTTGCACATGGGGTCACGGAAGTACCTTGAGTGTTCAAGCATTGGTAGGCTAAGGTGGACACTACCTTGGTCAAGTTGGTCACAAACTCAAGTGTATCCCGCTTCTTGGCTTCTTGTCCTTGAAGTAACAAAGTGAGAGAATCGTCTATTGGGGCTTGTGGTGGGTAAGAAGGTTCATCATTTTAGAGAGGGGGTTCATAATAGGAAAGTGGTTCTTCTTGGTAAGGTTGTGGAGATTGTGTGTATTGAGGTGGTTCTTGGTAGTAATCTTGATAGGGTTGTGGTGGTTCTAAGGGTTCTTGCTCATAATGGTCATAAAAATATGGTATGGATGATTGGTTATATGATGGATATGGATCATAGGAAGGTGCTTGGTATGGAAAGGCTTGTGAGAATGGTTGAGGTTCATGTTGAGGATGAGATTCATAGGCATATGGTGGCGGTGCTTGGAAGTCACAAGGTGATTCACCATAGCCATTGGATTGGTATGCATCATAGAATGGCTCTTCTTCATAATACATTGGTGGAGGTTGTTGCCATGAAGATTGATCATATGCATATGGCTGATGAGCGGATAATTTGTATGCTTTTTGGCATTGTTTTTAGTATGTTTTTAGTATCTTTTAGTTAGTTTTTAGTATATTTTTATTAGTTTTTAATTAAAATTCACTTTTCTGGACTTTACTATGAGTTTGTGTGTTTTTCTGTGATTTCAGGTATTTTCTGGCTGAAATTGAGGGTCCTGAGCAAAAATCTGATCCAGAGACTGCAAAGGACTGCAGATGCTGTTGGATTCTGACCTCCTTGCACTCGAAGTGGATTTTCTGGAGTTACAGAAGCCCAATTGGCGCGCTCTCAACGGCATTGGAAAGTAGACATCCTGGGCTTTCCAGCAATATATAATAGTCCATACTTTGCCCAAGATTTGATGGCCCAAACCGGCGCTCAAAGTCACCTACAGAAATTCCAGCGTTAAACGCCGGAACTGGCATAAAATTTGGAGTTAAACGCCCAAACTGGCATGAAAGCTGGCGTTTAACTCCAGAAAAGGTCTCTACACGAAATTCCTTCATTGCTCAGCCCAAGCACACACCAAGTGGGCCCGGAAGTGGATTTTTCTGTCATTTACTCAATTCTGTAAACCTTATGACCTCATAACATTTTGTACACATTTCTTTCCACAGTATGAGCCTCTAAACCCCATGGTTGGGGGTGAGGAGCTCTGCTGTGTCTTGATGGATTAATGCAATTACTACTGTTTCTTATTCAATCATGCTTGCTTCAATTCCAAGATAACACTTGTTCCTAATCCGGATGAATGTGATGATCCGTGACAATCATCATCATTCTCAACTATGAACACGTGCCTGACAACCACCCCTGTTCTATCTTAGATTGAGTAGTTATCTCTTGGGTTCTTTAATCGGAATCTTCATGGTATAGGCAGGACCTGATGGCAGTGTTCAAGAGAATCCGGAAGGTCTAAACCTTGTCTGTGGTATTCTGAGTAGGATTCAATGATTGAATGACTGTGACGTGCTTCAAACCTGTAACCTACTGGGCGTTAGTGACAGACGCAAAAGAGGGATTCTATTCCGGTAGGGGAGGGAACCAAACCGGTGATTGGCAGTACTGTGACAGAGTGCGTGCATTAGCTTTCACTGCGAGGATGGGAGGTAGCCATTGACAACGGTGAAACCCAACATGAGCTTGCCATGGAAGGAGGCTTGCGTGTTTGATGAAGAAGACAGTGGGAAAGCAGAGATTCAGAAGATGGAGCATCTCCAAACCTCAACCTATTCTCTATTACTGCAATACAAGTAACCATTTCATGTTCTTTTACTTTCTTTTACAATCAATCCTGATAATTTCTGATATCCTGACTAAGATTTACAAGATAACCATAGCTTGCTTCAAGCCGACAATCTCCGTGGGATCGACCCTTGCTCACGCAAGGTATTACTTGGACGACCCAGTGCACTTGCTGGTTAGTTGTGCGGGATTGCAAAAGTGTGATTGCAATTTCGTGCACCAAGTTTTTGGCGCCGTTGCCGGGGATTGTTCGAGTTTGGACAACTGACGGCTTATCTTGTTGCTTAGATTAGGACTGTTTTCTTTTTGTTGGTTTAGAGTCTTTTAGTTGAGTCTAGTTTTATATTCTAAGTTTGGTGTCAATTGCATGCTTTTATTTTTCTTTTAAAATTTTCGTTTTTGCATAGTCTTAGTCCCTTTTTGATTCATAAAAATTCTAAGTTTGGTGTCCCCTT
The DNA here is from genome assembly GCF_014773155.1 of Arachis stenosperma. Classification (NCBI taxonomy): domain Eukaryota; kingdom Viridiplantae; phylum Streptophyta; class Magnoliopsida; order Fabales; family Fabaceae; genus Arachis; species Arachis stenosperma. Next base: position 58,829,000 of record NC_080383.1, read on the forward strand.
TGTGTTTTTCTCTTTAAAATTTTCGAAAAAATTAGTGTTTGATTTTCTAAAATTTTAAGTTTGGTGTCTTTTTGTGTTTTTCTCTTTCCTCTTTTTAAGAATCAAATCTTTTTCATAAAAATTTTTCAATCATATCTTCTTAATCGCTGTTTTCAAAATCTCTTTTTTTCACTAATTGATTCAGTTCTCAATTTGCTTTGATCTTATTTTATTTTTAATTTTCGAATTTTATTTTATTTTCCTTTTATTTTATTTTATTGTAATTTTATTTTTTCGGTTATTTCAAAAAAATAAATAAACAAAATTTATCTCTTTGCAATTATTATCATTTCCCTTTTGTCCATTATGGACTTAAGTGGAATTAATCAGTCCAAAAGGACTCTGGGGTCATATGCTAACCCCATTACAGCTGCATATGGGAGTAGCATCTGTATACCTCCCATCAAAGCAAGCAGCTTTGAGCTAAATCCTCAACTCATTATCATAGTGCAGCAAAATTGCCAGTATTCCGGTCTTCCACAGGAAGAACCTACTGAGTTTCTGGCACAGTTTTTACAAATTGCTGACACAGTACATGATAAAGAGGTAGATCAGGATGTCTATAGACTATTACTGTTTCCATTTGCTGTAAAAGATCAAGCTAAAAGGTGGTTAAATAACCAACCTACAGCAAGCATAAAGACATGGAAACAGTTATCAGACAATTCCTGAATCATTTTTACCCTCCAAAAAGGATGACACAGCTAAGGCTGGACATCCAAGGCTTTAAACAAGAGATAATGAATCCCTTTATAATGCCTGGGAGAGGTATAGAGGTATGCTAAGAAAATGTCCCTCTGAAATGTTTTCAGAGTGGGTACAGTTAGACATTTTCTACTATGGGCTTACAGAAAAAGCTCATGTCTTTAGACCACTCAGCTGGTGGATCTATATGAGGAAGACAATTGAAGAAGCTCAGAGCTTATAGACGTTGCTAGAACCAATATTTGTACTCTAGCAATGAGCTCTCTCCAGAAGAGGAAGTCATGACAATAGTCACTGACTCTAATCCTCAAGAACAGATAATGGAGCTTAATCAACAACTACTCCTGATGACAGAACAGTTAGCAGAATTTAAAGAGATGCTCAATGAACTAAAGTTGCTAATAAAAGCATAGAACTACAGTTGAATCAAGCAAACAGCAAATATCTAAACAGATAACAAGGAGTGTCAAGCAGTTCATTGAGGAGTGGGAAGACCTTGAATAACACTGCTCAAAAGAGCAAAAAGTCAAACAAGGAACAATTGACAGAGGACAACCAAACCACTGTTAAAAATCCCTCTGAGGACAGTGAGAGCCCAGAGAGGAATATTGGCGTTCAAACGCCAGAAAGGGAAGGAAAGCTGGCGTTAAACGCCATTCCTTGCCCAGTTCTGGCGTTCAAACGCCAGAAAAGGGGGCTTCTTCAACCACTTCTGTACGGAATAAACCTGCAGCATCTAAGGTTGAAGAATATCAAGCCAAAATGCCTTATCCTCAGAAACTCCGCAAAGCGGAACAGGATAAGCAATTTGCCGCTTTGCAGACTATTTAAGGACTCTTGAAATAAAGATTCCTTTTGCAGGCACTTGAGCAAATACCTTCTTATGCTAAGTTCATGAAGGAAATCTTAAGTCATAAGAAGGATTGGAGAGAAACTGAAAAAGTGTTTCTCACTGAAGAATGCAGTGCAGTCATTCTAAAAAGCTTACCAGAAAAGCTTCAAGATCCTGGAAGCTTTCTGATACCATGCACATTAGAAGGCACTTGCACCAAGACAGCTTTATGTGATCTTGGAGCAAGCATCAATCTAATACCTGCATCCACTATCAGAAAGCTTGGGTTGATTGGAGAAGTCAAACCAACCAGGATATGCCTCCAACTTGCTGATGGCTCTATTAAACACCCATCAGGCATAATAGAGGACATGATTGTCAAGGTTGGGCCATTTGCCTTCCCAACTGACTTTGTGGTACTGGAAATGGAGGAGCACAAGAGTGCAACCCTCATTCTAGGAAGACCATTCCTAGCAACTGGACGAACTCTCATTGATATACAAAAAGGGGAAGTAACCTTGAGAGTCAATGAGGATGAGTTCAAGTTGAATGCTGTAAAAGCAATGCAGCATCCAGACACACCAGAGGACTGCATGGACGCTGACATTATTGACTCTCTGGTAGAAGAGATCAATATGGCTGAAAGCCTAGAATCAGAGCTTGAGAACATCTTCAAAGATGCTCAAACTGATCAGGAAGAGCCAGAGGAGGCAAAGGAATTTTCGAAAATTCCTCAGGAGGAGGATAAGCCTCCTAAGCCTGAACTCAAACCACTGCCATCATCCCTGAAATATGCATTTCTGGGAGAGGGTGACACTTTTCCAGTGATTATAAGCTCTGCTTTAAATCCACAGGAAGAGGAAGCACTGATTAAAGTGCTGAGGACACACAAGACAGCTCTTGGGTGGTCCATAAGTGATCTTAAGGGCATTAGCCCAGCTAGATGCATGCACAAGATCCTATTGGAGGATAATGCCAAACCAGTGGTTCAACCACAGAGGAGGCTAAATCCTGCCATGAAGGAGGTGGTGCAGAAAGAGGTCACTAAATTACTAGAGGCTGGGATTATCTATCCTATTTCTGATAGCCCCTGGGTGAGCCCTGTCCAAGTTGTTCCCAAAAAGGGAGGCATGACAGTGGTTCATAATGAAAAAAATGAACTGGTTCCTACAAGAACAGTCACAGGGTGGCGCATGTGTATTGACTACAGAAGACTCAATACAGCCACCAGAAAGGATCATTTTCCTTTACCATTCATAGACCAAATGCTAGAAAGACTAGCTGGTCATAATTACTACTGCTTTTTGGATGGCTATTCAGGCTACAACCAAATTGCAGTAGATCCCCAGGACCAAGAAAAAACAGCATTCACCTGCCCTTCAGGCGTGTTTGCCTACAGGAGGATGCCTTTTGGTCTGTGCAATGCACCTGCAACCTTTCAGAGGTGCATGCTCTCTATCTTCTCAGATATGGTAGAAAAATTTCTGGAAGTCTTCATGGATGACTTCTCAGTGTATGGAGACTCATTCAGCTCCTGTCTTAACCACCTATCACTTGTCCTGAAAAGATGCCAAGAGACTAACCTGGTTTTAAACTGGGAGAAATGTCACTTTATGGTGACTGAAGGAATTGTCCTTGGGCACAAAATTTCAAGCAGGGGAATAGAGGTGGATAAGGCAAAGGTAGAGGTAATTGAAAAATTACCACCACCTACCAATGTTAAGGCAATCAGAAGCTTTCTGGGACATGCAGGATTCTACAGAAGGTTTATCAAGGATTTTTCGAAAATTGCAAAACCTTTAAGTAACCTGCTAGCTGCTGACACACCATTTGTGTTTGACACACAGTGTTTGCAGGCATTTGAGACCCTGAAAGCTAAGCTGGTCACAGCACCAGTCATCTCTGCACCAGATTGGGCATTACCATTTGAATTAATGTGTGATGCCAGTGATCATGCCATTGGTGCAGTGTTGGGACAGAGGCATAACAAACTTCTGCATGTCATTTATTATGCTAGCCGTGTTCTAAATGATGCACAGAAGAATTACACAACCACAGAAAAAGAGTTGCTTGCAGTGGTTTATGCCATTGACAAGTTTAGATCCTACTTAGTGGGATCAAAGGTGATTGTGTACACTAACCATGCTGCTCTTAAATACTTACTCACAAAGCAGGATTCAAAACCCAGGCTTATAAGATGGGTGTTGCTTCTGCAAGAGTTTGATATAGAAATAAGAGACAGAAAAGGGATAGAGAACCAAGTGGCTGATCATCTGTCCCGGATAGAACCAGTAGCTGGAGCGTCCCTCCCTTCTACTGAGATCTCTGAGACCTTCCCAGATGAGCAACTCTTTGCCATTCAGGAAGCTCCATGGTTTGCAGATATGGCAAACTATAAAGCTGTGAGGTTCATACCCAAGGAGTACAGCAATGTGCAGAGAAAGAAACTAATTTCAGATGCCAAGTACTACCTTTGGGATGAACCATATCTCTTTAAGAGATGTGCTGACGGAGTGATCTGCAGGTGTATACCCAGAGAAGAAGCACGAAGGATCCTATGGCACTGCCATGGATCACAGTATGGAGGACATTTTGGAAGTGAGCGAACAGCCACTAAAGTTCTCCAGTGCGGCTTCTACTGGCCTACTCTCTATAAAGATTCCCGAGAGTTTGTGCGTAACTGTGACAGTTGCCAAAGAGCTGGTAACCTGCCTCACGGATATGCCATGCCTCAACAAGGAATATTAGAGATAGAATTGTTTGATGTATGGGGAATTGACTTCATGGGGCCATTCCCACCATCATACTCAAACACTTACATTCTGGTGGCAGTGGACTATGTATCTAAGTGGGTAGAAGCAATTGCTACAGCCACTAATGATACCAAGACCGTGCTGAAATTCCTCCAGAAAAACATCTTCAGCAGGTTTGGCGTCCCCAGAGTGCTAATCAGTGATGGGGGCACTCATTTCTGCAATAAACAGCTATACTCTGCTATGGTTAGATATGGAATCAGCCATAAAGTGGCAACTCCGTATCATCCACAGACAAATGGGCAAGCTGAAGTCTCTAACAGAGAACTAAAAAGAATCCTGGAACGGACTGTAATGGCCCGAAGAAAGGATTGGGCAAAGAGCTTGGATGATGCTCTGTGGGCATACAGAACAGCATTCAATGGAATCAGCCATAAAGTGGCAACTCGTATCATCCACAGACAAATGGGCAAGCTGAAGTCTCTAAAGAGAACTAAAAAGAATCCTGGAACGGCTGTAATGGCCCGAAGAAAGGATTGGGCAAAGAGCTTGGATGATGCTCTGTGGGCATACAGAACAGCATTCAAGACTCCTATAGGCACCTCTACCAACTGGTGTATGGGAAGGCCTGTCATTTGCCTGTGGAACTGGAACACAAAGCCTACTGGGCAACCAGATTCCTAAACATGGATGCACAGTTAGCTGGTGAGAAAAGACTGCTCCAGCTAAATAAGCTAGAGGAGTTCAGACTCAATGCCTTTGAAAATGCAAAATTATAAGGAAAAGGCAAAGAAGTGGCATGACAAGAGATTGTCAACCAGAGTCTTTGAGCCAGGACAAAAAGTTCTGCTCTTCAACTCCAGGTTCAAATTGTTTCCAGGAAAACTCAAATCCCGGTGGAGGGGTCCGTATGTGATTACAGGAGTATCACCATATGGATATGTTGAGCTTCAGGATATTGATTCTGACAAGAAGTTCATTGTTAATGGACAGAGGATCAGCACATCTTGAAGGAAATTTTGAGCAGAAATGCTCAAAACTGAGACTTGAGTGATTCTCAGTGAAAGTCCAGCTAAAGACAGTAAAGAAGCGCTTGCTGGGAGGCAACCCAGTCATTAGGAAGGTGATGATTAGTTCTTACAGAGGCAAGTATCAAAAATGAAGGAATTCACAGAGTTACAGAAGGATTCAGCTTAAAAAAGCAGAGAAAATGAGCTTACTGGCGAAAAAAAAAACGCCAGTAAGGGGCATTTTGGGCGTTAAACGCCAGAATGGGCACCATTCTGGGCGTTTAACGCCAGCCCATCCTGGGCGTTTTGGAAAAAACGCCCAGTGAGGAAGAATTTCTGGCGTTAACGCCAGCCAGGGTACCTGGCTGGGCGTTAAACGCCCAAGTGGGGCAACAGATGGGCGTTAAACGCCAGAATGGGTGCCATTCTGGGCGTTTAACGCCAGCTTGGTGGGGGGACCACAATTTTGTTTTCAAATCAGATTTTTTCAAACTTTCCTTTTCTCACCCATACTTTTCTACAAAATCACACTTCAATCATTCATCATTCACTTTCAAATCTTCAAAAATCAAAACTTGTTTTCAATTTTATTTCAAATCAATTACAAACATTGTTCAAAAATTTCACCCTTTTCTCAATTTCTTTTCATATCTTCTCAAATCTCCTTTCAAATTCTTTTTTTTCGAAAACCCCTCCCACCTTATAAATACACGTTTGTTCCCTCTTCCAACCACACCATTCGAATTTTCTCTTCCTCCCCCTCTCTTCTCTCTTCTCTTTTGCTTGAGGACAAGCAAACCTCTAAGTTTGGTGTGCTTTTCCGTGATCACTAAGCCAAAGTTCATCAATATCATGGCTCCTAAGGGAAAACAAACCAATTTAAGAGGCAAGAGAATAATCCAAAGAATCTTTGGAATGAAGAGAAGTTCTTAACCAAAGAACATGAAGACCATTATCATAAAATAATGGGTCTGAGGTCAGTGATCCCGGAAGTTAAATTTGATCTGAAAGAAGATGAATATCCGGGGATCCAAGAGCAAATTCGAATCAGAGGATGGGAAGTTCTAACCAATCCTGAGACAAAGGTTGGAAGGAACATGGTTCAGGAATTCTACTCAATCTGTGGCTAACAGATAAGCAGAGAATGACTGGAACTGCTTACCATACCTATAGAACCATGGTCAGAGGGAAAGTTATATACTTCCATCTGGACAAATAAGAGAAATCTTCAAGTTGCCTCAACTGCAAGATGATCCTGATTCCTTTAATAGGAGGATGGTGAGAGTAGATAAGGGGTTGGATCAAGTTCTAGAGGACATACCTCCTGGAACTAAGTGGATAACCAATTCTAAGGGTGTCCCAAACCAACTCAAGAGGGGAGACCTCAAACCAATTGCAAGAGGTTGGCTAGACTTCATTGGGCGTTCCATATTGCCCACTAGCAACCGTTCTGAGGTCACCATCAAGAGAGCAGTGATGATTCATTGCATCATGCTTGGAAAAGAAGTGGAGGCTCATCATCTGATTGCCTGTGAGATCTACACAATTGCAAATAGGAATTCCACTGTAACCAAATTGGCTTACCCAAGCTTGATCTCCTTGCTCTGTAAAGAGGCTGGGGTGAAGATAGAAGAAGATGAACTCATACCCATGGAACATCCAATCACCAAGAAGACAATGGAAGGAACAAGAGAAGCAAGGGCGTGAAATTCAAAAGATGAAACGCCAAAAGCCCTCCTCTCAAGCTGAGGGAGCATCCACTTCTCAAAACCAAGGTTGTTGAGTTCTAACTCTGTGAACACCTCTATCATTAGGAGCCTATTTTTTCGTTTTTGTTCTTGTTTTTCTATTTCTAGTCTCATCTTATATCTATATTTGAGTCTTGTTCTTAATTAATAAAATTAATAAAGTTTATGCCTTAAAGCTATGAATGTCCTATGAATCCATCACCTCTCTTAAAAGAAAAATGCTTTAATCACAAAAGAACAAGAAGTACAGGGTTTCGAAATTTATCTCTGAAACTAGTTGAATTAGTTTGATGTGGTGACAATACTTTTTGTTTTCTGAATGAATGCTTGAACAGTGCATATGTCTTTTGAATTTGTTGTTTTAAGAATGTTAAAATTGTTGGCTCTTGAAAGAATGAGGAGAAAGAGAACTGTTATTGAGGATCTGAAAAATCATCAAATTGATTCTTGAAGCAAGAAAAGCAGTGAAAAAAAAAATTTTTCGAAAAAAAAAGAAAGAAAAAGAAAAAGAAAAAAAAAAGAGAAGGAAATAAAGTTGTGATCCAAGGCAACAAGAGTGTGCTTAAGAACCCTGGACACCTCTAATTGGGGACTTTAGCAAAGCTGAGTCACAATCTAAGAAGGTTCACCCAATTATGTGTCTGTGGTATGTATGTATCGGTGGTAATACTGGAAGACAGAGTGCTTTGGGCCACAGCCAAGACTCATACACGGCTATGTTCAAGAATCAATATACTTAACTAGGAGAATCAATAACACTATCTGAGTTCTGAATTCTTATAGATGCCAATCATTCTGAACTTCAAAGGATAGGGTGAGATGCCAAAACTGTTCGGAGGCAAAAAGCAACTAGTCCCGCTTATCTAATTGGAGCTATGTTTCTTTGATATTTTGGAGTCTATAGTATATTCTCTTCTTTTTATCCTATTTTGATTTTCAGTTGCTTGGGGACAAGCAACAATTTAAGTTTGGTGTTGTGATGAGCGGATAATTTGTATGCTTTTTGGCATTGTTTTTAGTATGTTTTTAGTATCTTTAGTTAGTTTTAGTATATTTTTATTAGTTTTTAATTAAAATTCACTTTTCTAGACTTTACTATGAGTTTGTGTGTTTTTCTGTGATTTCAGGTATTTTCTGGCTGAAATTGAGGGTCCTGAGCAAAAATCTGATCCAGAGACTGCAAAGGACTGCAGATGCTGTTGGATTCTGACCTCCTTGCACTCGAAGTGGATTTTCTGGAGCTACAGAAGCCCAATTGGCGCGCTCTCAACGGCATTGGAAAGTAGACATCCTGGGCTTTCCAGCAATATATAATAGTCCATACTTTGCCCAATATTTGATGGCCCAAACCGGCGCTCAAAGTCACCTACAGAAATTCCAGCGTTAAACGCCGGAACTGGCATAAAATTTGGAGTTAAACGCCCAAACTGGCATGAAAGCTGGCGTTTAACTCCAGAAAAGGTCTCTACACGAAATTCCTTCATTGCTCAGCCCAAGCACACACCAAGTGGGCCCGGAAGTGGATTTTTCTGTCATTTACTCAATTCTGTAAACCTTATGACCTCATAACATTTTGTACACGTTTCTTTCCACAGTATGAGCCTCTAAACCCCATGGTTGGGGGTGAGGAGCTCTGCTGTGTCTTGATGGATTAATGCAATTACTACTGTTTCTTATTCAATCATGCTTGCTTCGATTCCAAGATAACACTTGTTCCTAATCCGGATGAATGTGATGATCCGTGACAATCATCATCATTCTCAACTATGAACACGTGCCTGACAACCACCCCTGTTCTATCTTAGATTGAGTAGTTATCTCTTGGGTTCTTTAATCGGAATCTTCGTGGTATAGGCAGGACCTGATGGCAGCGTTCAAGAGAATCCGGAAGGTCTAAACCTTGTCTGTGGTATTCTGAGTAGGATTCAATGATTGAATGACTGTGACGTGCTTCAAACCTGTAACCTACTGGGCGTTAGTGACAGACGCAAAAGAGGGATTCTATTCCGGTAGGGGAGGGAACCAAACCGGTGATTGGCAGTACTGTGACAGAGTGCGTGCATTAGCTTTCACTGCGAGGATGGGAGGTAGCCATTGACAACGGTGAAACCCAACATGAGCTTGCCATGGAAGGAGGCTTGCGTGTTTGATGAAGAAGACAGTGGGAAAGCAGAGATTCAGAAGATGGAGCATCTCCAAACCTCAACCTATTCTCTATTACTGCAATACAAGTAACCATTTCATGTTCTTTTACTTTCTTTTACACAATCAATCCTGATAATTTCTGATATCCTGACTAAGATTTACAAGATAACCATAGCTTGCTTCAAGCCGACAATCTCCGTGGGATCGACCCTTGCTCATGCAAGGTATTACTTGGACGACCCAGTGCACTTGCTGGTTAGTTGTGCGGGATTGCAAAAGTGTGATTGCAATTTCGTGCACCAATGGCTCCTTCCGCCTTTGATTGTCCCATCCTTGATACACTTCCTCATTAAAGTTCTCCTCACCTACAACATAATTAGAACCAAACTCATAGCCAAAGTGAGAATTCATGATAGCAAGAGGAAAATGAAAACAAAATCAAATAAGAAGCAAGAAAATTAAATCCTAAAGCTAGCAAGAGCTAACAAAAGCAAACATATTCACACTATTCACATATATACAATAACCAATAACATAACACCATTGCAAATGTCCCCGGCAACGGCGCCATTTTGATGATTGGATTTTTGACGGTTTAGAATTTCTCAAATAAAATCTCGTTGTAAAGTATAGTTTCTAAACCAAACAATAATCCTTTCATACAAAAAGTTGTTTGTCACTAGTACAAACCCCTAAAATTTATAAACCAAAGTATTTAGACCTCGGGTCGTTCTCCCTAGGAATTACAATAAAGTGTCTTGTTATTGGTTGTGAGTTATTTTGGGGTTTTGATATGAAGCATGAAAGATAAATGGCAAGAAAGTAAACTAACAACTATAAAACTCTTGGCAAGGTATGAGAACTAGAAATCCTATCCTAGTTATCCTTCTCAATTGTGATGAGAATTGTATATTGCTCCCACTTAGTTAACCTCTAACCATGGAGGAAAGTCAAGTGGATGAATCAATTTGATTTCTCAAGTTCTAATCAACTCCTAAGGGAAAGACTAGCTTTAGAGGCAGTCAAATCAATTAGCAACTTCTAATTATCAACCAACAAAAGAATTAGATAACACAAGAGTCACTAATTACTCTACTTAGGCCAAGAGGAACAAAACCTACACTAAAATCCAACCACGCATTTCATCAAACACTTGGTAGGCATAAAAGGAAAACATAGTAAATCAACAACAAGAGCAAAATCAAACAACAATTATCGAAAGGAATTAACAACACAAATCAAAAGGAACACAATTATTATGAATTACCTTTATTGAATTGAAAGAGAAAGGAAGAAACAAAAGTGGATCTACAACAAAGTCTAAGAACAACATAAAGGAACTTACATCAAAAGAATAGAGAAAGATGAATGTAACAACAAGGAATTAAGAGGATAGAAGTAGAAGAAAGCAAAGATTAAAATCTAGATCTAAGATTATTGAACTAAACATAATCCTAATTCTAGAGAGAAGTGAGAGCTTCTCTCTCTAGAAACTAACTCTAAACTAATCCTAATTGAGTGTGTATGAACTAATGATGAGTCATTGATCAAAAGTGATGCCTTCCCCTTAATCCTTCATCCTTATATTCCTTTCCCTTGGTCATTGGCGCCAAAAATGGGTTCAGAAACCCTCTCAAATCGCCAGGCACGTGTTGCATTAGTAAGGTCATGTGCCATCATCGACGCGTGCGTGCACGGTACGCATGCGCGTCCTTGGCCTGTATCGCAATGTGCGCGCGAGCGCCTTATGCGCGTGCGCGTGCATGGCCTAGATCAATTCTTTGGCTTTTTGTGCTTCTCTCCACTTGCATGCTTTCTTCCTTGCTTCCTTTGATCCATGCCTAACCTATTTCAACCTGAGATTACTAGCAACCACATCAAGGCATCTTATGGAATCAAAGAGAAACTAGAATTCATCAAAATAAGGCTTAAAAAGCATGTTTTTACACTTAAGCACAAATATGGGAGAGATTATAAAACCATGCTAATTCATAGGCTAAATGTGGCAAAAGGTTATCAAAATACTCTAAATTCAATACAAAACAAACCGTCAATTTGGGGTTTGTCAATTGTTTAGTAAAATAAATTAATGAAGCTGCCTATTGTATGTTGTTTTGTCAGAAATTAGTTTACATATGGAGAAATGAGCGGTGCTTTACTTGAATATGGTTGTGTGAGGTATTTTACAGAATTATGGATCTTTAAGAAAAGGGAGCTAACACGCAGATAACGTGTTGACGTGTCCACCAAAGACACGAGCGCGACGTGTCAATGCCATCTCAACATGCAGGCTGCGTGTAAGCCTGGTCCAGCCACGTGTCCAACATCCGTGCAACACGGATGCTGGATGTTGGTCTCGGCCGTCTACGTGTCAGCATCCTACGCAGTACGCAATCCGCGTGTTGATCTCGGCCGTCCATGTGTCGCACATGCATCAACATGCCACATGTGTGTTGTCACCTGTCGTGTCGCAAGAGGGAGGCCCCGTATTGGAAACAGTAGCCATTAATGTGGGACATTAGGGGTTGGCAGGGGATTTATTATAAAAGTCTTGTGGGGTTGTGGTAGTTTTCGTTATTTGTTTTGAGAGTGACAAAGGAGTGGTGAGGTTTGGGGTTTATGAATGTTTTGAATTAGTTTTAAAGTTGAAAGTGGGAAGAATATATTTATAATTGTACGTGATTATACGTCTGTTGAATATCATGTTATCAATTATTTGGGGAATCCTAATGATGTAAGTTTACTATTTTTTATTAATTTATTAGTATTTACTTGAATAATATTAGTTTAATAGTTTATATGGTTATGATATAGTTTTGTTATTGTTATTTCTTTCGTTATTATTATAAAATATAAATCTTAGTTAAACAAGATAATAAATTTAAACTGTTAACAAATTTATAAAATATTTTTAACACTAGTTGTTATTATTTTTGCTTTCGTTATTATTATTTTTAACACAAATTTATAAATTTATCTAATTTATTAATTTGAATGTAGTTGTTGTTATTAATATTGCTATCTTTATGTGTGGTTCATTATTTAGTAAAATAATTTATTGAAATTAGTTATTGTATGTTGTTTTGTCAGAAATTATTTTACATATGGAGGTAACGTGTGGAGTGGTGGGGTTTGGAGTTTAGAAATGTTTTGAATTTGTTTTAAAGTTGAGAGTAGGATTAATATATTTATAATGGTACGTGATTATACGTCTCTTGAAAATCATGTCTTGAATTATCTGGGACATCCTAATTATGTAAGTTTATTATTATTTATTAATTTAATAGTATTTACTTGATTAATATTAGTTTAATAGTTTGTATGATTATGATATAGTTTTGTTATTGTTATTGCTTTCATTATTATTATTAAATATAAATCTTAGTTAAACAATATAATAAATTTAAACTGATAACAAATTTATTATATATTTTTAACTCTTGTTATTATTATTTTTGTTTTCATTATTATTATTGCTTTTGTTTTTATTATTTTTAACACAAATTTATTAATTTGAATGTAGTTATTATTATTATTATTGCTTTCGTACATGTGGTTCATTGTATAGTAAAATAAATTAATGAAACTGGCTAATGTATGTTGTTTTGTTAGAAATTATTTTACATATGTAGAAATGAGTGGTGATTTACTTGAATATGGGTATTTGAGATATTTTACAGAATTTTGGATCTGTCCGAAAAGGGAGCTAACACGCAGGTAACGTATTGATCAACACACAGGTAACGTGTTGACGTGTCCACCAAAGACATGAGCGCAACGTGTCAATGCCAACTCAACGTGTAGGTTGCGTGTTAGCCTGGTCCAACCTCGTGTCCAACATCTGTGCAGTGCGCAAACCGCATGTTGGTCTCGGCTGTCCATGTGTCAGCATCCTGCGCAGCATGCAAGTTGCGTGTTGCCACGTGTTGCGTCACAAAAAGGAGGCCTTGCACCGAGAACAGCAACCATTAATGTGGGACATTGGGGGTTGGCAGCGGATGTATTATAAAATGGTGGTAGGGTTGTGATAGTTTTCATTATTTGCTTTGAGAGTGACAAAGGAGTGGTGGGGTCACTACAAGAAAAACACCCATTCAGGTACACTTGAAAAGTGTAGCCAAAAGTGAAAAAAATGATGCCTTAGGCTACGGCTACGCTTTTTGGGCTACGGCTACGCTTTTTGGAGTGATTCCTATTCGGCCGTTGCCTATTCTCAAAGGCTACGCTTTTCTGCACCAAGGGCTACGCTTTTGGCGTTTGGGAATAGGCTACGCTTTTCAAGTGATACTGTTCAGGACCAAAGGCTACGCTTTTCAGCTTTCATTCTTCCAGAATAGGCTACGCTTTTCAATGCTACTGCATCACTTGTAAAGCGTAGCCCCATTGTATACCATAGCTACTTTTTATAAGCGTAGCCTTAGGTCCCTCTTTTTTTTTTGGGTATACTATAGCTACTGTATATAAGTGTAGCCTTAGGTCTCATTTTTTTTTTCTGTATACTATAGCTACTGTATATAAGTGTAGCCTTAGGTCTCATTTTTTTTCTATACTGTAGCTACTGTACATATAAGTGTAGCCTTAGGTCTTTTTTTTCTGTATATATATATATATATATATATATATATATATATATATATATATATATATATCTAATAATTATTAATACAACATAATAGTTAATATGATTACATGTATAAATGAATTGAATATTACAAAATAAAAATAAATACATAATTATACTACATAATTTCTTTATATAATAAAAATTGTCTCAAAACAAAATATATTTATAACATTGATCCAAAAGTACTAGAATGAAATTAACTGTAAAAATTCATACAACTCAAATTAAAGTAAGCATAGCCATATCAAAACCATAATATCACTTAGCCAATAAAGGTATCTTCTAATAAAAATCATTAGTCAACCATACATGTAAAGATTCTAAACAGCACTCTATCTTAGCCAATAAACCACAATAATAGTCAACTTAATCATCATTGCTTAATCTTCATTGTTATCCTGCATAATTATATAGATAAGTAGTTAAAAAAATATTCATAATGACATTCGTAATTATAAAAATTAAATGGAACACGTAGTCATAGTAAGCCAAGAAAGCATATATACTAAAAAAAAATAACATGGTCACGGCAGAAGAGGTGAATTCAAGGAATTATGTATTATCTTGTTTCATTCAAACTATGAAAATTTACTGGTGTTTCTTCCTTCCATTTCCTTTAACACAATCCTGATATGTCCCTATAGCATTTTTCATGCAGTAATTAACCAGACTTTCACACTTAAATTAGATATAGGGACAAATTCATATGTACCAAGTGCACAAAATCAAAGATACAACCACCAGAATTACACAAACAAATTTCAGCCATAGCAATACAACTTTAGTGTTAATAAAGCCAACAAACATTTTCAGCCATAGCAATTAATGTAAATGCAAGTGAAAACTATGGAATAAGGAATAGATAAGGACATACCACATCTAAGTTCGGAAAATGTGTTGATCCATGGCCGCTATTCGCATCAATAGGAGATTGTTGGGCATCTTGTAATAAAGCTTCTAGTTCTTCTGGCCTCATTCCAGGTTCCGATCGCTGCAGTAATAACTTGATCATATTTCGCAACCCATGAATCTCTTCGTCTTGTTTTTGCTGTTTGGCCTCTTGTTTTTGCTGTTGGGCCTCCATGTGTCCAAGTTTATCCTTCAGACTAGATACTTCCTCTTTGTGCTGATTCTTGATTTCATTAATTTCAACATATTTTTTTAAATCAGTCTTTGTCACAGATCTTCCATACAACCTTATCCGACCTGGTTGTTCTTTCCCGAATAAGGCCTCAAATGCTACCTCTTCTGTTTCACCAGCAGCTTGGCGGTGTTGGAAGTCTTCCTGCATAGAAGAAACATTTAAAATTGAGTTAGTTACCGTATCCTAAATTTGAAATGTAATTATGAATGATTTAATGAACTCTTACAACAGCCATTTGTGTTTCCTCATCCACTTCTTTCCTCTTCCGACTTGTTCGGGTAGCAATGAACATCTCAAACCTTTTTGGTTCCTCCTTTGTTTCCTTTGTTGCTCACTGCAAAATAAGATCATACTTCGATATCTTCCTTCAACTTTTGCAAATATAAATTCTAATAAATATAAATATACTATTTACCATAGCCACTCGTACTCTTCCGAAATTGATAGGCCCCATGCGATGTGGAAACTTCACATTTTCCTTGTGTTGCTTGTTCCTTTGACTTATTGACTGGAAGTGAATAAAAAGTTAGCATACAGTTACTAAAACGTGCAGCATAATGAATTAGGAAAATCTACTAGCAAAACTGCATTATTAAGCTAAATCACTGAACAATACCCAAAAGCAAGCATAAAAGATCTATTTATAATACATTGGAGCACCTGTTCAGTTTTTTCACAATTGTAAAAATTCAGACATCACATGATCAAATAAATTTTATAACCGAAAAAATTCAATCACATTTTTCATGATTTCCACTTCCTTCTTAGCTTTATACTTCCATTTTAGTATTCCAATTGCAAAAGGCAATGACATCTCGTGTAAAATATGCTTACCCAAATCCCTCATCATTCAATCAATTAATTCCAGTGACCTATAAGTCAATCCAGTAAAAGCTAAATTCAGATGTGATTTTCATGAGAAAATATATTGTTCAAATTAAATTAAAAAAATAACTTGGCAGAAAGTGTTATATCACATTGAAAAATAGAACTTGATAGATGACTATACAAAGGTTTTCAACCACAACTATTTACAGAAGCAACCAAAACCTATGGGTTATTCAATTTTTTCAAATAGTCCACACCACAATTAGTGTTATATCAGTTGCATCCTTTGCAGAACTGTATCAAATTTAGAACTGTTTCCAGATTGAAAGCTTAAAGAATCAGGGTTGAGTTTGACGATTCGAGTTTAGCTAAGCTCCATGAATTTAGATGAACAGTCGAGTTTTACACGAAACTCAAGACTCAAGAGCATATATGTTCATAGATACAGTGAACAAAATTTATACATAATTTCTTAACATATTAAAGTAAGAAAGACTCAAATTTTATATATAACTTCAGTGGGAAGGGAAAGAAAGAAAGAAAGAGGAAAAAAAATCAATCTCAAACTTGAAAAATGAAGTATGAAACAGAATAGAACCCCACTTCCAAATCAGAAGACATCAGATGCAGAAAAATTACAAAAGTAAATTCAAGGGGAAAAGCTATTCTGCAATAAGAGATTATGTGTAAGAACTAAAAAGCTAGCTACTCAGATCCTTCATTTGCCAAATTGCTCTTTCAATAGTCAAATAGTTTCACATGAAAAGTCGACATATATAGTCTTTTACCTGGATTAGAGGATGACTCCAATAATAGATCAATTTTATGAAACCACTTTCTGGTACTTGTGGGGGTCGATTCTTCACCATATCTTCAATATTATCATAGGGAACGAAGTGCTTTTGCTTAATCTTTCCTTTGAACCGCTTCCAAGCATCTCGAATCGCTTGTATTACCCACTTTTCTCCACTGTCTGGGAGGAGAAACTTGGTCTGCATGATTATAGGTAATTGTTATATACTCTTGTGCTGAATAAAAAAACTGAAATCAATAATTATCAAGTGTCTTACGTTAATATAGTCCCACATGAACTTCTTAGCTTTAGGAGGAACAGCATGCCAACTAGTATACAAAAGACTAACGAATCTTTTATTTCTACCAATAGTGCCAACAAAACTAGTTAAATTAGAAATACTTTGGTCGGTTGGTCCTACGGGCTGTCCAAGATCAAAAGTGATTTCTTCTCGCTGTTCCATAGTCCTTGCATAAATCTCCTTGCAAGTTGTTTTTCCACGGGTTTTCTTCTTCTTTGGCTCTCCTAGTTTCATTCATTGGTCAACATCAAATTATGCTTAATTAACTCGAGCTCAACAAGCATATAAAGCAAACAAGTATGAAATTACATAATATATGATTATAGTAATTACATAACTTACAAGTATGGGCAGGTCACTTTCAAGCATGATATATATGATTATAGTAATTACATAACTTACACGTAATGTATCTATTTGTAAAAAGGTATAACTTGCATTGGGGCCACTAGCCAATTATGAAATTACATACTCCACATGCATTGGCAGATAGAGATATTCATGTTGCTAATTAAAGCTTCCAGATTTAGAAATTCCACATAATAATAATTCACCTGAAAAGTAATTAAGATAAGTGCTTTTTGCTTCAAACATGTGTCATATCAGAATCTAAGTAAACTAATGGTAGTAGGGATCAATCATAAAGTGTTCACACAATGCAAGTAGTCGCAGCTTCAAACAACTAGATCTATCAGTCCAGTTTTTCTATAAGTTTTTTTAAAAAAATAAATAGTTATCATCAATAAAAACAGAGCAAAACAGTACCTTCTTCATCATCAATGTCCTCCATCACATGTTGATAATAGTCTTTATCAAGTGCCATGCTTTCTTCCCCGTCTTCACTTAGTTCAGTGCTTGGTCCTTCAATTTCCACATCTATCCCATTTTCCGTTAAGAATTCGTCAATTGTTGTAGCCTTTACTCCTGGCATCCTCTTACCCTTTGTTGATATTTCTTGCTCCAACATTGCACTTTCATTTTGTGGGGTAGTTTCAGGAGAAGGCAAAGTTGTGTCATCTTGCCCTGTTTGAGTCTCTTCATCTGTGAGTTGAATATTCTGCTGCTGCCCTTTGTTGATTGTGAGTTGAGTAGAACTTGGACAACTCCGCTCTTGGCTTAGACTTGTTGACACGTCCTTGTTCATTTTACGAATTGCTTCAAGCTTCCTTGTAAGTTCATCTGCCTCCATGTTTGTAGGCTTAGACTTCTTCAAGCCTTGTGTTGATTTTTCACCCTACACTCCATTCTTGACTTTCTCAGCAGTAGGCATAGTCAATAGCTCCTTTCTCTTTTTATTTTCTGGCTGTTGTGGTGGAATGTTTGGCTGTACTTCCAAGGTTGTAGGCGTGGAGTTAGTCCTATCACTAATAGAGTCGAATGTGCTTTGCAGATGACTAAAATCCAACTTCTTTGACGTGGATTTCTTCTGTCCTTTGGTTGCACGCATCTCCAATTGACTTTCAGGTTCATCCACCCGTCGCTCAGCTTTCTCCTTGTCATTAGCAACTGCAGCTTCCATTTCATATTTCTTGCATTCAGACACAATCCTTTGTCTCTTAGCCTCGAATTGTCTAAGCAAATTCTTACTTGATGTAGCCTTAAGATCAATAAATTCCTTATTCCTACACAAATAAATTAGTTAAGTAGAGTCAATATACCCATCAAAATCAATATGAGAAAAGTGTAAGAGACTGAAAAATTAACAAAAAAAATAAGTATTACTTACAAATAAAAATGTGAAGAAGAAAACTTAAGTATACATATGTACATATTAAGCAATAAATTGCTTAGGATGACCAATCAGAATCAGAATCTCCAATGAAATCTGCCTCATATTCTTGGGCAGAAGTCACTTGGGGAACCGTTTCAATAACCGTGGGTCGTAAATCAGTCCTCTCCAGAATATGTTCACCATCATCAGCTAGTATGGCAGGGCTCGTTATACGCTCGTGTTGTTCACTATAGTGTGTTTGACGGGCCTCAGACTCAGATTCGTCGCTTGTTTTAAATAAGTCTCTTGGGACAGTTTCCATAACATAATGTTTGTTATGTTCATATGGATCTTGCACATAAAAACACTGATGCGCTTGAGATGCTAGTATAAAAGGTTCATCCTGGAAGCATTTCTTATGGAAGTGAACAAATGTAAGACCATACTTATCTCTCCCAGCATCGTACCACTCACACCGAAATAAGACAACCTTAAAACGCCCATAATAGTCTAACTCTACTATCTCAAACAACCTGCCATAATAAGCTACATTGTCTTGGATTGGACTTTGATCTTTAGCACTTGCAAAGCTTGAAGTTAAAGCAGTTAATGTGACACCACTGTTTTGTGTTTTTCTCCTTGCCTCACGTTCTACCGTGTGAAACCTGTATCCATTAATTACATATCCAGAAAATCTTCTTGCAACAGAGCTTGGACCTCGAGATAATTCTTTTAGCCAGAAAGGCACATTTGGATCCCTCGCACGAGTTTCAAACCACTGCGCGAACGTTTTGTTGTGAACTTTTGCTTTTCTCCATTTCGTTCCCCGCTAATTGTTAACCTCTTCCTCATGCTCTCTATAATTAGTAATAGTTAGGTTTGATCTAAAAAATATGGGTGAACTTGATCGGAATAAAAAAATTTTTAATTAAGTTACCTAACATAATCTGCCACTTCTTCACAATTGTGTAATACATACACATGGGCTTGAGCAATTGATCTGTCATCTAAATTAATTGGTTCTCCATTTCCCACGCCTAACGAACGACCTTTGTTAAAAAACAACTTTGATGGCACAACTTCGTCTTCGTTAGGATCATCATCATTCCGAGGCCGCTTATTAAGTCTTGTTTGCACACCTCCATGCAAGTATTTTGAGTAGAAAGTTAAGCACTCCTCAGCCAGATATGCCTCTGCAATAGAACCTTCGGGCCGACTTCTGTTGCGAACATATGACTTTAATGTACACATGTACCTTTCCGGAGGATACATCCAACGAAACTGCACCGGACCTCCCAATCTCACCTCATTTGCTAAATGAATGGGAAGATGAACCATTATGTCGAAAAAACTAGGGGGAAAGATCCTCTCAAGCTGGCATAATGTTTCCACAATCTCTAACTCAAGTAAATCTATCTCTTCCAGTGTGATGAACTTTTTGCACAAGCGACGAAAAAAGGAACTTAGTCAAATCAACGGAATGGCCACATGATCAGGAAGGATGCTTTTAATCGGTATTGGTAGTAAATAGTGAAGCATAAAGTGAGCATCGTGGGTCTTATACCCAGAAATTTCTTTCTCCTAGATGTACACAGCGTGATATATTCGAAGCACTGCCATCAGGTAGCTTTGTTGTCTTCAAAACACCACAAAAAACGGACTTCTCTGCAGCAGTCATAGAAAAGCATGCCTTTGCCAACTTTGTTCTCTTGCCATTATTCACCTCCTTTGGTTGAAGATTTTTCCAGATACCCATTTCTTTCAAGTCATATCTAGCATTCAAATGATCCTTTGTCTTGCCTGGGATATCCAAAAGAGTTCCAATTACACTGTCAAGATTCTTCTCTATGTGCATGACATCTAAGTTGTGACGCAGTGGGTTCTTGTGCCAGTAAGGCAATTCAAAGAAAATTGATCTTTTTTTCCAATTCCATGGGAAACTACTTGATGTACTTTGCTTCTTTCCAAAGACATTCTCAGCATTTTGTAGCATCTCAAAAATTTCGGGTCCTTCTATAACAGGTGGAGGGGGTCTTAATTCCTGCTTCCCATTAAAAGACCTTGTATTGGTTCTCCATGGATGATCCATGGGTAAAAAGACACGATGGTCCATATAAACCGTCTTCCGACTGTGTTTTAGTTGTAAGCTACTGGTATTTTTGTTGCAACAAGGGCAAGCCAACTTTCCCTTTGTACTCCACCCAGACAACATAGCATAAGCAGGAAAATCGTTGATTATCCACAAAAGAGCTGCCTGCATGTGAAAGGTCTCATTCTTTGACGCATCATAGGTTTCGACCCCTTTTTCCCACAACAACTTCAAGTCTTCTATCAATGGTTGTAGATACACATCAATGTCTTTACCAGGTGATTGTGGCCCAGGAATAAGTAAAGATAGCATACAATATTCGGGTTTCATGCACATCCACGGAGGCAAGTTGTATACCATCAGCATCACGGGTCACGTGCTCCATGAAATGTTCATGCTACGAAATGGGTTGAACCCATCACTTGACAAGCCTAGTCTAATATTGCGAGATTCTTTAGCAAATTCTTCATCCATTTCATCAAGGTTCTTCCATGCCAAGCCATCAGCAGGATGCTTTAACGTCCCATCTTTTACGCGCTCCTCATCATGCCACCTCAGACTAGTTGCCGTTTTTGAGCACATAAATAATCTCTGAAGTCTTGGAATTATAGGAAAGTATCTCAGAGTCTTTGCAGGAATAAGACGACCTTTCTTGTCAGGTTGGTTCTCGCTATTATCACTGGAATTTTCAGTATATCGAGAAGTTCCACACACACGACAGTGTTTTTCATCCTTTAGTTCTTTTTTATACAGGAGGCAATCATTAGGACAAGCATCAATTTTTTTATAATCTAGACCTAAATCTCTTATCATAGACTTTGTCTTATGGAAAGATGAAGGTATGTTAATGTCAGGTATTGCCTCTTTCAATAGCTCAAGAAGTGAAGTGAAGGAGGCATTGCTCCAACCGTGCAAACACTTTAACAAGTACAGACGGATGGTAAAAGATAATGTAGAAAATTTCTTGCAACCCGGGTATAACTCTTGACTTGCCCCATCTATTAAATTGTAAAACTTTTTAGCCTCTTCATTTTGACCTACAGTAACACCCTCAGCATGAGATACATCTCCAAATGCATCATTAAGCAGTCTTTCGATGTCATCGCGTGCACCTTCTTCATCATCCGTGTCATCATCAACCGCCATCGGGATTGCCCATTCGCCATGATTAATCCATGTTCTATATCCCTTAACAAATCCGTCGGCTACTAAATGGTCAAATACCACATCTCTTCTATACCAATTAATGTTACAACACCTCTTACAAGGACATTGAATTTGTCGTCCGTCCGGTTCTCCCTCAGAGTATGCAAAGTCTAAAAAACTAATAACACCATTGATATACTCTTCGCTATACCTCGGTAGATCCATCCAATCCTTTGGCATATCACAAAACCTAATCGATAATTATTAAATTTTTTAGGTGAAAAATTTATAAGGGGTTGCAAAGTGAAGATTAGAAGAATAGAGGAGGCAGGGTGTTATTCGCTATAAAGGGAAATAGTTCCTAGTCTTAGAAGTAATTCTCTAGAAACCCATTGAGGTAAAACAAATAAAGAGAAACATAGAATTTATAGTACAAATATAATAAGTTAAATTGCAACTTCAAAACTAACAAATCAAAAGAATTAAAGTATGCATTGTACCTTGCCATGACACGATCAACGTTTTGGCAAAATCTTCTTGGAAGACCTTAACCAAAAACTTTTGCCTTCAACCTTAACCACGAATAACTGTAAAAATTACAGACAAAAAAATTGTAATTGCCATATCCAACCATTTAACCACGAATTTAGCACAATCATCATTTAGCAAGCAAGAATTAAATTGATATAATCAAACAGATTTGGGACCCAGCAGCAGCAGCAGCAATTAAATCATTCAACAGATAACGGCAATCAAATTAAGTAAAATACAAAATATTATTGTGTAACACTATTTTATAAACAGCACGAGGGTGGACTTTATTGAGGACATTGCAAAGAATGAGTCCATTCCGAAAAATCATTTATTTTGATCCAGACTAAGATCTTCACAGGATCAAGTTGGGATTTGGGATCTCCCAAACTAATAAACACAAAGATCACAACAATGTTTTCAGTTTTTCACAGCTCAGTGCCACTCAGACAGAAGAAAAAGAGAACCCTTTTCCTATCCAAAATTTCTACCACCAACTTGACCTATTTTTTATTTTTTTTCTTGCATTTCACTAAATACCAATAGGCCTTTTACTTTTTCTAGTCCCTTGTCCCTTCCACAAACACACATAGAAGCTTGCGGCCATACCTGCCTCACGTGATTTACTTTCTAAAGCAATTACTGCCTTTGCACAATTGTGCCCTCCATTCCAATTTACAAGAATATCAGAAGAAACCATTTAGATAAATAACCTTCTACATGTTGTTTTTATTCACAAACAGTTATGGAGAAAGGTCTTTTTAACCAATGATAAATTAATAATGCATAATAGTTCTCTTAATGTAACCAATATCATGGATTATATCTGTGGTGCAAGTTGAGCATCCAAACAAAATGAGTGTCTCAAGTAAAAAAAGAAAAAGAGGTTGCTGAGTTTCACGGACTAGTTTAAGCATGTTATATCAATATTATATATATACATAGCTCATGATATTCATAACTAGTGTACCCTTGTTTGGCTATTCCATAATGGGAATGGCTCTTTCGGAAAATAGAGCACCCAAGGTCTCTGTTTTGCTCTCTTTCGTGGCTCTGTTCTTCAGCTCCAGTGGAGTTGGGGCACAGAATTCTCCAGTGTTCGCCTGCGATGTGGCCAAGAACCCTGCATTGGATTTAGAGTATGTCTATTTAATTTGTTTTAGATGTCATCAATAAGTGTAATCAATAACTTATTAATTGACCTATCTAGCTCCTTTGTTAAAAGTTCTCTTGTTTCATCTTTACAACAATGCTCCACATGAGGTTTATATTGAACTATCACAACAAAGTTCATGTCATAACAATTTTTTTAAACCTAGCACAAACCCTCATGCCAATAACTCACAGAACAAACAGAGTTCAGAAAAAAAATAAATAAATAACAAATAAAAAAATCAAACACAAACAATTTTAAACCACAGGTTCTAGCAGAAAGCCAATTACCGCACTAACAGTTTAAAAGAAAAAAATTATCAAAGAGAAACATTTAATCAAGTACAAAAACTTTCAAAACAAAAAGTGTTTCAATATTACACACATAACACATTAAATCATTCACCTATTCAAGAAATCAACTTCAGTCTCAGAAGAATATTACCATAAGAATCAGCAACTGAGGGAAAAATTGTAGTTTTACTCAAAAGGGGTATAAGTAACTACAATGTCCCTATTTTTATAGATGACTACCTAGATTTCTACAATGGAGATGTCAAACAATCAGATTTCTGTCAATTAGAAAGTTAAGTTTTTTCTGTCAATTAATTATAAATTATGTTCTTGAAATTATTTTTAACTTTAAATTTTAAATTTTAAAATTTAAGTTTTAAATCTTAATTTAAAAAAGATAAAATTAAATATAAATTATTTTTTTATATTTTTTAAAATGAAAACGTACCTTTGTGGGTGCTGGGTGAAGAGAAATTCTTGCTCTTGTTATAACTCCAAATTGTCCTAAGCCTCCAAGAATCGCGTGAAATAACTCTGAATTCTTTTGCTTAGAACATGTTATTAAATCTCCCTTTCCTAAAAAGAAACCACACAAATTCATTAATTAATTAAATAATATAGATAGCTGATTGCATGAATGAATATAATCTTATAATAAACGGTGACATCATGAAAAGAAAAAACGTTTCATGTTCATATTTCATATTATTTTATATTAATCTGAAAGAAATGGACCGTGTGTAAGACTTGGACTAACATAAAAGTCATGAAGTCAAACAAAGAAAAAATGGAGGCTATGACCGTGTGAACGTAACTGCTTCTTAATCTAATAACAACTAAGCTATTCAACAACCAATACTTAAAATTAATTATTGAGTGAAGTCTCAAAACATGTTTAAAATAATTATATAGTTTAGCTTGACATATCAGAAGTGTGTATACAAGTGTGTATACAAGGATTTGATTGTTAATTAAAGTGTAGAAATTGATAAATTAAAAAAGTAAATTATAAATATTTATTCTTAGAAAACTCAATTTTCTTATATAATTTTACCCATCCATAACCCTTTCATTCTTTGTTCACCTTACCAGGATTGTATATGATTGGTTTTCATGTTAATCAGATTTCTTTCTTTCAATTCAATTTACAATTCAGCTCACCTTTCTTCTTCCTCTTCTACTTCTTCTCTACTCCTTGTCTTCTTTTCATTCTTTATATTCTTCACACCATTTCTGTTTCAGCAGAGTTGGGTGTTGTTTCAGAAGAGCAAGTTGACTTCAATAATAGTTGTATTTCTTCTTTGTCTTCTGAAGAAATTTCTGATATAAAAGCAGAGCAGCTCAATTTAGATGAATCTGTAAGTGAGTCAAAACCAATTCTTGAAGCTAACATTGGCAGTTTAAATTGTGAAGAAGACAGTGAAATAATGATGTCATATTAGGTTTGTCTTCTTTCATGAAATAATGATGTCATATTAGGCTATTTCTTGGAAGCATAAAGGATTTAAAAGTGTAAGAAAACTCTTATGTCCATTACTTTGAATTAGTCTCTTGGTTTTATTTGTCTTATTCTTATTCTAGGGAAATACTTATTAAGCTGCCCATTATAAAACTGAGAATATAGGTTGGCAATTGAGCTAGTTTATAACTAGCTTTAGTAGAAATTAATGCTTAGCTTATAAAATATATTGCTGGTTCTTTTTAGCATTGTCTTGGAAAAATATTGAAAATGACCGGTGGGTGACAAATTGATTATATTTAGGAAAAGGGATTTACGCATCTAATATGTAATATAGAGATAACACTATAGTAGGACTAAGCATAAATGACGTTTTTTCTCTAACTATAAAGTTATTGGCAACAATATTCATGGCCTGTTAATTTGTGAAAAGTTGAGGGTTTGAGTGGGGTTAATTTCTTTCCAAAACCAAGCCTTCTTTGCGGAGAAAATTTTGTCACAAATTTTGGGTAATATAGATACAGTTGAAGTACTCTACAACTTGAGTTATTTTCTCTTCAGATTAGACCACATTAGCTAAGTATTTTGAGCTCTTTTAATGGTTATGTGCAGACAAAGTCAATAAATTCAATAGTTAGAAGGTTTTCTACAAGGTATGTTGTGCAGCAGGATTACCCAGGAGATTGCAAAAGACTATTTATCAGTCCTGTTAGACATATAACTAATAAAAGCATGAACTCTGAGGAAAAAGCTGCAAATTATACCTTATCCAAAAATAGATCCTTGCAGGACAACGAAATTGACGAATTAAGAAATTCTTCTAAGCATGTATATGTGAGTTTTCAATTCAATTTACAATTCAGCTCACCTTTCTTCTTCCTCTTCTACTTCTTCTCTACTCCTTGTCTTCTTTTCATTCTTTACATTCTTCACACCATTTCTGTTTCTGGCTAACCAAGAAACCATTCAAACTGTAAGAACTCTGTTAGAAACAGGAAGCTGAAAACAGGAAGCTGAAAACAGAGAAACGAAAGCCAACTTATTCATTGAGAAATCACAGAAACAAAAGCTTATTAACGCTGCATTTGGATTCAGTCTCAGAAACAAAAATACAGAGAAAATAGACAAGCTGTATATTAAATCACAGTTCACAAACCCTAAAATACCACACATCTTCATCAATAACAGCATGCATGTTATCAAATTACAGTTCACAGACCTATATTTCAGAGATTAAAAGCCCCAAATTAAAACCCCTAAAATAGGAACCCTAAGCCACTGATCAATTTTAGAAGCAAATAGAAATCAATACATACCTATTCAATGATGTGAGCACAGCGAAGACGATGGTGAGAGCGGCGCAGCGACGATGGTGAGGGTCGCACACCGACGATGGTGAGGGCCGCACAGCGACGATCAGTGCAAGCGATGGCGAAGAGGAGATGATGACGGTCAATGGCGAAGAGGAGATGACGACGATCAGGTGAGTCGTGAGTGGGAGGCGATGACTCTCAATGGTGAGAGTGAGAGGGTTTCCGCTTGTAGTGAGGCGGTCAATGGCGAGAGTGAGAGGGTGAATGGCGAGACCGAGAGTGAGAGGGTCAATGGCGAGCGTGAGTGGGGGGCGATGATGGTGAGCTATCGACGGTGACTGATGAGCTATCAAGGGTTTACGCTCGAGGATGAAGGTGACTGAGACTCAAGAAGTTTAATTTGCTAAGTTTTACTAATAAGTGTTAAGGTCATCATCACTCATCATCAGTTTGCTTTCAGGAAAAACAAGGAAAAAAATTACTAAGTGTTAAGTTTTTGGCTCTAGAGACATTAGGCATCACTTTTAAAACGCACCCAAAACTTAACAAATAGGCTATCCTTTAAAAGCGTCTCCTTTGATATGAAAAGTGAATCTATAGATATCAACCTACGGCTACGCTTTTTAAGTGATATCTTTAATACCTAAGGCTACGCTTTTTAAATGATGCTGCATTTGTGTATCCTTTTCTCTTATAAAAAGGCAACACAGAGAAAAGCGTAGCCTATTCTATGAATAGGCTACGCTTTTCAAATGTAGCCTAAAAAAAGTGTGGCTGAATGGGTATTTTTCTTGTAGTGGGTTTGTGGTTTAGGAATGTTTTAAATTAGTTTTAAAGTTGATTGTGTGATTAATATATTTATAATAGTACGTGATTATACGTTCCTTGAAAATCATGTTCTCAATTATCCAAAACATCCACATTATGTAAGTTTATTATTATTTATTAATTTATTCTTATTTACTTGATTAATATTAGTTTAATAGTTTGTATGGTTATGATATATTTTTGTTACTGTTTTTGATTTCGTTATTATAATTAAACATAAATCTTAGTTTAACAAGATAATAAATTTAAACTGATAACAAATTTATTATATATTTTTAACACTAGTTGTTATTATTATTGCTTTTGTTATTATTATTTTTAACACAAATTTATTAATTTATCTAATTTATTAATTTGAATGTAGTTGTTATTATTGTTGTTGCTTTTGTTATGTGTGGTTCATTGTATAGTAAAATAAATTAATTAGACTGACAATTGTATCTTGTTTTGTCAGAAATTATTTTACACATGTAGAAATGAGTGGTACTTTACTTGAATATGGGTGTTTGAGATATTTTACAGAATTATGAATCTGTCAGAAAATGGAGCTGACATGCAGGTAACGTGTTGACGTGCCCACCATAGACACGAGCTTAACGTGTCAATTCCAATTCAGCAGGCAGGCTACGTGTAAGCCTGGTCCATCCACGTGTCCAACAACTATGCAGCACGCAAACCGCGTGTTAGTCTTGGCTGTCCACCTGTCAGCATCCTGCGCAGCACGCAAGCTGCGTTTTGCCACGTGTTACATTGCAAAAGGGAGGCTTTGCACCGAGAACAACAACCATTAATGTCGGATGTTAGGGGTTGACAACGGATGTATTATAAAATGGTGGTGGGGCTGTGAGAGTTTTCATTATTTGCTTTGAGAGTGACAAAGAAGTGGTTGGGTTTGGGGTTTAGGAATGTTTTGAATTAGTTTTAAAGTTGAGAATGGAATTAATATATTTATAATGGTAAGTGATTATACGTCTCTTGAAGATCATGTTATCAATTATCTGGGATATCAAAATTATGTAAGTTTATTATTATTTATTAATTTATTAGTATTTACTTGATTAATATTAGTTTAATAGTTTGTATGATTATGATACAGTTTTGTTATTGTTATTGATTTCATTATTATTAATCATAAATCTTAGTTAAATAAGATAATAAATTTAAACTGATAACAAATTTATTATATATTTTTAACACTAGTTGTTACTATTATTGCTTTTGTTATTATTATTTTTAACAAAAATTTATTAATTTATCTAATTCATTAATTTGAATGTAGTTGTTATTATTATTATTGCTTTCATTATGTGTGGTTCATTGTATAGTAAAATAAATTAATGAAATTGGCTATTGTATGTTGTTTTGTCAGAAATTATTTTACATATGTAGAAATGAGTAGTGCTTTACTTGAATATGGGTATTTAAGATATTCTACAGAATTATGGATCTGTCTGAAAAGGGAGCTAACATGCAGGTAACGTGTTGACGTGTCCACCAAAGACACGAGCGCAACGTGTCAATGCCAACTTAGCATGCAGGCTGCGTGTAAGCCTGGTCTAACCAGGTGTCCAACATCTGTGCAGCACGCGAACTGCGTGTTGGTCTCAGCTATCCTCGTGTCGGCATCCTGCGTAGCACGCAAGCTGCGTGTTGCCGCGCGTTGCGTCGCAAAAGGGAGGCCTTGCACTGAGAACATCAATCATTAATGTGGGACGTTGGGGGTTGGCAGTGGATGTATTATAAAAGAGTGGTGGGGCTGTGATAGTTCACATTATTTGCTTTGAGAGTGACAAAGGAGTGGTGGGGTTTGGGGGTTAAAAATGTTTTGAATTAGTTTTAAGGTTGAGAATGAGATTAATATATTTATAATGGTACGTGATTATACGTCTCTTGAAGATCATGTTTTCAATTATCTGGGGCATCCTAATTTTGTAAGTTTATTATTCTTTTTTAATGTATTAGTATTTACTTGATTAATACTAATTTAGTAGTTTGTATGATTATGATATAGTTTTGTTATTATTATTGATTTCGTTATTATTATTAAACGTAAATCTTAGTTAAACAAGATAATAAATTTAAAGTGATAACAAATTTATTATATATTTTTAACACTAGTTGTTATTGTTATTGCTTTTGTTATTATTATTTTTATCCCAAATTTATTAATTTATCTAATTTATTAATTTGAATGTAGTTGTTATTATTATTGTTGCTTTCATTATGTGTGGTTCATTGTATAGTAAAATAAATTAATGAAACTGGCTATTGTATGTTGTTTTGTCAGAAATTATTTTACATATGTAGAAATCAGTGGTGCTTTACTTGAATATGGGTGTTTGAGATATTTTACAGAATTATGGATCTGTTAGAAAAGGGAGCTAACGTGCAGGTAACGTGTTGATCAACACACAGGTAACATGTTGACGTGTCTACCAAAGACACGAGCGCAACATGTCAATGCCAACTCAGCATGCAAGTTGCGTGTAAGCCTGGTCCAACCACGTATCCAACATCTGTGCAGCACGCAAACCGCGTGTTGGTCTTGGCTATCCGCGTGTCAGCATCCTGCGCAGCGCGCATGCTGCATGTTGCCACGCGTTGCATCGTCAGAGGGAGGCCTTGCACCGAGAATAACAACCATTAATGTGGGACGTTGGAGGTTGGCAGCGGATGTATTATAAAATGGTGGGGCGACTATGATAGTTCTCATTATTTGCTTTGAGAGTGACAAAGGAGTGGTGGGGTTTGGGGTTTAGGAATGTTTTGAATTAGTTTTAAATTTAAGAGTGGGATTAATATATTTATAATGGTACATGATTATACGTCTTTTGAAGATCATGTTATCAATTATCTGGGGCATCCTAATTATGTAATTTTATTATTATTTATTAATTTATTAGTATTTACTTGATTAATATTAGTTTAATAGTTTGTATGATTATGATATAGTTTTGTTATTGTTATTGCTTTCGTTATTATTATTAAATATAAATCTTAGTTAAATAAGATAATAAATTTAAACTGATAACAAGTTTATTATATATTTTTAACACTAGTTGTTATTATTATTGCTTTTGTTATTATTATTTTTAACACAAATTTATTAATTTATTCAATTTATTAATTTGAATGTAGTTGTTATTATTATTATTACTTTCATTATATGTAGTTCCCTGTATTGTAAAATAAATTAGTGAAACTGGCTATTGTCTGTTGTTTTGTCAGATATTATTTTATATATGTAGAAATCAGTGGTGCTTTACTTGAATATGGGTGTTTGAGATATTTTATAGAATTATGGATCTGTCAGAAAAAGGAGCTAACACGCAGGTAACGTGTTGATCAACACGCAGGTAACGTGTTGATCAACACGCATGTAACGTGTTAATGTGTCCACCAAAGACACGAGCACAACGTGTCAATGCCAACTCAGCATGCAGGCTGCGTGTAAGCCTAGTCTAACCATGTGTCCAACATCTGTGTAGCATGCAAACCGCGTGTTGGTCTCGGCTGTCCATGTGTCCAACATCTGTGCAGCATGAAAATCATTGAATGATTATAAGGTGGGTAGAATGTAAGACCCAGAACTTTTGAAAAGCCTTATTATGATCAAGTCTCAAATCATATAGTTATTTATATCCTTAATTTCAGAAATTATTTTATTAAAAATAATTAAGACAAGTTGTGATTTATTGAATTTGAGACGAGTTATGATTATTATCCAATTTTATAATTATTGGATTATTTTCTATATTTGAATTATAAAGTTGATAGTTATGAAATAATAAGGATTTTATATTATTTGGATTAGATAAGTAATATTTTAAATATTAATACTACTATTTTGGAAAATGAAGAAATTAAGTATATTATTTCTAATTATTTGGTTGGGGCATTTTATTGAAAATAATTTGTAAAATTGAGAAGCAAATAGTATTTATATATATTAATTTTGTTGGATTAAAATTTGTTCCTAATTACTATATTACCCCTACCTTTATTTGAAATTACCAAAATGTCCCTAACCCTAATTTCGATACACCATGCCCTAAAACCCTTCTCCTCACGCTGCGCAGCCACCAGTCTCTCCTTCATCCTCTTTGCTGCATAGCCCTGTGCTGAACACACACACACGCTCTGCTTGAGGAGGAATGAAGAAAAGCGAAAGGGGGAAAGAGGGAGAAGGAGATCCGGAAGGGAGGAAGAGCACCGGGGAAGCAGCAGCTCGTTGGCCAGTCGCGTTCTGCCATCACATCCAGCTCCTCACTGTCGCGCTTCTGATTTGCCGCCGATCCCGTCATCCGCGCCGTTGTCCTTGCCGCAAGGCTGGTGCACAAAATTGTGATCATCAATTAGGGAATTTCAGACAAGTGTATCGAGATGCTTTGTTCCTTCTGAATCTTTGCTTTCCTACTGCTTTCATCCAATCATTCTTACTCCTTTCTATGGCAAGCTGTATGTAGGGTGTCACCGTTGTCAATGGCTACTTCCCATCCTCTCAGTGAAAATGGTCCAAATGCTCTGTCACAGCACGGCTAATCATCTGTCGGTTCTCGATCATGTCGGAATAGAATCTAGTGATTCTTTTGCGTCTGTCACTATGCCCAACACTCGCGAGTTTGAAGCTCGTCACAGTCATTCAATCCCTGAATCCTACTCGGAATACCACAGACAAGGTTTAGACTTTCTGGATTCTCAAGAATGCTGCCAATGGATTCTAGCTTATACCACGAAGATTCTGATTAAGGAATCCAAGAGATACACACTCTAGCTCTCGCTTGTAGAACGGAAGTGGTTGTCAGGCACGCGTTCATAAGGACGGATGATGATGAGTGTCACGGATCATCACATCCATAAGGTTGAAGTGCAGCGAATATCTTAGAATAAGAATAAGCTTGAATTGAATAGAAGAACAACAGTAATTACATTAATTCTCGTGGTACAGCAGAGCTCCACACTTTAATCTACGGTGTGTAGAAACTCCACCGTTGAAAATACATAAGTGATGGTTCAGGCATGGCCGAATGGCCAGCCCCCATGAAGGTCTAAAATTGCATACACTGATTAAAGATCAATCCAAAGACAAGACCTGGTCAAAAAGACTTCTAGTACAATAGTAAAAAGTTCTATTTATACTAAACTTAGCTACTAGGGTTTACAGAAATAAGTCTAAGTGCAGAAATCCACTTCCAGGGCCCACTTTGGTGTGTGCTTGGGCTGAGCTTGAGCTTTACACGTGCAGAGGCTTCTCTTGGGGTTAAACGCCAAGTTGTAACGTGTTTTTGGCGTTTAACTCTTTTTATGACATGTTTCTGGCGTTTTACTCTAGAATGCAGCATGGAACTGGTGTTTAACGCCAGTTTGCGTCATCTAAAATCGAATAAAGTTTGGATTATCACATATTTCTGGAAAGCCCTGGATGTCTACTTTTCAACACAATTGAGAACGCACCATTTGAAGTTCTGTAACTCCAGAAAATCCATTTCGAGTGCAGGGAGGTCAGAATCCAACAACATCAGCAGTCCTTTTTCAGCCTCTTATCAGATTTTTGCTCAGGTCCCTCAATTTTAGCCAGAAAATACCTGAAATCACAGAAAAACACATAAACTCATAGTAAATTCTAGAAATGTGAATTTTGCATAAAACTAATAAAAACATCCCTAAAAGTAGCTAGATCCTACTAAAAACTACATAAAAATAATGCCAAAAAGCATATAAATTATCCGCTCATTAAAGGCCAGCACCGCCGTTGCCATCTTTGCACGAGGAGAGGTAGAGGCTAGCAGTGGAGGGCGGCGCATGAGACTTGAGAGGGAGCTCGTGCCTCACCGCCATCACCCATGGGGCCACGAACTGCGCCGGTCGCCGCCACGTCGCGTCAGGGAGGAAGACTGAGATTGGACGCTGCTTGAAGAGGACGAGGCGAGCTGGAGGTCCGGTCGCTGCTGTGCTATGGAGCAGACTGAACCGCACCGCGCTATTGGGGTTCTCACCACCGCTGGAAAAGGATACAGGCCGCCGATGGTGTCACGGTCGGAGGAGGAAGCTGCTCCCCTGTGTTCTGACCGCCAGGAGTGGTTCTGTGACTTCTGGGATCACCGCTGGAGCTCTGGCCTGAGCTTCTGCCAACTTAAGACCCTGCTGCCGTCGCCAAAAAAGTTGCCGGTAAGGGTTTTATTTGAGGTTTCTGCCTTTTTGGTTTTCGAGGAGGTTTTAATGTTGCGCGGTTTTTGTAGTTGATCCACCGGAACTTCTGGCCGGTGCCGGAGCTGTTGTCGGGGCCGGTTCAAAATTGCAGCTGCTTCTTGTTGTTATTTCGGTAAGAAATTGTGTTTCGAAAAGCCTCGTGTTAGTTTTGGTTGTGTTTGGTTAATAAATGAGTTTTGGTAACGTGGGGTCGAGTCCTGATTATTATATATTGTGATTAGTGTTGCTATGGTTATTGCAAAAGTGGCTGGGAGCTGAGGTTTTAGTTGCCGCTGATTTTGAGTTGAGACGGAAAGGACTCTGTGAGACGTTTGGGTTATGGATTTGCGTTTTGAGGTAGGGGCGCTTTCCAAAAAACTATATTTTGTATATTGGAATTATTACATATGGATACTGATGTGAGAAAATATGTATTTGGTGATTGTATCGGCCTTATGTATGGTTTGATTTGTCTCGATTGATTATGAACGTTTATTTGGTTGGTTTGCTGTGTGGTTTTGTGAAATGAAATGCTTTTGGAGTTGATTCTTTTAAAGCTTTGATATCGAGTTTAATCCGTTGGAAATTGATTTGAGTTGAGTTAATTTTCTTGAAAATGTGAAAATTAGAATACACTCTTGAATTCAGCCTGGTTTGCTTTAAATGATCGGGTTTGATAAATGATTATTGCTGAATCGCTTTTTAAAGCTTTAGAAATGAGTTTATTCGGTTGATAATGATTTGATTTTGAAACGGTCTCCTTGAAATATGGAATTGAAATGACTGTTGGATTTGGCTTGCCTTGAACTAATTTTGGATTTTGGGCTGTTGAAAAGGATTGTGGAACGGTTTAGTTGGGACCCGAACCGGGTGACAAAGTCCAAGTTTTAGGTGAGGTGCTGCCAAATTTCTATAAAAATTCGAGTCTTTATTGAAATGTTGTTTGGAAAAATGATGAGTTAAAGACTTCTACTCTTTTATTTGAATTATCAAGAAAAGGATGATTTAGGGCGTTCAACGCCAATCTGCAGCATGTTTCTGGCGTTGAACGCCAGCTTTCCTCAGTGTGCAATCTTGGCATTTGAACGCCAGATTTCTGAATGTTTCTGGCATTCAACGCCAGATCCATGCTCTGTTCTGGCATTGAACGCCAACCAGATGCTCCTTACTAGCGTTCAAACGCTAGTAAGTCCTTCCTCCAAGGTGTGCTGTTTCTTCTGCTGTTTTTGATTTTGTTTTTAATTTTTGTATTTGTTTTGTGACTCCACATGATCATGAACCTAAGAAAACATAAAAGAACAATAAAATAAAAATAAAATTAGTTAAATAAAAAATTGGGTTGCCTCCCAATAAGTGCTCCTTTAATGTCACTAGCTTGACAGTAGGCTCTCATGGAGCCTCAAAGGTGATCAGGCCAATGTTGTAGACTCCCAACACCAAACTTAGAGTTTGAATGTGGGGATTCAACACCAAACTTAGAGTTTGGCTGTGGCCTCCCAACACCAAACTTAGAGTTTGATTGTGGGGGCTCTGTTTGACTCTGTACTGAGAGAAGCTTTTCATGCTTCCTCTCCATTGTTAAAGAAGAACACCCTTGGGTCTTAAACACAAGGTAGTCCCCATTCAATTGAAGGACTAATTCTCCTCTGTTAACATCTATCACAACTCCTGTTGTGGCTAGGAAAGGTCTTCCAAGGATGATGCATTCATCCTCCTCCTTCCTAGTGTCTAAGATTATGAAATCAGCAGGGATGTAAAGGCCTTCAACCTTTACCAACACGTCCTCTACCAATCCATAAGCTTGTCTTACTGACTTATCTGCCATTTGTAATGAGAATATTGCAGGCTGTACCTCAATGATCCCCAACTTCTCCATTACAGAGAGTGGCATAAGATTTATGCTTGACCCCAGGTCACACAGAGCCTTTTCAAAGGTCATGGTGCCTATGGTACAGGGTATTAAGAATTTACCAGGATCTTGTTTCTTTTGAGGTAAAGTTTACTGAACCCATGTATCTAGTTCACCAATGAGCAAGGTAGGTTCACCTTCCCAAGTCTCATTACCAAACAACTTGGCATTCAGCTTCATGATATATTTAGCAACTTGCTCTCCAGCTATATCTTCATCTTCTTTAGAGGAAGAATAGTTTTCAGAGCTCATGAATGGCAAAAGAAGGTTTAATGGGATCTCTATGGTCTCTATATGACCTTCAGATTCCTTTAAGTCCTCAATAAGGAACTCCTTCTTGCTTGAGAGACGTCCTCTGAGGTCTTCCTTATTGGGATTCACGTCCTCTCCTTCCTCTCTAGGTTCGGCCATGTTGATTATGTCAATGGCCTTGCACTCTCTTTTTGGATTCTCTTCAGTATTGCTTGGGAGAGTGCTAGGAGGAGTTTCAGTGACTTTCTTACTCAGCTGGCCCACTTGTGCCTCCAAATTTCTGATAGAGGACCTTGTTTCACTCATGAAACTTAAAGTGGCCTTAGACAGGTCAGAGACTATGTTTGCTAAGTTAGAGGTGCTCTGCTCAGAAATCTCTGTCTGTTGCTGAGAAGATGATGGAAAAGGTTTGCTATTGCTAAACCTGTTTCTTCCACTATTATTAAAGCCTTGTTGAGGCTTTTGTTGATCCTTCCATGATAAATTTGGATGATTTTTTCATGAGGGGTTATAGGTGTTGCCAAAGGCTTCCCCCATATAATTTACCTCTGACATTGTAGGGTTTTCAGGATCATAAGCGTCTTCTTCAGAAGATGCCTCTTTAGTGCTGTTGGATGCATTTTGCCATCCATTCAGACTTTGAGAAATCATGTTGACTTGTTGAGTCAACATTTTGTTCTAAGCCAATATGGCATTCAGAGCATCAATTTCAAGAAATCCCTTCCTCTGAGGCGTCCCATTATTCACGGAATTCCTCTCAGAAGTGTACATGAATTGGTTATTTGCAACCATTTCAATAAGTTACTGAGCTTCTGCAGGCGTTTTCTTTAGGTGAATGGATCTACCTACAGAATGGTCCAGTGACATCTTAGAAAACTCAGATAGACCATAATAGAATATATCTATCATGGTCCACACTGAAAACATGTCAGAAGGACACTTTTTGGTCAATTGCTTATATCTTTCCCAAGCTTCATAGAGGGATTCACCATCTTTTTGCTTGAAGGTCTGAACATCCACTCTAAGCTTGCTCAGCTTTTGAGGAGGAAAGAATTTAACCAAGAAGGTCGTGACCAGCTTATCCCAAGAGTCCAGACTATCCTTAGGTTGTGAGTCCAACCATGTTCTAGCTCTGTCTCTTACAGCAAAAGGGAAAAGTATGAGCCTGTAGACTTCAGGTTCTACTCATTAGTCTTAACAATCTCACAGATCTGCAAGAACTCAGTCAAAAACTGGTAGGGATCTTCTGATTGAAGTCCATGAAACTTGCAGTTTTGTTGCATTAGAGCAACTAGTTGAGGTTTCAGCTCAAAATTGTTTGCTCTAATGGCAGGAATTGAGATGCTTCTTCCATCAAACTTGGAAGTAGGTGTAGTATAATCACCAAGCATCCTCCTTGCATTATTGTTCTTGGGTTCGACTGCCATATCCTTTTCTTGTTCGAAAATTTTAGTAAGGTTGTCTCTGAATTGTTGTAATTTAGCTTCTCTTAGTTTCTTCTTCAGAGTCCTTTCAGGTTCAGGATCAGCTTCAACAAGAATGTCTTTTTTCTTGTTCCTGCTCATATGAGAAAGAAGAGAACAGAAAAGGAAGAGGAATCCTCTATGTCACAGTATGGAGATTCCTTTATGTTAGTAGAAGAAGAAAAATAATAAGAGTGAAGAAGAATGAATAATCCAAACACAAGGGTGAGGATAGGAGTAGAGATTTGAGATGAAGGGAAGTGTTAGTGAATGAATAAATAAATAGAATAAGATGAGAGAGGGAGAAATTTTTGAAAATAAATTTTGAAAAAGTAGTTAGTGATTTTCAAAAATTAAAGGAGAATAAAATTAAAATTAAATTTTAAAACAATTAATTAATTAAAAAAAAATTTGAAAAAGAGGGAGAAGTTTTCGAAAATTAGAGAGTTAAAATTAGTTAGGTGGTTTTGAAAAAGATAAAAAATAAACAAAAGTTAATTGGTTAGTTTAAAAAAAGATTTGAAAATCAAATTTGAAAAGATAAGAAGATAAGAAGATATTTTGAAATCAAATTTTTGAAAAAGATAAAATTTTGAAAAAGATATGATAAAAAGAAATGATTAAAAAGATATTGTTGAAAAAGATTTAATTTTTAAAATTAAAATTAATTAATTGACTAACAAGAAACTAAAAGATATGATTCTAGAATTTAAAGATTGAACCTTTCTTAACAAGAAGGTAACAACTTCAAATTTTTGAATCACATTACTTATTAGTTAAGTTTTTTCAAAATTTTGAAATAAAGATAAGAAAAAGATTTTAAAATTCAAATTAAAAATTTTCGAAAAATAGTAAGAAAAATGAAAAAGATTTCATTTTTGAAAAAGTTTTGAAAATATAAGATTTTTAAATTTGAAAATTTGAGAGAAATAAGGGAAAGATATTTTTTATTTTTGAATTTTTAATGATGAGAGAGAAAAACACAATTATGACCCAAAACATGAAGATTTTGGATCAAAACCAATTATGCATGCAAGAACACTATGAATGTCAAGATGAACACCAAGAACCTTTTGAAGATCATGATGAACATCAAGAACATATTTTTGAAAATTTTTTTGATGCAAAGAAAACATACAAGACACCAAACTTAGAAATCCTCAATGCTTAGACACTATGAATGCAAAAATGCACATGAAAAAGAACAAAAGACACAAAACAAGAAAACATCAAGATCAAACAAGAAGACTTACCAAGAACAACTTGACGATCATGAAGAACACATGCATGAATTTTCGAAAGCTTTTAGAAAAATAAAAATAAAAGTATGCAATTGACACCAAACTTAAAAATTGACTCAAGACTCAAACAAGAAACACAAAACATTTTTGAATTTTTTCGATTTTATATTTTTTTGTATTTTCTTTTATTTTTTCGAAAAACATAAAGGAAAAAGAAAACAAGAAATTCAAAATTTTTAATAAGAATTCCAGGAATCTTTCAATATTAGCCTAATACTCCAATCCAAGGGTTGGACATGGCTTAATAGCCAGCCAGCTTTAGGATATAAATTAGGCATGCAACAGCTGAAATTTCAAGTAACTTACCTCTATGCTGATGATTGGAAGCCTCAGTACAAAAGAATTAAACATGGCTTTACAGCCAGCCAGGCTTCAACATGCTTCATGAAACACTAGAATTCATTCTTAAAAATTTAGAATAATTTTCGAAAACAGATGAAAAATTTTTTGAAAGATTTTTTTTTGAAAAATTCTTGAAAATAAAAACAAAAAGAAAATTACCTAATCTGAGCAACAAGATGAACCGTCAGTTGTCCAAACTCGAACAATCCCCGGCAACGGCGCCAAAAACTTGGTGCACAAAATTGTGATCTCTAATAATGGCATTCAACTTGGTATGCGCATTTATAACTCAGCACTTTCTTCACAACCTCGCACAACTAACCAGCAAGTGCACTGGATCGTCCAAGTAATAAACCTTATGTGAGTAAGGGTCGATCCCACGGAGATTGTTGGTATGAAGCAAGCTATGGTCATCTTGTAAATCTCAGTCAGGCGGATAATAAATGGTTATGGAGTTCTCGAATAATAATAATAAATAAACAGAAAATAAAGACAGAAATACTTATGTAGATCATCGATGGGAATTTCAGATAGGTGTATGAAGATGTTGTGCTCCTTCTAAATCTCTGCTTTCCTACTACCTTCATCCAATACTTCTTACTCCTTTCCATGGCAAGCTGTATGTAGGGCATCACCGTTGTCAATGGCTACATCCCATCCTCTCAGTGAAAAAAGTCCAAATGCTTTGTCACGGCACGACTAATCATCTGTCGGTTCTCGATCATGTTGGAATAGAATCCCTTGATTCTTTTGCGTTTGTCATCACGCCCAACAATCGCAAGTTTGAAGCTCGTCACAGTCATTCAATCCCGGAATCCTACTCGGAATACCACAGACAAGGTTTAGACTTTCCGGATTCTCATGAATGCCGCCATCAATTCTAGCTTACACCACGAAGACTCTGATCTCACGGAACGGAAGGCTCGGTTGTCAGGTGAGGGCAACTATGCGTCGTGCATCAGGAATCCAAGAGATACACACTCTAGCTTTCGCTTGTAGAACAGAAGTGGTTGTCAGGCATGCGTTCATAGGGACGGATGATGATGAGTGTCACGGATCATCACATACATCAGGTTGAAGTACGAGTAGTATCTTAGAACAGAAATAAGATTGAATTTGAATAAAAGATAGTAGTAATTGCATTAAAACTCGAGGTACAGCAGAGCTCCACACCCTTAATCTATGGTGTGTAGAAACTCCACCGTTGAAAATACATAAGTGATGAAGGTTCAGGCATGCCCAAATGGCCAGCCCCCAAAACGTGATCACAGGAAAAAAATATAATCCAGGATCCAGGATTTCTAATACAATAATAAAATGTCTTATTTATACTAGTCTAGCTACTAGGGTTTACAAAAGTAAGTAATTGATGCAGAAATCCACTTCCGGGGCCCACTTGGTGTGTGCTTGGGCTGAGCTTGAGCTTTCCATGTGCAGAGGCTTCTTTTGGAGTTGAACGCCAAGTTGTAACGTGTTGCTGGCGTTCAACTCTGGTTCGTGACGTGTTTCTTGCGTTTGACTCCAGAATGCAGCATGGAACTGGCGTTGAGCACCAGTTTGCATTGTCTAATCTCGAATAAAGTATGGACTATTATATATTTCTGGAAAGCTCTAGATGTCTACTTTCCAACGTCATTGAGAACGTGCCATTTGGAGTTCCGTAGCTCCAGAAAATTCATTTCGAGTGCAGGGAGGTCAGAATCCAACAGCATCAGCAGTCTTTTGTTATCCTTCTTATCAGAGTTTTGCTCAGGTCCCTCAATTTCAACCAGAAAATACCTGAAATCACAAAAAAACACACAAACTCATAGTCAAGTCCAGAAATGTGAATTTATCATAAAAACTAATGAAAACATCCCTAAAAGTAGCTAGATCCTACTAAAAACAACCTAAAAACAATGCCAAAAAGCGTATAAATTATCCGCTCATCAATCTCGCTCCATACAACTTTTGGAAAGGGAAGTCAGTCAAGAACACTCAAAATAGATTACATCGTCGTCGACGTAAGCTCAGCCTACAATGCCCTAATAGGTCGGACAACGTTAAATCAACTCGGCGCAATAGTCTCGACCTCGCATCTATGCATGAAGTTCCCAACTGCAGAAAGAATAGCCACAGTAAAGGCAGATCAGAAGATGGCGCGCCGCTGTTACAACGAAAGTCTAAACCTCAGAGGCAGAGGAGAAGAGTTCCACACAATCGAGCTCGGTGGAGTTCGGAGGCGGGAGGAGCTCCGCCCACAACCTGAAGAAGAAATAGAGAAAATACAGATCGGGAACACCCCGGACCAAACAACCAACATCGGCACACTCCTAAAAGGGGACATAAAAGAATCACTCATACAGTTCCTATGCGACAACGCTGACCTTTTTGCGTGGAAGGCCGTAGACATGCCAGGCATAGATCCCAAACTAATGAGCCACAAGCTAGGAGTCTACCCAGGATCTCGGCCGGTACAACAAAGGCGCAGAAAGCTAGGACCAGATCGCTCTCAAGCAGTGGAAGAACAGGTACGAGCTCTACTGGAGGCAGGCTTCATAAGAGAAGTCAAATACCCGCTATGGCTTGCTAATGTTGTTTTGGTAAAAAAGTCAAATGGGAAGTGGAGAATGTGCACCGACTATACCGATCTCAACAAAGCTTGCCCGAAAGATCCTTATCCGTTCCCAAACATCGACGCACTGGTAGATGCCTCCTCCGAATACAAATACCTCTCCTTTATGGATGCATACTCGGGATATAACCAAATCCCAATGTACCCACCCGACCAAGAAAAAACCTCTTTCTTAACCCCAAAGGCAAATTACTGCTATATTGTTATGCCCTTCGGTCTCAAAAATGCGGGAGCCACTTACCAAAGATTAATGAACAAAGTTTTTTTGGATCATATCGAAAAGATCATGGAGGTCTACATAGACGACATGCTAGTGAAGAGGCAAAATGAAGAGATGTTATTATCCGACCTGACACAAGTATTCAACACCATAAGACGACGCAGCATGCGACTCAATCCCATGAAATGTACCTTCGCAGTAGAAGCTGGTAAATTTTTGGGTTTTATGATCACACAGAGAGGAATTGAGGCAAACCCGGACAAGTGCAGGGCCGTACTCGACATGAAAAGCCTGACTTGTATCAAAGAGGTACAACAACTCAACAGGCGGTTGGCCGCCTTGTCCAGATTCCTGGCTGGATCAGCAATAAGATCTCTCCCCTTCTACACCACTCTAAGGAAGGGAAAGGAGTTTGAATGGACAGCTGAATGCGAGCAAGCCTTCCAAGAATTCAAAAAATTTCTGGGACAGCCACCTATATTAAGTCGGCCACGGGAAGGGGAACCACTCATCTTGTACCTCGCAGTGGGAAATCGGGCAATAGCCTTAGCACTGGTCCGAGAAGACAGCAATGGGCAACAACCCATATACTTTATCAGCAAAGCATTACAAGGGTCCGAGCAGAACTACCAGAAAATAGAAAAGTTCGCTTACACTCTCATAATAACATCTCAATGGCTTTGCCCATATTTCCAGTCTCACACCATTAAAATTCGGACCAACCAGCCCATAAAAGGAATCTTACAGAAAACAGACTTGGTAGGCAAAATCTTGCAATGGGCAGTCGAGTTGTCCGAATTCGACCTTCAATACGAAGCTCGGATGGCCATTAAATCTCAATATCTGCCCGACTTCATTGCGAAATTTACGGACACACCAAAAATCCCCGCAGAATGGAATCTATACGTGGATGGCTCCTCAAATAAAATGGGAAGTGGCGCAGGCGTAATAATTGAAAGCGACCAGGGGACCCAGATCGAACTCTCCCTCAAATTCGGG
The DNA here is from genome assembly GCF_014773155.1 of Arachis stenosperma. Taxonomy (NCBI): domain Eukaryota; kingdom Viridiplantae; phylum Streptophyta; class Magnoliopsida; order Fabales; family Fabaceae; genus Arachis; species Arachis stenosperma. The sequence goes on from NC_080383.1 coordinate 58,871,734, forward strand.
TTCCCTGCCTCAAACAATCAAGCGGAATATGAGGCACTACTAGCTGGTTTGAAGCTGGCTAGGGAGGTCGGAGCTCAAAAACTTATCATCTTCAGTGACTCACAGGTAGTCACTTCACAAATAACAGGAAGCTACCAAGCCAAAGATCCCACTATGAAAAAGTACTTGGACAAAACTAGGGAACAGCTCGGACAACTCGGAGAGTATGAGATTCGACACATACCCCGAGAATAGAGTGCTCGGGCCGATGCACTCTCAAAACTAGCCAGCACCAAACCAGGAGGCAACAATAGAAGCCTTATCCAAGAAATTCTACAGAATCCATCAATCTCAGAAAAAGAAAAGGTCCTAGCCATAACAGGTTGCAATCAGGGATGGATGGCCCCCATGATTAATTACCTCACAACAGAAGCTGGTGCACGAAATTGAAAATCACAATTCTTCTCAACCTCGCACAACTAACCAGCAAGTGCACTGGGTCGTCCAAGTAATACCTTACGTGAGTAAGGGTCGAATCCCACAGAGATTGTTGGTTTGAAGCAAGCTTTGGTTATCTTATTATTCTTAGTCAAGATGCCAATAACAGTGTTTCTAAAGTTCAATTGTAAAAAGTAAAAGGGCATAAAATAAATACTTATTGTGCAATAATGGAGAATCTGTTGGAGTTTTGGAGAAGCTTTGTCATCTGAATTTCAACTTTTCTCTTGTACTCCTCTTCACACACGCAAGGCTCCTCCTATGGCAAGCTGTATGTAGGGTGTCACCGTTGTCAATGGCTACTTCCCATCCTCTCAGTGAAAATGGTCCAAATGCTCTGTCACAGCACAGCTAATCATCTGTTGGTTTTCGATCATGTCGGAATAAGATCCATTGATCCTTTTGCGTCTGTCACTACGCCCAACACTCGCGAGTTTAAAGTTCGTCACAGTCATCAAATCCCAAAATCCTACTCGGAATACCACAGACAAGGTTTAGCCTTTCCGGATCCTCATGAATGCTGCAAACAATTCTAGTTTATACCACGAAGATTCTGATTAAGGAATCTAAGAGATACTCATTCAATCTAATGTAGAACAGAGGTGGTTGTCAAGCACACGTTCATGGATTGAGGAAGGTGATGAGTGTCACGGATCATCACCTTCTTCATAGTGAAGCGCGAATGAACATCTTAGATAGGAACAAGCATGTTTGAATGGAAAACAGAAATAATTGCATTAATTCATCGAGACGCTGCAGAGCTCCTCACCCCCCAACAATGGAGTTTAGAGACTCATGCCGTCAAAGAGTATAAAATTCAGATCTAAAAAATGTCATGAGATACAAAATAAGTCTCTAAAAGTTGTTTAAATACTAAACTAGTAACCTAGGTTTAGTATTTAAATCCATTCCGAGTGCAGGGAGGTCAGAATCCAACAGCATCAGCAGTCCTTTTTCAGCCTGAATCAGATTTTAACTCAGCTCCTTCAATTTCAGCCAGAAAATACCTGAAATCATAGAAAAATACACAAAATCATAGTAAACTTCAGAAATATGAATTTTGCTCAAAAACTAATAAAAATATATTAAAAACTAACTAAAACACACTAAAATCTACATGAAATTACCCCCAAAAAGCGTATAAAATATCCGCTCATCAGAAGCCCTCCCTACAGATGAGAAAGAGGCAAAGAGGTTAAAACGGGAAGCACAATACTACACCATCATAAATAATACTTTATACAAAAGAGGGATTTCAACACCATTGCTAAAATGCGTGCCGACTTCAAACACTAAGGATATCCTAGAAGAAGTACATAGTGGCATTTGTGACAATCACCTCGGAGCGCAAGCACTCGCCAAAAAAGTACTTCGGGCAGAATTCTATTGGCCAACTCTACAAAAAGATGCCACAGAATTTGTAAGGACATGTTCCCCATGTCAAAAGCATGCTAACTTCCACACCGCTCCACCAGAGGAACTCATCAGCGTAACCCCACCTTGGCCATTCGCAAAATGGGGACTCGATCTCCTCGGACCTTTTCCTCAAGGATCAGGACAAGTCAAATTTCTCATAGTAGGAATAGACTACTTCACAAAATGGATCGAGGCAGAACCCCTAGCCAATGCCATAGCTCAAAGAAGTCAGAGATTCCTATATAGAAACATCGTCACAAGGTTCGGAGTTCCATACTCCATCACTACAGACAATGGTACCCAGTTCACAGACGCAGGCTTCAGAAAACTAGCGGCCGACCTGAATATAAAACAACAATTTACCTCTGTTGAGCACCCCCAAGCCAATGGGCAAGCTGAAGCTGCTAACAAAGTTATATTAGCAGGGTTAAAACAAAGATTACAGGAGGCAAAGGGAGCCTGGGCTGAAGAGCTCCCGCAAGTCCTATGGGCATATCGAACGACTCCACATTCCACGACAAAAGACTCACCTTTCCGATTAGCCTACGGAATGGAGGCAATGATCCCAAAGGAGGTCGAAGAAGGATCACCCAGAATAATCCATTTTAGCAAAAAAGCCAATTCCCAACTTCAAAGGGAAGAGCTCGACTTACTTCCAGAAATCCGAGAAAAAGCTTGGATAAGGGAAGAGGTGCTGAAACGACAAATGGCCTCCAGATACAACCGAAAAGTAATACAGCGGGCCTTTGCTGAAAACGACCTCATCCTAATCCGAAACGATATAGGAACAACTCGACCTGGAGAAGGAAAGCTGGCAGCAAACTGGAAAGGACCCTTCCGAGTCATAGAAGTACTGGGAAAGGGTTACTACAGGCTTTCCGAACTTGACGGGCGAGAGCTTCCTAGATCATGGCACGCCTGCAACCTAAGAAGGTACTATAGCTAGGGATGATAAAAGATCTTGGACAAGGCACACTCTTTTTCCTGAAAAAAACAAGGTTTTTTAACGAGGTGCCCCGCCAAGACCTACAAATCACCCGACTTAGGAAATTAACTCCTCATGTATATTTGCATTTTCTTTTAATAAAATTTGTTCAGATTCTCTACAAACGCTCAAGTCGTATTATTCTGAAAATATTCATCGCCCGTTTGTAAAGCTACAAATCGACAAAAAGTGAAAATCGAATTCACTGAGCGATCACGATAAAAACGAGGGCTAAAAACCCAAATTCTACAAAATCGGCAAAGATGAAAATAGAATAATGAAAGAAGTTATAGAAAGTGATCCATAAAAAGGACCTGACGAGGACCTAATAAAATGGATTGCTATAAAATAACTTAAAGACTGGCCGGCACAAAAAGTCGGACCAACCACAACAACCCAAGTTATAAGTAAAGCCCTAGAAAGAGGCCTGACCAGCCCTATAAAAGAGGATTACTATAACTTCGAAGAGCCTGACATGGCGAAGTCGGACTCCTACAAAAAAGTTACGAAAGATAATCGCTGAAAGAGACCTAAAACAAGGTCCAAAAAAGAGGATTATCAAGTAACTCGACAGGGCCCGACATGACAAAGTCGGCCCGGAAAGATAATCCCTGAAAGAGACCTAAAACAAGGTCTATAAAAGAGGATTATCAAGTAACTCGACAGGGCCTGATGTGACAAAGTCCGCCCAGAAAGATAAAGTTACAAAAGATAATCCCTGAAAGAGACCTAAAACAAAGTCCAAAAAAGAGGATTATTAAGTAACTCGACAGGGCCCGACGTGACAAAGTCGGCCCAGAAGGATAAAGTTACAAAAGATAATCCCTGAAAGAGACCTAAAACAAGGTCCAAAAAAGAGGATTATCAAGTAACTCGATAAGGCCCGACGTGACAAAGTCGGCCCGGAAAGATAAAGCTACAGAAATAACTCAAAAGAACCCGACATGACGAAGTCGGCACAAACGACAAAGAGTGATAAAGTAATCCCTAAAAGAGACTTGAACAAGGTCCAAGAAAGAGAATTACAGAAATAACTCGTAAAGAGCTCGACATGATGGCCACCCGAAAACCTCAAAAAGCAAATCCTAATAGAGACCTCACAAAAGGTCCAACCGAAATGGATTGCTAAAGATAACTTCGGGACAAAGAAAGAAGACCAACACATAAGGTGAATTCAGCCTTAACAGAAGTCGGGCTACAAACATAAAGCAAAAAAGGTCCAATCCAAACACAAGTCGCAGTAATGAACAAACTCAAGAAGCCATCAGAGTCAAGCCCAAGAGTTCGGAAACTATTTTGTTTAACGAAAATAAAGTTGCTAAACAAAGCAACTAAAGAAGTACCGAAGTCAGGAGCATGCTTTACAAAATAAAAAGTTCAAAAGCCCACAGGCCGGGCTACGCCAAAATATACCAAGGATAATTAAAGAGAACTCGGAAGTCCCTCCTTAGCGGCATCAACATGATGTGAAGGAGGACAAGCCTGGAGAGGCACCGCATCCACTGTCCCGTCGCCTCGACTCAAGATCTGACAATCAGGATCTGACTCAACTACGGTCGAGGGGACTGATGAGACCGGCATAGCAAAAGCTTTAAGAGAAGGCGCAGGAAGAGGCTCAACGTCATCATCAGGATCATCCGGGACAATCTTGTCATCCTTTACTACATTATCAGGACTAAAGAGAGTCAAATCGGCATCAGGGGCAATAATCCGGACCTGCTCCCTCAGGTTCTCATAGGCGGCAGTCACGCTGCCTACAAGGTGACCCTGGAGCTCGGCATAATCAACCCGAGAAGTTTCCAAGTCATCTCGGAGATGCACCAACTCCCTATAAGCTGAGACATAGCTATCCTTGTACTTCAATGCCATGTCCTCAGCCAACTTCAAGGAAGCTGCCAAAGCGATAGAGCTAGCCTTCTCACCCTCCAATTCCTTTTCTACCTTCGCCAACTTCACCTCCAACTCCTTCTTCAGACCCTTGATCCGATCAAACTCCGATTTAGCCTTTTCCATGAAGGATTTCGTAGCATGAATCGGGATACCCTGAGTAGTTCAGAAAATAGCCACACCTATATGTGCCATCTTCACACTATTTCTGGTGATGAAATCTAGGTGCTGAAGAAAGGACACATCATCCATGGAAAGCGCACCGTAAGGGGCAATTTGCTGTTCGACAAACTCAACAGCATCAAAATCCGGGGGCATCCAAGTTAAAGGGCTCAGATGTTTTCTGCTTTTTCGAGGAAGGAGCACCAGAAACAGCAGTAGAAGTTTATGGAGGATCTGCCAGGCGAACCCGAGGAGTAGGGATCATCCTCCTCGGCCTGGGAGAACTCGGCACGGGCGGTTTCATGATGGTTTGAGAAGACCTCTCCCCAGCCGCCTTGACCGAGATGTTTTGTGCAGCGGCTGCCTTCCTGGCTTTTTTGAAAGCCTTCATGGAGTCGTTGTTTTTCGACATTTCTGAAAAACAGAAAAGACAGAATCAACAAACAAAAGTCATGGATCACAGGGGTAAAATAGAATAAAATAACACGTCAGTCAATACCCAACACTTTTTGGACTAAAGATGGGTCCCCCAGAAATTTCTTAGTATCCAGATGCGGAGGCTCCCCCCAAATATCCTCCAATACACTCACAAAGGCCTGTTCGACCCCGTCCAATATATCTCAAGTATACCGAGACACCATGACATTCTTTTGCCACTCAAGAGGAAAAGCAGGTTCATCATTTTCATCAAGAAAAAAGGGGCGAACGCCCTCAACAGCTCGAACTTTAAAGAAATAGTTTTTAAAGTCCTTAAAGGACTCATCATACATGACAAAGACTTTATGCCCTTGAGCAGATCTAAAGGAAACCCAAGAAGCTTTCTTTTTTGAAGAGGCCCCAGGCTTGGCCGAAACAAAGAAATAGAGGAAAAGAGTTAGAGAAGGCTTGATGCCTAACTCTTGACACAGCAGCTGAAAAATTTTTATAAAACCCCATGAATTGGGATGAAGCTGTGATGGAACAATGTTACAAGACCACAACAAGTCGGTCTCAAAGGCGGAAAAGGAAAAGTAATGTCCAACAGACTAAAGAAGTATTCATAAGCATAAAAATAGGGACGCTCCCCCTCAACTGAAGTAGGAAAATAAACTCTCTCATTGGAATCAGGCGCTACCAGCTCGTAATTCCCTTCCTGGGCACTACTACCACAAACCCTATGGTGTTTTCACAACTCTCTACAGAAGTCAGAATCCACCACTGAAAGACATAGAAGAACCATGAAATCCACCCAATCGGCCATGCCCTCAGGGACTTGGGAAGATGTCTCAACAATATTCTTCCGAGAAGCCATAAGACCAACTAGTCCTACAATAAAGAAAAGAATATCAGATTACTAAAACACATTTCGGACAGCAGCAAAACAACTCGACTACACAACCCAGCACATTACAAACAACAAAAGGAGTCCCCAAGACTTACACTAAAAATTCTGGGGCACCATTTGGGGGCAGCCACAATACAAGAACCCAAGAAGATTTACAAGATTCACACCCTAGCAACAATCCTTCCCTTTCAAAACCAGAAACAATAATCGAAGCAGAAATCATCAAGAAAACATCGTCTTCATCAAAAGAGAAACTATCAACATAACCTAAAACCACTAAAGGAGCAACCTTTTTTCAAGCAGCGACAACATGCAAAACCCTAGAGACACTAAACGGAAGAGGACCAGGACACGTACATCACAGCGGCAGTCAAGCACAGCAATATGAAAAGATTCAAGCTTTCCAACATAGATGCAGGCAAAATTAAAACTTTATCACATTCCAAAAAGAAGCAGGGAAAAGAACCAACCTGAGGAAAAGGGGAAGCGCTGAAGAAAGTGAAGAAAGAAGGAAACCAAAATTGCACTCCAAGAGCAACACCAAACGATCGCCAAGCAAACGTTGCAGAAAGGAAATGAGAAAATCACAGAGAAAACAGAAAAGAGAGAAAGAAGGTTACAAAAAAGAGAAACCGTTTTTCAAAATGCGAAGTTTAAAAAATAAAATGACCCAGAGAAAGCGGAGCATTAAAATCCCATTAATGAGGGTGTTAAACCCTCGCACGTTTCCAAAGCTAGAGCGCTAAATGCAAAAACGCGCGCTTAAAGAAGCAGAAACATTCCACATTCAAAAGGGAACTATACAAAGATAAAGTCGACAAAATGCTCGAGTTCGGCTCCACCCGAGAAGGTTCGAAGTCCTAAAAACTAAGACTTTACCTCCAAAGGGAAACCGAGCTCGAGCAGGGGCACTGTTCATACCCTGGGTCGAGATGTCCGACGCGGAATGTTCTACAAACAAAGCGACCGACCTCTTCAGGTCAGGACAAACCGACCTCTTCTCAAAGAGCTCGGCCAAGTCACAGGAAAGCCCAATAAAGGGCCCAAATAGAAGAACACAACCCCAATCCAAAAGGCAGCCAAAGCCTATAGAGATAAGGGCGATTCCCATGAAAGATAAAAGATAAAGATAAAGATAAGATAACTAACTTATCTTATCTGCAAAGGTCACTCTACACCATGATAAATACACTGGAGCACCCAGGTATAACTCATATTCTGATTCTACTCAATACCTGCTTAAGACCCTTGCTAACTTAAGCATCGGAGTCCCTTGCAGTTACCCCCCCTCCGGGAACGTAGGATCAGCACCATCACCAAGTCGGATACAACAGCACCGACCAGCGCAGAAGATCTTGTCCGAGATCGACCCACAGTTTCAGGTAACTCTCGGAACACTTTCGTTATTATTATTAAATATAAATCTTAGTTAAGCATGATAATAACTTTAAACTGATAACAAATTCATTATATATTTTTAACACTAGTTGTTATTGTTATTGCTTTCGTTATTATTATTGCTTTTGTTATTATTATTTTTTGCACAAATTTATTAGTTTATCTAATTTATTAATTTGAATGTAGTTGTTATTATTATTATTGCTTTCGTTATGTGTGGTTCATTGTTTAGTAAAATAAATTAACGAAACTGGCTATTGTATGTTGTTTTGTCAGAAATTATTTTACATATGTAAAAAATGAGTGGTGCTTTACTTGAATATGGGTGTTTGAGATATTTTACAGAATTATGGATCTGTTAGAAAAGGGAGCTAACACGTAGGTAACGTGTTGACGTTTCCACCAAAGACACGAGCGCAACATGTCAATGCCAACCCAGTGTAACACCCTACCACACAGAGTCTTATGCTTAAGTCATAAAACACAAGTGGCGAGGCATTACGAGTTCTAAAATAAAATTTAATACGTATAGTATTGCAAAAATATTCATAACTAGGAGCCTTTGAAAAAAAGTGGGTAAATAAAAAAAACCAATAAATCAAAAAGCGCAACACTCAGATAGAGGATTAAGCTAGAGCGAAGAGGATTAAGCTAGGGCGAAGAGGTATACGAAAAAGTGACAAAATACATATATCAAGACTCGGGACTCGGCTTGTGAAGATAACTGGCCCGAGCATACAGTATATATACATATATAGTATGGAAATCTCAAGTGACAACCCAAAAGACAATATACAAACCCTGTTTCTCCAAAATAACCTCTAGGAGCGGGTACATACAAAATACGTATACATGAGAATATAAATATCTAACAAGTATATAAGATCAAAATAAAATCCCAAAAGCTAAGGATCTCTGACAAAAAGGAAGTCTCCAGCATGCCTCAGCGAGGAGCCTCACGTCCTGCATATGAAAATCACAAAATCCGCATGGGTGAGAACCGGAGGTTCTCAACATGGAAATAGTGCCCAAATATCTAACATGTAATGTCCTGGGAAAGCCGAAGGAAATCCTAGAACTTCTAGATTATGATTAAAGCATATAAACATGCTAAACCATGAAAAATGTAAATAGGCCACTATCTTAAGGATCTTCAGACTAACTAAGTATCCCTTTTCCAAATCCTACAAACCTCCCAACTGCCAACAGTAATTTAAATGCACGCACAAATATATCAAACAAAGAAATGCACAAGTAGGAAGCAGATAAGACAATTAAGCAAGTAGCAAGTAATGATGCAGTCAATTAGGCAATCCAGACATATCACATATAATGCATATGATGTATGCCTGTCCTAGTGGCTGATGAGTCTCATCTGTCGGTTATAAAGCCAACCCAACAAGTACTTGTAGCTAACCATTGGACTGTCCCTCTCTCGTGCATCCCAACTCAAGTTATCAAACATAATATATAATCCAACGCCCTCACTGGTGTATATTTACGAGGGCGAGCTCATCAAGAACTTTCATAGTGTCCGGCCACACTTATGACATAGGGTCGGCAGAGTATCGAGTCTACACCTGGAGCACGTGGTGGCTAGCCACTGCTTTCACCCAGGGACACACGTATCTCAGATAGGTGGAGTGCAACAAACACAATACTCAACAATCCATCATATATGCATTTAAATCACAGCCATACATTAGCATTTATCTCAGCCATCTGGCTTACAAGTCATAATTCATACTCAGCCATAATCATCATCATACATGGCCATTCGGCTTATATCATATCATATACAGCACTCCACTATCCTCCTCAACAACTCATATCATCATATATTCATTATACTCATCATAACATCCCTTTTCTTCACCCACAAGTTACCCTCTCCCCTAGCTTTCTCTCAATCGATAGCCATTTGATACCAATTTTGGATTTAAGGAATGAATTTGGGGGTTTATAAGTGTGAAATAACATCTCGGAAGGTTACGAGCTTGTTGGAAATGCGAAGAACTTGAAAACAAAAGCTTTAGAAAAGAACTGGGTCGTGTGCGTACGCATAGGGGTGTGCGTGCGCACGCCCAGGAATATTTTTAAACGTGTGCGTACGCATAAGTCTGTGCGTACGCACATAAAGTAAAATCTCTACAGTGGGGCACGCACACAACGCGTGCTAGTACCGCCACCAGTGCGACATTCCCAACGTGTGCGTGCGCACAAGCCTGTGTGTACGCACAGTTCGAAATCCTTCATTGGTTGTGTGTGCGCATGGGGGGTGCTAGCGCTGCCACCAGTAGCCCTGTCTCCACGTGTGCATACGCACGAGGCTGTGCGTGCGCACAGGACCCAATTTTCGCAGAGTGTGCGTGCGCACAGAAACCAGAAATCACAAATTCTGTAGAAGTTGCAGAATTCAGATTTTTAACCCAAACTTCCAATGATCATATCTCCTTCCACAAAATTCGGATTTTCACCAAATTTAAACCATTTTAAAGCTTATAAAATTATCTTTCCATTGATATAAAATGTCATCAAATTTCAAAAACAATTGCTCAAGATATGATTCGTTGAAGTTATAAACTCCCCTTTTTAAAACATACACGTACCATCTCATTCAAAAACCAGCCAAACTCAATGATTCAAAACCAAATACTTCCATCCACTCATCCAATCATCAACCCACCAATTTCACCATATTTAGCCAAATCTCATATCATAATCAACATTCCATAACTCAATTCAATATTCATTCTTTCTCTTTCTCAATTTCCAAAACAACAATCAATTTCATCAATCACCATATATCTTCACATATCAATGTCATATTCCAAAAATACTCTCATCAACAAGAGCTTCAACCTTTTCATCAACCAAACACATCAATCTATATATCCATCACAATCCAATTCATTCATATATCAACATGTCACAAGCCACTAAGTTCATACATTATCAACCAATACAACCACTCACAAATATTTCCATAATCATTCATACATAATCAAGTCAATCCAAATTATCCAACAATTACATCAACATTCCAAAGTCCTATCCTAGGGTCACTAGCCTACGTTTTCACAACCACATTACATTTTAGATACAGGAAACCAAAACCATACCTTGGCCGATTCCCGTTCCACCCAGAACACTCTCAAATTCAACCTCCAAGGTTTCCAAAGCCTTTCCAACAGATTTTTCCACACAAGGTTCCCTTCCAAACTTTCCAAAATCACCAATCAATCCCCAAAACACACATATATAATGCCTAAGTCACAATATCACATAAAAACACAATAGCTCAATCACTAAAACACAAAATTCCAAGTCTTTAGCTAGGGTTGAAAATCTCACCTTACCCAAGGATCTAGGAAGAAAGGACAAGCCTTCCCTTCAAGTTAATTTGATCCTATAATACAAAGGAGCTCAAAATCTCAACATTTATGCCCATGAAACTCAAAACTAGGGGATGGAGTTCGAAGAAGAATCTGCAACTTACCTCAAGATTGCTTGTGTAGGTTTTTTAGAGCTCAACGTCGCGGTCGCGTGGCTGCAAACGGTGCGTCAATCGGAGTTCCGGATCAAAAGATATGATCAATTGAAGTTGGAGCAAGGGTGTTGGAACTTCTCCTCTTTCCCTTGGTGTTCATCAGCATGTGTGTGTTGCTAAAGAGGAGAGAGAGTGCTGAGCTCTCTAATAAAAGAGGGCTTGGCTGGGCCATTGGGCCCATTTGGGTCTGGTTGGCCTGGTATGGCCCGTTCAGCCCAATCTCGGGCCGATTTTTTTAAAATTCGTGTCAAAATTCTCGTTTTAAATTTCTCTATTACATTAAACCATAAAAATCTCATTTTCTCACTTTCTAGAATATATTTTAATTTATGGGTTAATTAGCCATTAATTAACCGGGTTTTACACTCAGCATGCAAGCTGTGTCTAAGCCTAGTCCAGCCACGTGTCCAACTTCTGTCCAGCACACAAACTGCGTGTTGGTCTCGGCATTCCACGTGTCAGCATCCTGTGCAGTACGCAAGCTAAATGCTACCACGTATGGCGTCAAAAGAGGGAGGCCCTGCACCGAGAACAACAACCATTAATGTGGGACATTGGGGGTTGGCAGCGGATGTAGTATAAAATGGTGATGGTGTTGTCATAGTTTTTATTATTTGCTTTGAAAGTGAAAAAGGAGTGGTGTAGTTTGGAGTTTAGGAATGTTTTGAATTAGTTTTTAAGTTGAGAGTGGGATTAATATATTCATAATAGTACATGATTATACGTCTCTTGAGGATCATTTTATCAATTATCTGGGGCATCCTAATTATGTAAGTTTATTATTACTTATTAATTTATTAGTATTTACTTGATTAATGTTAATTTAATAGCTTGTATGATTATGATATAGTTTTGTTATTATTATTGCTTTCGTTATTATTATTAAATATAAATCTTAGTTAAACAAGATAATAAATCTAAATTGATAACAAATTTATTATATATTTTTAACACTAGTTGTTATTATTATTGCTTTCATTATTATTATTGCTTTTGTTATTATTATTTTAACACAAATTTATTAATTTATCTGATTTATTAATTTGAATGTAGTTGTTATTATTATTATTGCTTTCCTTATGTGTGGTTCATTGTATAGTAAAATAAATTATCAAAACTGGCTATTGTATGTTGTTTTGTCAGAAATTATTTTACATATGTAGAAATGAGTGATGCTTTACTTGAATATGGGTGTTTGAGATATTTTACAGAATTATGCATCTGTCAGAAAAAGGAGCTAACACGCAGGTAACATGTTGATCAACACGCAGGTAATGTGTTAACGTGTCCACCAAAGACACGAGCGCAACGTGTCAATGCCAACTCAGCATGCAGGCTGCGTGTAAGCCTGGTCCAACCACGTGTCCAACATCTGTGCAGCACGCAAACTGCGTGTTGCTCTCGGCCGTCCACGTGTCAGAATCCTACGCAGCACGCAAGCTAAGTGTTGCCACGTATGGCGTCACAAGAGGGAGGCCCTGCACCGAGAACTGCAATCATTAATGTGGGACATTGGGGGTTGGCAGCGGATGTAGTATAAAATGGTGGTGGGGTTGTAATAGTTTTCATGATTTGCTTTGAAAGTGACAAAGGAGTGGTGGAGCTTGGGATTAAGAAATATTTTGAATTAGTTTTTAAGTTGAGAGCGGGATTAATATATTCATAATGGCACATGATTATACGTCTCTTGAGGATCATTTTATCAATTATCTGGGGCATCCTAATTATGTAAGTTTATTATTATTTACTAATTTATTAGTATTTACTTGATTAATATTACTTTAATAGTTTGTATGATGATGATATAGTTTTGTTATTGGTATTGCTTTCGTTATTATTATTAAATATAAATCTTAGTTAAACAAGATAATAAATTTAAATTGATAACAAATTTATTATATATTTTTAACACTAGTTGTTATTATTATTATTGCTTTTGTTATTATTATTGTTTTTGTTATTATTATTTTTAACACAAATTTATTAATTTATCTGATTTATTAATTTGAATGTAGTTGTTATTATTATTATTGCTTTCTTTATGTGGTTCATTGTATAGTAAAATAAATTAATGAAACTGGCTATTGTATGTTGTTTTGTCAGAAATTATTTTACATATGTAGAAATGAGTTGTGCTATACTTGAATATGGTTGTTTGAGATATTTTACAGAATTATGGTTCTGTCAAAAAAGGAAATTAACACGTAGGTAATGTGTTGATCTGCACGCAAGTAACATGTTGACGTGTCCACCAAAGACACGAGGGCAACGTGTCAATGTCAACTCATCATGCAAGTTGTGTGTAGGCCTAGTCCAACCACGTGTTCAACATCTGTGCAGCACGCAAACCGCGTGTTGGTCTCGACCATCAACGTGTCAGCAACACGCGCAGCACGCAAGCTGCGTGTTGCCACGTGTCCAAAAGGGAGGCCTTGCACCGAGAATAGAAACCATTAATGTGAGACATTGGGGGTTGGCAGCGGATGTATTATAAAATGGTGGTGGGACTGTGATAGTTTTCATTATTTGCTTTGAGAGTGACAAAGGAGTGGTGGGGTTTGGGGTTTAGGAATATTTTGAATTAGTTTTAAAGTTGAGAGTGGGATTAATATATTTATAATGGTACGCGATTATACCTCTCTCGAAGATCATGTTATTAATTACCTAGGGATTCCTAATTATGTAAGTTTATTATTATTTATTAATTTATTAGTATCTACTTGATTAATATTAGTTTAATAATTTGTATGATTATGATATAGTTTTGTTATTGTTATTGCTTTCGTTATTATTATTAAATATAAATCTTAGTTAAACAAGATAATAAATTTAAACTGATAACAAATTTACTATATATTTTTAACACTAGTTGTTATTTTTATTGCTTTCGTTATTATTATTGCTTTTGTTATTATTATTTTTAAAACAAATTTATTAATTTCTCTAATTTATTAATTTGAATGTAGTTGTTATTATTATTATTGCTTTCGTTTTGTGTGGTTCATTATTTAGTAAAATAAATTAATGAAACTGGCTATTGTATGTTATTTTGTCAGAAATTATTTTACATATGTAGAAATGAGTGGTGCTTTACTTGAATATGGGTGTTTGAGATATTTTACAAAATTATGGATCTGTTAGAAAAGGGAGCTGACACACAGGAAACATGTTGAAGTCTCCACCAAAGACACGAGCGCAACGTGTCAATGAAAACTCAGCATGTAGGTTGCGTGTAAGCCTGGTCCAGCCACGTGTTCAACATCTGTGCGGCACGCAAACTGCGTGTTGGTCTCGGCCATCCACGTGTCAGCATCCTATACCACACGCAAGTTGCGTGTTGCCACGTGTTGCATCCCAAGAGGGAGGCCCTGCACCGAGAACAACAACCATTAATATGGGACGTTGGGGGTTCGCAACAAACGTATTATAAAATGGTGGTGGGACTATGATAGTTTTCATTATTTGCTTTGAAAGTGACAAATGAGTGGTGGGGCTTGGGGTTTAAGAATGTTTTGAATTAGTGTTAAAGTTGAGAATGGGATTAATATATTTATAATGGTACGTGATTATACGTCTCTTGAAGATCATGTTATCAATTATCTGGGGCATCCTAATTATGTAAGTTTATTATTATTTATTAATTTATTAGTATTTACTTGATTAATACTAGTTTAATAGTTTGTATGATTATGATATAGTTTTGTTATTGTTATTGCTTTCGTTATTATTATTAAATATAAATCTTAGTTAAGCAAGATAATAAATTTAAACTGATTACAAATTTATTATATATTTTTTACACTAGTTGTTATTATTATTGCTTTCGTTATTATTATTGCTTTTGTTATTATTATTTTTAACACAAATTTATTAGTTTATCTAATTTATTAATTTGAATGTATTTGTTATTATTATTATTATTGCTTTCGTTATATTTGGTTCATTGTTTAGTAAAATAAATTAACGAAACTAGCTATTGTATGTTGTGGTCAGAAATTATTTTACATGTAGAAATGAGTGGTGCTTTACTTGAATATGGGTGTTTGAGATATTTTACAGAATTATGGATCTGTCAGAAAAGGGAGCTAACACGTAGGTAACGTGTTGATCAACACGTTGGTAACGTGTTGACATATCCACCAAAAATATGAGCACGTGTAAATGCCAACTCAACAGGCAGGCTACGTGTAAGCCTGGTCCAGCCACGTGTCCAACATCTGTGCAGCACGCAAACTGCGTGTTGGCCTCGGCCGTCCACGTGTTAGCATCCTGCGCAGCATGTAAGCTAAGTGTTGCCACGTGTGGCGTCACAAGAGGGAGGCCCTGCACCAAGTACAACAACCATTAATGTGGGACATTGGGGGTTGGCAGGGG
Source organism: Arachis stenosperma (assembly GCF_014773155.1). Lineage (NCBI taxonomy): Eukaryota > Viridiplantae > Streptophyta > Magnoliopsida > Fabales > Fabaceae > Arachis > Arachis stenosperma. The sequence continues at coordinate 58,887,307 of NC_080383.1, forward strand.
ATGTAATATAAAATGGTGGTGGGGTTGTAATAGTTTTCATTATTTGCTTTGAAAGTGACAATGGAGTGGGGGGGGGTTTGGGATTTAGAAATGTTTTGAATTAGTTTTTAAGTTGAGAGCGGGATTAATATATTCATAATGGCACATGATTATACGTCTCTTGAGGATCATTTTATCAATTATCCGGGGCATCCTAATTATGTAAGTTTATTATTATTTATTAATTTATTAGTATTTACTTGATTAATATTAGTTTAATAGTTTGTATGATTATGATATAGTTTTGTTATTGTTATTGCTTTCATTATTATTATTAAATATAAATCTTAGTTAAACAAGATAATAAATTTAAAATAATAACAAATTTATTATATACTTTTAACATTAGTTGTTATTATTATTGCTTTCATTATTATTATTGCTTTTGTTGTTATTATTTTTAACATAAATTTATTAATTTATCTAATTTATTAATTTGAATGTAGTTGTTATTATTATTATTGCTTTCTTTATGTGTGGTTCATTGTTTAGTAAAATAAATTAATGAAATTGGCTATTGTGTGTTATTTTGTTAGACATTATTTTACATATGGAGAAATGAGTGGTGCTTTACTTGAATATGGGTGTTTGTGGTATTTTACAGAATTATAGATCTGTCAAAAAGGGAGCTAACACGCAGGTAACGTGTTGACGTGTCCACCAAAGACATGAGCACAACGAGTCAATGCCAACTCAGCATGCAAGCTGCGTGTAAACCTGGTCTAGAGACGTGTCCAATATCCATGCAGCACGCAAACTGCGTGTTGGTCTGACCGTCTACGTGTCAGCATACTGCACAGCACGCAAGCTGCATGTTGATCTCGGCTGTCCACGTGTCTCGTCACAAAAGAGCACCGCACCGGGAGCAGCAGCCATTAATGTGGGATGTTGGGAATGGCAATGTATTATAAAATGGTGGTGGTGTTGTGATAGTTTTCATTATTTGCTTTGAGAGTGACAAAGAAGTGGTGGAGTTTAGAGTTTAAGTTTGTTTTGAATTAGTTTTAATTGAGAGTGGGATTAATATATTTATCATGGTACGTGATTATATGTCTCTTGAACATCATGTTATCAATTATCTGAGGAATCCTAATTAGGTAAGTTTACAATTTTTTATTAATTTATTATTTTTTAATTGATTAATATTAGTTTAATAGTTTGTATGATTATGATATAGTTTTATTATTGTTATTGCTATCATTAGTATTATTATTAAATATAAATCTTAGTTAAACAAGATAATAAATTTAGACTGATACAAATTTACTATATATTTTTAACACTAGTTGTGATTATTATTACTTTCGTTATTATTATTGCTTTGTTACTATTATTTTTAACACAAATTTATTAATCTATCTAATTTGTTAATTTGAATGTAGTTGTTATTAGTATTATTGCTTTCGTTATGTGTGATTCGTTGTTTAGTAAAATAAATTAATGAAACTGGTTATTGTATGTTGCTTTTGTAGAAATTATTTTACATATGGAGAAATGAGTTGTACTTTACTTGAATATGGGTGTTTGAGGTATTTTACAAATTTATAGATCTGTCATAAAAGGGAGCTAACACACAGGTAACGTGTTGATCAACACACAAGTAACGTGTTGACGTGTCCACCAAAGACATGAGCGCAACGTGTCAATGCATACTTAGCACGCAGGCTGCGTGTAAGTCTAGTCCAGCCATGTGTCCAACATCCGTGCAGCACGCAAGCTGCGTGTTGGTATCGGCTGTCCTTGTGTCAGCATCCTACGCAGCACACAAGCTGCGTGTTGATCTTAGTCATCCACGTGTTGCATCGCAAGAGACAGGCCCCTTACCGGGAATTGCAGCCATTAATGTGGGACGTTAGGGGATGGCAGCAGATGTATTATAAAATGGTGATGGGACTGTAATAGTTTTCATTATTTGCTTTGAGAGTGACAAAGGAGTGGTGGTGTTTGGGGTTTAGATATGTTTTGAATTAGTTTTAAAGTTGAGAGTGGGATTAATATATTTATAATGGTACGTGATTATACGTCTCTTGAAAATCATGTTATCAATTATCTGGGGCATCCTAATTATGTAATTTTATTATTTTTTATTAATTTATTAGTATTTACTTGATTAATATTAGTTTAATAGTTTGTATGATTATGATATAGTTTTGTTATTGTTATTGCTTTCATTATTATTATTAAATATAAATCTTAGTTAAACAAGATAATAAAATTAGACTGATAACTAATTTATTATATATTTTTAACAATAGTTGTTATTATTATTGCTTTCGTTATTATTGTTTTTAACACAAATTTATTAATTTATCTAATTTATTAATTTGAATGTAGTTATTATTATTATTATTGCTTTCGTTATGTGTGGTTCATTGTTTAAAAAAATAAATTAATGAAACTGGCTATCATATGTTGTTTTGTGTTTTAATAGTTTTGTTGTTTTATTTTATGATTTAATTAAGAGAATGACGTTATGTAAATAATAAAAAATTAATTTTTTTGTTATTTATTAAATTAATTTTTTTTTGTTGAACTTTACCAGGCTTATAGAAATCTTTTGCGTTGTAAGGTTGCCCCGCCAGAAGCGTGGTATCCGGCAGTTGAGAAAGCCTTACGAACCACCGGGTTTTACCAGCTCTCGCGAGTTGGAGTGATGAGAGGGCATTCTGCGATGCTAATTGCTCTTGTGGAAAGGTGGCGACCGGAGACACATACTTTTATCATGCCAGTGGGTGTGGTTACAGTTACACTGGAGGACGTGTTACACTTATTCGGCCTACCGATCGATGAGAGGTTGTGACTGGTTGGATCGATAGTAGTCACGACTTCTTGGTCACCCAAAGTCTCGCGATTTTTGGCATCGAACCCCAAGTGAACAGTTCCTCGAAGAGCTACATAAATCTTTCATGGATTCGCCATATTAGAGACACATAGCCTTTGGACACATGGGAGTCAGTTATGCGCTATGTTAGGTGTCACATCTTCTATCTGCTGGGTACCACTCCTTTTCTGGATAAGTCGACGGCATATTTACAGGTGAAGTATCTACCATTGCTCTAGAATTTTTATCTGATCGCCAATTATAGTTGGGGTTCAGCTTGTCTCACTCACCTTTACAAGTCACTGTGTCGTGCATCACAGTACGATTGTAAGGAGATGGATGGGCCACTAGACTTGTTGTTTGCTTAGGCATGGGAGCGTATGCCGTGGCTTGTGCCCATTCCCCGAGCCCAGCTTGCACCGACTGAGATACCGGTGGCACACAGGTATACGTCATTATTTTATAGGAATTTAAGTTGTATATTATTTATTGGCAAGATGTATTTCAAACTATGTGAATAATGTTGTATGTTGCAGATGGAGTCATTATCCACGACCACGAAAATGGATGGCTAGGACTCAGGCTTCCATTAGGCACGCAATCGACATTATGGAAGAGGTGAGTATGGGTTTTGAGGAATTTTGTTATAATTAACAGTATTATTAATAATCTAATGCCCATCGTTGTATTTTGCAATTTATATTCCGGCCGTTTGTCGGCATCGTCATTCCTGCAGACCTACACGCACAACTTGATGTCTGTGACACGATGGAATGGTTGGTGTCATTTGAGTGTGTCGAATGGCATCCTGTGGACCGAGTAGTTCGTCAGTACGGATATGCACAGTCCCCCCCTCTAGCAATACAAGCCGTACCAGTTGAGACACATTGCTATACTCTCTGGGGAGTACAGCATCATGACTGGCGTGGAATTCATGACGAATGGATACAACAATGGGGAAACCGCCGCAACGGTCGTCTACGAGATCGGGGTCTACAGCCAATTGTCGACTTCACCTTGTTTTCAGATTACTGGAATTGGTACATTGGATCATACGGGATGTACCTGAGGTCGTCAAAATTCATTCATCAGCCCCCATCACATTATCCACAGCAGCAGCCACCTCAGCAAGCACCACCTTAGTTGCCACCACCTCCGCAGCCACCACCTTATGCAATGTTTCAGCTATTTTCTTATCATCGCCCACAACCATCTCTTGGACAGTCAAGCCATCACGGATCACATCATAGACATCACATCCATCACAGCAGTCTTGAATTCGGGCTCGCAGACATTCCCCCATTCTTTCCAGCATAACCATCACTGGGGGACTACGATATCATCCGTCGATTCCTTCATGGCGGAGCTCATGGTCTTGATAATGCTTACATCCCAACCATCCCATCACAGCAATCCTCGTAGTCCCATGGTGTACGAAATTGCAATCACACTTTTGCAATCCCGCACAACTAACCAGCAAGTATACTGGGTCGTCCAAGTAATACCTTAGGTGAGTAAGGGTCGATCCCACGGAGATTGTCGGCTTGAAGCAAGCTGTGGTTATCTTGTAACTCTTAGTCAGGATATCAATAATTATCAGGGTTGATTGTAAAAAGCGAAAGAACATGAAATAAGTACTTGTTTTGCAGTAATGGGAAACAGGTTGAGGTTTTGGAGATGCTCTGTCTTCTGAACCTCTGCTTTCCTACTGTCTTCTTCTTCAAACACGCAAGGCTCCTTCCATGGCAAGCTGTATGTAGGGTTTCACCATTGTCAATGGCTACCTCCCATCCTCTCAGTGAAAATGTTCAACGCGCTCTGTCACAGCACGGCTAATCATCTGTCGGTTCTCAATCGGGTTGGAATAGAATCCAGTGATTCTTTTGCGTCTGTCACTAACGCCCAGCCCTCAGGAGTTTGAAGCTCGTCACAGTCATTCAATCCTTGAATCCTACTCAGAATACCACAGACAAGGTTTAGACCTTCCGGATTCTCTTGAATGCCGCCATCAATTCTAGCTTATACCACGAGGATTCTGGTTAAGGAATCCAAGAGATATCTACTCAATCTAAGGTAGAACGGAGGTGGTTGTCAGGCACACGTTCATAGTTGAGAATGATGATGAGTGTCACGGATCATCACATTCATCAGGTTTAAGAACAAGTGATATCTTAGAATGGAAGCAAGCATGATTGAATGAAAAACAGTAGTAATTGCATTAATCCATCAAGACACAGCAGAGCTCCTCACCCCCAACCATGGGGTTTAGAGACTCATGCTGTAGAAGATACAATGAGAAACGTGTAAAGTGTCATGAGGTGTAGATACAATGTCAAAAGATCCTATTAATAGTGAACTAGTAACCTAGGGTATACATAAATGAGTAAATGACGTAAAAATCCACTTCCGGGGTCCACTTAGTGTGTGCTTGGGCTGAGCATTGAAGCTTTCATGTGTAGAGACTTTTTCTGGAGTTAAACGCCAGCTTTTATGCCAGTTTGGACGTTTAACTCCAATTTTTATGCTAGTTCCGGCGTTAAACGCTGGGAATTCTGAAGGTGATTTGCAACGCCGGTTTGGGCCATCAAATCTCGAGCAAAGTATGAACTATTATACATTGCTGGAAAGCCCAGGATGTCTACTTTCCAACGCCGTTGAGAGCGCGCCAATTAGGCTTCTGTAGCTCCAGAAAATCCACTTCGAGTGCTGGGAGGTCAGAATCCAACAGCATCTGCAGTCCTTTTCAGCCTCTGAATCAGATTTTTGCTCAGGACACTCAATTTCAACCAAAAAATACCTGAAATCATAGAAAAACACACAAACTCATAGTAAAGTCCAGAAAAGTGAATTTTAACTAAAAACTAATAAAAATATAATAAAAACTAACTAAAATATACTAAAAACATACTAAAAACAATGCCAAAAGGCGTATAAATTATCCGCTCATCACAACACCAAACTTAAATTGTTGCTTGTCCCCAAGCAACCAAAAATTAAAATAGAATAAAAAGAAGAGAATATACTATAGACTCCAAAATATCAAAGAAACTTAGCTCCAATTAGATGAGCGGGACTAGTAGCTTTTTGCTTCTGAACAGTTTTGGCATCTCACTTTATCCTTTGAAGTTTAGAATGATTGGCATCCATAGAAACTCAGAACTCAGATAGTGTTATTGATTCTCCTAGTTAAGTATGATGATTCTTAAACATAGCTATTTTATGAGTCTTGGCCGTGGCCCAAAGCACTCTGTCTTCCAGTATTACCACCGGATACATACATGCCACAGACACATAATTAAGTGAACCTTTTCAGATTGTGACTCAACTTTGCTAGAGTCCCCAATTAGAGGTGTCCAGGGTTCTTAAGCACACTCTTTTTGCCTTGGATCACAACTTTATTTCTTTGTTTTTCTTTTTCTCTTTCTTTTCTTTTTCTTTTTCTCTTTCTTTTCTTTTTTTTCGTTTTTTTTTTGTATTCACTACTTTTTCTTGCTTCAAGAATCAATTTGATGATTTTTCAGATCCTCAATAACAGTTCTCCTTTTCCATCATTCTTTCAAGAGCCAACAATTTTAACATTCTTAAAACAACAAACTCAAAAGACATATACACTGTTCAAGCATTCATTCAGAAAACAAAAAGTATTGTCACCACATCAAACTAATTCAACTAGTTTCAAAGATGAATTCAAAATCATGTACTTCTTGTTCTTTTGTGATTAAAGCATTTTTCATTTAAGAGAGGTGATGGATTCATAGAACATTCATAGCTTTAATACATGAACTTTAAATTTTATTAATCATGAATTAAGAACAAGACTCAGAAATAGATATAAGATAAGACTAATAGTAATAGAAAACAAAAATTTAAATAGGCTCCTAATGATAGAGGTTATCACAGAGTTAGGACTCAACAACCTTGATTTTGAGAAGTGGATGCTCCCTCAATTTCAGGGGAGAGCTTTTGGCGTTTCAACTCTTGAAGTTCATGCCTCTGCATATGTCCTCTAGAACTTGATCCAACCCCTTATCTGCTCTCACTATTCTCCTATTAAAGGATTCAGGATCATCTTGCAGTTGAGAAAATTTGAAGACCTCTCTTATTTTGTCCAGATGGAAGTAAATAACTTTCCCTCTGACCATGGTTCTATAAGTATGGAAAGCAGTTCCAGTCATTCTCTGCTTATCTGTCAGCCACAGATTTGAGTAGAATTCCTGAACCATATTTCTTCCAACCTTTATCTCAGCATTGATTAGAACTTCCCATCCTCTGTTTCGAATTTGCTCTTGGATCTCCGGATATTCATCTTCTTTTATATCGAATTTGACTTCCGGGATCACTGACCTCAGACCCATTATTTTGTGATAATGGTCTTCATGTTCTTTGGTTAAGAACTTCTCTTGATTCCAAAGACTCTTTGGATTATTCTCTTTCTTGCCTCTTAAATTGGTTTGTTTTCCCTTAGGAGCCATGATCTTGATGAATCTTAGCTTAGTGATCACGGAAAAGCACACCAAACTTAGAGGTTTGCTTGCCCCCAAGCAAAAGAAAGGAAAGAGGGGAGAGAAGAGGAGAGCAAATTCAAATGGTGGGGAGAAAGGGGTGGCCGAACATATATTTATAAGGGAGGAGGAGAGATTTCAAAAATTTTGAAGGAGATTTGAGAAGATATGGAAAGAATTTGAGAAATATTTGAGTTTTTGAAGAAGATTTAGGAAGGATTTGAGAGAGATTTGAAAAATGATTTTAATTTTTGAAAATTTGAAGGTGAATGATGAAAGTTTGAAATGTGTTTATGTAGAAAATTATGGATCAAAAAAGGAAAGTTTGAAAAAATTTTAATCAGAAAGAAAAATCTCTGTCCCCCACCTTTCTGGCGTTTAACGCCCAGAATGGCATCCATTCTGGCGTTTAACACCCAATTGTTGGCCATTGTGGGCGTTTAACGCCCAGGTACCTGGCTGGGCATTAAACGCCAGAATTCCCTTCATCACTGGGCGTTTTGCTAAACGCTCAGGATGCTACACACCTGGCGTTAAACACCCAGAATGGTGCCCATTCTGGCGTTTAACGCCCAAAATGGCACCTTTACTGGCATTAAACGCCCAGAATGGTGCCCATTCTGGCGTTTAACGCCCAAAGTACCCTTTATTGGCGTTTTTTCGCCAGCAAGCTCTTTTTCTCTGCTTTTTGCACTGAATCCTTCTGTAACTCTGTGACTTCCTTCAATTTTGATATTTGCCCTTTGAGAATATGGATTGAACCTTGATTAAACAAAACAGATAACCTGCTAATGACTGGGTTGCCTCCCAGCAAGTGCTTCTTTATTGTCTTTAGCTGGACCTTCACTGAGAATCACTCAAGTCTCAATTTTGAGCATTCTTGCTCAAAATTGCTTTCAAGATAATGCTTGATCCTCTGTCCATTAACAATGAACTTCTTGTCAGAATCAGTATCCTGAAGCTCAACATATCCATATGGTGATACTCTTGTAATCACATACGGACCCCTCCAGCGGGATTTAAGTTTTCCTGGGAACAATCTGAGCCTAGAGTTGAAGAGCATAACTTTTTGTCCTGGCTCAAAGACTCTGAATGACAACTTCTTGTCATGCCACTTCTTTGCCTTTTCCTTATAAATTTTAGCATTTTCAAAGGCACTGAGTCTAAATTCATCTAGCTTATTTAGCTGGAGCAATCTTTTTTCACCAGCTAACTTAGCATCCAGGTTTAGGAATCTGGTTGCCCAGTAGGCTTTATGTTCCAATTCCACGGGCAGATGACAGGCCTTGCCATACACAAGTTGGTATGGAGAGGTTCCTATTGGAGTCTTGAATGCTGTTCTGTATGCCCACAGAGCATCATCCAAGCTCTTTGCCCAATCCTTTCTAAGGACAATTACAGTCCGTTCTAAGATTCTTTTTAGCTCTCTGTTAGAGACTTCAGCTTGCCCATTTGTCTATGGATGATACGGGGTTGCCACTTTGTGGCTAATTCCATATCAGACCATAGCAGAGTACAGCTGTTTATTGCAGAAATATGTACCCCCATCGCTGATTAGGACTCTGGGAACACCAAATCTGCTGAAGATGTGTTTCTGGAGGAATTTCAGCACGGTCTTAGTATCATTAGTGGGTGTAGCAATTGCTTCTACCCACTTAGATACATAGTCCACTGCCACCAGAATGTAAGTGTTTGAGTATGATGGTGGGAACGGACCCATGAAGTCAATCCCCCATACATCAAACAGTTCAATCTTTAAGATCCCTTGTTGAGGCATGGCGTATCCATGAGGTAAGTTACCAGCTCTTTGGCAGCTGTCACAGTTACGCACAAACTCTCGGGCATCTCTATAGAGAGTAGGCTAGTATAAGCCACATTGGAGGACCTTAGTGGCTGTTCGCTCACTTCCAAAATGTCCCCCATACTGTGATCCATGGCAGTGCCATAGGATCCTTTGTGCTTCCTCTCTGGGTACACATCTGTGGATCATTCCGTCTGCACATCTCTTAAAGAGATATGGCTCATCCCATAGGTAGTACTTGGCATCTGAAATTAATTTCTTTCTTTGCACCCTGCTGTACTCCTGGGGTATGAACCTCACAGCTTTGTAATTTGCAATATCTGCAAACCATGGAGCTTCCTGAATGGCAAAGAGTTGCTCATCTGGGAAGGTCTCAGAGATCTCAGTAGAAGGGAGGGACACCCCAGCTACTAGTTCTATTCGGGACAGATGATCAGCTACTTGGTTCTCTGCCCCTTTTCTGTCTCTTATTTCTATATCAAACTCTTGCAGAAGCAACACTCATCTTATGAGCCTGGGTTTTGAATCCTGCTTTGTGAGTAAGTACTTGAGAGTAGCATGGTCAGTGTACACAATCACCTTTGATCCTACTAGATAGGATCTAAACTTGTCAATGGCATAGACCACTGCAAGTAACTCTTTTTCTGTGGTTGTGTAATTCTTCTATGCATCATTTAGAACACGACTGGCATAATAAATGACATGCAGAAGCTTGTTATGCCTCTGTCCCAACACTGCACCAATGGCATGGTCACTAGCATCACACATTAGTTCGAATGGCAATGTCCAGTCTGGTGCAGAGATGACTGGTGCTGTGACCAGCTTAGCTTTCAGGGTCTCAAATGCCTACAGACATTGTGTGTCAAACACAAATGGTGTGTCAGCAGCTAGCAGTTGCTCAGAGGTTTTGCAATTTTCGAAAAATCCTTTATAAACCTTCTGTAGAATCCTGCATGCCCCAGAAAGCTTCTGATTGCCTTAACATTGGCAGGTGGTGGTAATTTTTCAATTACCTCTACCTTGGCCTTATCCACCTCTATTCCCTTGCTTGAAATTTTGTGCCCAAGGACAATTCCTTCAGTCACCCTAAAGTGACATTTCTCCCAATTTAAAACCAGGTTAGTCTCTTGGCACCTTTTCAGGACAAATGCTAGATGGTTAAGACAGGAGCTGAATGAGTCTCCATATACTGAGAAGTCATCCATGAAGACTTCCAGGAATTTCTCCACCATATCAGAGAAGATGGATAGCATGCATCTCTGAAAGGTTGCCGGAGCATTACACAGACCAAAAGGCATCCTCCTGTAGGCAAACACGCCAGAAGGGCAAGTAAATGCTGTTTTCTCTTGGTCTTGAGGATCTACTGCAATTTGGTTGTAACCTGAGTAGCCATCCAAAAAGCAGTAATAATCATGACTAGCTAGTCTTTCTAGCATTTGGTCTATGAATGGTAAAGGAAAATGATCCTTTCTGGTGGCTGTATTGAGCCTTCTGTAGTCAATACACATACGCCACCCTGTGACTGTTCTTGTAGGAACCAATTCATTTTTTTTCATTATGAACTACTGTCATGCCTCCCTTCTTGGGGACAACTTGGACAGGGCTCACCAGGGGCTATCAGAAATAGGATAAATAATCCCAGCCTCTAGTAATTTAGTGACCTCTTTCTGCACCACCTCCTTCATGGCTGGATTTAGCCGCCTTTGTGGTTGGACCACTAGTTTGGCATTATCCTCCAATAGGATCTTGTGCATGCATCTTGCTGGGCTAATGCCCTTAAGATCACTTATGGACCACCCAAGAGCTGTCTGGTGTGTCCTTAGCACTTGAATCAGTGCTTCCTCTTCCTGTGGATTTAAAGCAGAGCTTATGATCACTGGAAAAGTGTCACCCTCTCCCAGAAATGCATACTTCAGGGATGGTGGTAGTGGTTTGAGTTCAGGTTTGGGAGGCTTATCCTCCTCCTGAGGAACTTTCAAAAATTCTTTTGTTTCCTCTGGTTCTTCCTAGTCAGGCTGAACATCCTTGAAGATGTCCTCTAACTCTGATTCTTGACTTTCAGTCATATTGATCTCTTCCACCAAAGAGTCAATAATGTCAGCGCCCATGCAGTGAATTGGTGTGTCTAGATGCTGCATAGCTTTTACAGCATTCAACTTGAACTCATCCTCATTGACTCTCAGGGTTACTTCCCCTTTTTGTACATCAATGAGAGTTCGTCCAGTTGCTAGGAAAGGTCTTCCTAGAATGAGAGTTGCACTCTTGTGCTCCTCCATTTCCAGCACTACAAAGTCAGTTGGAAAGGCGAATGGCCCAACCTTGACAATCATGTCCTCAATTATGCCTGATGGATATTTAATGGAGCCATCAGCAAGTTGGAGGCATATCCGGGTTGGTTTGACTTCTTCAGTCAACCCAAGCTTTCTGATAGTGGATGCAGGTATTAGATTGATGCTTGCTCCAAGGTCACACAAGGCTGTCTTGGTGCAAGCACCTTCTAATGTGCATGGTATCATAAAGCTTCCTGGATCTTGAAGCTTTTCTGGTAAGCTTTTCAGAATGACTGCACTGCATTCTTCAGTGAGAAATACTTTTTCAGTTTCTCTCCAATCATTCTTATGACTTAAGATCTCTTTCATGAACTTAGCATAAGAAGGTATTTGCTCAAGTGCTTCTGCAAACGGAATCTTTATTTCAAGAGTCCTTAGATAGTCTGCAAAGCGGGCAAATTGCTTATCCTGCTCCGCTTGGCGGAGTTTCTGAGGATAAAGCATCTTGGCTTTATATTCTTCAACCTTAGTTGCTGCAGGTTTATTCCTTACAAAAGTGGTTCGAGAAGCCTTCTTAGAGGGGTTACTATCAGCACTCTTGGGTGTCTGATTCCCCATTGGCGTTTGAACGCCAGGATTGGGTGAAAAATGGGCGTTTAACGCCAACTTTTCCCCCTTTTCTGGCGTTTGAACGCCAGAACTGGGCAGGGAATGGGCGTTTAACGCCAGCTTTCCCCCCTTTTCTGGCGTTTGAACGCCAAGAGTATTCCTCTCTGGGCTCTTACTGTCCTCAGAGGGATTTTGGATAGTGGTTTGGCTATCCTCTGTCAATTGTTCCTTTATTGGCTTTTTGCTACTTTGAGCAGTGTTATTCAATGTCTTCCCACTCCTCAGTTGAACTGCTTAACATTCTTCTGTTATCTGTTTAGATAGCTGCTGTTTTACCTTATTCAACTGTGATTCTATGTTCTTGTTAGCAATTTTAGTTTCTTGGAGCATCTCTTTAAATTCTGCTAACTGTTTTGTCATCAGGTGTAATTGCTGATTAAGCTCAATCATTTGTTCTTGAGGATTAGGATCAGTGGCTACTGCCATAACTTCTTCTTTTGTGGAGAACTCATTGCTAGAGTACAAATGTTGATTTCTAGCAACAGTATCTATAAGCTCTTGAGCCTCCTCAATCGTCTTCCTCATATGTATAGATCCACCTGCTGAGTGGTCTAGAGACATCTGAGCTTTTTCTGTAAGCCCATAGTAGAAGATGTCTAACTGTACCCACTCTGAAAACATTTCAGAGGGGCATTTTCTTAGCATACCTATATACCTCTCCCAGGCATTATAAAGGGATTCATTATCCTCTTGTTTAAAGCCTTGGATGTCCAGCCTTAGCTGTGTCATCCTTTTTGGAGGGTAAAATTGATTCAGGATTTTGTCTGATAACTGTTTCCATGTCTTTATGCTTGCTGTAGGTTGGTTATTCAACCACCTTTTAGCTTGATCTTTTACAGCAAATGGAAACAGTAATAATCTATAGACATCTTGATCCACCTTTTTATCACGTACTGTGTCAGCAAGTTGTAAGAATTGTGCCAGAAACTCAGTAGGTTCTTCCTGTGGAAGACCGGAATACTGACAATTTTGCTACACCATGATAATGAGTTGAGGATTTAGCTCAAAGCTGCTTGCTTTGATGGGAGGTATACAGATGCTACTCCCATATGCAGCTGTAATGGGGTTAGCATATGACCCCAGAGTCCTTCTGGACTGCTCAATTCCACTTAGGTCCATGATGGAGAAAGGGAATATAATATGGATTCACAAGTAAAGTAAATTTTTTTTTTTAAAAAGTGACCGAAAAAATAAAATAAAATAAATGGAAAATAAAATAAAATTTCGAAAACTAAAAGAAAATAAGATCAAAGCAAATTGAAAACTAAATCAATTAATTAATAAAAAAGATTTTGGAATTAGCAATTGAAAAGATATGATTGAAAATTATTTTGAAAAAGATTTGATTTTTGAAAAGAGGAAAGCGAAAAACAACAAAATGACACCAAAATTAAAATTTTTAGAAAATTAAACACAAATTTCAAAAATTTTAAAGGAAAACACAAAGAAGACACTAAACTTAGAATTTTTAAAAATCAAGAAAGGGCTAAGAACATGCAAATTCGTAAAATTAAAAGAAAACAAAGGCATGCAATTGACACCAAACTTAAAATATGAAACTAAACTCAAATAAAAGACTCTAAACCGACAAAAACAAAACAGTCCTAATCTAAGCAACAAGATAGACCGTCAGTTGTCCAAACTCAAACAATCCCCGGTAACGACGCCAAAAACTTGGTGCACGAAATTGCAATCACACTTTTGCAATCCCGCACAACTAACCAGCAAGTGCACTGGGTCGTCCAAGTAATACCTTACGTGAGTAAGGGTCGATCCCACGGAGATTGTCAGCTTGAAGCAAGCTGTGGTTATCTTGTAACTCTTAGTCAGGATATCAATAATTATCAGGGTTGATTGTAAAAAGCGAAAGAACATGAAATAAGTACTTGTTTTGCAGTAATGGGAAACAGGTTGAGGTTTTGGAGATGCTCTGTCTTCTGAACCTCTGCTTTCCTACTGTCTTCTTCTTCAAACACGCAAGGCTCCTTCCATGGCAAGCTGTATGTAGGGTTTCACCATTGTCAATGGCTACCTCCCATCCTCTCAGTGAAAATGTTCAACGCGCTCTGTCACAGCACGGCTAATCATCTGTCGGTTCTCAATCGGGTTGGAATAGAATCCAGTGATTCTTTTGCGTCTGTCACTAACGCCCAACCCTCAGGAGTTTGAAGCTCGTCACAGTCATTCAATCCTTGAATCCTACTCAGAATACCACAGACAAGGTTTAGACCTTCCAGATTCTCTTGAATGCCGCCATCAATTCTAGCTTATACCACGAGGATTCTAATTAAGGAATCCAAGAGATATCTACTCAATCTAAGGTAGAACGGAGGTGGTTGTTAGGCATACGTTCATAGTTGAGAATGATGATGAGTGTCACGGATCATCACATTCATCAGGTTTAAGAACAAGTGATATCTTAGAATGGAAGCAAGCATGATTGAATGAAAAACAGTAGTAATTGCATTAATCCATCAAGACACAGCAGAGCTCCTCACCCCCAACCATGGGGTTTAGAGACTCATGCTGTAGAAGATACAATGAGAAACGTGTAAAGTCTCATGAGGTGTAGATACAATGTCAAAAGATCCTATTAATAGTGAACTAGTAACCTAGGGTATACATAAATGAGTAAATGACGTAAAAATCCACTTCCGGGGTCCACTTAGTGTGTGCTTGGGCTGAGCATTGAAGCTTTCATGTGTAGAGACTTTTTCTGGAGTTAAACGCCAGCTTTTATGCCAGTTTGGGCGTTTAACTTTAATTTTTATGCCAGTTCCGACGTTAAACGCTGGGAATTCTGAAGCTGATTTGTGGAAAGCCCAGGATGTCTACTTTCCAACGCCGTTGAGAGCGCACCAATTGGGCTTCTGTAGCTCCAGAAAATCCACTTCGAGTGCAGGGAGGTCAGAATCCAACAGCATCTACAGTCCTTTTCAGCCTCTGAATCAGATTTTTGCTCAGGACCCTCAATTTCAGCCAAAAAATACCTGAAATCATAGAAAAACACACAAACTCATAGTAAAGTCCAGAAAAGTGAATTTTAACTAAAAACTAATAAAAATATAATAAAAACTAACTAAAATATACTAAAAACATACTAAAAACAATGCCAAAAAGCGTATAAATTATCCGCTCATCATCCCACCGAGCATCGATCGATGGTTCGTCTCATCGACGCCATCCACTAGCCACACCAGATAATCGAGCCAATGTATGCATCAAGTCACATATTCGCATCGATCGGGGTCGTATGAATGCTTCACAGCAGGCTCCGATCGGTCTGAACTTGAATGAGCTGAAACAGGAGTATGTTGGCGAGTCTATCCCCAGTCCTTTCACCCCGACAGGTGGGTCAGGTCTAGTAGCGGGCCAAGCAGAGGCATATTCTGGTGGGTCGAGTTCGACAGAAGGACAGGCAGTTGGTCAAGGCCATCAGTACAACCTACGGACAGAAGTTCGCCCACCGATCAGGTTCACACTGTCAAGTGTTAGAGGGTTAGCGAAGAAGGCGATGGACATTTTCAAGAAGAAGGGGTCATAGGTTTAGACAAACTTTGTTTCCTTCATTATTGTATTTCTTGTTTTATCTTTTAGCTTAGACGAACTTTGTTTCTGGTGCACGAAATTGTGTTCTCTTCTTTTCACAACTCAAATAATCCCTAGTAATGGCCCCAAAGACTTGGTGCTCAATACCATGGCATCACAACTTCGCACAACTAACCAGCAAGTGCACTGGGTCGTCCAAGTAATAAACCTTACGCGAGTAAGGGTCGATCCCACGGAGATTGTTGGTATGAAGCAAGCTATGGTCATCTTGTAAATCTCAGTCAGGAAGACTCAAATGATTATGGATGATATATGAATAAAACATAAAGATAAAGATAGAGATACTTATGCAATTCATTGGTGAGAACTTCAGATAAGCGTATGAAGATGCTTTGTCCCTTCCGTCTCTCTGCTTTCCTACTGTCTTCATCCAATCCTTCTTACTCCTTTCCATGGCAAGCTGTATGTTGGGCATCACCGTTGTCAATGGCTACAGTCCCGTCCTCTCAGTGAAAATGTTCAACGCACCCTGTCAAGGCACGGCTATTCAGCTGTCGGTTCTCGATCATGTCGGAATAGAATCCAGTGATTCTTTTGCGTCTGTCACTAACGCCCCACAATCGCGAGTTTGAAAGCTCGTCACAGTCATTCAATCATTGAATCCTACTTAGAATACCACAGACAAGGTTTAGACCTTCCGGATTCTCTTGAATGCCGCAATCAATTCTAGCTTATACCACGAATATTCCGATTAAGGAATCCAAGAGATAAACATTCAGGCCTTGTTTGCTTGTAGAAAGGAGGTGGTTGTCAGGCACGCGTTCATAAGTGAGAATGATGATGAGCGTCACATAATCATCACATTCATCAAGTTCTTGAGTGCGAATGAATATCTTGGAATAAGAACAAGCTGAATTGAATAGAAGAACAATAGTAATTGCATTAATACTCGAGGTACAGCAGAGCTCCACACCTTAATCTATGGTGTGTAGAAACTCCACCGTTGAAAATACATAAGAACAAGGTCTAGGCATGGCCGAATGGCCAGCCTCCCAATGATCTAAGATAGCATAAGACTAAAGATAGCTACCCAGATTCAAAATACAATAGTAAAAGGTCCTACTTATAGGGAACTAGTAGCTTAAGAATTACAAAGATGAGTAAATGACATAAAAATCCACTTCCGGGCCCACTTGGTGTGTGCTTGGGCTGAGCATTGAAGCATTTTCGTGTAGATACTCTTCTTGGAGTTAAACGCCAGCTTTTGTGCCAGTTTGGGCGTTTAACTCCCATTCTTGTGCCAGTTCCGGCGTTTAACGCCGGACAGTTTTGAGCTGATTTGGAATGCCGGTTTGGGCCATCAAATCTCAAGCAAAGTATGGACTATTAAACATTGCTGGAAAGCCCAAGATGTCTACTTTCCAACGCCGTTGAGAGCGCGCCAATTGGGCTTCTGTAGCTCCAGAAAATCCACTTCTAGTGCAGGGAGGTCAGAATCCAACAGCATCTGCAGTCCTTTTCAGTCTCTGAATCAGATTTTTGCTCAAGTCCCTCAATTTCAGCCAGAAAATACCTGAAATCACAGAAAAACACACAAACTCATAGTAAAGTCCAGAAAAGTGAATTTTAACTAAAAACTAATAAAAATATACTAAAAACTAACTAAAACATACTAAAAATATACTAAAAACAATGCCAAAAAGCGTACAAATTATCCGCTCATCAGTTTCCTTCATCGTTGTACTTCTAGTTTTATCTTTCAGTTTAGACGAACTTTGTCTCCTTCATCGTTGTATTTCTTGTTTTTGTTTTTAGTTTGGACGAACTTTGAATGCATTAACTTGAAACTACATAGATATCGAAATCCAGAATTGAACTACATTAACTGAAAATAACTACATTGAAATTCAGAATTGAAATGCAATTACTCAAATTAAAAATACATAGATATTATAGATACCACGAGGCCCCATTGCCACCAAACCCACTTAGTCCAGCACGTTGAGAACATCTTCTGCGACTATGACCCTGATTTCTGCAAAGACAACACACCCGAGGACTACGCATTTTTCGAGAATCCATCTCATTCAGATAGCGAGTCGATTTGGGACGACCTTTTAACATTCGTCGTAAGGCCGGATTCGCGACCAAGGTCGCTCCCGTGTAATCAGGCCATGTCTCTGTGTCGCCCAACAGGACAAACTCCCCTCTGTAGACCTTCCGAATTTGTGATATCTTGTATACATCGCTAACATATATCTGCCAAATCAGTCACTGGTTAGCACAGCACGCAATAACATGGCGACATGGAAGTCTCTCCACTTGAAAATGCCCATAGTCGCACCTCCGTAGCGCAAGATCAACAACCAACACTTTTCCACTAGGCATTTCGCGCACATCAAACACCTCGTTTCTTCTATCAAACCGATTCACAACGATGTTACCTGTGCGCTGCATGTTTGTCTCTATCCGTTGAGTGGCAAACTCATAGAAAGTTGCTCCAGAACGCTTACGCTGGTAAGCCTTAGTTCTCTTCCGCGTAGACAACTCGTTCAACCGATAATATGTTGCTCAGACTAGCGCCAATACAGGAAGATTTTGATCACCCTTCAACACCGAATTAATGCACATGACAATGTTTGTTGTCATGTGACCCCATTGATGTCCCTCGTCAAATGCCAACACTCACTGGGGACGATCGATGTTGTCGCACCAATGAAATAGGCCTTGCCTCGTTCTTGCAACCTCCTGTAGTAGGTGTTGTACTCCTCCACTGTCTTTGAATACCCAATGTTGACCACAAGCTTTTGCAAGTACAGAACCTTAAATTCCCTCAAGAAGTTGCTGCCAATGTGTCAAATATAAAACATCCACCATGTGGCCTGAATTGACTCATGACGATCGGAGATTATCCCCACGCCGTCTTTTCTTACAACATGTGTTCGTAAATTACTGAGAAAAAAGTGCCACGTATCAGCAGTCTCACTCTCTACAATAGCAAAAGCAATCGGTACAATGTTTTTATTCCCATCTTATGCAACTGCAACCAAAAGGCAACCTTTATATTTTTCGTATAGGTGGGTCATGTCAACTTGAACTAGCGGCTTGCAATATTTGAAAGCTCTTATGCATGGATTGAAGTTCTAGAATACCCTATGAAGTATCCTTACACAGTCCACCTCTTGAATCCCATTATACAAGGGTCGTGTTTTTATTTGAACTTGTGAACCAGGCATCTTCTGAACCATCGCCAAGAACCACAATGGCAAAGCTTAGTAAGATTCTTTCCATCTACCAAAAACCTTGGCTATGGACTTCTGCTTTGCCAGCCAAGCCTTTTGGTAACTAATAGTGTAGTTGAATCTTGCTTGAACCTCCGCAATTATAGATTTGACCTTTATGGATGGGTCGGACTCAACTAATGGCTTCATAGCCTCAGCAATTGTGTCCGAGTCAAACTTCGAGTGATCCTGTGAGATTGTTCCCATGGAACACGTGTGCCTCCTGTTGTATCTTTGAATCTCCCAACATGCTTTCTTCTGTATCAAGCTGGCTCCAGTCGCACCTACGCCCGTAATTCTTGCACTTTGCATAGAACGTCTGTGGCTCGGATTCATGGTGCACGAAATTGCAATCACACTTTTGCAATCCCGCACAACTAACCAGCAAGTGCACTGGGTCGTCCAAGTAATACCTTACGTGAGTAAGGGTCGATCCCACGGAGATTGTCGGCTTGAAGCAAGCTATGGTTGTCTTGTAACTCTTAGTCAGGATATCAATAATTATCAGGGTTGATTGTAAAAAGCAAAGGAACATGAAATATGTACTTGTTTTGCAGTGATGGGGAACAGGTTGAGGTTTTGGAGATGCTCTATCATCTGAACTTCTGCTTTCCTACTGTCTTCTTCTTCAAGCACGCAAGGCTCCTTCCATGGCAAGCTGTATGTAGGGTTTCACCGTTGTCAATGGCTACCTCCCATCCTCTCAGTGAAAATGTTCAACGCGCTCTGTCACAGCACGGCTAATCATCTGTCGGTTCTCAATCAGGTCGGAATAGAATCCAGTGATTCTTTTGCGTCTGTCACTAACACCCAGCCTTCAAGAGTTTGAAGCTCGTCACAGTCATTCAATCCTTGAATCCTACTCATAATACCACAGCCAAGGTTTAGACCTTCCGGATTCTCTTGAATGCCGCCATCAATTCTAGCTTATACCACGAAAATTCCGATTAAAGAAACCAAGAGATATCTACTCAATCTAAGGTAGAACGGAGGTGGTTGTCAGGCACACGTTCATAGTTGAGAATGATGATGAGTGTCACGGATCATCACATTCATCAGGTTTAAGAACAAGTGATATCTTAGAATGGAAGCAAGCATGATTGAATGAAAAACAGTAGTAATTGCATTAATCCATCAAGACACAGCAGAGCTCCTCACCCCCAACCATGGGGTTTAGAGACTCATGCTGTAGAAGATAAAATGAGAAATGTGTAAAGTGTCATGAGGTACGGATACAATATCAAAAGGTCCTATTAATAGTGAACTAGTAACCTAGGGTATACAGAAATGAGTAAATGACGTAAAAATCCACTTCCGGGGTCCACTTGGTGTATGCTTGGGCTGAGCATTGAAGCTTTCATGTGTAGAGACTTTTTCTGGAGTTAAAAGCCAGCTTTTATGCCAGTTTGGGCGTTTAACTCCAATTTTGTGCCAGTTCCGGCGTTAAACGCCGGGAATTCTGAAGCTGATTTGCAACGCCGGTTTGGGCCATCAAATCTCGAGCAAAGTATGAACTATTAACATTGCTGGAAAGCCCAGGATGTCTACTTTCCAACGCCGTTGAGAGCTCGCCAATTGGGCTTCTGTAACTCCAAAAAATCCACTTCGAGTGCAGGGAGGTCAGAATCCAACAGCATCTGCAGTCCTTTTCAGCCTCTAAATCATATTTTTGCTCAGGTCCCTCAATTTCAGCCAGAAAATACCTGAAATCACAGAAAAACACACAAACTCATAGTAAAGCCCAAAAAAGTGAATTTTAACTAAAAACTAATAAAAATGTAATAAAAACTAACTACAATGTATTAAAAACATACTAAAAACAGTGCCAAAAAGCGTATAAATTATCCGCTCATCACAACACCAAACTTAAACTGTTGCTTGTCCCCAAGCAACTGAAAATCAAAATAGAATAAAAAGAAGAGAATATACTATAGACTCCAAAATATCAAAGAAACTTAGCTCCAATTAGATGAGCGGGACTAGTAGCTTTTTGCTTCTGAACAGTTTTGGCATCTCACTTTATCCTTTGAAGTTTAGAATGATTGGCATCTATAGGAACTCAGAACTCAGATAGTGTTATTGATTCTCCTAGTTAAGTATGATGATTCTTGAACATAGCAACTTTATGAGTCTTGGCTGTGGCCCAAAGCACTCTGTCTTCCAGTATTACCACTGGATACATACATGCCACAGACACATAACTGGGTGAACCTTTTTTTAGATTGTGACTCAGCTTTGCTAGAGTCCCCAATTAGAGGTGTCCAGGGTTCTTAAGCACACTCTTTTTGCCTTGGATCACTTTTTATTTCTACCCTTGCCTTTTGGTTTAAAGGGCTATTGGCTTTTTCTGCTTGCTTTTTCTTCTCTTCTTTTTTTTCTTTTTTTTTTTTATTTTCATTTTTTTTTTGTAATCACTGCTTTTTCTTGCTTCAAGAATCATTTTGATGATTTTTTAGATCCTCAATAACATTTCTCCTTTTCCATCATTCTTTCAAGAGCCAACAAATTTAACATTCTTTAAACAAAAAATTCAAAAGACATATGCACTGTTCAAGCATTCATTCAGAAAATAAAAAGTATTGTCACCACATCAAACTAATTCAACTAGTTTCAGAGATAAATTCAAAATCCTGTACTTCTTGTTCTTTTGTAATAAAAACATTTTTCATTTAAGAAAGGTGATGGATTCATAGGACATTCATAGCTTTAAGGCATAGACACTAAGATACTAATGATCATGTAATAAGACACAAACATAGATAAACATAAGCATAAAATTTCGAAAAATAGAAAATAAAGAACAAGGAGATTAAAGAACGGGTCCACCTTAGTGATGGCGGCTTGTTCTTCCTCTTGAAGATCTTATGGAGTGCTTGAGATCCTCAATGTCTCTTCCTTGCCTTTGTTGCTCCTCTCTCATGATTCTATGATCTTCTTTAATTTCATGGACGAAGATGGAATGTTCTTGGTGCTCCACCCTTAGTTGTCCCATGTTGGAACTCAATTCTCCTAGGGAGGTGTTGATTTGCTCCCAATAGTTTTGTGGAGGAAAGTGCATCCCTTGAGATGAATCTCTCCATCTCCTATGGCTCGGAGGTGGAAGCTTTTGCCTTCCCTTTCCTCTTTCTAGAGGTTTCTCCGGCCTTAGGTGCCATAAATAGTTATGGAGAAACAAAAAGCAACGCTTTTACCACACCAAACTTAGAAGGTTTGCTCGTCCTCGAGCAAAAGAAGAACGAAGAGAGAGAGTGGTGGGGTAGGTGTGGATCCTGTGGGGTCCACAGATCCTGAGGTGTCAAGGATAATTCATCCCTGCACCAAGTGGCGAGCAAAAATGCTCCTTCTGCCAATCCTGGCGTTAAACGCCGGGCTGGTGCCCATTTCTGGCGTTTAACGCCAGCTTGGTGCCCATTCCTGGCGTTTAACGCCAGTCTGGTGCCCCTTTCTGGCGTTAAACGCCCAGAATGGTGCCAGACTGGGCGTTAAACGCCCATTTGCTGCCCTTACTGGCGTTTAAACGCCAGCAAGTTTTCCTCCAGGGTGTGCTGTTTTTCTTTCTGTTTTTCATTCTGTTTCTGCTTTTTCAATTGATTTTGTGACTTTCCATGATCATCAACCTATAGAAAACATAAAATAACAAAGGAAAATAATAAATATAACATTGGGTTGCCTCCCAACAAGCGCTTCTTTAATGTCAGTAGCTTGACAGTGGGCTCTCATGGAGCCTCACAAATGTTTAGAGCAATGTTGGAACCTCCCAACACCAAGCTTAGAGTTTGAATGTGGTGGTTCAATGCCAAACTTAGAACTTGGTTGTGGCCTCCCAACACCAAACTTAGAGTTTGACTGTGGGGGCTCTGTTTGACTCTGTTTTGAGAGAAGCTCTTCATGCTTCCTCTCCATAGTTACAGAAGGAGAACCTTGAGTCTTATAGTTTGCACTGTCTGCAAGCCACGGAGCTTCCTGAATAGCAAACAATTGCTCATCCGGAAAGGTTTCAGAGATCTCAGTAGGAGGGAGGGATGCTCCTGCTACTGGTTCTATCCTGGACAGGTGATCAGCTACTTGATTCTCTGTCCCTTTTCTGTCTCTTATTTCTATATCAAACTCTTGCAGAAGCAACACCCATCATATGAGCCTGGGTTTTGAATCCTGCTTTGTGAGTAGATATTTAAGAGCAGCATGGTCAGTGTACACAATCACTTTTGATCCTACTAAATAAGATCTGAACTTGTCAATGGCATAAACCACTGCAAGTAACTCCTTTTCTGTGGTTGTGTAGTTCTTCTGTGTATCATTTAGAATACGGCTGCCATAATAAATGACGTGCAGAAGCTTACCATGCCTTTGTCCCAGTACTGCACCAATGGCATGGTCACTGGCATCACACATTAGTTCAAATGGTAATGTCCAGTCTGGTGCAGAGATGATTGGTGCTGTGACCAGCTTAGCTTTCAGAGTTTCAAACACCTGCAGACACTCATTATCAAAAATAAATGGAGTGTCAGCAGCTAGCAGATTACTCAGAGGTTTGGCCATTTTTGAAAAATCCTTTATAAACCTTCTGTAGAATCCTGCATGCCCCAGAAAGCTTCTGATTGCCTTAACATTGGTAGGTGGTGGTAATTTTTCAATTACTTCAACTTTAGCTTGATCCACCTCTATTCCTTTGTTTGAATTTTTATGCCCAAGGACAATTCCTTCAGTCACCATAAAGTGACATTTTTCCCAGTTTAAAACTAGGTTGGTCTCTTGGCATCTTTTCAGAACAAGTGCTAGATGGTTAAGGCAGGAGCTGAATGAGTCTCCAAATACTGAAAAGTCATCCATGAAGACTTCCAGAAATTTCTCTA
Source organism: Arachis stenosperma (assembly GCF_014773155.1). NCBI lineage: Eukaryota > Viridiplantae > Streptophyta > Magnoliopsida > Fabales > Fabaceae > Arachis > Arachis stenosperma. The sequence continues at coordinate 58,911,092 of NC_080383.1, forward strand.
CCATATCTGAGAAGATAGAGAGCATGCACCTCTGAAAGGTTGCAGGTGCATTGCACAAACCAAAAGGCATCCTTCTGTAGGCAAATACTCTAGAAGGACATGTAAATGCTGTTTTCTCTTGGTCCTGAGGATCTACTGCAATTTGGTTGTAACCTGAGTAGCCGTCCAAAAAGCAGTAGTATTCATGACCTGCTAGTCTCTCTAGCATCTGGTCTATGAATGGTAAAGGAAATTGATCCTTTCTGGTGACTGTTTTGAGCCTTCTGTAGTCAATACACATGCGCCACCCTGTAACTGTTCTTGTAGGAACTAGTTCATTCTTTTCATTATGAACCAGTGTCATGCCTCCCTTCTTAGGGACAACGTGGACAGGGCTCACCTAGGGGCTATCAGAAATAGGATAAATAATCCCAGCCTCTAGTAACTTAGTGACCTCTTTCTGCACCTCCTCCTTCATGGCTGGATTTAGCCGCCTTTGTGGTTGAACTACTGGCTTAACATCATCCTCCAATAGGATCTTGTTCATGCATCTTGCTGGGCTAATGCCCTTAAGATCACTTATGGACCACCCAAGAGCTGTCTTGTGTGTCCTTAGCACTTGAATTAGTGCTTCCTCTTCCTGTGGATTTAGAGCAGAGCTTATGATCACTGGAAAAGTGTCACCTTCTCCCAGAAATGCATATTTCAGGGATGGTGGTAGTGGCTTGAGCTCTGGTTTAGGAGGCTTATCTTCTTCCTGAGGAATTTTCAGAATTTCTTTTATTTCCTTTAGTTCCTCCAGATCAGGCTGAACATCTTTAAAGATGTCATCTAGCTCTGATTCAAGACTTTTAGTCATATTGACCTCCTCCACCAAAGAGTCAATAATATCAGTACTCATGCAGTCATTTGATGTGTCTGGATGCTGCATAGCTTTGACAACATTCAATTTGAAATCATCCTCATTGACTCTCAGGGTTAATTCCCCTTTTTGGACGTCAATGAGGGTCCGTCCAGTTGCTAGGAAAGGTCTTCCTAGAATGAAAGTTGCACTCTTGTGCTCCTCCATTTCCAGCACTACAAAGTCAGTGGGAAAGGCAAATGGCCCAACCTTGACAATCATGTCCTCAATTATTCCTGATGGATATTTAATGGAGTCATCAGCAAGTTGGAGACATATCCTGGTTGGTTTGACTTCTTCAGTCAAGCCAAGCTTTCTGATAGTGGATGCAGGTATTAGGTTGATACTTGCCCCAAGATCACATAGAGCTTTCTTGGTACAAGAACCCTCTAATGTGCATGGTATCATAAAGCTTCCAGGATCTTTAAGCTTCTCTGGTAAGCTCTTTACTATGACTGCACTGCATTCTTCAGTGAGAAAAACTTTTTCAGTTTCTCTCCAATCCTTCTTATGACTTAAGATCTCTTTCATGAACTTAGCATAAGAAGGTATTTGCTCAAGTGCCTCTGCAAACGGAATCTTTATTTCAAGAGTCCTTAGATAGTCTGCAAAGCGGGCAAATTGCTTATCCTGTTCCGCTTGGCGGAGTTTCTGAGGATAAGGCATATTGGCTTTATATTCTTCAACCTTAGTTGCTGTAGGTTTATTCCTTACAGAAGTAGTTAGAGAAGCCTTTTTAGAGGGGTTGCTACCAGCACTCTCAGGTGTCTAATTCCCCATTGGCGTTTGAACGCCAGGATTGGATGAAGAATGGGCGTTTAACGCCAACTTTTCCCCTTTTCTGGCGTCTGAACGCCAGAACTGGGCAGGGAATTGGCGTTTAACGCCAGCTTTTCTCCCCTTTCTGGCGTTTGGACGCCAAGAGTATTCCTCTCTGGGCTCTTACTATCCTCAGAGGGATTTTGGACAGTGGTTTGGTTATCCTCTGTCAATTGTTCCTTTATTGGCTTTTTGCTGTTTTGAGAAGTGTTATTCAATGTCTTCCCACTCCTCAGTTGAACTGCTTGGCATTCTTCTGTTATCTGTTTAGATAACTGCTGTTTTGCCTGATTCAACTGTGATTCCATGTTCTTGTTAGCAATTTTATTTTCTTGGAGCATCTCTTTAAATTCTGCTAACTGTTTTGTCATCAGGTGTAATTGTTGATTAAGCTCAACCATCTGTTCTTGAGGATTATGATCAGTGGCTACTGCCATAACTTTTTCTTTTGTAGGGGACTCATTGCTAGAGTACAAATATTGATTTCTAGCAACAGTATCTATAATCTCTTGAGCCTCTTCAACCGTCTTCCTCATATGTATAGATCCACCAGCTGAGTGGTCTAGAGACATCTGAGCTTTTTCTGTAAGCCCATAGTAGAAGATGTCTAACTGCACCCACTCTGAAAATATTTCAGAGGGGAATTTTCTTAGCATACCTCTATACCTCTCCCAAGCATTATAAAGGGATTCATTATCCTCTTGTTTAAAGCCTTGGATGTCCAACCTTAGCTGTGTCATCATTTTTGGAGGGTAAAACTGATTCAGGAATTTGTCTGATAACTGTTTCCATGTCTTTATGCTTGCTGTAGGTTGGTTATTCAACCACCTCTTAGCTTGATCTTTTACAGCAAATGAAAACAGTAATAGTCTGTAGACATCCTGATCCACCTCTTTATCACGTACTGTGTCAACAATTTGTAAGAATTGTGCCAGAAACTCAGTAGGTTCTTCCTGTGGAAGACCGGAATACTGGCAATTTTGCTGCACCATGATAATGAGTTGGGGATTTAGCTCAAAGCTGCTTGCTTTGATGGGAGGTATACAGATGCTACTCCCATATGCTGCTGTAATGGGGTTAGCATATGACCCCAGAGTCCTTCTGGACTGTTCAATTCCACTTAGGTCCATGATGGAGAAAGGGGATATGATATGGATTCACAAGTAAAGTAAAATTTTTTTTTTCGAATAGTGACCGAAAAAAATTAAAACAAAATAAATGGAAAATAAAATAATTTCGAAAACTAAAAGAAAATAAGATCAAAACAAATTGAAAACTAAGTCAATTAGTTAATTAAAAAGATTTTGGAATTAGCAATTGAAAAGATATGATTGAAAATTATTTTGAAAAAGATTTGATTTTTTTGAAATGAGGAGAGAGAAAAACAACAAAATGACACCAAACTTAGAATTTTTAAAAAAAATCAACACAAATTTTCGAAAACCTAAAGAAAAACAACAAAAAGACACCAAACTTAGAATTTTTAAAGATCAGAAAGGGACTAAGGACATGCAAATTTGAAAATTAAAGGAAAAACAAAAGCATGCAATTGACACCAAACTTAAAATATGAAACTAAACTCAAATAAAAGACTCTAAACCAACAAAAATAAAACAGTCCTAATCTAAGCAACAAGATAGACCGTCAGTTGTCCAAACTCGAAACAATCCCCGGCAACGGCGTCAAAAACTTGGTGCACGAAATTGCAATCACACTTTTGCAATACCGCACAACTAACCAGCAAGTGCACTGGGTCGTCCAAGTAGTACCTTACGTGAGTAAGGGTCGATCCCACGGAGATTGTCGGCTTGAAGCAAGCTATGGTTGTCTTGTAACTCTTAGTCAGGATATCAATAATTATCAGGGTTGATTGTAAAAAGCAAAGGAACATGAAATAAATACTTGTTTTGCAGTGATGGGGAACAGGTTGAGGTTTTGGAGATGCTCTATCTTCTGAACTTCTGCTTTCCTACTATCTTCTTCTTCAAGCACGCAAGGCTCCTTCCATGGCAAGCTGTATGTAGGGTTTCACCGTTGTCAATGGCTACCTCCCATCCTCTCAGTGAAAATGTTCAACGCGCTCTGTCACAACACGGCTAATCATCTGTCGGTTCTCAATCAGGTCGGAATAGAATCCAGTGATTCTTTTGCGTCTGTCACTAACGCCCAGCCTTCAGGAATTTGAAGCTCGTCACAGTCATTCAATCCTTGAATCCTACTCAGAATACCACAGACAAGGTTTAGACCTTCCGGATTCTCTTGAATGCCGCCATCAATTCTAGCTTATACCACGAAGATTCCGATTAAAGAATCCAAGAGATATCTACTCAATCTAAGGTAGAACAGAGGTGGTTGTCAGGCACACGTTCATAGTTGAGAATGATGATGAGTGTCACGGATCATCACATTCATCAGGTTTAAGAACAAGTGATATCTTAGAATGGAAGCAAGCATGATTGAATGAAAAACAGTAGTAATTGCATTAATCCATCAAGACACAGCAGAGCTCCTCACCCCCAACCATGGGGTTTAGAGACTCATGCTGTAGAAGATACAATGAGAAACGTGTAAAGTGTCATGAGGTACAGATACAATATCAAAAGGTCCTATTAATAGTGAACTAGTAACCTAGGGTATACAGAAATGAGTAAATGACGTAAAAATCCACTTCCGGGGTCCACTTGGTGTGTGCTTGGGCTGAGCATTGAAGCTTTCATGTGTAGAGACTTTTTCTGGAGTTAAACGCCAGCTTTTATGCCAGTTTGGGCGTTTAACTCCAATTTTTGTGCCAGTTCCAGCGTTAAACGCCGGGAATTCTGAAGCTGATTTGCAACGCCAGTTTGGGCCATCAAATCTCAGGCAAAGTATGGACTATTATACATTGCTGGAAAGCCCAGTATGTCTACTTTCCAACGCCGTTAAGAGCGCGCCAATTGGACTTCTGTAGCTCCAGAAAATCCACTTCGAGTTCAGGGAGGTCAGAATCTAACAGCATATGCAGTCCTTTTCAGCCTCTAAATCAGATTTTTGCTCAGGTCCCTCAATTTCATCCAGAAAATACCTGAAATCACAGAAAAACACACAAACTCATAGTAAAGCCCAAAAAAGTGAATTTTAACTAAAAACTAATAAAAATGTAATAAAAACTAACTACAATGTATTAAAAACATACTAAAAACAGTGCCAAAAAGCGTATAAATTATCCGCTCATCAATTCATAAACAACATAATCGAATCCTCTGGAGATAATGTAACTCCGAATTGCCGCAATGACTGATTTTCTTGAACCGTATTCCATTCTGATCCTAAACTCCCCATCCTCAAGATCAACAACACCTATAAGAAACATATTTGTCGTTCATTGATCCGCTAAAATAAAATCAAGTAAACATATTATCCACTGCTCACGTACTTATGTTTGCATGTTCGGGAAACTCCAGTGCATGCATGGCGTCAAGATCCAAACTACGCATAAAGGGTGGAACGCCCATCGGTTGACTAACTGCTGCTAGAACCACGAAAGTTTCCGCCACTGCCTCAGCTCCTACATCGTCGTCATCGTCCTCATCACTGACTTCGTACGTAGCTTCGAACTTCTCATCGCTATCATCGTTCAATCATAAGTACGCCTCACCTCTGTCATCTTGTACATCTGGGTCATGTTGAACCTCATCTGCAATAATATGCTCAAACTCAACATATAACTCAATCCTCGGGTGTTGCACCTGAGTTTGGTGGTGAATACGAAACTTCCGCTGAATACTTGTTTCGTCAACAATTGGCATAACTTCAAATTGCATCAGGCCGCCAAATACGACAACCGGACTCCTGTAGAGAATGTTGGTCACCCTCTTCACAATATCAGCCTCTATGCTTTGAAAGAGCTTGTACTGTAGTTCCGTGAACGTTATAGTATACGGAACCACAAACGAAAATATATTCTCACACGCAAAACTCACACCCTCATATGTATTTCGTACGACCTCATCGTTGTGGTAAACCACTATGTTGGCAGTGCCCTCCATCGTACCGACCTTGGAGGAAAATACTTCTCTCAGAATGAAGCAACATGGTTACGAGCATTACTTTTATAGACAGAAGACTCATCTCGTAGGCAACGTGTTGCGAGACTGTCCAACCAATGTCCGCCACGTGGCAACACGCAACCTGCGTGGTGCTGCCACGTTGGAATCACGCATCATGCGTGTTGACGGAAGGTTGACACGTGGACAACACAGAACTTGCGTGTTGCTCCGAATTTTGACAAGTGTTCAACACGTGGGTTGCGTGATGAGTCAGCACGTTATCTACGTGTTGTACCTATACCTCTGCCACGTCCACCTACCTGTATATGCACTAAAAATGTTCATTTTCTTAAAAAACACATATTTTTTTCATATTTAAAAATTTTGTCATTAAACCGAATGCTAATTGGGGAGCAATTTAGCGGTCAACGCAATGTTATTTGTGAAAGTTTTGAGTTGCTAAATGGGTTCCTAATCAGAAAATCTATATCAACACTACTTTAACTTAAAATTGTACAACACAGTGCCCATTTGGCAGCAATAACTGGTAGCATGAGATACTAACACAATGATCTTGGTTCAAAGATAGCAATAGCAGCAGCTAGCTAGCTTCATGTTTGAAATTCGAATCTTGATGTGGGCCAGAGTAAGTTTGAGAGTTATACATATATATACCTTTGGTCCATCGATTATGATGTTTCGTTCTTGGTGTGTTTTTTTAACTTTTACTTGTAGTTGTACACTTGTAGGGGTACATTTTTCACTGACCCCTTATTTTTAGATTTTTATATATACAGATCCTATAGACATATATATGGCATCCTTTTGGGTTTGAGAATTAAAATTAAAAAGGAAACATAATATAATAGTTATTTGTTTTTAGAAATTTTTTTCAACATAATTTTATTATAAATTTATCTATTTTTATTTTTCAAACAATAATTTTTATAAATACTAATATATTAATTATAGTAAAACAACTAAAACTAAAAATATTGTAGATTTTGATAAAAATCATTAAGATTAATTATAAGAACGAACTTAACCCATAGTATTAAAATTCTGGTTCTGCTACTAGGGTTGAAAACCTTGCTTGTATTAAAACGAATCATGATAGTATAGAATATCAACTTGGATTATTACTAATAAGATTCCCTTTAATAATAATTGGTAGTTCACTAATAATTGGCTCTATCACTTTATTATCTTATTATTATTATCATATACAAAGTAGGCCAGTCACCAAAAAAAAATATACAAAGTAGGCCAAAACACAACAAAATATGAAAATATGGTTGTATTTTACGTATGAACGGACAATTAAAGTTGAATAATTAAGATGGGAGGGCACATGAATGCATGCATGAATCTGTGCTTGATTGATGAAATTTCACATTATTACTACTGTGTGGTTCTAAAAAGTTTAAGGACGTATATTCTCTAAATTTTGAATTTTATTTTAGAGGATAAAATATGATCTATCATCATTTATTTTATAGGTAGGACTATAAAAAAATATAAGAGAGAAAATATTCAATAGTAAGAGATTTCATTTTATCTTTTAAAATAAAAATTTAAAATTTAAAGGATTCAAATTCAAAGTTTAAATAGTTTGTAGGTGAACTTGTCTAATCTCTGATGCTATGACCAAACTCTTTATTCAAGGTATATCACCAAAATAATCATTTGATCATTTAAGAAAAATGCATGCTAAGAAGCTATATACACTAGCTAGTCCCTTGAATTTTCTTCTTCTATCTCCAGAAAACTAAATTATTCTGAGTTTTTACTTAATTTATATACACTGAATAATGTAAAATTTAGTTACACTAATATATATCCAACTAATAAGGTTTCCCATATAGATAAAAAATAATCAATTTTTGCACTTATTTATATAAAGAAAAGCACATTTAATTTAACGAAAAATTACATAAATATGAATATAAAAACTTTTAAATTAATATTGCACAAATGATAGACGAGTATTATTATTGTTACAAACCAAATATAAAAGTCATAAGTTTGAGTTTTGGATCGGTGAAGCAATAGGCATCTATGATTTCGGTGATTAATTCCATTTGACTTCGCACCAACTCACCGAATTTGGAGGCTCCACCGTTTGTAAATATGATGACCATTTACCATTAATTACACCAAACTGTTTGAAACGCAGCCATTCACGGTAAATATTATAGGAAAACAATTATATTTTTTTTTAAATTGAAACTCACCAGAATCTCTGAAATACTCCAAAAAATAATAAAAACAACTTCAGTTTTATACTTTTATTATTAGATAAGCCGGCAAAGAATTTAATGGTCACGTAATATTTGAACTATTAAATGATCTTAATAATAAAATATATTTTTTAATTTTTTAATAATTAATAAATAGTCTTTATTTAATTCTATTTATAAATTAATCATTCAACTATTATTTTATTTTTAAATTCTTTTTTGATCCGTCATTTTATATAGCTCAATTTTTATTGTGTATTATGAGTTATAACACGATTTTATTTGTCTTCATTTTATATCTGTAATGGACGATGTTAATAACCATTATTCTGACTTAATGACCAAACGGCCGTAACATCAACTCTATTCATCAACCCTATGTCTATAAAGGTACCAATTTCTATATCTCAAAGAGAGACACATATGATGAGTTCTATTCCATGTTTAACATTCTACAATTATAGAATTCTTATACCTCTTAAACACTTACTGACTTGAGTGTCGGAGTATCTTTTGCAGGTACCCATCCTCCGTGTTCTTCTTGTCGAAGTATACATTCTTTGGAGACGAAGAAACAAATTTGATTTCTTCTAAGGCAAGATATATCTCGAAAGTTCATTCACACAAGAACAATTGGCGCCGTCTGATATGTGGGATGAGTAAAATAATTCCTACTCCCCTCAGGTTCATAGAACTTGAATTACATTCAAATTTTTGAATTAATTTCAACAATCTTGTTTAAGATTTTATTTAATACCTTGTAGAAATGCGTCAAAGAGAGAGTCATGCTCTCATCAAGCTCTATCGTGCAAGTCCAAGAACAGAGGGCGAAGAGATTGGAGATGAGGAATCAAGCTTCATCTATGGTGAAGCAAGATGTGAGAGTATGTGATGAGAAAGAGTGAGAGAGAGAGAAACGGGAATTGAACTCAAAGTGGTGTTGATTTGAAAATGCTCAATTGGGAATTTCCCTTGTTTTGACATGCTGCTTATATACAAGCTAAAAGGAAAAATGAAAGAGTCATTTACTTAACTGATTAGCTATAATCTCTAACTGACTATGCCAGTTGGCATTCCTAATTTCTATTTACAAATATAGAATGAGTTTTAGCTACAAAGATGCCTATTCAAGTTACAGCCTCCCGCAAACTAGGACTATAAATATCCAGAAGTCCTAGTTTGGCAATGTTGCTGTTGAAGGGTGCTGGGGCCAAAGCTTTAGTGAGGAAATCGGCGAGTTGGTTAGAGGACGAGACCGGCATCAGGTGAGTGAGGCCCGAAAGATATTGATTCCTGGTAGTGTGACAGTCGACTTCGATATGTTTCGTTCATTCATGGAAAATTGGGTTGGTGGCGATGTGAATGGCAAATCTGTTATCACAAAAGAGTGTAATTGGTTTCGTGATGGGGAGTCCAATATCCTTCATGATGTAGGAGAGCCACTGTGCTTGGCAAGTTGCAAGTGCCAATACCCGATACTCGGCTTCAGAGGAGGATCGTGCGACTGTGCTCTGCTTCTTGCTCTTCCAACTAATCAGTGACTTACCAAGATAAAAGCAGTGACCAGTGATTGACCTGTGAAATTCAGCACATGTTGCCCAATCTGCATCTGAGAATCCGGTAAGAGTAAGATCATTATCTGCCAAGAAGAGAAGGCCAACAGCGGAACAACCTTTCAAATATTTTAAGACACGATAAGCTGCTTGCATATCAATATCAGTGGGATAATCGATGAACTGACTGAGCCTTCCCATAGCATAGGCAATGTCTGGTCTGGTGTTGGTTAGGTACAGAAGCCTGCCAATTAATTGTCTTCTAGTGGAGTCCCACTCTCCCTCGATAACTTTGAAGCAGTGGTGTAATCCATAGGTGTGCTTACTGATTTGCACTCTAAGAATCTGAAGTCTTTGAGGATATCCATGGCATACTTGCGTTGGCATAGATGAACGCCCTTCGAAGATCTAGCAACCTCCATACCCAAAAAGTACTTTACATCACCCAAGTCTTTGATTTTGAACTTCTGATCCAGCAGTTGCTTGATAGACTCAATCGCAGCAAGGTCATCTCCTGTGAGTACCAAATCATCTACGTATACCATAATAATGGTGATGCCATGAGTGGTGAGTTTGGTGTACAAAGAGTGATCGGATTCTGATTTGATAAAACCAGTGGATTTCAAGGTTTCAATCAACTTTTAAGTTCCATTACCTGCTTGCTTGTCTTAAACCATACAAGGATTTCTCAAGCCTGCACACTAACTTCGGGCTTAATCCTGGTTGCTGCAGTCCAGGGGGTAGATTCATGTATACTTCTTTGTTCAACTCTCTATGTAAGAAGGCAGTATTTACATCCAACTGCTTGATGTGCCACTACTTTGCTGCGGCTAAAGCCAACACAACTCTTAAGGTCGACATTTGAACAACAGGGCTGAAGGTGTTTATGAAATCAACTCCTTCAATTTGTGTGAAGCTCTTTGCGACTAGTCTGGCCTTGTGGCGTTCAATGGTCCCATCAGGATGATATTTGATTCGGAACACCCACTTGCAGCCGATGGCTCTCTTGCCAGATGGGAGTGTGGTGATTTTCCAAGTATGATTTCTCTCTAGTGCCTCCAGTTCACTTTGTATGGCTTCTTTCCAGCAAGGGTGAACAACATCTTGCTCATAGTCACTAGGAACAATATTTGAAGAAATGGCCAAAGAGAACGCTCGATGTTTTGTACTAAGTGCATCATAAGAGATGACTTGTGACATAGGATGCCTGCAAAGAGAATTGGTAGCAGTGGTATTTATGTGGCATTGATAGTCATTGAGATAATTTGGCATTTTTCTAATTCTGCCTGATCTTCTAACAACACTTGAGTTGAAGTTAGGTGCAGGTGATTCATGATGAATGCTAGATGCAGGTGATGCATGAGGATTGGTGGAATGTGATGTGGATTGGGAAGCAGTGGCAGGTGCAGAGCTGTATTGTGATGAATCTTGTTGTATTGATGTGTGATCTGTAATAGATGCATTATGATGCATATGATGAGATGAATTGGATGTGTTGTGTGATGAATGCATGAATGAGTTGTCTGTGTTGATGTCTCATCGGTAAAAGGATTGTCAAAATTATGTCGAAAGAGCTGTGATTTTTGTGAATGTTGGATAAGTTCAGCAGTTGATATTTTGGGTTATTGGTTGAATCAGATTCTGAAGTTGAGTATGGAAAGTGGTTTTCATAGAAAATAACATTTCTAGATGTAAATATATTTTTGGATTGCAAATCTATAAGAGTGAATCCCTTTGTCCCTTCCTTGAAGCTCAAAAAAGCACATTTCTTGACTCTTGGATCCAATTTTGTTCTGCCATTAGTAAAGGTTGATGCATATGCTAAACATCCAAATACTTTTAAATTGCTTAAATCTGGTATTTTATTGAAAATGATGTTAAAAGGAGAGTTGTTTTTGAGAAATTCACTTGGTTGGATATTGATTATATGCACATCATGTTTGACAGAAAAATTCCAAAAATATTTTGGCATGGATGAATGAAATAGTATAGCTCTTGCCACCTCTAAGATGTGTTGGTGTTTTCGCTCCACAATACCATTTTACTGGGGGGTTTCAACACAAGATGTGTGATGCAAGCTGCCTTGAGATGCATAGAATGATTTTAAGAGAAATTCAGGGCCATTATCAGTTCGCACGCATTTTATAGTTTTGTTAAATTGGATTTTAACCATTGCAATGAAATTCTTAACAAGGTCAGACGCTTCAGACTTGGCTTTCATGCAATGTATCCAAGTGTATCGACTCTTGTCATCCACAATGGTTAAAAAGCACTTGTGTCCATGAGTGGAAGGTATTGATATAGGACCCCAAATGTCAAGATGCAACAAATTAAAACAGCTAAGAGATTCAGAAGTGCTATATGAAAATGGTAATCGCTTTTGCTTTGCTAAATGGCAAGAGTTACATAGATTTATTTGTTCATTACAATTGATGAAGGGATGAGTTTTATGCATTATTTGCAGTCTATGCTGTGGAATGTGACCTAATCTAGTATGCCATAAGGCATTTATGATATGTGTGTAAGCTGCAGAATTGTCATCACTAGTGACAGTTGTTGTGAATGTAAGTGATGGGTGCCTGGAAGTGTGTGTGAAATCAGTTTTGTGAGCTGCAGAACAGAAAAATTGCTTATCCAATGTATAGAGACCTGGTGCACAAAAATTACACTCACACTATGTAATTCCGCACAACTAACCAGCAAGTACACTGGGTCGTCCAAGTAATACCTTACGTGAGTAAGGGTCGAATCCCACGGAAATTGTTGGCTTGAAGCAAGCTATGGTTATCTTATTATTCTTAGTCAGGATACCAATAGGATTCTTTTAGATTTAATTGTAAAAAGTGAAAGTGCATAAAATAAGTAATTGTTACACAGTAATGGAGAATATGTTGGGGTTTTGGAGATGCTTTGTCTTCTGAATCCCTGTAACATAATTCTTTCTCACTTTCAAACATGCAAGGCTCCTTCCATGGCAAGCTGTATGTAGGGCGTCACCGTTGTCAATGGCTACTTCCCATCCTCTCAGTGAAAATTGTCCAAATGCTCTGTCACAGCACGGCTAATCATCTGTTGGTTCTCGATCATGTCGGAATAGGATCCATTGATCCTTTTGCGTTTGTCACTATGCCCAACACTCGCAAGTTTGAAGCTCGTCACAGTCATCCAATCCTTGAATCCTACTCAGAATACCACAGACAAGGTTTAGACCTTCCAGATTCTCAAGGATGCTGCCAATGGATTCTAGCTTATACCACGAAGATTCTGATTAAGGAATCTAAGAGATACTCATTCAATCTAATGTAGAACGGAGGTGGTTGTCAGGCACACGTCCATGGGTTGAGAATGGTGATGAGTGTCACGGATCATCACCTTCTTCATATTGAAGTGCGAATGAACATCTTAGATAGGAACAAGCGTGTTTGAATAGAAAATAGAAATAGTTGCATTAATTCATCGGGACGCTGCAGAGCTCCTCACCCCTAGCAATGGAGTTTAGAGACTCATGCCGTCAAAAAGTACAAAGTTCAGATCTAAAATGTCATGAGATTCAAAATAAGTCTCTAAAAGTTGTTTAAATACTAAACTAGTAACCTATGTTTACAGGAAATGAGTAAACTAAGATAGATAGTGCAAAAATCCACTTCTGGGGCCCACTTGGTGTGTGCTGGGGCTGAGACTTGAGCTTCTCACGTGCCTGGGCTATTTCTGGAGTTAAACACCAGGTTGTAACCTGTTTCTAGTGTTTAACTCCAACTTGCAACCTGTTTCTGGCGCTGAACGCCAGAATACAACATGGAACTGCCGTTAAACGCCAGTTTACGTCATTTATCTTTGCGCAAAATATGGACTATTATATATTGCTAAAAAACCCTGGATGTCTACTTTCCAACCCAATTAAGAACGCGTCAATTGGACTCTTGTAGCTCCAAAAAATCCTTTCCGAGTGTAGGGAGGTCAGAATCCAACAGCATCAGCAGTCCTTTTTCAGCCTGAATCGGATTTTTTCTCAGCTCCCTAAATTTCAGCCAGAAAATACTTGAAATCACAGAAAAACACACAAACTTATAGTAAAGTCCAGAAATATGATTTTTTCCTAAAAACTAATAAAAATATACTAAAAACTAACTAAAACATACTAAAAATTACTTGAAATTACCCCCAAAAAATGTATAAAATATCCGCTCATCACAACACCAAACTTAAACTGTTGCTTGTCCTCAAGCAACTTAGATAGATAAAATAGGATAAAAAGAAATCAAGAAGCAATAATATCTCAGAGTTTCAAGTGAAGCTCAGATTCTAATTAGATGAGCGGGGCTAGTAGCTTTTTGCTTCCAAACAGTTTTGGCATCTCACTTTATCCTTTGAAATTCAGAATGATTGGCATCCATAGGAACTCAGAATTCAGATAGTATTATTGATTGTCCTAGTTTAGTATGTTGATTCTTGAACACAGCTACTTTATGAGTCTTGGTCGTGGCCCTAAGCACTTTGTTTTTCAGTATTACCATCGGATACATAAATGCCACAGACACATAACTGGGTGAACCTTTTTAGATTGTGACTTAGCTTTGCTAAAGTCCCCAATTAGAGGTGTCCAGAGTTCTTAATCACACTCTTTTACTATGGATCACGACTTTAACCACTCAGTCTCAAGCTTTTCACTTGGACCTGCATGCCACAAGCACATGGTTAGGGACAGCTTGATCTAGCCGCTTAGGCCTGGATTTATTTCCTTGGGCCCTCCTATCCATTGATGCTCAAAGCCTTAGATCCTTTTCACCCTTGCCTTTTGGTTTAAAGGGCTATTGGCTTTTTCTACCTCTTTTACTTTTTTTTTCACTGCTTTTTCTTGCTTCAAGAATCAATTTCATGATTTTTTAGATCAGCAATAATATTTCTCTTGTTCATCATTCTTTCAGGAGCTAATAATTTTAACATTCATAAAATTCAATATAAAAAAATGCACTGTTCAAGCATTCATTCAGAAGACAAAAAGTATTGCCACCACATATAAATAATTAGAATTTTTCTTATTAAAAACTCGAAAAAAATATTGCCTCTTTATTCTAAAAATCTACTATTTTATTTATGTTTGATGATGATGAGAAAAATAAATTATAGCTTAATTGGAGATAAAATCAAAATAGATATACTAATTACTACTACTAATATATAACTTCTAAGGTAAATTCCTAATAAGAACAATTATCACAGAGTTAAGACTAAGATTAGGACTTAACAACTTTTATTTTGGGAAATAGATGTTCCTCTAGTCTGTAGGGTGCTTGGTCCTTCAAGAGATAACTTTTGACGCTTCAGTTCCTTCAAGTCACGCCTTTGCTCTTCTTGTTCCCCAAGTAGTTTGCAAAAAATGCTATTTTGATTATTCTCTTCTTCATTTATTTGGTCCATAGCTTCTTGTAACTTGGCAACAGATGCTTCAAGATGCTCCCAGTATTTAATTTGAGGGATCTCCAGAAGGAATTCCTGTGCTCTCCTCTTGATGGGGTCGTCCTGCACTTGTTGTCTTTCCATTGATATTTTGGTGATTGGTCGCTCAACTGAGATATACTCAGTTACTCCCATCTTCACCCCAGCATCTTTACATAGCATAGAGATTAAGCTTGGATAAGCCAATTTGGCATCTTTGGAGTTCTTGTTTGCAATTATGTAGAGTTCACACGAAATCAGCTGATGAACTTCCACTTCTTTTCCCAACATAATGCAATGGATCATTACTGCTCTTTTAATGGTGACTTCAAAGCGGTTGCTAGTGAGCAGTATAGAACGCCCAATGAAGTCCAGCCAGCCTCTAGTGACTGGTTTGAGATCTTCTCTCTTGAGTTAATTTGGGACACCCTTTGTGCTGGTCGTCCACTTGGTTCCAGGGAGGCATACGTCCTCTAGAATCTTGTCCAAGCCCTTATTTGTTCTCATCATTCTCCTATTAAAGGAGTCTAGGTCATTGATGCCAGGGCATCTTGGCTAGTTTTAATAGCCATTTTTTGTATGCTTTAGGATGGTTTCATGCATTTTCTTAGGAAATAAGCAAGTATTTGTGTGAAAATGCAATCATACCATGATTCAAGAAAACATTGTGAATTTTGAATGATTTTATGAGAATTATGCATGAATTGAATGATAAATTGGATGATGCATGATCCCATGATTAAGAGCAAGACTTTGATGTACTTTGTTTGATTGATTTCAGGTAACAAGAAGCAGAGAAGAGCCATGTTAGTGGCTACGTTAGTGCCACTAACGTGGCCGTTAACGTGGAAGAAAAGAGAAGCCCCAACGTTAGTGAGAAAGTTAGTGGCATTAACTTTGAAGAAGGAGAGCATGGAACGTTAGTGGTAAAAGTGAACGCCACTAACGTTTGCGAAGCAAAGAAGGCATACGTTAGCTTCCACATTAGTTACATTAACGTGGGAACTAACGTGGAAGGAAAGGGAAACGCCAACTTTAGTGGAAAAAGTGAGTGTCACTAACGTTTGCGAAGCAAAAAGACCCACGTTAATGGCCACGTTAACTACATTAACGTGGTAGTTAACGTGGAAGGAAAGGGAGATGCCAACGTTAGTGGAAAAGGTGATCTCCACTAACGTTTTTGAAGCAAAAAGACCCACGTTAACGGCCACGTTAACTACATTAACGTGGTAGTTAACGTGGGTAAAAGTCTCACCTGGCAACCTGACCATGCCTTCTTCAAACAAGAATAACTTGAGCCACAAAGCTCCAAATGAGGTGATTCTAAATACATTGGAAAGTCGGATTCCAGAGCTTTCCAAGAATATATGGCATTACATGATGGACACTGAATTTGAGAGAGAAAACCTGCCCCGAAAGTGCAAAGATGGACATAGTATCAATCTGTAGTAAGGCTAGCTGACCTCTTCACCTTCCAAGAAGTGTAACTCGAGCTGTAGAGCCTCAAAGGATGCGCTTCCAAAAGTGTTGGAAAGTAGACATCCAGGGCTTTCCAAAAATATATAATAGTATGGGGTGAACATTAAGTTTAAGCTCCAGAACCTGGCAATATTAAGCCCCTGATCGCTAGCGTTATTGTGACTCACGTTTTTCAGTAACGCTAGCGACTATGCCAGCGACCATGTCCACTTCAAAGGAGCATAACTTGAGTTACAAAGGTCCAATTGAAGAGATTTTTGTTCCGTTAGAAAGCTGACATTCAGAGCTTTTCAAAGATATATAATAGTCTATAGTGGGCATGAAATTGGAGTACAAACATGAGGCATCTTTTAAGCCCTAAATACACCAATTGGTAACAAGTGCAACGTTAGCCACAATAACTTTGGCACTAACGCCACACTTGTAGCATTATTGTGGCTAATGGTAGCACTAACTTTAGCACCTGGACCTCAACTTGATTCACTTCTCTTTTAAGGACCACCCAACCTCAAGGAAGTAAGCTCACAAGTGTCAACAAATCAAGGCCACAAGAAGCATCTAGAATAGGAATTTTCATTTAATTGTAATTTGCTTTTAATTTCATTTTGTAATTTAGGAGAGCCTATATAAAGGTCTTAGTTTGTACATTCAAGAAAGGCTGGAGATTGGGGATTGAAGAGGGGTCTTCGGACTCCTTCCCCTCACACACTTTTCCTTCTCTTTCTTTTCTTTGTACTTTTCATTTATGGATTTGGAAGTTTCAATGTTGGTTTTAATCTTCATCTTTACTTTTTTGCACTTTCTGTCTTTTCTATTTTGGTAGAGAAATTATCAACTAACTCTTTTCATTGGGTTAGAGAGCTCTATTGTGATTCAATGGATTAATTGTAGTTCTTATTCTTGTTCTTCTTTCTTTTCTCTTGATTTTACTAGGGAGCTTTCGATCTTCATCCAATTGGGTAATTGTCTTGGAAGAGAAATTGCTCATACTTGGATTTCCTCAGAACCTTGGAAGAGGAATGAGGAAATCATGCTAGAAATGCTCTCTCACATTGGATTAGGTTGGGGGTTGGATGGATATTGTGACATTTAATCCTACCAATACTTTGATCTATGAATATGTGTGGTATAATCAGTGACCAAACTTTATCTCTTCCCATGAGCAATTAAATCAAGGAATTGGGAAATTGTTCAAGCTTAGAGAGATTGGATTGCCAAGGAGATCAATGAAGGCATTGATTGAGGAAGAGATGAGAATGAACTTGATCCGGAGGATTCAATATCTCTTGATCCCAATGTTCATTTTATTTTTAGTTCTTACATTTACTTTTCTTGCCATTTTACTTTTCTACACTTTATTACTTTCTTTACTTTTATGTCATTTACATTTCCTTGTTACTTATCACTCCAATATGATTCGTCTAACTAGGATAATCAATTAACCATTGATTGCTTAATCCGTTAATCTCTGTGGGATTCGACCTCACTCTTTTGTGAGTTATTACTTGACGACAATTCGGTATACTTGCCGAAGGAAAATTTGTTGAGAGACAAGTTCTCATGCATCAAGTTTATGGCGCCGTTTCCGGGGAGTAATTGTGATTAACAAACTATTGGTTGATTGATTTACTAGATTAGACACTTTTCTTTTGTTTTTGTTTTCTTTTGTTTCTTTATTTTATTTTGCTAACTAACTGTTTTTGATATTGCCTCACTGGGAATTTCCTCATCTGTGACAATGGAGATTCCAATTTCTTTTGGTGATTATTGTTTGAGACAAAGCTTTCTGCAGGAAAGAAAGGAGCATCCATAATATGGTAGTCAACCAAATTTCATGGGAAACTTTCCACCACCACAGAATGATCCACTTTACTATGCTCATGGTGGGTGGGAGTATCAAAAACATGAAATGGATTGCTTTCCAGGGTCACAAAATGGTCTATATTTTGATGACTTTGATCACTACTCAAGCTGTGCCTGGGAAGATCAAAACCAAAGAAATTTCACTTATTCACAACCCATTCATCAAGAGCCATCATCCTTTAATTATTCAACCTCACCTCCTAGCTTTTCGCATCAAAACCCTTCACCACTTGGATATGCCTCAACACAAAATTCCTTCCCACATCCATATAATTCATCTCACCACTCACACAATTCATTGCATTACACACAATGTCACAATCCACAAAATCCATATTATTACCCACAAGAGTCATACCACTCTCAAAACATACAACCACAAAACAACCAATTCTATTCACAAAATAGCCACCCTCAACCTCCAAATTCCAACCCAGCTGCACACCCTCCCCTCAAGGATAAGCTATCAAGGATAGAGAACCTACTGGCAATGCTCTTGGAAGAATCTAAGGACACGAGTACTTTCCAAGAGGAAGTAAAATCCATTATGCAGAACCGGGGGGTTGCCATTAAGAAGCTTGAGGCACAAGTTGGATATCTATCAAAGCAAATCCATACCCATAATTCTCTCAGTGGTACCATGGCAAACCCAAGAGAGGAATCAGAAGAACAAGAAAGGGAGGTATCCATACCAAGTGAGATTTCTATGATGAAGGAGGAGGTTGTGAGAATATATAAGCCTAAGGCTCCATACCCACAGAGGTTACTAGTGGTGACAAAGGAACATGCAAACTCACTCCCAAAAGACTTAATGCAACATCATGTAGAAGAAAGGGAGGAAGTCAATCAAGGGAGCCCACACTCCAATAAAACAGAGAGTTGCATAGAGGGTGAGTTCATTGAACCACCAATTCAAGAAGCACTTGATGAAGAGGATGCTCCAACCATCATACAACACCCAAGTCCTGAAATCAAGGTGGTGAAGGCAATCAACATGAGCACTAAAAAGAGGATGGTGACCAAGAAAAGAAGGACAATATCCATGAAGAAGAAAAGGTCAACCAAAAGCCATCCTACCCCTACCCCAACAAGCAAGTTTACTCAAGCTAACAACAAAAGAAAGCTTGCTAGGGAGAGGCACTATAAACAAGGGGCATTAACTAGCTCCTCTTTCCTCTTGAGGTCATTCCTCTTAACAAACTGGAAGAAGAGGAAGAAAGTCATGAACAACATGTCAAGCTAATGACATTAAAAGAGCGCTTGTTGGGAGGCAACCCAACCGTAGGTAACATTTTCTTTCCTTGCTTAGTTTACTTTCAATAATTTGGCATATGATTGCATTCTAAGTTTGGTGTTGCCATGCAACAATTTCATTTTCAATCTTCACTGGGTACTTGCAACATTCTAAATTGAGAGTGTCACACTAAGTTTGGTGTTGCCACTTATTTTTCATACAAGGTACCAAGCACACCACTTATTAATTCAATCAAAATGTCTCTGTTTGTATCTCTTGTGCCTTTATTGTATCCTTAATATGGCTTGCTGAAACACATGCATACTCACACTTCATTCTAAGACATTCATGATCCATCATAGACCCCATCACCACTGTTTTAATTGTTGCTTGAGTATAAGCAAGCATTCTAAGTTTGGTGTGGGAAGGGAAAGAATAGGAGGAAAATGGCAACAACAATGAAGATAAACTACAAGGTGGTAAAGTTCCTTTCTCCTCTTACTTATTTCCAGCACTTTAAATTGCATGATTATCTTCTATTTTCTTTGTATGCATGTGTGATTACTCCTTGTGAATAAGCATAATTTAATATTTGATTTGTAACATGTTGCTATGATATCATGATTGTCATCTTGAATTTTACTTGCACCCAATATCTTTAAGAATGCAACAAAGAAATCATTCTTTTGAAAGGAAAATGTTGAAGAATTTTATAAATCATGGGGCAAGCAAAAGATTAAGAGGAGTGGAGGTTCTGATTGTATGATTGTGTATTGAGGCTGCATGTTTGTGAAAACTTGCATGGGAGCTCATAGACAGAAAATGAAGTTTAGAGAAGTATTATGGAATTTCTCAAACATCTATTGATCCAAGAAGCAGTAACAAAAGAAAACAAAAGAAAAAAAACAAAGAACAAGCCCAAGGCTCTGAGCATCAATTACTAGGAAGAAAAAGAAAGAAATAAGAACTCAAAGAGTTATTGTCCTAGTTAAATGATTGTGGTAGATTTGTATCAAAGAAAGAGGCTTGAGCAAGTAAAGCCTAAGGGGTGCTTCAACACCTAATACCTTAGACCAACTGGTTTGGGAGTATTGATTGAAAGCTTATCTTAAAAAGCCGCTTTGATACATGACACCTAGAGTCGAGGCCAAATCCCAAAAAGAAAGAAAAATGCTAAAAAATGTCCGCTGCTTCAAGGTGACAATCTATAAAGAGACTTCCATAATATTATTTGAATGAAAGTCCTAAGATCTATGACTTCCAAAATGTAAGGACTAATGAGCACTGGAATCCTTGCATAAGCATACAAATTAGAGTTCACCCCACTGTCACTTATTCACTTCACCCACTAAGGCATCATATGCAATTCTTCAATACATTCCAATTAAGAGAATTCTTTGTGCATAGTTCTTTTCTTGCTTGGGGACAAGCAAGATTTAAGTTTGGTGTTGTGATGCCAGAGTATCTTGGCTAGTTTTACTAGCCATTTTTTGTATGCTTTAGGAAGGTTTCATTCAATTTCTTAGGAAATAAGCAAGTATTTGGGTGAAAATGCAATCATACCATAATTCAAGCAAACATTGTGAATTTTGAATGATTTCATGAGAATTATGCATGAATTGAATAATAAATTGGATGATGCATGATCCCATGATTAAGAGCAAGACTTTGATGTACTTTGTTTGATTGATTTCAGGTAACAAGAAGCAGAGAAGAGCCACGTTAGTGGCTACGTTAGTGCCACTAACGTGGCTGTTAACGTGGAAGAAAAGAGAAGCCCCAACGTTAGTGAGAAAGTTAGTGGCATTAACTTTGAAGAAGGAGAGTATGGAACGTTAGTGGTAAAAGTGAACGCCACTAACGTTTGCGAAGTAAAGAAGGCCTACGTTAGCTTCCATGTTAGTTTCATTAACGTGGGAACTAACGTGGAAGGAAAGGAAAATGCCAACGTTAGTGGAAAAAGTGAGTGCCACTAACGTTTGCGAAGCAAAAAGACCCACGTTAATGGCCACATTAACTACATTAACGTGGAAGGAAAGGGAGATGCCAACGTTAGTGGAAAAGGTGATCTACACTAACATTTTCGAAGCAAAAAGACCCACGTTAACGGCCACGTTAACTACATTAACGTGGTAGTTAACGTGGGCAAAAGTCTCACCTGGCAGCCTGACCATGCCTTCTTCAAACAAGAATAACTTGAGCCACAAAGCTCTAAATGAGGTGATTCTAAAGGCATTGGAAAGTCGGATTCCAGAGCTTTCCAAGCATATATGGCACTACATGGTGGACACTGAATTTGAGGGAGAAAACCTGCCCCGAAAGTGCAAAGATGGACATAGTATCAACCCGTAGTAAGGCCAGCTGACCTCTTCACCTTCCAAGAAGTGTAACTCGAGCTGTAGAGCTCCAAATGATGCGCTTCTAAAAGCGTTGGAAAGTAGACATCCAAGGCTTGTAAACAATATATAATAGTATAGGGTGGACATTAAGTTTGAGCTCCAGAACCTGGCAATATTAAGCCCCTGATCGCTAGCGTTATTGTGACTCACGTTTTTCAGTAACGCTAGCGACTATGCCAGCGACCATGTCCACTTCAAAGAAGCATAACTTGAGTTACAAAGGTCCAATTGAGGAGGTTCGAGTTGCATTAGAAAGCTGACATTCAGAGCTTTTCAAAGATATATAATAGTCTATAGTGGGCATGAAATTGGAGTACAAACAAGAGGCATCTTTTAAGCCCCAAAAACACCAATTGGTAACAAGTGCAACGTTAGCCACAATAACTTTGGCACTAACGCCACACTTGTAGCGTTAGTGTGGCTAACGGTAGCACTAACTTTAGCACCTAGACCGCAACTTGATTCACTTCTCTTTCAAGGACCACCCAACCTCAAGGAAGCAAGCCTAGAAGTGTCAACCAATCAAGGCCACAAGAAGCATCTAGAATAGGAATTTTCATTTAATTGTAATTTGCTTTTAATTTCATTTTGTAATTTAGGAGAGCCTATATAAAGGCCTTAGTTTGTACATTCAAGAAAGGCTGGAGATTGGGGATTGAAGAGGGGTATTCGGACTCCCTCCCCTCACACACTTTTCTTTCTCTTTCTTTTTTTTGTACTTTTCATTTATGAATTTGGAAGTTTCAATGTTAGTTTTAATCTTCATCTTTACTTTTCTGCACTTTCTTTCTTTTCTATTTTGGTAGAGCAATGATCAACTAACTCTTTTCATTGGGTTAGAGAGCTCTATTGTGATTCAATGGATCAATTGTAGTTCTTATTCTTCTTCTTCTTTCTTTTCTCTTGATTTTACTAGAGAGTTTTCGATCTTCATCCAATTGGGTAATTGTCTTGGAAGAGAAATTGCTCATACTTGGATTTCCTCGGAACCTTGGAAGAGGAATGAGGAAATCATGCTAGAAATGCTCTCTCACATTGGATTAGGTTGGGGGTTGGATGGATATTGTTATATTTAATCCTACCAATACTTTGATCTATGAATGTGTGTGGTATAATCAGTGACCAAACTTTATCTCTTCCCATGAGCAATTAAATCAAGGAATTGGAAAATTGTTCAAGCTTAGAGAGATTGGATTGCCAAGGAATTGGGACCCAATCACTTAAGATTGCCAAGGAGATCAATGAATGCATTGATTGAGAAAGAGATGAGAATGAACTTGATCCGGAGGATTCAATATCTCTTGATCCCAATGTTCATTTTATTTTTAGTTCTTACATTTACTTTTCTTGCCATTTTATTTTTCTGCACTTTATTGCTTTCTTTACTTTTATGCCATTTACATTTCCTTGTTACTTATCACTCCAATATGATTCGTCTAACTAGGATAATCAATTAACCATTGATTGCTTAATCCGTTAATCTTTGTGGGAATCGACCTCACTCTTTTGTGAGTTATTACTTGACGACAATTCGGTATACTTGCCGAAGAGAAATTTGTTGAGAGACAAGTTCTCATGCATCAAGTTTATGGCGCTGTTCCCGGGGATTAATTGTGATTAATAAACTATTGGTTGATTGATTTACTAGATTAGACACTTTTCTTTTGTTTTTGTTTTCTTTTGTTTCTTTATTTTCTTTTGCTAACTAACTGTTTATGATATTGCCTCACTAGGAATTTCCTCATCTGTGACAATGGAGATTCCAATTTCTTTTGGTGATTATTGTTTGAGACAAAGCTTTCTGCAGGAAAGAAAGGAGCATCCATCATATGGTAGTCAACCAAATTTCATGGGAAACTCTCCACCACCCCAGAATGATCCACTTTACTATGCTCATGGTGGGTGGGAGTATCAAAAACATGAAATGGGTTGCTTTCCAGGGTCACAAAATGGTCCATATTTTGATGACTTTGATCATTACTCAAGCTGTGCCTGGAAAGATCATAACCAAAGAAATTTCACTTATTCACAGCCCATTCATCAAGAGCCATCATCCTTTAATTTTTCAACCTCATCTCCTAGCTTTTCGCATCAAAACCCTTCACCAGTTGGATATGCCTCAACACAAAATTTCTTCCCACATCCATATAATTCATCTCACCACTCACACAATTCATTGCATTACACACAATCTCACAATTCACAAAATCCATATTATTACCCACAAGAGTCATACCACTCTCAGAAAGTGCTTCTTTCTAGCGTTTAACGCCCAGAAGATGCTTCTTTCTAGCATTTAACGCCCAGATGGCTATCTCTACTGGCGTTGAACGCCCAGTAGATGCTTCTTTTGGGCGTTCAACACCCAAAACAGCTCTTACTGGCTTTTTCGCACCAGTGAGCTTCCTTTTTGCTGTTTTATCCTCTGAATCCTTCTGTAACTCTGTGAACTCAAGCAATTGCTATTTTACCTTGAAGATAATTGACATAAACCTGTAAAAATCAATTAATTAACAATTAAGCCTTGTTAATGGCTGGGTTGCCTCCCAGCAAGCGCTTCTTTATTGTCTTTAGCTGGACTATTACGGAGCTTTAATCAAGTCTCAGTTTTGAGCATTCTTGCTCAAAATTGCTTTCAAGATAATGTTTGACTCTCTGTCCATTAACAACGAACTTTTTGTTAGAATCATTATACTGAAGCTCCACGTATCCATATGGTGACACACTTGTAATCATATATGGACCTCTCCACCGGGATTTCAATTTCCTGGGGAATAATCTGAGCCTAGAATTAAATAGCAGAACTTTCTGCCCTGGCTCAAAGACTCTGGATGACAGTTTCTTATCATGCCATCTTTTTGCTTTCTCTTTGTAAATTTTTGCATTTTTGAAAGCATTGAGTCTGAATTCCTCTAGCTCATTTAACTGGAGCAATCATTTTTCTCAAGCTAATTTGGCATCAAGATTTAGAAATCTGGTTGCCCAGTAGGCCTTATGTTCCAGTTCCACTGGCAAGTGACAGGCTTTTCCATACACAAGCTGGTATGAAGAGGTCCCTATAGGGGTCTTGAATGTTGTTATGTATGCCCATAGAGCATCATCCAAGCTTCTTGTCCAATCCCTTCTACGATTAATCATAGTCCATTCAAGGATTCTTTTAAGTTCTCTATTAGAGACTTCAGCTTGCCCATTTGTCTGTGGATGATATGGAGTGGCCACCCTGTGGCTAACTCCATATCGAACCAAAGCAGAGTAAAGCTGTTTATTACTGAAATGAGTGCCCCCATCACTGATTAGTACTCTAGGGATACCAAATCTGCTGAAGATATGTTTTTGGAGGAATTTCAGCACTGTCTTAGTATCATTAGTGGGTGTTTCAATAGCTTCCACCCATTTGGATACATAATCCACTGCCACCAGAATATAAGTGTTTGAGTATGATGGTGGGAAAGGCCCCATGAAGTCAATACCCCATACATCAAACAACTCAATCTCCAAGATCCTTTGTTGAGGCATGGCATAACTGAGGCAGATTGTCAGATCTTTGGCAACTGTCACAATTAAGTACAAACACTTGGGAGTCTTTATAGAGAGTAGGCCAGTAGAAGCCACATTGGAGGACTCTTGTGGCTGTTCATTCACTTCCAAAATATCCTCCATACTGTGATCCATGGCAGTGCCAGAGGATCTTCTGTGCTTCTTCTTTAGGCACACATCTACGGATTACTCCGTCTGCACATCTTTTGAAGAGATATGGTTCATCCCAAAGATAGTACTTTGCATCCGTGATCAATTTCTTTGATTGCTGCCTACTATACTCTTTGGGTATGAATCTCACTGCCTTGTAGTTTACAATGTATGCAAACCATGGCACTTCTTGGATGGCAAAGAGTTGCTCATTCGGAAAGTTTTCAGAGATCTCAGTAAGAGGGAGGGATGCCCCTTCTACTGGTTCTATTTGGGATAGGTGATTTGCTACTTGGTTTTCTATCCCTTTTCTGTCTCTTATTTCTATATCAAACTCTTGCAGAAGCAACACCCATCTGATGAATCTGGGTTTTGAATCCTGTTTTGTGAGTAGATATTTAAAAGCAGCATGGTCAGTGTACACAATCACTTTTGATCCTACTAAATAAGATCTGAACTTGTCAATGGCATAAACCACTGCAAGTAACTCTTTTTCTGTGGTTGTGTAGTTCTTCTGTGCGCCATTTAAAACACGACTGGCATAGTAAATGACGTGCAGAAGCTTGTCATGCCTTTGTCCCAACACTGCACCAATGGCATGGTCACTGGCATCACAAATCAGTTCAAATGGTAATGTCCAGTCTGGTGCAGAGATGACTGGTGCTGTGACCAGCTTAGCTTTCAGAGTCTCAAACGCCTGCAGACACTCCTTATCAAAGATAAATAGCGTGTCAGCAGCTAGCAGATTACTCAGAGGTTTGGTGATTTTTGAAAAATCCTTTATAAACCTTCTGTAGAATCCTGCATGCCCCAGAAAGTTTCTGATTGCCTTAACATTGGCAGGTGGTGGTAATTTTTCAATTACCTCTACCTTAGCTTGATCCACTTCTATTCCCTTGTTCGAAATTTTATGCCCAAAGACAATTCCTTCAGTCACCATAAAGTGACATTTCTCCCAGTTTAAAACCAGGTTAGTCTCTTGGCATTTCTTTAGAACAAGTGCTAGATGGTCAAGACAGGAGCTGAATGAGTCTCCAAATACTGAAAAGTCATCCATGAAGACTTCCAAAAATTTTTCCACCATATCAGAGAAAATAGAGAGCATGCACCTTTGAAAGGTTGCAGGTGCATTGCACAAACCAAATGGCATCCTTCTGTATGCAAATACTCTGGATGGACATGTGAATTTTGTTTTCTCTTGATCTTGGGGATCTACTGCAATTAGATTGTAACCTGAATGTCCATCCAGAAAGCAGTAGTATTCATGACCTGCTAGTCTTTCTAGCATCTGGTCTATGAATGGTAAAGAAAAATGATCCTTTCTGGTAGCTGTATTGAGCCTTCTGTAATCAATACACATACGCCACCCTGTAACTGTTCTTGTAGGAACCTGTTCATTTTTTTTATTATGAACCACTGTCATGCCACCTTTCTTAGGGACGAATTGGACAGGGCTTACCCAGGGGCTATCAGAAATAGGATAAATGATCCCAGCCTCTAGTAATTTAGTGACCTCCTTCTGCACTACTTCCTTCATGGCTGGATTTAGCTGCCTTTGTGGTTGAACCATTGGCTTAGCGTCTCCTTCCAATAGGATCTTGTGCATGCATCTGGCTGGGCTAATGCCCTTAAGATCACTGATGGACCACCCAAGAGCTGTCATGTGTGTCCTTAGCACTTGAATTAGTGCTTCCTCTTCCTGTGGCTCTAAGGTAGAGCTTATGATTACAGAAACGGTATCACCTTCTCCCAGAAATGCATATTTCAGTGATGGTGGTAATGGTTTGAGCTCGGGTTTGGGAGGTTTCTCCTCTTCCTGAGGGATTTTCAGAGGTTCTGTTATTCTCTCTGGTTCCTCCAGATCAGGCTGAGCATCTTTAAAGATATCCTCTAGCTCTGATTCGAGACTCTCAGTCATATTGACCTCTTTTACCAAAGAGTCAATAATATCAATGCTCATGCAGTCATTTTGGATGTCTGGATACTGCATAGCTTTGACAACATTCAACTTAAACTCGTCCTCATTGACTCTCAGGGTTACTTCCCCTTTTTGGACGTCAATGAGGGTTCGTCCAGTTGCTAGGAAAGGTCTTCCTAGAATGAGAGTTGCACTCTTGTGCTCCACCATTTCCAGCACCACAAGTGATAAACCCATATTTCAGGGTTTATCTTATGCTCAATTAAGTAGTTTTATCAACTCTTTACCCACTTATTCATACTATTTGCATGGTTTTACATTTTCCTTCCTGATTTTGTGCTATGATTGAAAACATGTTTCTTTGGACTTATATTTGCTTATTATTAATCCTCTCTTATTACCATTAGATGCCTTGATATGTGTGTTAAGTGTTTTCAGATATTATAAGGCAGGAATGGCTTGAAGGATGGGAAGGAAGCATGCAAAAGTGGAAGGAATACAATAAGCTGGAGAAATAGCTAAGCTGTCCAGCCTGACCTCTTCGCACTCAAACGGCTATAACTTTAGCTACAGAGGTCCAAACGACGCGGTTCCACTTGCGTTGGAAAGCTAACGTCCGGGGATTTGATATATAATTTGCCATAGCTGCCCCGACGCCAGGCGATGCGAACGCGTGAGTCACGCGGACGCGTGACCTGGCAGGAATGCAACCCGCACGGCCGCGTGAGCCATGCGGCTGCGTCACTTTTCCGTGACCTGTACGGACCAGAAAGCGCTGGAAGTGACTTCTGGGCTGTTTCTGACCCAGTTTTTGGCCTGGAGAACACAGATTAGAGGCTATAAAGTGGGGGGATGCGTCCATTCATAATCATTCACTAATAATTCACTTTTTATAATTTAGATGTAGTTTTTAGAGAGAGAGGTTCTCTCCTCTCTCTTAGGATTAGGATTAGGATTAGAAATTAGGATTTTTAGAAACTAGGATTTAGGACTTCTCTTGGTTTTTAAGAGTGACTCTTGATCCCAGGTTTTTATGTTCCTATGTTTTTAAGCTTCCATTTCACTTTATTTATTTATTCCAGCATTTGAGTTAATTATTTAATTTTATAATTTAATTTATGAATTATTCCATGTCACAGATTATTGTTTGAATTAATGATAATTGAGGTATTTCCAGTTTATGATTGCTTGCTTTTATTTACGTTACCATTGCTTCCGATCTGAAGATATTTTATTCCAGCAATTTACTTTTTCCCTTTTTGGTCTTGGTTAAGAAATCAGTAACTCAACAGTTATTAAACTCAGCATAATTAATAATCGTTATCTTGCTAATTAAACTGAACTTCAATAATCCCAACTTTTTCTTAGGAAATAAATAGGATTCGAAGATCAAGCTAATTAGTCCCTTGACTTTCCTTTAGTTTAAAGGTTAACTAAGTGGAATTTAGATTCAACTTTCATTATTGTTGAGAGAGAGATAACTGAGTTGGACTTCCAATTTCTCTTACCTTGCCAAAAATTTGCTTTACAGTATTTATTTATTTTAATTGCCATTTACTTTACTTGTCATTTAAATCACTTGCTTCTCACCTTCTAAACCCCGATTACAACCTTTATAGCCAATAATAAGAACATACTTTCTTGCAGTTCCTTGAGAAGACGACCCGAGGTTTGAATACTCGGTTAACAATTTCTAAAGGGGTTTGTTACTTGTGACACCCAAAACGTTTGTACGAAGGGATTTCTGTCGGCTTAGAGACTATATCTACAACGCGACTGTTTTTATGAATTTCTTTACTGGCAAAAATCCTAACGTCAAAATGGCGCCGTTGCCGGGGAATTGCAAACGTGTGCCTTATTATTGGTTATTGTAAATATTTTCAAAAAAAAATTTAATTAAATTAAAAATATTTTTCTTTTACTTGTTTATTTGTTTTCTCTTTTTTTCCCCCTTATTTCTGATATCTACTATGAATTCTCACCCCTCTCGCTTTGAGTTTGGTTCTAACTTTGTTGAAGGAAATAGAAACCACAGCAGGAATATGCATCAAGGTCAGACCAATCATGGATGGATGGAGCCAAGAGGATCTAATCAACCCTTTAGGCAACAATACCCTCCAGAATATCATGGACAACGACCATTCTACAATGCGTACCCAGCTAAAAGATATGGTGGACAACCTTGTAACTACCAAGAAGCCCCACCCCATGTCTGTAGACCATCCTCTCAACATGACCTCGAACCACCACACTCACAAGCTTCTTTTCGCCATTCGCCACCATACGATCCTTATCCGCCCCAATGCCAATCCAATTACCCCCAAGAACCACCGCTCCCCCATACACAGTACCCATATCCATCAAAGTCAGAATCACAGGGTAGCCTCGAAGAATCATTAAAACAATGTACTATAGTCCTTCATCAACTGGAGCAAGCAATGGTGGAGAGGCTAAAACAATTGTCTTCCGGACGCTCAGCCCCTCAACAGACCCCCATGGCTTTATGCAGAGAATCCAATGAAGAAAGCAGTACAAAGGAGATACAGGAAGCTCCAGTAAACAGCATAGAGCATAGCTTCGTATTAGAACAAGTAGAGAAAGCTATCATTGCAGAAGAGGAAGAGTCGGTTGTCGTGGAAAACTCCGTCAAGGATGCTACAATTGACGCTGAGGAGGATTTTGCACCGCCTCCAATGCAAATATCTTATGAAGAACTGAACGAAATAACCCAGGACACAGGTTTCCTTGATGATGATGATCACGAGACTTATTCTCTTAGTGACGACCTTGCATCCGCAAGTGATTTCTCTGAGACAGAAGAATCTTCCCTGAGTGAATATGAAGATGATGCTAAGGTAGATTTTTCTCAACCTCCAATATATGACATGAGCAATGATGAGGGAGAAATTGAAGACTCTGATCAAGAGATGGTTGAAGTGGAAGAATTCACAGAAGATTATAAGGGAGTAGAACTTACAGAACCACTGGAAACACCTATCCCAAGGCCGTTACCGCCCACCACAAACTACAAGTGGGTAAAATCCTTGTCTTTTATCTTCAATATTCCACTTGAATATGGTTTGCTTGAAACAGATGGCCAGCTTAGAGCTCTCTGCGGCTTTAAGAGTAAAAGGGAAATGGCTCATACTCAGAGCCAGTGCACGAGGTTCAATAAGATTCCACGCTTCAACTCGAAGTGCAAGGATTGGTATCATGCTCAATTGAGTGGATCACGGAGAACGTTTGGTCACCGTGGTGAGAATCTAATTTCCAAACCGCCCAGACGGAAAAGTATAGATCAAAACGAAAGCGGATTTGGAACCAGAGTTTGGGATCCTGGAAAATATTCTGATATTCATCACCCCGGGAGCCTGAAAATCTGTTTGAAGCTGCTCAGAAGCTTCACATGCCTAGTTTGGGACCCCGGAGGCCATTGGCATTCCAAGCATTGGTGGAGATTTCTGGATGAATTTAAACACAAGCCGCCATAACAGGAAGCTCAACCAACGTCCAACTTAAGGACTTTAACTAAAAGTGCTAGGTGGGAGACAACCCACTATGGTATGACCGTTCTTTTTCAATTTATTCTATTTCGTTTTGTTTGTTTTTGAGTTTTATTTTATTTTATTGAACCTGGAATCATGCATAGCATTCACATTAAGCATTGCATTCTGTATACTGCACTCTGCATTTTTCAAAAAAAAAAGGGAAAAACACGCACGAGACGCGGCAGCGTCGCTGACGCGTCCGCGTCACTAGTGCACGAGAAAGAAAAGCATTGAACAGAGAGTCACGCGAGAGCGTGGCTGGAGCCGTGCCTTTAGCATCAATTAACCCCACGCGACCGCATCGCTCACGCGACCGCGTCATGTGGAACTTTGGCCTCCCACGCGACCGCGTCACCCACGCGGCCGCGTGCCCTGAAAATCGACGTCAAAAAGGTGCATGGCCGAAAGTTGAGCTGGAATTGGGCTGGACTTGTGCTAGCAGTACAAGCCCACTCACGCGATCGCGTGCCCCACGCGTCCGCGTCATATTGGAAATCAGGCCATTCACGCGATCGCGTCACCCAAAATTTGGCAAAATAAGATTTTGAACAGAGAGTTGTGCTGGCGCGAAGCTGCACTCGCGCCAGAAGCATAACATGGGTCACGCGACCGCGTGACCGACGCGATCGCGTGACCATACTTAAAGCGCATCCACGCGAACGCGTGCCCCACGCGGCCGCGTCGCATGCGCCGCACAGCTCAACCTAAAATTGCCAAATATCTTATCTCTTCTTCCCCAATCCTAATTTTTCCCTTCCTCCTTTCTTACTCAGTCCTTTCCCTTCTCATTCTCCTTATCTTTCATTTTCTTTTACTTAATTGCATACTTTCATTCATTGCATTATTTTCATTGGTGTTGGAATTTTATTTGGGTCATTGCTTTTCTATATTTTTGTGGATTATTTGACAATTATATATTACTTTTTAAAGGATTGCTTGCATGTTCAATTTAATACTTTCAAATAGCTTATTTACCGTGCATGCTATGTGTTTGTGAAAACGCCCGTATGGCATTGTGCACTATTTTTAAGATTTCTACTACTATAAATGCCTGCTTTTCACAAATTCCCTTTACTATTTTATTAATTAAATATAATTGTCAATACAAATGTTATTGTTAGTTTTTCACGACTAACAATACATTAAAGCTTTTGATGCTTGATCTATGCTACTCATGCCCTTGCCGGCATGCTAATAAACATCTTGCTTCCAATACTCCCCATGCCTTGCTATATTTCCATTGATGAACTGATCACATGGAATCGCGACCATGTCTTTCATTCACTATTTCTTTTGCTTGGTAATGAGCGGATAATTTATACGCTTTTTGGCATTGTTTTTAGTATGTTTTTAGTAGGATTTAGTTAGTTCTTAGTATATTTTTATTAGTTTTTAATTAAAATTCACTTTTCTGGACTTTACTATGAGTTTGTGTGTTTTTCTATGATTTCAGGTATTTTCTGGCTGAAATTGAGGGACCTGAGCAAAAATCTAATTCAGAGACTGAAAAGGACTGCAGATGCTGCTGGATTCTGACCTCCCTACACTCGAAGTAGATTTTCTGGAGCTATAGAAACCTAATTGGCGCGCTCTCAACGGCGTTGGAAAGTAGACATCCTGGGCTTTCCAGCAATATATGATAGTCCATACTTTGCCCAATATTTGATGGCCCAAACCGGCGTTCAAAGTCACCCTCAGAATTCCCAGCGTTAAACGCCGAAACTGGCACCAAAGTGGGAGTTAAACGCCCAAACTGGCACAAAAGCTGGCGTTTAACTCCAAGAAGAGTCTCTACACAAAAATGCTTCAATGCTCAGCCCAAGCACACACCAAGTGGGCCCGGAAGTGGATTTTTATGTCATTTACTCATCTTTGTAATTCTTAAGCTATTAGTTCCCTATAAATAGGACCCTTTACTATTGTATTTTATATCTTTTGATCATGTTTTTATGATTGAACCCTCTTTGGGAGGCTGGCCATTCGGCCATGCCTAGACCTTGTTCTTATGTATTTTCAACGGTGGAGTTTCTACACACCATAGATTAAGGTGTGGAGCTCTGCTGTACCTCGAGTATTAATGCAATTACTATTATTCTTCTATTCAATTCAGCTTGTTCTTATTCCAAGATATTCATTCGCACTCAAGAACTTGATGAATGTGATGATTATGTGACGCTCATCATCATTCTCACTTATGAACGAGTGACTGACAACCACCTCCGTTCTACAAGCAAACGAGGCTCTAATGTCTATCTCTTGGATTCTTTAACCGGAATCTTCGTGGTATAAGCTAGAATTGATGGCGGCATTCAAGAGAATCCGGAAGGTCTAAACCTTGTCTGTGGTATTCTGAGTAGGATTCAATGATTGAATGACTGTGATGAGCTTCAAACTCGCGATTGTGGGGCGTTAGTGACAGACGAAAAAGAATCACTGGATTCTATTCCGACATGATCGAGAATCGACAGCTGGATAGCCGTGCCGTGACAGGGTGCGTTGAACATTTCCACTGAGAGGATGGGAGGTAGCCACTGACAACGGTGAAACCCTTGCATACAGCTTGCCATGGAAAGGAGTAAGAAGGATTGGATGAAGACAGTAGGAAAGCAGAGAGACGGAAGGGACAAAGCATCTCCATTCGCTTATCTGAAATTCCCACCAATGAATTACATAAGTATCTCTATCTTTATCTTTATGTTTTATTCATATATCATCCATAACCATTTGAGTCTGCCTGACTAAGATGTACAAGGTGACCATAGCTTGCTTCATACCAACAATCTCCATGGGATCGACCCTTACTCGCGTAAGGTTTATTACTTGGACGACCCAGTGCACTTGCTGGTTAGTTGTGCGAAGTTGTGTTTATGCCATGGTATTGAACACCAAGTTTTTGGATTCATTACCAGGGATTAATTGAGTTGTGAAAAGTAGTGATCACAATTTCGCATACCAAGTTTTTGGCGCCGTTGCCGGGGACTTAAATGTCCTAACTACGGTTTTGCATTTGTTCCCTGCAATAACAGTGCCAAGTTTTGATCCGGCAACACACCAAGTTTTTGGCGCCGTTGCTGGGGATTGTTTCGAGTATGGACAACTGACGGTTCATCTTGTTGCTTAGATTAGGTATTTTTCTTCAGAGTTCTTAAGAATGAGTTCTAGAGTTTCATGATGATCTGTTGAAGTCTAGCTGGCTGTGAAGCCATGTCTAATCTTATTGGACCGAGGTTTCAACTTATCATCACAAGAGCCTGTTGATTTCTATCAATCTTGCTATTGGAGCAATGATCTGCTAAGGCTTGGCTGGCCATTGGCCATGTCTAGTGTTTTGGACTGAAGCTTTCTTTGAAAGCTTGGCTGGCTGTGAAGCCATGTCTAATTCCTGGACCGAAGTCTTAGACTAGCATTGCAATGATTCCTGGAATTCTCATTAAGAATTTTGATACCTTTATTTTCTTTTCCACTTAATTTTCGAAAAACCCAAAAAAAATTTTCAAAATCATAAAAACCAAAAATATTTTATGTTTCTTGTTTGAGTCTAGTGTCTAATTTTAAGTTTGGTGTCTTGCATGCATTGTTTATTTGATCTTGGTTCTATTTTCAAGTCAATAATACAGGGAACTGAAGATTCAGTACATGCAGCAGAGGAATTATACAGAAAAAGCTGGGCGTTCAAAACGCCCAGTGAAGAAGGAAAAACTGGCATTTAAACGCCAGCCAGGGTGCCTGGCTGGGCGTTTAACGCCCAAAAGGGTAGAGCTTTGGGCGTTAAACGCCAGAATGTGCACCATTCTGGGCGTTTAACGCCAGGATGGCACAAGAGGGAAGATTCTATTTTTAATTCAGATTTTTTTTCAAGTTTTCAAAGTTTTTCTAAATCAAATCTTTTTCAAATCATATCTTTTCAATCAAATCTTTCTCAAAATCAATTTCTTTCCTTTTTCAAAGATACTTGCTAACAATTAATGATTTGATTGAACATTTCAAGTATGTTGCCTTTTCTGTTGAGAAAGGTTTAATGTTTGAATCATATCTGTTCTTGTTAGGCAAGTCATTAATTTTTAAAATCAAATCTTATTTTTAAAATTGTTTTTTAAATCACATCTTTTTAAAACCATATCTTTTTAATCACATCTTTTTCAAAATAGTTTTCAATCATATCTTCTTCAAAATCTTTTTCAAAATGTTTTTAAAATCTCTTACTTAATTTTCGAAAAATCTCTTCCCCTCTTCTCACATCCTTCTATTTATGGAGTACCACTCCTCCTCAATGCACAATTCAAACTCTATCTCACTAAGTTCGAATTCTTCTACCTCTTCCTTCTATTTTTCTTTTCCTCTGACACGTCAAGGAATCTCTATACTGTGACATAGAGGATTCCACATTTTCTTGTTCTCTTCTCTTTCATATGAGCAAGAGCAAAGACAAAAGCATTCTTGTTGAGGCTGACCCTGAACCTGAAAGGACCTTGAAGCGAAAGCTAAGAGAAGCTAAGGCACAACTCTCTGTAGAGGACCTAACAGAAATCTTCAAAGAAGAAGAACCCATGGCAGCCGAAAACAACAACAATGCCAACAATGCAAGGAAGGTGCTGGGTGACTTTACTGCACCTACTCCCGACTTCTATGGGAGAAGCATCTCTATCCCTGCCATTGGAGCAAACAACTTTGAGCTTAAGCCTCAATTGGTTTCTCTAATGCAACAGAATTGCAAGTTCCATGGACTTCCATTGGAAAACCCTCATCAGTTTTTAGCTGAGTTCTTGCAAATCTGTGACACTGTCAAGACTAATAGGGTTGACCCTGAGGTCTACAGACTTATGCTATTTCCTTTTGCTATAAGAGACAGAGCTAGAATATGGTTGGACTTACAACCTAAAGACAGCCTGAACTCTTGAGAAAAGCTAGTCAATGCCTTCTTGGCAAAGTTCTTTCCACCTCAAAAATTGAGTAAGCTTAGAGTGGAAGTCCAAACCTTCAGGCAGAAGGAAGGAGAATCCCTCTATGAAGCTTGGGAAAGATACAAACAATTGATCAGAAAATGTCCTTCTGACATGCTTTCTGAATGGAGCATCATAGGTATTTTCTATGATGGTCTGCCTGAATTGTCCAAGATGTCTTTGGATAGCTCTGCTGGAGGATCTCTTCATCTGAAGAAGACACCTACAGAAGCTCAGGAGCTCATTGAAATGGTTGCAAATAACCAATTCATGTACACTTCTGAAAGGAATCCTGTGAACAATGGGACAAATCAGAAGAAAGGAGTTCTTGAGATTGATAATCTAAATACCATACTGGCTCAGAACAAGATATTGACTCAACAAGTCAATTTGATCTCTCAAAGTCTGTCTGGAATGCAAAATGCACCAAACAGTACTAAGGATGCTTCATCTGAAGAAGAAGCTTATGATCCTGAGAACCCTTCAATGGAAGAGGTAAATTACATGGGAGAACCCTATGGAAACACCTATAATTCTTCATGGAAAAATCATCCAAATTTCTCATGGAAGGATCAACAGAAACCTCAACAAGGTTTCAACAATAATAATGGTAGAAGAAACAGGTTTAGCAGGGCAAGCCTTTTCCATCATCTTCTCAGCAACAGACAGAGAATTCTAAGCAGAACCACTCTGACTTAGCAACCATGGTCTCTGATCTAATCAAAACCACTCAAAGTTTCATGACTGAAACAAGGTCCTCCATTAGAAACTTAGAGGCACAAGTGGGACAGCTGAGCAAGAAAATTACTGAACTCCCTCCTAGTACTCTTCCAAGCAATACAGAAGAAAATCCAAAAGGAGAGTGCAAGGCCATTAACATGGCCGAATTTGGAGAGGAGGAAGAGGCAGTGAACGCCACTGAGGAAGACCTCAATGGGCGTCCACTGGCCTCCAATGAGTTCCCCAATGAGGAACCATGGGAATCTGAGGCTCAAAATGAGACCATAGAGATTCCACTGGACTTACTTCTGCCATTCATGAGCTCTAATGAGTATTCTTCCTCTGAAGAGGATGAGTATGTCACTGAAGAGCAAGTTGCTAAATACCTTGGAGCAATCATGAAGCTAAATGACAAGTTATTTGGTAATGAGACTTGGGAGAACGAACCTCCTTTGCTCACCAAAGAACTGGATGACTTGTCTAGGCAGAGATTACCTCTAAAGAGACAAGATCCTGGAAAGTTTTTAATACCTTGCACCATAGGCACCATGACCTTCAAGAAGGCTCTGTGTGACTTAGGGTCAAGTGTAAACCTCATCCCTCTCTCTGTAATGGAGAAGCTAAGGATCTTTGAGGTACAAGCTGCAAGAATCTCACTAGAGATGGCAGACAATTCAAGAAAACAAGCTTATGGACTTGTAGAGGATGTTTTGGTGAAGATTGAAGACCATTACATCCCTGCTGATTTCATAGTCCAAGAGACTGGGAAGTGCATGGATGAATCCATCATCCTTGGCAGACCCTTCCTAGCCACAGCAAAGGCTGTGATTGATGTTGATAGAGGAGAATTGATCATTCAAGTGAATGAAGAATCCTTTGTGTTTAAGGCTCAAGGATATCCCTCTGTCACCATGGAGAGGAAGCATGAAGAGCTTCTCTCAAAACAGAGCCAAACAGAGCCCCCACAGTCAAACTCTAAGTTTGGTGTTGGGAGGCCACAACCAAATTCTAAGTTTGGTGTTGAACCCCCACATTCAAACTCTAAGTTTGGTGTTGGGAGGTTCCAACATTGCTCTGAGAATCTGTGAGGCTCCACGAGAGCCCTCTGTCAAGCTACTGACATTAAAGAAGCGCTTGTTGGGAGGCAACCCAATGTTATATTTTATCTATTTTCCTTTGTTATTTTATGTTTTCTATAGGTTGATGATCATGAGAAGTCACAAAATCAATTGAAAAAGCAAAAACAGAATGAAAAACAGAAAGAAAAACAGCACACCCTGGAGGAAGGTCTTGCTGGCGTTTAAACGCCAGTAAGGGTAGCAGCTGGGCGTTTAACGCCAGAAAGGGGCACCAGACTGGCGTTAAATGCCAGAAAAGGGCAAGAAGCTAGCGTTAAACGCCAGAAATGGACACCAGCCCGGCGTTTAACGCCAGAATTGGCATGAAGTGCATTTTTGCACGCCACTTGGTGCAGGGATGAATTTTCTTGACACCTCAGGATCTGTGGACCCCACAGGATCCCACCTACCCCACCACCCTCTCTCTTCTTCACCCATTCACCAATCACCTCAACCACTCTTCCCCAAAAATCCCTCACCTATCAAATCCCATCTTTCTCTTCACCACTCACATCCATCCTTCATAAAACCCCACCTACCTCACCATTCAAAATTCAAACCACTTTCCCACCCAAACCCACCCATAATGGCCGAACCCTACCCCTCTCTTCACCCCTATATAAACCCATCTTCACTCCTTCATTTTCACACACCCTAAACACTACTTCTCCCCCTTTTGGCCGAATCACAAAGTCACCTCCATCTCCTCCATTTCTTCTTCTTCTACTCTCTTCTTTCGTCTTTTGCTCGAGGACGAGCAAACCTTTTAAGTTTGGTGTGGTAAAAGCATTGCTTTTTGTTTTTCCATAACCATTTATGGCATCCAAGGCCGGAGAAACCTCTAGAAAGAGGAAAGGGAAGGCAAAAGCTTCCACCTCCGAGTCATGGGAGATGGAGAGATTCATCTCAAGGGTGCATCAAGACCACTTCTATGAAGTTGTGGCCTTGAAGAAGGTGATCCCCGAGGTCCCTTTCAAACTCAAAAAGATTGAATATCCGGAAATCCGACATGAGATTCGAAGAAGAGGTTGGGAAGTTCTTACCAACCCCATCCAACAAGTCGGAATCTTAATGGTTCAAGAGTTCTATGCCAATGCATGGATCACCAAGAACCATGATCAAAGTGTGAACCCGGACCCAAAGAATTGGCTTACAATGGTTCGGGGGAAATACTTAGATTTTAGTCCGGAAAATGTAAGGTTGGCATTCAACTTGCCCATGATGCAAGGAGATGAACACCCTTACACTAAAAGGGTCAACTTTGATCAAAGGTTGGACCAAGTCCTCACTGACATCTGTGAAGAGGGCGCCCAATGGAAGAGAGATTCAAGAGGAAAGCCGGTTCAATTGAGAAGGCACGACCTCAAGCCCATGGCTAGGGGATGGTTGGAGTTTATCCAACGCTCAATCATTCCCACTAGCAACCGGTCTGAAGTTACTCTAGACCGGGCCATCATGATTCATAGCATCATGATTGGAGAAGAAGTAGAAGTTCATGAGGTTATAGCCCAAGAACTCTATAAGGTGGCGGATAAGTCCTCTACCTTGGCAAGGTTAGCCTTTTCTCATCTCATTTGTCACCTCTGTTATTCAGTTGGAGTTGACATAGAAGGAGACATCCTCATTGATGAGGACAAGCCCATCACTAAGAAAAGGATGGAGCAAACAAGAGATCACACTCATCATGAAATCCCTGAGATGCCTCAAGGACGCACTTTCCTCCACAAAACTATTGGGAGCAAATCAACACCTCCCTAGGAGAACTGAGTTCCAACATGGGACAACTAAGGGTGGAGCACCAAGAACATTCCATTCTCCTCCATGAAATTAGAGAAGATCAAAGAATCATGAGAGAGGAGCAACAAAGACAAGGAAGAGACATTGAGGAGCTCAAGCACTCCATAAGATCTTCAAGAGGAAGAACAAGCCGCCATCACTAAGGTGGACCCGTTCTTTAATCTCCTTGTTCTTTATTTTTCTGTTTTTCGAAAATTTTATGCTTATGTTTATCTATGTTTGTGTCTTATGATCATTAGTATCTTAGTGTCTATGCCTTAAAGTTATGAATGTCCTATGAATCCATCACCTTTCTTAAAAAGAAAAATGTTCTTAATTGAAAAAGAGAAGAATTGCATGAATTTTGAATTTTATAACAGATTAATTATTTTGATGTGGTGGCAATACTTTTGTTTTCTGAATGTATGCTTAAACAGTGCATATGTATTTTGAATTTGTGGTTCATGAATGTTGGCTCTTGAAAGAATGATGAAAAAGGAGACATGTTACTGAGGATCTGAAAAATCATAAAAATGATTCTTGAAGCAAGAAAAAGCAGTGAATACAAAAAAAAAGGGAGCAAAAAAAATGAAAAAAAAATGAAAAAAAAAGAGGAGAAAGAGAAAAAGAAAGAAAAAGAAAGAAATAAAGTTGTGATCCAAGGCAAAAAGAGTGTGCTTAAGAACCCTGGACACCTCTAATTGGGGACTCTAGCAAAGCTGAGTCACAATCTGAAAAGGTTCACCCAATTATGTGTCTGTGGCATGTATGTATCCGGTGGTAATACTGGAAGACAGAGTGCTTTGGGCCACGGCCAAGACTCATAAAGTAGCTGTGTTCAAGAATCATCATACTTAACTAGGAGAATCAATAACACTATCTGGACTCTGAGTTCCTATAGAAGCCAATCATTCTGAATTTCAAAGGATAGAGTGAGATGCCAAAACTGTTCAGAGGCAAAAAGCTAAAAGCCCCGCTCATCTAATTAATACTGATCTTCATAGATGTTTTTGGAATTCGTTGCATATTCTCTTCTTTTTATCTTATTTGATTTTCAGATGCTTGGGGACAAGCAACAATTTAAGTTTGGTGATGTGATGAGCGGATAATTTATACACTTTTTGGCATTGTTTTTAGTAGGATTTAGTTAGTTCTTAGTATATTTTTATTAGTTTTTAATTAAAATTCACTTTTCTGGACTTTACTATGAGTTTGTGTGTTTTTCTGTGATTTCAGGTATTTTCTGGCTGAAATTGAGGGACCTGAGCAAAAATCTGATTCAGAGACTGAAAAGGACTGCAGATGCTGTTGGATTCTGACCTCCCTGTACTCGAAGTAAATTTTCTGGAGCTACAGAAGCCCAATTGGCGCGCTTTTAACGGCGTTGGAAAGTAGACATCCTGGGCTTTCCATCAATATATGATAGTCCATACTTTGCCCAAGATTTGATGGCCCAAACCGGCATTAAAAGTCACCCTCAGAATTCCCAGCGTTAAACGCCGGAACTGGCACCAAAGTGGGAGTTAAACGCCCAAACTGGCACAAAAGCTGGCGTTTAACTCCAAGAAGAGTCTCTACACGAAAATGCTTCAATGCTCAGCCCAAGCACACACCAAGTGGGCCCGGAAGTGGATTTTTATGTCATTTACTCATCTTTGTAATTCTTAAGCTATTAGTTCCCTATAAATAGGACCCTTTACTATTGTATTTTATATCTTTTGATCATGTTTTTGTGATTGAACCCTCTTTGGGAGGCTGGCCATTCGGCCATGCCTAGACCTTGTTCTTATGTATTTTCAACGGTGG
The DNA here is from genome assembly GCF_014773155.1 of Arachis stenosperma. Taxonomy (NCBI): domain Eukaryota; kingdom Viridiplantae; phylum Streptophyta; class Magnoliopsida; order Fabales; family Fabaceae; genus Arachis; species Arachis stenosperma. The sequence continues at coordinate 58,952,533 of NC_080383.1, forward strand.
AGTTTCTACACACCATAGATTAAGGTGTGGAGCTCTGCTGTACCTCGAGTATTAATGCAATTACTATTATTCTTCTATTCAATTCAGCTTGTTCTTATTCCAAGATATTCATTCGCACTCAAGAACTTGATGAATGTGATGATTATGTGATGCTCATCATCATTCTCACTTATGAACGAGTGACTGACAACCACCTCCGTTCTATAAGCAAACGAGGCTCTAATGTCTATCTCTTGGATTCTTTAACCAGAATCTTCGTGGTATAAGCTAGAATTGATGGCGGCATTCAAGAGAATCCGGAAGGTCTAAACCTTGTCTGTGGTATTCTGAGTAGGATTCAATGATTGAATGACTGTGATGAGCTTCAAACACGCGATTGTGGGGCGTTAGTGACAGACGCAAAAGAATCACTGGATTCTATTCCGACATGATCGAGAACCGACAGCTGGATAGCCGTGCCATGACAGGGTGCGTTGAACATTTCCACTGAGAGGATGGGAGGTAGCCACTGACAACGGTGAAACCCTTGCATACAGCTTGCCATGGAAAGGAGTAAGAAGGATTGGATGAAGACAGTAGGAAAGCAGAGAGACGGAAGGGACAAAGCATCTCCATTCGCTTATCTGAAATTCCCACCAATGAATTACATAAGTATCTCTATCTTTATCTTTATGTTTTATTCATATATCATCCATAACCATTTGAGTCTGCCTGACTAAGATGTACAAGGTGACCATAGCTTGCTTCATACCAACAATCTCCGTGGGATCGACCCTTACTCGCGTAAGGTTTATTACTTGGACGACCCAGTGCACTTGCTGGTTAGTTGTGCGAAGTTGTGTTTATGCCATGGTATTGAACACCAAGTTTTTGGATTCATTACCGGGGATTAATTGAGTTGTGAAAAGTAGTGATCACAATTTCGTGCACCACTTGGCATGATTATCACTCGTATCGCCCTCCTCTTTGCTCCATCCCTTTGACTTCATGTGCCTTTCTCTTCTCTCTTTTTCAGGCTGGCCACCAAAACGGGTAAAGAGAAAGCCTCTACAAGAGAGCACCAGCTGAGGAACCACAACCCCCATCCACCTGCACATCTCAGCATGCACCGAGGACGGTGCAATCTTTTAGTGTGGGGAGGTCGATACCGATCTCCGCAGGTTAGCTAATCCCTTCTCAACACCAATGTTAATTTGTTAATCTTTGCATTTGCATGTTTGTTTGATTTTGTGCATTTAGTTACTACTTGGTTAAAGTGATATTTTCTTTTCAAGAAATTTTTATAGTATTTCATAATTTGTATAAAACTTTTTGAAAAACTTGTTTGAAGAAATATTATTTTGGAACATAGTTTAGAGCTCGAATACAAAACCAGTGAGATTTTGAGCCTATTTGATTGGTTGCATTTTACCAACCAATAATTTTATTTTTGATGTGTGTTGTTCTCTCTAAAACTGTGATCTTTGTCTTGCTTAATTCTATATTTCCATTTATTTGATGTATGCATGCACTTACATGATTGAGGCCTTTGTTTCACTGATCTTACATACCCATATGGCTTTACCTTTCATTATCCCTTGCAAACCAATGTTGAGCCTATTGTACCCCTTTGTTCTTTATTTTAGCACATCATTAACTCTAAGCGAAAAATAATAATGTCCTTAATTTGAATCCTTGGTTAGCTTAGACTAGTGAGAATGCTTATGAATTAAGTGTGGGAAAAAGTGGGTTTGGAAACATTTGGTTTGAGAAATGAGTATGTTAGAATTTTAAAAAAAAATGTGAAAGAAATGTTTGGGACATAATTCATGCATCCAATAATTTAATCATATGCATTAAAAAAAAGAGCAAAATAAGTGAAAGGGGACAAAATGCCCCAAAGTAAGTGGTGAAAGCAATGCATATGAGCTAAACTCAAAACTTAGAATGCATAAATATGTAGTAAACACAGTTAATGGAAAATTAGATGTTGTATTATGATTACATAGATTGTTTAAGCTAGGTGGGAATAGTTTATGTTAATTAAGGATTCAAATTTTAGTCCACTTGGCCAAATACAATCCTACCTTGACCCTAACCCCATTACAACCCTTAAAAGACCTCTTGATATGTGTATTTATGCATTAAATTTATGTTGATTGTTAAATGAAGAGCAAGCCTTAGAAAGCAAGGTTAGTTGAGAATTGAGAGAATCGAACCTAAAACACTTGAGTGATTAGAGTGATATACACTACTAAGTGAGGGTTCGATGCTCGATTCTTTGTTCCCGATTTTCATGAGCTATTTTCTTCTACAATTCTGTTTGTACTTCATTTTTATGATTTGAATTAGTGAAATCCAATTCATATTTATTCTTGGGGATTTATTTGCTTTTAACCAAGTAAGTAGAAACATTTTTCATTTAGTTGCATTCATAGGTTGCATCTCATACATTCTATCATTCCTCTTCATCTTTATAGTTTCTCTTGAGCTTAGCATGAGGACATGCTAATGTTTAAGTGTGGGGAGGTTGATAAACCCATATTTCATGGTTTATCTTATGCTCAATTGAGTAGTTTTTATCAACTCTTTACCCACTTATTCATACTATTTGCATGGTTTTACATTTTCCTTCCAGATTTTGTGCTATGATTGAAAACATGTTTCTTTGGACTTATATTTGCTTATTATTAATCCTCTCTTATTACCATTAGATGCCTTGATATGTGTGTTAAGTGTTTTCAGATATTATAAGGCAGGAATGGCTTGGAGGATGGGAAGGAAGCATGCAAAAGTGGAAGGAATACAATAAGTTGGAGAAATTGCTAAGCTGTCCAGCCTGACCTCTTCTCACTCAAACGGCTATAACTTTAGCTATAAAAATCCAAACGACGCGGTTCCACTTGCGTTGGAAAGCTAACGTTCGGGGCTTCGATTTGATATATAATTTCTCATAGCTGCCCCGACGCCAGGCGATGCGAACGCGTGAGTCACGCGGACGCGTGACCTGGCAGGAATGCAACCCGCGCGGCTGCGTGAGCCATGCGGCCGTGTCACTTTTTCGCGACCTGTACGGACCAGAAAGTGCTGGAAGTGACTTCTGTGCTGTTTCTGACCCAGTTTTCGGCCCGGAGAACACAGATTAGAGGCTATAAAGTGGGGGGATGCATCCATTCATAATCATTCACTAATAATTCACTTTTTATAATTTAGATGTAGTTTTCAGAGAGAGAGGTTCTCTCCTCTCTCTTAGGATTAGGATTAGGATTAGAAATTAGGATTTTTAGAAACTAGGATTTAGGACTTCTCTTGGTTTTTAAGAGTGACTCTTGATCCCAGGTTTTTATGTTCCTTTGTTTTCAAGCTTCCATTTCACTTTATTTATTTATTCCAGCATTTGAGTTAATTATTTACTTTTATAATTTAATTTATGAATTATTCCATGTCACAGATTATTGTTTGAATTAATGATAATTGAGGTATTTTCAGTTTATGATTGCTTGCTTTTATTTACGTTACCATTGCTTCTGATCTGAAGATATTTTATTCCAGCAATTTACTTTTTTCCTTTTTGGTCTTGGTTAAGAAATCAGTAACTCAACAGTTATTAAACTCAGCATAATTGATTATCGTTATCTTGCTAATTAAGCTGAACTTCAATAATCCCAACTTTTTCTTAGGAAATAAATAGGATTCGAAGATCAAGCTAATTAGTCCCTTGACTTTCCTTTAGTTTAAAGGTTAACTAAGTGGAATTTAGATTCAACTTTCATTATTGTTGAGAGAGAGAGATAACTGAGTTGGACTTCCAATTTCTCTTACCTTGCCAAAAGTTTGCTTTACAGTATTTATTTATTTTAATTGCCATTTACTTTACTTGTCATTTAAATCACCTACTTCTCACCTTCTAAACCCCAATTACAACCTTTATAGCCAATAATAAGAACATACTACCTTGCAGTTCCTTGAGAAGACGACCCGAAGTTTGAATACTCGGTTAACAATTTCTAAAGGGGTTTGTTACTTGTGACACCCAAAACGTTTGTACGAAGGGATTTCTGTCGGTTTAGAGACTATATCTACAATGCGACTGTTTTTATGAATTTCTTTACTGGCAAAAATCCTAACGTCAAAATGGCGCCGTTGCCGGGGAATTGCAAACGTGTGCCTTATTATTGGTTATTGTAAATATTTTCAAAAAAAAAATTTAATTAAATTAAAAATATTTTTCTTTTACTTGTTTATTTGTTTTCTCTTTTTTTTTCTCCCTTATTTCTGATATCTACTATGAATTTTCACCCCTCTCGCTTTGAGTTTGGTTCTAACTTTGTTGAAGAAAATAGAAACCACAGCAGGAATATGCATCAAGGTCAGACCAATCATGGATGGATGGAGCCAAGAGGATCTAATCAACCCTTTAGGCAACAATACCCTCCAGAATATCATGGACAACGACCATTCTACAATGCGTACCCAGCTAAAAGATATGGTGGACAACCTTGTAACTACCAACAAGCCCCACCCCGTGTCTGTAGACCATCCTCTCAACATGACTTCGAACCACCACACTCACAAGCTTCTTTTCGCCATTCGCCACCATACGATCCTTATCCGCCCCAATGCCAATCCAATTACCCCCAAGAACCACCGCTCCCCCATACACAGTACCCATATCCATCAAAGTCAGAATCACAGGGTAGCCTCGAAGAATCATTAAAATAATGTACTATAGTCCTTCATCAACTGGAGCAAGCAATGGTGGAGAGGCTAAAACAATTGTCTTCCGGAAGCTCAGCCCCTCAACAGACCCCCATGGCTTTATACAGAGAATCCAATGAAGAAAGCAGTACAAAGGAGATGCAGGAAGCTCCAGTGAACAGCATAAAGCATAGCTTCGTATTAGAACAAGTAGAGAAAGCTGTCATTGCAGAAGAGGAAGAGTCGGTTGTCGTGGAAAACTCCATCAAGGATGCTACAATTGACGCTGAGGAGGATTTTGCACCGCCTCCAATGCAAATATCTTATAAAGAACTGAACGGAATAACCCAGGACACAGGTTTCCTTGATGATGATGATCACGAGACTTATTCTCTTAGTAACGACCTTGCATCCGCAAGTGATTTCTCTGAGACAGAAGAATCTTCCCCGAGTGAATATGAAGATGATCCTAAGGTAGATTTTTCTCAACCTCCAATATATGACTTGAGCGATGATGAGGGAGAAATTGAAGACTCTGATCAAGAGATGGTTGAAGTGGAAGAATTCACAGAAGATTATAAGGGAGTAGAACGTACAGAACCACTGGAAACACCTATCCCAAGGCCGTTACCGCCCACCACAAACTACAAGTGGGTAAAATCCTTGTCTTTTATCTTCAATATTCCACTTGAATATGGTTTGCTTGAAACAGATGGCCAGCTTAGAGCTCTCTGCGGCTTTAAGAGTAAAAGGAAAATGGCTCAAACTCAGAGCCGGTGCACGAGGTTCAATAAGATTCCACGCTTCAACTCGAAGTGCAAGGATTGGTATCATGCTCAATTGAGTGGATCACGGAGAACGTTTGGTCACCTTGGTGAGAATCTAATTTCCAAACCACCCAGACGGAAAAGTATAGATCAAAACGAAAGCCGATTTGGAACCAGAGTTTGGGATCCTGGAAAATATTCTGATATTCATCACCCCGTGAGCCTGAAAATCTGTTTGAAGCTGCTCAGAAGCTTCACATGCCTAGTTTGGGACCCCGGAGGCCATTGGCATTCCAAGCATTGGTGGAGATTTCTGGATGAATTTAAACACAAGCCGCCATAACAGGAAGCTCAACCAACGTCCAACTTAAGGACTTTAACTAAAAGTGCTAGGTGGGAGACAACCCACCATGGTATGATCGTTCTTTTTCAATTTATTCTATTTCGTTTTGTTTGTTTTTGAGTTTTATTTTATTTTATTGAACCTGGAATCATGCATAGCATTCACATTAAGCATTGCATTATGCATACTGCACTCTGCATTTTTCAAAAAAAAAAAGAAGGAAAAACACGCACGCGACGCGGCAGCGTCGCTGACGCGTCCGCGTCACTAGTGCGCGAGAAAGAAAAGCATTGAACAGAGAGTCACGCGAGAGCGTGGCTGGAGCCGTGCCTTTAGCATCATTTAACCCCACGCGACCGCGTCATGTGGAACTTTGGCCTCCCACGCGGCCGCGTGCCCTGAAAATCGACGTCAAAAATGTGCATGGCCGAAAGTTGAGCTGGAATTGGGCTGGACTTGTGCTAGCAGCACAAGCCCACTCACGCGATCGCGTGCCCCACGCGTCCGCGTCATATTGGAAATCAGGCCATTCACGCGACTGCGTCACCCAAAATTTGGCAAAATAAGATTTTGAACAGAGAGTTGTGCTGGCGCGAAGCTGCACTCGCGCCAAAAGCATAACATGGGTCACGCAACCGCGTGACCGACGCAATCGCGTGACCATACTTAAAGCGCATCCACGCGAACGCGTGCCCCACGCGGCCGCGTCGCATGCGCCGCACAGCTCAACCTAAAATTGCCAAATATCTTATCTCTTCTTCCCCAATCCTAATTTTTCCCTTCCTCCTTTCTTACTCAGTCCTTTCCCTTCTCATTCTCCTTATCTTTCATTTTCTTTTACTTAATTGCATACTTTCATTCATTGCATTATTTTCATTGGTGTTGGAATTTTATTTGGGTCATTACTTTTCTATATTTTTGTGGATTATTTGACAATTATATATTACTTTTTAAAGGATTGCTTGCATGTTCAATTTAATACTTTCAAATAGCTTATTTACCGTGCATGCTATGTGTTTGTGAAAACGCTCGTATGGCATTGTGCACTATTTTTAAGATTTCTACTACTATAAATGCCTGCTTTTCACAAATTCCCTTTACTATTTTATTAATTAAATATAATTGTCAATACAAACATTATTGTTAGTTTCTCACGACTAACAATACATTAAAGCTTTTGATGCTTGATCTATGCTACTCATGCCCTTGCCGGCATGCTAATAAACATCTTGCATACAATACTCCCCATGCCTTGCTATATTTCCATTGATGAACTGATCACATGGAATCGCGACCATGTCTTTCATTCACTATTTCTTTTGCTTGGCATGATTATCACTCGTATCGCCCTCCTCTTTGCTCCATCCCTTTGACTTCATGTGCCTTTCTCTTTCTCTCTTTTTCAGGCTGGCCACCAAAACGGGTAAAGAGAAAGCCTCTACAAGAGAGCACCAGCTGAGGAACCACAACCCCATCCACCTGCACATCTCAGCATGCACCGAGGACGGTGCAATCTTTAAGTGTGGGGAGGTCGATACCGATCTCCGCAGGTTAGCTAATCCCTTCTCAACACCAATGTTAATTTGTTAATCGTTGCATTTGCATGTTTGTTTGATTTTGTGCATTTAGTTACTACTTGGTTAAAGTGATATTTTCTTTTTCAAGAAATTTTTATAGTATTTCACTAATTTGAATAAAACTTTTTGAAAAACTTGTTTGAAGAAATATTATTTTGGAACATAGTTTAGAGCTCGAACACAAAACCATTGAGATTTTGAGCCTATTCGATTGGTTGCATTTTACCAACCAATAATTTTATTTTTGATGTGTGTTGTTCTCTCTAAAACTTTGATCTTTGTCTTGCTTAACTCTATACTTTCATTTATTTGATGTATGCATGCACTTACATGATTGAGGCCTTTGTTTCACTAATCTTACATACCCATATGGCCTTACCTTTCATTATCCCTTGCAAACCAATGTTGAGCCTATTGTACCCCTTTGTTCTTTATTTTAGCACATCATTAACTCTAAGCGAAAAACAATAATGTCCTTAATTTGAATCCTTGGTTAGCTTAGACTAGTGAGAATGCTTATGAATTAAGTGTGGGAAAAAGTGGGTTTGGAAACATTTGGTTTGAGAAATGAGTATGTTAGAATTTTCTAAAAAAATGTGAAAGAAATGTTTGGGACATAATTCATGCATCCAATAATTTAATCATATGCATTAAAAAAAAGAGCAAAATAAGTGAAAGGGGACAAAATGCCCCAAAGTAAGTGGTGAAAGCAATGCATATGAGCTGAACTCAAAACTTAGAATGCATAAATATGTAGTAAACACAGTTAATGGGAAATTAGATGTTGTATTATGATTACATGGATTGTTTAAGTTAGGTGGGAATAGTTTATGTTAATTAAGGATTCAAATTTTAGTCCACTTGGCCAAATACAATCCTACCTTGACCCTAACCCCATTACAACCCTTAAAAGACCTCTTGATATGTGTATTTATGCATTAAATTTATGTTGATTGTTAGATGAAGAGCAAGCCTTAGAAAGCAAGATTAGTAGAGAATTGAGAGAATCGAACCTAAAACACTTGAGTGATTAGAGTGATATACACTACTAAGTGAGGGTTCGATGCTCGATTCTTTGTTCCCGGCTTTCATGAGCTATTTTCTTCTACAAGTCTGTTTGTACTTCATTTTTATGATTTGAATTAGTGAAATCCAGTTCATATTTATTCTTGGGGATTTATTTGCTTTTAACCAAGTAGAAATATTTTTCATTTAGTTGCATTCATAGGTTGCATCTCATACATTCTATCATTTCTCTTCATCTTTATAGTTTCTCTTGAGCTTAGCATGAGGACATGCTAATGTTTAAGTGTGGGGAGGTTGATAAACCCATATTTCATGGTTTATCTTATGCTCAATTGAGTAGTTTTTATCAACTCTTTACCCACTTATTCATACTATTTGTATGGTTTTATATTTTCCTTCCTGATTTTGTGCTATGATTGAAAACATGTTTCTTTGGACTTATATTTGCTTATTATTAATCCTCTCTTATTACCATTAGATGCCTTGATATGTGTGTTAAGTGTTTTCAGATATTATAAGGAAGGAATGGCTTGGAGGATGGGAAGGAAGCATGCAAAAGTGGAAGGAATACAATAAGTTGGAGAAATTGCTAAGTTGTCCAGCCTGACCTCTTTGCACTCAAACGGCTATAACTTTAGCTACAGAGGTCCAAACGACGCGGTTCCACTTGAGTTGGAAAGCTAACATCCGGAGCTTCGATTTGATATATAATTTGCCATAGCTTCCCCGACGCCAGGCGATGCGAACGCGTGAGTCACGCGGACGCGTGACCTGGCAGGAATGCAACCCGCGCGGCCGCGTGAGCCATTCAGCCGCGTCACTTTTTCGCGACCTGTACGGACCAGAAAGCGCTGGAAGTGACTTCTGGGCTATTTTTGACCCAGTTTTCAGCCCGGAGAACACAGATTAGAGGCTATAAAGTGGGAGAATGCATCCATTCATAATCATTCACTAATAATTCACTTTTTATAATTTAGATGTAGCTTTCAGAGAGAGAGGTTCTCTCCTCTCTCTTAGGATTAGGATTAGGATTAGAAATTAGGATTTTTAGAAACTAGGATTTAGGACTTCTCTTGGTTTTTAAGAGTGACTCTTGATCCCAGGTTTTTATGTTCCTTTGTTTTTAAGCTTCCATTTCACTTTATTTATTTATTCCAGCATTTGAGTTAATTATTTATTTTTATAATTTAATTTATGAATTATTCCATGTCACAGATTATTGTTTGAATTAATGATAATTGAGGTATTTTCAGTTTATGATTGCTTGCTTTTATTTACGTTACCATTGCTTCCGATCTGAAGATATTTTATTCCAGCAATTTACTTTTTCTCTTTTTGGTCTTGGTTAAGAAATCAGTAACTCAACAGTTATTAAACTCAGCATAATTGATAATCATTATCTTGCTAATTGAATTGAACTTCAATAATCCCAACTTTTTTCTTAGGAAATAAATAGGATTCGAAGATCAAGCTAATTAGTCCCTTGACTTTCCTTTAGTTTAAAGGTTAACTAAGTGGAATTTAGATTCAACTTTCATTATTGTTGAGAGAGAGATAACTGAGTTGGACTTCCAATTTCTTTTACCTTGCCAAAAGTTTGCTTTACAGTATTTATTTATTTTAATTGCCATTTACTTTACTTGTCATTTAAATCACTTGCTTCTCACCTTCTAAACCCCGATTACAACCTTTATAGCCAATAATAAGAACATACTTCCTTGCAGTTCCTTGAGAAGATGACCCGAGGTTTGAATACTCGGTTAACAATTTCTAAAGGGGTTTGTTACTTGTGACACCCAAAACGTTTGTACGAAGGGATTTCTGTCGGTTTAGAGACTATATCTACAACGCGACTGTTTTTATGAATTTCTTTACTGGCAAAAATCCTAACGTCAACAAGTACCCTCTAATGTGCATGGTATCATAATGCTTTCGGGATCTTTAAGCTTTTCTGGGAAGCTTTTCAGAATGACTGCACTGCATTCTTCAGTGAGGTAAACTTTTTAAGTTTTCCTCCAATCCTTCTTATGACTTAAGATCTCTTTCATGAACTTAGCATAAGAGGGTATTTGCTCAAGTGCCTTCGCAAACGGAATCTTTATTTCAATAGTCCTGAGATAGTCTGCAAAATGGGCAAATTGTTTATCCTGTTCCGCTTGACAGAGTTTTTGAGGATAAGGTATTTTGGCTTTGTATTCCTCAACCTTAGTTGCTGTAGGTTTATTGCCTACAGATGTGGGTTGAGAAGCCTTTTTAGAGGGGTTGCTATTAGCACTTGTATGTGTCTGATCCCCCACTGGCGTTTGAATGCCAGGTGTGGAAGTTGGAGTGGCGTTAGATGCCAACTCCTTACCTGTTTCTGGCGTCTGAACGCTAGAACTGCGTTTCCTTTGGGCGTTCAACGCCAATTCCTTGCCTGTTTCTGGCGTTGAACGCCAGGACTGAGCATGGGTTGGGCGTTCAACGCCAGCTCTCCACCCCTTTTCTGGCGTTTGAGCGCCAGAATTATTCCTCTCTGGGCTCTGACTGTCCTCAGAGGGATTTTAGGTAGCAGTTTGTTCATTTCTTGGCTTCCTACTGCCTTGAAGTAAGGTATTTAATGTTTTCCCACTTCTTAATTGAATTGTTTGGCACTCTTCTGTTATTTGTTTTGACAATTGCTATTCTGTTTGCTTCAACTGCACTTCCATATTCATATTGGCCATTCTTGTTTCTTGTAATATCTCTTTGAATTCGGCTAGCTGTTTTGTTAGAAAATCTAATTGCTGATTGAATTCAGTAGCTTGATCTGCAGGACTGAGTTCAGCAGTTACTGTTTTAGCCTCTTCATTGATGGAAGGTTCACTGCTTAGGTACAGATGCTGATTTCTGGCAACTGTATCAATGAGCTCTTGAGCTTCTTCAATTGTCTTTCTCATGTGTATAGATCCACCAGATGAGTGGTCTAGAGAAATCTGAGCTTTCTCTGTAAGCCCATAATAAAATATGTCTAACTGCACCCACTCTGAAAACATTTCAGAGGGGCATTTTCTTAGCATCTCTCTGTATCTCTCCCAGGCATCATAAAGGGATTCATTATCTCCTTGTTTGAAGCCTTAGATTCTCAGCCTTAGCCGTGTCATTCGTTTTGGAGGAAAATAGTGATTCAGAAATTTTTCTAACAACTGTTTCCATGTCTTTATGCTGTCCTTAGGTTGGTTATTTAACCACCTCTTAACTTGGTCTGTTACAGCAAATGAAAATAATAACAATCTGTAGACATCCTGATCTACTTCCTTATCATGTACTGTGTCAACAATTTGTAAAAACTGTGCCAAAAACTCTGTAGGTTCTTCCTGTGGAAGACTGGAATACTGGCAACTTTGCTGCACCATGATAATGAGCTGAGGGTTCAACTCAAAGCTACTGACTCCGATGGAGGGTATACAGATACTACTCCCGTATGAAGCAGTAGTGGGGTTAGCATATGACCCCAGAGTCCTTCTGGACTGTTCATTTCCACTTAGGTCCATGATGGAGAAGGGAGATGATGTGGATTTATTTTATTTATTTTATTATATTAAAAAAATTATTTTTGAAATAATAAAATAGAATAAAATAAAAACCAAAATAATAAACGAAAAATAAAAAATAAAATAAAAAAATAAAAAATTTGAAAATATTTTATGAAGATTTTTGAAAAAGTGAAGAGAGAGAAAGTGGTTAGGATATTTTTGAAAAAGATATGATTTGAAAAAATTTGACCAAGTCAACCCAAGTAATTCGAAAATTATAAGAAATTAAAGGAAAGATATTTTTATTTTTGAATTTTATAATGAAAGAGAAAAACACACAAAAGACATAAGACTTAAAATTTTTAGATCTAATACTCCTTGTTTTTCGAAAATGTTGGAGGGAAAACACTAAGGGACACCAAACTTAAAAATTTTAAGATCAAAACACAAAGAAGACTCAAGAACACTTTGAAGACTCACAATAACACCAAGAGCAAAAGAAAGAACACCAAACTTAAAATTTTTAGAAAACCACAATAAATTTTCGAAAATTAAAGAAAATTAACAATAGAACACCAAACTTAAAGTTTGTCACAAGATTTAATCAAAGAAAAATTATTTTTGAAAAAGATTTTAAAAAGAAGATACCCAATTACCAAGAACACAAACCAACGCTCTAGCCAATTGAGCTATAGATGTAACGTGTTTTAAAGAGGTATTTTTAATAAATAAAAATATTTTTTGAAAACTAATATTTTGAAAAAGCACAAGAAAAACAAGAAGAGACACAAAACAAGACAAACCAAAGATCAAACAAGAAAAATTGACAAGAACAATTTGAAGATCAAGGAAAAACAAAGAACATGCAATTCAAAAATTGGAAGACAAAGAAAAGCATGCAATTGACACCAAACTTAAAATACGAAACTAAACTCAAACAAAAGATTCCAAGAAAAATTAAAAACTAATAGAGAAAAATAATATTTTTGAAAGATTTTTAAAAAGGAATAATAGAAGATGCAATTCTAGTGACTTTAAACAAAAAGACAAATTTTTCCTAATCTAAGTAACAAGATAAACCATCAGTTGTTCAAACTCGAAAATTACACTCACACTATGTAATTCCGCTCAACTAACCAGCAAGTGCACTGGGTCGTCCAAGTAATACCTTACGTGAGTAAGGGTCGAATCCCACGGAGATTGTTGGCTTGAAGCAAGCTATGGTTATCTTATTATTCTTAGTCAGGATACCAATAGGATTCTTTTAGATTTAATTGTAAAAAGTGAAAGTGCATAAAATAAGTAATTGTTACGCATTAATGGAGAATATGTTGGGGTTTTGGAGATGCTTTATCTTCTGAATCCCTGTAACATAATGCTTTCTCACTTTCAAACATGCAAGGCTCCTTCCATGGCAAGCTGTATGTAGGGCGTCACCGTTGTCAATGGCTACTTTCCATTCTCTCAGTGAAAATGGTCCAAATGCTCTATCACAGCACGGCTAATCATCTGTTGGTTCTCGATCATGTCGGAATAGGATCCATTGATCCTTTTGCGTCTGTCACTACGCCCAACACTCGCGAGTTTGAAGCTCGTCACAGTCATCCAATCCCTGAATCCTACTCAGAATACCACAAACAAGGTTTAGACCTTCCGGATTCTCAAGGATGCTGCCAATGGATTCTAGCTTATACCACGAAGATTCTGATTAAGGAATCTAAGAGATACTTATTCAATCTAATGTAGAATGGAGGTGGTTGTCAGGCACACGTCCATGGGTTGAGAATGGTGATGAGTGTCACAGATAATCGCCTTCTTCATATTGAAGTGCGAATGAACATCTTAGATAGGAACAAGCATGTTTGAATAGAAAATAGAAATAGTTGCATTAATTCATCGAGACGCTGCAGAGCTCCTCACCCCCAACAATGGAGTTTAGAGACTTATGCCGTCAAAAAATACAAAGTTCAGATCTAAAATATCATGAGATTCAAAATAAGTTTCTAAAAGTTGTTTAAATACTAAACTAGTAACCTAGGTTTACAGAAAATGAGTAAACTAAGATAAATAGTGCAGAAATCCACTTCTGGGGCCCACTTGGTGTGTGCTGGGGCTGAGACTTGAGCTTCTCACGTGCCTGGGCTGTTTCTGGAGTTAAACGCCAGGTTGTAACTTGTTTCTGGCGTTTAACTCCAACTTGCAACCTGTTTCTGACGCTGAACGCCGGAATGCAACATGGAACTGGCGTTAAACGCCAGTTTACGTCATTTATCTTCGCGCAAAGTATGGAGTATTATATTTCTGGAAAGCCCTGGATGTCTACTTTTCAACCCAATTGAGAGCGCGTCAATTGAATTCCTGTAGCTCCAAAAAATTCATTCCGAGTGCAGGGAGGTCAGAATCCAACAACATCAACAGTCCTTTTTCAGCCTGAATCAGATTTTTGCTCAGCTCCCTAAATTTCAGCCAGAAAATACTTGAAATCACAGAAAAATACACAAACTCATATTAAAGTTCAGAAATATGATTTTTGCCTAAAAACTAATAAAAATATACTAAAAACTAACTAAAATAAACTAAAAACTACATGAAATTACCCCCAAAAAGCGTATAAAATATCCGCTCATCAAGACCATCAGTACATTTAGCTACTCCAATCCTCTTCAAAGTAGCTTGGTCCTGTATCTCACATAAGTTATCATCTATGAGCATTTTGCACTTTAACTTGCTGGTTAATTTTGACACAGAAATTAATTTGAAATCAAAGTTTGGAATGAAAAGGACATTTGAAAGGTATAATTGATTAGAAAACATTATGGTGCCAATGATGCTAATAGTCGTATGGCTACCATCAGGCATTCTAACAATCATGAGACTGATTTCTTGATATGATTGAAAATCGTCCAAATTAAAAGTGACATGATCAGTTGCCCCTGTGTCTATTACCCATAGGTGAGATTTAGCAGTAACAAAGGTTGAAATGTTGCTACTGTATTTTAAAATGACAGTGTTACCTTGAATCAATGGAGTATTGTTTGTGGTGGATCGGACCTGATTTGTGACTTGAGGTTGTTGCTGAGCCTTCTGTCCTTTGAGAAACTGCAGAATTGCATCCTTTTGGTGTGAAGAGAGTTCATAACTTGTAGAATCACCAACTTCCTTCTGACTATTGCTTAGGCAGCATTGGCTGAGATCATCAAGTCTCTTCTCAGCAGGTGCTTCAGTAGCAATGTAGTTGACGCTGCTGATTTGCCTTTGCCTCAAGTGAGGCGGCAAACCATGCTTTTTATAGCATGTCTCAATAGTGTGGCCAGTCTTGTCACAGAATGTACATTGCACTCTGCTTCCTCGTCCTTTGTCAGAAGCCTGGGTCTACCTCTCCCTCTGCCTCTCCCTCGATTGCTCTCATTGTTTGACTACATGGATCTGTTAAAGAAAACCTTGGATTCATTGCATTCATTGAATTGGCGTTCCTGTTGTGTTAACTGATGAGCGGATAATTTATACGCTTTTTGGCATTGTTTTTAGTATAATTTTAGTGGTTTTAGTTGAGTTCTTAGTATATTTTTATTAGTTTTTAATTAAAATTCACTTTTCTGGACTTTACTATGAGTTTGTGTGTTTTTCTGTGATTTCAGGTATTTTCTGGCTGAAATTGAGGGACCTGAGCAAAAATCTGATTCAGAGACTGAAAAGGACTGCAGATGCTGTTGGATTCTGACCTCCCTGCACTCGAAGTGGATTTTCTGGAGCTACAGAAACCCAATTGGCGCGCTCTCAACGGCGTTGGAAAGTAGACATCCTGGGCTTTCCAGCAATATATGATAGTCCATACTTTGCCCAAGATTTGATGGCCCAAACCGGCGTAGCAATTCGGCCTCAGAAATTCCAGCGTTAAACGCCAGAACTGGCATAAAACTTGGAGTTAAACGCCCAAACTGGCATGAAAGCTGGCGTTTAACTCCAGAAGAGGTCTCTACACGAAAATGCTTCATTGCTCAGCCCAAGCACACACCAAGTGGGCCCGAAAGTGGATTTTTCTGTCATTTACTCATTTCTGTACACTCTAGGATTACTAGTTTACTATTAATAGGACCTTTTGACATTGTATCAAGGACCTCATGACATTTTTACATGTTTCATTGTATACTTTCCACAGCATGAGTCTCTAAACCCCATGATTGGGGGTGAGGAGCTCTGCTGTGTCTTGATGGATTAATGCAATTACTACTGTTTCTTATTCAATCATGCTTGCTTCCATTCTAAGATATCACTTGCTCTTAACCCGGATGAATGTGATGATCCGTGACACTCATCATCATTCTCAACCATGAACATGTGCCTGACAACCACCTCTGTTCTACCTTAGATTGAGTAGATATCTCTTGGATTCCTTAACCAGAATCTTCGTGGTATAAGCTAGAACTGATGGCGGCATTCAAGAGAATCTGGAAGGTCTAAACCTTGTCTGTGGTATTCTGAGTAGGATTCAATGATTGGATGACTGTGACGTGCTTCAAACTCCTGAAGGCGGGGCGTTAGTGACAGACGCAAAAGAATCACTGGATTCTATTCCGGCCTGATTGAGAACCGACAGATGGATAGCCGTGCCGTGACAGGGTGCGTTGAACATTTCCAATGAGAGGATGGGAGGTAGCCATTGACAACGGTGAAACCCTACATACAGCTTGCCATGGAAGGAGCCTTGCGTGTTTGATGAAGAAGACAGTAGGAAAGCAGAGATTCAGAAGATGGAGCATCTCCAAAGCCTCAACCTATTCTCCATTACTGCAATACAAGTAACCATTTCATGTTCTTTTGCTTTTCACAATCAATCCTGATAATTTCTGATATCCTGACTAAGATTTACAAGATAACCATAGCTTGCTTCAAGCCGACAATCTCCGTGGGATCGACCCTTGCTCACGCAAGGTATTACTTGGACGACCCAGTGCACTTGCTGGTTAGTTGTGCGGGATTGCAAAAGTGTGATTGCAATTTCGTGCACCAAGTTTTTGGTGCCGTTGCCGGGGATTGTTTGAGTTTGGACAACTGACGGCTTATCTTGTTGCTTAGATTAGGACTGTTTTATTTTTGTTGGTTTAGAGTCTTTTAGTTGAGTCTAGTTTCATATTCTAAGTTTGGTGTCAATTGCATGCTTTTGTTTTTCTTTTAAAATTTTCGTTTTTACATGTTCTTAGTCCCTTTTTGATTCATAAAAATTCTAAGTTTGGTGTCCTCTTTGTGTTTTTCCTTAAAAATTTTCCAAAATTAGTGTTTGATTTTCTAAAAATTTTAAGTTTGGTGTCTTTTTGTGTTTTTCTCTTTCCTCTTTTCAAAAATCAAATCTTTTTCATAAAAAAATTTTCAATCATATCTTTTTAATTGCTGTTTTCAAAATCTTTTTAATTAACTAATTGATTCAGTTCTCAATTTGCTTTGATTTTATTTTCTTTTTGATTTTCGAATTTTTATCTTAATTTCCTTTTATTTTATTTTAATTTTTTCGTTTAATTCAAAAAAAAAAAAAACAAAATTTATCTATTTGCAATCATTATCATTTCCCTTTTGTCCATTATGGACCTAAGAGGGATTGATCAGTCCAAAAGGACTCTGGGGTCATATGCTAACCCCATTACAGCTGCATATGGGAGTAGCATCTGTACACCTCCCATCAAAGCAAGCAGCTTTGAGCTAAATCCTCAACTCATTATCATAGTGCAGCAAAATTGCCAGTATTCCGGTCTTCCACAGGAAGAACCTACTGAGTTTCTGGCACAGTTCTTACAAATTGCTGACACAGTACATGATAAAGAGGTAGATCAGGATGTCTACAGACTATTACTGTTTCCATTTGCTGTAAAAGATCAAGCTAAAAGGTGGTTGAATAACCAACCTACAGCAAGCATAAAGACATGGAAACAGTTGTCAGACAAATTCCTGAATCATTTTTACCCTCCAAAGAGGATGACACAGCTAAGGCTGGACATCCAAGGCTTTAAACAAGAGGATAATGAATCCCTTTATAATGCCTGGGAGAGGTATAGAGGTATGCTTAGAAAATGCCCCTCTGAAATGTTTTCAGAGTGGGTACAGTTAGACATCTTCTACTATGGGCTCACAGAAAAAGCTCAGATGTCTTTAGACCACTCAGCTGGTGGATCTATACACATGAGGAAGATAATTGAAGAAGCTCAAGAGCTTATAGACACTGTTGCTAGAAACCAATACTTATATTCTAGCAATGAGTTCGTTCCAAAAGAGGAATTCATGGCATTAGTCACTGATCCTAATCCTCAAGAACAGATGAATGAGCTTAATCAACAATTGCTCCTGATGACAGAACAGTTAGCAGAATTTAAAGAAATGCTCCATGATACTAAGGTTGCTAACAAGAACATAGAACTGCAGTTGAATCAAGCAAAACAGCAAATATCTAAACAAATAACAGAAGAATGTCAAGCAGTTCAACTGAGAAGTGGGAGAACACTGAATACCACTGCTCAAGGGAGCAAAAAGCCAAACAAAGAACAATTGACAGAGGACAACCAAACCACTGTTCAAAATCCCTCTGAGGACAGTAAGAGCCCAGGGAGGAATATTGGCATTCAAACGCCAGAAAGGGAAGGAAAGCTGGCGTTAAACGCCCATTCCTTGCCCAGTTCTGGCGTTCAAACGCTAGAAAAGGGGGAAAAGTTGGCGTTAAACGCCCATTTTCCACCCAATCCTGGCGTTCAAACGCCAAGGGAGGATCAGACACCTGAGAGTGCTGATAATTATCCCTCTAACAAGGCTTCTTCAACCACTTCTGTAAGGAATAAACCTGCAGCATCTAAGGTTGAAGAATATCAAGCCAAGATGCCTTATCCTCAGAAACTCCGCAAGGCGGAACAGGATAAGCAATTTGCTCGCTTTGCAGACTATCTAAGGACTCTTGAAATAAAGATTCCGTTTGCAGAGGCACTTGAGCAAATACCTTCTTATGCTAAGTTCATGAAAGAGATCTTAAGTCATAAGAAGGATTGGAGAGAAACTGAAAAAGTGTTTCTCACTGAAGAATGCAGTGCAGTCATTCTAAAGAGCTTACCAGAAAAGCTTCAAGATCCTGGAAGCTTTATGATACCATGCACATTAGAGGGCGCTTGCACCAAGACAGCCCTATGTGATCTTGGAGCAAGCATCAATCTAATACCCGCATCCACTATCAGAAAGCTTGGGTTGACTGGAGAAGTCAAGCCAACCAGGATCTGCCTCCAACTTGCTGATGGCTCCATTAAACACCCATCAGGCATAATAGAGGACATGATTGTCAAGGTTGGGCCATTCGCCTTTCCAACTGACTTTGTGGTGCTGGAAATGGAGGAGCACAAGAGTGCAACTCTTATTCTAGGAAGACCTTTCCTAGCAACTGGGCGAACTCTCATTGATGTACACAAAGGGGAAGTGACCCTGAGAGTCAATGAGGATGAGTTCAGGTTGAATGCTGTGAAAGCTATGCAGCATCCAGACACTCCAAATGACTGCATGGGCGCTGACATTATTGACTCTCTGGTAGAAGAGATCAATATGGCTGAAAGCCTAGAATCAGAGCTTGAGGACATCTTCAAAGATGCTCAACCTGATCAAGAAGCACTAGAGGAAGCAAAGGAATTTTCGAAAATTCCTCAGGAGGAGGATAAACCTCCCAAACCTGAACTCAAACCTCTACCACCATCCCTGAAGTATGTATTTCTAGGAGAGGGTGACACTTTTCCAGTGATTATAAGCTCTGCTTTAAATCCACAGGAAGAGGAAGCACTGATTCAAGTGCTAAGGACACACAAGACAGCTCTTGGGTGGTCCATAGGTGATCTCAAGGGCATTAGCCCAGCTAGATGCATGCACAAGATCCTGTTGGAGGATAATGCCAAACCAGTGGTCCAACCACAAAGGAGGCTAAATCCAGCCATGAAGGAGGTAGTGCAAAAAGAGGTCACTAAATTACTAGAGGCTGGGATTATTTATCCTATTTCTGATAGCCCCTGGGTGAGCCCTGTCCAAGTTGTCCCCAAAAAGGGAGGCATGACAGTGATTCATAATGAAAAAAATGAACTGGTTCCTACAAGAACAGTCACAGGGTGGCGCATGTGTATTGACTACAGAAGACTCAATACAGCCACCAGAAAGGATCATTTTCCTTTACCATTCATAGACCAAATGCTAGAAAGACTAGCTGGTCATGATTACTACTGCTTTTTGGATGGCTATTCAGGCTACAACCAAATTGCAGTAGATCCTCAGGACCAAGAGAAAACAGCATTTACTTGCCCTTCTGGCGTGTTTGCCTACAGAAGGATGCCTTTTGGTCTGTGCAATGCACCTGCAACCTTTCAGAGGTGCATGCTATCTATCTTCTCAGATATGGTAGAGAAATTTCTGGAAGTCTTCATGGACGACTTCTCAGTGTATGGAGACTCATTCAGCTCCTGTCTTAACCACCTAGCACTTGTCTTGAAAAGATGCCAAGAGACTAACCTGGTTTTAAACTGGGAGAAATGTCACTTTATGGTGACTGAGGGAATTGTCCTTGGGCATAAAATTTCAAGCAGGGGAATAGAGGTGGATAAGGCAAAAGTAGAAGTAATTGAAAAATTACCACCACCTGCCAATGTTAAGGCAATCAGAAGCTTTCTGGGGCATGCAGGATTTTATAGAAGGTTTATAAAGGATTTTTCGAAAATTGCAAAACCTTTGAGTAACCTGCTAGCTGCTGACACACCATTTGTGTTTGACACAGAGTGTCAGCAGGCGTTTGAGACCCTGAAAGCTAAGCTGGTTACAGCACCAGTCATCTCTGCACCAGATTGGACATTGCCATTTGAGTTAATGTGTGATGCCAGTGATCATGCCATTGGTGCAGTGTTGGGACAGAGGCATAACAAACTTCTGCATGTCATTTATTATGCTAGCCGTGTTCTAAATGATGCACAGAAGAATTACACAACCACAGAAAAAGAATTACTTGCAGTGGTCTATGCCATTGACAAGTTTAGATCTTATCTAGTGGGATCCAAAGTGATTGTGTATACTGACCATGCTGCTCTTAAATACTTACTCACACAGCAGGATTCAAAACCCAGGCTTATCAGATGGGTGTTGCTTCTGCAAGAGTTTGATATAGAAATAAGAGACAGAAAAGGGACAGAAAACCAAGTAGCTGATCATCTGTCCCGAATAGAACCAGTAGCTGGGGCGTCCCTCCCTTCTACTGAAATCTCTGAGACTTTCCCAGATGAGCAACTCTTTGCCATTCAGGAAGCTCCATGGTTTGCAGATATTGCAAACTACAAAGCTGTGAGGTTCATACCCAAGGAGTACAGCCGAGTGCAAAGAAAGAAATTAATTTCAGATGCCAAGTACTACCTCTGGGATGAACCATATCTCTTTAAGAGATGTGCTGACGGAGTGATCCGCAGATGTGTACCCAGAGAAGAAGCACGAAGGATCCTATGGCACTGCCATGGATCACAGTACGGAAGACATTTTGGAAGTGAGCGAACAGCCACTAAAGTTCTCCAGTGCGGCTTCTACTGGCCTACTCTCTATAAAGATTCCCGAGAGTTTGTGCGTAACTGTGACAGTTGCCAAAGAGCTGGTAACCTGCCTCACGGGTATGCCATGCCTCAACAAGGGATATTAGAGATAGAATTGTTTGATGTATGGGGAATTGACTTCATGGGGCCATTCCCACCATCATACTCAAACACTTACATTCTGGTGGCGGTGGACTATGTATCTAAGTGGGTAGAAGCAATTGCTACACCCACTAATGATACCAAGACCGTGCTAAAATTCCTCCAGAAATACATCTTCAGCAGATTTGGTGTTCCCAGAGTACTAATCAGTGATGGGGGCTCTCATTTCTGCAACAAACAGCTATACTCTGCTATGGTTAGATATGGAATTAGCCATAAAGTGGCAACTGCGTATCATCCACAGACAAATGGGCAAGCTGAAGTCTCTAACAGAGAGCTAAAAAGAATCCTAGAACGGACTGTGATAGCCCGAAGAAAGGATTGGGCAAAGAGCTTGGATGATGCTCTGTGGGCATACAGAATAGCATTCAAGACTCCTATAGGAACCTCTCCATACCAACTGGTGTATGGGAAGGCCTGTCATTTGCCTGTGGAACTGGAACATAAAGCCTACTGGGCAACCAGATTCCTAAACATGGATGCTCAGCTAGCTGGTGAAAAAAGATTGCTCCAGTTAAATGAGCTAGAGGAGTTCAAACTCAATGCCTTTGAAAATGCAAAAATTTATAAGGAAAAGGCAAAGAAATGGCATGACAAGAAGTTGTCAACCAGAGTCTTTGAGCCAGGACAAAAAGTTCTGCTCTTCAACTCCAGGCTCAAATTGTTTCCAGGAAAACTCAAATCCCGATGGAGGGGTCCGTATGTGATCACAGGAGTGTCACCATATGGATATGTTGAGCTTCAAGATATTGATTCTGACAAAAAGTTCATTGTTAATGGACAGAGAATCAAGCATTATCTTGAAAGCAATTTTGAGCAGAAATGCTCAAAACTGAGACTTGAGTGATTCTCAGTAAGGGTCCAGCTACAGACAGTAAAGAAGCGCTTGCTGGGAGGCAACCCAGTCATTAGGAGGTTATATGATTTGTTCTTACAGAGGCATGTATCAAAAATGAAGGAATTCACAGAGTTACAAAAGGATTCAGCTAAAAAAGCAGAGAAAATGAGCTTACTGGCGAAAAAACGCCAGTAAGGGGCATTTTGGGCGTTAAACGCCAGAATGGGTACCATTCTGGGCGTTTAACGCCAGGAATGGTGCCATTTTGGGCGTTAAACGCCAGAATGGGCACCATTCTGGGCGTTTAACGCCAGGTGTGCAGCATCCTGGGCGTTTAGAAAAACGCCCAGTGATAAAGGATTTCTGGCGTTTAACGCCAGCCAGGGCACCTGGCTGGGCGTTAAACGCCCAAAAGAGGCAACAAATGGGCGTTAAACGCCAGAATGGGTGCCATTCTGGGCGTTTAACGCCAGCAAGGTGGGGGGACCACAATTTTGTTTTCAAACCAAATTTTTCCAAACTTTCCTTTTCTTACCCATACTTTTCTACAAAATCACACTTCAACCATTCATCATTCACTTTCAAATCTCCAAAAATCAAAACCATTCTTCAAATCTATTTCAAATCAATTCCAAATATTGTTCAAAAAACTCACCTTTCTCTCAATTTTTTTACATATCTTCTCAAATCTCCTTTCAAATTTTTCTCTTCTTTTCGAAATCTCCCCTCCCCACCTTATAAATACACGTTTTGTCCCCCCCTCATTCCACCACACCATTCGAATTTCCTCTTCCTCTCTCTCTTCTCTTCTCTCTTTTGCTTGAGGACAAGCAAACCTCTAAGTTTGGTGTGCTTTTCCGTGATCACTAAGCCAAGATTCATCAATATCATGGCTCCTAAAGGAAAACAAACCAATTTAAGAGGCAAGAAAGAGAATAATCCAAAGACCCTTTGGAATCAAGAGAAGTTCTTAACCAAAGAACATGAAGACCATTATCACAAAATAATGGGTCTGAGGTCAGTGATCCCGGAAGTAAAATTTGATCTGAAAGAAGATGAATATCCGGGGATCCAAGAGCAAATTCGAAACAGAGGATGGGAAGTTCTAACCAATCCTGAGACAAAGGTTGGAAGGAACATGGTTCAGGAATTCTACTCAAATCTGTGGCTGACAGATAAGCAGAGAATGACTGGAACTGCTTACCATACCTATAGAACCATGGTCAGAGGGAAAGTTATGTACTTCCATCTGGACAAAATAAGAGAAATCTTCAAATTGCCTCAACTGCAAGATGATCATGACTCCTTTAATAGGAGGATGGTGAGAGTAGATAAAGGGTTGGATCAAGTTCTAGAGGACATATGCCTCCCTGGAACTAAGTGGATAACCAATTCAAAGGGTGTCCCAAACCAACTCAAAAGGGGAGGCCTCAAACCAATTGCAAGAGGTTGGCTAGACTTTATTGGGCGCTCCATATTGCCCACTAGCAACCGTTCTGAGGTCACTATCAAGAGAGCAGTGATGATTCATTGCATTATGCTTGGAAAAGAAGTGGAGGTGCATCATGTGATTGCCTGTGAGATCTACACAATTGCAAATAGGAATTCCACTGTAACCAAATTGGCTTACCCAAGCTTGATCTCCTTGCTCTGTAAAGAGGCTGGGGTGAAGATAGAAGCAGATGAATTCATACCCATTGAACATCCAATCACCAAGAAGTCAATGAAAGGAGCAAGAGAAGCAGGGGCGTGAACTCCAACAGATGAAACGCCAAAAGCTCTCCTCTCAAGCTGAGGGAGCATCCACTTCTCAAAATCAAGGTTGTTGAGTCCTAACTCTGTGAAAACCTCTATAATTAGGAGCCTATGTTTTGCGTTTTCTTTTTGAGTTTTGTTTTCTATTTCTAGTTTCATCTTATATTTATTTTCTAAGTCTTGTTCTTAATTCATAATTAATAAAATTTGAAGTTTATGCCTTAAAGCTATGAATGTCCTACGAATCCATCACCTCTCTTAAATGAAAAATGCTTTAATCACAAAAGAACAAGAAGTACAGGATTTCGAAATTTATCCCTGAAACTAGCTTAATTGGTTTGATGTGGTGACAATACTTTTTGTTTTCTGAATGTATGCTTGAACAGTGCATATGTCTTTTGAATTTGTTGTTCATGAATGTTAAAATTGTTGGCTCTTGAAAGAATGATGAAAAAGAAGACATGTTACTGAGGATCTGAAAAATCATAAAAATGATTCTTGAAGCAAGAAAAAGCAGTGAATACAAAAAAGGGGAGCAAGCAAAAAAAAAAACGAAAAAAAAAGAGAAAAAGAAGAAAAAGAAAGAAATAAAGTTGTGATCCAAGGCAATAAGAGTGTGCTTAAGAACCCTGGACACCTCTAATTGGGGACTTTAGCAAAGCTGAGTCACAATCTGAAAAGGTTCACCCAATTATGTGTCTGTGGCATGTATGTATCCGGTGGTAATACTGGAAGACAGAGTGCTTTGGGCCACGGCCAAGACTCAATAAGTAGCTGTGTTCAAGAATCATCATACTTAACTAGGAGAATCAATAACACTATCTAGATTCTGAGTTCCTAAAGAAGCCAATCATTCTGAATTTCAAAGGATAGAGTGAGATGCCAAAACTGTTCGTAGGCAAAAAGCTACTAGTCCCGCTCATCTAATTTGGAGCTAAGTTTCATTGATAATTTGGAGTCTATAGTATATTCTCTTCTTTTTATCTTATTTGATTTTCAGTTGCTTGAGGACAAGCAACAATTTAAGTTTGGTGTTGTGATGAGCGGATAATTTATACGCTTTTTGGCATTGTTTTTAGTATAATTTTAGTGGTTTTAGTTGAGTTCTTAGTATATTTTTATTAGTTTTTAATTAAAATTCACTTTTCTTGACTTTACTATGAGTTTGTGTGTTTTTCTGTGATTTCAGGTATTTTTTGGCTGAAATTGAGGGACCTGAGCAAAAATCTGATTCAGAGACTGAAAAGGACTGCAGATGCTGTTGGATTCTGACCTCCCTGCACTCGAAGTGGAGTTTCTGGAGCTACAGAAGCCCAATTGGCGCGCTCTCAACGGCGTTGGAAAGTAGACATCCTGGGCTTTCCAGCAATATATGATAGTCCATACTTTGCCCAAGATTTGATGGCCCAAACCGGCGTAGCAATTCGGCCTCAGAAATTCCAGCGTTAAACGCCGGAACTGGCATAAAACTTGGAGTTAAACGCCCAAACTGGCATGAAAGCTGGCGTTTAACTCCAGAAGAGGTCTCTACACGAAAATGCTTCATTGCTCAGCCCAAGCACACACCAAGTGGGCCCGGAAGTGGATTTTTCTGTCATTTACTCATTTCTGTACACTCTAGGATTACTAGTTTACTATTAATAGGACCTTTTGACATTGTATCAAGGACCTCATGACATTTTTACACGTTTCATTGTATACTTTCCACAGCATGAGTCTCTAAACCCCATGGTTGGGGGTGAGGAGCTCTGCTGTGTCTTGATGGATTAATGCAATTACTACTGTTTCTTATTCAATCATGCTTGCTTCCATTCTAAGATATCACTTGCTCTTAACCCGGATGAATGTGATGATCCGTGACACTCATCATCATTCTCAACCATGAACATGTGCCTGACAACCACCTCTGTTCTACCTTAGATTGAGTAGATATCTCTTGGATTCCTTAACCAGAATCTTCGTGGTATAAGCTAGAACTGATGGCGGCATTCAAGAGAATCTGGAAGGTCTAAACCTTGTCTGTGGTATTCTGAGTAGGATTCAATGATTGGATGACTGTGACGTGCTTCAAACTCCTGAAGGCGGGGCGTTAGTGACAGACGCAAAAGAATCACTGGATTCTATTCCGGCCTGATTGAGAACCGACAGATGGATAGCCGTGCCGTGACAGGGTGCGTTGAACATTTCCAATGAGAGGATGGGAGGTAGCCATTGACAACGGTGAAACCCTACATACAGCTTGCCATGGAAGGAGCCTTGCGTGTTTGATGAAGAAGACAGTAGGAAAGCAGAGATTCAGAAGATGGAGCATCTCCAAAGCCTCAACCTATTCTCCATTACTGCAATACAAGTAACCATTTCATGTTCTTTTGCTTTTCACAATCAATCCTGATAATTTCTGATATCCTGACTAAGATTTACAAGATAACCATAGCTTGCTTCAAGCCGACAATCTCCGTGGGATCGACCCTTGCTCACGCAAGGTATTACTTGGACGACCCAGTGCACTTGCTGGTTAGTTGTGCGGGATTGCAAAAGTGTGATTGCAATTTCGTGCACCATTAACATGGAGAAGGCAGCATTAATATCAGGTGTGGGATTCATCAGCATTAGTTGGGATCTGACATTAGCGTATTGGTCATTCAGTCCTCTTAAAAACCTTGTGGTGCAATCCTCTTTCCTATGCTCTCTTATTATGTTCAACCCACATGAGCACACCGAAGTACAATTTACGCAATCAGGAATGGGTCTGAAATTGTTCAAATTCTCCCAAAGAGATTTCAGCTTTGTGTAATAAGTCGTAACAGTAGCGTCTCCCTGTTTCAATTGAAATAGTTCTTCCTGCAATTCTGCCACCCGAAACATGTCACCATGATAATATCTATTTCTCAGTTCCTTCCAAATATCTGAGGCGTTATTGTTCCAAATCACGCTTGCTGAAATTTCAGGACTCAATGATAGTGTTATCCTTGACACTAAGTAAGTGTTGCATTTCTCCCATGCTTCAAAAAGCGCATCATTTTCATTCGGCCTTGTGATTGATCCATCAATGAATTTGAGCTTATTCTTTGATTTCAAGGCCAACAACATGGCTCTGCTCCAAGCACTGTAATTGCTTGCAGTTAAAATAACTAGAATGAGAGGATTACCAGGACTTTCGCTCGGATGAAGAAAATAAGGGCTCACCGGATCTTGCCATGAATTGACTGAATTTCTCGCCATCTGAGCTTGAATTGCTGACATTTGTTTCAAGAAATTCGTAATTGATTGAGCATCCATCACATTGGGATTCAACGGTTGAGTGTTATCCATTGCAATTTAGGGATTGAAGAAAATGAGAAGGGGATCTTTCGAGACGAAAGAAATCGGAGCGGTTACCAGGGGGGAAATGAAAGGAAATGAAATTCAAGAACACAATTGGCGAATTCAAGAATCTGTTTGGTTGCCAGATTCAGATCTTCTATTCTTGGTCTCGTTGATTGGAGTGGTTACCTCTCTTCCACATTCACCGCACCATGTGAAAATGCGTCAAAGAGAGGATCATGCTCTCATCAAGCTCTATTGTGCAAGTCCAAGAACAGAGGGTGAAGAGATTAGAGATGAGGAATCAAGCTTCATCTATGGTGAAGCAAGATGTGAGAGTATATGATGAGAAAGAGTGAGAGAGAGAAACGGGAATTGAACTCAGAGTGGTGTTGATGTGAAAATGCTCAATTGGGAATTTCTCTTGTTTTGACATGCTGTTTATATACAAGTTAAAAGAAAAATGAAAGAATCATTAACTTAACTGATTAGCTATAATCTCTAACTGACTATGCCAGCTGGCATTCCTAATTTCTATTTACAAATATAGAATGAGTTTTAGCTACCGAGATGCCTATTCAAGTTACATACCTTTTATCAAATTTTAATCTATCGTAATTTTTTATAAAGTATGTACTTTATACATTCGAATTGCTTCACTTTTACATATCATAATATTTCACATGTCATAATCAATCAATGAATCAATCCGAGAATAAACTCGGCTTTCATCCAATTCAAGAACAAACTCGGCTATTAACCAATCCGAAAACAAATTTGACTTTCAATCAATTTAAGAAAAAAACTCGGTTCTCAATCAATTCGAGTACAAACTCGCCTATCAATTTGATAACTTTTTCAAAACTCTCTGCTTACACGAGTAAAATTATATATTTTATTCATACATACTTTTGTATTTATATTTTTGTGTAACTAATATATACTAATTTATTAGTTATATTCAAACCTCAATATATGTTCTATACTTTGAATAATTCTTACAATTAGTATACATTTTTTTCTTTCTCTATAATTATATTTTTAAATATTAGTTTATAAAAAATTATTAGA
Source organism: Arachis stenosperma (assembly GCF_014773155.1). Lineage (NCBI taxonomy): Eukaryota > Viridiplantae > Streptophyta > Magnoliopsida > Fabales > Fabaceae > Arachis > Arachis stenosperma. Next base: position 58,981,118 of record NC_080383.1, read on the forward strand.
ATATATATATATATATATATATATATATATATAGAGAGAGAGAGAGAGAGAGAGAGAGCAATTTTTTAAAAAAATGAGAGACAAAAGGCTACACTTATATAGAGTAGTTATAGATATATTATTTGTTATATTTATAAAGTGATGTAGTAGTTTTAAAAAATATAGTCCATTCTTTTAAATTCTAGTAATTATTAGTATTAAAAAATGTAGTCTTTGGTCATAAATAGCATCACTTAAAAAGCGCATCTTATTCTCAAAGGCTAAAAACATAGTTTTTTATGATACAAAAAAATATAGAGTTTAAAAATAGATCATACTAATATATAGATATTTTCTACAAAAACATCTCCAAAATCTAAAAAGCGTAATCTTTTTCTAAAATATTTTTTATTTTTAGTTATATTTTTTAAATGTACTTAAATAAGTGTCTTTTCTATGGTAAATACTTCAATAAAAATTTTGTAATTGTCTTTATATAAAGATATTTTATTTTGATTATTAGATAATAAATTTTAAAATTTAATTTTTATATATTTATAAAAATATTATTTTTATTTAAAATATGATAAAATAAATAAATCATATTTTTTAAATTAAAATTATTATAAAAAATATTTTTGACATATTCCTTACAATAGTATTTTTTTTTTTTTAATAGCATATCTGAAATCGCACTTTGCCGCTTGCATGGTGAAAACCTCATGGGCACTAATTCTGAGGAAAGTAGTGTGCCTTTTCGCCTAACTTTTGACAACAATGCTTTGGGATTCGAGCATTAGCTGTTTCTGATCTTTTTTAAATTGAATTCTAGATAGGATGAAACCACACAATCCACAATTTGTGGGTTTCAGCTCAGACACCACAAATTTATATATTATTATTTATCTTTTTACTTTTGACTTTGGCATAAGATTTTTTGGGTGCCAGTCGATAATCGTCTGTATGTATTAAATATCATTGTCTGCTGTATAGGCCTTTGCTTATTGACATATAATGAGTAAATAAAAAATTCTTTGTATGCATAAAAAATTAATCATTAAATTAATTATTATATATTTTTATATTAATAAATAATTTAGATAACTAATTTTAATATATATTTAATATGATTATTAATTAATTTATACTTATCTAAGTCAAATTCTTTTCGCACATGTATGAATATACTAATTAGTATATTGTAAGAGTCTAATAAGTTGTGTTAGTGGACCTTTGTTAATTGATGGTTTAATTTGTCCTGGTGGACCTTTGTCCAGCGAACAGCTAGGGTCAATCATATATGCATGATAGAATTATATATATGATGTACTTCACGCGAATTAATATATATTCATATAACTCTGTAGGTTTTGTGACTTAATTTATGATTCTTTAGTCACGTGTTTAAATACTCCCAAAATAATTAAGCTATTAGTTCGTAGATAATTTGCAGTACAATTAATATTTATGGTCACAACGGAAAGAAAAAACTGTTATAATACATCAAAAAATAATTCTTGAATATTTAGACAATAGTTTTCAATCTATAGATTGTATAATTGTTACTAATTACAATATGTAACAATTTTTTATTTAAAGCCACAAGATTAAAAAAGTTGTCTCTGTTAGTATAATAGAAATTTGGAAGCAATATTTAAAAAATGATTTTTACATTTGCCTTTGTTTGGGCAACGATTTTACACCGTAATGGGTATAGGCCAACTGCTTCACACGGTTGTGTTTGTCTTACTGATTTTGACAATGATTTTGTATTGAAATTAGTTTTTCAATTGTTTTCTTAATATTAGTACTAAATAAATAACCTTAACTAAATAAATCAAATTATAGTAGTGATTATGATAAAGGTTATTATAGTGGCAAGAAAATTATAAATAATATCTATCACATCAAGTAATAATAATGTTAGTGAATATAAGATTGTGTTTTGTCTCACATCATCATTATTACTAGGTGATTGTAAATATATTGGGAGGTACAATAATAATATTCCTCCAAGGCATTTGATTCTCACAGATAATTAAGAATATCTTTTAAATTGTATTCTTTAAAGTGAATTATAAATTAAACTATTATTAGTGTGAATTTTTCATTATTATATTCCATGATGAATTAATCAAAGTATGTAAGAGAGATTTAATAAAAACAATGATGGGCAGAGAGGGAACATCGATTTGAATGGAGTATGGGAAGGAAAAGACTTTTGAAAAAATAAAAGGAAAGACATGAAAGAGTTATCATAAAAAGAGTTTTGAAAATTTTAAGTTTTTATACTTCTTAGATTTTTTGTTTGAAATTTTTATTTTGTGGTTGGAACTAATTAATAGGTATATAATATGAACAAAAAAATAAAAAATATAAGATTCGGATAAAATATACTTTGTCTCTGAAGTTTGGCAAAAGTTTCAAAAATACCCCTAAGTTTTATTTTGTTTCAATTTTGTCCCAAAAGTTTTTGATTTGTAGCAAATATACTCTCAGACGGCTAAATTTTTAAAAAATTTAAGACCAATCTAACAATAATACATGAAAATTTTACTTGATTTGTTTGTATTGAGGATTATTCTTATGAAATTGTTTTTGAATTGGTCTTAAATTTTTTGAAAAATTAGCCATCAAAACTATATTTAATGCAAATCGAAAACTTATGGAACAAAATTGAAATAAAATAAAATTTATGGATATTTTTAAAACTGTTGTCAAACTTTAGGAACAAAAAGTATACTTTACCCTATGAGATTCCTATAGTGATTTTATAATTTGCAAAAAAAAGTTATAGTATAGTTAATTGGTTAAGTTATCAAAATTTAGGTTAAATTAAGAATTAAAGTTAATTATGATAATTCAATCAATTTCATCCGATTATTATTAGATATATATCATAAAAAATAATTTACCTTTTATTTTAGAAAAAAATTGAGTAAAATTCACTTATATATATAATCTTTCTTAATTTTTTTTTTGTGGTTGGAACTAATTAATAGGTGTATAGTATGAAAAAAATTAAAAAATGAGATTATTATAGTGATTTTATAATTTGCAAAAAAAAGGTTTATAGTATGATTAATTGGTTAAATTATCAAAATTTAAGTTAAATTAAGAATTAAAGTTAGTTATGATAATCTAATCAATTTCATTCAATAATTATTAGATATATATCATAAAAAGTAACTTATCCTTTATTTTAGAAAAAAAAATTGAGTAAAATTATATATATAATAATGTAACTATCATTTATAAAATGATTCATAAAATTTACACTAATGGCCTATAAAAGAAAATAAACTAAGCTATTTCAAAATCACATAATAGTAGTCTAAGTTATAACAACCTCTAATTTTATTATTGCAAAATATTCAATAAACAAAAACGTTGTGAAGTAATGTAATAGCAAATATATTTATCATCAAATTACCAAAAAAATTTATATTTATCATCATCTCGGCAACTTGATTACATTTACTCTCCTAGTATTTGAACATGAAACTATATGTGATGGATTAATTAAGTTTTTTCTCCGCTTCAAAATAATTTTCCTATAAAAGGAAAAAAAATTTAGCAAATCAAATATAATACTCTACCTTTTCAATAAGGAGATTGGAGTTTTGAAATTATGTTTGGAAAAAAACAACCCAAGTCAAATCCAAAGAAGGTTCATTGCAATTGATAATGGAAATTGGGAGACGTTGAGTTGTAAAACAAGAAAATTAAATCGATGATACTAGAAATTAAAATTCAATAAGTAAAAGTCTTGGCTCGAGAGTAATTAACCAAGACTAACTATCATCACCCATCAAATTGCTTTAATTTAACATAATTCAATTTGTCCTTACAAGTCAACCAACCAGATTATAGAAATTCTGTCAGGGTTTTCTCATTAATCAGCATAATCCTAGCGAGTTAACCCATAAGAAGGAATAGCTAGAGTTGATGTCTATTAATATAATTCAAATTAAGATAAATTCAATTAATCAGGTAATACAATAGTTCAAGACTCACCTTGATAATTCACTCTGAAGACCAACTAAAACACTACTCACTCATGAATCATGACAAGAATGGAAATCATTAACAAATTAAAGGTGCAGAAAATTTTAAACTCAAATTTAACAATTAAGCAACACAAGTAAACAACTCAAAAAATCAAAACATAAAACTCATAAGCATTAATCACAAATTGTTCCAATAATACAATAAACTTAATAATTCAATAGCAAAATCAAAAGAAAAAGGGAAAAAGAAACAAACTATTCAAGGAGATACTCTTGATTACAATCCCAATTTTTTTTTAAGCTACTATAAACAAATTTGATTATTTGTCTATAGGTTTGATTTTTCTACCATAGTAAATTTGATTATTCTAGTTGCTAATTATTTGCTTGAAAAAATTGTATAAAACAACATATATATTTACACATAAATATATAGTAATTACATTTTTCACACCCATAACATTTTTGTGTTTTAATGTATGATACACACTACTTATGTGTACAAAACATAGTACATACTTTTAGAAATAAAAGCTACTAAAAAAATACAAATTTTTAATACGAGAAAAGAAGCTATACCACCACTCTTGATGCACACAAGACTGGTACACATACATGTACTATTTCTTATTTCATTCATATAATATGCACACTAAAAATCAGTAACCTGTATAGAACACATGTTAAAATATTAAATACATATTGTAAATATGTTAAACAACATATATATCTATATGCAAATAGATGGTAGCTGATTTTTTGTGTGCATATAACATTTTTGTTCTTGTTTTTTATACTCGTTATATTCTATTCATAATGAGAAAGTAACGTGTACTAATAAAAGTTGAATAATGCTATACATCCAAGTTTTTTTGTTAACCAAGTTAGTTTAACGTAACAAAAATTAGTTATGGCTAGCATTATTCCAAGTCTTATTGTTTAACTTGGTTGGACTTAGTTCATAAAAAGACTTGGATGTGTAGCATTACTCTATAAAGTTATGCAAATAACTCATCTCTATCAAAATAAACTTATCTCAAAAAATATATAAATAAATACGAATCATTTTATTTTATCTATGAACAAATTAGTATCAAATTCAGGAAACCTGCCCACAAGGTCTCCAATCCTTAACATTTGAGCTTAGAGGAGATGAGACACTTGCAGACCAAGATTCCAAATCAGGCATGGATCCTGTGAGTGCCATAAAATTTTCACCACTAACCTTTGGCATTCTTTTCCAGCTTAACTGAGAATTTCAAACACAAACCGTTAGCAACTCTAAAGATTACATAGAAAAATGTCAAATTGGTAAGAGGTATTTATAGATAAGCATCCCAAACACTTGGCAATATCTAAATGATGCAAGAGAAATGTTAGGGGTTATCAATATTTGCCAACACTTTATTTTTATAGGTTTAATTACTCTGCCGATCTTTATAGTTTTGCCAAATTTTCAATTAGGTACATACATTTTTTCCCTTTCAATTGGGTCTTTGAACCAATATTTTTTTTAATTAGGTCCCTGTGACAAAAACTTTCGTTTAACGGAATGTGACAAAAACATTTCGTTTAACAGAATATTCCGTTTCCAAATTGAAGATACCCTAATTTTTTCTGAATCTCTAATTGTCTCTCCCCTTCTATCTTCACAAAGACAAATTAATCCTCTCACTTGTTCTCTTCCTCTTCGTCTGCCGCCTCTCTATCTCCCACCCTCACTCTTCCCACCTCTGTTGCACCCATCCTTCCCCCTCTCCATTCCACTCTCACTCCTTCCAATTCTGCCGCACCCTCTCATGATATCTTGGTCTTTGTTAGTTTGATGTTCAAGAATTGTTGGCTTACTTTGGTTGCTTTTGTTATGTACATCTTGATGCAAAACCTAAGGCAATATACTTTCACTTGATCATAACCTGAACAGAGTGGCAATTGTAACAGAAGATGTACTCATTATTGGTACCATAGAATAAAAATTTTTCATTAAATCTATCCCACTCCAGGAGCATGCCGTATGTATTTGCCAAACAGAAAGAGTCCGACGCTTATGCAATCACTAGTTGAAAAGTTGTGAAAGATGTTGAGATGCATTTTGTCCATTTGCTGTACGACAAGAGCTACAGTTTTCTATCAACTTTTCCGAATATGAGCATGGCTGTTCTTTGACGAGTTGTTCTTTTTTATCTTGTAATCATGTTGTCTATTACTATATTGGAACAACATATGTGCTGCCTGGAGAAATGAACTTACCTGAACCTACCAAGGTAAGTTGACCAAATATTGTGGTTTGGTAGTAGGTTTTTTTGTCAACTTACCAAAAACCTTAAGAGTTTACGGTTTACCAACTATAAAGCTTTGTCAACTAAACTTGGTAGGTTCGTTTCCTAGGCAGCACGTATGCTATTCCAACATAGTGATAGACAACATGATTACAAGATGAAAGAAAAAAAAAACTCGCCAAAAAACAGCGATGCTCATATTCTTTAAGCAGAAAAGTTGATAGGAAACCGTAGCTTGTCATCCAGCAAATGAACAAAATGTGCCTCTTGCACAAATTTCCAACTAATGATTGCATAAGTGTCGGATTCTTTCTGTTGGCAAATGTGTACAGCATGCTCCTGGTGTGGGAAAGATTTAATGAAAATTTTTTGTTCCATGGTACCAGCAATTAATACATCTTCTGTTATAATTGTCACTCTATTCAGGTTATGATAAGTGTAAGTATACTGCAGTTAGGTTCTACATCAAAATGCACATAACAAAAGTAATTGAAGTCAATCAACAATTCTTGAACATCAAACTAACAAAAGACCAAGATACCATGAAGGGATGCGGCAAAATTGGAAGGAGTGAGAGTGAAATTGGAGTGGAGGGAGGGGGAAGGAGGAGTGCAGCAAAAGTGGGAGGAGTGAGGGAGGGAGAAGGAGAGGAAGAGGGAGGAGTAGAGGAGGGAGACAAAGAGGAGGAGGACAAGTGAGAAGTGAAATGATTAATTTTGTCTCTGTGAAAATAAAAGGGGAAAGACAATTAGAGATTCAAAAAAAGTTAGGATATACCATTTGGGAATGGAATATTCCGATAAACCAAACGTTTTTGTTACGGTAATAACCTAATTGAAAAAAAAAATATTGGTTCAGGGATTCAATTGAAAGGAAAAAAAAAGTGTAATGACCTAATTAAAAATTTGGCAAAACTATAGGGATCAGCAGAGTAAATAGACCTATTTTTATACTAAAATAATAAACTTTGTTAGTCATGTAGCATTACTCGGTGATATTACACAACATTTCCTCCATTTTTAAAACTAAACACTAACCTCTCGAGATTTATTTCATATGGCACTCAATATGTATATTTTATAAAATCACTGAGTAGTGATCACCTAGGTATGATAAATAAAGCGATTATGCTACGTGTACACCAAAATCAGCCACCAAAGTCAGCCACCAGTGTAAAATACATGTTGGAATACAAATACACATTGAAAATAAATTAAACCACACATGTATTTATACACAAATACATTGGTGGCTGATTTTGGTGTACAAATAGCATTTTTGCAAATCAAGAGGTGTCGGGTGTAATATATCATCATCATCATAATATATGGCTTCCCTTCTTTGGTTCTTGCTCACCTATCTAAGTCCCATATGCCCAATAAGCCTACTAACAAGGGAATAGATACCTTTCTACTTTCGAGTTTCAACTTATCCACATAATTCAGCAATAGCCTATTAAGTACTATGAGTGTAATGCATGAAATCAATGATCCAACAATGATAAACACATTGCTATAAGCAACAGCTTACTTGTCCAGGAAATGCCTTGGATAATGCTTTCAATGTTGGATTTAGTAGCCATGTCTCATCACTTAATAAAGATTCTGGACTGGATTCCCCATCAATGCCACCACAATTCACCATGAAGCGACCGTCAGGCATCAATCTCTCCTGTAATTCCAACCAAGTACTTACCTGCCAAATGCAGTGCAAAACATAATGCAATTACGCCGTCATATCATATCTATATTTGATTCTTTCCCTCAAAAACATAGTGCAAAACATAATGCAAAACAGAAGTTTGACTATTAATTAGATAACGACAATACGGAAGCAATCATCTGGTTGGAGAGAACTTCATAAAATCAGGTAAAATGTAAAAATGTATGTAAAACAACAGTCACATACCTCTTCCAGCTGAGGCAAAACTTTTCCTTCAGAAAACAAGTCAACTACAATGCCTGACAATAAGTTGGTCCAGAGTTATAAAAAAAATCCACTATAAGTAAATGAGGAGAAAAAAATTGAACAAGTAATCTTAAATGGCATGTTGCAATTGCATGAACTAAAAGAAGGATTCACATTATAATTCAACTATGCATGCTATAAACTACAGATGCACCATTTGGGTGTTGTGTCTATGCATTAGACATGCATAGGTTTGACATTTTGGGACTCTTGTGTGCACATATTTAATTTAAAAACTATTTTTTTTCCTTACTCCGACAAAAATGCAATATATACAAGGTAATTTAGAATTTGAAAAAGGAAATAATACAAGAAATCATATGATAGTTGGTTTCTGTACAATATGCAATATGGATGACTGACCAGCATATCTTCTGCGTAAATTCTCTGATGGAATGAAGACATCACCGATATGAACATTTAAAATGCCACCACCTTCTGTTGTCTTCTCAAGATCAGATAGGCCAAAATAATCTCTCGCTTTATCAATCAACTGAAATGTTTGATATTTCAGAAAAAGAGGGGGGAAGAGAAGAAAACATCAACTAGGTGAGGACAATGCATCAGGGGCCAAAGAATGCTATTTGTTTTTTGTTCTAAAGGAATCATCTAAGTAAACGAAAATTAAGATCGCCCGGCAATGGCACAAGATTATCTATAAATTGACTTGCTTTCTTCTTTAGTGTACTGTTCGTTCAGCAAAATAATGAAGTATGCAATCTATGAACCAAATCCAAGTACAGTTAAATGATAGAATCAGCCTATGAAACCAAAACAAATTTAGCAAGTTTAGCCACCAAAATCAGTGGTATTAACTATTAATCTTCTAAATTTTCCTTAATTACTAAATTTATGCAGCATGGTCAACTTATGATGCATGGTCAGCTACTGATACCGTGAAGGGTCAAAAGTTGATTGACAATGAAGACAAATTCTATACGAAAACAATGAAAGTACCATCCATAATCTCAATTTGCAGTGCAAGAACAGATTCCTAAATAACATCCAAGTAGAAAAAGGCATATTGGTAATTCTGATTTTACTGGAAAGTAATTAGTGGCATTGCCTTTGAAATGTTGAGGAATGACAGTTGTGCTCCTAAAGATATCATGTCTCATCACATTCTTCGATGTTGTAGGCTCTAATACTTTAAATTTGAGTAAAGTATTATTTTTGTCTTAATGTTTGTCAGAAGTTTCAAACTATCCCTAAATTGTGCAGTAAAGCAAGCAAATTTTGTATAAAACTATAAATTTATCAAAAATTGAATTGCAGAAAGCATATATTACAATTTCATCAATCTCCCAACCCTCAAGCTGCAGTGAAGGCCATAAGTGAAGCATCAAATGAGCAGCAGTTCCACCACCCTGAAGGATTTTAAGGTACATATTACTTATAAGCCGATTAACATTTTGGGAATTCCATGGTATAAAATCAACAAGAAAAATTATATGCCATCTTAGAATTAAATCAATTACCAAACCTAAGATAGCAATGGGACCTTTAGGAACAATAGCTGGCAAGCTGGCAAATTCATCCTGTTTAATTCAATGAGTTCAAAAACTCCTGAGAAGCTGAGATCAATAACTAATGCTTTATGTACACATCAATACAAGCATGGCAAATTGTGATGTTAAATACCAATAATAAAAGTTCAGAAAAATGACTAGATTCATCTGCATAACTGTACCTCTCTCTAACAAAAAGAATATGACAACCAGAGATAATATAATTTACTCATTGATATCGACAAATCTCTGGCATTACATTACAGGGCTACAGGATAGCAAAATTCACTAGTCATTTCCCTATTTCATGATTGGATTTGAATTCTCTAAAGTGAGCATGTCTGTAAAGTGAAAAAGTAAGACCTGTTAGGTCTTCATTTTCATTTTCATTTTCATTTTCATTTACATTATCATTTTAATTTTCAATGTCTTCTGTTTTTTCTAAAATTTTATAAGAAGTGAAACAGGAAATGAAAACAACAACATTTTATTGATTTTACTTTTTGTCTTCACAAAATCTTGGAAACACTTTCTCAAACAAATAAAAGATATTAAGTCAATGATAATTAACCACCTACATTCTCCCAATTACACACTTGTAGACTTTAAAGGACCTAAGTTTTTCATGATTAATAATTCCAAAAAGATGTTTTTTTATATCAAAATTTATAACTTGGTACTGAACCTAGACTACATTAAGTAAAATTGAATCCACAATTTGCTATTACTTCACAGCTTGATAGCGGCAACTAAGTCCAAACAGAGAAGTTTCTCAACTGATTCGATATCGATATTGCATCATGTACTTATTTGTTTCACTAAACATGTCAGCTAGAATGCATGATGCCCCTCTTCACATTCATAGAATAATGAGCACTTTATTCAACATTTTGAGTATTCAAAGCTAGCAACATACATACATACATACCCAGTAGGAACCAGTCCACTTTTGCTCCTTGTAAAGAATGCTGTGAACATTATCTGCAACAATCAAAAGAATCAGAAATTCAGAGACTTATCAGCTACCACAAACAACACAAATTCCATGGCACCTTTTACCCTTTTCACTTATGACCATCCAATTTGAGAAAAAAATAATCACACAAGGAGAGATCCATTTGAGAGATTTTAACACCCAATTCATCAACGCTTCACAGGTCCTACTTTTAAGACGAAAAAGAAAATAGAAAATCATATCCAAATAGAAGAAAAAGAAAACACACCTGCACAAACATATAGAGGGAGAACCTGATTCCAACACTTTTCACACATAGATCATCATCTATGGAGTAAAGTTTGAATTTTTTTAATAACAATTGCTTGTGTGTGTGTGTGTGTGTGAGAGAGAGAGAGAGAGAGAGAGAGGTACGCGTGGAATCAAGGAGGAGCATTCTAGACTTTGGGGTGTCAACAATGACTATGTCATTGTAGTCACTTTTCATAGCCGAGAGAACTTGGTAGCTCTCTTCTTCTTCTTCTTCTTCTTCTTGTTCTTCCTCAACTGTAGATGAAGTTGGAGCAGAAGATGAGAAGTCGGCATTGGCAACGAGTCGTTTGGAGAATTTGTGGTTTGGGGTGCGAATGGGGAAATGAAAGGACTTGAAATAGGGAAAAGAAAGAGCACGGGGAGGAGGCACCAAACTCGTTAACGGCAACGAAGCAGCAGACATACTCATTGTTACTTGACGAGTCGCTATTGCTGCATATGCAATGGAATGGATAACTCAGCATTCGCACACTCCAATTATAAGTACAAAAATGCTCTCATACAAGTAATTTCACTAACCAAATCCAACATAATGATTTAGAGTCATGCTTTACTTATAAATCACTCCTTGTTCGTTTCTTTTTAACGTAAACATTTCTTTTTTTTTTAATTTTTTTATATTCTTTTCTCTGATTATTGTTTCTTTTTCTTTAGATTTTTGTTTTTTTTCGTTTTTTTAAGTTTATTCTTTTTTTTTTTAGATTTTTGATCTGCAGTTATTTTTTTGAAATCGAACAATGTATTTAAAATCGTTTAGATTTTGTGTGTTCTAAAATAATAAATGATTCAGGTTCAAATTAATTAAATGATCGCGATTTGGATTATTCTGCTTAATCGAATCAAGTGGACGAAGTTTAGATCGTTCTTAATTTTATCTAATTTCATTCTTCAACAATTTTGAATTGAATAGAATGAAATGAAATCTAATATCATTGAATAAAGTAATAATGAATAATTTTATTTTTCTTTGCTAAAATCTGTGTTGTTTATAAATTTGAATTTAGATAGAATATAAGAGTTTCTGAATTTATACAATGCACAATTTTCGATTCATTTATTATTACACAATGGTGTTGCTATGATCATATTTTGGTTCATTTGCAGTTCAAGTATGCTATCCATGAATAATTTGTCCCAAAGGTTGGGATAACTTTTAAGATAAATTGAATGGAATCTAATGCAATTGAATAAAGTGATAATGAATAATTTTATTCTTCTTTGTTAAAATCTATGTTGCTTATGATTTGAATTTTGATGAATGCAAGAGTTTCTGAATTTATACGATGCACAAATTTCGGTTTATTTGTTTATTCAATGGTATTGTTATAATCATATTTCGGTTCATTTGCAGTTCAGATGTATTGTCGATGAATAAGTTCTCCTAAAAGTTGAGATGACTTTCAAGACAAATTAAATAGAATGGAATGGAATCTAATGCAATTGAATAAAGTGATAAGGAATAATTTCATTCTTCTTTGTTAAAATCTATGTTGTTTATGAATTTGAATTTAGATAGAATGCAGGAGTTTCTGAATTTATACAATGGACAATTTTTTGTTTATTTGTTATTACACAATGGTTTTGTTATAATCATATTTCGGTTCATTTGCAGTCTAGGTGTATTGTGGATGAATAATTTGTTCCAAATGTTGGGATGACTATCAAGACAAATTGAATGAAATGAAACAGAATGAAATCTAATGCAATTGAATAAAATGATAATGAATAATTTCATTTGTTTTTGCTAAAATATATGTGTTATTTATGAATTTGAATTTGGATAGAATGCATGAGTTTTTGAATTTATATAATGCACAATTTTTTATTCATTTGTTATTATATCATAAAGAGGCTTCTCCTTTTTTGAGATGGTCTTCTTTGTCATTTTGGCTGTAAGAAATTAAAAAGTTGGTCAATACTTAACAGCAGTATCAAGTGAATCTTAGTTAATTTACAAATGAACCGAAGTTAATTTAGATTTAAACAAGTAGTCAAAAGGACTCAATCATCAACAAAAGCATATTGAATTCATTTCTGCATCCAAATGAACCTCAAATAAATTAAGAAATGAACCGAAATTATTTAATGATGGCAGCAAAAAAATTAGGAAATGAAAAATTTGGTCAATACTTAACAGCAGTATCAAAGTGAACCTTAGTTAATTCACAAATGAACTTAAATTAGTTCAGATTTCAACAAGTAGTCAAAAAGACTCAATCATAAAAAAACAATTAAATTTATTTCTGCATCCAAATGAACCTCAAATAAACTAAGAAATGAACCGAAATTATTTACGATGCCCGAGTTACAGAGAAAAAAAAGAAAAAATTGAATCAAAGAAATTTGATTTACTAAATGAAAGAATTCAATCCACTAAATCCTAAACCGAATGATGAGCGGATAATTTATACGCTTTTTGGCATTGTTTTTAGGTAGTTTTTAGTAAGTTCAAGCTACTTTTAGGGATGTTTTCATTAGTTTTTATGTTAAATTCACATTTCTGGACTTTACTATGAGTTTGTGTGTTTTTCTGTAATTTCAGGTAATTTCTGGCTGAAATTGAGGGACTTGAGCAAAACTCTAAAAAAGGCTGACAAAAGGACTGCTGATGCTGTTGGAATCTGACCTCCCTGCACTCAAAATGGATTTTCTGGAGCTACAGAACTCCAAATGGCGCGCTCTCAACGGTGTTGGAAAGTAGACATCCAGAGCTTTCCAGCAATATATAATAGTCCATACTTTGTTCGGAAATTGACGACATAACTTGGCGTTGAACGCCAAGTACATGCTACTGTCTGGAGTTAAACGCCAGAAACACGTCATGATCCGGAGTTGAACGCCCAAAACACGTTATAACTTGGAGTTCAACTCCAAGAAAATCCTCAGCTCGTGGATAGATCAAGCTCAGCCCAAGCATACACCAAGTGGGCCCCGCAAGTGGATTTATGCATCAATTACTTACTCATGTAAACCCTAGTAGCTAGTTTAGTATAAATAAGACTTTTTACTAATGTATTAGTCGTCTTTTGACCACGTTTCATCTTTGGTCTCAGTTTTGTTTTATTCTTCATCTGAGGAGGCCATTGATCACGTTTTGGGGGCTGGCCATTTGGCCATGCCTGAACCTTTCACTTATGTATTTTCAACGGTGGAGTTTCTGCACACCATAGATTAAGGGTGTGGAGCTCTGCTGTACCTCAAGTTTCAATACAATTACCATTACTTTCTATTCAATTCTCTTTTATTCTTATTCCAAGATATACGTTGCACAACACTTTGATGAATGTGATGATCCGTGACACTCATCATCATTCTCACCTATGAACGCGCGTGACTGATAACCACTTCCGTTCTACCTTAGGCCGGGCGCATATCTCTTAGATTCCCCAATAGAATCTTCGTGGTATAAGCTAGATAGATGGCGGCATTCATGGGGATCCGGAAAGTCTAACCTTGTCTGTGGTATTCCGAGTAGGATTCCGGTATTGAATGACTGTGACGAGCTTCAAACTCCTGAAGGCTGGGCGTTAGTGACAGACGCAAAAGAATCAATGGATTCTATTCCAACCTGATTGAGGACCGACAGATGATTAGTCGTGCTGTGACAGAGCATTTGGACCATTTTCACTGAGAGGATGGGATGTAGCTATCAACAAGGGTGATGCCTCCAGACGATTAGCCGTGCAGTGACAGCGCATAGGACCATTTTCCCGAGAGGATTAAAAGTAGCCATTGATGATGGTGATGCCCTACATACAGCTTGCCATGGAAAGGAGTAAGAAAGATTAGATGAAAGCAATAAGAAAGTAGAGATTCGAAAGGATTCTAGCATCTCCACACGCCTATCTGAAATTCCCACTATTTATTTACATAAGTATTTCTATCCCTTTTTATTTTCTATTTATTATTAATTTTCGAAACCCATAACCATTTAATCTGCCTAACTGAGATTTACAAGGTGACCATAGCTTGCTTCATACCAACAATCTCTGTGGGATCGACCCTTACTCATGTAAAGTATTACTTGGATGACCCAGTACACTTGCTGGTTAAGTTGAACGGAGTTGTGTCCACACATAGTTGAAAAAGCAATGAATTTTACAAAATACAATAACAAAGGAATCACAATTTCGTCCACCAAGTTTTTGGCGCCGTTGCCGGGGAACAATCAATTTCGAACAACAATTTCACAATTGTTTCCAGACCACAATGGTGCCAAGTTTTAATCCGGCAACAACACCAAGTTTTTGGCGCCGTTGCCGGGGATTGTTCGAGTATGGACAACTGACGGTTCATCTTGTTGCTCAGATTAGGTAATTTTCTTTTCAAAAATCTTTTTCAAAATTTTTCTTTTCTTTTTCGTTTTTCCTAACTTCATTTTCGAAAAAATAATAAAAATCCAAAAAAAAAATAGAAAATCATAAAAATAAAAAATATTTTGTGTTTCTTGTTTGAGTCTTGAGTCAATTTTTAAGTTTGGTGTCAATTGCATGCTTTAAAAATTTTTTCTTGCATTTTTCGAAAATTCCATGCATTCATAGTGTTCTTCATGATCTTCAAGTTGTTCTTGACAAGTCTTCTTGTTTGATCTTGATGTTTTCTTGTTTTGTGTTGTTTGTTGTTTTTCATATGCATTTTTCGTTTGTTAGAGTCCATGCATTAAAGATTTCTAAGTTTGGTGTCTTGCATGTTTTCTTTGCATCAAAAATTTTTCAAAATTATGTTCTTGATGTTCATCATGATCTTCAAAGTGTTCTTGGTGTTCATCTTGACATTCATAGTGTTCTTGCATGCATCATGTGTTTTGATCCAAAATTTTTAAGTTTTGGGTCATGTTTGTGTTTTTCTCTCTCATAATTAAAAATTCAAAAATAAAAAAATATCTTTTCCTTATTTCCCTCCAAATTTTCAAAATTTTGGGTTGACTTGGTAAAAAATTTTCAAAATTAGTTTTTTTTTTTTCTTACAAGTCAAGTCAAAATTTCAATTTTAAAAATCTTATCTTTTCAAAATCTTTTTCAAAAATCATATCTTTTCCATTTTTTTTTCTTATTTTCGAAAATTTTAAAAATTATTTTCCAAAATCTTTTTCTTATCTTTTATACCATATTTTCGAAAATATGCTAACAATTAATGTGATTGATTCAAAAATTTGAAGTTTGTTACTTTCTTGTTAAGAAAGGTTCAATCTTTAAATTCTAGAATCTTATCTTGTAGTTTCTTGTTAGTTAAGTCTTTTTAAAAATTAAATCTTTTTCAAAATATCTTTTTCTTAAAATTTTTATCTTATCTTTTTATCTTATCTTTTTCAAAAACTTTATCTTTTTCAAAATTTGATTTCAAAATATCTTATCTAACTTCTTATCTTCTTATCTTTTCAAATTTGATTTTAATATCTTTTTCAATCAACTAACTAACTTTTTGTTTGTTTCTTATCTTTTTCAAAACCACCTAACTACTTTTCCCTCTCTAATTTTTGAAAATACCTCTCTCTTTCAAAAAAAAATTCTTTTTAATTAATTAATTATTTTAATTTTAATTACATTTTATCTTTAATTTTCGAAAATTACTAACCCCTTTTTCAAAATTATTTTCGAAATTTCCCCTCTCTTTTCGTATTCTATTTAATTATTTAATTACTAACACTTCTTTTCACCTCCCCTATCCTTACTCTTTATACAGACTATTCATTCTTCTTCACTCTTCTCCCCTTTCTTTTTCTACTAACATAAAGGAATCTCTATACTGTGACATAGAGGATTCCTCTTCTTTTCTTGTTTTCTTCTCTTTCATATGAGCAGGAACAGGGAAAAAGGCACTCTTGTTGAAATTGATCCTGAACCTGAAAGGACTCTAAAAAGGAAACTAAGAGAAACTAAATTACAACAATCCAGAAACATCCTTTCAGAAATTTTTGAACAAGAGAAGGAGATGGCAGCCGAAAATAATAATAATGCAAGGAGAATGCTTGGTGACTTCACAAAGCCAACGTCCAAATTTGATGGAAGAAGCATCTCCATTCTTGCCATTGGAGCCAATAATTTTGAGCTTAAGCCTCAACTAGTTGCCTTAATGCAACAAAACTGCAAGTTTTATGGACTTCCATCTGAAGATCCTTATCAGTTTTTAACTGAGTTCTTGCAGATCTGTGAGACTGTAAAGACGAATGGAGTTGATCCTGAAGTCTACAGACTCATGCTTTTCCCTTTTGCTGTAAGAGACAGAGCTAGAATATGGTTGGATTCACAACCCAAGGATAGCCTGGACTCTTGGGATAAGCTGGTCACTGCCTTCTTGGATAAATTCTTTCCTCCTCAAAAGCTGAGCAAGCTGAGAGTGGATGTTCAAACCTTCAAACAAAAAGATGGTGAATCCCTCTATGAAGCTTGGAAAAGATACAAGCAGCTGACCAAAAGATGTCCATCTGACATGTTTTCAGAATGGACCATATTAGATATATTCTATTATGGTCTATCTGAATTTTCGAAGATGTCATTGGACCATTCTGCAGGTGGATCTATTCACCTAAAGAAAACGCCTGAAGAGGCTCAAGAACTCATTGACATGGTTGCAAACAACCAATTCATGTACACTTCTGAGAGGAATTCCGTGAATAATGGGATACCTCAGAAGAAAGGAGTTCTTGAAATTGATACTCTGAATGCCATATTGGCTCAGAACAAAGTGTTGACTCAACAGGTCAACATGATCTCTCAAAATCTGAATGGATGGCAACATGCATCCAACAGTACTAAAGAGGCAGCTTCTGAAGAAGCTTATGATCCTGAGAACCCTGCCATGGCAGAGGTTAATTACATGGGTGAACCTTATGGAAACACCTATAACTCATCATGGAGAAATCATCCAAATTTCTCATGGAAGGATCAACAAAAGCCTCAACAAGGCTTTAACAATGGTGAACGGAATAGGCTGAGCAATAGCAAGCCTTTTCCATCATCTTCTCAGCAACAGACAGAGAATTCTGAACAAAACACTTCTAATTTAGCCAATCTAATCTCTGATCTGTCAAAGGCCACTTTCAGTTTCATGAGTGAAACAAGATCCTCCATTAGAAATCTGGAGGCACAAGTGGGCCAGCTGAGTAAGAAAGTCATTGAAACTCCTCCCAGTATTCTCCCAAGCAATACAGAAGAGAATCCAAAAAGAGAGTGCAAGGCCATTTATATAATCAATATGGCCGAATGCACAAGGGAGGAGGAGGACGAAAATCCTAGTGAGGAAGACCTCCTGGGACGTCCCTCAAGCAAGAAGGAGTTTTCTATTAAGGATCCAAGGGAATCTGAGGCTCATATAGAGACCATAGAGATTTCATTAAATCTCCTTCTGCCATTCATGAGCTCTGAAGAGGATGAAGATGTGACTGGAGAGCAAGTTGCTCAATATTTAGGAGCTATCATGAAGCTAAATGCCAAGTTGTTTGGTAATGAGACTTGGGAAAGTGAACCTCCCTTGCTCATTAGTGAACTGGATACCTGGATTCAGCAAATTTTACCTCAAAAGAAACAAGATCCTGGCAAGTTCTTAATACCTTGTACCATAGGCACCATGACCTTTGCAAAAGCTCTGTGTGATCTGGGGTCAGGGATAAATCTTATGCCACTCTCTGTAATGGAGAAGCTGGGAATCATTGAGGTACAACCTGCCTTGTTCTCATTACAACTGACAGACAAATCATTGAGACAAGCTTATGGAATAGTAGAGGACGTGTTAGTAAAGGTTGAAGGCCTTTACATCCCTGCTGATTTCATAATCTTAGACACTAGGAAGGAAGAGGATGATTGCATCATCCTTGGAAGACCTTTCCTAGCCACAGCAGGAGCTATGATAGATGTCAACAGAGGTGAATTAGTCCTTCAATTGAATGAGGACTACCTTGTGTTTAAGGCACATGGCCATCCCTCTGTGACAAAAGAGAGCAAGCATGAAGAGCTTCTCTCAGTTCAGAGTCAAGAAGAGCCCCCACAGTCAAACTCTGAGTTTGGTGTTGGGAGGCCACAACCAAACTCTAAGTTTGGTGTTAAGACCCCATATCCAAACTCTAAGTTTGGTGTTGGGACTATACAACATTGACCTGATCACCTTGTGGCTCCATGAGAGCCCACTGTCAAGCTATTGACATTAAAGAAGCGTTTGTTGGGAGGCAACCCAATTTTATTTATCTAATTTTTATTTTATTTTATTCTATTGTTATTTTGTGTTTTATTAGGTACATGATCATGTGGAGTCACGAAAAAAATATAAAAATTAAAAATAGAATCAAAAACAGCAGAAGAAAAATCACACCCTAGAGGAAGCACAGGCTGGCGTTCAACGCCCGTAAGGAGCATCTGGCTGGCGTTCAACGCCAGAACAGAGCATGAATCTGGCGCTGAACGCCAGAAACAAGCAACATTCTGCCGTTTGAACACCAGGAATGTGCCTAGAGGAAAAGCTGGCGCTGAACGCCAGTAACAAGCATGAAACTGGTGTTCAACGCTAGAAATATGTTACATATGGGCGTTGAACGCCCAGAATGTGCACCACTCGGCGTTTAAATGCCAGAATGGTATGCAAAGGCATTTTACATGCCTATTTGGTGCAGGGATGGGATTCCTTGACACCTCAGGATCTGTGGACCTCACAGGATCATCTCAGGATCTGTGAACCCCACAGGATCCCCACCTACCTCACCCTCTCTCTCCATTCATGGTCATCCCTTCTGTTTTTCATTCACCACCTACATCTATCCACTCTTCCCCATACACCCTACCTACCTTTAAAATTCAAATTCTCTTTCCCACCCAATCCCACCCATATAGCCGAATACACACATCCCTCAATCTCCTCCATATCTTCTTCTTATTCTTCATCTTTTCTTTCTTCTCTTGCTTGAGGGCAAGCAATTTTCTAAGTTTGGTGTGGTAAAAGCATAGCTTTTTGCTTTTCCATAACCATTAATGGCACCTAAAGCCAGAGACATCCAAAAAAAAAAAGAAGAAGAGAAAAAAGGGAAGACAAAAGCTTCCACCTCTGAGTCATGGGAGATGGAAAGACTCATGTAAAGGGTTTATAGCTCAGTGGTAGAACGTTTGACTGCAAATCAAGAGATCCCTGAGATACCTCATGGGATAAATTGTCCTCCACACAATTATTGGGAGCAACTAAGGATAGGAACACCAAAATTACTAGGGATTATGCAACAGAAGCAAGGAAGAGACATAAAGGAGCTCAAAAAGCACCATTGGACCTTCAAGAAGGTGCCACCCTCACTCAGGTGGATTCATTCCTTGTTCTTATTTCTTTCTGCTTTTCGGTTTCTATGTTGTTTATCTATATTTTGTGTCTCTACTTCATGATCATTAGTATGTAGTAACCATGTCTTAAAGCTATGAATAAATTCCATTAATCCTTCACCTCTCTTAAATGAAAAATGTTTTAATTCAAAAGAACAAGAAGTACATGAATTTTGAAAATTGTCCTTGAATTTAATTTAATTATATTGATGTGGTGACAATACTTTTGTTTTCTGAATGAATGCTTGAACAGTGCATATGTCTTTTGATCTTGTTGTTTATAAATGTTAAAATTGTTGGCTCTTGAAAGAATGATGAACAAGGAGAAATGTTATTGACAATCTGAAAAATCATGAAATTGATTCTTGAAGCAAGAAAAAGCAGTGAATAGCAAAAGCTTGCGAAAAAAAAATGGCGAAAAAATAGAAAGAAAAAGAAAAAAAGCAAGCAAAAAAAGCCAATAGCCCTTAAAACCAAAAGGCAAGGGTAAAGAAAGATCCAAGGCTTTGAGCATCAATGGATAGGAGGGCCCAAGGAAATAAAATCTAGGCCTAAGCGGCTAAACCAAGCTGTCCCTAACCATGTGCTTGTGTCATGAAGGTCCAAGTGAAAAGCTTGAGACTGAGTGGTTAAAGTCGTGATCAAAAGCAAAAAGAGTGTGCTTAAGAGCTCTGGACACCACTAACTGGGGACTCTAGCAAAGCTGAGTCACAATCTGAAAAGGTTCACCCAGTCATGTGTCTGTGGCATTTATGTATCCGGTGGTAATACTGGAAAACAAAGTGCTTAGGGCCACGGCCAAGACTCATAAGTAGCTGTGTTCAAGAATCAACATGCTTAACTAGGAAAGTCAATAACACTATCCAAAAATCTAAGTTCCTAGAGAAGCCAACCATTCTAAACTTCAAAGGAAAAAGTGGGATGCCAAAACTGTTCAGATGCAAAAAGCTACAAGTCCCGCTCATCTAATTAGAATTAATATTCATTGATATTTTAGAATTTATAGCATATTCTCTTCTTTTTATCCTATTTGATTTTCAGTTGCTTGGGGACAAGCAACAATTTAAGTTTGGTGTTGTGATGAGCGGATAATTTATACGCTTTTTGGCATTGTTTTTAGGTAGTTTTTAGTAAGTTCAAGCTACTTTTAGGGATGTTTTCATTATTTTTTATGTTAAATTCACATTTTTGGACTTTACTATGAGTTTGTGTGTTTTTCTGTAATTTCAGGTAATTTCTGGCTGAAATTGAGGGACTTGAGCAAAACTCTGAAAAAGGCTGACAAAAGGACTGCTGATGCTGTTGGAATCTGACCTCCCTACACTCAAAATGGATTTTCTGGAGCTACAGAACTCCAAATGGCGCGCTCTTAACGGCGTTGGAAAGTAGACATCCAGAGCTTTCCAGCAATATATAATAGTCCATACTTTGTTCGGAAATTGATGACGTAACTTGGCGTTGAACGCCAAGTACATGCTGCTGTCTGGAGTTAAACGCCAGAAACACGTCATGATCCGGAGTTGAACGCCCAAAACACGTTATAACTTGGAGTTCAACTCCAAGAAAAGCCTCAGCTCGTGGATAGATCAAGCTCAGCCCAAGCATACACCAAGTGGGCCTCGAAAGTAGATTTATGCATCAATTACTTACTCATGTAAACCCTAGTAGCTAGTTTAGTATAAATAAGACTTTTTACTAATGTATTAGTCGTCTTTTGACCACGTTTCATCTTTGATCTCAGTTTTGTTTTATTCTTCATCTTAGGAGGCCATTGATCATGTTTTGGGGGCTGGCCATTCGGCCATGCCTGAACCTCTCACTTATGTATTTTCAACGGTGGAGTTTCTGCACACCATAGATTATGGGTGTGGAGCTCTGCTGTACCTCAAGTTTCAATACAATTACCATTACTTTCTATTCAATTCTCTTTTATTCTTATTCCAAGATATACGTTGCACAACACTTTGATGAATGTGATGATCCGTGACACTCATCATCATTCTCACCTATGAACGCGCGTGACTGACAACCACTTCCGTTCTACCTTAGGCCGGGCGCATATCTCTTAGATTCCCCAACAGAATCTTCGTGGTATAAGCTAGATAGATGGCGGCATTCATGGGGATCCGGAAAGTCTAACCTTGTCTGTGGTATTCCGAGTAGGATTCCGGTATTGAATGACTGTGATGAGCTTCAAACTCCTGAAGGCTGGGCGTTAGTGACAGACACAAAAGAATCAATGGATTCTATTCCAACCTGATTGAGGACCGACAGATGATTAGCCATGCTGTGACAGAGCATTTGGACCATTTTCACTGAGAGGATGGGATGTAGCTATCAACAAGGGTGATGCCTCCAGACGATTAGCCGTGCAGTGACAGCGCATAGGACCATTTTCCTGAGAGGATTAAAAGTAGCCATTGATGATGGTGATGCCCTACATACAGCTTGCCATGGAAATGAGTAAGAAGGATTGGATGAAAGCAATAAGAAAGTAGAGATTCGAAAGGATTCTAGCATCTCCACACGCCTATCTGAAATTCCCACTATTGATTTACATAAGTATTTCTATCCCTTTTTATTTTCTATTTATTATTAATTTTCGAAACCCATAACCATTTAATCTGCCTAACTGAGATTTACAAGGTGACCATAGCTTGCTTCATACCAACAATCTCTGTGGGATCAACCCTTACTCACGTAAGGTATTACTTGGATGACCCAGTACACTTGCTGGTTAAGTTGAACGGAGTTGTGTCCACACATAGTTGAAAAAGCAATGAATTTTACAAAATACAATAACAAAGGAATCACAATTTTGTCCACCACCGAACATGTAGAAATGCGAGAAATGTGAAGGAGAAAACTGAACATAATGAACAAGTAATTTTGTTAGTACCTTGAGGAATCTTTGTTATTCGTTTTTTGTATTTTTTGTGATGATCTCAAACACAAAGCCGGATTTTTCTATAGTTTCACAAAGAATTTGAAAGATTTTTGAGAGATTTTGAGAGAGATTTCAAATTTCTTTGTTGCAGTTTTAAGTATATGTGAACAGTTTTTCATGTTAGAGCGTAAAGCGAGAGATAACGTTTGTTTGGGATTTCGGACGCGTGTTATACGCTCTTTTAATGAGAGTGATTTTTGTTGGTGTTGGACCTACTTAGTTAGACTTGGATGGCAATAAGGCTTAGATGTGTAATAGATTTGTTATACGTAATGGGAAACAAAAGAGTGAAACGACTTGGTATTTGACAATTAAGTGATTATCCATTTTGGTCTTTGACCTTTAAAATTCTTTCAATGGTGTTCGAACTTTAGCTTTGGGTGTCAATTTGGCCTTTTAACCTTTTTCAGTGATAAGTCAGCTAACAAAATGTTGATGTGGACCCTTCTTGCCATGTTGGATGCTGCAATGGTTAGCTAACTTGACAAGTTGTATTTGTACTCAATGTGATCCTTAAAATCTTAATTTATTATTTATCTGAGTTTCAGTCTATGAAGCACAGACACTTCGTTGAGTTGTCAGTCTCTGCATGTCTTAATAAAAAATAAAAAATTATTCTCCAAACATGTTTGAACACACCTAAATACCATCACATATCAGGGAGTCCAGCCTTATTCTTAACTTGTATTCTTGAAATAAATTTAGAAATAGTATATATTATTATTTATTAAAAAATATTTTAAATACTTCATATAATTAAAATAAGATATTAAAAATAATTAAAAATTAACTAATGCTTTAATATTAATAAAATAACAAAATATCATTATGAGTATATCTAAAAAAATACTTTATATTTTTTATATACGTGTATCTCCATGTCTTACAAGATTTTAAAATTCGTGTATCAGCATGTCACGTATTGTGTCGTATCCTGTGTCCGTGTTAGTGTCTGTGCATCATAGGTTCCTTCTTTCGAGGCTTTGTCGTTCATAATTATTAGTTAATAAACTATGATGAGAGGTGGGAGCACTGCAGCTGGAAGCTCTATCCACTCTCCATTGAGTGGTAACTAGGTAAGGTCACAAAATAGGAATAGAAGTGCAAGGGTGTTAAAATGGTATACGTGCGGCTGCCGGCCAGTTCTGCGGTAGTCTAGAACAGACTCAAATCCATACAAGCCATTTTTTGGATGTATCAGTTACAGTTTAAGTTAAATATATGATTATTTTGTTTGTTCGTTCTTGTCTAGTTTGTTCATTTTATGTTTAGTTGATCTATTTTAGACAAGGGAGAAGAATTTATGTGTTATGTTTGTTTGGGTTGATATTGGAAAAGATGAAAGTGCTAGTATAGCAAATTCTGATAGAGCCAATGATAAATTGAAGATGAACCTAGTTTAGAGAGTTTGGAAGTTGAAAGCTGATGTAAGGAATAAAAAATTCATGACTCGTTTGTTGTTACTGGTTATGTGTATGATGGTGGTATTTTTGTTAGTGATGTGTTACAGATTTTGAAAAAAAGTTATGAAGGGTGTCTTGTGTAATATAATGTAATAGAAGTCCTCTTGTCTAATAAATATTTGAATGGAATGAATATTTTAATTTATGCAATTCCTATGACTAACACATGATTCAACAACATTGCAATAAACAAGCATAATCTTTATTTATATATAAAAGTAGAATAGCAAAATAGTAAAATTAGGCGAGGAGAGCTCACGTCTTGACATGTTGCTTCACAAACTTTCTACATGTGTCCTGATGCAACTCTTTAACCAAGTTATTCTAAGTTGGTTAATGTTTCTTCTGTAGTGGTAACTAAGCCAGTTCATTGTCCAACTTTCAACAATCCCAATGCTAAACATTTTGCAAAGACCAACAATTTAGTTAGTTTCCTCTTCTCTAATTGATTGGGGAAAAGGTTTAAGGATCGCCACTTTGGGAATCTTTCCTCCTAAGCTACGATTAAGCATTCATTATTAAAAGGTGGTGAAGCTTCAACAATTTCAACCCGTTTTTCCTTTTGAATTTTAAAATTTGAGTACAATTTTACTATTTGAAATAAGGATGCAAATTTAAACTAAAGAGTTCTTGCTCACCTTTCACATTTTTCTCTCTCAACGCCTCAAATATGATCCTGCCGAGGAAGATGGTTACTGTTCTCCACATTTCCTGAGCAGGACTGCATATGCGTCATTGTTTCTCTAGGTTCTCCTACTCCCTTATTTCGCCAAATCATAACTTTTTTCAAAATTTTTTAATCTTTTACATATGATTTTGTCACAGAAATATACTTTCTTATATATGGGTTTCGTGTTAGTGAGAGGTGGTGGTGGTGGAGAATCCAGTGTTGCTGCTCCTCCTCAGGCGAAACTTCAGGAAAAGCTATTGCGAGTTTTGCTTGGATCCATTCAAGACAAGGATGCAAGTATTGATGCACTTATAGTGGAAGAGTTGATTGAAAAGGCTTATGGATTTGCTGGAGTTTTTTCAGGTTTAGACTCTTGACCATTTCATTTAAATTTCCTTTTTCCTACTTTTGAGATATGTATTCAATTCCTATCTATACATACAGAGCACAAATATGAAATTGTCAAGAAGTTACTAGAGAGGCAGAGAGGAAGCACATTTATGGTATGACCGAAGATGATGTCAATGATGCTCCTGCTTTAAAGAAGGTTGATAATGGAATTGCTGTTGCTAATTTTGCAAGAAGTACTTCTGATATTGTCTCAACTGAACCATGATTGAGTGTTATTGTTAGTACAGGCTTAACCAGCAGAGCTATTTTCCAAAGAATGAAGAATGATACGGTTTGTTGATCTCCTATTTCTTCATTAACATAAAGATTAATTTAGTTTGTTTTTTGTTTCTATTTTAGATCTATGCAAAAGAATAAGAAGTACATGAATTTTGAATTCTATCTTGAAATTAGTTTAATTATTTTGATGTGGTGGCAATACTTTTTGTTTTCTGAATGAATGCTTGAACAGTGCATATTTTTTATAGTGAAGTTTATGAATGTTAAAATTGTTGGCTCTTGAAAGAATAATGAAAAAGGAGAAATGTTTTTAATGATCTGAAAAATCATAAAATTGATTCTTGAAGCAAGAAAAAGCAGTGAAAAACACAAAGCTTGCGAAAAAAATGCGAAAAATAAAGAAAAAAAAAGAAAAAAAAGAAGAAGCAAGCAGAAAAAGCCAATAGCCCTTTAAACTAAAAGGCAAGGGTAAAAAGAATCCAAGGCTTTGAGCATTAATGGATAGGAGGGCCCAAAGGAATAAAATCATGGCCTAAGCGGCTAAATCAAGCTGTCCTTAACCATGTGCCTGTGTCATGAAGGTCCAAGTGAAAAGCTTGAGACGAGTGGTTAAAGTCGTGATCCAAAGCAAAAAGAATGTGCTTAAAAACTCTGGACACCACTAACTGGGGACTCTAGTAAAGCTGAGTCACAATTTGAAAAGGTTCACCCAGTTATGTGTCTGTGGCATTTATGTATCCGGTGGTAATACTGGAAAACAAGATGCTTAGGGTCACGACCAAGACTCATAAGTACCTGTGTTCAAGAATCAACATACTAAACTAGGAGAATCAATAACACTATCTGAATTCTGAGTTCCTATGGATGCCAATCATTCTGAACTTCAAAGGATAAAGTGAGATGCCAAAACTGCTCAGAAGCAAAAAGCTACTAGCCCCGCTCATCTAATTGGAACTAAGATTCATTGATGTTTTGGAATTTATTGTATATTCTCTTCTTTTTATTCTATTTTGTTTTTAGTTGCTTGGAGACAAGCAACAATTTAAGTTTGGTGTTGTGATGAGCGGATAATTTATACGCTTTTTGGCATTATTTTTAGGTAGTTTTTAGTAAGTTTTAGTTACTTTTTAGTATATTTTTATTAGTTTTTATGCAAAATTCACATTTCTGGACTTTACTATGATTTTGTGTGTTTTTCTGTGATTTTAGGTATTTTCTGGCTGATATTGAGGGACCTGAGCAAAAATCTGATTTAGAAGCTGAGAAAGGACTGCAGATGTTGTTGGATTCTGACCCTCCTACACTCGAAGTGGATTTTCTGGAGCTACAGAAGCTCAATTGGCACGCTCTCAATTGCGTTGGAAACTAGACATCTTGGGTTTTCCATAAATGTATAATAGTCCATACTTTGTCGAGATTTGATGGCCCAAACTGGCGTCCAAACGCCCACCAGAGACCCTTTTCTGGCGTAAAACGCCGGAACTGGCACCAAAGATGGAGTTAAACGCCCAAACTGGCACCCAAGCTAGCATTTAACTCCAAGGATGGCCTATGCACGTGAAAGCTTCAAATCTCAGCCCAAGCACACACCAAGTGGGCCCAGGAAGTGGATTTCTGCACTTAGTTACTCATTTTCTGTAAACCTAGTTTACCAGTTTAGTATAAATAGCACTTTCTACTATTGTATTCGAAGTCTTTGACCTTTTGGGAGTTCTTCGAACCCTTTTTGGAGGCTGGCCATTCGGCCATGCCCGGACCATTTTGTTCTTATGTATTTTTCAACGGTGGAGTTTCTACACCTCACAGATTAAAGTGAGGAGCTCTGCTGTTCCTCATGAATTAATGCAAGTACTATTGTTTTTCCTTCAATTCACGCCTACTTCTTCTCCAAGATATACTCTTGTACTTAATTTAGTTAAGTCAAAATGAAGGGGGTGACCCGTGACAATCACCCACTATCTTCGTTACTCGCCTAACCAAGATCCGCGTGCCTGACAACCACAAAGCGTTCTATATGATGTTCAACGTAGTCATTGGACGCCAACCGGAGTATATTCTCTTGGGTCTCTGATCCGCGATTCACATCGTCTTTCCTGACAATAGAGCATTGATGAGCGGATAATTTATACGCTTTTTGGCATTGTTTTTAGTATGTTTTAGTTAGTTTTTAGTATATTTTTATTAGTTTTTAGTTAAAATTCACTTTTCTGGACTTTACTATGAGTTTGTGTATTTTTCTGTGATTTTAGGTATTTTCTGGCTGAAATTGAGGGACCTGAGCAAAAATCTGATTCAGAGACTGAAAAGGACTGCAGATGCTGTTGGATTCTGACCTCCCTGCACTCGACGTGGATTTTCTGGAGCTACAGAAGCCCAATTGGCGTGCTCTCAACGGCGTTGGAAAGTAGACATCCTGGGCTTTCCAGCAATGTATAATAGTTCATACTTTGCCAGAGATTTGATGGCCCAAACTGGCGTTCCAAATCAGCTCAAAACTGCCCGGCGTTAAACGCCGAAACTGGCACAAGAATGGGAGTTAAACGCCCAAACTGGCATAAAAGCTGGCGTTTAACTCCAAGAAAAGTCTCTACACGAACATGCTTCAATGCTCAGCCCAAGCACACACCAAGTGGGCCCGGAAGTGGATTTTTATGTAATTTACTCATCTTTGTAAACCCTAGGCTACTAGTTCCCTACATATAGGACCTTTTACTATTGTATTCTCATCTTTTGATCATTTTTGATCTTAGGATCATCTAGGTAGCTATCTTTGAGTAGTTTTATGCTATCTTAGATCATTTGGGGGCTGGCCTCACGGCCATGCCTAGACCTTGTTCTTATGTATTTTCAACGATGGAGTTTCTACACACCATAGATTAAGGTGTGGAGCTCTGCTGTACCTCGAGTATTAATGCAATTACTATTGTTCTTCTATTCAATTCAGCTTGTTCTTATTCCAAGATATTCATTCGCACTCAAGAACTTGATGAATGTGATGATTATGTGACGCTCATCATCATTCTCACTTATGAACGCGTGCCTGACAACCACTCCCGTTCTACAAGCAAACAAGGCTTGAATGTTTATCTCTTGGATTCCTTAATCGGAATCTTTGTGGTATAAGCTAGAATTGATGGCGGCATTCAAGAGAATCCGGAAGGTCTAAACCTTGTCTGTGGTATTCTGAGTAGAATTCAATGATTGAATGACTGTGACGAGCTTCAAACTCCTGAAGGCTGGGCGTTAGTGACAGACGCAAAAGAATCAATGGATTCTATTCCAACCTGATTGAGAACCGACAGATGATTAGCCATGCCGTGACAGGGTGCGTTGAACATTTTCACTGAGAGGACGGGACTGTAGCCACTGACAATGGTGATGCCCAACATACAGCTTGCCATGGAAAGGAGTAAGAAGGATTGGATGAAGACAGTAGGAAAGCAGAGAGACGGAAGGGACAAAGCACCTCCATTCGCTTGTCTTGAATTCCCACCAATGAATTACATAAGTATCTCTATCTTTATCTTTATGTTTTATTCATATATCATCCATAACCATTTGAATCTGCCTGACTGAGATTTACAAGATGACCATAGCTTGATTCATACCAACAATCTCCGTGGGATCGACCCTTACTTGCGTAAGGTTTATTACTTGGACGACCCAGTGCACTTGCTGGTTAGTTGTGCGAAGTTGTGAAAGTATGTTTAGACCATGGTATTGAGCACCAAGTTTTTGGAACCATTACCGGTGACTATTTGAGCTGTGAAAAGTAGAGATCACAATTTCGTTCACCAAGCATCCGAATCTAAGATTAGAACCTTCGTGGTATAGGCTAGAACCAATAGGCAGCATTCTTGAGATTCGGAAAGTCTAAACCTTGTCTGTGATATTCCGAGTAGGATCTGGGAAGGGATGACTGTGAAGAGCTTCAAACTCACGACTGTTGGGCGCAGTGACAGTGTGCAAAAGGATCAAGGGATCCTATTCCGACACAAGTGAGAACCGACAGATGATTAGCCATGCGGTAGCTGTGCCTGGTATTTTTCATCCAAGACGAGAAATCCGACAGTTGATTAGTCGTACAGAAATTGTAGATGACCATTTTCACTGAGAGGATCATACAGCTTGCCATGGAAGGGAGCACGCATGATTGGATGAAAATAATAGGAAAGCAGAGGTTCAGGAGCAACAAAGCATCTCCAACGCTTATCTGAAATTCCCACCAATGAATTACATAAGTATCTTTATTTTATTTTATGTTTTATTTATCTTTTAATTATCAAAATCTCATAAACATTTGAATCCGCCTGACTGAGATTTACAAGATGACCATAGCTTGCTTCAAGCCGTCAATCTCCGTGGGATCGACCCTTACTCACGTAAGATATTACTTGGACGACCCAGTGCACTTGCTGGTTAGTTGTGCGGAGTTGTGAAAAGTGCGATCACAATTTCGTACACCAAGTTTTTGGCGCCGTTGCCGGGGATTGTTCGAGTTTGGAGAACTGACGGTTCATCTTGTTGCTTAGATTGGGTAATTTTATTTTATGTTTAAGCTTTTTGTTTTTATTTTCGAAAAATACAAAAAAAATTTAATAAAATCATAAAAACCAAAAATATTTTGTGTTTTCTGTTTGAGTCTAGTGTCAAATTTTAAGTTTGGTGTCAATTGCACGTTTTTAATTTTCTTAAGTTTTCGAAAAAAAATATGCATTGTGTTCTTCTATGATCTTCAAGTTGTTCTTGACGATTTCCTTTGTTCAATCTCATGATTTTCTTGTTTTGTGTTTTATGTTATTTTTCGTATGCATTTTCAAAATCATAGTGTTTGAACATTCAAAATTTCTAAGTTTGGTGTCTTGCATGTCTTTCTTTTCTTAAAATTTTCAAAAATATGTTTTTGGTGTTCATCTTGACATTCAAAGTGTCCTTGCATGCATTACTTGTTTTGATCTTGCATTTTTATATTTTATTTCATTTTGTTGTTTTTCTCTCTCTTCATTAAAAATTCAAAAATAAAAAATATATCTTTTCAAGTAAATAATATAGAGAAATGATGATTCAGAATATAAAGCAGAAGAATCACAGAGAAAAAGAGCTCACTGGCAATAAAACGCCATTAAAGAGGCACTTTGGGCGTTAAATGCCAGAATGGCTATCATTCTGGGCGTTTAACGCCAGTAAAGCTATCATTCTGGGCGTTTAACGCCAGGATGACACAAGGGAGGTAATTTCATTCCCAATTCAATTTTTTTTTCAAATTTTCATGTTTTAATTCATAATTTTAAAATCTTATCTTTCCACATTTTCAAAAATCCTTGCTAATAATTAATGTTTTGATTAAAAAATTGCAAGTTTGTTACTTTCTTGTTAAGAAAGGTTCAACCTTTGAATTTTAGAATCATATCTTTTAATTTCTTGTTACTCAAGTCATCAATTTTAAAAATCATATCTTTTTAATCAAATCTTTTTCAATCATATCTTTTTAAATTTTGATTTCAAAATCTTTTCTCTAACTTCTTATCTTTTCAAAATTATTTTCAAATCTTTTTCAACTAATTGCTATTTATAATCTTTTTCAAAACCACCTAACCACTTTTCCACTTCCAATTTTCGAAAATCACTAACCACTTTTTTTCAAAAATCTTTTTTATTAACTAATTGTTTTCAATTCTAATTTTATTTTATTCCTTTTTAAATTTTTCGAAAACTCTCTCTCTCCTCTCTTTCTATTTATTTCATTTAATTGCTAAAAATTCTCTTCCACTTATCTAAAAATTCGAACCCTCTCTCTCCCTCTGTGTTCGAATTCTTCTTATTCTCTCTCTACCATATTCCTCTATTATTCTTTTCTATTGACACCTCAAGGAATCTCTATTCTGTGACATAGAGGATTCCACTACCCCTTTTTGTTATCTTCTTTTTCATATGAGTAGAAACAGGGATAAAAATATTCTTGTTGAAGCTGATCCTGAACCTGAAAGGACTCTGAAGAAGAAGCTAAGAGAAGCTAAAGTACAACACTCCTGAGAGGACCTTACAGAAAATTTCGAAAAAGAAGTAGACATGGTAGCCGGACCCAACAACAATGCTAGAGATGCAAGGAAGATGCTTGGTGACTATACTGCACCAACTTCCAACTTCTATGGAAGAAGCATCTCAATTCTTGCCATTGGAGCAAACAACTTTGAGCTTAAGCCTCAATTAGTTTCTCTAATGCAGCAGAATTATAAGTTTCATAGACTTCCATAAGAAGATCCTCATCAGTTCTTAGCTGAATTCTTGCAAATCTGTGATACTGCTAAGGCCAATGGGGTTGATCCCGAGGTCTACAGGCTTATGCTTTTCCCCTTTGCTATAAGAGTCAGAGCTAGGATATGGTTGGATTCACAACCTAGAAAAAGCATGAACTCTTGGGATAAGTTGGTCACTGCTTTCTTGACCAAATTTTTTCCACCTCAAAAGATGAGCAAGCTTAGAGTGGAAATCCAAACCTTCAGACAGAAGGAAGGTGAATCCCTCTATGAGGCTTGGGAAAGATACAAGCAATTAACCAAAAGGTGTCCTGCTGACATGTTTCCAGAATGGAGCATCATATGTATATTCTATGATGGTCTGTCTAAAATGTCCAAGATGTCATTGGACCATTCCGCTGGTGGATCTCTTCATCTGAAAACACCTACAGAAGCATAGGAACTCATTGAGATGGTTGCAAATAACCAGTTCATGTACACTTCTGAAAGAAATCCTGTGAATAATGGGATGACTCAGAAGAAAGAAGTTCTTGAGATTGATACTCTGAATGCCATATTGGCTCAGAACAAAATATTGACTCAATAAGTCAATATGATTTCTCAGAATCTGACTGGATTGCAAGCTACATCCGACAGTGCTAAAGAAGCCTCCTTTGAAAGAGAAGCCTATGACCCTGAGAACCCTGCAATGTAAGCGGTGAATTACATGGGAGAATCCTATGGAAACACCTATAATCCTTCATGGAGGAATCATCTAAATTTCTCATGGAAGGATCAACAGAAGCTTCAATAAGGCTTCAACAATAATAATGGTGGGAGAAATAGGTTTGGCAATAGCAAGCCTTTTCCATCATCTTCTCAGCAACAGACAGAGAATTCTGAGCAGAGCCTCTCTGGCTTAGCAAACATAATCTCTGATCTATCTAAGACCACTCTCAGTTTCATGAATGAAACAAGGTCCTCCATCAGAAATCTAGAGGCACAAGTGGGTCAGCTGAGTAAAAGAGTTATTGAAACTCCTCCTAGTACTCTCCCAAGCAATATAGAAGAGAATCCCAAAAGAGAGTGCAAGGCCATAACTATAACCAAAATGGCCGAACCTGGAGAGAGTGAAAAGGCAGTGATTCCCAGTGAGGAAGACCTCAAGGGACGTCCACTAACCAATAATAAGTTCCCTATTGAGGAACCAGAGAAATCTGAGGCTCATACAGAGACCATAAAAATTTTACTGAACTTACTTTTGCCATTCATGAGCTCTGATGAGTATTCTTCCTCTGAAGAAGACGAAGACACTGTTGAAGAGCAAGTTGCTCAGTATCTAAGAGCAATCATGAAGCTCAATGCCAAGTTATTTGGTAATGAGACTTGGGAGGATGAACCTCCATTACTCATCAATGAACTGAATACATGGATTCAGCAAACATTGCCTCAAAAGAAACCGGATCCCGAAAAGTTCTTAATACCTTGCACCATAGGCACCATGAACTTTGAAAAGGCTCTGTGTGACCTGGGGTTAGGTATCAACCTCATGCCACTCTCTATAATGGAAAAACTAGGGATCTTTGAGGTACAAGTTGCAAGAATCTCACTAGAGATGGCAGACAAATCAATGAAATAGGCTTATGGACTTGTAGAGGATGTTTTAGTGAAGGTTGAAGGCCTTTACGCCTCTGCTGAATTCATAATCCTAGACACTGGGAAGGATGAGGATGAATCCATCATCCTTAGAAGACCCTTCCTAGCCACAGCAAGGGCTGTGATTGATGTTAACAGAGGAGAGTTAGTTCTTCAATTGAATGAGGACTACCTTGTGTTTAAGACTCAAGGATCTTCTTCTGTAAACATGGAGAAGAAACATGAAAAGCTTCTCTCAATACAGAGTCAGACAGAGCCTTGACGGAGGCGAAAATTGATCGATTAAGAATTTAATGGAATAAATACATTGCAAGTATAATTCTCATCCAGTTAAAATCGGCTTATCAATTTAAAAGGGGTTGTCACGAAATTAGAATAAAAATACTGGGAGTATGAATCTTAGGTCGTCTCCCAACGAGTTGACAAAAGAGTGCAGCTTATTGGTAGGAGGTTTTCCAAGAAATTTTGAGTTTGAGAAATAGGAAAATAAATAAGAGAATTTATGTAATTTAAATAAAAATCTTGACCGGGAGAAGATTAATTGGAAGTTTTATCCTTGTTGGATTTTTCTCGAGATCAATTGATAATTGGTAGTTGTTTCCACTTAGTTTTCCTTTACTGAATAAAGGAAACTCAAGTGAGTTGGGAGTCAACTTCTATTCACAAGTTCTAATCTTTTCCCGTGGGAAGGATTAGCGTTAGTGACTAGAAAGTCAACCAATAATAAACCCAATTACAATTTGACTCTTGAGTATTCCAACTCAAGGTTCTCCTTTTAATTAACTCCCAATCAAGTTGGGGAACTACTCCATTATCATGAATGTAGACTTCACAAAATTAAAAGGGAAAATAAAGAAAGACATGATAAACAATAATAAAAAAGATCAATTAAAAATAAAAATAGTTCTTGTATTAATAAACTTTAAAAATAATCCAATTGTAACTCTGGACAAATTAAGGATATGAAAGAGCAAGTGAAAAGTAAGAAAAACAAACTAGAATGACAAAGTCTTGGCGGAGGTAACAACTCTTCTCAATATCCAAATCCAAAAGCAAATAAAATTCTAAAAACTATGAATGTGTAGAGAGAAAACCTAGAGGAAGAGTAAAATCCGATGTAAAAACTAAAAACTATCCTCATGAGAATCTCTCCCGAGTCTCTGCATGTTTCCCGGCTTTAATTTGTGTTTTTGGGCCGAAAACTGGGTCAAAACGCGGCCCAAAATCGCCTCCAGTGGTTTCTGTAAATTCTACAGATCACGCATGTCACGCGTACGCGTCGTCCACGCGATCGCGTCATCCAGCGTTTTTCCTCGCCACGCGTACGCGTCATCCACGTGTTCGCGTCATCCGTGCAGATTTCAATCCACGCATTCACGTCAGGCACGCGAACGCGTCACTACGATTTTCTCCATTTCGCGCGGTCGTGTGAGCCATGCGTCCGCGTCAGTGTTCGCTGGTTATCTCCTTGATTTCTTGTGTTCCTTCCATTTTTGCAAGCTTCCTCTCCATTCTCTAAGCCATTTCTTTCCTATGAAACATGAAACACTTAACACACAGATCACGGCATCGAATGGTATAAAAGAGAATTAAAATACACAATAAAAAGATCTCTAGGAAGCAAGTTTTCAACCATAGAACAACTTTGAGAAGGAATTGTAATATCATGCTAATCATATGAATAAGTGGGTAAAGACTTGATAAAACCACTCAATTAAACACAATATAAATCATAAAATAATGGTTTATCAACCTCCCCACACTTAAACATTAGCATGTCCTCATGCTTAGTTCAAGGAGATAAAATAAATGAGTAGGGGAAATGTAAGACTCATGCAATGCAATGCAACATATATATATGAATGCAACTATATGATTTTGTCTACTTGGTTAAAAGCAAATAAGTTCTTTAAGACAAACATAAATCAAATTTCACTAATTCAAGTCATACAGTAAGAACAGGTAAACTTGTAAGAAGACAGCTCATAAAAGCAGGGAACATAGGATCAAGCATTGAACCCTCACTGATGGTGTATGTGCACTCTAATCTCTTCTAGTGTATAGGGTAATCACTCTATCCTTCTCTAATCATGCTTTCTAAACTTTTGTTCTTTTCCTAACCAATCAACAATATTTAATGTACCAATGCAAAATATCATGTGGTCTTTTCAAGGTTGTAATGGGGCTAAGGTAAGGGTAAGGGTATATATATAAGGCTAAGTGAGTTAAAATATGAATCTTTAATTAACCTAAGCTTTCACCTAGCATACATATACTCTATATAACTCTAGAATCATGCCTAGCTACCCATAATTTCCCACTTTTACATCCCATACTCATGTATTATCTTTTTCTCTTAACTTGTATCACATATGCATTGATTTTTTTTATCAACTTAACTTAGCATTGGGGTAATTTTGTCCCCTTATTTATTTATATATTTATTGAATATTTTTGGATTTTTTTAAAATAAAAACATAGCTTATCAATGCACATGGATTTTTAATTTTTCTAGTTTCACATGAGTAGGTACCCAAATTCCCATTATTTTATCATGACACATTCCCTTATTAACCCTTGTTCCCACAATCTTCCTGGTGCACGAATTTGTAATCCGCACAACTAACCAGCAAGTGCACTGGGTCGTCCAAGTAATACCTTACGTGAGTAAGGGTCGATCCCACGGAGACTATTGGTTTGAAGCAAGCTATGTTTCTTTTATTATTCTTAGTCAGGATATTGATTAAAATTATAAGTTGGAATTATTAGATTTGATTAGAAAAATAAAAGAGAATAATGGTGTTACTTGTTGTGCAGTAATGAGAAATATGTTGGAGTTTTGGAGATGCTTTGTCCTTCGAATTTCAACTCTTCCTTAAAATCCTTCAACACACGCAAGGCTCCTTCCATGGCAAGCTCTATGTAGGGTGTCACCGTTGTCAATGGCTACTTCCCATCCTCTCAGTGAAAACGTTCCTATGCTCTGTCACAGCACGGCTAATCATCTGTTGGTTCTCAATCGGGTTGGAATAGAATCCATTGATTCTTTTGCGTCTGTCACTAACGCCCAGCCTTCAGGAGTTTGAAGCTCGTCACAGTCATTCAATCCCAGAATCCTACTCGGAATACCACAGACAAGGTTTAGACTTTCCGGATTCTCATGAATGCCGCCATCAATCCGGCTTATACCACGAAGATTCTGCGTAATGAATCTAGGAGATACTCATTCAGTCTGATGTAGAACGGAGGTGGTTGTCAGGCACACGTTCATGGTTTGGGGAAGGTGATGAGTGTCACGGATCATCACCTTCTCCATAATTAAGCGCGAATGAACATCTTAGATAAGAACAAGCGTGTTTGAATGGAAAATAAAGGAATTGTATTAATTCATCGAGACGCTGCAGAGCTCCTCACCCCCAACAATGGAGTTTAGAGACTCATGCCGTCAAAGAGTATGTAATTCAGATCTGAAAATGTCATGAGGTACAGAATAATTCTCTAAAAGTTGTTTAAATAATAAACTAGTAACCTAGGTTTACAGAAAATGAGTAAACTAAGATAATTGGTGCAGAAATCCACTTCTGGGGCCCACTTGGTGTGTGCTGGGGCTGAGACTAAAGCTATCCACGAGTAGAGGCTTTTCTTGGAGTTGAACGCCAAGTTATGACGTGTTTTGGGCGTTCAACTCCGGATCATGACGTTTTTCTGGCGTTTAACTCCAGACAGCAGCATGTACTTGGCGTTCAACGCCAAGTTACATCGTCTATTATCGCGCAAAGTATAAATTATTATATATTGCTGGAAAGCCCTGGATGTCTACTTTCCAACGCCGTTGAGAGCGCGCCAATTGAACTCCTGTAGCTCCAGAAAATCCATTTCGAGTGCAGGGAGGTCAGGATCCAACAGCATCAGCAGTCCATTTTCAGCCTAAGTCAGATTTCTGCTCAGCTTCCTCAATTTCAGCCAGAAAATACCTGAAATCACAGAAAAATACACACACTCATAGTAGAGTCCAGAAATATGATTTTTGCTTAAAAACTAATAAAATTCTATTAAAAACTAATTAAAACATACTAAAATCTACATGAAATTACCCCCAAAAAGCGTATAAAATATCCGCTCATCACAACACCAAACTTAAACTGTTGCTTGTCCTCAAGCAACTAGATAAATAAAATAGGTTTTAACAGAAATTAAGAAGTAATAATATTTTAGAGTTTTAAATGAAGCTCAGATTCTTATTAGATGAGCGGGCTTGTAGCTTTTTGTTTCTGAACAGTTTTGGCATCTCCCTTTATCCCTTGAATTTCAGAATGATTGGCATCCATAGGAACTCAGAATTCAGATAGTATTATTGACTCTCCTAGTGTAGTATGTTGATTCTTGAACACAGTTATTTTATGAGTCTTGGCCGTGGCCCTAAGCACTTTGTTTTCCAGTATTACCACCAGATACATAAATGCCACAGACACATGACTAGGTGAACCTTGTTCAGATTGTGACTTAGCTTTGCTAAAGTCCCCAATCAGAGGTGTCCAGAGCTCTTAAGCACACTCTGTTTGCCTTGGATCACGACTTTAACCACTTAGTCTCAAGTTTGTAACTTGGACCTGCATGCCACAAGCACATGGTTAGGGACAGCTTGGTTTAGTCGCTTAGGCCTTGGATTTTAATTCCTTGGGCCCTCCTATCCATTGATGCTCAAAGCCTTGGATCCTTTTTACCCTTGCCTTTTGGTTTTAAGGGCTCGTGGCTTTTTCTATTGCTCCTTCTTTTTTTTTTTTTGGAACTGCTTTTTCTTGCTTCAAGAATCAATTTCATGATTTTTCAGATCATCAATAATATTTTTCGTGTTCCTCATTCTTTCAGGAGCCAATATTCATCAAATTCAAAGTACAAGTTATGCACTGTTCAAGCATTCATTCAGAGAACAAAAAGTATTGCCACCACACATAATTAATTATAATTTTTATTATTAAGAACTCGAAAAATATAGATTACTTCTTTATTCAAAAAAAAATTCTACTACTTTATTCATGCCTGATGATGATGAGAAAAATAAATTATAGCTTAATTGGAAATAAAATCAAAATAGACATACTAATTACTACTAAATATCTCCTAAGGTAAATTTCTATAATAATACTATCACTAAGTTAAAGCAGAAAAATTGGAACTCAGCAACCTGTTGTTTTGAGGAGTAGATGTTCCTCTAATCTGTGGGGTGCTTTTCAAGGATTAATTTTTTTGGCGCTTTAGCTCCCTTAGATCACGCCCCTGCTCTTCCTGTTCCTTAAGCAGTTTGCAAAGCATGCTACTTTGATTGTTCTGTTCTTCCTTTATTTGGTCCATAGCTTCTTGCAATTTGGAAATAGAAGCCTCAAGATGTTCCCAATATTCGAATTGAGGCAGTTCTGGGAGGACTTCCTGTGCTCTCCTCTTGGCTGAATCATCTTGTTGCTGTTGTCTGACCATTGATATTCCAGTGATTGGCCTCTCAACTGGAATATACTCTGTTATTCCCATCTTCACTCCGGCATCTTTGCAGAGCATAGAAATTAAGCTTGGATAGGCCAATTTGGCGTCCTTGGAATTCCTGTTTGCTATTTTGTATAGCTCACATGAGATCAGTTGATGGACTTCTACCTCTTTTCCCAACATGATGCAGTGAATCATGACAGCTCTTTTGATGGTAACTTCAGAACGGTTGCTGGTGGGCAATATAGAACGCCCAATGAAATCCAGCCAGCCTCGGGCTACTGGTTTTAGATCTTCTCTTTTGAGTTGAATTGGGGTGCCAGTGGTGCTGGTAGTCCACCTGGCTTCAGGGATGCATATGTCCTCTAGAATCTTGTCTAGACTTTTGTTTACCCTCATCATTCTCCTGTTAAAGGAGTCTGGGTCATCTTTCAGTTGAGGAATCTTAAATATCTCCCTGATCTTGTCAGGATGAGTATGAACAATCTTTCCTCTGACTAAGGTCCGATGGTCATAGAGAGCAGCTCCAATTATTCTCTGCCTGTCTGTTTGCCATAAATTAGCATAGAACTCCTGAACCATGTTTCTTCCCACTTTCGTTTCAGGATTGGTCAGAATTTCCCAATTCCTGATTCGAATTTGCTCTTGAATCTCTTGATATTCATCTTCTTTCAGATCAAATTTGACTTCCGGGATCACTGATCTGTGACTCATTATTTTGTAGTAATGGTCTGAATGTTCTTTAGTTAAGAACTTCCCTTGATTCCAAAGTGGCTTTGGAGTACTCTCCTTCTTGCCCCTTGGGGTGGGTTGTTTTCCTTTAGGGGCCATGATCTTAATGAGTATGTTTTTGTGATCACGGATAACCACACCAAACTTAGAGTGTTGCTTGTCCTCAAGCAAAAGAGAAGAAAGAAGAGGGATAGGCGGAGAGCAAGTGTTGCAAGGTGATGATGAGTGGGACGCCGAACACAATATATGGGGAGGTGGGGTGGGAAATTTCGAAAATAAGAAAAGGATAAGATAGAAGATATGATTTATAAAAGATAGATATGATAAGAAAAAGATATAGTTTAAAAAGAGAAAGATATGAATAATATTTAAAAAGATAGATTTGAATTTTTAATTTTGAAAAAGATTTTTAAAGAGATAATTGAGTTTTGAAAACAAATTTTAAAAGAGTTTGATTGGATCGAAAAATAATTTGTCTTTATGGATTAATATACATTTGATATTTTTGAAAAAGGGATTTTAGAAATTAGAATTTTTAGAACACTAATTTGATTTGAGGGATGATAATTTGAAATATGTTTATGCAAGAAATCATGAATTGAAACATAAAAAATTAGAAAATTTGTAAAGAGAAACGAATTTTACCTCCTCCCCACCATCCTGGCGTTAAACGCCCAAACGATGCATGTTTTGGGCGTTTAACGCCCAAACATTGCTTCTCCTGGGCGTTCAACGCCCAGCTGATGCTTCTTTCTGGCGTTGAACGCTAGAAAGTCCTTTGTCACTGGGCGTTTTTCTGAACGCCCAGGATGCTAACAATCTGGCGTTAAACGCCCAGAAGGTGCTTCTTTCTGGCGTTTAACGCCCAGAAGATGCTCCTTTCTGGCGTTTAACGCCCAGATGGCTACCCTTACTGGCGTTGAACGCCCAGTGGGTGCTTCTTTTGGGCATTCAACACCCAAAATGTTTCTTACTGGCCTTTTTCGCCAGTGAACTTTCCAAATCCCCTTTTAACTTTGTGAATCCAATCAATTGCTATCTTACCTTGAGGATATTTTGACCTATACCTGTAAAAATCAATAGAAACGAATAAAATTAAATTTTGTGATTGGCTGGGTTGCCTCCCAACAAGCGCTTCTTTACTGTCATTAGCTGGACTATTACTTAGTTTTAATTAAGTCTCAGTTTTGAGCATTCTTGCTCAAAATTGCCTTCAAGATAATGTTTGACTCTTTGTCCATTAACAATAAACTTTTTGTTAGAGTCATTATCCTGAAGCTCTATGTATCCATATGGTGATACGTTTGTGATGACATATGGACCTCTCCACCGGGATTTTAATTTCCCGGGAAATAATTTGAGCCTAGAATTAAATAGCAGAACTTTCTGCCCCGGCTCAAAGACTCTGGATGACAATTTCTTATCATGCCATCTTTTCGCTTTCTCTTTGTAAATCTTTGCATTTTCGAAAGCATTGAGTCTAAACTCCTCTAGCTCATTTAACTGGAGCAATCGTTTTTCTCCAGCTAACTTGGCATCAAGGTTTAGGAATCTGGTTGCCCAATAGGCCTTGTGTTCCAGTTCCACTGGCAAGTGACATGCCTTTCCATACACAAGCTGGTATGGAGAGGTCCCTATAGGGGTCTTGAATGCTGTTCTGTATGCCCACAGAGCATCATCCAAGCTTCTTGCCCAATCCCTTCTACGGTTAATTACAGTCCGTTCCAGGATTCTTTTGAGTTCTCTATTTGAGACTTCAGCTTGCCCATTAGTTTGTGGATGATATGGGGTAGCTACCCTGTGGCTAACTCCATAACGAACCAGAGCAGCATAATGCTGTTTATTGCAGAAATGAGTGCCCCCATCACT
Source organism: Arachis stenosperma (assembly GCF_014773155.1). Classification (NCBI taxonomy): domain Eukaryota; kingdom Viridiplantae; phylum Streptophyta; class Magnoliopsida; order Fabales; family Fabaceae; genus Arachis; species Arachis stenosperma. The sequence continues at coordinate 59,023,103 of NC_080383.1, forward strand.
GATTAACACTCTAGGGATACCAAATCTGCTGAAGATGTGTTTCTGGAGGAATTTTAACACTATTTTAGTGTCATTGGTGGGTGTTGCAATAGCTTCCACCCATTTGGATACATAATCCACTGCTACCAGAATATAAGTGTTTGAGTATGATGGTGGGAAGGGTCCCATGAAGTCAATGCCCCATACATCAAACAACTCAATCTCTAAGATCCCTTGCTGAGGCATGGCGTAACTGTGAGGTAGATTGCCAGATCTTTGGCAACTGTCACAATTAAGTACATACACTCGGGAGTCTTTATAGAGAGTAGGCCAGTAGAAGCCACTTTGGAGGACTCTTGTGGCTGTTCGCTCACTTCCAAAATGTCCTCCATACTGTGATCTATGGCAGTGCCATAGGATCTTCTGTGCTTCTTCCTTAGGCACACATCTACGGATTACTCCATCTGCACATCTCTTAAAGAGATACGGCTCATCCCAAAGATAATACTTTGCATCCGTGATCAGCTTCTTTATTTGTTGTCTACTGTACTCTTTGGGTATAAATCTCACTGCCTTATAGTTTGCAATGTCTGCAAACCATGGCACTTCCTGGATGGCAAAGAGTTGCTCATCCGGAAAGGTTTCAGAGATCTCAGTGAGAGGGAGGGATGCCCCTTCTACTGGTTCTATTCAGGACAGGTGGTCTGCCACCTGATTCTCTGTCCCTTTTCTGTCTCTTATTTCTATATCAAACTCTTGCAGAAGTAACACCCATCTTATAAGTCTGGGTTTTGAATCCTGCTTTGTGAGTAGATATTTAAGAGCAGCATGATCAGTGTACACAATCACTTTTGATCCTACTAAATAGGATATGAATTTGTCAATGGCGTAAACCACTGCAAGTAGCTCTTTTTCTGTGGTTGTGTAATTCTTCTGAGCGTCATTTAGAACACGACTGGCATAGTAAATGACGTGCAGAAGCTTGTCATGCCTTTGTCCCAACACTGCACCAATGGCATGGTCACTGGCATCACACATTAGTTCAAATGGCAATGCCCAGTTTGGTGCAGAGATGATTGGTGCTGAGACCAATTTAGCTTTCAGGGTCTCAAATGCCTGCAGACACTCTTTATCAAAGATAAATGGCGTGTCAGCAGCTAGCAAGTTGCTTAGAGGTTTGGCGATTTTTGAAAAATCCTTTATAAACCTCCTATAGAATCCTGCATGCCCCAGAAAGCTTCTGATTGCCTTAACATTAGTGGGTGGTGGTAATTTTTCAATTACTTCAACTTTAGCTTGATCCACCTCTATTCCCTTGTTCGAGATTTTGTGCCCAAGGACAATTCCTTCAGTCACCATAAAGTGACACTTCTCCCAGTTTAAAACCAGGTTAGTCTCTTGGCATCTCCTTAGAACAAGTGCTAAATGGTTAAGGCAGGAGCTGAATGAGTCTCCAAACACTGAAAAGTCATCCATGAAGACTTCCAGAAATTTTTTCACCATATCGGAGAAAATTGAGAGCATGCACCTCTGAAAGGTTGCAGGTGCATTGCACAGGCCAAATGGCATCCTTCTGTATGCAAATACTCCTGATGGGCATGTGAATGCCGTTTTCTCCTGATCTTGGGGATCTACTGCAATTTGATTATAACCTGAATATCCATCCAGGAAGCAGTAGTATTCATGACCTGCTAGTCTTTCTAGCATCTGGTCTATGAATGGTAAAGGAAAGTGATCCTTTCTGGTGGCTGTATTGAGCCTTCTGTAATCAATACACATACGCCACCCTGTAACTGTTCTTGTAGGAACCAGTTCATTTTTTTCATTATGAACCACTGTCATGCCACCTTTCTTAGGGACGACTTGGACAGGGCTCACCCAGGGGCTGTCAGAAATAGGATAAATAATCCCAGCCTCTAGTAATTTAGTGACCTCTTTCTGCACTATTTCCTTCATGGCTGGGTTCAGCCGCCTTTGTGGTTGAACCACTGGCTTGGCGTCACCCTCCAGTAAGATCTTGTGCATGCATCTAGCTGGGCTAATGCCCTTAAGATCACTGATGGACCACCCAAGAGCTGTCTTGTGTGTCCTTAGCACTTGAATTAGTGCTTCCTCTTCCTGTGGCTCTAAGGTAGAGCTTATGATTACAGAAAAGGTATCACCTTCTCCCAAGAATGCATATTTTAGGGAAGGTGGTAATGGTTTGAGCTCGGGTTTAGGAGGTTTCTCCTCTTCCTGAGGGATTTTCAGAGGTTCTACTATTTTCTCTGACTCCTCCAGATCAGGCTGAACGTCTTTAAAGATGTCCTCTAGCTCTGATTCGAGACTCTCAGCCATATTGACCTCTCTTACCAGAGAGTCAATAATATCAACACTCATGCAGTCATTTGGGGTGTCTGGATGTTGCATGGCTTTGACAACATTCAACTTGAACTCCTCCTCATTGACTCTCAAGGTTACTTCCCCTTTTTGGACGTCAATGAGGGTTCGGCCAGTTGCTAGGAAAGGTCTTCCTAGAATGAGAGTTGCACTCTTGTGCTCCTCCATTTCCAGCACCACAAAGTCAGTAGGAAAGGCAAATGGCCCAACCTTGACAATCATGTCCTCAATCACGCCTGATGGGTATTTAATGGAGCCATCAGCAAGTTGAAGACATATCCTGGTTGGTTTGATTTCTTCAGTTAAACCAAGCTTTCTGATAGTAGATGCAGGTATTAGGTTGATACTTGCCCCAAGATCACATAAAGCTTGCTTGGTGCAAGTGCCCTCTAATGTGCATGGTATCATAAAGCTCCCAGGATCTTTAAGCTTCTCAGGTAAGCTTTTCAGAATGACTGCACTGCATTCTTCAGTGAGGTAAACTTTTTTAGTTTCCCTCCAATCCTTCTTATGACTTAAGATCTCTTTCATGAACTTAGCATAAGAGGGTATTTGCTCAAGTGCTTCTGCAAACGGAATCTTTATTTCAAGAGTCCTGAGATAGTCTGCAAAGCGGGCAAATTGCTTATCCTGTTCCGCTTGGCGGAGTTTTTGAGGATAAGTCATTTTGGCTTTGTATTCCTCAACCTTAGTTGCTGCAGGTTTATTACCTATAGAAGTGGGTTGGGAAGCCTTTTTAGAAGGGTTGTTATCAGCACTTGTATGTGACTGATTCCCCACTGGCATTTGAATGCCAGTGGTGGGAGCTGGAGTGGCGTTAGACGCCACTTCCTTGTTTGTTACTGGCGTTTGAACGCCAGAACCATGCTCCCTTTGGGCGTTCAACGCCGGATTCATGCTTGTTTCTGGCGTTGAACGCCAGGAATGAGCATGGTCTGGGCGTTCAGCGCCAGCTTTATTCCTCTCTGGGCTCTGACTGTCCTCAGAGGGATTTTGAGTATCCACTTGTTCATTTCTTGGTTTCCTGCTGCCTTGAAGTGAGGTATTTAATGTTTTCCCACTTCTTAATTGAACTGCTTGGCATTCTTCTGCTATTTGTTTTGACAGTTGCTTTTCTGTCTGCTTTAATTGTACTTCCATATTCCTGTTAGCCATTCTTGTTTCCTGTAATATTTCCTTGAATTCGGCTAGCTGCTGAGTTAGAAAGTCTGATTGCTGATTGAATTCATTAGCCTGATCCACCGGACTGAGTTCAGCAGTTACTGTTTTAGCTTCTTTTTTCATGGAAGATTCACTGCTTAGGTACAGATGTTGATTCCTGGCAACTGTATCAATAAGCTCTTGAGCTTCTTCAATTGTTTTTCTCATATGTATAGATCCACCAGCTGAGTGGTCTAGAGAAATCTGAGCTTTTTCTGTAAGCCCATAGTAGAAGATGTCTAATTGCACCCATTCTGAAAACATTTCAGAGGGGCATTTTCTTAGCATCTCTCTGTATCTCTCCCAGGCATCATAAAGAGATTCATTATCTCCTTGTTTGAAGCCTTGGATGCTTAGCCTTAGCTGTGTCATCCGTTTTGGAGGGAAATAGTGATTCAGGAATTTTTCTGACGGCTGCTTCCATGTTTTTATGCTGTTCTTAGGCTGGTTATTTAACCACCTCTTAGCTTGATCTTTTACAGCAAATGGAAACAGTAATAATCTGTAGACATCCTGATCCACTTCCTTATCATGTACTGTGTCAGCAATTTACAAAAATTGTGCCAGAAACTCTGTAGGTTCTTCATGTGGGAGACCAGAATACTGACAGTTTTGCTGCACCATGATAATGAGCTGAGGATTCAACTCAAAGCTACTAACTCCAATGGAGGGTATACAGATACTACTCCCATATGAAGCAGTAGTGGGGTTAGCATATGACCCCAGAGTCCTCCTGGACTGTTGACAAACCCCAATTTGAGGGTTTGTCTTGTATTGAATTTAGAGTATTTTGATAACCTTTTGTCACATTTAGCCTATAAATTAGCATGGTTTCGTTATCTCTCCCGTATTTGTGCTTAAGTGTAAAAACATGCTTTTTAAGCCTTATTTTGATGAATTCCATTTCCTCTTTGATTCCATAAGATGCCTTGATATGTTTGTTAGTAATCTCAGGATGAAATAGGCTAGGCATGGATCAAAGGAAGCAAGGAAGGAAGCATACAAGTGGAGAGAAGCATAAAAAGTCAAAGAAGCAAAGCCAGCCATGCACGCACACGCGCAAAAGGCGTTCGCGCGCACATTGCGAGACAGGCCAAGGACGCGCACGCGTACCATGCGCGCACGCGCCGATGATGGCACATGACCCCACTAATGCAACACGTGCCTGGCGATTTTGGGAAGGCTTCAGCAACCAACTTTGGTGCCAAAATGCATATAAGAGCCAAGGAGTGAAGAGGGAAACACAAGTTAGTTACCATTAGCTTAGTTTTAGGAGTTAGAGTTAGTTTTAGAGAGAGAAGCTCTCACTTCTCTCTAGGATTAGGAATTAGGGTTAGATTAGGATCTCATAGTTCTAGGTTTAATTCAAGTCTCCTTCTACTTCTACCTTCAATTGATGATTGCTACACTTTGGTTCTTCTTTCTATCCCTATCCTCTTGTTGTAATTTCTCTTATTTTGTTTCTAGGTTTTGTAATTGAGATACTCTTGTTCTTTTGTTTTCTTTTAATAATGCAATTTGAGATAATTCATGTGATTGTGATGTTGTTGATTGTTGTTTTGTTATTTTTTTGTAATTGTTGGTTGTTGATTCCTTTTATTCTTACAAATAAAAATGCTTTCTTTCATTACCCTCCAAGTGTTTGATGAAATGCTTGAGAGGATGGTAGAGTAGGATTTTATGTTCTTGGCTTGAGAAGGTAACTTAGGATTTCTTGAGTCACTAGTGTCCAATTGATTGCTAGTTGATAGCCATTAACTCTAGCCTTCATTAATCCAATTAGTGGAAAGCTAGGACTTATGGACTAGGATTGATATAACTCACTTGACTTTCCTTTGTTAATTGATTTAAGGATGACTAAGTGGGATTAATCCTTGCAACTACCATACTTGTGGCTAGTGATAATGATGAAGACCCTTGACAACCAAATCTTGCCAAGACCATTTTGATAATAAAGTTTTCTTACCATTTACTATTCATGTTTCTCATCAAAAACCCCAAAATAACTTACAACCAATAACAAGACACTTTATTGTAAATCCTAGGGAGAACGACCCGAGGTTTAAATACTTCGGTTTATAGATTTTAGGGGTTTGTACTTGTGACAAACAAATTTTTGTATGAAAGGATTAGCGATTGGTTTAGAGACTATACTTGCAACGAGAATTCATTTGTGAAATTCTAAACCGTCAAAAATCCATTCGTCAAAATGGCGCCGTTGCCGGGGATTTGCAATGGTGTTGCGTTATTGGTTATTGTATATATGTGAATATTGTGAATAACTTGATTTTTTTGATTGCTTGTTAGTCTTTGCTAGTCTTAGCATTTTGTTTCATTATCTCTTATTAGTTTTTGTTTCTTATTTGCTCTTGCTATCATGAATTCTCACCTTGGCTATGAGTTTGGTTATAAACATGTTGTAGGAAATGAGGACTATAATGAAGATGTGTATCAAGGATGGGACACTCAAAGGTGGGAGGAACCATATGCTTATGATCAATCCTCATGGAAACAACCCCCACCAATGCACTATGAAGAAGAGCCATTCCATGATGCATACCAATCCAATGGCTATGGTGAATCTCCTTGTGACTTTCAAGAACCACCACCATATGCCTATGAACCATATCCTCAACATAACTCTCCACCATACTCACAAGCCTCTTATCACCAAAACCCTCCATATGACCCCAATCCTTATCCACCATACCCACCACCTTATGAGCCATATGAACCATACATGGAACCACCACCATTCCAACACAATTACTCTCAAGAACCACCTCAATGCACACCATCTCCATACCCTTACCAAGAAGAACCACCTTCCTACTATAAACCCTCTCTCCAAAATAATGAACCCTCTTATCCACCCCAAGTCCCAATAGATGACTCTCTCACATTGCTACTTCAAGGACAAGCGGATATGCAAAGGAACACCCTAGAGTTTGTGACTAACTTGACCAAGGTAATGTCTACCTTAGCCTACAAATTTTTTAACACTCAAGGTGCTTCCGTGGCCACATGTGAAGAATCCATTGAAGATCATAGCATGAAGGAGAGATTGGAAAACCCGGTGGAAAATGAGGGAGGCTATTTTGTATTAGAGCAATTGGAGGAGCCTATGGTTATTGAAGAAAAGGAAGAAGTGGTTGAAGATTTAGGAGACGTTGAGAGTCCATGGGAATGTAGCATCATGGAAAACTCTTCCAAGAAGCTTGATATTGATGTTGAGGAGGGTGCGCAACCTCCAAGGCATGTCATCGTTGGAGACTTGGAAGAAGCTTATCAAGAGATGGATTCAATTATGGATGAATTTCTCTCTACAATAGAATCCTCTCCCATTGGACATGAAGTTGAAGTTATAGAAGAGTGTGCACAACCTTCCATACCCTTGGGGAGCAATGAGAAAGAGAGCTACCAAGAGGAAAACATTGGCACGGTGTATGTTGAGATTGAAGAATATGAAGAGGTTGATCAAAAGATGGATTTATTCATCAATGAATTTCTATCCAAAATTGAGTCACCTCCCATTAGGCAAGAAATCAAAGTTCTTGAAGACAACACCAAGCCATGTGATAAAAGGGGAAAGGTTGAAATCGAGGAAGCTCGCAAAGAGGTGGAAATACACAAAGAAGAGCACAAGGAAGTGGACCTTGCATTGTCTAAGTGTGGGGAAGCCTCCCTTCCCAAGTTACCATCCAACACAACATTCAAGTGGGTAAAATTCTTATCCATAAGCTTTGTTTTCTCGCTTGAATGTGGTTTGATTGAAACGGATGGACAACTTAGAACTCTTTGTGGAATTGAAAGTAAGAATGAGTTGTGTAGTGGTTGGAAAGTAGGTGTTAAGCTCATCAAGGTCAAGGCCTCAAGGTATAGGGATGATGTTGGGACAAGGATCACTTTGTATGGATCTAGAAGGAAGCATTGGTGGAATAAAGAGGATTCTATGTGTCAACCACATTTATGCCATCCAACCATCCGACAAAATCGTGAAACTCAACTAACGGATGGATGCGAAAATAAGATATGGGATCCCGGATCGAAGCATGTCAACCAACTATGGGAGCTCATTTCTTGGGTAGAACTTTGCCCAAGCTTGATGAAGATGGTTGGAAATTCTGTCAACCAATTGAGAAGCAAAGATCCTTGGAGATTCAAGGATGAGTACAAGCATAAGCCACCATGACAACAAGCATCTCAAAATGTCCAACTTAAGAACTTAAACTAAAAGTGCTAGGTGGGAGACACCCCACCATGGTAAACTCTTTTCACTCTTCTAAATTTACTTAATAAGTGATTTGAGTTACCATTGTAGGTAGATGTTTCATACAAATTTGTTTGTACGACTTAATTGTTAGCTTAGTCACATGCATGATGTGTTTAGTAGTAGATGAATAATATCAAAAATTGTATTTTTGTGAATTGTATGATGGTTGAGTGAATAAGAGTTGTGAACACTAAAGGGGAGCACCCAGCAATTTGTTTTCTGAAAAAAAAAGAGGGGGGTGGACGCGAGCGCACCATGTACGCGCACGCGTCCTTGTGTGGATGCACCATGAGCCACACACCCGAGAGTTGGGGTTCCTTTGGGCAAACATTATGCCTTGAGCCCAACCCAATACACGCGGACGCGCACAACGTGCGTGCACGCCGTCTTTAAGAATATGGACATTCACGCGGACGCGCACTTGCCGCGCCCGCGCCAATTTGCTGCTGCAACAATTGAGCCAATCCACAGAGAGTTAAGCCAGTTCTGGGCCAACCTTAAGCCCCTGGCCCAACTTGCTTCGCGCGGACGCGCGCATGCCGCGTGCGCGCCATCTTGTCATAAATCATCAACTTACGTGGACGCGCACTTGCCGCGTGCGCGCCCTTGTGTGCTGCCACCAATCTAGGCCACGGACCCGAGAGTTGGGCGTGCCTCAAGCCCATTCTAAGCCTCAGGCCCAATCTCATGTACGCGTGCGCGCACTGTACGCGCACGCGTTCTTTCCTATTCTGCCATCCCACGCTAGAGCGCATTGCACGCTCACGCGTGGATCTCCATTCCTCTCAATGCGCGCGGACGCGTACATGCCGCGTGCGCGCCGATCTGATTGCGCGACTTCCAAGCCATTCTCCAGAGAGTTAGGCCTGCGTTGGGCCAACTCTAAGCCCGTAGCCCAACCCCATGCACGCGTGCGCGCACTGTACGCGCACGCGTCCCTTCCTATATTGCCCATCCACGCTCAGGCGCGCTGTACGCGCACGCGTAGGTCCCAAGTTTCATCAAGGGACGCGGACGCGCAAGGTACGCGCGCGCGCCGATTCAAAAATAGGGATAACCCTAGCACGCGTAGCACACTGCGCAGTCGCGCAATCCCTTCCCCAACCTCTATCTTCTTCTTCCTCCTCTCTCCCCCAACTGCCGTCGCAGTAGCAGTGCCGGCCACCGCCGCACTACCTACCTCCGTCACCACCCTTGACCATCATTCCTCTTCTCCTTCTTTCACCACCACCCGCTCACACTCTCTCTCCCCCTCCCTTCCGTCTCTCATTCTCCCCGTTGTCCGCGGCCATTACCGCCGCCGTTCCACCATCACCGCCGGCGACTCTCTTCCTCCACCCATTCACCATTCTGTCTCTTTAAGCCACTCCCTCTCTGTCTCCCCGTTTCTCACCTTCACTGCGCCGGCAGCAATTTCCACCGCCTCCATTCTGCCATAACCGCCACCATTCACGGTGGCGCGGCTCCCGGCACTAGTTCCCCCCCAGTTTCCTTTCTATTCTTCGTTCTCCTCTGCTCCCAGGTTCCACTCGATTTTTTTTTCTGTTTTTCTTTTAATCTTTAATTTCTGTTAGTTAGTCTAATTGTATGTTAGTTAGTTAAATTCAAATTTTGCATGCTAGGATAGATAGATATAATTGCGGTTAGGTAGCTAGGGCTGGATAGAGGATTCTAGGCCTGATAAGTGCTCCGTATGTGTTTCCTTGCTGTCTGTTTATTTGGAAGTTGTATGCTGATTTTGAACTGTTTTTGTGCATTTCTTGCTGCCTGAATCCTATACCATTGTTGCTGTACTTACCTGATGTTGTTTTCTATGTTTCTTGTGCTAATTTGCTATCCGGGAACGTCCAATTTTAAGCCGGAATGCTGCCCGATTTTCAAGGAAATTAGTTCATTTTTGTCTTTAATTCAATTTTGGGCAACATACCGTTTCTCTTTGACTTCCCGGATTTGCATTATTCACTGTGAACATGAACCACAACTTTTCTTTTCATTGCGCATCAATATCATCATATCACTAATCTACTTTTCTAACTAACTAATTTCTTTAACCAACTAACTTCCACTCACCTTTACCCATCTTTAACAATTCTTTCAAAGAATTGATGATACTATTGCCTTTTGAAGATGAGTTGTTGACCTTAATGAAGTTTGTATTTCTTTTGGTTTACTTGTTCACTTTTGCATATTCATTGCAACATCATGATTATTCTTTGATAATTGTATCCTGAACATGCCTTCTTTGCTACATGCTAAATGTTTTATATATTCAATCATATTTTTCAGGATGTCGGATAAAGGCAAAGCCATAGCCACTACCTCCAAGAAGAGAAAACACTCTACCCCCTCCATTCCTTCCATCTACAAGCATTATGCTAAGAACCCATTGAATGATGAGGAAAAAGAAAACCAGTTCTTGCCTTCCACCAACCCAGACAAATTCCCCAACCTATACTGTGAGCGCCGGTTTTCTAGATATCAAACCACAAAGCTAAACATTGAGAAGAAGTTACTTCTACCTAATGATGTGAGACGGTCAATTACCGGTCGGATCCTTGATTTGGGCATTGACTTTGTTGACCGGGAATTGGGTGATATCAACATATCTTGGGTGAAGGAATTCTACTGCAACTTCTTCCGCCCAACTTTGGATTTGGTTCAGGTGAGGGGTAGGGAGATTATGATTACTGAGACTGCGATTGAGGAGGCGTTACAGTGCCGCCATGTCTCCGATGAGCTGTGTGCCCATCAGCAGGCTGAGTTAGCCATACACAGCATGACTTTTGATTATGAGGCACTCAGGACTGTCATTGGGATACCAGATGCCACATGGGTTATGGATGCCAACAACACCAAGCCGAAAGGGATGCTATTTACTCATCTGACTCGTGAAGCCAAGACTTGGCAGATGATATTCGCTTGCTATGTCCTTCCCACCACCCACTTCTCTGAGATTCCTATGGAGATGCTTCTACTGATTGGGTGTGTTATGGAGGGGAAGGAGGTCTCTTTCCCTAGGCTTATCCGACAGTGTATGTGGCGGGCGCATATTCGTGGCTTACTTCCATTTCCTACCTTGGTCACGAGTATGGCGGCCCTGGCTGAGGTCCCATGGCTGGACGATGATGTGCGACCACCACCCCCTGATGCTGATGACAGGGAGGTTACTATCCCCTGGGGTGGTTGGGTGCACGAGAGACCACCTGCGAGACGTCGCTCCCGGGCTAGAGCTGTCATTGGGACACCTTCACCATCAGCCCCTACAGCTGCCCCATCATCTTCCACAGCAGCTCCTTCATCATCTACAGATCCTTCAGCAGCCCCTGAGCCTACCTATCTCCTGGTTCAGCGTCTATTCCAATTCTTAGAGCGCGAGAGACGCCATGTTAGACGCCGTTTAGATCGGATGGACCAGACACTTATCTCTTTGGGTGCTGAGCTACCTCCGTTTCCCGACTCTCCTGCCTCCGATGACCAGGATCATCTGGAGGAGGATGCGGAGGCACCGGTTCATCAGGATATCCCTGACACCACAGAGCAGCCACTGACGCAGGAGGAGCCGGTCCCACAGCCCGAGCCAGAGCCTATCGTTGTACCTCCCACTGATCCTCCGGTTTAGCATCGAGGACGATGCTTGGTTTTAAGTATGGGGAGGGCACCGGTAGCATTATTTGGGAACCGGTGAACTTTTCAGCCTAGTTATCTTATTTTGCACATTTTGTATATATTTTGATGCATTTCTAGTTGCTTTGGACACTTTTATTGCTTATTTTGGATTTTAGATATTTTGATGCTTTTGGATATTTTTAGATATTTTGGATGATAGATTCCACACTTTTAGTTGTACATTTCGTTTATCTTTGTTTTTAATTTGTGGTTGTGATTAGAAATCATACTTTGGATTGCAAATATTTAGTCACCCTTTTTGCATAACATATTGGTTTTAAGTGAAAAAAAAAAGGAAAGGGTGAACTAAGGAAAATTTTTGGATTTTTCAATCACAACAATGCTTAGTTAAACATTGAGATTTTTTCAAGAAGTTTAAATATAGGGCATCAACCCAATTGATTGAAAAAATTTTTTCGGTGAAACTTGCTTGAATTTCATACTTTGTGAAGCATGTATTGAATTGAGAACACAAGCTTGTGAGACTTGAGCCTATTGATGTGGTTACATTTTATAACCACTTATTTTCCATTCTTGTGTGAAATTGTTCTCTTTCTATGATTATGATCCTTGATTTGCTTGATTCTATATATCCATTTATTTCTTGTATTTATGCATTTATATGATTGAGGCCATCACTTCATTAGCCACTTACCCAAATGGCCAACCCTTTTATATTCCTTTGTTAGCCAATTTGAGCCTATGATTAACCAACTTATTCCCAATTTAGCTCATTACAAGCCCAAGGCGGAAAACCAATGCAAAATCCTTGTTTGGATCTTTGATTAGCCTAGGCTAGTGAGAGTGTTTATTATTCAAGTTGGTGAGGCTTGGGAACATTGGATGGGATAAAAGGGGTAGTATACCTTCATGTTTAGGAATTGGGTACATATTCATGTATCGATTAAATGTAAAGACCTTATGCATTGATTTTCTTGTATGTAGTTTGAAAGAAGAAAAAGAAAAGAAAAAAAAAGAAGTATATAAAGAAAAGAAAAAAAAATGAATGAAGAAGAAGAAAAAAAAAAGAAAAAAAAAGAAGATGAAAAAGAGAAAAAAATAATAACACAATAAAGAAGGGACAAAATGCCCAAAGTGAAGTCAATAAAAAGGAATCAATGCATAGGTGTTATGAATCAAATAAGAATGCATGAGTATGTAAGAAAAAGTGAAGAATGGGTAGTTAGGATAGCTTGCATTTGTATAGGTCATTAAATAGGTTAGGTGGGAAAGTCTATGCTAATCAAAGATTCAATCCTAGTCCACTTAACCATAAATGATCCTACCTTGACCCTAACCCCATTACAACCTAAATGAAAGACCTCATGATGAATGTATGCATGCATTAAATAAGTGTTGATTGTTAGAAGAAAATCAAATTTTGGAAAACATGATTAGAAGAGAATTGAGTGAATTAACCCTTAAACACTTGAGTGAATAGAGCGGATACACATCCGGTGAGGGTTCAAAAGTTCAATCACATGTGTTCACCCATATTATCTATATTCTTGCAAGTTTGAACTCTTTTTTGATAATTCAATACAATTGTGGTTTGGACTTAATTCCTATTACCTAGCCCTTGTGCTCACACATGCTCTCTTGGCAATTTGATATGTTTGAATTAAGCATTTGCATTTACTTTAGGTAGTTGCATGTAGATAGGACTCATATAGTTTAGTTGCATTCATTTAACGTCATATCCCTTAGTTCCTTCTTATTTTAGCATGAGGACATGCTAAGGCTTAAGTGTGGGGAGGTTGACAAACCCCAATTTGAGGGTTTGTCTTGTATTGAATTTAGAGTATTTTGATAACCTTTTGTCACATTTAGCCTATAAATTAGCATGGTTTCGTTATCTCTCCCGTATTTGTGCTTAAGTGTAAAAACATGCTTTTTAAGCCTTATTTTGATGAATTCCATTTCCTCTTTGATTCCATAAGATGCCTTGATATGTTTGTTAGTAATCTCATGATGAAATAGGCTAGGCATGGATCAAAGGAAGCAAGGAAGGAAGCATACAAGTGGAGAGAAGCATAAAAAGTCAAAGAAGCAAAGCCAGCCATGCACGCGCACGCGCACAAGGCGCTCGCGCGCACATTGCGAGACAGGCCAAGGACGCGCACGCGTACCATGCGCGCACGCGCCGATGATGGCACATGACCCCACTAATGCAACACGTGCCTGGCGATTTTGGGAAGGCTTCAGCAACCAACTTTGGTGCCAAAATGCATATAAGAGCCAAGGAGTGAAGAGGGAAACACAAGTTAGTTACCATTAGCTTAGTTTTAGGAGTTAGAGTTAGTTTTAGAGAGAGAAGCTCTCACTTCTCTCTAGGATTAGGAATTAGGGTTAGATTAGGATCTCATAGTTCTAGGTTTAATTCAAGTCTCCTTCTACTTCTACCTTCAATTGATGATTGCTACACTTTGGTTCTTCTTTCTATCCCTATCCTCTTGTTGTAATTTCTCTTATTTTGTTTCTAGGTTTTGTAATTGAGATACTCTTGTTCTTTTGTTTTCTTTTAATAATGCAATTTGAGATAATTCATGTGATTGTGATGTTGTTGATTGTTGTTTTGTTATTTTTTTGTAATTGTTGGTTGTTGATTCCTTTTATTCTTACAAATAAAAATGCTTTCTTTCATTACCCTCCAAGTGTTTGATGAAATGCTTGAGAGGATGGTAGAGTAGGATTTTATGTTCTTGGCTTGAGAAGGTAACTTAGGATTTCTTGAGTCACTAGTGTCCAATTGATTGCTAGTTGATAGCCATTAACTCTAGCCTTCATTAATCCAATTAGTGGAAAGCTAGGACTTATGGACTAGGATTGATATAACTCACTTGACTTTCCTTTGTTAATTGATTTAAGGATGACTAAGTGGGATTAATCCTTGCAACTACCATACTTGTGGCTAGTGATAATGATGAAGACCCTTGACAACCAAATCTTGCCAAGACCATTTTGTTAATAAAGTTTTCTTACCATTTACTATTCATGTTTCTCATCAAAAACCCCAAAATAACTCACAACCAATAACAAGACACTTTATTGTAAATCCTAGGGAGAACGACCCGAGGTTTAAATACTTCGGTTTATAGATTTTAGGGGTTTGTACTTGTGACAAACAAATTTTTGTATGAAAGGATTAGCGATTGGTTTAGAGACTATACTTGCAACGAGAATTCATTTGTGAAATTCTAAACCGTCAAAAATCCATTCGTCAACTGTTCATTCCTACTTGCTTCCATGATGGAATACAAGGGATAATTTATATGTTGATTTTTTTTTAAATAAAATAAAAGACGAACTAAATAAAAGAAATTGGAAATATTTTGAAATTGAAATTTGAATTTTTTTATATAAAATTTTCGAAAAAAAATAGTTCAAAATTAGTTAGAAAAGATATTTTTTTGAATTTTGAATTTTATGATGAAAGAGAAAAACACATAAAAGACACAAGACTTAAAATTTTTAGATCTAATGCTCCTTATTTTCGAAAATTTTTGGAGGGAAAACACCAAGGAACACCAAACTTAAAAATTTTAAGATCAAGACACAAGAAAAACTCAAGAACACCTTGAAGATTCACAAGAACACCAAGAACAAAAGGAAGAACACCAAACTTAAGATTTTTAGAAAACTTTAATAAAATTTTCGAAAATCATAAAAAGATTAACAAGAAAACACCAAACTTAAAGTTTGGCACAAGATTCAATCAAAGAAAAATTATTTTTGAAAAAGGTTCCAAAGCGTATACCCAATTATCAAGAATATAAACCAATACTCTAGCCAATTAGGAGTAAATGTAACACTTGTTCTGAATATTCCAATTAATGCTTTAAAAAGAACACAAGTGAAACAAGAAAAGACACAAAGCAAGAAAAACTCAAGATCAACAAGAAAGATAAACAAGAACAACTTGAAGATCAATGAAGAACAAGGAACACAAGTCGAAAATTTTAAAGAAAAATATAAGATATACAATTGACACCAAACTTAGAACAAAACACTAGACTCACGAAAATTAGCAATTAATTAAGAAAAATAATAAATTTTGAAAAGAAATTTTTGAAAAGAAACTATCCTATCAAGATTTAATGACTCTATAACAATAAAAATAAAAATAAATTATTCCTAATCTAAGAAATAAAATAAGCCTTCAATTGTTCAAACTCAACAATCCCCGGCAACGGCGCCAAAAACTTGGTGCACGAATTTGTAATCCGCACAACTAACCAGCAAGTGCACTGGGTCGTCCAAGTAATACCTTACGTGAGTAAGGGTCGATCCCACGGAGACTATTGGTTTGAAGCAAGCTATGTTTCTTTTATTATTCTTAGTCAGGATATTGATTAAAATTATAAGTTGGAATTATTAGATTTGATTATAAAAATAAAAGAGAATAACAGTGTTACTTGTTGTGCAGTAATGAGAAATATGTTGGAGTTTTGGAGATGCTTTGTCCTTCGAATTTCAACTCTTCCTTAAAATCCTTCAACACACGCAAGGCTCCTTCCATGGCAAGCTCTATGTAGGGTGTCACCGTTGTCAATGGCTACTTCCCATCCTCTCAGTGAAAACGTTCCTATGCTCTGTCACAGCACGGCTAATCATCTGTTGGTTCTCAATCGGGTTGGAATAGAATCCATTGATTCTTTTGCGTCTGTCACTAACGCCCAGCCTTCAGGAGTTTGAAGCTCGTCACAGTCATTCAATCCCAGAATCCTACTCGGAATACCACAGACAAGGTTTAGACTTTCCGGATTCTCATGAATGCCGCCATCAATCCGGCTTATACCACGAAGATTCTGCGTAATGAATCTAGGAGATACTCATTCAGTCTGATGTAGAACGGAGGTGGTTGTCAGGCACACGTTCATGGTTTGGGGAAGGTGATGAGTGTCACGGATCATCACCTTCTCCATAATTAAGCGCGAATGAACATCTTAGATAAGAACAAGCGTGTTTGAATGGAAAATAAAGGAATTGTATTAATTCATCGAGACGCTGCAGAGCTCCTCACCCCCAACAATGGAGTTTAGAGACTCATGCCGTCAAAGAGTATGTAATTCAGATCTGAAAATGTCATGAGGTACAGAATAATTCTCTAAAATTTGTTTAAATAATAAACTAGTAACCTAGGTTTACAGAAAATGAGTAAACTAAGATAATTGGTGCAGAAATCCACTTCTGGGGCCCACTTGGTGTGTGCTGGGGCTGAGACTAAAGCTATCCACGAGTAGAGGCTTTTCTTGGAGTTGAACGCCAAGTTATGACGTGTTTTGGGCGTTCAACTCCGGATCATGACGTTTTTCTGGCGTTTAACTCCAGACAGCAGCATGTACTTGGCGTTCAACGCCAAGTTATGTCGTCTATTTTTGCGCAAAGTATGGACTATTATATATTGCTGGAAAGCCCTGGATGTCTACTTACCAACGCCGTTGAGAGCGCGCCAATTGGACTCCTGTAGCTCCAGAAAATCCATTTTGAGTGCAGGGAGGTCAGGATCCAACAGCATCAGCAGTCCATTTTCAGCCTAAGTCAGATTTCTGCTCAGCTTCCTCAATTTCAGCCAGAAAATACCTGAAATCACAGAAAAATACACACACTCATAGTAGAGTCCAGAAATATAATTTTTGCTTAAAAACTAATAAAATTCTATTAAAAACTAATTAAAACATACTAAAATCTACATGAAATTACCCCCAAAAAGCGTATAAAATATCCGCTCATCACTTCCCATACTCAATTAATATACAATTTCTATCTTAAGCTAACTGATGAGCGGATAATTTATACACTTTTTGGCATTGTTTTTAGTATGTTTTTGGTAGTTTTAGTTGAGTTCTTAGTATATTTTTGTTAGTTTTTAATTAAAATTCACTTTTCTGGACTTTACTATGAGTTTGTGTGTTTTTCTGTGATTTCAGGTATTTTCTGGCTGAAATTGAGGGACCTGAGCAAAAATTTGATCCAGAGACTCAAAAGGACTGCAGATGCTGTTGGATTCTGACCTCCCTGCACTCGAAGTGGATTTTCTGGAGCTACAGAAGCCCAATTGGCGCGCTCTCAACGGCGTTGGAAAGTAGACATCCTGGGCTTTCCAGCAATATATAATAGTCCATACTTTGCCCAAGATTTGATGGCCCAAACCGGCGTTCAAAGTCACCTCAAGAAATTCCAGCGTTAAACGCCGGAACTGGCACCTAATTGGGAGTTAAACGCCCAAACTGGCACTAAAGCTGGCGTTTAACTCCAAGGAGAGTCTCTACACGAAATTCCTTCATTGCTCAGCCCAAGCACACACCAAGTGGGCCCGGAAGTGGATTTTTATGTCATTTACTCATCTATGTACTAGTTTTCTATAAGTAGGACCTTTTACTATTGTATTAGAGAGTTTTTAGAGTTTTAGGGAGCTCTTAGAGAGACTCTTGGTAGCTATCTTTGTTTTATGCTATCTTAGGGAGGCTGGCCATTCGGCCATGCCTAGACCTTGTTCTTATGTATTTTCAACGGTGGAGTTTCTACACACCATAGATTAAGGTGTGGAGCTCTGCTGTACCTCGAGTATTAATGCAATTACTATTGTTCTTCCATTCAATTCCGCTTGTTCTTTTACCAAGATATCACTTGTTCTTCAACATGATGAAGGTGATGATTGACGCCCATCACCATTCTCACCCATGAACAAGGTGACTGACAACCATTCTTGTTCTACAAGCATCTGAGGCTTAGTGAATATCTCTTAGATTCCTGATTGCACGATGCATGGTTGATCGCCTGACAACCGAGTGCTCGCCTGACAAACGAGCCAGCCATTCCGTGAGATCAGAGTCTTCGTGGTATAGGCAAGAACTGATGGCAGCATTCAAGAGAATCCGGAAGGTCTAACCTTGTCTGTGGTATTCTGAGTAGGATTCAATGACTGAATGACTGTGACGTGCTTCAAACTCCTAGCAGGCTAGGGCGTTAGTGACAGATGCAAAAGTATCAATGGATATTATTCCGGCCTGACCGAGAACCGACAGCTGAATTCCGCTATGCCGTGACAGGACATATGCAATCGCTTTCACTGAGAGGATGGGAGGTAGCTGCTGACAACAGTGAAACCCTACACAAGCTTGCCATGGAAAGGAGTAAGAAGGATTGGATGAAGGCAGTAGGAAAGCAGAGAGACGGAAGGGAAGGCATCTTCATACACTTGTCTGAAGCTCTTACACCAATGATATACATAAGTATCTCTATCTTTATCTTTATAGTATTTTCGTTCATCATCATATACAATTGAGTTTGCCTGACTAAGATTTACAAGATGACCATAGCTTGCTTCAATGCTAACAATCTCCGTGGGATCGACCCTTACTCACGTAAGGTATTACTTGGACGACCCAGTGCACTTGCTGGTTAGTTGTGCGAAGTTGTGTAATGCCATGGAATTGAACCACCAAGTTTTTGGAGTTCATGACCAGGGATTATGAGAGTTGTGAAAAGTATTGTTCACAATTTCGCGCACCAAGTTTTTGGCGCCGTTGCCGGGGATTGTTCTAGTTTGGACAACTGACGGTTCATCTTGTTGCTTAGATTAGGTATTTATTTTTTTTTCGAAATTCTTGAAGATGAATTCTAGAGTTTCATGATGATTTGTTGAAATCTGGCTGGCTGAGAAGCCATGTCTAATCTGATTGGACCGAGGTTTCAACTTATCACCACAAGAGCTTGTTGATTTTCATCAATTTTGCTTTTGGAGCAGTGATCCGCTAAGGCTTGGCTGACCTTTGGTCATGTCTAGTGTTTTGGACCGAAGCTTTCTTTGAAAGCTTGGCTGGCTGTGAAGCCATGTCTAATTCCTGGACCGGAGTCTTAGACTAGCATTGCACTGATTCCTGGAATTCTCATTAAGAATTTTGATGTTTTCACTTAATTTTCGAAAAACACAAAAAAAAAAAAATTACAAAATCATAAAAACCAAAAATATTTGCTGTTTCTTGTTTAAGTCTAGTGTCTCATCTTAAGTTTGGTGTCAAATGCATGTTTTTGTTATATTTTTCGAATCCATGCATGTACTTCTTTGTTTTGATCTTTAAATTCTATTGACTTGAGTATTTATGTGTCTCATATAGTGTCAGTAGTACACAAACTGCTAAGTTTGGTGTCTTGCATGCATTGTTATTTGATTCTTGTTGCATTTTGATTATTAAAAATCCAAAAATATTTTTAATTTGTGTCTTTTCAAGTCAATGATACAAAGAATTGAAGATTCAGAACCTACTGCAGAGGAATTATACAGAAAAAGCTGAGCATTCAAAAATGCCCAGTGAAGAAGGCAGACTGGCGTTTAAACGCCAGCCAGGGTACCTGGTTGGGCGTTTAACGCTCAAAGAGGTAGCATTTTGGGCGTTAAACGCCAGAATGTATACCATTCTGGGCGTTTAACGCCAGGATGGTGCTAGGGGGAAGATTTTGTTTTCAAATCAATTTTTTTTTAGTTTTTCAAAATCAAATCTTTTTCAAATCAAATCTTTTCAATCAAATGTTTTCAAAATCAATTTCTTTCCTTTTTCAAAGATACTTACTAACAATTAATGATTTGGTTGAACATTTTTTGCCTTTTCTATTAAGGAAGGTTTTATGTTTGAATCATATCTTTTCTTGTTAAGCAAGTCATCAATTTCTTTTTAAATCATATCTTTTCAAATTGTTTTCAAATCAAATCTTTTTAAAATGTTTCTCAAATCATATCTTCTCAATTATATCTTTTTAAAACCATAACTTTTCAATCAAATCTTTTTAGTCACATTCTTTTTCAAAATAGCTTTCAATCAAATCTTTTTAATTTCTAATTTCAAAATCTTTTTCAAAAATCACTTGATTTCTTTTTTCACTTTTAATTTTCGAAAATTATCAATCAAATTTTCAAAATGTTTTCAAAATCTTTTAATTGAATTTTCGAAAATTCTCTTCCCTCCTTCCCACATCCTTCTATTTATGGAGTACCACTCCTTCTAAATGCACAATTCGAACCTTATCTAAGTAAAGTTCGAATTCTTTTTCTCCTTCTTCTTACTATTTCTCTTTTCCTCTGACACTTCAAGGAATCTCTATACTGTGACATAGAGGATTCCACATTTTCTTTTTCTCTCCTCTTTCATATGAGCAGGAGCAGAGACAAAGGCATTCTTGTTGAAGTTGATCCTGAACCTGAAAGGACCTTGAAGAGAAAGCTAAGAGAAGCTAAAGCACAACTCTCTTTAGAGGACCTGACCGAATTCTTCAAGGAAGAAGAACACATGGCAGCCGAAAACAACAACAATGCCAACAATGCAAGGAAGGTGCTGGGTGACTTCACTGCACCTACTCCTGATTTTTATGGGAGAAGCATCTCTATCCCTGCCATTGGAGCAAACAACTTTGAGCTTAAGCCTCAATTAGTTTCTCTAATGCAACAGAATTGCAAGTTCCATGGACTTCCAATGGAAGATCCTCATCAGTTCTTAGCTGAATTCTTGCAAATCTGTGACACAGTCAAGACTAATGGGGTTAACCCTGAGGTCTACAGACTGATGCTATTCCCTTTTGCTGTAAGAGACAGAGCTAGAATATGGTTGGATTCTCAACCTAAAGAAAGCCTGGACTCTTGGGAAAAGCTAGTCAATGCCTTCTTGGCAAAGTTCTTTCCACCACAAAGATGGAGTAAGCTTAGAGTGGAAGTCCAAACCTTCAGACAGAAGGATGGAGAATCCCTCTATGAAGCTTGGGAAAGATACAAACAATTAATCAGAAGATGTCCCTCAGACATGCTTTCTGAATGGAGCATCATAGGTATTTTCTATGATGGTCTCTCTAAACTATCCAAGATGTCTTTGGATAGCTCTGCTGGAGGATCTCTTCATCTGAAGAAGACGCCTGCAGAAGCTCAAGAATTGATTGAAATGGTTGCAAATAACCAATTCATGTACACTTCTGAAAGGAATCCTGTGAACAATGGGACTAGTCAGAAGAAAGGAGTTCTTGAGATTGACACTCTGAACGCCATTTTGGCTCAGAACAAGATATTGACTCAATAAGTCAATTTGATCTCTCAAAGTCTGTCTGGAATGCAAAATGCACCAAACAGTACTAAGGATGCTTCATCTGAGGAAGAAGCTTATGATCCTGAGAATCCTTCCATGGAAGAGGTGAATTACCTAGGAGAACCTTATGGAAACACCTATAATTCTTCATGAAGAAATCACCCAAATCTCTCATGGAAGAATCAAGAGAGACCTCAACAAGGTTTCAATAACAATAATGGTGGAAGAAACAGGTTCAGCAATAGCAAGCCTTTTTCATCATCTTCTCAGCAACAGACAGAGAGTTCTAAGCAGAATACTTCTGACTTAGCAACAATGGTCTCTGATCTAATAAAGACCACTCAAAGTTTCATGAATGAAACAAGGTCCTCCATCAGAAATTTGGAAGGACAAGTGGGTCAGCTGAGCAAGAAAGTTACTGAACTCCCTCCAAGTACTCTCCCAAGCAATACAGAAGAAAATCCAAAAGGAGAGTGCAAAGCCATAAACATGGCCGAATATGGAGAGGAAAGAGAGGAGGAGGACGCCACTGAGGGAGACCTCAGTGGGCGTGTACCAATCTCCTCTGAGTTCCAATGGGAATCTGAGGCTCAAAATGAGACCATAGAGATTCCATTGGACTTACTTCTGCCATTCATGAGCTCTGATGAGTATTCTTCCTCTGAAGAGGATGAGTATGTCACTGAAGAGCAAGTTGCTAAATACCTTGGAGCAATCATGAAGCTAAATGACAAGTTATTTGGAAATGAGACTTGGGAGGATGAACCTCCCTTGCTCACCAAAGAACTGGATGACTTGTCTAGGCAGAAACTGCCTCAAAAGAGGCAAGATCCTGGGAAGTTTTCTATACCTTGTACCATAGGCACCATGACCTTCAAGAAGGCCTTGTGTGACTTAGGGTCAAGTGTAAACCTCATGCCCCTCTCTGTAATGGAGAAATTAGGGATCTTTGAGGTGCAAGCTGCAAGAATCTCATTAGAGATGGCAGACAATTCAAGAAAACAAGCTCATGGACTTGTAGAGAATGTTTTGGTGAAGATTGAAGACCATTACATCCCTACTGATTTCATAGTCCTAGAGACTGGGAAGTGCATGGATGAATCCATCATCCTTGGCAGACCCTTCCTAGCCACAGCAAGGGCTGTGATTGATGTTGATAGAGGTGAAATGATCATTCAAGTGAATGAAGAATCCTTTGTGTTTAAGGCTCAAGGACATCCCTCTATCATCATGGAGAGGAAGCATGAAGAGCTTCTCTCAAAACAGAGCCAAGCAGAGCCCCCACAGTCAAACTCTAAGTTTGGTGTTGGGAGGCCACAACCAAACTCTAAGTTTGGTGTTGAACCCCCACATTTAAACTCTAAGTTTGGTGTTGGGAGGTTCCAACACGGTTCTGAGCATTTCTGAGGCTCCATGAGAGACCTCTGTCAAGCTAATGACATTAAAGAAACGCTTGTTGGGAGGCAACCCAATGTTTTATAGTTAACTATTTTCTTTTGTTATTTTTTTTTGTAGGTTGATGATCATAAGAAGTCACAAAAACAATGAAAAAAAGCAAAAACAGAATGAAAAACCGGAAGAAAAACAGCACACCCTGGAGGAGAAGAAGCTGGCGTTCAAACGCCAGTAATGCTAGCTGTTGGGCGTTTAACGCCCAGTCTGGCACCATTCTGGGCGTTTAACGCCAGAAAGGGGCACCAGACTGGCGTTAAACGCCAGTAAAGGGCAACAACCTGGCGTTAAACGCCAGGAATGGGCACCAGCCCGGCGTTTAACGCCAGAAATAGCTCAAAACGTGATTTTGAGCAACAATTGGTGCAGGGATGACTTTTCCTTGACACCACAGGATCTGTGGACCCCACAGGACCCCACCATCACTCTCTCTCTTCTTCCCCCATTCACCAATCACCTCAATACCTCTTCCCCAAAAACCCTTCACCTATCAAATCCCATCTTTTTCTTCACCACTCACATCCATCCTTCATAAATCCCCACCAACCTCACCCTTCAAATTCAAACCACTTTCCCTCCCAAACCCACCCATCATGGCCGAACCATTACCGCCCTCTCTCCTATATATACCCTTCTTTCCCTTCTTGGCCGAACACACCACCTTCCCCCTCTTCCTCATTCCTTCTTCTTCTACTCTCTTCTTTCTTCTTTTGCTCGAGGACGAGCAAACATTTTAAGTTTGGTGTGGTAAAAGCGTTGCTTTTTCGTTTTTCCATAACCATTTATGGCACCCAAGGCCGGAGAAACCTCTAGAAAGAGGAAAGGGAAGGCAAAGGCTTCCACCTCCGAGTCATGGGAGATGGATAGATTCCTCTCAAGGGTGCATCAAGTCCACTTCTATGAAGTTGTGGCCTTAAAGAAGGTGATCCCCGAAGTCCCCTTTTCACTCAAAAAGGGTGAATATCCGGAGATCCGCCATGAGATCCGAAGAAGAGGTTGGGAAGTACTTACCAACCCCATTCAACAAGTCGAAATCTTGATGGTTCAAGAGTTCTATGCCAATGCATGGATCACCAAGAACCATGACCAAAGTGTGAACCCGAATCCAAAGAATTATCTCACTATGGTTCGGGGGAAATACTTGGATTTTAGTCCGGAGAGTGTGAGGGTGGCGTTCAACTTGCCTATGATGCAAGGAGATGAGCACCCTTACACTAGAAGGGTCAACTTTGATCAAAGGTTGGACCAAGTCCTCACAATCATATGTGAAGAGGGCGCACAATGGAAGCAAGATTCAAGAGGAAAGCCGGTTCAATTGAGAAGGCATGACCTCAAGCCCGTGGCTAGAGGATGGTTAGAGTTCATACAACGCTCAATCATTCCCACTAGCAACCGGTCCGAAGTTACCATAGACCGGGCCATCATGATCCATAGCATCATGATTGGAGAAGAAATAGAAGTTCATAAGGTTATAGCCCAAGAACTCTACAAGGTGGCGGACAAGACCTCCACTTTGGCAAGGTTAGCCTTTCCTCATCTCATCTGTCACCTCTGTTATTCAGTTGGAGTTGACATAGAAGGAGACACCCCCATTGATGAGGACAAGCCCATCACCAAGAAAAAGATGGAGTACACAAGAGACCCCTCTCATCAAGAAATCCCTGAGATTCCTCAAGTGATGCACTTTCCTCCACAAAACTATTGGGAGCAACTAAACACCTCCCTAAGAGAATTGAGTTCCAACATGGGACAACTAAGGGTGGAGCATCAAGAACACTCCCTCATCCTCCATGAAATTAGAGAAGACCAAAGAATCATGAGGGAGGAGCAACAAAGACAAGGAAGAGACATTGAGGAGCTCAAGCACTCCATAGGATCTTCAAGAGCAAGAAAGAGCCGCCATCACTAAGGTGGACCCGTTCCTTGATTTCCTTGTTCTTTATTCTTCTGTTTTTCGATTTTTATGCTTTATGTTTGTCCATGTTTGTGTCTTGTGATCATTAGTGTCTTAGTGTCTATGCCTTAAAGTTATGAATGTCCTATGAATCCATCACCTCTCTTGAATAAAAACGTGCTTAATTGAAAAGGAAAGAATTGCATGAATTCTGAATTTTATAATAGTTTAATTATTTTGATGTGGTGGCAACACTTTTGTTCTCTGAATGTATGCTTGAACAGTGCATATGTCTTTTGAATTTGTGGTTCATGAATGTTGGCTCTTGAAAGAATGATGAAAAAGGAGACATGTTACTGAGGATCTGAAAAATCATAAAAAAAATGATTCTTGAAGCAAGAAAAAGCAGTGAATACAAAAAAAAAAAAAAGAGAGCAAACGAAAAGAGAAAAGGAAAGAAGAAACCGAAAAAAAAAAGGAGAAAAAGAAAGAAATAAAGTTGTGATCCAAGGCAAAAAGAGTGTGCTTAAGAACCCTGGACACCTCTAATTGGGGACTTTAGCAAAGCTGAGTCACAATCTGAAAAGGTTCACCCAATTATGTGTCTGTGGCATGTATGTATCCGGTGGTAATACTGGAAGACAGAGTGCTTTGGGCCACAGCCAAGACTCAATAAAGTAGCTGTGTTCAAGAATCATCATACTTAACTAGGAGAATCAATAACACTATCTGGATTCTGAGTTCCTAAAGAGGCCAATCATTCTGAGTTTCAAAGGATAAAGTGAGATGCCAAAACTATTCAGAGGCAAAAAGCTAAAAGCCCCGCTCATCTAATTAATACTGATCTTCATAGATGTTTTTGGAGTTCATTGCATATTCTCTTCTTTTTATCTTATTTGATCTTTAGTTGCTTGAGGACAAGCAACAATTTAAGTTTGGTGTTGTGATGAGCGGATAATTTATACACTTTTTGGCATTGTTTTTAGTATGTTTTTGGTAGTTTTAGTTGAGTTCTTAGTATATTTTTGTTAGTTTTTAATTAAAATTCACTTTTCTGGACTTTACTATGAGTTTGTGTGTTTTTCTGTGATTTCAGGTATTTTCTGGCTGAAATTGAGGGACCTGAGCAAAAATCTGATCCAGAGACTCAAAAGGACTGCAGATGCTGTTGGATTCTGACCTCCCTGCACTCGAAGTAGATTTTCTGGAGCTACAGAAGCCCAATTGGCGCGCTCTCAACGGCGTTGGAAAGTAGACATCCTGGGCTTTCCAGCAATATATAATAGTCCATACTTTGCCCAAGATTTGATGGCCCAAACCGGCGTTCAAAGTCACCTCAAGAAATTCCAGCGTTAAACGCCGGAACTGGCACCTAATTGGGAGTTAAACGCCCAAACTGGCACTAAAGCTGGCGTTTAACTCCAAGGAGAGTCTCTACACGAAATTCCTTCATTGCTCAGCCCAAGCACACACCAAGTGGGCCCGGAAGTGGATTTTTATGTCATTTACTCATCTATGTACTAGTTTTCTATAAGTAGGACCTTTTACTATTGTATTAGAGAGTTTTTAGAGTTTTAGGGAGCTCTTAGAGAGACTCTTGGTAGCTATCTTTGTTTTATGCTATCTTAGGGAGGCTGGCCATTCGGCCATGCCTAGACCTTGTTCTTATGTATTTTCAACGGTGGAGTTTCTACACACCATAGATTAAGGTGTGGAGCTCTGCTGTACCTCGAGTATTAATGCAATTACTATTGTTCTTCCATTCAATTCCGCTTGTTCTTTTACCAAGATATCACTTGTTCTTCAACATGATGAAGGTGATGATTGACGCCCATCACTATTCTCACCCATGAACAAGGTGACTGACAACCATTCTTGTTCTACAAGCATCTGAGGCTTAGTGAATATCTCTTGGATTCCTGATTGCACGATGCATGGTTGATCGCCTGACAACCGAGTGCTCGCCTGACAAACGAGCCAGCCATTCCGTGAGATCAGAGTCTTCGTGGTATAGGCAAGAACTGATGGCAGCATTCAAGAGAATCCGGAAGGTCTAACCTTGTCTGTGGTATTCTGAGTAGGATTCAATGACTGAATGACTGTGACGTGCTTCAAACTCCTAGCAGGCTAGGGCGTTAGTGACAGACGCAAAAGTATCAATGGATATTATTCCGGCCTGACCGAGAACCGACAGCTGAATTCCGCTATGCCGTGACAGGACATATGCAATCGCTTTCACTGAGAGGATGGGAGGTAGCTGCTGACAACAGTGAAACCCTACACAAGCTTGCCATGGAAAGGAGTAAGAAGGATTGGATGAAGGCAGTAGGAAAGCAGAGAGACGGAAGGGAAGGCATCTTCATACACTTGTCTGAAGCTCTTACACCAATGATATACATAAGTATCTCTATCTTTATCTTTATAGTATTTTCGTTCATCATCATATACAATTGAGTTTGCCTGACTAAGATTTACAAGATGACCATAGCTTGCTTCAATGCTAACAATCTCCGTGGGATCGACCCTTACTCACGTAAGGTATTACTTGGACGACCCAGTGCACTTGCTGGTTAGTTGTGCGAAGTTGTGTAATGCCATGGAATTGAACCACCAAGTTTTTGGAGTTCATGACCAGGGATTATGAGAGTTGTGAAAAGTATTGTTCACAATTTCGCGCACCAAGTTTTTGGCGCCGTTGCCGGGGATTGTTCTAGTTTGGACAACTGACGGTTCATCTTGTTGCTTAGATTAGGTATTTATTTTTTTTCGAAATTCTTGAAGATGAATTCTAGAGTTTCATGATGATTTGTTGAAATCTGGCTGGCTGAGAAGCCATGTCTAATCTGATTGGACCGAGGTTTCAACTTATCACCACAAGAGCTTGTTGATTTTCATCAATTTTGCTTTTGGAGCAGTGATCCGCTAAGGCTTGGCTGACCTTTGGTCATGTCTGGTGTTTTGGACCGAAGCTTTCTTTGAAAGCTTGGCTGGCTGTGAAGCCATGTCTAATTCCTGGACCGGAGTCTTAGACTAGCATTGCACTGATTCCTGGAATTCTCATTAAGAATTTTGATGTTTTCACTTAATTTTCGAAAAACACAAAAAAAAAAAAATTACAAAATCATAAAAACCAAAAATATTTGCTGTTTCTTGTTTAAGTCTAGTGTCTCATCTTAAGTTTGGTGTCAAATGCATGTTTTTGTTATATTTTTCGAATCCATGCATGTACTTCTTTGTTTTGATCTTTAAATTCTATTGACTTGAGTATTTATGTGTCTCATATAGTGTCAGTAGTACACAAACTGCTAAGTGAGCTAAACAAATAATGGCCTCAATCATATGGCCTCAATCATATGCATGCATATAACACATTAAACATTGGACATATAGGATGAAACAAAATATAGATTACAATCATAGAGAAGTAAACACACAAGAATGAAATGTTTATGGTTAAATAGTATAACCATATAAATAAGCTCAAAATCTCACGGGTTGTGTGTTCTTTAGCTCAAAAACCATGTTCCAAATACAACTTCAAACAAATTTAACACAAAAAGTTTTGATTTAAATTAGTGAAAATTTTCAAAAATAGGGTCTTAAAAAGAAACTCATTATATTTCAACCAAATAAAACATGCATGCAAATAACCTATTATTAAACAATCTATCCTATCCTAATCAATGGAAAAATAACTAAATATCCTATTTTATTGATGTTAGAGAAGAGAAGTTACCTCCGGAAGTCAGGTACTAACCGACCTCCCCACACTTAAGGTTTGGCACCGTCCTCGGTGCCATCTGTCAGGAACAAAGGGGAGCTGGTAGCAGTATCTCTATAGTCGGGGCCTTCATGGCTCCCTGTGCTGGTAAATAAAGTGGAGTCTGGAGTGTCTGGATCTTTGTCAGGTCTGTGGTTTCCCATAAGCAGCTCCTTGAGGTATGTGAATCGGCGCTGGTTATGGCGCTCCCTTAGCTTTGTTTTTTGTTCTTGTCGGTCCAACCTTTCAAGTATCTAATGGAGCAACTGACTTGTTGAAGGTGCTTATGGTGTGGAAGGAAGAATATCTTCAGCCAGTTCTGCAGGTTGGCTGGTAGTGGCTGTGGGAGGTCTGATATATTTCCTGTTAGGGACGTACTGATCATCCCGTGGAAGCATAGCTTTGGTGTCCCCAGCCCTGTAGGAGACTCTGGCTGCTGAGCCTAGATCTGAAACCAAGGCGGGAAAAGGTAAGTTGCCCATAATTTGTACATGTCCCATGGCATTCCGGATGTGTCTTGGTAGGTTTAGAGGCTGGTCTGTAATGATACACCAGAGTAGAACAGCCATGTCCGCAGTGAAGGAGGACTCATGAGTGCTCGAAAAGATGTAATGGGACATAATCTGTGTCCATACTTGAGCTTCTAAGGTAAGTGCGGAAGCCGATATTCCCTTTGGTCGGAAACGATGGTGTCCATAAATCCATCTGCTGCCAGGTTGTGCAATAACTCTGAGAACAACATTCCAGTCAAATTGGTATGTCTGGCGCTTGAGTGAGGCTTCTTGAAATGCGTCCAATCCTTCTGGAGAAGGGGGAAGATCTAAAACTTTTTGAATGGCCTCTTCTGTGATGGGGACTTGCTTCTGACGGACATAGACAGACTGCAGGGATGGCAAGTGAAAGTTGGAGTAGAATTCAACTACCCATGATAGATTAACCTGTCGTGGTTGTCTCTATAGAAATCCATATTGTCTTCGCTCAATGTGGGCTCAACAAATTCAGCAATTTGGGCCAGGAGGATGAGAAGGTGCTCATTGTTATAGTTCCTTTCCGCCAGAATGGGGAACATCTGCTCACAGTAGCGGTTAGTGAACCGCGCAGTGTCCTTTGCTAGAAAGGCTTTCTCTTTTTCATCGACCTTGATGATCCTCTTGATTCGTTTTGTTGAGGGTTTAACCGCTATTGAAGATGGCTCTGCCACTAATGCTCTCTTTGTTCCTCTCCTTGCTGGTGGTTTGGGAGTAGCTTTCTCCTTATCTTTCTTGGTGGCCATCTTGAAAAGGGAAGAAGAAAGTAACTTTTTTAAAAGAAGGGTTATAGCAAGGAAGGGGATGGTATCGGTGATAATCAATGCACGGTAAAGAAGGATGTCGTTAACACATGGTCATGACTACATGTGAAAGTTCATCAATGAAAATATAACAAGTGCATGTAATGACAATTAGATGCAAGATGTTTATTGGCATGCTGGCAAAGGCATGAGTGGCATAGATCAAGCACTAAATGTCCAAGTTAGATTATCAACTCTTTCAAACTAACAATATGTTTGTATTTGACAATTATATTTAATCAATAAAATATAAAGGGGATTTTGTGAAAAAGTAAGCATTAGAGTAGCAGAATAGAATAATTTTACATAATGCACAATACCATACGGGCGTTTTCACAAACACATAGCATGCATGGTAAATATGTTTTTGAAAGTAAGAAATTTGAACATGCAAGCAATCCCATGAAAAGTAAGATAATTGTCAAACAAATCCTTAATAATCCACAAGCAAAATGTAGAGAATAAAGACCCAAATTAAATTCCAATACCAATAAAAAGGGTTTAAAAAGAAAAAGAAAAAGAAAACATAGATAATGAAAGGAAAAAGAAAAAGAGGAAGAAAATAAAAATAATAAATGGAAAAGTAAAGAGAGAAGAAGGAAAGAAAAGAACCTTGATGATGAGTGGGAAAAAGAAAGAGGGGGGAAGTAAGTAAGAAGTGGAAAAGAATGAAGAGGGAAGGAAGGAAGAAGAAAGAAAGAAGAAGGGAAAAGAAAAAAATTAGGATTTGGGGAAGAAAAGATATGATATTTAGCTGATCAGGATAAGCTGTGCGGCGCAGGCGACGCGGACGCGTGGGGCACGCGGTCGCGCGGTTGGTGCGATTTCTAAGTGATGCGGACGCGTGGCTCACGCATTCGTGTGATATGAATTGTGCTATTGACGCGAGAGCAGCCTCTCGTTCGTGCAACTTTCTGTTTCAAACTCATTTAGCCAAATTTTAGGGTGAGGCGTTCGCGTGGATGTCACGATCGCGTGAAAGGCCATTTGTTGAAAAACGATACGGACGCGTAGGGCACGCGTGTGCGTGGCAGGGCTTGTGCTTCTAGCATTGTTCCAACCCCATTCCAGCCTAACATTCTGCCATACACCCCTTTTTACGTCGAATTTTGGGGCACGCGTTCGCGTGGGTGACGCGGACGCGTGGGAAGCCATTTTACCACATGACGCGGACGCGTCAGGGATGTGGTCACATGGGTGTATTTGTGTCAAAGGCACGCTTCCAGCCGCGCTTTCGCGCGACTTTCTATAAAATTTTCTTCTCTTCCCAAGGCACAAATGACACGGACGCGTTGGCGATGCTGTCGCGTCACGTGCCATTTTTTTATGCAGTATGCAGATGAATATGCAACTATATGTACTAATAATGAGAAGAGTTATTGAAAAAGAGAACTAAGGAGAGGGAAAAAGAACGATCATACCATGGTGGGTTGTCTCCCACCCAGCACTTTGCTTTAACGTCCTTAAGTTGGACGCTCCACTAGCTCAGTCTCCTGCTGTTGGTGGATCCTCCAAGAGAAAGATCTCTAGCTTCTTGTTCTTCTGCATCTTCTCATCATGATATAGCTTTAGGCGATGTCCATTGGCCTTGATGAATTCAGAGCTTGAAGGATGACTCAAGTAAAAAACTCTGTATGGCTCAGCTTTCTCTACTCGATAGGGACCGTCCCATCTTGATCTCAACTTGCCTGGCATGAGCCTTAATCTGGAGTTGTAAAGGAGGACTAAGTCCCCAGGTTAGAACTCTCTCCTCTTGATGTGCTTATCATGCACAACCTTCACCTTCTCTTTGTACAGCCTGGAGTTCTCATAAGCTTCTAGGCAAAGGTTTTCTAATTCTTGCAGTTGCAATTTCCTTTCAGCTCCGGCTTTCTCAAATTCCATATTACATTCTTTTACCGCCCAAAAGGTTTTGTGCTCTACCTCAACTGGGAGGTGACAGGCCTTTCCATAAACTAAGCGGAAGGGACTCATCCCGATTGGTGTCTTGTATATTGTCTAATATGCCCAAAGCGCATCTTGGAACCTGGTGCTCCAGTCCTTTCTGTGAGGCTTGACTATCTTCTGTAATATACGCTTTATTTCTCTGTTAGACACCTCAACATGCCCATTAGTCTGGGGATGGTAGGCTGTTGCTACTTTATAAATTATCCCATGCTTCTTCAGTAATCCTGTTAGTCTCCTGTTACAAAAGTGAGTGCCTTGATCACTCACGATTGCTCGTGGTGATCCAAAGCGACAAATAATATAGTTTATCACAAAGAAAACAACAGTGTTAGCATCATCAGTATGGGTAGGAATTTCTTCCACCCATTTAGAAATGTAATCTACAGCTAACAATATATAAAGGTGGCTGACGAACTGAATTCCTGCGCAGTCGAGAATTTTCACAAAATAAATCCTCGTTGCAAGTATAGCTTCTAAACCGGCAAGGAATCCCTTTCGTACAAAAGCTTGGTTGTCACAAGTAACAAAACCCAATAAAATTTATATCCGAAGTATTTAAACCTCGGGTAGTCTCTCAAAGAATTGCAGGGAGGTATGATTTATTATTGGTTAAAGAAAACAATATAATTTTGGGTTTTTAAAATAAGGAACAGGTTATTTAAATGGCAAGGAAAATAAATTAATAATTATAAAATCTCTTGGCAAGGTATAAGAAATTGAAGTCCTATCCTAGTTATCCTTATCAGGTGTGATGAGAATTAGACCCTGCTCCCACTTTAGTTAGTCCTTACTAAATAAAGAAAAGTCAAACGGACTAATTAATTTGATCCTCAAGTCCTAGTCAACTCCTATGGAAAGACTAGAGTTATTGGAGTACAAATTAATCAGCAAAGAATTCCAATTTCAATCAACAGCTGAGTTTGATAACTCAAGTGTTACAAATTACTCAACCAAGGCCAAAGGGTATAAAAAGCTAAATTAAAGTCATAAATATGAATTACCTCAAATTGCATAAATAAGAGAAATCAACTCTGACATAAGGGTTCATAAATTAAAGTAATAGAATAAATAAAAGTAGAAAATAAATTAAAGGAACATTGAACCTGTGATGAAGAGAAGTAGTCTGAACATAATAGAAATCCTAAATCCTAATCCTAAGAGAGAGGAGAGAACCGCTCTCTCTAAAAACTACATCTAAAAACCTAAAATTGTGATTTTGCATGAATTGTTATTGATGAATGGATGCATTCCCCACTTTATAGCCTCTAATCTGTGCTTCTAGACTTGGATCTGGGCCAAAAGAGGGTTCAGAAATCGCTAGGAGCATTTTCTGCAATTTCTGCACGTGGCGTCTGTCACGCGTACGCGTGGGTCACGCGTTCGCGTCATCTGGAGTTTTGCTCTTTCGCACGTCCGCGTCAGTCACGCATCTGCGTCAATTGCGTTCTGCTCAAGGCATGCATCCGCGTCGTCCATGCGTGCGCGTCATTTGTGTTTTGTGCTAAGCACGCGTCTGCGTCGTCCATGCGTTCGCATCGCTGCTTTTTCTTCAAAACTCCATTTTTGTGCTTTCCTTCCAGTTTTGTATGTCTCCTTTTTGTCCTCTAAGTCATTCCTGCCCTATGAATCCTGAAAATACTTAACACACAAATCACGGCATCGAATGGTAATAAAGGATAATTAAATTTAATATTTTAAAGCATAGGAAACATATTTTCACATATATCATAAAATGAGGAAGGAATAGTAAAATGATGCAATTTACATGAATAAGTAGGTGAAAATTTGATAAAAATACTCAATTTAAGCACAAGATGACTCATAAAATAGGGGTTTATCAGTGGCCATTAGAATTTGGAAATGGACCCATGAAGTCAATGCCCCAAACATAAAAAATTTCACAGAAAAGCATAATCTGTTGAGGCATCTCATCCCTCTTGGATATATTACCAAACCTTTGGCAAGGGGAACAAGATTTATAAAATTCAGCAGTATCTTTAAAAAGAGTGGGCCACCAGAATCCACAGTCTAAAATTTTTCTAGCTATTCTCTGAGGGCCAAAATGTCCTCCACTCTCAGATGAGTAGCAGACCTCAAAAATGGACTGGAATTCTAATTGAGGCACATGCCATCTAATTACCTGGTCAGCACCACACCTCCAAAAATATGGATAATCCCATATATAATATTTGGACTCACTTTTTAGCTTGTCTCTTTGATGCTTTGCAAAATTTGGAGGAAAAGTGTGCCTAACTAGATAATTAGCTACATGTGCATACCAAGGAACTACTTCAGTACTGCCTGTAAGCTATCAAATGGGAAAGTATCATTGATAGGAGTGGAGTCATCTTTCAGATGCTCAAGGCAACTCAAGTGGTCTGCCACTAAATTCTGGTTACCACTCCTATCCTTAATTTCTAAATCAAATTCTTGCAGCAGCAGTATATAACATATTAGCCTTGGTTTAGACTCTTTTTTAGCTAATAAATATTTTAGAATTGCATGGTCTAAGTACACTACTACCTTAGTTCCAAGTAAATAGGCTCAGAATTTATCCAGAGCAAAAACAATAGCTAGAAGCTCTTTTTTAGTAGTAGTATAATTAGACTGAGCAACATCTAAAGTCTTAGATGCATAAGCAATTACAAAAGGATCCTTACCTTCGTGCTGAGCCAGTGCTGCTCCTACTGCATGATTGGAGGCATCACACATGATTTCAAATGGCTGGCTCTAGTCTGGTCCTCTCATAATCAGAGCTTGAGTCAGGGCAATCTTCATCTTATCAAACACTTGTATGCAATCCTCACTGAACTCAAACTCAATATCTTTCTGCAGTAGTCTGGATAAAGGCAATGCTACTTTACTGAAATCCTTAATAAATCTTCTGTAAAAACCTGCATGGCCAAGGAACGAACGGACTTCCCTCCGGAGGAGGGGTAAGGCAAACTAGAAATGACATCTACCTTTGCTAGATCTACAGAGATACCAGTATTAGAAACAACGTGTCCTAGAACAATACCTTGTTTGACCATAAAGTGACATATTTCAAAATTTAAAACAAGGTTTGAACTAACACACCTGTCTAATACTCTAGATAAACTATCCATCAAAGGCTAAATGAATTACCATATACGCTAAAATCTTCCATAAAAACCTCCATACAGTTCTCAATGAGATCAGAGAAAAGACTCCTCATACATCTTTGAAAAGTGTTCGGTGCATTGCATAAGTCAAAGGGCATTCTCTTATAAGCATAAGTCCCAAAAGGACATATAAAAGTATTATTTTTCTGATCTTTAGGAGCTATATGGATTTGAAAATAACCTGTATAACCATCTAAAAAGCAGTGATGGGATTTACCTGACAGACGATCAATCATCTGATCAATGAATGGGTAGGGGTAGTGATCCTTGCGAGTGGCTTGGTTTAGACACCTATAGTCAATACAAACTCTCCATGAATTCTGCACTCTAGTTGTCAGAAGCTCTCCATGCTCATTCTTCACTGTTGTGACTCCAGACTTCTTGGGCACCACTTGTACTGGACTGACCCATTCGCTATCTGAAATGGGGTAAATGATATCTGCTTCAAGTAGTCTGGTTACTTCTTTCTTGACAACTTCTAAGATGGTCGGATTCAATCTTCTTTGAGGCTGACGGACAGGCTTTGCTCCTTCTTCTAAAAATATTCTGTGTTCACAAACTTGAGGGCTGATTCCTACTATATTTGCCAAGCTCCATCCAATTGCTTTCTTATACTTCCTCAACACACTAAGTAGTTGTTCTTCTTGTTGGGAAGTGAGCTCCCTTGCAATGATAACTGGGAATTTTTGCTTATCTTCAAGGTAAGCATACTTGAGGTGCGAAGGAAGGGGCTTTAATTCCAATTTCTGCTCATGGCTAGGCTCTGGACCTTCTGGAGCTAATGATAATGGCAAGGCATCCTCATTTTGTTCAGAGGATGTCCCCACACTTGGACCTTGCTCTATGTGCTTCTCTGCTATTTCCTCCTGGTGAACTACAGCGATAGTTTCATCAATAATGTCACACTTGAATACGGAATGATCTTCCGGAGGATGCTTCATAGCTTCATTCAGATTGAAGCTCATTGCTCGGCCATCTATTTCAAAGGAATAGGTTCCTGAAAAGGCATCCAGCTTGAACTTCGAAGTCTTTAAGAATGGTCTTCCAAGTAGGATGGATGACGGCTTTCTCGAGTCATTTTGGGGCATCTCCAAGATATAGAAGTTAATGGGAAACGTGAGCCCCTTAATGCTCACCAATACATCTTCAGCAATTCCAGCCACTGTAATAATGCTTTTATCTGCTAACACAAAACGAGCTGCCGACCTTTTTAAGGGAGGGAGCCTCAAAGCATCATATATAGACAAAGGCATAATACTCACACACGCTCCTAAATCACACATACAGTCAGAAAATATTACACCTCCAATGGTACAGTTAACCATACATGGACCTGGATCACCATATTTTTCAGGTATACCTCCCATTAAAGCAGATATAGAACTACCTAAGGGAATATTTTCTAATTCATTAATTTTATCTTTATGTATGCACAAATCTTTTAGAAACTTTGCATATTTAGGTACCTGCTGAATAACATAAAAAAGGGGGACAGTTACCTCAACCTTTTTGAATATTTCTACCATTTTGGGATGAAGTTCCATCTGCTTTCTAGGCTTCCTTGCAAGTTGTGGGAAGGGAATAGGGAGGGCGTTGCTTGCAGCTTCTGCATCCTTTGGTGTTTCATTATGTGGTTGAGCTGCTTCTTTTTCAACTATGTTCTATACGTCCTCTTCCTCTTCAACATCTTCCACTTCCACCACATCCTCAACTGGGACGTGTATTGTTGAGCCTGCCTCCTCCTGGTTCCTCTCCTGGAATGTGGTTTCGGGCCTCAGAGTGATGGCATTGATGCCACCCTTGGGATTAGGTAGGGGTTGAAAATGAATTTCACTGGAGCTTGAAGGTTAATTGGTGGAGCTAGGTGAGGAATCTAACCGGGAGACAAGAGCTTGTAAAGTGCCAGTCAGATCATTTAAAGTAGAACTCAACTGCGTGTGCATGTCTTGTTGTCCTTGTGCAAGAGAACAGAGCATCTCGTCATTTGATGAGGAATTTGAATGAGTGATCTGAGGTACTTATTGTTGGTTGTGCTGGGGTCCTTGAGGCTGTCTTAGGTGAGGTGCTCTGTAAGGTTGGTTCTAATTCTGCTGTGTGTTGTTGTTACTGTTATTCCACCTCTGATTTCCATTGTTATCTCTGCCTTCTCTGTTATAGTTGTCCCTCCAACCATGGTTAGAATTGTCTCTCCAACCTTGGTTGGAATTGTCCTGCCATCTATGGTTGTAGTTGCCGCCTTGATTGTATCCTTGATTTGGGTGGTTATAGAAGTTGTGAGTGGCTGCCACAGTGTTGTCTTCCTATTGGAGCTGCGGACATTCATCAGTATAATGACTATAATCAGCACAGATCCCGCATACTCTTTGTGGAACCAATTGTTGGCTTTGTTGTGGCGGGGGAGGCTGAGATTGTTGTGCTTGTTGTTGATTCAACTGCATCTGTTTCAGTAGGTTGGTCATTTCACATATACTCTGGGTCAAAGCAGTAGTCTCTTTGCTAGAGGAAACCTCAGCAACAGCTTTTGAGTGGCTGTGCCTAAGTGGACTCAACTAAGTCGCTGATCAATTGCCATGCTTCATCTTTGGTCTTGTACTTTTTCATAAAACCATTACTAGCACCTTCCAATGTGATCTTATCCTGAGGCTTCATGCTTTGTGTGAAGTAGCTGATCAACACCATCTTGCCAATCATGTGATGGGGGCATGCGTCCAAGAGATTGTTGAAGCACTCCCAATATTCGTAGAGAGTCTCGGATTCGCCTTGAATAATCATAGAAATTTCTTTCCTCAATCTATAAGTAACTTCAGCTGGAAAGTATTTCTCCAAAAATTCTCTTCTAAGCGTATCCCAGTTAGTAACAGTCACTTCAGGTTGAGTGTAGTACCATTTCTTTGCCTTTCCCTCAAGAGAAAACGGGAAGGCGGTTAACAGAATAGAAGTTTCATATGCACCATGACACCTAACAGTAGAACAGGCTGTCTGAAAATTCCTAAGGTGCTTGATAGGCTCTTGAGCAGGTAAGCCATGAAACTTAGGCAACAAGTTGATTAGTGCAGTTTTCAGTTCAAAATCTACAGCCAGAGTTGGGTGATGCATTTGATACGGCTGCAGTGTAAAATCTGGGGCTCCAACTTCCTGGAGAGTAATCCTCCTAGGTGCTGCCATGTTACCTGCACGTGAATCAACTGAATCAGTAGTAAATGAGCTTATTTTTTCCTCAAATGGTGGTTCAGATTTGCCCTTAAATGAGACTGGTGAATCGATAACAATCAGTTCACCACCCTCAGAGGCTAACCGACGTCGAGCTCGCCTAATACGTGAAAGAGTTTTTTCAATTTCAGGATCAAAAGCGACTAAGCTCGGATCAGGCAGTGAACGCGTCATTCAACGAGAAGAACATAGAGCTCATGGTAATAAAACAAAATAAAATAAAATGCAAATAAATAAATTCCAACCAATGAATTAGCACACTATTGCAACTCCCCGACAATGGTGCCAAAATTGACGGAGGCAGAAATTGACCGATTAAGAATTTAATGGAATAAATACGTTGCAAGTACAGTTCTCAACTAGTGAAAATTCGCTTATCAATTTAAAAGGGGTTGTCACAAAATTAGAATAAAAATACTGGGAGTATGAATCCTAGGTCGTCTCCCAACGAGTTGACAAAAGAGTGCAACTTATTGGTTGGAGGTTTTCCAAGAAATTTTGAGTTTGAGAAATAGGAAAATAAATAAGAGAATTTATGTAATTTAAATAAAGATCTTGACCGGGAGAAGATTAATTGGAAGTTCTATCCTTGTTGGATTTTTCTTGAGATCAATTGATAATTGGTAGTTGTTTCCACTTAGTTATCCTTTACTGAATAAAGGAACGTCAAGTGAGTTGGGAGTCAACTTCTATTCACAAGTTCTAATCTTTTCCCTTGGGAAGGATTACCATTAGTGACTAGAGAGTCAACCAACAATAAACCCAATTACAATTTGACTATTGAGTATTCCAACTCAAGGTTCTCCTTTTAATCAACTCCTAATCAAGTTGGGGAACTACTCCATTATCATGAATGTAGACTTCACAAAATTAAAAAGGGAAAATAAAGAAAGACATGATAAAAAATAATAAAAAATATCAATTAAAAATAAAAATAGTTCTTGTATTAACAAACTCTAAAAATAATCCAATTGTAACTCTGGACAAATTAAGGATATGAAAGAGTAAGTGAAAAGTAAGAAAAACAAACTAGAATGACGAAGTCTTGGCGGAGGTAACAACTCTTCTCAATATCCAAATCCAAAAGCAAATAAAATTCTAAGAACTATGAATGTGTAGAGAGAAAACCTAGAGGAGGAGTAAAATCCGATCTAAAAACTAAAAATTATCCTCATGAGAATCTCCCCCGAGTCTCTGCATGTTCCCCGGCTTTAGTCTGTGTTTCTGGGCCAAAAACTGGGTCAAAACGCAGCCCAAAATCACCCCCAGGGGTTTAAGTAAATTCTGCAGACCGCGCATGTCACGCATACGCGTCGTCCACGCGATCGCGTCATCCAGCATTTTTTCTCGCCACGCGTACGCGTCGTCCAGGCATTCGCGTCATCCGTGCAGATTTCAATCCACGCGTTCGCGTCAGGCACGTGAACGCGTCACTGCAATTTTCTCCATTTCACGTGGTCGCGTGAGCCATGCATCCCCGTCGGTGTTCGCTGGTCATCTCCTTGATTTCTTGTGTTCCTTCCATTTTTGCAAGCTTCCTCTCCATTCTCTAAGCCATTCCTGCCCTATGAAATCTGAAACACTTAACACATGGATCACGTCATCGAATGGTATAAAAGAGAATTAAAATACACAATAAAAAGATCTCTAGAAAGCAAGTTTTCAACCATAGAACAACTTTGGGAAAGAATTGTAATATCATGCTAATCATATGAATAAGTGGGTAAAGACTTGATAAAACCACTCAATTAAACACAATATAAATCATAAAATAATGGTTTATCAAGCCCCCACACTCAACTTCTAAGTTTGGTGTTGGGAGGCCACAATCATGCTCTGAGCACCTGTGAAGCTCTGTAAGAGCTTCTTGTCAAGCTATTGACATTAAAGAAGCGCTTGTTAGGAGGTAACCCAATTTTATTTATCTATATTAATTACTCTTTCATTTTATTTTCCATTGTTAGTCTATGTCTTCTTTAGGTTGATGATCATGTGGAGTCACAAAAACAGCTACAGAATTAAAGCAGGAATAAAAAACAGCAAAAAATAGCACACCCTAGAGGACGAGTTTAGGCTAGCAAAGTGGGCGTTTAACGCCCAGTTTGGCACCATTCTGTGCGTTAAACGCCAGTAAGGGTAGCAGAATGGGCGTTTAATGCCCAGTCTGGCAGCATTCTGTGTGTTAAACGCTAGAATTGGCAGCCAGACTGGTGTTTAACGCCAAAAATAGGCAGCAGCTGGCGTTCAAAGCCAGAAATGCCACACAGAGGGCGTTTAAACGCCAGAAAGGTGCATGGATGAGAAATTCTTGACACCTCAGGATTTGTGGACCCCACAGGATCCCTACCTACCCCAATTCATTCTCACTCCTCTTCATAACTTTTCATAACACCCTTCTCCAAACACCATTCACCTATCAAATCCTACCCTCTTTCCCATAACCTCTTCACCACTCACATCCATCCACTATTTCCCATCATAAAACCCACCTACCTCGACCCACTCAAATTCAAACCACTTTCCTCCTAAACCCAACCCCTATCACACGGATTCCCTCTCCCCCTTACCCTATAAATAACCCTTCTTACTCCTTCATTTTCACACATCACAAACACTCCCAACCCCCTCGGCCGAACCACTCCTACACCTCCATCTCCTCCATTTCTTCTTCTTCTCCTCCTTTCTTTCTTCTTTTCCTCGAGGACGAGCAAATCTTTTAAGTTTAGTGTGGGAAAAAGCATTGCTTTTTATTTTTTCATAACCATTAATGACAC
Organism: Arachis stenosperma; assembly: GCF_014773155.1. Lineage (NCBI taxonomy): Eukaryota > Viridiplantae > Streptophyta > Magnoliopsida > Fabales > Fabaceae > Arachis > Arachis stenosperma. Next base: position 59,064,180 of record NC_080383.1, read on the forward strand.
CTAAGACCGGAGAAACCTCTAGAAAGAGGAAAGGAAAGGCAATTGCTTCCACCTCCGAGTCATGGGAGATGGAGAGATTCATCTCAAAAGTCCATCACTAGAAAGAGGATGAAGCAAACAAGAGAGCTAACTCATGGACCTCAACAAGAGCATGAGGAAGTCCCTCATCAAAAAATCTCTGAGATACCTCAAGGGATGTATTTTGCTCCACATAACTATTGGGAGCAACTCGATACCTCTTCAGGAGATTTGAGTTCCAATATGGAGCAACTAAGGATGGAGTACCAAGAGCACTCCGTTATCCTCCATGAAATTAGAGAAGACCAAAGAGCCATGAGGGAGGAACAACAAAGGCAAGGAAGAGATATTGAGGAGCTCAAGCACTCCATAGGATCTTCAAGAGGAAGAACTAGCCGCCGTCACTAAGGTGGACCCGTTCTTTAGTTCCCTTGTTCTTATTTTTCTGTTTTTTGGTTTTTATGCCTTATGTTTTGTCTATGTTTGTATCTTTATTACATGATCATTAGTGTCTAGTATCTATGTCTTAAAGCTATGAGTGTTCCATGAATTCTTCACCTTTCTTAAAAGAAAAATGTTCCTATTTGCAAAAGAATAAGAAGTACATGAATTTCAAATTCTATCTTGAAATTAGTTTAATTATTTTGACGCGGTGGCAATACTTTTTGTTTTCTAAATGAATGCTTAAACAGTGCATATTTTTTACAGTGAAGTTTATGAATGTTAAAATTGTTGGCTCTTGGAAGAATAATGAAAAAGGAGAAATGTTATTAATGATCTAAAAAATCATAAAATTGATTCTTGAAGTAAGAAAAAGCAGTGAAAAACACAAAGCTTGCGAAAAAATGCGAAAAATAAAGAAAAAAAAGAAAGAAAAAGAAGAAGCAAGCAGAAAAAGCCAATAGCCCTTTAAACCAAAAGACAAGGGTAAAAAGGATCTAAGGCTTTGAGCATTAATGGATAGGAGGGCCCAAAGGAATAAAATCTTGGCCTAAGCGGTTAAATCAAGTTGTCCCTAACTATGTGCTTGTGTCATGAAGGTCCAAGTGAAAAGCTTGAGACTAAGTGGTTAAAGTCGTGATCCAAAGCAAAAAGAGTGTGCTTAAGAACTCTGGACACCTCTAACTGGGGACTCTAGCAAATCTGAGTCACAATCTGAAAAGGTTCACCCAGTTATGTGTCTGTGGCATTTATGTATCCGGTGGTAATATTGGAAAACAAGATGCTTAGGGTCACGGCCAAGACTCATAAGTAGCTGTGTTCAAGAATCAACATACTAAACTAGGAGAATCAATAACACTATCTGAATTCTGAGTTCCTATGGATGCCAATCATTTTGAACTTCAAAGGATAAAGTGAGATGCCAAAACTGTTCAGAAGCAAAAAGCTACTAGCCCCACTCGTCTAATTGGAACTAAGCTTCATTGATGTTTTGAAATTTATTGTATATTCTCTTTTTTTTATCCTATTTTATTTTTTGTTGCTTGGGGACAAGCAACAATTTAAGTTTGGTGTTGTGATGAGCGGATAATTTATATGCTTTTTGGCATTATTTTTAGGTAGTTTTTTAGTAAGTTTTAGTTACTTTTTAGTATATTTTTATTAGTTTTTATGCAAAATTCACATTTCTGAACTTTACTACGAGTTTGTGTATTTTTCTATGATTTCAGGTATTTTTTGGCTGAAATTGAGGGACCTGAGCAAAAATCTGATTCAGAGGCTGAGAAAGGACTGCAGTCTGCAGATGCTGTTGGATTCTAACCCTCCTGCACTCAAAGTGGATTTTCTGGAGCTATAGAAGCCCAATTGGCGCGCTCTCCATTGCGTTAGAAATTAGACATCTCGGGCTTTCCAGTAATATATAATAGTCCATAATTTGCCTGAGATTTAATGGCCCAAACTGGCGTCAAAACGCCCACCAGAGACCCTTTTCTGGCGTAAAACGTCAGAATTGGCACCAAAACTGGAGTTAAACGCCCAAACTGGCACCCAAGCTGGCGTTTAACTCTAAGGATGGCCTATGCACGTGAAAACTTCAAAGCTCAGCCCAAGCACACACTAGTGGGTCCCGGGAGTGGATTTCTGCACTATCTGCACTTAGTTACTCATTTTCTATAAACCTGGTTTAATAGTTTAGTATAAATAGCACTTTCTACTATTGTATTCGAGGTCTTTGACCTTTTGGGAGTTCTTTGAACCCTTTTTGGAGGCTGGCCATTCGATCATGCCCGGACCATTTTGTTCTTATGTATTTTCCAACGGTGGAGTTTCAACACCTCACAGATTAAGGTGAAGAGTTCTGCTGTTCCTCATGAATTAATGCAAGTACTATTGTTTTTCCTTCAATTCACGCCTACTTCTTCTCTAAGATATACTCTTGTACTTAATTTAGTTAAGTCAGAATGAAGGGGGAGACCCATGACAATCACCCACTATCTTCATTACTCGCTTAACCAAGATCCGCGTGCCTAACAACCACAAAGTGGTCTACATGATGTTCAACATAGTCATTGGATGCCAGCCAGAGTATATTTTCTTGGGTCTCTGATCCATAATTCGCATCGTCTCTGCTGACAACAGAGCATCCGAATCAAAGATTAGAACTTTCGTGGTATAGGCTAGAACCAACAGGCAGCATTCCTGAGATCCGGAAAGTCTAAACCTTGTCAGTGGTATTCCGAGTAGGATCTAGGAAGGGATGACTGTGAAGAGCTTCAAACTCGTGACTGTTGGGCGTAGTGACAGAATGCAAAAAGATCAAGGGATCCTATTCCGACACAAGTGAGAATCGACAGATGATTAGCCATGCGGTAGCTATGCTTGGTATTTTTCATCCAAGACGAGAAATCCGACAGTTGATTGGTCGTACAGAAACCGTAGAGGACCATTTTTACTGAGAGGATCATACAGCTTGCCATGGAAGGGAGCACGCATGATTGGATGAAAACAATAGGAAAGCAGAGGTTTAGGAGCAACAAAGCATCTCCAACGCTTATTTGAAATTCCCACCAATGAATTACATAAGTATCTTTATTTTATTTTATGTTTTATTTATCTTTTAATTATCAAAATCTCATAACCATTTGAATCTGCCTGACTGAGATTTACAAGATGACCATAGCTTGCTTCAAGTCGTCAATCTCTGTGGGATTGACCCTTACTCACGTAAGGTATTACTTGGACGACCTAGTGCACGTGTTGGTTAGTTGTGCGGAGTTGTGAAAAGTGCGATCACAATTTTGTGCACCAGATAGTAATGTTGTTATAATATGTAATTCATTGTTAAAAGCATTGAATGAATGTTAATCAATTTGGTTCTCTTAATTTCTAAATGCAATTTGGCTTCAGGCTCATTGCTCTTTGTTGTAACTGATATTGTGTATGCCCTACTTTCAGGTCCTTTATTTACTTAAATTTGGTCATTGCAAGAGGCCTTTTAACTATTTTAAACCTCTATATTTAGAACCATAGGTGGGAACATGGTAACTAACTTCATCCATTCTAATAAATCTCTTTCATTAAATCCTCAATCGTTCTTTACTTATTTTTTGGTCTATTAAAATTCTGCTCACTAATAAGTTTATGAAAACCCCATATATACCTAAAGTGATGTTATTTGTTCTAACTTCTGAGTAATAAGGTTTGTTTTAACTTGGTTTTCAGGCCCTCAATTATAGATGTCTTGAATAAAAATTTGGTCCGTAAAGTTTATAATGTTCGAAAAACGGAATAAAAATAATTTTTAACAAAAAAGTTATGCACGTCAAAAGTTTGGGGTGAAAAACTAGTTTTCAGCAATTTAACAGCTTTTTAAAGAAAATGACATTCATGCGTATGCGAGCATTGCTATGCGTAAGCAAGAATAGCCAATTTGTAACACATGCATATGTGGTGATGTTTATGCATACGCGAGCCAACACTACTGCTCCAAATACTTGTGTACGCGAGGGTGGTTTGCATACGCAACTTTACAAATTTTCACACTCATGCGTACGCATGCTGACCACCCTGTTTTGTAAAAACTTGATTTTTGAGTTTTTAAACCATTCCTCTAAATTTTCAAACCTTAACTTCTATTTAAGGCCCGAAGGCTCATTTTTAGATTATGGAAGAAGAGTAAAATTATTGAGAAACTTAAATAGAAGTGGAAGGAGGTTTGTGAAGAAAAGAATTTAATTAATCAAGTGTTGAAAATGCTGAATGAGATATGATTGATGGTGGTGATGAGGATTGATTTTAATTATGAATTTTGAATGACTTGAAGTGATATTGAGAATGAATTTAGTAATTGAGATACCTGGGCAGTAGCAAGGGTTGTGGTTTATCTCACTTGCTCTGGGTCAGTGATTGAGACACTTGGGCAATAGTAGTATTAGTAGTTTATTTCACTTGCTCGGGGTTAATTTTGTAAACACCCGCCTGGGTAGTAGCAACATTAGTGGTTCATTTCACTTGCTCTGGGTTAAGCGGGTAGTAGCAAGGGTTGTGGTTTAGTCCCATGTGTGCTGTGTTGTGGTGTTCTGTACAGGGTTCACTACTGGACATGTCGAGTTTGGCTGTATAACAAACAGATGAGACTCATCAGCCATAGGACAGGCATACATCATATACATTTGTATATTTTGCTTAAGTGTGCATTATTTTGCTTTGCCTAACTGCTTAACCATGTTTATCTGCTACTTGCTTACTTGCTGTATTTGTACTTTACGTGTGTTTTCTTTGTCGATAATATAAAGCTTCAGTATATAGAAATGAAAGATATATATATATATATATATATATATATATATATATATATATATATATATATATATGTTTTAAAAGGAGATACATAACAATACTAGTCTCGACCTGTGAAGACAAGGCCGACTAGATAATATAACACAGCCCAAAAAGATACAAAAATACAGTCTATTTCTCCACAATCAACCTCTAAGAGGGACATACAGTTACAGTATACAAAAGTAGAGAATAACATCTAAATACATAATAAAAATCCAAAAGACAATCTTCTCTTCCAAGAAGAAACTAGCATGCTCAACTAGGTGCGTCGCTTCCTGTATCTGTAAGATTAAAGTTTTTCACAACGGGTGAGAACATTATCCTTTCGGGTTCTCAATAAGGTAATAATTCCAAATAGAGATCATGTAAAAAGATATGAACCCATTAGGAAATCCTAAACTCTAATCATTCAAGGTTCAAGTCTAGGGTCTTTTCTAATCCAAACAGGGTAAATAGACTAACTCTCAACCCTTGTCAACTGTGTCTAATCTCGGTTCTCTCCAATATTAAGCTATTAACTCTCTCAATATCATTATTATCCAAGTTAGTATTAAACTCTTCCAGTTTTATAGTCTCTAAGAATTATTATTAACAACATTCAATCTCAACGGTCTCAAAATAAGATGTCAGTTATACTAGTACTTTTAATTTCTCAATCAAAAGCAAATGAGGCAAACCACAACCACCATATCTACCCAGAGAGTTCAAATTCTCAATCAATAATCATTTCCATCATCCAATCATTTGATTATTAATATCTCAACAAGAATAATTCTCAGTTTCACCATTGGCAGCATAATGGACCTCTCAGAGAACATACAAAATAATACAATGAACATACAAGTAGAGAGAATATATAAAATAATTAGATTAAATAGCATATAGATATAATTAATCAAGAAGGCAAGTTAAATACAAGATGCACACCCACTTAATACACACAAATGCAAATGATGCATGCCTGTCCTACTGGCCATGAGCTCATACATCGGTTATGTTGCCAAACCTGACTCGCGTTAGTAGAATTTGATGCCTAGGCATCTTAGGCTAGTTTCACAAGCCTTTTTCATTTGTTTTCATTTAGTTTCATGCACTTTCTTGAGCAATAAGTAAGTATTTGGATGAGAATTCCATGCATAACTTGATTCAATCAACCATGGTTAATTATGTGCATTTTCATGAGATTTATGCAAGATTTACTTGATGCTATGAATGAGGCAAAAATCTTGTGATTATGGCAAGGCTTTGATGCATTTATTTGGTTGATGATAGGTGAAGAGAAGCAGAGGAAGGGTGAGAAAGAAGCAGAGAATGCAACGTTGGTGGCCAAAGTTGGCTCACCAACATTGCTGGCAACGTTATGCAAAAAAGGTGCCAACATTGGAACCAACGTTACCCCCAACGTCTGCGATAAAATCTCAAAAAAATGAAGTTGGAAAATTTGCTGCGATGCGTACGCGTCAATGACACGTACGCGTGAACGCGCATTTTAGCCTGTCATGCGAATGCCTAAGCGACGCACACGCACAAAAAGCAGTTTGACGCGTACGCGTGGGCGATATGTAAGCGTGATCAGACAAATGTTGGTACACCAATGTTGAGTCAAACGTTGCTGGCAACACCCAGAAAGCTTTCTTTATGCAACGTTTGAGTCACCGTTTGTACACAAACGTTGGCCACCAACGTTAAGGCTAATTTCTTTCCAAAAGGCACCCATGCAGAGTATGAACGTTAGTTTGCCAACGTCCCTCCTCAACGTCACTAAGAGCCACTTTAACTTGCTTCAAAAAAGGCCAAAGCCCACATCCAAGACTTGAAGAATGAATGAAGAAAGTGTATAAATAGCATAGAGTTTAGGTTAGAAAGGGGATGGGACTTGGGGATCCATGATTGTAAACACTATATATTCTCTGTAATTCAATTTACTTTTGAAATGCACTTTTCAATTTCAATTTCCATTTCCAGAGCTATGAACAACTAAACCCCTTTTCATTGGGTTAGGGAGCTATGTTGTAATTCAATGGATCAATCATAGTTTTTATTCTTCTTCTTCTCTCCATTCTCTTGATTTGCTTGAAAGCTTTCAATCTTCATCCAATGGAGCAATTGTCTCAGAAGAGAATCCATACTTTGCCCGAGATTTGATGGCCCAAACCAGCGTTGCAAATCAGCTTCAGAATTCCCAGCGTTTAACGCTGGAACTGGCATAAAAATTGGAGTTAAACGCCCAAACTGGCATAAAAGCTGGCGTTTAACTCCAGAAAGAGTTTCTACACGAAAATGCTTCAATGCTCAGCCCAAGCACACACCAAGTGGGCCCGGAAGTGGATTTTTCTGTCATTTGCTCAATTCTGTAAACCCTAGGTTACTAGTTCACTATTAATAGGATCTTTTGACATTGTATCTATACCTCATGACACTTTACATGTTTCTCATTGTATCTTCTACGGCATGAGTCTCTAAACCCCATGGTTGGTGGTGAGGAGCTCTGCTGTGTCTTGATGGATTAATGCAATTACTACTGTTTTTCATTCAATCATGCTTGCTTCCATTCTAAGATATCACTTGTTCCTAAACCTGATGAATGTGATGATCTGTGACACTCATCATCATTCTCAACTATGAACGTGTGCCTGACAACCACCTCCGTTCTACCTTAGATTGAGTAGATATCTCTTGGATTCCTTAATCAGAATCTTCGTGGTATAAGCTAGAATTGATGGCGGCATTCAAGAGAATCCGGAAGGTCTAAACCTTGTCTGTGGTATTCTGAGTAGGATTCAAGGATTGAATGACTGTGACGAGCTTCAAACTCCTGAGGGCTGGGCGTTAGTGACAGACGCAAAAGAATCACTGGATTCTATTCCAACCCAATTGAGAACCGACAGATGATTAGCCGTGCTGTGACAGAGCGCGTTGAACATTTTCACTGAGAGGATGGGAGGTAGCCATTGACAACGGTGAAACCCTACATACAGCTTGCCATGGAAGGAGCCTTGCGTGTTTGAAGAAGAAGACAGTAGGAAAGCAGAGGTTCAGAAGACAGAGCATCTCCAAAACCTCAACCTGTTCCCCATTACTGCAAAACAAGTACTTATTTCATGATCTTTTGCTTTTCACAATCAATCCTGATAATTTTTGATATCCTGACTAAGAGTTACAAGATAACCATAGCTTGCTTCAAGCCGACAATCTCCGTGGGATCGACCCTTACTCACGTAAGGTATTACTTGGACGACCCAGTGCACTTGCTGGTTAGTTGTGCGGGATTGCAAAAGTGTGATTGCAATTTCGTTCACCAAGTTTTTGGCGCCGTTGCCGGGGATTGTTCGAGTTTGGACAATTGACGGTTTATCTTGTTGCTTAGATTAGGACTGTTTTATTTTTGTTGGTTTAGAGTCTTTTATTTGAGTGTAGTTCATATTTTAAGTTTGGTGTCAATTGCATGCTTTTGTTTTCTTTTAATTTTCGAATTTGCTTACCCTTAGTCCCTTTTTGATCTTTAAAAATTCTAAGTTTGGTGTCTTCTTTGTGTTTTTTCTTTAGGTTTTCGAAAATTCATGTTTGAGTTTCTGAAAAATTTTAAGTTTGGTGTCTCTTTGTTGTTTTTATCTTTCCTCTCTTCAAAAAAATATATATACATATATATCTTGATTACTATTCACATCAATTCCCTTTTCTCCATCATGGACATAAGTGGGAATGAACAGTCCAAAAGGACTCTGGGGTCATATGCTAACCCCATTACAGCTGCATATGGGAGTAGCATCTGTATACCTCCCATCAAAGCAAGCAGCTTTGAGCTAAATCCTCAACTCATTATCATGGTGCAGCAAAATTGCCAGTATTCCGGTCTTCCACAGGAAGAACCTACTGAGTTTCTGGCACAATTCTTACAACTTGCTGACATAGTACGTGATAAAGAGGTGGATCAGGATGTCTACAGATTATTACTGTTTCCATTTGCTGTAAAAGATCAAGCTAAGAGGTGGTTAAATAACCAACCTACAGCAAGCATAAAGACATGGAAACAGTTATCAGACAAATTCCTGAATCAATTTTACCCTCCAAAAAGGATGACACAGCTAAGGCTGGACATCCAAGGCTTTAAACAAGAGGATAATGAATCCCTTTATAATGCCTGGGAGAGGTATAGAGGTATGCTAAGAAAATGCCCCTCTGAAATGTTTTCAGAGTGGGTACAGCTAGACATCTTCTACTGTGGGCTTACAGAAAAAGCTCAGATGTCTCTAGACTACTCAGCTGGTGGATCTATACATATGAGGAAGACGATTGAGGAGGCTCAAGAGCTCATAGATACTGTTGCTAGAAATCAACATTTGTACTCTAGTAATGAGTCCTCCACACAAAAAGAAGTTATGGCATTAGCCACTAGTCCTAATCCTCAAGAACAGATGGTTGAGCTTAATCAACAATTACACCTGATGACAAAACAGTTAGCAGAATTTAAAGAGATGCTCCAAGAGACTAAAATTGCTAACAAGAACATAGAATCACAGTTGAATCAGGCAAAACAGCAGCTATCTAAACAGATAACAAAAGAATGCCAAGCAGTTCAACTGAGGAGTGGGAAGACATTGAATAACACTGCTCAAGGTAGCAAAAAGTCAATAAAGAAACAATTGACAGAGGATGACCAAACCACTATCCAAAATCCCTCTAAGGACAGTAAGAGCCTAGAGAGGAATACTATTGGCGTTCAAACGCCAGAAAAGGGGGGAAAGCTGGCGTTAAACACCCATTCCCTGCCCAGTTCTGGCGTTTAAATGCCAGAAAAGGGGGAAAAGTTGGCGTTAAACGCCCATTTTCCACCCAATCCTGGCGTTTAAACGCCAGAGGGGAACCAGACACCTGCAAGTGCTGATAGTAACCCCTCTAAAAAGGCTTCTCCAACCACTTCTGTAAGGAATAAACCTGCAGCAACCAAGGTTGAAGAATATAAAGCCAAGATGCCTTATCCTCAGAAACTCCGCCAAGCGGAACAGGATAAGCAATTTGCCCGCTTTGCAGACTATCTAAGGACTCTTGAAATAAAGATTCCGTTTGCAGAGGCACTTGAGCAAATACCTTCTTATGCTAAATTTATGAAAGAAATCTTAAGCCATAAGAAGGATTGGAGAGAAACTGAAAAAGTATTTCTCACTGAAGAATGCAGTGCAGTCATTCTGAAAAGCTTACCAGAAAAGCTTCAAGATCCATGCACATTAGAAGGTGCTTGCACCAAGACAGCCCTGTGTGACCTTGGAGCAAGCATCAATCTAATACCTGCATCCATGATGAGCGGATAATTTATACGCTTTTTGGCATTGTTTTTAGGTAGTTTTTAGTAAGTTCAAGCTACTTTTAGGGATGTTTTCATTAGTTTTTATGTTAAATTCACATTTCTGGACTTTACTATGAGTTTGTGTGTTTCTGTGATTTCAAGTAATTTCTGGCTGAAATTGAGGGACTTGAGCAAAACTCTGAAAAAGGCTGACAAAAAGGACTGCTGATGCTATTGGAATCTGACCTCCCTACACTCAAAATGGATTTTCTGGAGCTACAGAACTCCAAATGGTGCGCTCTCAACGGCGTTGGAAAGTAGACATCTAGAGCTTTCCAGCAATATATAATAGTCCATATTTTATTCGGAAATTGACGACGTAACTTGGCGTTGAACGCCAAGTACATGCTGCTGTCTGGAGTTAAACGCCAGAAAAACGTCATGATCCGGAGTTGAACGCCCAAAACACGTCATAACTCGGAGTTCAACTCCAAGAGAAGCCTCAGCTCGTGGATTGATCAAGCTCAGCCCAAGCATACACCAAGTGGGCCCCGGAAGTGGATTTATGCATCAATTACTTACTCATGTAAACCCTAGGAGCTAGTTTATTATACATAGAACTTTTTACTATCATAATCGCATCCTGGATTGTATTTTGAATCCTGTGATCACGTTTTGGGGGCTGGCCATTCGGCCATGCCTGAACCTTTCACTTATGTATTTTCAACGGTGGAGTTTCTGCACACCATAGATTAAGGGTGTGGAGTTCTGCTGTACCTCAAGTTTCAATACAATTACTATTACTTTCTATTCAATTCTCTTTTATTCTTATTCCAAGATATACGTTGCACTTCAACTTGATGAATGTGATGATCCGTGACACTCATCATCATTCTCACCTATGAACGCGCGTGATTGACAACCACTTCCGTTCTACCTTAGGCCGGGCGCATATCTCTTAGATTCCCCAACAGAATCTTCGTGGTATAAGCTAGATAGATGGCGGCATTCATGAGGATCCGAAAAGTCTAAACCTTGTCTGTGGTATTCCGAGTAGGATTCTGGGATTGAATGACTGTGACGAGCTTCAAACTCGCGATTGCTGGGCGTGATGACAAGCGCAAAAGGATCAATGGATCCTATTCCAACATGATCGAGAACCAACAGCTGATTAGCCGTGCTGTGACAGAGCATAGGAACGTTTTCACTGAGAGGATGGGATGTAGCCACTGACAACGGTGATGCCCTACATACAGCTTGCCATGGAAAGGAGTAAGAAGGATTGGATGAATGTAATAGGAAAGTAGAGATTCAAGAGGAGCACAGCATCTCCATACACTTATCTGAAATTCCCACTATTAATTTACATAAGTATCTCTATCCTATTTTATTTTCTGTTTATTTTATTAATCATATTTGATTTTCTAAATTCCATAATTTTATCCTCCTGACTGGGACTTACAAGATGACCATAGCTTGCTTCATACCAACAATCTCTGTGGGATCGACCCTTACTCACGTAAGGTATTACTTGGACGACCCAGTACACTTGCTGGTTAGTTGAACGGAGTTGTGTCCACACATAAGTGCCATAATAATGATTCCATACAACAACAAAGAATACTACATTGATGTGATCACAATTTCGTCCACCAATCCACTATCAGAAAGCTTGGGTTGACTGAAGAAGTCAAACCAACCCGGATATGCCTCCAACTTGCTGATGGCTCCATTAAATATCCATCAGGCATAATTGAGGACATGATTGTCAAGGTTGGACCATTTGCCTTTCCAACTGACTTTGTAGTGCTAGAAATGGAGGAGCACAAGAGTGCAACTCTCATTCTAGGAAGACCTTTCCTAGCAACTGGACGAACTCTCATTGATGTACAAAAAGGGGAAGTAACTCTGAGAGTCAATGAGGATGAGTTCAAGTTGAATGCTGTAAAAGCTATGCAGCATCCAGACACATCAAATGACTGCATGGGCGCTGACATTATTGACTCTTTGGTGGAAGAGATCAATATGACTGAAAGCCTAGAATCAGAGCTTGAAGACATCTTCAAGGATGCTCAGCCTGATCAGGAAGAACCAGAGGAAACAAAAGAATTGTTGAAAATCCCTCAGGAGGAGGATAAGCATCCCAAACCTGAACTCAAACCACTACCACCATCCCTGAAGTATGCATTTCTGGGAGAGGGTGACACTTTTCCAGTGATTATAAGCTCTGCTTTAAATCCACAGGAAGAGGAAGCACTGATTCAAGTGCTAAAGACACACAAGACAGCTCTTGGGTGGTCCATAAGTGATCCTAAGGGCATTAACCCAGCAAGATGCATGCACAAGATCCTATTGGAGGATAATGCCAAACCAGTGGTCCAACCACAAAGGCGGCTAAATCCAGCCATGAAGGAGGTGGTGCAGAAAGAGGTCACTAAATTACTAGAGGCTGGGATTATTTATCCTATTTCTGATAACCCCTGGGTGAGCCCTGTCCAAGTTGTCCCCAAGAAGGGAGGCATGACAGTAGTTCATAATGAAAAAAATGAACTGGTTCCTACAAGAACAGTCACAGGGTGGCGCATGTGTATTGACTACAGAAGGCTCAATACAGCCACCAGAAAGGATCATTTCCCTTTACCATTCATAGACCAAATGCTAGAAAGATGGTGGACGAAATTGTATCTCTTTATAGAATATGATAATAGAATATGGTCCAAGATCAACTTCGTTCAACTGACCAGCAAGTGTACTGGGTCGTCCAAGTAATACCTTACGTGAGTAAGGGTCGAATCCACAGAGATTATTGGTTTGAAGCAATCAATGTTTATTTTATTTGTCTTAGTCAGGATTTCAAGAAAATTGTTTGGGCTACTTGAACAACAGAGTTATTTGTTTATAAAGGATTATGGAATATATTGGAATAATAAAGAGTACTAGCGTTACTTGTTGTGCAGTAATGGAGAATATGTTGGAGTTTTGGAGATGCTTTGTCCTTTGAATTTCTACTCTTCCTTGAAGTCCTCTTCTCACACGCCTGGTTCCTTCCATGGCAAGCTCTTTGTAGGGTGTCACCGTTGTCAGTGGCTACTTCCCATCCTCGCAGTGAAAGCTAATGCACGCACTCTGTCACAGTACGGCCAATCACCGGTTGGTTCCCGCTCCTACTGGAATAGAATCCCTCTTTTGCGTCTGTCACTAACGCCCAGCAGGTTAAAGTTTGAAGCACGTCACAGTCATTCAATCCCAGAATCCTACTCGGAATACCACAGACAAGGTTTAGACTTTCCGGATTCTCATGAATGCTGCCATCAATCCAGCTTATACCACGAAGATTCTGTTGGGGAATCTAAGAGATATTCATTCAATCTGATGTAGAACGGAGGTGGTTGTCAGGCACACGTTCATGGGTTGAGGAAGGTGATGAGTGTCACGGATCATCACCTTCTCCACAGTTAGGCGCGAATAAACATCTTAGATAGGAACAAGCGTGTTTGAATGGAAAACAAAGGAATTGTATTAAATCATTGAGACGCTGCAGAGCTCCTCACCCCCAACAATGGAGTTTAGAGACTCATGCCGTCAAAAGTATGTAATTCAGATCTGAAAATGTCATGAGGTACAAGATGAGTCTGTAAAAGTTGTTTAAATAGTAAACTAGTAACCTAGGTTTACAGAAAAATGAATAAACTAAGATAATGGTGCAGAAATCCACTTCTGGGGCCCACTTGGTGTGTGCTGGGGCTGAGACTAAAGCTTTTCACGTGTAAAGGCCTTTCTTGGCGTCAAACTCCAGGTTTTGACGTGTTTTGGGCGTTCAACTCCGGATCATGACGTTTTTCTGGCGTTTAACTCCAGACAGCAGCATGTACTTGGCGTTCAACGCCAAGTTACGTCGTCTATCCTTGCGCAAAGTATGGACTATTATATATTGCTGGAAAGCCCTGGATGTCTACTTTCCAACGCCGTTGAGAGCGCGCCAATTGGACTCCTGTAGCTCAAGAAAATCCATTTCGAGTGCAGGGAGGTCAGGATCCAACAGCATCAGCAGTCCTTTTTCAGCCTAAGTCAGATTTTTGCTCAGCTCCCTCAATTTCAGCCAGAAAATACCTGAAATCACAGAAAAACACACAAACTCATAGTAAAGTCCAGAAATATGATTTTTGCCTAAAAACTAATAATAATTAACTAAAAACTAATTAAAACATGCTAAAATCTAAATGAAATTACCCCCAAAAAGCGTACAAAATATCCGCTCATCACAACACCAAACTTAAACTGTTGCTTGTCCTCAAGCAACTAGATGAATAAAATAGGTTCTAACAGAAATTAAGAAGTAGTATATATTTCAGAGTTTTAGATGAAGTTCAGATTTATTAGATGAGCGGGGCTTGTAGCTTTTGTCTCTGAACAGTTTTGGCATCCCCCTGTATCTTTAAATTTTCAGAATAATTGGCATCCTTAGGAACTCAGAATTCAGATAGTATTATTGACTCTCCTAGTGTAGTATGTTGATTCTTGAACACAGTTATTTTATGAGTCTTGGCTGTGGCCCTAAGCACTTTGTTTTCCAGTATTACCACCGGATACATAAATGCCACAGACACATAACTGGGTGAACCTTTTCAGATTGTGACTCAGCTTTGCTAGAGTCCCCAGTCAGTGGTGTCCAGAGTTCTTAAGCACACTCTTTTGCTTTGGATCACGACTTTAACCACTCAGTCTCAAGCTTTTCACTTGGACCTTCATGACACAAGCACATGGTTAGGGACAGCTTGATTTAGCCGCTTAGGCCTGGATTTTATTTCCTTGGGCCCTCCTATCCATAGATGCTCAAAGCCTTGGATCCTTTTTACCCTTACCTTTTGGTTTTAAGGGCTGCTTGGCTTTTATTCCTTTTGATTGTAATTATATATATATATTTTTTTTTGACTGCTTTTTCTTGCTTCAAGAATCAATTTCATGATTTTTCAGATCATCAATAATATTTTTCGTGTTCCTCATCCTTTCAGGAGCCAATATTCATCAAATTCAAAATACAATTTATGCACTGTTCAAGCATTCATTCAGAGAACAAAAAGTATTGCCACCACATATAATTAATTATAAATTTTATTATTAAGAACTCGAAAATATAGATTACTTCTTTATTCTAAATAAAATCTACTAATTTATTCATGCCTGATGATGATGAGAAAAATAAACTATAGCTTAATTGGAAATAAAATCAAAATAGACATACTAATTACTACTAAATATCTCCTAAGGTGAATTTCAAATAAAAAATGCTATTACTAAATTAAAGCAGGAAAATTGGAACTCAGCAACCTTTTGTTTTGAGGAAGGACGTGTTCTTCTAATCTCTGGGGTGTTGTTCAAGAATTAATTTTTGGCGCTTCAGCTCCCTTAGATCACGCCCTTGCTCCTCCTGTTCTTTGAGCAGTTTGCAAAGCATGCTACTTTGATTATTCTGTTCTTCCTTTATTTGATCCATAGCTTCTTGCAATCTGGAAATAGAGGCTTCAAGATGTTCCCAATATTCGAATTGAGGCAGTTCTGGGAGAGCTTCTTGTGCTCTCTTCCTGGTTGAATCATCTTGTTGCTGTCTGACCATTGATATTTGGTGGACGAAATTGTATCTCTTTATAGAATGTGATAATAGAATATGGTCCAAGATCAACTTCGTTCAACTGACCAGCAAGTGTACTGGGTCGTCCAAGTAATACCTTACGTGAGTAAGGGTCGAATCCACAGAGATTATTGGTTTGAAGCAATCAATGTTTATTTTATTTGTCTTAGTCAGGATTTCAAGAAAATTGTTTGGGCTACTTGAACAACAGAGTTATTTGTTTATAAAGGATTATGGAATATATTGGAATAATAAAGAGTACTAGCGTTACTTGTTGTGCAGTAATGGAGAATATGTTGGAGTTTTGGAGATGCTTTGTCCTTTAAATTTCTACTCTTTCTTGAAATCCTCTTCTCACACGCAGGTTCCTTCCATGGCAAGCTCTATGTAGGGTGTCACCGTTGTCAGTGGCTACTTCCCATCCTCGCAGTGAAAGCTATGCACGCACTCTGTCACAGTACGGCCAATCACCGGTTGGTTCCCGCTCCTACTAGAATAGAATCCCTCTTTTGCGTCTGTCACTAACGCCCAGCAGGTTAAAGTCTGAAGCACGTCACAGTCATTCAATCCCGGAATCCTACTCGGAATACCACAGACAAGGTTTAGACTTTCCGGATTCTCATGAATGCCGCCATCAATCCGGCTTATACCACGAAGATTCTGTTGGGGAACCTAAGAGATATTCATTCAATCTGATGTAGAACGGAGGTGGTTGTCAGGCACACGTTCATGGGTTGAGGAAGGTGATGAGTGTCACGGATCATCACCTTCTCCACAGTTAGGCGCGAATAAACATCTTAGATAAGAACAAGCGTGTTTGAATGGAAAACAAAGGAATTGTATTAAATCATCGAGACGCTGCAGAGCTCCTCACCCCCAACAATGGAGTTTAGAGACTCATGCCGTCACAAAGTATGTAATTCAGATCTGAAAAATGTCATGAGGTACAAGATAAGTCTGTAAAAGTTGTTTAAATAGTAAACTAGTGACCTAGGTTTACAGAAAAATGAGTAAACTAAGATAATTGGTGCAGAAATCCACTTCTGGGGCCCACTTGGTGTGTGCTGGGGCTGAGACTAAAGCTTTCCACGTGTAAAGGCCTTTCTTGGCGTCAAACTCCAGGTTTTGACGTGTTTTGGGCGTTCAACTCCGGATCATGACGTTTTTCTGGCGTTTAACTCCAGACAGCAGCATGTACTTGGCGTTCAACGCCAAGTTACGTCGTCTATCCTTGCGCAAAGTATGGACTATTATATTGCTGGAAAGCCCTGGATGTCTACTTTCCAACGCCGTTGAGAGCGCGCCAATTGGACTCCTGTAGCTCCAGAAAATCCATTTCGAGTGCAGGGAGGTCAGGATCCAACAGCATCAGCAGTCCTTTTTCAGCCTAAGTCAGATTTTTGCTCAACTCCCTCAATTTCAGCCAGAAAATACCTGAAATCACAGAAAAATACACACACTCATAGTAAAGTCCAGAAATATGATTTTTGCCTAAAAACTAATATT
Source organism: Arachis stenosperma (assembly GCF_014773155.1). Lineage (NCBI taxonomy): Eukaryota > Viridiplantae > Streptophyta > Magnoliopsida > Fabales > Fabaceae > Arachis > Arachis stenosperma. The sequence continues at coordinate 59,081,399 of NC_080383.1, forward strand.
ATTTTACTAAAAACTAACTGAAACATGCTAAAATCTACATGAAATTACCCCCAAAAAGCGTACAAAATATCCGCTCATCACAACACCAAACTTAAACTGTTGCTTGTCCTCAAGCAACTAGATGAATAAAATAGGTTCTAACAGAAATTAAGAAGTAATATATATTTTAGAGTTTTAAATGAAGCTCAGATTCTTATTAGATGAGCGGGGCTTGTAGCTTTTTGTCTCTGAACAGTTTTGGCATCTCCCTGTATCTTTAGAATTTCAGAATAATTGGCATCCTTAGGAACTCAGAATTCAGATAGTATTATTGACTCTCCTAGTGTAGTATGTTGATTCTTGAACACAGCTATTTATGAGTCTTGGCCGTGGCCCTAAGCACTTTGTCTTCCAGTATTACCACCGGATACATAAATGCCACAGACACATAACTGGGTGAACCTTTTCAGATTGTGACTCAGCTTTGCTAGAGTCCCCAGTCAGTGGTGTCCAGAGCTCTTAAGCACACTCTTTTGCTTTGGATCACGACTTTAACCACTCAGTCTCAAGCTTTTCACTTGGACCTTCATGACACAAGCACATGGTTAGGGACAGCTTGATTTAGCCGCTTAGGCCTGGATTTTATTTCCTTGGGCCCTCCTATCCATTGATGCTCAAAGCCTTGGATCCTTTTTACCCTTGCCTTTTGGTTTTAAGGGCTGCTTGGCTTTTATTCCTTTTGATTGTAATTATATTTTTTTTTTTGACTGCTTTTTCTTGCTTCAAGAATCAATTTCATGATTTTTCAGATCATCAATAATATTTTTCGTGTTCCTCATCCTTTCAGGAGCCAATATTCATCAAATTCAAAATACAATTTATGCACTGTTCAAGCATTCATTCAGAGAACAAAAAGTATTGCCACCACATATAATTAATTATAAATTTTATTATTAAGAACTCGAAAAATATAGATTACTTCTTTATTCTAAAATAAAATCTACTACTTTATTCATGCCTGATGATGATGAGAAAAATAAACTATAGCTTAATTGGAAATAAAATCAAAATAGACATACTAATTACTACTAAATATCTCCTAAGGTGAATTTCAAATAAAAAAAAATGCTATCACTAAATTAAAGCAGGAAAATTGGAACTCAGCAACCTTTTGTTTTGAGGAAGGACGTGTTCTTCTAATCTCTGGGGTGTTGTTCAAGGATTAATTTTTGGCGCTTCAGCTCCCTTAGATCACGCCCTTGCTCCTCCTGTTCTTTGAGCAGTTTGCAAAGCATGCTACTTTGATTATTCTGTTCTTCCTTTATTTGATCCATAGCTTCTTGCAATCTGGAAATAGAGGCTTCAAGATGTTCCCAATATTCGAATTGAGGCAGTTCTGGGAGAGCTTCTTGTGCTCTCTTCCTGGTTGAATCATCTTGTTGCTGTCTGACCATTGATATTCCAGTAATTGGCTTTTCAACTGGGATGTACTCTGTTATTCCCATCTTCACTCCGGCATCTTTGCAGAGCATAGAAATTAAGCTTGGATAGGCCAATCTGGCGTCTTTAGAGTTCCTGTTTGCTACTTTGTATAGCTCGCATGAGATCAGTTGATGGACTTCTACCTCTTTTCCCAACATGATGCAGTGAATCATGACAGCTCTTTTGATGGTTACTTCAGAACGGTTGCTGGTGGGCAATATGGAACGCCCTACGAAATCCAGCCAGCCTCTGGCTACTGGTTTTAGATCCTCCCTTTTTAGTTGAACTGGGTCGCCAGTTGTGCTGGTAGTCCACTTGGCTCCAGGAACGCATATATCTTCCAAGATCCTGTCCAATCCTTTATTGACCCTCATCATTCTCCTATTAAAGGAGTCTGGGTCGTCTTTTAGTTGAGGAATCTTGAATATCTCCCTGATCCTGTCAGGATTGGTATGAATGATCTTTCCTCTGACCACAGTTTTATGATCAAAGATAGCAGCTCCAACGATTCTTTGCCTTTCTGTCTGCCATAGATTAGCATAGAACTCTTGAACCATGTTTCTTCCCACTTTTGTTTCAGGATTGGCCAGAATTTCCCAATGCCTGTTTCTGAATTGCTCTTGGATCTCCGGATATTCATCTTCTTTCAAATCAAATCTGACTTCCGGGATCACTGATCTGTGACTCATTATTTTATAATAATGATCTGAATGTTCTTTAGATAAGAACTTCCCTTGATTCCAAAGTGGCTTTGGAGCGCTTTCTTTCTTGCCCTTTTGGGTGGGTTGTTTTCCTCTTGGGGCCATGAATTTGATGATCACGGATATCCACACCAAACTTAGAGCTTTGCTTGTCCTCAAGCAAAAAGAGAAGAAAGAAGAGGGATAGGAGGAGAGCAGTTTGGATGATGAGGAGGGCGCCGAACACAAGATATAGGGAGGGGGGTGGGTTATTTTTCGAAAAATAAGAAAGAGATAAGATAAAAGATATGATTTTAAAAGATATGATTAGAAAAGGATGTAATTTTTAAAAGAGAAAGATATGAATAAGAATTTAAAAGACAAATCTGAAAAATTTAATTTTGAAAAAGATTTTTTTTTTTAAAAAAGATAATTGAGTTTTGGAAACAAATTTTTAAAAGAGTTTGATTGGATTGAAAATTAATTTGTCCTTTATGGATTAAGATACCTTTGATATTTTGAAAAAGAGATATTAGAAATTAGGATTTTTAGAACTCTAATTTGGGATGAGAGATGATAATTTGAAATATGTTGATGCAAGAAATCATGAATTGAAACATAAAAATTTGGAAAAAATATAAAAAAAACGAAATTGTACCTCCTCCCACCATCCTGGCGTTAAACGCCCACATGGTGCATGGTTTGGGCGTTTAACGCCCATGTGATGCTTCTCCTGGGCGTTCAACGCCCATGTGATGCTTCTTTCTGGCGTTGAACGCCAGGAAGTCCTTCTTTACTGGGCGTTTTTCTAAACGCCCAGAATGCTAGCAGATTGGCGTTAAACGCCCAGAAGGTGCATCTTTCTGGCGTTTAACGCCCAGAAGATGCTCCTTTCTGGCGTTTAACGCCCAGAAGGCTACCCTCACTGGCGTTAAACGCCCAGTGGGTGCTTCTTTTGGGCGTTTAACGCCCAAAGTGTTTCTTACTGGCTTTTTCATGCCAGTGAACTTCCAAATTTCTCTGTAACTCTTGGGACTTCAGTTAATTTGTTATTTCACCTTTGAAGATACTTAGACCTAAACCTGTAAAGAAAGAAAGTTTATTTAATTAGTAATTAAACTTTGTATATGGCTGGGTTGCCTCCCAGTAAGCGCTTCTTTAATGTCATTAGCTGGACTATCACTGATTCTTCAATTAAGTCTCAGTCTTGAGCATTCTTGCTCAAAATTGCCTTCAAGATAATGTTTAACTCTTTGTCCATTGACAATGAACTTTTTGTTAGAGTCATTATCTTGAAGCTCTATGTAGCCATATGGTGATACACTTGTAATTACATATGGACCTCTCCACCGAGATTTTAATTTCCCGGGGAATAATTTGAGCCTAGAGTTAAATAGCAGAACTTTCTGCCCTGGTTTAAAGACTCTGGATGACAATTTCTTATCATGCCATTTTTTTGCTTTTTCCTTGTAAATTTTTGCATTTTCAAAAGCATTGAGTCTAAACTCTTCTAGCTCATTTAACTGGAGCAATCGTTTTTCTCCAGCTAATTTGGCATCAAGGTTCAGGAATCTGGTTGCCCAGTAGGCCTTGTGTTCCAGTTCCACTGGCAAGTGACACGCCTTTCCATACACAAGCTGGTATGGAGAGGTCCCTATAGGGGTCTTGAATGCTGTTCTGTATGCCCACAGAGCATCATCCAAGCTTCTTGCCCAATCCTTTCTGCGGTTAATTACAGTCCGTTCCAGGATTCTTTTAAGTTCTCTATTTGAGACTTCTGCCTGCCCATTAGTCTGTGGGTGATATGGAGTAGCCACCCTGTGGTTGACTCCATAACGGACTAGAGCAGAGTAGAGCTGCTTATTACAGAAATGAGTACCCCCATCACTGATTAACACTCTGGGGATACCAAATCTGCTGAAGATATGTTTCTGGAGGAATTTTAACACTGTTTTAGTGTCATTAGTGGGTGTTGCAATAGCCTCCACCCATTTGGATACATAATCCACTGCCACCAGAATATAGGTGTTTGAGTATGATGGTGGGAAAGGTCCCATGAAGTCAATACCCCATACATCAAACAACTCAATTTCCAAGATTCCTTGTTGAGGCATAGCATAACTGTGGGGCAGGTTGCCTGATCTCTGGCAACTATCACAGTTAAGCACAAATGCTCGGGAATCTTTATAGAGAGTAGGCCAGTAGAAGCCACTCTGGAGGACTCTTGTGGCTGTTCGTTCACTTCCAAAATGTCCTCCATACTGTGATCCATGGCAATGCCAAAGGATCTTCTGTGCTTCTTCTTTAGGCACACATCTACGGATTACTCCGTCTGCACATCTCTTAAAGAGATATGGTTCATCCCAGAGATAGTATTTTGCATCTGTGATTAATTTCTTTGATTGCACCTTACTGTACTCCTTGGGTATGAATCTCACTGCCTTGTAGTTTGCAATGTCTGCAAACCATGGCACTTCCTGGACGGCTAGTAATTGCTCATCCGGAAAGGTTTCAGAAATTTCAGTGAGAGGGAGGGACGCCCCTTCCAATGGTTCTATTCGGGACAGGTGATCTGCTACTTGATTTTCTGTCCCTTTTCTGTCTCTTATTTCTATATCAAACTCTTGCAGAAGCAGCACCCATCTGATGAGTCTGGGTTTTGAATCTTGCTTTGTGAGTAGATATTTAAGAGCAGCATGATCAGTGTACACAATCACTTTTGATCCTACTAAGTAGGATCTGAATTTGTCAATGGCGTAAACCACTGCAAGTAGCTCTTTTTCTGTGGTTGTGTAATTCTTCTGTGCATCATTTAGCACACGGCTGGCATAGTAAATGACATGCAGAAGCTTGTCATGCCTTTGCCCCAACACTGCACCAATGGCATGGTCACTGGCATCACACATTAGTTCAAATGGTAATGTCCAGTCTGGTGCAGAGATGATTGGTGCTGTGACCAATTTAGTTTTCAGAGTTTCAAATGCCTGCAGACACTCCTCATCAAAGATAAAGGGCATGTCTGCAGCTAGCAGGTTGCTCAGAGGTTTGGCGATTTTTGAAAAATCCTTTATAAACCTCCTGTAAAACCCTGCATGTCCCAGAAAACTTCTGATTGCCTTAACATTAGCAGGTGGTGGTAATTTTTCAATTACTTCTACCTTAGCTTGGTCCACCTCTATCCCCTTGTTCGAAATTTTGTGCCCAAGGACAATTCCTTCAGTCACCATAAAGTGACATTTTTCCCAGTTTAAAACCAGGTTAGTCTCTTGGCATCTTTTCAGGACAAGTGCTAAATGGTTAAGGCAGGAGCTGAATGAGTCTCCAAATACTGAAAAGTCATCCATGAAGACTTCCAGGAATTTTTCCACCATATCAGAGAAAATTGAGAGCATGCACCTCTGAAAGGTTGCAGGTGCATTGCATAAGCCAAATGGCATCCTTCTGTATGCAAATACTCCAGAAGGGCATGTGAATGCCGTTTTCTCTTGATCCTGGGGATCTACTGCAATTTGATTATAACCTGAATATCCATCCAGAAAGCAGTAGTATTCATGACCTGCTAGTCTTTCTAGCATCTGGTCTATGAATGGTAAAGGAAAATGATCCTTTCTGGTGGCTGTATTGAGCCTTCTATAATCAATACACATACGCCACCCTGTAATTGTCCTTGTAGGAACCAGTTCATTTTTTTCATTGTGAACTACTGTCATGCCTCCTTTCTTAGGGACAACTTGGACAGGGCTCACCCAGGGGCTGTCAGAAATAGGATAAATAATCCCAGCCTCTAGTAATTTAGTGACCTCTTTCTGCACCACTTCTTTCATAGCTGGATTCAGCCGCCTTTGTGGTTGAACCACTGGCTTGGCGTCATCTTCCAACAAGATTTTGTGCATGCACCTGGCTGGGCTAATGCCCTTAAGATCACTAATGGACCACCCAAGAGCTGTCTTGTGCGTCCTTAGCACTTGAATTAGTGCTTCCTCTTCCTGTGGCTCCAAGGTAGAGCTTATAATTACAGGAAAGGTTTCACCTTCTCCCAGAAATGCATATTTCAGGGATGGTGGTAATGGTTTGAGCTCGGGTTTTGGAGGTTTCTCCTCTTCCTGAGGGATTTTCAGAGGTTCTATTATCTTCTCTGACTCCTCCAAATCAGGCTGAACATCTTTAAAGATGTCCTCTAGCTCTGATTCGAGACTCTCAGCCATATTGACCTCTCTTACCAGAGAATCAATCATGTCAACACTCATGCAGTCATTTGGGGTGTCTGGATGTTGCATGGCTTTGACCACATTCAACTTGAATTCCTCCTCATTGACTCTCAAGGTTACTTCCCCTTTTTGGACATCAATGAGGGTTCGGCCAGTTGCTAGGAAAGGTCTTCCTAGAATGAGAGTTGCACTCTTGTGCTCCTCCATTTCCAGCACCACAAAGTCAGTAGGAAAGGCAAATGGCCCAACCTTGACAATCATGTCTTCAATCACGCCTGATGGGTATTTAATGGAGCCATCAGCAAGTTGAAGACATATCCTGGTTGGTTTGATTTCTTCAGTTAAACCAAGCTTTCTGATAGTAGATGCAGGTATTAGGTTGATACTTGCCCCAAGGTCACATAAAGCTTGCTTGGTGCAATTACCTTCTAATGTGCATGGTATCATAAAGCTCCCAGGATCTTTAAGCTTCTCAGGTAAGCTTTTTAGAATGACTGCACTGCATTCTTCAGTGAGGTAAACCTTTTCAGTCTCCCTCCAATCCTTCTTATGACTTAAGATCTCTTTCATGAACTTAGCATAAGAGGGTATTTGCTCAAGTGCTTCTGCAAACGGAATCTTTATTTCAAGAGTCCTGAGATAGTCTGCAAAGCGGGCAAATTGCTTATCTTGTTCCGCTTGGCGGAGTTTTTGAGGATAAGGCATTTTGGCTCTGTATTCCTCAACCTTAGTTGCTGCAGGTTTATTACCTACAGAAGTGGGTTGGGAAGCCTTGTTATCAGCACTTGTATGTGACTGATTCCCTACTGGCATTTGAATGCCAGAGGTAGGAGCTGGAGTGGCGTTAGACGCCACTTCCTTGCTTGTTACTGGCGTTTGAACGCCAGAACCATGCTCCTTTTGGGCGTTCAACGCCAGATTCAAGCTTGTTTCTGGCGTTGAACGCCAGGAATCAGCATGGTCTGGGCGTTCAGCGCCAGCTTTATCCCTTTCTGGGCTCTGCTTGTCCTCAGAGGGATTTTGATTAGCTATTCGTTCATGTCCTTGCTTCTTGCTGCTTTGAAGTGAGGTATTTAATGTTTCCCACTTCTTAATTGAACTGCTTGGCATTCTTCTACTATTTGTTTTGACAGTCGTTTTTCTGTTTGCTTTAATTGCACTTCCATGTTCCTGTTTGCCATTCTTGTTTCCTGTAATATCTCCTTGAATTCGGCTAGCTGCTGAGTTAGAAAGTCTAATTGCTGATTAAATTCACTAGCCTGATCCACCGGACCGAGTTCTGCAGTTACTGTTTTAGCTTCTCCTTTCTTAGAAGATTCACTGCTTAGATACATATGTTGATTTCTGGCAACTGTATCAATAAGCTCTTGAGCTTCTTCAATTGTTTTTCTCATGTGTATAGATCCACCAGCTGAGTGGTCTAGAGAAATCTGAGCTTTTTCTGTAAGCCCATAGTAGAAGATGTCTAATTGCACCCATTCTGAAAACATTTCAGAGGGGCATTTTCTTAGCATCTCTCTGTATCTCTCCCAAGCATCATAAAGGGATTCATTATCTCCTTGTTTGAAGCCTTGGATGTTTAGCCTTAGCTGTGTCATCCGTTTGGGAGGGAAATAGTGATTCAGGAATTTTTCTGACAGCTGTTTCCATGTTTTTATGCTGTTCTTAGGCTGGTTATTTAACCACCTCTTAGCTTGATCTTTTACAGCAAATGGAAACAGTAGTAATCTGTAGATATCCTGATCCACTTCCTTATCATGTACTGTATCAGCAATTTGCAGAAATTGTGCCAGAAACTCTGTAGGTTCTTCATGTGGAAGACCAGAGTACTGACAGTTTTGCTGCACCATGATAATGAGCTGAGGATTCAGCTCAAAGCTACTAACTCCAATGGAGGGTATACAGATACTACTCCCATATGAAGCAGTAGTGGGGTTAGCATATGACCCCAGAGTCCTCTTGGACTGTTCATTCCTACTTGCTTCCATGATTGAATACAAGTTGAGAATTTATAGTTTGAAATATGGTGATGGAATAAATAAAAATGGAATAAATAAAAAGAAGAAAAAAAAATCGAAAAAGTAGTTGGAAAATATAAATTTTTTTTTTTTTTAAAAAAAATAAAAACGAATTAATAAAAGAAAGTGGAAATATTTTGAAATAGAAAATTGAATTTTTAATGTAAGATTTTCGAAAAAGTAGTTTTAAAAAAGTTAAAAATAAAAATTTTTGAATTTTGAATTTTATGATGAAAGAAAAACACACAAAAGACACCAGACTTAAAATTTTTAGATCTAATGCTCCTTATTTTTCGAAAATTTTTGGAGGGAAAACACCAAGGAACACCAAACTTAAAAATTTTAAGATCAAAACACAAGAAAAACCCAAGAACACCTTGAAGATTCACAAGAACACCAAAACAAAAGAAAGAACACCAAACTTAAAATTTTTAGAAAACTTTAATAAAATTTTCGAAAATTATGAAAGATTAACAAGAAAACCAAACTTAAAGTTTGGCACAGATTAAACCAAGAAAAATTATTTTTGAAAAAGATTTTCAAAGAACTGGTGCCCAATTGCCAAGAACATAAGCCAACACTATAACCAACTGAATTAAAAATGTAATGTATTTCAAAGATGTATTATTTTTATGGATAAACTAAATTTTTGAAAACTAATGTTTTGAAAAAGCACAAGAAAAACAAGAAAAGACACAGAACAAGAAAAACTCAAGATCAAACAAGAAAAATAAGCAAGAACAACTTGAAGATCAATGAAGAACAAAGAACACAAGTCGAAAATTTTAAAAGAAAATATGAGATATGCAATTGACACCAAACTTAGAACAAGACACTAAACTCACGAAAATTTAACAATTAATTAAGAAAATAATATTTTTGAAAAGGAATTTTTTTGAAAATAAACTATCCTATCAAGATTTAATGACTCTATAACAATAAAAAATAAAAAAAAATAAAAATAAAATAATTATTCCTAATCTAAGAAATAAAATAAGCCTTCAATTGTCCAAACTCAATAATCCCCGGCAACGGCGCCAAAACTTGGTGGACGAAATTGTATCTCTTTATAGAATGTGATAATAGAATATGGTCCAAGATCAACTTCGTTCAACTGACCAGCAAGTGTACTGGGTCGTCCAAGTAATACCTTACGTGAGTAAGGGTCGAATCCACAGAGATTATTGGTTTGAAGCAATCAATGTTTATTTTATTTGTCTTAGTCAGGATTTCAAGAAAATTGTTTGGCTACTTGAACAACAAGTTTTTGTTATAAGGATTATGGAATATTGGAATAATAAAGAGTACTAGCGTTACTTGTTGTGCAGTAATGGAGAATATGTTGGAGTTTTGGAGATGCTTTGTCCTTTGAATTTCTACTCTTCCTTGAAATCCTCTTCTCACACGCAGGTTCCTTCCATGGCAAGCTCTATGTAGGGTGTCACCGTTGTCAGTGGCTACTTCCCATCCTCGCAGTGAAAGCTATGCACGCACTCTGTCACAGTACGGCCAATCACCGGTTGGTTCCCGCTCCTACTGGAATAGAATCCCTCTTTTGCGTCTGTCACTAACGCCCAGCAGGTTAAAGTCTGAAGCACGTCACAGTCATTCAATCCCGGAATCCTACTCGGAATACCACAGACAAGGTTTAGACTTTCCGGATTCTCATGAATGCCGCCATCAATCCGGCTTATACCACGAAGATTCTGTTGGGGAACCTAAGAGATATTCATTCAATCTGATGTAGAACGGAGGTGGTTGTCAGGCACACGTTCATGGGTTGAGGAAGGTGATGAGTGTCACGGATCATCACCTTCTCCACAGTTAGGCGCGAATAAACATCTTAGATAAGAACAAGCGTGTTTGAATGGAAAACAAAGGAATTGTATTAAATCATCGAGACGCTGCAGAGCTCCTCACCCCCAACAATGGAGTTTAGAGACTCATGCCGTCACAAAGTATGTAATTCAGATCTGAAAAATGTCATGAGGTACAAGATAAGTCTGTAAAAGTTGTTTAAATAGTAAACTAGTGACCTAGGTTTACAGAAAAATGAGTAACTAAGATAATTGGTGCAGAAATCCACTTCTGGGGCCCACTTGGTGTGTGCTGGGGCTGAGACTAAAGCTTTCCACGTGTAAAGGCCTTTCTTGGCGTCAAACTCCAGGTTTTGACGTGTTTGGGCGTTCAACTCCGGATCATGACGTTTTTCTGGCGTTTAACTCCAGACAGCAGCATGTACTTGGCGTTCAACGCCAAGTTACGTCGTCTATCCTTGCGCAAAGTATGGACTATTATATATTGCTGGAAAGCCCTGGATGTCTACTTTCCAACGCCGTTGAGAGCGCGCCAATTGGACTCCTGTAGCTCCAGAAAATCCATTTCGAGTGCAGGGAGGTCAGGATCCAACAGCATCAGCAGTCCTTTTTCAGCCTAAGTCAGATTTTTGCTCAACTCCCTCAATTTCAGCCAGAAAATACCTGAAATCACAGAAAAATACACACACTCATAGTAAAGTCCAGAAATATGATTTTTGCCTAAAAACTAATATTATTTTACTAAAAACTAACTGAAACATGCTAAAATCTACATGAAATTACCCCCAAAAAGCGTACAAAATATCCGCTCATCAATATTCCAGTAATTGGCTTTTCAACTGGGATGTACTCTGTTATTCCCATCTTCACTCCGGCATCTTTGCAGAGCATAGAAATTAAGCTTGGATAGGCCAATCTGGCGTCTTTAGAGTTCCTGTTTGCTACTTTGTATAGCTCACATGAGATCATTGATGACTTCTACCTCTTTTCCCAACATGCAGAATCATGACAGCTCTTTTGATGGTTACTTCAGAACGGTTGCTGGTGGGCAATATGGAACGCCCTACGAAATCCAGCCAGCCTCTGGCTACTGGTTTTAGATCCTCCCTTTTTAGTTGAACTGGGTCGCCAGTTGTGCTGGTAGTCCACTTGGCTCCAGGAACGCATATATCTTCCAAGATCCTGTCCAATCCTTTATTGACCCTCATCATTCTCCTATTAAAAGAGTCTGGGTCGTCTTTTAGTTGAGGAATCTTGAATATCTCCCTGATCCTGTCAGGATTGGTATGAATCTTTCCTCTGACCACGGTTTTATGATCAAAGATAGCAGCTCCAACGATTCTTTGCCTTTCTGTCTGCCATAGATTAGCATAGAACTCTTGAACCATGTTTCTTCCCACTTTTGTTTCAGGATTGGCCAGAATTTCCCAATGCCTGTTTCTGATTTGCTCTGGATCTCCGGATATTCATCTTCTTTCAAATCAAATCTGGCTTCCGGGATCACTGATCTGTGACTCATTATTTTATAATAATGATCTGAATGTTCTTTAGATAAGACTTCCCTTGATTCCAAAGTGGCTTTGGAGCGCTTTCTTTCTTGCCCTTTTGGGTGGGTTGTTTTCCTCTTGGGGCCATGAATTGATGATCACGGATATCCACACCAAACTTAGAGATTTGCTTGTCCTCAAGCAAAAAGAGAAGAAAGAAGAGGGATAGGAGGAGAGCAGTTTGGATGATGAGGAGGGCGCCGAACACAAGATATAGGGAGGGGGGTGGGTTATTTTTCGAAAAATAAGAAAGATAAGATAAAAGATATGATTTTAAAAGATATGATTAGAAAAAGATATAATTTTTTAAAAGAGAAATATGAATAAGAATTAAAAGACAAATCTGAAAAATTTAATTTGAAAAAGATTTTTTTTTTAAAAAAAATATTGAGTTTTGAAAACAAATTTTTAAAAAGAGTTTGATTGGATTGAAAATTAATTTGTCCTTTATGGATTAAGATACCTTTGATATTTTGAAAAAGGGATATTAGAAATTAGGATTTTTAGAACTCTAATTTGGGATGAGAGATAATTTGAAATATGTTGATGCAAGAAATCTGAATTGAAACATAAAATTTGGAAAAAATATAAAGAAAAATGAAATTGTACCTCCTCCCACCATCCTGGCGTTAAACGCCCACATGGTGCATGGTTTGGGCGTTTAACGCCCATGTGATGCTTCTCCTGGCGTTCAACGCCCATGTGATGCTTCTTTCTGGCGTTGAACGCCAGGAAGTCCTTCTTTACTGGGCGTTTTTCTAAACGCCCAGAATGCTAGCAGATTGGCGTTAAACGCCCAGAAGGTGCATCTTTCTGGCGTTTAACGCCCAGAAGATGCTCCTTTCTGGCGTTTAACGCCCAGAAGGCTACCCTTACTGGCGTTAAACGCCCAGTGGGTGCTTCTTTTGGGCGTTTAACGCCCAAAGTGTTTCTTACTGGCTTTTCATGCCAGTGAACTTCCAAATTTCTCTGTAACTCTTGGGACTTCAGTTAATGTTATTTCACCTTTGAAGATACTTAGACCTAAACCTGTAAAGAAAAAAAATTTATTTAATTAGTAATTAAACTTTGTATATGGCTGGGTTGCCTCCCAGCAAGCGCTTCTTTAATGTCATTAGCTGGACTATCACTGATTCTTCAATTAAGTCTCAGTCTTGAGCATTCTTGCTCAAAATTGCCTTCAAGATAATGTTTAACTCTTTGTCCATTGACAATGAACTTTTTGTTAGAGTCATTATCTTGAAGCTCTATGTAGCCATATGGTGATACCTTGTAATTACATATGGACCTCTCCACCGGGATTTTAATTTCCCGGGGAATAATTTGAGCCTAGTTAAATAGCAAACTTTCTGCCCTGGTTTAAAGACTCTGGATGACAATTTCTTATCATGCCATTTTTTTGCTTTTTCCTTGTAAATTTTGCATTTTCAAAAGCATTGAGTCTAAACTCTTCTAGCTCATTTAACTGGAGCAATCGTTTTTCTCCAGCAATTTGGCATCAAGGTTCAGGAATCTGGTTGCCCAGTAGGCCTTGTGTTCCAGTTCCACTGGCAAGTGACACGCCTTTCCATACACAAGCTGGTATGGAGAGGTCCCTATAGGGGTCTTAAATCTGTTCTGTATGCCCACAGAGCATCATCCAAGCTCTTGCCCAATCCTTTCTGCGGTTATTACAGTCCGTTCCAGGATTCTTTTAAGTTCTCTATTTGAGACTTCTGCCTGCCCTTAGTCTGTGGGTGATATGGAGTAGCCACCCTGTGGTTGACTCCATAACGGACTAGAGCAGAGTAGAGCTGCTTATTACAGAAATGAGTACCCCCATCACTGATTAACACTCTGGGGATACCAAATCTGCTGAAGATATGTTTCTGGAGGAATTTTAACACTGTTTTAGTGTCATTAGTGGGTGTTGCAATAGCCTCCACCCATTTGGATACATAATCCACTGCCACCAGAATATAGGTGTTTGAGTATGATGGTGGGAAAGGTCCCATGAAGTCAATACCCCATACATCAAACAACTCAATTTCCAAGATTCCTTGTTGAGGCATGCATAACTGTGGGGCAGGTTGCCTGATCTCTGGCAACTATCACAGTTAAGCACATGCTCGGGAATCTTTATAGAGAGTAGGCCATAGAAGCCACTCTGGAGGACTCTTGTGGCTGTTCGTTTCACTTCCAAAATGTCCTCCATACTGTGATCCATGGCAATGCCAAAGGATCTTCTGTGTTTCTTCTTTAGGCACATCTACGGATTACTCCGTCTGCACATCTCTTAAAGAGATATGGTTCATCCCAGAGATAGTATTTTGCATCTGTGATTAATTTCTTTGATTGCACCTTACTGTACTCCTTGGGTATGAATCTCACTGCCTTGTAGTTTGCAATGTCTGCAAACCATGGCACTTCCTGGACGGCTAGTAATTGCTCATCCGGAAAGGTTTCAGAAATTTCAGTGAGAGGAGGGACGCCCCTTCCAATGGTTCTATTCGGGACAGGTGATCTGCTACTTGATTTTCTGTCCCTTTTCTGTCTCTTATTTCTATATCAAACTCTTGCAGAAGCAGCACCCATCTGATGAGTCTGGGTTTTGAATCTTGCTTTGTGAGTAGATATTTAAGAGCATGATCAGTGTACACAATCACTTTTGATCCTACAAGTAGGATCTGAATTTGTCAATGGCGTAAACCACTGCAAGTAGCTCTTTTTCTGTGGTTGTGTAATTCTTCTGTGCATCATTTAGCACACGGCTGGCATAGTAATGACATGCAGAAGCTTGTCATGCCTTTGCCCCAACACTGTACCAATGGCATGGTCACTGGCATCACATTTTTCAAATGGTAATGTCCAGTCTGGTGCAGAGATGATTGGTGCTGTGACCAATTTAGCTTTCAGAGTTTCAAATGCCTGCAGACCTCCTCATCAAAGATAAATGGCATGTCTGCAGCTAGCAGGTTGCTTAGAGGTTTGGCGATTTTTGAAAAATCCTTTATAAACCTCCTATAAACCCTGCATGTCCCAGAAAACTTCTGATTGCCTTAACATTAGCAGGTGGTGGTAATTTTCAATTACTTCTACCTTAGCTTGGTCCACCTCTATCCCCTTGTTCGAAATTTTGTGCCCAAGGACAATTCCTTCAGTCACCATAAAGTGACATTTTTCCCAGTTTAAAACCAGGTTAGTCTCTTGGCATCTTTTCAGAACAAGTGCTAAATGGTTAAGGCAGGAGCTGAATGAGTCTCCAAATACTGAAAAGTCACCCATGAAGACTTCCAGGAATTTTTCCACCATATCAGAGAAAATTGAGAACATGCACCTCTGAAAGGTTGCAGGTGCATTGCATAAGCCAAATGGCATCCTTCTGTATGCAAATACTCCAGAAGGGCTGTGAATGCCGTTTTCTCTTGATCCTGGGGATCTACTGCAATTTGATTATAACCTGAATATCCATCCAGAAAGCAGTAGTATTCATGACCTGCTAGTCTTTCTAGCATCTGGTCTATGAATGGTAAAGGAAAATGATCCTTTCTGGTGGCTGTATTGAGCCTTCTATAATCAATACACATACGCCACCCTGTAACTGTCCTTGTAGGAACCAGTTCATTTTTTTCATTGTGAACTACTGTCATGCCTCCTTTCTTAGGGACAACTTGGACAGGGCTCACCCAGGGGCTGTCAGAAATAGGATAAATAATCCCAGCCTCTAGTAATTTAGTGACCTCTTTCTGCACCACTTCTTTCATAGCTGGATTCAGCCGCCTTTGTGGTTGAACCACTGGCTTGGCGTCATCTTCCAACAAGATTTTGTGCATGCACCTGGCTGGGCTAATGCCCTTAAGATCACTAATGGACCACCCAAGAGCTGTCTTGTGCGTCCTTAGCACTTGAATTAGTGCTTCCTCTTCCTGTGGCTCCAAGGTAGAGCTTATATTACAGGAAAGGTTTCACCTTCTCCCAGAAATGCATATTTTCAGGGATGGTGGTAATGGTTTGAGCTCGGGTTTTGGAGGTTTCTCCTCTTCCTGAGGGATTTTCAGAGGTTCTATTATCTTCTCTGACTCCTCCAAATCAGGCTGAACATCTTTAAAGATGTCCTCTAGCTCTGATTCGAGACTCTCAGCCATATTGACCTCTCTTACCAGAGAATCAATCATGTCAACCTCATGCAGTCATTTGGGGTGTCTGGATGTTGCATGGCTTGACCACATTCAACTTGAATTCCTCCTCATTGACTCTCAAGGTTACTTCCCCTTTTTGGACATCAATGGGTTCGGCCAGTTGCTAGGAAAGGTCTTCCTAGAATGAGAGTTGCACTCTTGTGCTCCTCCATTTCCAGCACCACAAAGTCAGTAGGAAAGGCAAATGGCCCAACCTTGACAATCATGTCTTCAATCACGCCTGATGGGTATTTAATGGAGCCATCAGCAAGTTGAAGACATATCCTGGTTGGTTTGATTTCTTCAGTTAAACCAAGCTTTCTGATAGTAGATGCAGGTATTAGGTTGATACTTGCCCCAAGGTCATAAGCTTGCTTGGTGCAATTACCTTCTAATGTGCATGGTATCATAAAGCTCCCAGGATCTTTAAGCTTCTCAGGTAAGCTTTTTAGAATGACTGCACTGCATTCTTCAGTGAGGTAAACCTTTTCAGTCTCCCTCCAATCCTTCTTATGACTTAAGATCTCTTTCATGAACTTAGCATAAGAGGGTATTTGCTCAAGTGCTTCTGCAAACGGAATCTTTATTTCAAGAGTCCTGAGATAGTCTGCAAAGCGGGCAAATTGCTTATCTTGTTCCGCTTGGCGGAGTTTTTGAGGATAAGGCATTTGGCTCTGTATTCCTCAACCTTAGTTGCTGCAGGTTTATTACCTACAGAAGTGGTTGGGAAGCCTTGTTATCAGCACTTGTATGTGACTGATTCCCTACTGGCAATTGAATGCCAGAGGTAGGAGCTGGAGGGCGTTAGACGCCACTTCCTTGCTTGTTACTGGCGTTTGAACGCCAGAACCATGCTCCTTTTGGGCGTTCACGCCAGATTCAGCTTGTTTCTGGCGTTGAACGCCAGGAATCAGCATGGTCTGGGCGTTCAGCGCCAGCTTTATCCCTTTCTGGGCTCTGCTTGTCCTCAGAGGGATTTTGATTAGCTATTCGTTCATGTCCTTGCTTCTTGCTGCTTTGAAGTGGTATTTAATGTTTTCCCACTTCTTAATTGAACTGCTTGGCATTCTTCTACTATTTGTTTTGACAGTCGTTTTTCTGTTTGCTTTAATTGCACTTCCATGTTCCTGTTTGCCATTCTTGTTTCCTGTAATATCTCCTTGAATTCGGCTAGCTGCTGAGTTAGAAAGTCTAATTGCTGATTAAATTCATTAGCCTGATCCACCGGACTGAGTTCTGCAGTTACTGTTTTAGCTTCTCCTTTCATGGAAGATTCACTGCTTAGATACATGTTGATTTCTGGCAACTGTATCAAAGCTCTTGAGCTTCTTCAATTGTTTTTCTCATGTGTATAGATCCACCAGCTGAGTGGTCTAGAGAAATCTGAGCTTTTTCTGTAAGCCCATAGTAGAAGATGTCTAATTGCACCCATTCTGAAAACATTTCAGAGGGGCATTTTCTTAGCATCTCTCTGTATCTCTCCCAAGCATCATAAAGGGATTCATTATCTCCTTGTTTGAAGCCTTGGATGTTTAACCTTAGCTGTGTCATCCGTTTGGGAGGGAAATAGTGATTCAGGAATTTTTCTGACAGCTGTTTCCATGTTTTTATGCTGTTCTTAGGCTGGTTATTTAACCACCTCTTAGCTTGATCTTTTACAGCAAATGGAAACAGTAGTAATCTGTAGATATCCTGATCCACTTCCTTATCATGTACTGTATCAGCAATTTGCAGAAATTGTGCTAGAAACTCTGTAGGTTCTTCATGTGGAAGACCAGAATACTGGCAGTTTTGCTGCACCATGATAATGAGCTGAGGATTCAGCTCAAAGCTACTAACTCCAATGGAGGGTATACAGATACTACTCCCATATGAAGCAGTAGTGGGGTTGGCATATGACCCCAGAGTCCTCTTGGACTGTTCATTCCTACTTGCTTCCATGATTGAATACAAGTTGAGAATTTATAGTTTGAAATATGGTGATGGAATAAATAAAAATGGAATAAAATAAAAAGAAGAAGAAAATCGAAAAAGTAGTTGGAAAATATAAAAAAAATTTTTTTTTTTTTGAATTTTGAATTTTATGATGAAAGAAAAAAAACACACAAAAGACACAAGACTTAAAATTTTTAGATCTAATGCTCCTTATTTTTCGAAAATTTTTGGAGGGAAAACACCAAGGAACACCAAACTTAAAAATTTTAAGATCAAGACACAAGAAAAACTCAAGAACACTTTGAAGATTCACAAAACACCAAGAACACAAGAAAGAACACCAAACTTAAAATTTTTAGAAAACCAAGACAAATTTTCGCAAATTATATTAAAGTTAACAAGAAAACACCAACTTAAAGTTTGGCACAGATTAAACAAGAAAAATTATTTTTGAAAAAGATTTTCAAAAGAACTGGTGCCCAATTGCCAAGAACATAAGCCAACACTATAACCAACTGAATTAAAAATGTAATGTATTTTAAAGATGTATTATTTTTATGGATAAACTAAATTTTTGAAAACTAATGTTTTGAAAAAGCACAAGAAAAACAAGAAAACGACAGAACAAGAAAACTCAAGATCAAACAAGAAAAATAAGCAAGAACAACTTGAAGATCAATGAAGAACAAAGAACACAAGTCGAAAATTTTAAAGAAAATATGAGATATGCAATTGACACCAAACTTAGAACAAGACACTAACTCACGAAAATTTAACAATTAATCAAGAAAAATAATATTTTTGAAACAAATTTTTTTTTTTTTTGAAAATAAACTATCCTATCAAGATTTAATGACTCTATAAAAATAAAAAAAATAAAAATAAAAATAAATTATTCCTAATCTAAGAAATAAAATAAGCCTTCAATTGTCCAAACTCAATAATCCCCGGCAACGGCGCCAAAAACTTGGTGGACGAAATTGTATCTCTTTATAGAATATGATAATAGAATATGGTCCAAGATCAACTTCGTTCAACTGACCAGCAAGTGTACTGGGTCGTCCAAGTAATACCTTACGTGAGTAAGGGTCGAATCCACAGAGATTATTGGTTTGAAGCAATCAATGTTTATTTTATTTGTCTTAGTCAGATTTCAAGAAAATTGTTTGGGCTACTTGAACAACAGAGTTATTTGTTTATAAAGGATTATGGAATATATTGGAATAAAGAGTACTAGCGTTACTTGTTGTGCAGTAATGAGAATATGTTGGAGTTTTGGAGATGCTTTGTCCTTTGAATTTCTACTCTTCCTTGAAGTCCTCTTCTCACACGCCTGGTTCCTTCCATGGCAAGCTCTTTGTAGGGTGTCACCGTTGTCAGTGGCTACTTCCCATCCTCGCAGTGAAAGCTAATGCACGCACTCTGTCACAGTACGGCCAATCACCGGTTGGTTCCCGCTCCTACTGGAATAGAATCCCTCTTTTGCGTCTGTCACTAACGCCCAGCAGGTTAAAGTTTGAAGCACGTCACAGTCATTCAATCCCGGAATCCTACTCGGAATACCACAGACAAGGTTTAGACTTTCCGGATTCTCATGAATGCTGCCATCAATCCAGCTTATACCACGAAGATTCTGTTGGGGAATCTAAGAGATATTCATTCAATCTGATGTAGAACGGAGGTGGTTGTCAGGCACACGTTCATGGGTTGAGGAAGGTGATGAGTGTCACGGATCATCACCTTCTCCACAGTTAGGCGCGAATAAACATCTTAGATAGGAACAAGCGTGTTTGAATGGAAAACAAAGGAATTGTATTAAATCATTGAGACGCTGCAGAGCTCCTCACCCCCAACAATGGAGTTTAGAGACTCATGCCGTCAAAAGTATGTAATTCAGATCTGAAAATGTCATGAGTACAAGATGAGTCTGTAAAAGTTGTTTAAATAGTAAACTAGTAACCTAGGTTTACAGAAAAATGAATAAACTAAGATAATTGGTGCAGAAATCCACTTCTGGGGCCCACTTGGTGTGTGCTGGGGCTGAGACTAAAGCTTTTCACGTGTAAAGGCCTTTCTTGGCGTCAAACTCCAGGTTTTGACGTGTTTTTGGGCGTTCAACTCCGGATCATGACGTTTTTCTGGCGTTTAACTCCAGACAGCAGCATGTACTTGGCGTTCAACGCCAAGTTACGTCGTCTATCCTTGCGCAAGTATGAACTATTATATTGCTGGAAAGCCCTGGATGTCTACTTTCCAACGCCGTTGAGAGCGCGCCAATTGGACTCCTGTAGCTCAAGAAAATCCATTTCGAGTGCAGGGAGGTCAGGATCCAACAGCATCAGCAGTCCTTTTTCAGCCTAAGTCAGATTTTTGCTCAGCTCCCTCAATTTCAGCCAGAAAATACCTGAAATCACAGAAAAACACACAAACTCATAGTAAAGTCCAGAAATATGATTTTTGCCTAAAAACTAATAATAATTAACTAAAAACTAATTAAAACATGCTAAAATCTACATGAAATTACCCCCAAAAAGCGTACAAAATATCCGCTCATCAAAAGACTAGCTGGTCATGATTATTACTGCTTTTTGGATGGCTATTCAGGCTATAACCAAATTGCAGTAGATCCTCAGGACCAAGAGAAAACAGCATTCACTTGCCCTTCTGGCGTGTTTGCCTACAGGAGGATGCCTTTTGGTCTGTGTAATGCTCCTGCAACCTTTCAGAGATGCATGCTATCCATCTTCTCTGATATGGTGGAGAAATTTCTGGAAGTCTTCATGGATGACTTCTCAGTATATGGAGACTCATTCAGCTTCTGTCTTAACCACCTAGCACTTGTCTTGAAAAGGTGCCAAGAGACTAACCTCGTTTTAAACTGGGAGAAATGTCACTTTATGGTGACTGAAGGAATTGTCCTTGGGCACAAAATTTCAAGCAGGGGAATAGAGGTGGATAAGGCAAAGGTAGAGGTAATTGAAAAATTACCACCACCTGCCAATGTTAAGGCAATCAGAAGCTTTCTGGGGCATGCATGATTCTACAGAAGGTTTATAAAGAATTTTTCGAAAATTGCAAAACCTTTGAGCAATCTGCTAGCTGCTGACACACCATTTGTGTTTGACACACAGTGTTTGCAGGCATTTGAGACCCTAAAAGCCAAGCTGGTCACAACACCAGTCATCTCTGCACCAGACTGGACATTACCATTCGAATTAATGTGTGATGCCAGTGACCATGCCATTGGTGCAGTGTTGGGACAGAGGCATAACAA
The DNA here is from genome assembly GCF_014773155.1 of Arachis stenosperma. NCBI lineage: Eukaryota > Viridiplantae > Streptophyta > Magnoliopsida > Fabales > Fabaceae > Arachis > Arachis stenosperma. Next base: position 59,102,496 of record NC_080383.1, read on the forward strand.
GCTTCTGCACATCATTTATTATGCCAGCCGTGTTCTAAATGACGCACAGAAGAATTACACAACCACAGAAAAAGAGTTACTTGCAGTGGTCTATGCCATTGACAAGTTTAGATCCTATCTGGTAGGATCAAAGGTGATTGTGTACACTGACCATGCTGCTCTTAAATACTTACTCACAAAGCAGGATTCAAAACCCAGGCTCATAAGATGGGTGTTGCTTCTGCAAGAGTTTGATATAGAAATAAGAGACAGAAAAGGGACAGAGAATCAAGTAGCTGATCATCTGTCCCAAATAGAACCAGTAGTTGGGGCGTCCCTCCCTCCTACTGAGATCTCTGAGACCTTTCCAGATGAGCAACTTTTCGCCATTCAGGAAGCTCCATGGTTTGCAGATATTGCAAATTACAAAGCTATGAGGTTCATACCCCAGGAGTACAACAGAGTGCAAAGAAAGAAATTGATTTCAGATGCCAAGTACTACCTGTGGGATGAGCCATACCTCTTTAAGAGATGTGCAGACGGGATAATCCGCAGATGTGTACCCAGAGAGGAAGCACAAAAAATCCTATGGCATTGCCATGGATCACAATATGGAGGACATTTTGGAAGTGAGCGAACAGCAACCAAGGTCCTCCAATGCGAATTCTACTGGCCTACTCTCTATAGAGATGCCCGAGAGTTTGTGCGTAACTGTGACAGTTGCCAAAGAGCTGGTAACTTGCCTCATGGTTACGCCATGCCTCAGCAAGGGATCTTAGAGATTGAATTGTTTGATGTATGGGGAATTGACTTCATGGGTCCCTTTCCACCATCATACTCAAACACTTATATTCTAGTGGCAGTAGACTATGTATCTAAATGGGTGGAAGCAATTGCCACACCCAATAATGATACCAAAACCGTGCTGAAGTTCCTCCAGAAACACATCTTCAGCAGGTTTGGTGTTCCCAGAGTACTGATCAGTGATGGGGGCACCCATTTCTGCAATAAACAACTGTACTCTGCTATGGTTAGATATGGAATTAGCCACAAAGTAGCAACTTCGTATCACCCACAGACAAATGGGCAAGCTGAGGTCTCTAACAGAGAGCTCAAAAGAATCCTGGAACGGACTATTATTGCCCGTAAAAAGGATTGGGCAAAGAGCTTGGATGATGCTCTGTGGGCATACAGAACAGCATACAAGACTCCTATAGGAACCTCTCCATACCAACTGGTGTATGGGAAGGCCTGTCATCTGCCCGTGGAACTGGAACATAAAGCCTACTGAGCAACCAGATTCTTAAACATGGATGCTAAGTTAGCTGGTGAAAAAAGATTACTCCAGCTAAATGAGCTAGAGGAGTTCAGACTCAATGCCTTTGAAAATGCAAAAATTTATAAGGAAAAGGCAAAGAAGTGGCATGACAAGAAATTGTCATCCAGAGTCTTTGAGCTAGGACAAAAGGTCCTGCTCTTCAACTCTAGGCTCAGATTATTTCCAGGAAAGCTTAAGTCCCGCTGGAGGGGTCCGTATGTGATTACAGAAGTATCACCATATGGATATATTGAGCTTCAGGATACTGATTCTGACAAGAAGTTCATTGTTAATGGACAGAGGATCAAGCATTATCTTGAAAGCAATTTTGAGCAAGAATGCTCAAAACTGAGACTTGAGTGATTTCCAGTGAAGGTCCAGCTAAAGACAATAAAGAAGCGCTTGCTGGGAGGCAACCCAGTGATTAGAAGGGTATCTGTTCTGACTAATCAAGATTTAATACATATTCTTAAAGGGCAATTATCAAATTTGAAGGAATTCACAGAGTTACAAAAGGATTCAGTGCGAAAAGCAGAGAAAAAGAGCTTACTGGCGAAAAAACGCCAGTAAGGGGAACTTTGGGCGTTAAACGCCAGAATGGGCACCATTTTGGGCGTTTAACGCCAGTGATTGTGCCATTTTGGGCGTTAAATGCCAGAATGGGCACCATTCTGGGCGTTTAACGCCAGGTGTGCAACATCCTGGGCGTTTAGCAAAACGCGCAGTGATAAAGGGATTTCTGGCGTTTAACGCCAGCCAGGATACCTGGCTGGGCGTTAAACGCCCAAATAGGCCACCAAATGGGCGTTAAACACCAGAATGGATACCATTCTGGGCGTTTAACGCCAGAAAGGCAGGGGGAGGAGATTTTGTTCCCACTTCAAATTTTTTTCAAATTTTCTTGTTTTAATCCATATCTTTTTACATAAACACATTACGAACTTTCATCATTCACCTTCCAATTTCAAAAATTAGAATCTTCTTCAAATCTATTTCAAATCCTTTCCTAGACTCTTTCAAAAACTCAATTATCTCCTCAAATTTTTCCATATCTTCTCAAATCTCCCTCAAATTTTCGAAAATCTCTCCTCCTCTCCTATTTATACACGTTCGGCCACCCTCTTTCCCCACACCATTCGAATTTGCTCTCCTTCTCTCTCCCTTCTTTGCCTTCTTTTGCTTGAGGACAAGCAAACCTCTAAGTTTGGTGTGCTTTCCGTGATCACTAGGCCAAGATTTATCAAGATCATGGCTCCTAGAGGAAAACAAACCAATTCAAGAGGCAAGAAAGAGAATAATCCAAAGGATGTTTGGAGTCAAGAGAAGTTCTTAACCAAAGAACATGCAGACCATTACCACAAAATAATGGGTCTGAGGTCAGTGATCCCGGAAGTCAAATTCAATCTGAAAGAAGATGAATATCCAGAGATCCAAGAGCAAATTCGAAACAGAGGATGGGAAGTTCTAACCAACCCTGAGACAAAGGTTGGAAGGAACATGGTTCAGAAATTCTACTCAAATCTGTGGCTGACAGATAAGCAGAGAATGACTGGAACTGCTTTCCATACTTACAGAACCATGGTCAGAGGGAGAATTATTTACTTCCATCTGGACAAAATAAGAGAGGTCTTCAAATTGCCTCAACTGCAAGATTATCCTGAATCCCTTAATAGGAGGATGGTGAGAGCAGATAAGGGGTTGGATCAAGTTCTAGAGGACATATGCCTCCCTGGAACTAAATGGATAACCAATTCAAAAGGTGTCCCAAACCAACTCAAGAGGGGAGACCTCAAACCAATTGCAAGAGGTTGGCTAGACTTTATTGGGCGTTCCATATTGCCCACTAGCAACCGTTCTGAGGTTACTATCAAGAGAGCAGTGATGATTCATTGCATTATGCTTGGAAAAGAAGTGGAGGTTCATCATCTGATTGCTTGTGAGATCTACACAATTGCAAATAAGAATTCCACTGAAGCCAAACTGGCTTACCCAAGCTTGATCTCCTTGCTCTGTAAAGAGGCTGGGGTAAAAATGGGAGTAGATGAATTCATACCCATTGAACATCCAATCACCAAGAAGTCAATGGAAGGACAAATGCAAGACAACTCTATCAAAAAGAGGGCGCAGGAGTTCCTCCCTGAATTTCCTGAAATTGACTACTGGGCTAGCCTAGAAGCATCTATCACCAAGTTGCAAGAAACTATGGAGCAACTTAAGGAAGAACAGCAAAATCAGAACTGCATGCTCTACAAATTGCTGAAGGAACAAGAGAAGCAGGGGCGTGAACTTCAAGAGATGAAACGCCAAAAGCTCTCCCCTCAAGTGGAGGGAGCATCCACTTCTCAAAATCAAGGTTGTTGAGTCCTAACTCTGTGATAACCTCTATCATTAGGAGCCTATTTAAATTTTTTTGTTTTCTATTACTATTAGTCTTATCTTATATCTATTTTTGAGTCTTGTTATTAATTCATGATTAATAAAATTTAAAGTTCATGTCTTAAAGCTATGAATGTCCTATGAATCCATCACCTCTCTTAAATGAAAAATGCTCTAATCACAAAAGAATAAGAAGTACAGGATTTCGAATTTATCTCTAAAATTAGTTGAATTAGTTTGATGTGGTGACAATACTTTTTGTTTTCTAAATGAATGCTTGAACAGTGCATATGTCTTTTGAATTTGTTGTTTTAAGAATGTTAAAATTATTGGCTCTTGAAAGAATGATGGAAAGGGAGAACTGTTATTGAGGATCTGAAAAATCATCAAATTGATTCTTGAAGCAAGAAAAAGCAGTGAATACAAAAAAGCAAAAAAAAACGAAAAAAAAGAAGAGAAAATGAAAAAGAAAGAAATAAAGTTGTGATCCAAGGCAAAAAGAGTGTGCTTAAGAACCCTGGGCACCTCTAATTGGGGACTCTAGCAAAGCTGAGTCACAATCTGAAAAGGTTCACCCAATTATGTGTCTGTGGCATGTATATATCCGGTGGTAATACTGGAAGACAGAGTGCTTTGGGCCACAGCCAAGACTCATAAAGTAGCTATGTTCAAGAATCATCATACTTAACTAGGAGAATCAATAACACTATCTGAGTTCTGAGTTCTTATAGATGCCAATCATTCTAAACTTCAAAGGATAAAGCGAGATGCCAAAACTGTTCGGAAGCAAAAAGCTACTAGTCCCGCTCATCTAATTGGAGCTAAGTTTCTTTGATATTTTGGAGTCTATAGTATATTCTCTTCTTTTTATTCTATTTTAATTTTCAGTTGCTTGGGGACAAGCAACAATTTAAGTTTGGTGTTGTGATGAGCGGATAATTTATACGCTTTTTGGCATTGTTTTGAGTATGTTTTTAGTATATTTTAGTTAGTTTTTATTATATTTTTATTAGTTTTTAGTTAAAATTCACTTTTCTGGACTTTACTATGAGTTTGTGTGTTTTTCTGTGATTTCAGGTATTTTCTGGCTGAAATTGAGGATCCTGAGCAAAAATCTGATTTAGAGGCTGAAAAGAACTGCAGATGCTGTTGGATTCTGACCTCCCTGCACTCGAAGTGGATTTTCTGGAGCTACAGAAGCCTAATTGGCGCGCTCGCAACGGCGTTGGAAAGTAGACATCCTGGGCTTTTCAGCAATGTATAATAGTCCATACTTTGCCCGAGATTTGATGGCCCAAACCAGCGTTGCAAATCAGCTTCAGAATTCCCAGCGTTTAACGCTGGAACTGGCATAAAAATTGGAGTTAAACGCCCAAACTGGCATAAAAGCTGGCGTTTAACTCCAGAAAGAGTTTCTACACGAAAATGCTTCAATGCTCAGCCCAAGCACACACCAAGTGGGCCCGGAAGTGGATTTTTCTGTCATTTGCTCAATTCTGTAAACCCTAGGTTACTAGTTCACTATTAATAGGATCTTTTGACATTGTATCTATACCTCATGACACTTTACATGTTTCTCATTGTATCTTCTACGGCATGAGTCTCTAAACCCCATGGTTGGTGGTGAGCTCTGCTGTGTCTTGATGGATTAATGCAATTACTACTGTTTTTCATTCAATCATGCTTGCTTCCATTCTAAGATATCACTTGTTCCTAAACCTGATGAATGTGATGATCTGTGACACTCATCATCATTCTCAACTATGAACGTGTGCCTGACAACCACCTCCGTTCTACCTTAGATTGAGTAGATATCTCTTGGATTCCTTAATCAGAATCTTCGTGGTATAAGCTAGAATTGATGGCGGCATTCAAGAGAATCCGGAAGGTCTAAACCTTGTCTGTGGTATTCTGAGTAGGATTCAAGGATTGAATGACTGTGACGAGCTTCAAACTCCTGAGGGCTGGGCGTTAGTGACAGACGCAAAAGAATCACTGGATTCTATTCCAACCCAATTGAGAACCGACAGATGATTAGCCGTGCTGTGACAGAGCGCGTTGAACATTTTCACTGAGAGGATGGGAGGTAGCCATTGACAACGGTGAAAGCCTACATACAGCTTGCCATGGAAGGAGCCTTGCGTGTTTGAAGAAGAAGACAGTAGGAAAGCAGAGGTTCAGAAGACAGAGCATCTCCAAAACCTCAACCTGTTCCCCATTACTGCAAAACAAGTACTTATTTCATGATCTTTTGCTTTTCACAATCAATCCTGATAATTTTTGATATCCTGACTAAGAGTTACAAGATAACCATAGCTTGCTTCAAGCCGACAATCTCCGTGGGATCGACCCTTACTCACGTAAGGTATTACTTGGACGACCCAGTGCACTTGCTGGTTAGTTGTGCGGGATTGCAAAAGTGTGATTGCAATTTCGTGCACCAGTAGCGATACAAATTTTCGTGCATGAAGTTTATGGCGCCATTGCTGGGGATTGATTTTGCATTGACAATGATGAAATTGGAGGATAACTAGATTGGACACTTTTCTTTTCTTTTGTTAATTAGTTTCTGTTTTAGTTTGTTTACTGCTATTCTCTGCAATTTAAGTTATTTTTCTTTGATTATCTACTTTCTAGCACATTAATCCACTAACTGTTTGATCAATTGCATTAACCACTCTAACTATAACTCTCAATAAGAGTAACTTCTCCACTTGCTGTTTGCTAGTAGTTTGCTGAGTGTATGATAGGCAGAAGAGGAGGAGCCTCAATTTTTTTTGATAGTGAACCTGAGAGGACCTTTCTTAGACCAAGGAGGGAAGCAAGAGGTAAAGGCATAGTTGGTAAAGAAGAGTTGGAAGAAGATCTAGACATTACTATAGAGGAAGAAGTTCACAACCACGTTGGAGAAGGTGCTGGCAATCATGCTGGACAGGAGAGAAGAGTATTAGGCTCTTAAATCAACCTCTAATTTTCAACCTACCACCACCATTTGAGGATAGATTATCCCGGATTGAGGCCTTGCTTGGAGAACTTTGCAAGGAGTTTCAAGACAACAGAGCATTTAAGGATGAAGTAAGGTCTAATATGAAGAACCAAGGAGATGCCATCAAGAAGCTTGAATCCCAAGTAGGATTCCTTTCTCAACAAATCCTTAAATCCACTGACAGTTTTTCAAGTGACACTGAGAAGAATCCAAGAGGAGAGACAAAGAATGTGAGATGGGAAGAATGTAGTCTATCACTCTAAGAAGTAAGGAAACCTTGAAGGAAGAAATCAGCAAGCCAACAAAGCACAATCAAGGGGTTTCAAAGGAGAAGTTGGAAGGGATAAAGCAAGACATTGACCCTGCACAAGGGAAGGAGCCGATGGAGAAGGAAATCGTGAACCCTTATGTGCCAAAAGCACCATTCATTCAGAGGCTCAGGGGTGGTGAAAAAGAGAAGACGTATTCTAGGTTCCTAGGTATATTTACATCTCTTTATATCAACATTCCCTTTAGTGAAGCCCTCCAACAGATGCCCTCATATATTAAGTGCATGAAGGAGTTGCTAACCAAGAAAAGTACCTTAAAAGGTGGGCAAACAGTAGTGATGACTAAGGAGAGCAATTCCCTCATCCATAAGGATTTGCCCACAAAGAAGAATGATCCAGGGAGTTTTCACATCCCTTGTGCTATAGGGGATACAATAATTGATAGAGGGTTTTGTGATCTGGGAGCAAGCATAAACCTAATGCCTCTGTCCTTCATGAGAAAGCTGCAAATCAATGAGTTAAAACCCACAGATGTAACCCTCTAATTGACTGACAAGACCCAGAAACAAGCACTAGGAGTGGTTGAAAATGTACTGGTAAAGGTAGGGAGGTACTTCCTCCCTGTAAATTTTGTTATTCCAGAGATAGAAAAAAGCTATATTCATCCAATCATTCTGGGGAGACCATTCTTTGCCTCAGCCAGAGCACTCATAGATGTTGAGCAAGGGGAGTTGATATTGAGAATACATGATGAACAACTCACCTTTCATGTCTTTAAATCCTCATATGAGTCTAAACAAGAGAACAAAGACCTGAAGGATGGCCACAAGAAATGCATGAATGTTGATTCTGGAGGTACAAACCTGATAGAAGCACCCAATTAATCACCCCCAGAGTATCCAAGGTCATGCCTGAAAGAGAAGAAAGAAGTAAAAGTGGTGTGATGAGCGGATAATTTGTACGCTTTTTGGCATTGTTTTTAGTATGTTTTTAGTAGATTTAGTTAGTTTTTAGTATACTTTTTATTAGTTTTTAGTTAAAATTCACTTTTCTGGACTTTACTATGAGTTTGTGTGTTTTTCTGTGATTTCAGGTATTTTCTGGCTGAAATTGAGGGACCTGAGCAAAAATCTGATTCAGAGACTGAAAAGGACTGCAGATGCTGTTGGATTCTGACCTCCCTGCACTCAAAGTGGATTTTCTGGAGCTACAGAAGCCTAATTGACGCGCTCTTAACGGCGTTGGAAAGTAGACATTCTAGGCTTTCCAGAAATATATGATAGTCCATACTTTGCTCAAGATTTGATGGCCCAAACCGGCGTTCAAAGTCACCTTCAGAATTCCCAGCGTTAAACGCCGGAACTGGCACCAAAGTGGGAGTTAAACGCCCAAACTGGCACAAAAGCTGGCATTTAACTCCAAGAAGAGTCTCTACACGAAAATGCTTCAATGCTCAGCCCAAGCACACACCAAGTGGGCCCGGAAGTGGATTTTTATGTCATTTACTCACCTTTGTAATTCTTAAGCTACTAGTTCCCTATAAATAGGACCCTTTACTATTGTATTTGACATCTTGGTAGCTATCTTCGAGTTTTATGCTATCTTAGATCACTGGGGGCTGGCCTCACGGCCATGCCTAGACCTTGTTCTTATGTACTTTCAACAGTGGAGTTTCTACACACCATAGATTAAGGTGTGGAGCTCTGCTGTACCTCGAGTATTAATGCAATTACTATTATTCTTCTATTCAATTCAGCTTGTTCTTATTCCAAGATATTCATTCGCACTCAAGAACTTGATGAATGTGATGATTATGTGACGCTCATAATCATTCTCACTTATGAACAAGTGACTGACAACCACTTCTGTCTACAAGAAAACAAGGCTCTAATGTTTATCTCTTGGGTTCTTTAACCGGAATCTTCGTGGTATAAGCTAGAATTGATGGCGGCATTCAAGAGAATCCGGAAGGTCTAAACCTTGTCTGTGGTATTCTGAGTAGGATTCAATGATTGAATGACTGTGACGAGCTTCAAACTCACGATTGTGGGGCATTAGTGACAGACGCAAAAGAATCACTGGATTCTATTCCGACATGATCGAGAACCGACAGCTGGATAGCCGTGCCATGACAGGGTGCGTTGAACATTTCCACTGAGAGGACGGGACTGTAGCCATTGACAACGGTGATGCCCGAACATACAACTTGCCATGGAAAGGAGTAAGAAGGATTGGATGAAGACAGTAGGAAAGCAGAGAGACGGAAGGGACAAAGCATCTTCATACGCTTATCTGAAGTTCTCACCAATGAATTGCATAAGTATCTCTATCTTTATCTTTATGTTTTATTCATATATCACCCATACCCATTTGAGTCTGCCTGACTAAGATTTACAAGGTGACCATAGCTTGCTTCATACCAACAATCTCCGTGGGATCGACCCTTACTCGCGTAAGGTTTATTACTTGGACGACCCAGTGCACTTGCTGGTTAGTTGTGCGAAGTTGTGTTTATGCCATGGTATTGAGCACCAAGTCTTTGGGGCCATTACTAGGGATTATTTGAGTTGTGAAAAGTAGTGATCACAATTTCGTGCACCAAGTTTTTGGCGCCGTTGCCGGGGATTGTTTCGAGTATGGACAACTGACGGTTCATCTTGTTGCTTAGATTAGGTATTTTTTTCAGAGTTCTTAAGAATGAATTCTAGAGTTTCATGATGATCTGTTGAAATCTGGCTGGCTGTGAAGCCATGTCTAATCTTATTGGACCGAGGTTTCGACTTATCATCACAAGAGCTTGTTGATTTCTATCAATCTTGCTATTGGAGCAATGATCTGCTAAGGCTTGGCTGGCCATTGGCCATGTCTAGTGTTTTGGACCGAAGCTTTCTTTGAAAGCTTGGCTGGCTGTGAAGCCATGTCTAATTCCTGGACCGGAGTCTTAGACTAACATTGCATGATTCCTGGAATTCTCATTAAGAATTTTGATACCTTTATTTTCTTTTCCACTTAATTTTCGAAAAAACAAAAAAAATACAAAATCATAAAAAAAAAACCAAAAATATTTTATGTTTCTTGTTGAGTCAAATGTCTCATTTTAAGTTTGGTGTCTTGCATGCATTGTTTATTTGATCTTGGTTCTGTTTTCAAGTCAATAATACAGGGAACTGAAGATTCAGTACATGCAGCAGAGGAATTATACAGAAAAAGCTGGGCGTTCAAAACGCCCAGTAAAGAAGGACAGACTGGCGTTTAAACGCCAGCCAGGGTGCCTGGTTGGGCGTTTAACGCCCAAAAGGGTAGCATTTTGGGCGTTAAACGCCAGAATGGATACCATTCTGGGCGTTTAACACCAGGATGGCACAAGAGGGAAGATTCTGTTTTTAATTCAATTTTTTTTCAAGTTTTCAAAGTTTTTCAAAATCAAATCTTTTTCAAATCATATCTTTTCAATCAAATCTTTTTCAAAATCAATTTCTTTCCTTTTTCAAAAATACTTGCTATCAATTAATGATTTGATTCAACATTTCAAGTATGTTGCCTTTTCTGTTGAGAATGGTTTAATGTTTGAATCATATCTTTTCTTATTAGGCAAGTCAGTAATTTTTAAAATCAAATCTTTTTAAATTGTTTTTCAAATCATATCTTCTCAATCACATCTTTTTCAAAAAAGTTTTCAATCATATCTTCTTCAAAATCTTTTACATAATTTTCGAAAATTTCTTCCCCTCTTCTCACATCCTTCTATTTATGGAGTACCACTCCTCTTCAATGCACAATTCGAACTCTATCTCACTAAGTTCGAATTCTTCTACCTCTTCCTTCTATTTTTCTTTTCCTCTGACACCTCAAGGAATCTCTATATTGTGACATAGAGGATTCCACATTTTCTTGTTCTCTTCTCTTTCATATGAGTAGGAGCAAAGACAAAAGCACTCTTGTTGAGGCTGACCCTGAACCTGAAAGGACCTTGAAGCGAAAGCTAAGAGAAGCTAAGGCACAACTCTCTGTAGAGGACCTAACAGAAATCTTCAAAGAAGAACAATCCATGGCACCCGAAAACAACAACAATGCCAACAATGCAAGGAAGGTGCTGGGTGACTTTACTGCACCTACTCCCGACTTCTATGGGAGAAGCATTTCTATCTCTGCCATTGGAGCAAACAACTTTGAGCTTAAGCCTCAATTAGTTTCTCTAATGCAACAGAATTGCAAGTTCCATGGACTTCCATTGGAAGATCCTCATCAGTTTTTAGCTGAGTTCTTGCAAATCTGTGACACTGTCAAGACTAATGGGGTTGACCCTGAAGTCTACAGACTTATGCTATTCCCTTTTGTTGTAAGAGACAGAGCTAGAATATGGTTGGACTTACAACCTAAAGACAGCCTGAACTCTTGGGAAAAGCTAGTCAATGCCTTCTTGGCAAAGTTTTTTCCACCTCAAAAATTGAGTAAGCTTAGAGTGGAAGTCCAAACCTTCAGACAGAAGGAAGGAGAATCCCTCTATGAAGCTTGGGAAAGATACAAACAATTGATCAGAAAATGTCCCTCTGACATGCTTTCTGAATGGAGCATCATAGGTATTTTCTATGATGGACTCTCTGAACTATCCAAGATGTCTTTGGATAGCTCTGCTGGAGGATCTCTTCATCTGAAGAAGACGCCTACAGAAGCTCAAGAACTAATTGAAATGGTTGCAAATAACCAATTCATGTACACTTCTGAAAGGAATCCTGTGAACAATGGGACAAATCAGAAGAACGGAGTTCTTGAGATTGATACTCTGAATGCCATATTGGCTCAGAACAAGATATTGACTCAGCAAGTCAATTTGATTTCTCAAAGTCTGTCTGGAATGCAAGTTGCACCAGGCAGTACTAAGGATGCTTCATCTGAAGAAGAAGCTTATGATCCTGAGAACCCTTTAATGGAAGAGGTGAATTACATGGGAGAACCCTATGGAAACACCTATAATTCTTCATGGAGAAATCATCCAAATCTCTCTTGGAAGGATCAACAGAGACCTCAACAAGGTTTCAACAACAATAATGGTGGAAGAAACAGGTTTAGCAATGGCAAGCCTTTTCCATCATCTTCTCAGCAACAGACAGAGAATTCTAAGCAGAACCACTCTGACTTAGCAACCATGGTCTCTGATCTAATCAAAACCACTTAAAGTTTCATGACTAAAACAAGGTCCTCTATTAGAAATTTGGAGGCACAAGTGGGACAGCTGAGCAAGAAGATTACTGAACCCCCTCCTAGTACTCTTCCAAGCAATACAAAAGAGAATCCAAAAGGAGAGTGCAAGGCCATCAACATGGCCGAATTTGGAGAGGAGGAAGAGGCAGTGAACGCCACTGAGGAAGACCTCAATGGACGTCCACTGGCCTCCAATGAGTTCCCCAATGAGGAACCATGGGAATCTGAGGATCACACTGAGACCATAGAGATTCCATTGGACTTACGTCTGCCATTCATGAGCTCTGATGAGTATTCTTCCTCTGAAGAGGATGAATATGTCACTGAAGAGCAAGTTGCTAAATACCTTGGAGCAATCATGAAGCTAAATGACATGTTATTTGGTAATGAGACTTGGGAGAACAAACCTCCTTTGCTCACCAAAGAACTGGATGACTTGTCTAGGCAGAAATTACCTCAAAAGAGACAAGATCCTGGGAAGTTTTCAATACCTTGTACCATAGGCACCATGACCTTTAAGAAGGCTCTGTGTGACCTAGGGTCAAGTGTAAACCTCATGCCTTTCTCTGTAATGGAGAAGCTAGGGATCTTTGAGGTACAAGCTGCAAGAATCTCACTAGAGATGGCTGACAATTCAAGAAAACAAGCTTATGGACTTGTAGAGGATGTTTTGGTGAAGATTGAAGACCATTACATCCCTGCTGATTTCATAGTCCTAGAGACTGGGAAGTGCATGGATGAATCCATCATCCTTGGCAGACCCTTCCTAGCCATAGCAAAGGCTGTGATTGATGTTGACAGAGGTGAACTGATCATTCAAGTGAATGAAGAATCCTTTGTGTTTAAGGCTCAAGGATATCCCTCTGTCACCATGGAGAGAAAGCATGAAGAGCTTCTCTCAAAACAGAGTCAAACAGAGCCCCCACAGTCAAACTCTAGGTATGGTGTTGGGAGGCCACAACCAAACTCTAAGTTTGGTGTTGAACCCCCACATTCAAACTCTAAGTTTGGTGTTGGGAGGTTCCAACATTGCTCTGAATATCTGTGAGGCTCCATGAGAGCCCTCTGTCAAGCTACTGACATTAAAGAAGCGCTTGTTGGGAGGCAACCTAATGTTATATTTAATCTATTTTCCTTTGTTATTTTATGTTTTCTGTAGGTTGATGATCATGAGAAGTCACAAAATCAATTGAAAAAGCAAAAACAGAATGAAAAACAGGAAGAAAAATAGCACACCCTGGAGGAAGATCCTGCTGGCGTTCAAACGCCAGTAAGGGTAGCAGTTGGGCGTTTAACGCCCAGTCTGGCGCCATTTTGGGCGTTTAACGCCAGAAAGGGGCACCAGACTGGCGTTAAACGCCAGAAAAGGGCAAGAACTTGGCGTTAAACGCCAGAAATGGGCACCAGCCCGGCGTTTAACGCCAGAATTGGCATGAAGTGCATTTTTGCACGCCACTTGGTGAAGGGATGACTTTTTCTTGACACCTCAGGATCTGTGGACCCCACAGGATCCCCGCCTACCCCACCACCCTCTCTCTTCTTCTTCACCCATTCACCAATCACCTCAACACCTCTTCCCCAAAAACCCCTCACCTATCAAATCCCACTATTCTCTTCACCACTCACATCCATCCTTCATAAAACCCCACCTACCTCACCATTCAAATTCAAACCACTTTCCCTCCCAAACCCACCCATAATGGCCGAACCCTACACCTCTCTCCACCCCTATATAAACCCATCTTCACTCCTTCATTTTCACACACACTAAACACTACTTCTCCCCCCTTTGGCCGAACCACAAAGCCATCTCCCTCTCCTCCATTTCTTCTTCTTCTACTCTCTTCTTTCTTCTTTTGCTCGAGGACGAGCAAGCCTTTTAAGTTTGGTGTGGTAAAAGCATTGCTTTTTATTTTTCCATAACCATTTATGGCATCCAAGGCCGGAGAAACCTCTAGAAAGAGGAAAGGGAAGGCAAAAGCTTTCACCTCCGAGTCATGGGAGATGGAGAGATTCATCTCAAAGGTGCCTCAAGACCACTTCTATGAAGTTGTGGCCTTGAAGAAGGTGATCCCCGAGGTCCCTTTCAAACTCAAAAAGAGTGAATATCCGGAGATCCGACATGAGATTAGAAGAAGAGGTTGGAAAGTTCTTACCAACCCCATTCAACAAGTCAGAATCTTAATGGTTCAAGAGTTCTATGCCAATGCATGGATCACCAAGAACCATGATCAAAGTGTGAACCCGGACCCAAATGTAAATCATGTTGCTTGTATGCGAAGTTTGTATTCGTAGGTTTTGATGAATGACAAACCAACAAACAACATGAAAGACAAACCAACAAACAACTTGAATGAACAAGCATGTTGAAAGATCAACCAACATTCAACGTTGAGGAATGAAGAGTTGAAAGCAACACAACAACAACAAGAAACTTAAGTCCACAACATTTGAAGACAAGTATAGTGTCTTAGGACTTAGGTAACTTCTTGTTAAGAACCAATTGCTAAATCTCTCAACACACACTCACAAAATGTTTTGATGCACATCTTGCAATTCGATGCTAGCCAAATGGTTTAAAACTTGTTTTCAAAGGTACAAAAGCATAGGAATTGACTCCAACAAGTTTGAGATCAATCCTAAGCATTTTGAAGTGATTTTAAGCCATTCTTTAAGGTTTGCATCGATGCACACTCATCTTGCATCGATGCAAAGCATACAACGACTTGTTGCATCGATGCAAAGATGTTTGCATCGATGCAACCTAGCTGAAAATTCAAATTTCAGCTTCAAAGACACATTTGCATCGATGCAAAGTGTTATGCATCGATGCAAATGATTCAAAAACATAAAAAACGGCTAGTTTTGACAAAAAGGCTCCATCCCATTAACTCCCCAACGTTTCTAAGGTTTGGGGAGTCTATAAATAGATGGATTGAAGCCTTATTTCATATACTTGAGTATTTGCAAACTATCTTGTTCATATTCTTTCATTCTACACATTTTTTAAGGTGTTATAATACACAATTTGAGAGAGCAATATCAATTGGTTCAATAGTGCTAAACTTGTAATCATACACTCTTCTAGAGAGTACTCATTTCATCTCAACAATTCTTTGAGAATTGTTTTCTTGAACACTTTGTAAATTGGAGTGTGATCTCCAAGGTTGAGTCAAGAGTTATAAACACTATAGTCGGTGAGGATACCAAAGAGGTATACTAAGTACTCAAGGCAAATCTTAGAGAAGGTATCTCTAAGTGGAGTGGGTTAGTATACGAGTGGTGATCATATACCGTGAGGTGTTAGAAACTAAGGACTCGGATTGTAAAAGGTTTTGCGCGAGCACCTTGAAGCTCGGCAATAGTGGAACTTCTCAATAGCGATTGAGAAAGAAAGTGGACGTAGGACAAGGATTGTGCCGAACCACTCTAAATAGCGTTTGCATCTCTCCAAACTCATCTCTTCAATATTATTGTCTTTTACCTTTGAGCAAATAAATTGTGATCGAAAAGTAGCTTCGTAAGTACTTAAGGAATAGCTTAAGTCTGATTGGTGAAAAGCTTGATCAATTTATTTAAATTGGTGTCTATTGGAAAGTAAAAGCTCCTTATAAATGCTTAGTAATTGAGTTAAGCTCTTGGAAAAATACTAGTACAATAACACTTTTGTATATTGTCTTTAACTTTCGCAAAAAGATTCATTGTTGTTGCAATACTCAATTCACCCCCCCCCCCTCTTGAGTAATTGTGCATAGGTTCTACAAGTGGTATCAGAGCTTAACCCTTTGAAAGACTTAACCGTTTAAGGGAAAAGATCATGGCAAGCATAAGCTTTAACAACAACAACACTAGTGAAGGTAACTCAACCGCTAGACCTCCTCTTTTTAGCGGAACAAATTACTCTTATTGGAAAAATAAGATGAGAATTTGGATCCGTTCTCAAGATGTGAGAATTTGGAAAGTGATTGAGAATGGAAATCACATTCCAACAAAGACAACAAGCGCTAAAGAAGGAGAAGTCTCCGTCTCAAAGCAAGTACCGAAAGGAGAAGATGAATATAGTGACGATGATTGGAAGAAAGTGGCAATGAATGATAAAGCCATCAACTTCATACATTTTGCACTTAACGAGCATGATTATATGAAGATCTCTACATGTGAAACCGCTAAAGAGATTTGGGATAAACTCCAAATCACTTACGAAGGAACCGACCACGTTAAAGAATCAAAGGTATTTATGTTGGTTCATGAATGGGAAAATTTTAAAATGAAAGATGAAGAGAGCATTGAAGAAGCTCTTGAAAGACTCTCCAAGATCTTCAACAATCTAAGCATGCTTGGCACAAAATACAATGATAAACAAATTGTGACCAAGGTGCTTACAAGCCTTACACCAAAATGGAACTCCAAAGTGAACGCCATTGTGGAAGGAAGGCTCTATGATCAACTTACATTTGATCAACTACGAGGTAATCTTCTCACCTATGAAATGACTATGCTAAATAGACAAAAAGGTGAAGAAAGCAAGAAGAAAAGTCTCGCTCTTAAAACAACATCACTGCAAGAAGAGAGTGATGATAATGAAGAAGAAGGAGATGAAGAATTTGCACTCTTATTAAAAAGATTCAATAAGTTTGCAATGAAGAAAAACTTCAAGAGCAAAACAAAGGTACCAAAATGCTATGAGTGTGGAGAAGTTGGACACATCAAACCCAATTGTCCAAAACTTCAAAAGGAGGACAAAAACAAGAAATTTAAGAAGAAGGAGAAAGCATACATATCATGGGAGAACGAGGATGAATCCGACTCCGATGACGACGAGGTTGCAAATCTTTGCTTAATGGCAAGCGAAGAAAAGGTTAGTGATGACAACTCCACTTCTTTTAATTTACAAGATGAATATGATGCCTTACTTGAGGTGTACACAAAACTTACCCAAGATTATTCTCTCCTAAAGAAAAAGAATATGGATCTTTAAAACAAAATGAGATGTTGAAAAACGAGAATATCAATCTTGGAAAAGATAAGTGTAGCACAAGTAGTGATCCATACAAATCTTGTAAAATGCATGAAAATGAAATTACAAATCTTAAGAACACTTTAGCTAAGTTCAATGAATCTTCAAAGAACTTAGATAAAATGTTGAAAAACCAAAAGCATGTTCATAATAAGGAAGGTTTAGGTTTTGAAAAAGGAAAATTTAAAAATGCTAAAACTCCTATTAGGCAACCGCAAGCCCAAAAGGCAAGCATGCCTAAAAGGAATGAAGCCTTTAAACATCCTCCTCAACATGCTTCATTTAGAAATTATAATCACAATGCATATAGATCAAAAGATGTTGCATTTAGGAAACAACCTAGGCAACCATTTAGAAACATGCATAGAATGCATAATCCAAATGTCATATGTCATTATTGTAATAAAGTAGGTCATATAGCACCCGTATGCTTTACTAGAATTAAACATATAAACTTTCGTAGTCAAGATACGAGATGGGCACCTTATGGGCATTATGCTCATACTAACCATCAAGGACCCAAATTCACTTGGGTACCTAAATCCCAATTTTAATTGTTCTGTAGGTACGTGTTGGAGCTAAGGATACAAATTGGTATGTTGATAGTGGATGCTCCAAACACATGACCGGCGATGAATCAAAGTTCACCGCAATAGAGCCTACAAACGGAGGAAACGTGATCTATGGAGACAACAACACCGGCAAAGTAATCGGCGTTGGAAAAGTTGGTAAAAATTCTTCTACCTCCATAGATAATGTTATACTTGTCAAAGGTCTCAAACATAATCTCATTAGTGTTAGCCAACTTTGTGACAAAGGAAACTTAGTCACCTTTGATTCAAAATGTTGTTTGATAAAAAGGCAAGATACTAATGAAATTGTGCTAATTGGGCACCGCGTTGACAATGTATACATGATTAATCTAAATGAAGTTTCCTCAAATGATGTGAAATGCCTTGTTAGTAAAAATGATGAAACTTGGTTATGGCACCGTAGAGTAGCTCATGCTAACATGGACCATCTTAACAAGTTGGTCTCTAAAGAGTTAGTAATTGGCTTACCAAAGCTACGTTTTGAAAAAGACGTCCTTTGCGACGCATGTCAAAAGGGAAAACAAGTAAAGGCCTCTTTTAAATCCAAAAACATTGTTTCAACAACAAGGCCATTACAACTTTTGCACATGGATTTATTTGGTCCTTCTAGGACTATGAGCTTTGGTGGCAATTACTATGCTTTAGTTATTGTTGATGATTACTCTCGATTTACATGGACCTTGTTCTTAGCAAACAAGAGTGATGCATTTCGAGCATTCAAAAGATTAGCCAAAGTTATTCAAAAGGAAAAGAATTTGCATATATCATCTATTAGAAGTGATCATGGTGGAGAATTTGAAAACAATCCTTTTGAAACTTTTTGTGAAGAAAATGGCATTGAGCATAATTTTTCCTCTCCTAGAACACCACAACAAAATGGTGTGGTTGAAAGGAAAAATCGTCATTTAGAAGAAATGGCGAGAACTATGCTCAATGAGGCTAATATTCCTAAGTACTTTTGGGCGGATGCGGTTAGTACCGCGTGTTATGTTATGAATAGGATTATCATTCGACCTATTCTTAAGAAAACACCGTACGAATTGTACAAAGGAAGAAAGCCAAATATTTCCCACCTTCACGTCTTTGGTTGTAAATGCTTTATTCTAAATAATGGAAAAGATAACTTAGGCAAATTTGATGCTAAGGCTGATGAAGGAATCTTCTTAGGCTACTCTTTAACTAGCAAAGCTTTTAGAGTATATAATAAACACATCAAGACTATGGAAGAAAGTATTCATGTCGCTTTTGATGAAACTAACCGTTGTTGTGCTAGAAAAGATTTTGATGAAAATGTAGAAAACTTCAATTCACTAAATTTGAATGGTGAAGACAAAGAAAAAGATTTAAATGAAGCCTCTACAAGCTCAACAAAGGATAGTGTTCAAGTTGAAGAAATTGAACCATCACAAACACAAATAAATGCACTTCCAAAGGATTGGCGTACTTCAAAGGATCATCCTCTAGACAACGTCATTGGTGATGTTTCGAAAGGGGTAACAACTCAATCCACTTTTAGAAATTTATTTGCATATAGTGCTTTTGTTTCTCAAATTGAACCATCTACCATTGAGTCCGCAATTGATGATGAACATTGGGCTATGGCAATGCAAGAGGAGCTTAACCAATTCAAACGAAATGACGTTTGGGAATTGGTGCCTAAACCAAGTAATCAAACAATTGTAGGAACAAAATGGGTTTTTAGAAATAAACTCGATGAAAATGGTACAATTGTTAGAAACAAAGCTAGATTAGTAGCTAAAGGTTATAATCAAGAGGAAGGCATTGATTATGACGAAACTTATGCTCCCGTAGCTAGATTAGAAGCAATTAGGATGTTACTTGCTTTTGCATCCTCTTATAACTTCAAACTTTATCAAATGGATGTTAAGAGTGCCTTTCTTAATGGTTTCATTAAAGAAGAAGTATATGTTGAACAACCTCCCGGTTTTGAGGATTATGAAAATCCTAATCATGTTTTTAAACTCAAGAAAGCTCTTTATGGTCTTAAACAAGCTCCAAGAGCTTGGTATGAACGTTTGAGCAAGTTTTTAATAGAAAAGGGTTTTAGAAGAGGGAAGGTTGATACAACTTTATTTATCTTGATTGAAAACAAAAATATCCTTTTGGTACAAGTTTATGTCGATGACATAATATTTGGTTCAACTAACGAATCACTTTGCAAGTTTTTCTCAAACCTCATGCAAAGTGAATTTGAAATGTCCATGATGGGCGAACTCAACTTCTTCCTTGGTCTGCAAATCAAACAAGGAAAAGAAGGAACTTTCGTTAGCCAAACCAAATATTGCAAGGAACTGCTCAAAAGATTTGGAATGGACAATGCTAAGGCAATGGACACACCAATGATCACTACTTGCTACCTTGACAAAGATGAACAAGGTAAAAGCATAGATGTAAAGAAGTATAGAGGCATGATAGGATCATTACTTTATCTAACGGCAAGTAGGTCAGATATCATGTTTAGTGTATGCATGTGTGCAAGATACCAAGCTAATCCTAAGGAATCTCACTTAAGTGCGGTAAAAAGGATTATGAAGTATCTCATAGGAACATTAAATGTTGGATTGTGGTATCCGAAAGGATCCACTTGTGATTTGATTGGTTATTCCGATTCCGATTTTGCCGGTTGCAAATTGGATAGGAAAAGCACTAGCGGCACTTGTCACTTGCTAGGAAACTCTCTTGTTTCATGGCATAGTAAGAAACAAGTAAGTGTAGCCTTGTCTACCGCCGAAGCCGAGTATGTAGCCGCCGGTAGTTGTTGCGCCCAAATTTTATGGATGAAACAACAACTTGTGGACTATAGACTCATGCTTGATCACATTCCTATCAAATGTGATAATACTAGTGCAATAAATTTAACCAAGAATCCGGTTCAACATTCAAGAACCAAGCATATTGAGATTAGACATCACTTCATAAGAGACCATGTTGAAAAGGGTGATGTGGTTATTGAATTTGTCGAAACTAGTAAACAACTAGCGGACATCTTCACTAAACCTTTATGTAAAGAAAATTTTTTTAACATCCGAAATGAACTTGGTATCTTGGATTCTAATCTAATATGATTTGTTTGAATTCATTGTATTTATATTGCTATTTTTGTATCTCTTACTAACTTAAGCATTGGAGATATCCAATTAGCCATTGTTTTGTAGGTTTATGAGTTGATGAATGAGTGATTAATCTTGAGGTAGATTGAAGAATTTGAAGATTATAAACAATGGAGGATCAACAAATTGAAGTTTATAATAGTTTAAGTGAGTATATACATGATGGAACTCAAAGGATTGAAGTAGAGCATGGTAGGCAACTTGAAGCACTTAATCGTCGTGTGTCTCGTGTAGATCATCGCACGGGTCGCTTGGATCGTCGTATTGATGACTTATATGAGCATTTTGGCATCCACCTACCGTATGAAGAGGATAGTGATGATGATGAAGACCAAGATTGATTGTCTCCTCTTCATCAAGTC
Organism: Arachis stenosperma; assembly: GCF_014773155.1. Lineage (NCBI taxonomy): Eukaryota > Viridiplantae > Streptophyta > Magnoliopsida > Fabales > Fabaceae > Arachis > Arachis stenosperma. The sequence goes on from NC_080383.1 coordinate 59,123,729, forward strand.
ACTTTTTATTGCTTTATATTTATTTGATTATATGAATTGTTAAACTAACTCCTAGTAAGCTAAGGATTTCTATTATGGTTTAAATACTTTGATATTTCCTTCATAATTTTGTTTAATGATTAATGCTTGTATGCTTATTTGGTGAATAACTCAAAATAGGATTGGTACCCCTATTTTAAGTTAATGTGCATGCCTTGATATATTTCACTTCTTTAGGGGGAATTATGCATGCTTGTTATATATAAAAAGAGGAAATCAAATTCTTTTTGAAAGGGGGAATATCTCATCCTTAAGATTAATAGAGATATTGAACTTGAAAAAAATTCATTGTTTTATGCATGCTTCTATGACACATTTCAAACTCCTTTCTTTTTGATAATGTCAAAAGGGGGAAGAAAAGTTTGAGGATATTTGAAGTTTTGAACTTTTGAAAAAGAAGAAGTTTGAGGATTTGAAAAGAAGAAATAAGTTTGCGAAACAATGATTTCAAAAAGACTTCCGCTAAGCAAAAACTTTGATATCTAAATCGTTTTCTTTGATAAACGCCCTTTAAGGGAACAAATGCACATATTTAGGGGGAACTCCTGCAAAATTTTTTTGTGAAGTCTTCTCCAAAGCTTTCTATAAAACAAAGTGCATTATTGTTGCTTTCAAAATCATTTATAAATGCATATCCTCAAAATTGGTTTGTCATTATCAAAAAGGGGGAAATTGTAAATCATGTTGCTTGTATGCGAAGTTTGTATTCGTAGGTTTTGATGAATGACAAACCAACAAACAACATGAAAGACAAACCAACAAACAACTTGAATGAACAAGCATGTTGAAAGATCAACCAACATTCAACATTGAGGAATGAAGAGTTGAAAGCAACACAACAACAACAAGAAACTCAAGTCCACAACATTTGAAGACAAGTATAGTGTCTTAGGACTTAGGTAACTTCTTGTTAAGAACCAATTGCTAAATCTCTCAACACACACTCACAAAATGTTTTGATGCACATCTTGCAATTCGATGCTAGCCAAATGGTTTAAAACTTGTTTTCAAAGGTACAAAAGCATAGGAATTGACTCCAACAAGTTTGAGATCAATCCTAAGCATTTTGAAGTGATTTTAAGCCATTCTTTAAGGTTTGCATCGATGCACACTCATCTTGCATCGATGCAAAGCATACAACGACTTGTTGCATCGATGCAAAGATGTTTGCATCGATGCAACCTAGCTGAAAATTCAAATTTCAGCTTCAAAGACACATTTGCATCGATGCAAAGTGTTATGCATCGATGCAAATGATTCAAAAACATAAAAAACGGCTAGTTTTGACAAAAAGGCTCCATCCCATTAACTCCCCAACGTTTCTAAGGTTTGGGGAGTCTATAAATAGATGGATTGAAGCCTTATTTCATATACTTGAGTATTTGCAAACTATCTTGTTCATATTCTTTCATTCTACACATTTTTTAAGGTGTTATAATACACAATTTGAGAGAGCAATATCAATTGGTTCAATAGTGCTAAACTTGTAATCATACACTCTTCTAGAGAGTACTCATTTCATCTCAACAATTCTTTGAGAATTGTTTCTTGAACACTTTGTAAATTGGAGTGTGATCTCCAAGGTTGAGTCAAGAGTTATAAACACTATAGTCGGTGAGGATACCAAAGAGGTATACTAAGTACTCAAGGCAAATCTTAGAGAAGGTATCTCTAAGTGGAGTGGGTTAGTATACGAGTGGTGATCATATACCGTGAGGTGTTAGAAACTAAGGACTCGGATTGTAAAAGGTTTTGCGCGAGCACCTTGAAGCTCGGCAATAGTGGAACTTCTCAATAGCGATTGAGAAAGAAAGTGGACGTAGGACAAGGATTGTGCCGAACCACTCTAAATAGCGTTTGCATCTCTCCAAACTCATCTCTTCAATATTATTGTCTTTTACCTTTGAGCAAATAAATTGTGATCGAAAAGTAGCTTCGTAAGTACTTAAGGAATAGCTTAAGTCCGATTGGTGAAAAGCTTGATCAATTTATTTGAATTGGTGTCTATTGGAAAGTAAAAGCTCCTTATAAATGCTTAGCAATTGAGTTAAGGTCTTGGAAAAATACTAGTACAATAACACTTTTGTATATTGTCTTTAACTTTCGCAAAAAGATTCATTGTTGTTGCAATACTCAATTCACCCCCCCTCTTGAGTAATTGTGCATAGGTTCTACACCAAAGAATTGGCTTACAATGGTTCGGGGGAAATACTTAGATTTTTGTCCGGAAAATGTAAGGTTGGCATTCAACTTGCCCATGATGCAAGGAGATGAACATCTTTACACTAGAAGGGTCAACTTTGATCAAAGGTTGGACCAAGTCCTCACAGACATTTGTGAAGAGGGCGCCCAATGGAAGAGAGATTCAAGAGGGAAGCCGGTTCAACTGAGAAGGCACGACCTCAAGCCCATGGCTAGAGGATGGTTGGAGTTTATCCAACGCTCAATCATTCCCACTAGCAACCGATCCGAAGTTACTCTAGACCGGGCCATCATGATTCATAGCATCATGATTGGAGAAGAAGTAGAAGTTCATGAGGTTATAGCCCAAGAACTCTATAAGGTGGCGGACAAGTCCTCTACCTTGGCAAGGTTAGCCTTTCCTCATCTCATTTGTCACCTCTGCTATTCAGTTGGAGTTGACATAGAAGGAGACATCCTCATTGATGAGGACAAGCCCATCACTAAGAAAAGGATGGAGCAAACAAGAGACTCCACTCATCATGAAATCCCTGAGATGCCTCAAGGGATGCATTTTCCTCCACAAAACTATTGGGAGCAAATCAACACCTCCCTAGGAAAATTGAGTTCCAACATGGGACAACTAAGGGTGGAGCACCAAGAACATTCCATCCTCCTCCATGAAATTAGAGAAGATCAAAGAATCATGAGAGAGGAGCAACAAAGGCAAGGAAGAGACATTGAGGAGCTCAAGCACTCCATAAGATCTTCAAGAGGAAGAACAAGCCGCCATCACTAAGGTGGACCCGTTCTTTAATCTTCTTGTTCTTTATTTTCCTGTTTTTCGAATTTTCATGCTTATGTTTATCCATGTTTGTGTCTTATGATCATTAGTGTCTTAGTGTCTATGCCTTAAAGTTATGAATGTCCTATGAATCCATCACCTTTCTTAAGAAAAATGTTCTTAATTGAAAAAGAGAAGAATTGCATGAATTTTGAATCTTATAACAGATTAATTATTTTGATGTAGTGGCAATACTTTTGTTTTCTGAATGTATGCTTAAACAGTGCATATGTCTTTTGAATTTGTGGTTCATGAATGTTGGCTCTTAAAAGAATGATGAAAAAGGAGACATGTTACTGAGGATCTGAAAAATCATAAAAATGATTCTTGAAGCAAGAAAAAGCAGTGAATACAAAAAAAAAGAGAAAAAAAGAGGCGAAAAAGAAAAAAAAAGGGAGAAAGAGAAAAAGAAAGAAAAAGAAAGAAATAAAGTTGTGATCCAAGGCAAAAAGAGTGTGCTTAAGAACCCTGGACACCTCTAATTGGGGACTCTAGCAAAGCCGAGTCACAATCTGAAAAGGTTCACCCAATTATGTGTCTGTGGCATGTATGTATCCGGTAGTAATACTGGAAGACAGAGTGCTTTGGGCCACGGCCAAGACTCATAAAGTAGCTGTGTTCAAGAATCATCATACTTAACTAGGAGAATCAATAACACTATCTGGACTCTGAGTTCCTAAAGAAGCCAATCATTCTGAATTTCAAAGGATAGAGTGAGATGCCAAAACTGTTCAGAGGCAAAAAGCTAAAAGCCCCGCTCATCTAATTAATGCTGATCTTCATAGATGTTTTTGGAATTCATTGCATATTCTCTTCCTTTTATCTTATTTGATTTTCAGTTGCTTGAGGACAAGCAACAATTTAAGTTTGGTGTTGTAATGAGCGGATAATTTGTACGCTTTTTGGCATTGTTTTTAGTATGTTTTTAGTAGATTTAGTTAGTTTTTAGTATACTTTTTATTAGTTTTTAGTTAAAATTCACTTTTCTGGACTTTACTATGAGTTTGTGTGTTTTTCTGTGATTTCAGGTATTTTCTGGCTGAAATTGAGGGACCTGAGCAAAAATCTGATTCAGAGACTGAAAAGGACTGCAGATGTTGTTGGATTCTGACCTCCCTGCACTCAAAGTGGATTTTCTGGAGCTACAGAAGCTTAATTGGCGTGCTCTCAACGGCGTTGGAAAGTAGACATCTGGATTCCCAGCGTTCAAAGTCACCTTCAGAATTCCCAGCATTAAACGCTGGAACTGGCACCAAAGTGGGAGTTAAACGCCCAAACTGGCACAAAAGCTGGCGTTTAACTCCAAGAAGAGTCTCTACACGAAAATACTTCAATGCTCAGCCCAAGCACACACCAAGTGGGCCCGAAAGTGGATTTTTATGTCATTTACTCACCTTTGTAATTCTTAAGCTACTAGTTCCCTATAAATAGGACCCTTTACTATTGTATTTGACATCTTGGTAGCTATCTTCGAGTTTATGCTATCTTAGATCACTGGGGACTGGCCTCACGGCCATGCCTAGACCTTGTTCTTATGTATTTTCAACAGTGGAGTTTCTACACACCATAGATTAAGGTGTGGAGCTCTGCTGTACCTCGAGTATTAATGCAATTACTATTGTTCTTCTATTCAATTCAGCTTGTTCTTATTCCAAGATATTCATTCGCACTCAAGAACTTGATGAATGTGATGATTATGTGACGCTCATCATCATTCTCACTTATGAACAAGTGACTGACAACCACTTTTGTTCTACAAGCAAACAAGGCTCTAATGTTTATCTCTTGGGTTCTTTAACCGGAATTTTCGTGGTATAAGCTAGAATTGATGGTGGCATTCAAGAGAATCCGGAAGGTCTAAACCTTGTCTGTGGTATTCTGAGTAGGATTCAATGATTGAATGACTGTGACGAGCTTCAAACTCGCAATTGTGGGGCGTTAGTGACAGACGCAAAAGAATCACTGGATTCTATTCCGACATGATCGAGAACCGACAGCTGGATAGCCGTGCCGTGACAGGGTGCGTTGAACATTTCCACTGAGAGGACGGGACTGTAGCCATTGACAACGGTGATGCCCGAACATACAGCTTGCCATGGAAAGGAGTAAGAAGGATTGGATGAAGACAGTAGGAAAGCAGAGAGACGGAAGGGACAAAGCATCTTCATACGCTTATCTGAAGTTCTCACCAATGAATTGCATAAGTATCTCTATCTTTATCTTTATGTTTTATTCATATATCACCCATACCCATTTGAGTCTGCCTGACTAAGATTTACAAGGTGACCATAGCTTGCTTCATACCAACAATCTCCGTGGGATCGACCCTTACTCGCGTAAGGTTTATTACTTGGACGACCCAGTGCACTTGCTAGTTAGTTGTGCGAAGTTGTGTTTATGCCATGGTATTGAGCACCAAGTCTTTCGGGCCATTACTAGGGATTATTTGAGTTGTGAAAAGTAGTGATCACAATTTCGTGCACCATGGTGCTACAGATTAAAGAAATTAAGGAGGAGCTAGGGCTACAACTCCCACATGAGACAAGCAACAAGATCCCTCCTGACAAAGAGACCACAAAGAATAAGGCACCACCAGAAGAAGGAAGGAAGAAAATGCCAAGAGATTGGAGGAACAAAAAATTCCCTACTGAAGATTTTTCTCCAGGGGACAGAGTGATATCGATCCACCAACCACTAATACCACCTCATTTTCCTGTGATACCATCTCAATTACCTCAAGTGGACACAATCAACAGAGTCCTATATTTGGAGCATGTAGAGATTCTTAAAGAGGCAAGCGGAGACAGATTCACTGCAAGAAGAGAGGACCTGAGACATTACAACCCTCCTTGACAAAGACCAATCGTCAAGCTAATGATGTTAAATGAGCGCTTGTTGGGAGACAAACCAACCAGAGGTAATTTTCCTTAATTAGTTATTTTCAATAAAAGAGTTAAGTAGATTTCTCTGTATTGCAAAGAGCTAAGTTTGGTGTTACACACCAAAGTAATTCAAGGGTGAATGTGTAATTCTATGTTTGGTGTTCCACCACAGATTTCATTAAAAACACGTTACAACCCTCAGCATGATTGGTCACTAACTCCAAACAATCAGAGAAACTACTTAACAGTTCTTTAGTTTCTAGTTCATAGTTTGTTTTCTTAATAAAAGCATATGAGGTTTTCTGCATGTATTAAATTTGCTACATTAGGCAAGGAACTAAGTTTGGTGTTCACACACCAACTTAAGTTCAGAAAATCACAAGAATATATGCATGCTAACCATCTCTCAAGTGCTTGGGGAACAAGCAACTTTCAATATCTTTGCAGGAAGTTATTCAATCTCTTCGAGGGTAAGATACATCATCATGTGGAAAGACAAAGAAAAGACAAGAAAGCCAACAATGATGATGACACACAGGAAGCAAGAAGACACCAAGAGGTTGTGTCTTTACTTGCCTGTCTCTAGTTTAAATGTGTTAATTGAAAGTACAATTGTGCCCCTTTTGGTTAGTGTCCTGTTAGTCATGAGTCAATTGCTGTTTGTTTGTTTTTATGTTGATATGGCTTGCTAGTTTAAGTACTTAATCCATGCCATTTTGCTTAAGTTGTATGCTTTGTTTCCCATGCTTGAATAAAAGAAAAATTATTGTGAAACAGAGAAAGAGTAAAGGTCTGTTTTGATAGAAGATAGAATAAGGTTATGTGGCGGTATGTGCTGGTTCATTAGTTGATTTATGAATAAGGCTAGAGGTTGCATGACTTTGAGATATGAACTTGAGTTATATTTTATGAGATTGGATAAATGAAAGAGGTCTATAATAAAAGAAAGAAAATGCAAAAAAAAAAGAAACAAAAAGAAATAAACAGGGCTGGGCACCAATGGCTTGAGATAATGGATATATGCCTGTGATGCTCTTGTACAAAGATAAGCTTGGACAACTAGGTTCTAAGGGGTGCTTCATCACCTGGCAACTTGGGTTAACTAACCCGGGATTGCCAACCGAAAGTCTACCATCAAGAGCTACCTTGAGACAAAGCATTTAGTGACCCAAAGAGGTGCTGGGCACCAATGTCCAAAGAATAAAACAAGCTAAATGCCTGTGATGTGTGTGTGCTAAGGAGAGGCTTGAGCAAGTAAGCCTTTGGGGTATCTCAACACCTAGCATCTTGAACCAACTGGGGCAAAAATGCTGGCTGAAAACTTACTTTAAAAACTGCCTTAACACATAGCATTTAGCCTCAGCAAGCAATAAATCTCAATCAAAGGAAAGAGAGCAAGAAAAACTAAGGACCAAACCATAACAAGTCTCATTTTTTGTGTAATTCAAGTAAGGATCCAAAGGAGTGTCAATGCTGCAGCCACAGAGAAAAAAATCGCTAAGATACCATGCATGAAACCCGATTAACCAGGATTAAATGTCTTCCAATAAGGGCTATTATCTCTCTCTGTTTTCATTCACTGTCCTTATATTTTACTGCTTGCTTGGGGACAAGCAAGATTTAAGTTTGGTGTTGTGATGCCTAGGAATCTTAGGCTAGTTTCACAAGCCTTTTTCATTTGTTTCATTTGGTTTCATGCACTTTCTTGAGCAATAAGTAAGTATTTGGATGAGAATTCCATGCATAACTTGATTCAATCAAACATGGTTAATTGTGTGCATTTTCATGAGATTTATGCAAGATTTACTTGATGCTATGAATGAGGCAAAAATCTTGTGATTATGGCAAGGCTTTGATGCATTTGTTTGGTTGATGATAGGTGAAGAGAAGCAGGGGAAGGGTGAGAAAGGAGCAGAGAAGGCAACGTTGGTGGCCAAAGTTGGCTCACCAACGTTGCCATAAACATTGATTAAGAGGCAAGCAAGCAACGTTGGTGGCCAAAGTTGGCTCACCAACGTTGCTGGCAACGTTATGCAAAAAAGGTGCCAACGTTGGGGGTAACGTTGGTGAACCAACGTCTGCGATAAAATCTCAAAAAACTAAAGTTGGAAAATTTGCTGCGACGCGTACGCGGGAACGCGCATTTTAGCCTGTCACGTGAACGCCTGAGCGACTCACACACACACAAAAGGCAGTTTGACGCATATGCGTGGGCGACGCGCACGCGTGAAATGACAAAATTGACCATTCACACGTATGCGTGGGCGACGCGTACTCGTGACTAGACGAACGTTGGTGCACTAACGTTGAGTCAAACGTTGCTGGCAACGCCCAGGAAGCTTTCTTTATGCAACATTTGAGTCACCGTTTGTACACAAACGTTGGCCCCCAACTTTAAGGCTAATTTCTTTCCAAAAGGCACCCATGCAGAGTATGAACATTAGTTTGCCAACGTCCCTCCTCAACGTCACTAAGAGCCACTTTAACTTGCTTTAAAAAAGGCCAAAGCTCACATCCAAGACTTGAAGACTGAATGAAGAAAGTGTATAAATAGCATAGAGTTTAAGTTAAAAAGGGGATGGGACCTGGGGATCCTGGATTGTAAACACTCTGTATTCTCTGTAATTCAATTTACTTTTGAAATGCACTTTTTAATTTTAATTTCCATTCCCAAAGATATGAATAACTCAATCCTTCTTCATTGGGTTAGGGAGCTTTGTTGTAAGTCAATGGATCAATCATAGTTTTTATTCTTCTTCTTCTCTCTATTCTCTTGATTTGCTTGAAAGCTTTTAATTTTCATCCAATTGAGCAATTGTCTCGAAAGAAGAATTGCTCATACTTGGATTTCCTTTGAACCTTGGAAGAGGAATGAGGAAATCATACTAGAAATGCTTTCTCATGTTAGACTGGGTTGGGGGTTGGATGGATATAGTGACATATAATCCTACTAATACTTTGATCTAGAAAAACATGTGGTATAATCAGTGATCGTACTTTATCTCTTCCCATGAGAAATTAGATCAAGAAATTGGGCAATTGTTCAAGCTTAGAGAGATTGAATTGCCAAGGAATTGGGATTCAATCACCTCAGATTGCCAAGAGATCAATGAATGCATGGATTGAGGAAGAGATGAGAATGAACTTGATCCGAAGAATGCAACATCTCCTAAGCCCAATGAGCTTTCCCACTTCTGATCTTTCCCATTTTTTACATTCTGTTGTTTACTTTGATGTTTGACATCCCCATTCCCATTTAAGTTTTTGCAATTTAAGTTTTTGCACTTTACATTCTGCCATCTACTTTTAGTTATTTACATTTCTTGCTATATACTTTTCCCGCCATTTAATTTTCTGCAATTCTCAATCCAATTTTTCTTGGTTCAGCTAGAACAATCCTCTAATTAAAGTTGCTCAACCGATCAATCCCTGTGGGATTCGACCTCACTCTATTATGAGTTTTTACTTGACGACAATTCGGTATATTTGCCGAGGAAAATTTGTAGCGATACAGATTTTCGTGCATCAGAATTCACCAACCGTCCTTACCTGTAGGTTCCACAAGCAAGTAGGTTCACCAACCGTCCTCGCCCAGAATACACAAGCAGGATTAACCACTATCCTTGCCTATCACATGCAACCACTAGTAAGCAGGATCAACCAACCGTCCTTACCGGGTACCTCGAACAAGCGGGATTAACCAACCATCCTTGTTCGGAACAAATATTAGTCAATGTGCAAGCGGGATTAACCATCGTCCTTTCCATTGTAATAAATCTCGAGTAAGCGGGATTAACTACCGTCCTTACTCGGAAAATCATGAACAAGCGAGATTAACCACCGTCCTTGCTCTGGTATAACTCAGCTCAGTGTGCAAGCGGGATTCACCATCATCCTTGCCACAAGTAAACATTAGTTCATAGTAAATTCTTTAATAAACATTTAAATTCATTAAGTTCGTTAACCACATTCTCATTTAGTTTACCAATTCCTTCATCTCGTGAGTAGGATAACACCACCGTCTTCACACCGAGCGAGATTAAAACCTCTGTCCCTACCACTACACCGCAACCACAGAACAAGCGGGATTAACCACCTTCCTTACCCAGTGCAAATGTCAATGCAATAACCAATTAGTACGTAAACAAATATCACCTCGACCTTGCCACAAACAGCCCTACTTCAGGCCTTAATCGATCATTTTTAGTGTTCTTAAATAATTTCATAAGTTACTAGATTCCTAAAGTCTCATTTCTTTCATTAATTTATTTCTTTTGTGAGTGGGACAACGCCATCGTCCTCACCATGGGCAAGACAAAGCATCATTCTCACAAAGAAACAACACACTAGGCAAGCGGGATGATACCACCGTCCTCTCCAATCCGGCCATTCAGATCTTCATCACTATCATTTACTTAGATTATTTCATAAGTTAGTATATTCTTTAACCCCAATTCACTGTAAATTTAGAACACTTAAACTCATTAATTCGTGAGCGGGATAATACCACCGTCCTTACCCTGGGGGGGACGAACCAACATCCCCGCAACTATATCATCCAGTTTAACCAAGCATTTATTCAGGAACAATTTACTTTAATTCATTTCGTACACTCCCACTCATTCCAAAGCCCGAAAACTAGGTATCGAACCTTGATTGGGGGTTACGAAAGGCTACAAGCTTGTCGAAAAAGTCAAATAGTTAAAAAAATAGAGTTTCAATGTAAAAACAAGGCTTGTGTGTACGCATGCACCTAAAAGGTTTCCCAGCTTGTGCGTACGCATAACCCCATGTGTGTATGCACAACTTGCAAAATTTTTACACATTCTCCTCGTGCGTACACATGAGCATCATTACCCATTCTGTTCCGTGCGCACGCACCATAGTGTGTGTGGGCATGCATACCAGAATTTCTGGTTTTTCTACAACACTTAGGAGTTTTAGTTTTTAAGCTCCAATTTCAATCTTTCATAACTTTCTCTACAAAATTCTATTTTTCTTCATCTTTAGATAGTTTTAAAGGTCTTTTGACTACTTTATTTTAAGATAAGTTTCATACAAATCCAAGCTTCGAGCGCCAAGTTTTGACACGCGAAAGTTGGTCAAAATTTAGTTTTTACTAATTTCATCAATTTGCCAACTTTCACCTAAATTAAAGCCAATCTAATTTCAAACCATTCTAACACCATTTCTATGTATTTTAACACTCATTTAATCAAGTCCTACCCATTCCACACTGATGCACCGCTATTTGATGGTACATATTGTGCTTAATTTAGGTGGATTTTTTTCATTTTTTCCACATATATTCAATGAAATATCATGGTTTCATGATTGTCTCCTAATTTGTGCTTAAGTGCAAACACATGCTTTTTAGGCCCTTAATTAGTTAATTTTGATTCACCTTTGATTCCACTAGATACCTTGATTTGTTTGTTAAGTGATTTCAGGTTGAAAAGGCTAGGAATAGATTAAAGGAGTGAAAGAAAAGCATGCAAAGTGGATAAATCATGGAAAGCAAAAGATTTGGGATGCACTCATCTACGCGCACGCGCAACAGACGTGCACGCGTGGATTGTAAAACCCCAGGGACGCGAACGCGTGATGTACACGTACGCGTCAATTTTCGCACGTGGCCTCTTCAGTGAAATCATGCCTGGCGAATTCTGAAGTGCCCCTGGCCCAGTTTGGAGCTGAATTTTGGCGGGAAAAGATTAAAAGGACCAGGGATTGAAGGGGAAAGGGGTTGACTCATAGAGGACATTAGTTAGTTTTAGATCTAGTTTTTTAGGTGGTTTCTAGAGAGAGAAGTTCTCTCTTCTCTCTAAAATTAGGATTAGGATTATGTTTGATTCTTCTCTTAGATCTAGGTTTTAATTCATGCTTTGATATACTCTTTCTTTACGAATTCTTGCTCTTTTACCATTCCTCTCTCTAGTTTAGCATTTATTTCTTGTAATTCTTTACTTTGTTGTTGATACAATTTTGCTCCTTCTTCTATTTTTTTAATGCAATTTGAGGTAATTCATGTTAACTGTGGTTTCTTTGATTGTTCTTGTTGATTATTTGCAATTAGTTGTTGATTGTCAATTTACTATGCTTTCTTTTTATGCCTTCCAAGTGTTTGATAGAATGCTTGGAAGGATGTTAGAGTAGAACTTTGTGTGCTTGGCTTGGGATGGTAATTTAGGAATTCTTGAGTTGCTAATGTCCAAGTGATTGATAGTTGGTAGCCATTGACTATAGCCTTCATTAATTCAATTAATGAATAGCTAGGACTTATGTACTTGGATTGATATAGCTCATTTGACTTTCCTTTACTTGTTAGAGGATGACTTAATGGGATTGATCCTTGCAAATTATCATGTTATGGTTGGTGATAAGGATAGAGATCCTTGACCACTAAACCTTGCCAAGACATTTTTATCATTTGATCTTCATTACAATTCACTTTTCTTGTTTCTCATCCAAAACCCCAAAATATACATGTCCATAACCAATAACAAGAACACTACCTTGCAATTCCTTTGAGAGACGACTCGAGGTTTGAATACTTCGGTTTATTTTTATAGGGGTTTGTTACTTGTGACAACCAAATGTTTGTATGAAAGGATTCTTGTTGGTTTAGAAACTATACTTTCAACGAGAAATTATTGTGAAATTCTTTACCACACAAAAATCTCTTCATCACACACTTAACCAAACCACTCCAACATAATCCATCAAAATTTCCAAGTTTACCTCAACAAATCAAACAATGAAGCCATTCATATAATCAATTCCTCATCAATTCAACAACAATCCACTCATAGCATATTCATCACTTATCGTGACTTATCATATAGGGGATAACTCACCCTATCTCAGCCTCTGGCCCAAATTTCTATATTAATTGCCATTATAGGCAATCATACCACACCAAATCAATTGATGCATATCCAATTTTATTCATTCAATAATAAAGTACTCATCAACACCCAATTCATATAAACAACTATATCACAATCCATCATCAACCTTTTCATTCAACGCTAATCTAGGCGGTAATTAACCTAAGTTTTCACATAATCTTACATCATGCCTACTCGAAACTAAAACATGTACCTCTTTGATGGCGGTTCACACCCTTGAATCATTTTCCTTTTCGACAATTCCAAGCTTTACCCAATGTAATCAAGCCTCGACAAATGTTTCGCAACCAAATCAAGCTACAAAACCGCAACAAAACTCAACCAAAGCAAGCCTTCATATCCATTTAATCTAGTTGCACCAATTTAATCCACATTCCAAGTTAGAATTTTATTTAAGATTATGGATAGCAAAGAGATTAGGCTTCCTACCTTAACCCACTGAAAAAATTGGGATGGAACCCACTTGAAATTCATGTTAGAGTATTCCTAAATAACCAAAATCACAAGATTTCAATACTAACTACTAAAAAATGAAAAATGGTGGAGAGAATAGAAAATTAGGTAGTGATTTTGGATTTAATCACTGCAATACTTATATAAAAATGAAAAGGGATCTAAGACAAACGCGTTGGCCACAAATGACTCGTCAATTGAAACTCCGATTAAAAGTTGTGAGTATTTGAAATTTGTAATGAGTAGAGGATTAGGGTTTACTTTTCCTCCCGTCTCTCTATGCGTGTGGTGCACGAACTTGTGATCATCAACAATGGCGCTAAAAACTTGGTAGCGCTCTCAAATGTGAATCACACTTTGTCACAACTCTGCACAACTAACCAGCAAGTGCACTGGGTCGTCCAAGTAATACCTTACGTGAGTAAAGGTCGATCCCACAGAGATTGTTGGTATGAAGTAAGCTATGGTCATCTTGTAAATCTCAATTAGGCGGATTCAAATGGTTATAATTGTTTTTCGAAAATAATAATAAATAAAGCATTAAAATAAAGATAGAAATACTTATGTAATTCATTGGTGAGAATTTCAGATAAGCGTATGGAGATGCTGTGTTCCTTTTGAATCTCTGCTTTCCTACTGCTTTCATCCAATTCTTCATATTCCTTTCTATGGTAAGCTGTATGTAGGGCATCGCCGTTGTCAATGGTTACATCCCATCCTCTCAGTGAAAATGGTCCAAATGCTCTGTCACAGCACGGCTAATCATCTGTCGGTTCTCGATCATGTCGGAATAGAATCCATTGATTCTTTTGCGTTTGTCATCACGTCCAACAATCGCGAGTTTGAAGCTCGTCACAGTCATTCAATCCCTGAATCCTACTCGGAATACCACAGACAAGGTTTATACTTTCCAGATTCTCAAGAATGGCCACCAATAATTCTAGCTTATACCACGAAGATTCTGATTAAGGAATACAAGAGATATGTGCTCGGTCTAAGGTAGAACGGAAGTGGTTGTCAGTCACGCGTTCATATGTGAGAATGATGATGAGTGTCATGGATCATCACATTCATCAGGTTGAAGTGCAACGAATATCTTAGAATAAGAATAAGCTGAATTGAATAGAAAATAGTAGTACTTTGCATTAAAACTCGAGGTACAGCAGAGCTCCACACCCTTGATCTATGGTGTGTAGAAACTCCACCATTGAAAATACATAAGTGATAGTGGTCCAGGCATGGCCGAATGGCCAGCCCCCAAAATATGATATGAAATTCGAAATTAGGGAAAGGGACCCCTTGTACAATAGTAAAAAGTTCTATTTATAATAAACTAGCTACTAGGGTTTACAGAAATAAGTCTAAGTGCAAAAATCCACTTTCGGGGCCCACTTTGGTGTGTGCTTGGGCTGAGCTTGAGCTTTACACGTGCAGAGGCTTCTTTTGGAGTTAAACGCCAAGTTGTAACGTGTTTTTGGCGTTTAACTCTGGTTCGTGACGTGTTTCTGGCGTTTGACTCCAGAATACAGCATGGAACTGGCGTTGAACGCCCGTTTGCGTCGTCTAATCTCGAATAAAGTATGAATTATTATATATTGTTGGAAAGCTATGGATGTCTACTTTCTAACGCCATTGAGAGCGCGTCATTTAGAGTTTTGTAGCTCCAGATAATCTATTTCGAGTGTAGGAAGGTTAGAATCCAACAGCATTAGCAATCCTTTGTCAGCCTCCTATCAGACTTTTGCTCAGGTCCCTCAATTTTAGCCAGAAAATACCTGAAATCATAGAAAAACAGACAAACTCAATGTAAAGTCCAGAAATAT
Organism: Arachis stenosperma; assembly: GCF_014773155.1. Taxonomy (NCBI): domain Eukaryota; kingdom Viridiplantae; phylum Streptophyta; class Magnoliopsida; order Fabales; family Fabaceae; genus Arachis; species Arachis stenosperma. The sequence continues at coordinate 59,138,862 of NC_080383.1, forward strand.
GAATTTAGCATAAAAACTAATGAAAACATCCCTAAAAGTAGCTAGATCCTACTAAAAACTACCTAAAAACAATGGCAAAAAGCATATAAATTATCCACTTATCACAACACCAAACTTAAATTGTTGCTTGTCTCCAAGCAACTAAAAATAAAATAGGATAAAAAAAAGAGAATATACTATAAATCCCAAAACACCAATGAATATTAGTTTTAACTAGATGAGCGGGACTTGTAGCTTTTTGCTTCTGAACAGTTTTGGCATCTCACTTTATCCTTTGAAGTTTAGAATGATTGGCATCTATAGGAACTTAGAATTTCAGATAGTATTACTGATTCTCCTAGTTAAGTATGTTGATTCCTGAACACAGCTACTTTTATGAGTCTTAGTCGTGGCTCTAAGAACTTTGTTTTCCAGTTTTACCACCGGATACATAAATGCCAAAGACACATGACTAGGTGAACCTTTTCAGATTGTGACTTAGCTTTGCTAAAGTCCCCAGTTAGAGGTGTCCAGAGCTCTTAAGCACACTCTTTTTGCTTTAGATCACGACTTTAACCACTCAGTCTCAAGCTTTTCACTTGGACCTGCATGCCACAAGCACATGGTTAGGGACAGCTTGATTTAGCCGCTTAGGCCTGGATTTTATTTCCTTGGGCCCTCCTATCCATTGATGCTCAAAGCCTTGGATCCTTTTTACCCTTGCCTTTTGGTTTTAAGGGCTATTGACTTTTTCTGCTTGCTTTTTCTTTTTCTTTCTTTTTTTTCGCCACCTTTTTTTTTCTAGTTTTAGTTTTTTTTCACTGCTTTTTCTTGCTTCAAGAATCAATTTTATGATTTTTTAGATTATCAATAACATTTCTCTTTGTTCATCATTCTTTCAAGAGCCAACAATTTTAACATTCATAAACAACAAGATCAAAAATATGCACTGTTCAAGCATTCATTCAGAAAACAAAAAGTATTGTCACCACATCAATATAATTAAACTAACTTCAAGGATGAATTCGAAATTAATGTACTTCTTGTTCTTTTGAATTAAAAACATTTTTCATTTAAGAGAGGTGAAGGATTCATGGAATTATTCATAGCCTTAAGACATAGTTACTAAATACTAATGATCATGTAGTAAAGACTCAAAACATAGACAAACATGAAGCTCAAAAACTAAAAAATAGAGAGATAAGAACAAGAAAGTTAAGGAATAAGTCCTCCTTAGTGATGGTGGCGTCTTCTTCTTGAAGGACCAATGATGTCCTTGAGCTCTTCTATGTCTCTTCCTTGCCTCTGTTGCTTGATCCCTAGTGATTTTGGTGCTCCTATTCTTAGTTGCTCCCAATAATAGTGTGGAGGAAAATGTATCCCCTGAGGTATCTCAGGGATTTCTTGATGAGGGAATTCCTCATGCTCTTAGTGAGGTCCATGAGTGGGCTCTCTTGATGTGCAGTCAAATGCTCTATTACTGAGCTATGGACCCTTGAGATGAATCTCTCCATCTCCCTTGACTCGAAGGTGGAAGCTTTTGTCTTCCCTTTCCCTTTTCTAGAGGTTTCTTCGGCCTTAGATGCCATAAGTGGTTATGAAAAAACAAAAAAAAAGCTATGCTTTTACCACACCAAACTTAGAATATTGCTCGCCCTCGAGCAAGAGAGGAAAGAAAAGAAGAAGAAGAAGAAGAAGAAGAAGAAGAAGAAAATGGAGAAGAGGGAGAGATGTGTATTCGGCCAAGGGGGAGAAGAGATGGTTGTGTTGTGTGAAAATGAAGAAGGATAGAGGGGTTTATATAGTAGAGGGAGAGGGGTTAAGGTTCAGCCATATTGGGTGGGTTTGGGTGGGAAAGGGATTTTGAATTTGAAGGTAGGTGGGGTGTATAGGGAAGAGAGATTAAGGTGATTAGTGAAGAAGAGAGAAGGTGAGTTGAGGTAGTAGGGATACTGTGGGGTTCACAGATCCTGAGGTGTCAAGGAATTATCATCCCTGCACCAATTGGGCGTGTAAAATGCCCTCTTCATGCAATTCTGGCATTTAACGCCAGATTGATGCCTGTTTCTGGCGTTAAACGCCAGCCCTGTGCTTGTTTCTGGCGTTAAACGCTCAGATGTAGCTTGTTTCTGGCGTTTAATGCCAGCTTTCCCCAGGGTGCAATCCTGGCGTTTAAACGCCAAATTGCTGCATGTTTTTTGCGTTCAACGCCAGATCCATGCTCTGTACTGGCGTTGAACGCCAGCCAGATGCTTCTTACTGGCGTTTAAATGCCAGTAAGCCCTTCCTCCAGGGTGTGCTATTTCTTCTGCTGTTTTTTATTCAGTTTTTAATTTTAGTATTTGTTTTGTGACTCCATATGATTATGAACCTAATAAAACATAAAAGAACAATAAAATAAAAATAAAATTAGATAAATAAAAATTGGGTTACCTCCCAATAAGCATTTCTTTAATGTCAATAACTTGACAGTGGGCTCTCATGGAGCCTCACAGGTGATCAGGTCAATGTTGTGGACTCCCAACACCAAACTTAGAGTTTAAATGTGGGGGTTCAACACCAAACTTAGAGTTTGGTTGTAGCCTCCCTACACCAAACTTAGAGTTTGATTGTGGGGGCTTTGTTTGACTCGGTATTGAGAGAAGCTTTTCATGCTTCCTCTCCATGGTTGCAGAAGAAGATCCTTGAGCTTTAAACACAAGGTAGTCCCCATTTAATTGAAAGACTAGCTCTCCTCTGTCAACATCAATTACAGCTCCTGCTATGGCTAGGAAGGGTCTTCCAAGGATGATGCATTCATCCTCCTCCTTCCTAGTGTCTAAGATTATGAAATCAGCAGGGATGTAAAGGCCTTCAACCTTCACTAACACATCCTCTACCAGTCCATAAGCTTGTCTTATTGACTTGTCTGCCATTTATAATGAGAATGTGGCAGCCTGTACCTCAAAGATTCCAGTTTCTCCATTACAGAGAGTGTCATAAGATTTATACTTGACCCCAGGTCGCACAGAGCCTTCTCAAAGGTCATGGTGCCCATGGTACATGGTATTAAGAATTTACCAGGATCTTGTTTCTTTTGAGGTAGAGTTTGCTGAACCCATGTATCTAGTTCACTAATGAGCAAGGGAGATTAATTTTCCCAAGTCTCATTACCAAACAACTTGGCATTCAGCTTCATGATGGCTCTTAGATATTGAGCAACTTACTCTCCAGTGATATCTTCATCCTCTTCAGAGGAAGAATAGTTTTCAGAGCTCATGAATGGCAGAAGGAGGTTTAATGGGATCTCTATGGTCTCTATATGAGCCTCAGATTCCTTTAGGTCCTCACTAGGGGACTCCTTCTTGTCTGGGAGATGTCCCATGAGGTCTTTCTCATTGGGATTCACGTCCTCCCCTTCCTCCTTGTATTCTGCCATATTGATAATATCAATGGCCTTGCACTCTCTTTTTGGATTCTCTTCAGTATTGCTTGGAAGAGTACTAGGAGGAGTTTCAGTGACTTTCTTACTCAGCTGACCCACTTGTGCCTCCAAATTTCTAATGGAGGACCTTGTTTCACTCATGAAACTTAAAGTGGCCTTAGACAGATTAGAGACTATGTTTGCTAAGCTAGAGGTACTCTGCTCAGAATTTTCTGTCTGTTGCTGAGAAGATGATGGAAAAGGCTTGCTATTGCTGAGCCTGTTTCTTCCACCATTATTAAAGCCTTGTTGGGGCTTTTGTTGATCCTTCCATGAGAAATTTGGATGATTTCTCCATGAAGAATTATAGGTGTTTCCATAAGGTTCACCCATGTAATTCACCTCTGCTATTGCAGGGTTCTCAGGATCATAAGCTTCTTCTTCAGAAGATGCCTCTTTAGTACTCTTGGATGCATTTTGCCATCCATTCAGACTTTGAGCCAATATGGCATTCAAAGCATCAATTTCAAGAACTCCCTTCCTCTGAGGCGTCCCATTATTCACAGAATTCCTCTCAGAAGTGTACATGAATTGGTTATTTGCAACCATGTCAATAAGTTCTTGAGCTTCTGCAGGTGTTTTCTTTAGGTGAATGGATCCACCTGCAGAATAGTCCAGTTACATCTTGGAGAACTCAGATAGGCCATAATAGAATATATCCAGAATGGTCCACTCTGAAAGCATGTCAGAATGATACCTTTTGGTCATCTGCTTATATCTTTCCCAAGCTTCATAGAGGGATTCACCATCTTTTTGTTTGAAGGTCTGAACATCCACTCTAAGCTTGCTCAGCTTTTGAAGAGGAAAGAACTTAGCCAAGAAGGCCGTGACCAGCTTATTCCAAGAGTCCAGGCTATCTTTGGGTTGTGAGTCCAACCATGTTCTAGCTCTGTCTTTTACAGCAAAAGGGAAAAGCATGAGCCTGTAGACTTCAGGATCTACTCCATTAGTCTTAACAGTCTCACAGATCTGCAAGAATTCAGTTAAAAACTGATAGAGATCTTCTGATGGAAGTCCATGAAACTTGCAGTTCTACTGCATTAGAGCAACTAGTTGAGGTTTCAGCTCAAAATTGTTTGCTCCAATGGCAGGGATTGAGATGCTTCTTCCATCAAACTTGTAAGTAGGTGTAGTATAATCACCAAGCATCCTTCTTGCATTATTGTTGTTAGGTTCGGCTGCCATATCCTTTTCTTGTTCAAAAATTTCAGTAAGGTTGTCTCTGGATTGTTGTATTTTAGCTTCTCTCAGTTTTCTCTTCAGAGTCCTTTCAGGTTCAAGGTCAGCTTCAATAAGAATACCTTTTTCCTTGTTCCTACTCATATGAAAGAGAAGACAACAGAAAAGGAAGAGGAATCCTCTATGTCACAGTATAAAGATTCCTTTATATTAGTAGAAGAAGAAAGGAATAGAAGAAGGACAAGAGTTAAGAATCCAAACACAAGGGGGAAGATAGGTTCGAATTCTTGAGATGAAGAGAAGTGTTAGTAAATAAATAAATAAATAGAAGAAGATGAGATGGAGAGAATTTCGAAAATGAATTTTGAAAAAGGATTAGTGATTTTCAAAAATTAAGAGAAGAATTAAAATTAAAATTTGAAACAATTAGTTAATTAAGAAAATTTTGAAAAAGAGGGAAGTGATTTTCGAAAATTAGAAGGAGAAAAGTAGTTAGGTGGTTTTGAAAAAGATAAGAAATAAACAAAAAGTCAATTAGTTAGTTGAAAAATATTTGAAAATCAATTTTAAAAAGATAAGAAGTTAGAAAAGATATTTTGAAATTGATTTTGAAAAAGATATGATTGAAATTTGTTTTGAAAAAGATTTAATTTTTTTTAAAATAAAATTGATTACTTGACTAAGAAGAAACTAAAAGATATGATTCTAGAATTTAAAGATTGAATCTTTCTTAACAAGAAAGTAACAAACTTCAAATTTTTGAATCAATCTCATTAATTGTTAGTATAATTTTTGAAAATAAAGATAAAATTAAGAAAAGATTTTTACAAAATATTTTTAAAAAAATTTTCGAAAATTAATAAGAAAAATGAAAAAGATTTGATTTTTGAAAAAGTTTTGAAAAGATAAGATTTTTAAAATTGAAAATTTGACTTGACTTACAAGAAACAACTAATTTTAAAAATTTTTGACTAAGTCAACTCAAATTTTCGAAATTTTGAGAGAAAAAAAGAAAAGATATTTTTTATTTTTAAACTTTTGATGAGGAGAGAGAAAAACATAAATATGACCCAAAACATGAAAATTTTGGATCGAAACCAATGATGCATGCAAGAACACTGAATGTCAAGATGAACACCAAGAACACTTTGAAGATCAAGATGAATATCAAGATTTATTTTTGAAAAATTTTCAAGAAAAGAAAACATGCAAGACACCAAACTTAGAAATTTTTAATGCTTAGACACTATGAATGCAAGAATGCATATGAAAAACAACAAAAGACACAACAAAAAAATTTAAAGATCAAACAAGAAGACTTGTCGAGAACAACTTGAAGATCATGAAGAACACATGCATGAATTTTCGAAAAATGCAAGAAAAAGAGAAACATGCGATTGACACAAAACTTAAAAATTGACTCAAGACTCAAACAAGAAACACAAAATATTTTTTATTTTTATGATTTTATTAATTTTTTTTGGATTATTATTTTTTTTTTTTTGAAAAATAATTTTTTTTTTTGAAAAACGAAAATGAAGAAAAAATTTTTTTGAAAAATTTTTTTTGAAAAGAAAATTACCTAATCTGAGCAACAAGATGAACCGTCAATTGTCTAAACTCGAACAATCCCCGGCAACGGCGCCAAAAACTTGGTGCACGAAATTGTGATCATCAACATTGGCGCCAAAAACTTGGTAGCGCTCTCAAACGTGAATCACACTTTGTCACAACTCCGCACAACTAACCAGCAAGTGCACTGGGTCGTCCAAGTAATACCTTACGTGAGTAAGGATCGATCCCACGGAGATTGTTGGTATGAAGCAAGCTATGGTCTTCTTGTAAGTCTCAGTTAGGCGGATTCAAATGGTTATAATTGTTTTTCAAAAATAATAATAAATAAAGCATTAAAATAAAGATAGAAATACTTATGTGATTCATTGGTGGGAATTTCAGATAAGCCTATGGAGATGCTGTGTTCCTTTTGAATCTCTGCTTTCCTACTGCTTTCATCCAATTCTTCATATTCCTTTCTATGGCAAGCTGTATGTAGGGCATCACCATTGTCAATGGCTAAATCCCATCCTCTCAGTGAAAATGGTCCAAATGCTCTGCCACAGCACGAGTAATCATCTGTCGGTTCTCGATCATGTCGGAATTGAATCCATTGATTCTTTTGCGCTTGTCATCACGCCCAACAATCGCGAGTTTGAAGCTCGTCACAGTCATTCAATCCCCGAATCCTACTCGCAATACCACAGACAAGGTTTAGACTTTCCAAATTCTCAAGAATGGCCACCAATAATTCTAGCTTATACCACGAAGATTCTGATTAAGGAATCCAGAGATATGCGCTCGGTCTAAGGTAGAACGGAAGTGGTTGTCAGTCACACGTTCATAGGTGAGAATGATGATGAGTGTCATGGATCATCACATTCATCAGGTTAAAGTGCAACGAATATCTTAGAATAAGAATAAGCTGAATTGAATAGAAAATAGTAGTACTTTGCATTAAAACTCGAGGTACAGCAGAGCTCCACACCCTTGATCTATGGTGTGTAGAAACTCCACCATTGAAAATACATAAGTGATAGTGGTCCAGGCATGGCTGAATGGCCAGCCCCCAAAATATGATATGAAAATCGAAATTAGGGAAAGAGACCCCTTGTACAATAGTATAAAGTTCTATTTATACTAAACTAGCTACTAGGGTTTACAGAAATAAGTCTAAGTGTTGAAATCTACTTCTGGGGCCCACTTTGGTGTGTGCTTGGGCTGAGCTTGAACTTTACACATGCAGAGGCTTCTTTTGGAGTTAAACGCCAAGTTGTAACGTGTTTTTGGCGTTTAACTCTGGTTCGTGACGTGTTTCTGGCGTTTGACTCCAGAATGCAGCGTGGAACTGGTGTTGAACGCCAGTTTTCATCGTCTAATCTTGAATAAAGTATGAACTATTTTATATTGCTGGAAAGCTCTGGATGTCTACTTTCCAACACCGTTGAGATCGCGCCATTTGGAATTTTGTAGCTTAAGAAAATCTATTTCGAGTGCAGGGAGGTCAGAATCCAACAGCATCAGCAGTCCTTTGTCAGCCTCCTATCAGACTTTTGCTCAGGTCCCTCAATTTCAGCCAGAAAATACCTGAAATCACAGAAAAATACACAAACTCATAGTAAAGTCCAGAAATGTGAATTTAGCATAAAAACTAATGAAAACATCCATAAAAGTAGCTAGATCCTACTAAAAACTACCTAAAAATAATGCCAAAAAACGTATAAATTATCCGCTCAATAGCGTGGCTCCTCTCTCAAATGAGGTAGTGGGGCCTAAATGTGCCTCAATGTGGTAAGTTTGAGGCTTTTAAGCCTTGGGCTTGGGCCTAGTGAGGTCGGGTTCAACTGTTTTAGTATGCTGGCACAACTTTAGGTCAAAACCTTTAAGATTAATGTTTTGATTCGCATTCTAAATATTTTATTTTTTCCAAATTATAAATTATAAATTCTTAACCTTCTTTACTCATATTTAATTTATTAATTAATTATGTATCATTTTTCTGGATTTTTACAATGATACCCATATTTTGCTCCTCCAACTCATGTTTGTTGGTTCTAAAATCCTTAAAGTAGAGACCAAAAAGTCCAACTTTCTATAAAAATATTTATAAAAATTACTCTTTTTTTTGTGTCGTACTATTAAATTGCTCTCAATACAACATAACTCTACGTAAATAATAGCATTTATGAATTGAGAAATGCTATTCATTCTTTAACAATTATCTATTAATTAGCCATTGAATTTGATTTATTTATTATAATATTTTTTAATAAATTTATATTCCAATTTATAGAAAAATAAAATACATGATGTAACTTCTTTTTTTATCAATTGAGATTGTTATTTTTTTTTCATTAAAAAAATGGTTACGTTTGGATTTCAATTTATGATATTGATTTTTTTTTTTTTCATCATTATCACCACTACACAAGTATAACATTGCTTTGTTTTCCTCTGTTTAAATTTATTTCGATATTCATTAATATGAACAAAATTAGCATTCAGAAATTTGCACCAAAATCTTCAGAACTACAAACATATCTAAAATTAACATGAACAACATCAACACATCTAAAATTAAATATTGTACATCCAAATTATATTAATATTATAAATTTTAAATCAATAAAATAATAAAAAATATCTCAACACAAACACATAAAAAAATACTACAGACAAAAAATAACTTCTTTTTATTTGTTCATTTTTAGTTTCCAAAAAAAGAGGTTTTTTTGGTTTTTTAATGAGACACTAAAATCGCTTAAAACGTATTTTGAAATATAGTTTTGTTTTGGATGTATTTATAATTTATTTTGCATGCAATTATACTATTTTAGATGTGTTGTAAATATTTAATGTAGTATCTTAAATATGCTCAAGATACGTCTAAAATAATAAATGACAAATATAATGCTTTTAAAACATATCTAAAATTCATCCCTTGTTCACACAAATCTTGTACGAAAATGTATAGAAACACAAACACATCCACAATTAAATAAATAACCTAAATACATTCAAAATTAGGTATTGGTAGTTTGGTACATCTAAATTATATTAATATTACAAATCTCAAATAAGACAGAATAAGCAAAAAAATTACCAACACAAACACATCCAAATAAAATACTAGTGACATATAAAAAATTATGCATAGATTAAAAAGATAGAATCTTTTACAATATCAGAAAAAAGTGCGTTGCTGAGATGAGAGCCGCGGTGAAGAGACACAGAGGAGAAAGAAAAGAGGAAGAGCGCGTTGCTAAGACATGTTTCCAGCGCTAATGAAGCTGACTGAGAAGCGCGACGTGAGAGAGGAGCACGGTGAAGATGAGAAGCATGCTGATTGAGGAGTGCAACGACGGAGGAGGAGTGTGAGGTGTTGCAGGTCTAGATTTTGCGGGGTTAAAAGTTTTACTCGAGTAAAACATGTTTTCGAATATTTATGGTAGGAATGGCAACAGGTCAGGGCAGGGCACGGGATGCCTCCCTACTCCCTGTCCCGGCCCCCAAATTCGCTCTTCGTTTCCACCCCCAATCCCTGCCATAAGGAAATATTGCCCTCTATTCTCGTTCCCCATGGATCCCCATTTTCTACGGGCCCCATTCTCCAAACCTAAAGTCAAGTGGAAGGAGAGGAGGAGAATTAAAGGAGGGACAACCGGCAGCTGCGACAACGATGCTCTCAACGACAGACAGCGGCTTCTTTCTATTAGACGCAAGCGGACGACGAACAACGAAGCAGAGCTCAAAACATTGGATAGGGGAACAGACGCAGTCACACAGCGATGAAGAGGGAAAATGACGCTGTGATCAAAGATAACAAGGTGGCGAAGGATATGGTTGTGAGGCTATGGGAGATTAGAATTTAGGAGTTCTGACCTTCTGGATTTATGGGGTGATTGGGGAGTGGGAGTGTGGGACGAGATATATATATATATATATATATATATATATATATATATATATATATATATATATATATATATATATATATATATATATATATATATATATATATATATATAATGACTAGGAAATTTTTATGAAAAATAATTTATTAAGAGTATTTAAGTATATTTAATAATTTGGGAATTAGCGGAGATCGGACAGGGATCTCCGCTCGGGTTCCCGCGCTCTACTTTAGGAGAATTTTGTCTTTTATTCTTATATTTGCGGACAAATTTTCTATTTTCGTGTCTCCATTTAGAATGATTTTTGTAAAAATCCTTACACTTCGGAGAATTTTGCCATTTCTAATTTAGGGATTTATTTTAAGATGTGTTAGTGTTTAAAAAATTTAAAACTAATTTAGAGATTTAAAGTTTAATTTTGTGTTATTTAAGTTTTATTTTTAACTTATATTTTAAATTTTAAAAATATTAAATTTATTTAGATGTATTTATTTTATTATTTTTTAAGTTAATATAATAAAAAATTGACTAAGAAAATAATTTAAAAGATATCTAGTTGAATTGTTATGAATTTATTAGTTTGAGCATGTGAACAAACAAAATATGTTAGGTTATAACATTTTCCTCACATGAAAATATAAACTTATGCTTTTCATAGTACTATGCATCATATTCAAATATACATAACAAAAATCAAGCTTTCCTTTCATTTCATTCCTTTCAAAAATTATACTGTACAACAACATCAAATTTTACTGTGGCATTCCTTCTTCTTAAAAGGAAGCCCTAGTTGAATAAAAAATAGGAAACTTTCAGAAAATAAATAAAAAGAATAGATAAAAAAAAATACAATCCCTCATCTCTTCACTCAATTTACACTCCTCACACCAAACTCAAATCAAATAAATAGAAATCAGAAAGTATAACTGTGTATGAACACCAAAGTTTTGCTAGGTTACTGAGAATCGCTTTCAATGTGTTGCAGCAAGAATTGGAAATCAGACCTTTGCCTGAGGATTGGTGGTGGATCCACTTCCATATCTGATAGTCTGATGTCACTCATAGACCGGAACATCTCCTCCATCATAAATGGTATGCTGAATGTTGTACAAAGAAACAGTGCAATAGCTTGTCAAGGAATATTTTTCCATAGAGCAAACATCTAAATTGGTCCCAAAAAAATTTAAATCGGACATTTTTTTACCCTCAACAAAATTTTATTATTTTAGAAGTCTTGTAGACGAATTGGTCACTATATAATAAGGAGGACTAATTTTTCTTATAATAAAATTTGTTAAAGATTAATTTACCAAATGCACATATTATAAATTTCATTAAAAGTGATAATGGAACTAATCTGCCTTAGAGGTATAATTTTCAGGGACTTCTAAAGTAATAAAAGTTTATTGAGGACCAAAATGTCTGATTTAAAATTCGTTAGGAATTAGTTTGAATATATACTGTTTTCTATATGCTGCATAATGGCTTCTTGGTATGGATCATACAAAAAGTAAAGTTTAGAATGGATATAGGAACAAATTAATAATTAATTACCTGGAGTCCACTTCAAGAAGGAATGAGTTATTGGGCATGCTTGTCGAGTCTTCTGTCATAAGTACTCTCATTCTACTTATGACCTGTACAGAATAATAATAACAAGAAATAATTTGAACATGCTTTTAGGCTTTATCTGTAATTTTGTGTAAGGTTATCTAATGCAGAATGAACTCATGATAGTTGTCCCAATTGTTTTAATTCTCAATGTGAATTCAGGGTCAGTTCTTTTGGTGTTACGATATATTGTTCATAGTTATATTTCCCATTTTGAAATTCGGTCAGTTGCCCCAAGATTTAATACCTATCTGTGGATTATTGTAGCAGATTAGCAATAGTTTTTTAGGTATTGCTATTTCGTTGTCATTTATTATACCTTTTGAAGCAAACAATGTATGCAAGTATTTGCCTTGGAAATGAAAGCTTGCGAAAAATATTTGGACAACGGAGCATTAGTTCTGCATATATATGTGAACAAAGAGACAAGCACTTACTTCTGGAGATAATCCCTGAGATCCATACTTGTCATCCCAGAACATAGTTCCAATACGATATATTTGTGGAATACTTAACACCTGATATAGGAAAATAGTAAACAAAAAAATGTTAGGTTATATATATTGACATGAATCAGAATAACTCCATTTTCCCCTAGAACTTTTAACCATGTGAGTTTAGAGTTTAGAGAAATCATCCTTAATAGAAATCCTTAAGTTTGAGTGAAGCATATTGATGTGTTGAATGGATGAGTTAGTCAAGTTACCGGGCAGAGTTCATTGGTGATCTCTTCCAAAGATTTGTGAGCCTTTTGATGCAAGACCTGCATAAATGAAGCAATTTTTAAGAATTGAATAGAGGGAAAGGGAAAGGAAGAGTGCATTCTCTTTAATCTCAATCAGATTGTGTACCAGAAATCCGACAGCTTGGCGTATTTGTTTGAGTTCATGCCAAGATGACCCAGCAAACTGCAGTGTAAAAATACATAGAAAGTGAGTTTCTTGTGCTTCTGTCCTTTTCACTCTGGCCATGGTTTATGGCAAATATCTAATCTTTACCTGATCTGTTGCTTTAAGACACCACAGTTCCAACTCATGCAAACCTGCCTTCAAATATTCTCCATTGCTAAAGGAGCAGCACTCTCGACGAAGCAACAAACTGAGAGAATCATGTTCACAGCATTAGGAGAACTTACATTAAATTGAATCAGTGTTTACTACTCAAATATGCTTAGAGAAATTGAAGAAAATCGTCTCACCTATTAAAGAGTTGGACATTCATGAATGAGAAAACCTGACTAAATATCTTCCCTGTTATCATGGAAGGGACCTGAAGTCACAAGATCATGGAATATTGTGAAATCTCTTCTCTTGTAAGTATAACCCAACAAAGAAAATATTGAGTACTACTTCATACTTACATAGTTATCAGACAGTACACCCAAGATTTCATCTAGCTTGTTGACAATGCTTTTCCAGTGCATGTGCAGTGCCTGTTGTTTTGCAAGTATATTCGAATGGATGTTTCTGGATGACCCTCTTATTGATCTGGTTCTTATGGCTCTTGGTGCCTGTTAATGGTGATAAAAGATTTATTAGATCATCCCATATCTAATCCCATGTTGTGATTTGGAAGTTTTTCTTATGGCCTAGCAAATTGGAGGTTGATATATATGATGTGTGGAAATGTGTACATGACAACATTTGTCTCGTGAGAATTTGTTAGTTTTTATTGTGAGGTGATGCTTTAATTTCCTAAGGAGTTAGCATTTTGATGTAGTTCTTGCTAGTTGCCTTACCTTTTTTATCGAGAGATGTTTTGAGGAGATGTGAGTAAATTGGACTTCTATAATTTGTTCTTTCTTATATTCAATTTATCACTAGACAAAATACAAAAATACTAATTTTTGTGTCTTGATCTGTTTTCAAAACCAAACGCAGCTTAGTATTCTATCTTACTGCTGGAGGTACTATATTCTTATAGAAGGTTTTCTTGAAAATGATGATTTACCTGAATACACAAATTCAAGAATGGGCTGATCTCCTTCTTTAAACTGTCACGGATCATTCCATATATCTTCTCAACATATGCAGTCAAATGTTGCTTAAACAGAATTGCTGGGTACTTGGCTTCCACTTTAGATTGGTCATTGTGCTTGTCCACCATTCCACTATAACCACTTGAAATCCCAATTCCCAATGAAGATGAACGTAAACCCTGGTTTTGTATATCAACAACCAATATAGTTTCTTTTATATTGATATAATACAAGGAAATTTGAGTCTTCAAAGCTTACCTGTGCCATTTTCCCAAATAGAGTGGCAGGGGAGTTTCGATTGCGTGACACCATCTTAGATGTGTTGCTGACCTTGAGTGTGCATTGCAGATAGAACAGAAGTGTTGAAGTTGTTGAAAGCCAATATGCTAGATCATTGATTCCTTCTTGACTCTGCCAGCATAAGAAATAGTAAGTTGATTTAATAATACATGAAGTTTCAAGAGCCGATGTTGTTAACTAGAATTACTTAATCTTTATTGAGGTATTAAAGTTCTTGGAAGATTCTACCTCTATAGATGATCGGATGGTGTGACTAATTTTATCAAATATATGTGTCTTCTCTGCTTCAAAGGATCTCCAATGAAGAAGTGCTTTATAAACAATACAAGCAACTGCTGGTCTGTTGTTCTCGAAACGCTTATCTTCGGTAAGGCACTTGAGCAGTGCATCATAACTTTCCTGTTTACAGGAGAATTCAAAGTGGTAAGCAACCATTTATTTCAATGTTCAACTGCATGCTCTCTCGAAATATTTTGATCTCTGAAACTTCTTTCCCTAATTGCTTTTAGATTTCAGAGACATACCTGCTGCCTGTCTGTGAGTGATCTTTGTTTTGTAAGGAAGGAGACAGCTGCTCTTGGTTCCTGAAAATATAATTTTTATTATTTGATATAGAACATTATTTTATTTAGTTATCCAGAGATACAAAATGAACAAATGAGGTAAGTTGGAAATACTTTTCTTCCACGGCATTCTTCCTCGGCTAGATGTCCATTGTCTAGATTCTGCACCTTCATAAAAGATAATGTCATAAAATGATTTGTTTTTGTAAGAAAATTTAAAGTGGTGTACCTTGATTTGTGGAGTCACATTATCTGCTACAATTCTTTGTTGGATATGTTGTTCGTGTTGATCAGCAGAAATTTCCTGGTTTGTTGCTATTATATCTGGGTGAACTTTCTGCTCCATGGCAGCTGCTTCTGCCTGGTCCCGCAGGCGTTCATTCTCTGATTCTAGGTTTGCTATCTGATCCTTTAGGCTACAGAAAGCATTAGAGTTTCAGTATTTCACTATAGAAGAGTATATATTATGCCAGGGTTATTGTAGCAATTACTTCTGGTATTTGATGTAAGTTTTTAAATCTTCACTAAAACTATTCACTTATTTGCGTTATCTGTAGAAGGTACAGAAAAGAAAGTAACAAATATTGTAAAACACGCCATGAATTTTTATTTATTTATTTGTTTTTTGCGGAAAGGAAAATAAAGGAAGAGAGAGCCTAAAATTAAAGTAAGCATGTCATTTATATTATCACCACCATATTGCCAAGGGATACTAAAATTTAAAGTTGGCTAGATTCAAGTTCATCAGTGCCAGACTGATATTTTCTGATGTTAGATATCACAAAAGAAAAGGAATAATAGAAGGTGCAAATAGTATATAGTTCTTACATTTTTATCTCTTCGGAAAGATCTTCATTTTTCGATTCTACCAATGCCTGCTGGCATAGCACTTGATTTTCAGTTTCGAGGTTGGACAAGCTCACTTCCAATCTGGAGTTAAAAATAATAGACCGTTAGTGGCAATATATATGATGGAAAGGATGTTGCATGATTCGGAGCTAAGCAACCTTTCAATAGTCTCTTGAAGTTGTGTTGCTTTTAGTTGTGCTTCTTCTGCCTCTTTAATCCTAGCTTGATTCTCATTTTCAATTGCTGAGCACTTTTCTTCAATTTCTTTAATCTTCTTCTTCAACTCTTCTACTTCAGTCTATGTATTCAGAAGTTAAATGAAATTACGTGCCATCGTATTAATTATGATGTGAATAACAATGCATACATGCTGCTGTATTTTTACTATCTGAATCGTCATTTGATGGTTTGACATTGCATCCGAAATTGTGTTAGCACTTAGCAGCATTTTCTATCTTAATACCGAAGAATCTATATGTTTTCTTGGATGAGGAAGTTTCTATTCTTCTGCAAATAATCATACATTCTATTCCATGAGGCACCATTTTATAATTTTCTTTTCCTACATTTCCTTCTACTTTTTTGTAACTTAAATTTCTACTGGAAAATAACATAGCATTCTTCTTAAGAAAAAAAAGGGTTAAAAGTATAGTCCTTTCTTTCGATTTATACTCTTCAAAAACATCACATAATTTCTTTCATGAAATTTTATCTGCAGTATTGGAACTTCTACCTATAGTAATTCTGATGTTTTCAGCATTAAACTTCTGAAAGTAAATTGTACTATTCTGAGATGGAAATTGAGATTTACCTCCAGCTCCTCATTTTTATTTGTTAGTAACTCTAGCTTTGTGTTGTCCACAACAGAAACCTCTTTAATTACTGGTGGTGCTTGCTCAATTGCTAGTTTTGCTGCTTCTCTTTCATGAATAATTGCAGCGCGGGCTTCATCTAGCTGACCTTGTATTTCTTGTAAAGTGTTTTGTAGTTTTGCAATCTCTTGTCCTTTAGCTTCTTCAAGGTCAACCTGAAATTTGTTTTTTCTTGATTAGTTGATGTGGATACAAAAGCTTTATGAACAAATTAGTTTCTCCTTTCACTGCTATTTTGAATGATTTGCAGTATGGACTGTGCAGTTACTTTTGATTTAAGAGAATATTCTGAATCAAAATAATTCCTTTTATTTTATTTCTATTCACCGTGGAAACAGCCACTGACATAATTATCAAGTTAAGCTACGTACATGACACCTTTTGGGTGCGGCCGTTCCCCAGACCCTGCATTAATGCAGGATGCTTGTGCATCGGGCTGCCTCTTTTTTACATCTATTCACCATAACGCTTAAAGCGATTTGGCATTCATAATGGAGTATTAGTTGAAAGAGTCCTTACCCTCATGTGCTTTTCGATGTCTAATCTCCATGTAAGCTCCTCAACACGCTTCTCCAACTTGTCCTTTGCTTCCTTAAGTGCTCCAGTATCCCTTGCAGCCTACACAGTAACTTAAAAATGAGCATTCCTTTTTATTTTTTGAAATATCCCTTCTTTCCTTATAGATATTCTAAAAGAATTGGAAGAAAGCTTATGAAATAAGAAACATAAGAATAAATAAAACTCACTATCCGAAGCTTTCTGAGCTCTCTTCTAGCTACTCTGGCTCTCCAGAGACACTGAAATATAATAGCTGCTCTCTTTTGTTGTTTGTAATCAGAAAGAGCTTGAACTCTTCTCCATTGTGTCTTTGAGAGGAAAATAAAATAGAATAGTCAACATTCAATCTAAGAGACACAAAGTATTCATATAATTCATGTAGATGAATATGGTGGTCATAAATTCATGATCTATTTTGGTGTTAGATACTCCTTCTAGCTGTCTTTACCTGAAGTTTGATTGAAGCCTTCGTTTGTCTTCGGTACCTAAATTCGTTTCGTGCGGCTAATGCTCTCATTCCAGATTGAATTACTATAGAACATCCTTGTAATGATGTGTAATTCATTCTTGCTCTATGTGCACGCACATGCTTCTGTATCCTGATTGAGGCTGCTTCTCGCCTCATATTTTCATAGAGTTCACGTGCAAGTTTTGCTGAAATATTAATGCCAAAGGAAAATAATTCAGTTCAGTTACTTTTGGCACAACACCATCACAATGATGCAATCAAGAAATAGGAATACATGAACTGAAAACAGAAAGTTATGTGAAGACAGCTTACCTCTCCAAATTTTCTGGATATGAATTGTAGCATTTCTCAAGGTGATAAACTCTTTTCTTGTTAAATGTGTACGGATTTGTCTCTGTATGAGTCTTGCTGCTTTGGCTAAGACTTCAGCTCTTCGTGCATCTAATTCGGCCATCTGTCCAGCTCTGAGGAATACCTTTGTTTTCCCCATCTGATCGAAAGTGACATTACATGGTGAGGGAAAATGAATTAGAGCTTATAACTTATAAGTTACTAGCAATTTTTTTGGGGACAATTGTGCCTTTTTCTTGAATCTGACATGTTATGGAATGTATATACTTACTTGATAGCCTTTTAATCCCATCTTATCACATATGGCAATAGCTGCCTTTTTCTCATCTGACCTGCACAGAAGAAAGACTCACTTATCATGAGGTTTTATATGTGAAGACTTAACAATATATATTTGTTTGAGTTAAGACTTAACAATGAGAACAATAGGCCTATGCTTTTATTTCAAATCAGTCTCAATTGATTTTCTGATATCTATATGAGCTACATAATAGATAATTCTTATTGTTATTTTCAAGTTATGCTTTAGGTAGTTTTACATAAGATTGCTTGTATTACATCTTCGCTTTATCATTCTTACACTATAATGTTTTATGAATATGGTTTTCAGTTTTCTTTTAATAAAACTAAAATTGTCATTTTCTTGTAAAGTAAAATAATCTAATACCCATCAAGGACATCTGGAGCTAGCATTCCAAAACGGTCAAGGAACTCTTCAAATGTTCTTTTCGTTGGATATCCGGCACAACTAATCCTTATTGCCTCAAGTACTCCCTGCAAGTTCACCGGTTGAATAAACTTCTTTGGTGGGAGGGAATAATCTAATTTACTTTACTCTTGTACATTTTAGAGAGTAGGACACATTTAACTTACTCCACATCTTAACTGATTTAGGACATTGAAGTTCTCAAAGATTCCTGGCTGCAAGACTGTATTTGGCTTCACACACCTTATGTAATGTGGTTCTGTTGTGTTCAGTGTCTCCATGAGAGATTGTAGTTGTTGCTGGATGTTTAAGATTAGATTCAGAAGCAATTCATGCATTGGTTAAGTGTTCGAAGCAACAAGTATCCATTTGATATTACCTTAAACTGAGAACCAATGGAAGAAAATTTTGATTGCTTTGATGTTTCCTCAGGTAAAGGAGGGAAAAGATTTGCAACAAATGAGCACTTGGATGCACATAAGAGAGCTTGATGCTCCGCTACTACATAATCTTTATTTTTATCGAGGAAATAATCTGCTTGATATGTGACCTGTACTAAGAAGGATTTGTGAAAAGAAATTAACATTTTTACTTTTTGTTGACTGGATTGGATGGCCAAGAAAGAAATTCAAACTTTATGGACACAGAAAATAAGAGTTTATTGAGCTTACATCTCCAGCATAATGGTTAATTGTGAAGTTTGTCCGAGAAAGTTTTGGTTTGCTGAAGCGCTTGTGTGCTTTATATGTCTGGTACATCTTTTGTGCAAAAGTCTCATGAGTTGACTTGGGGAACATGCTGCAGAAAATACAAATACAAATTCAAATGGTGTTTTCACTTGTTTGAAGGGGAGCTTTTAATTTAGTACTGTATAAGCGAGTTCGACCAACATGTTTGCGCCTCTTTTGGAAATTATTTTTCATGCTTGTTATAAAATTTGTTTTCATCTGTCTTGCTATTTGGATATATTCACAATATTTTGAGAAAAATGACATACCATGCTTCATCAAGAAGAGCAATTATTCCCCCAGGTTTCTGCAAGCAAGAAATAATCAGTTTCATGTCTTTCGTGGTTTCATCTGGTATAGCTGATCCATACACAAGCAATGATGACACAAAGTCTCTTGTTACCTTCTCAATAAGATCAAGAACATCTTGATTATCCACAAATTCAACATAGCTCCAATTGATTTCCTCTTTGGTGTACTCTTCTTGCTCCATCTTGAATACATGCTGTTGAAACATATACATTTCTATATTAATATTTGCAGCAACAAAAATGCTCAAATTGTGTTTGTAAGGTAAATAGCCTTGCCTGGTTGAAATGTTGTTGCAACTTCTCGTTCGTTAGGTTGATGCATAGTTGCTCAAAACTTACAAAATGTAGAACAGGTTAAGACTATATAATATAGGAATGCAGAAATTTTCCTTATTATGCAAAATTATTGTACTATACCTGTTGATCTTGAAGCTCTCAAACCCATAAATATCAAGGACTCCTATTATGCTTACTGCATTGGAGTCTTGACCAATTGAACTGTTAATCTTGTCAACAATCCTGCCATATTTTGATAATTCATTTAGTTTACTCTTTGACTCAGCTGAAAGTTCTCTTATAAGGGTTTAGCTAATATGTGTTCTTAGGGCACATAATAAGCTTACCATTAGTGGAAGGTTTTAAATTTTTTCATTTAATAGATACAGAACAAATGCATTGGAAACTTAAGATTTTCGTATTTCCAATAAAAACTTTCTCAATTTGTAATCTGCACATGATAGATACACCCCTCTTATTAATTGGAAGTAGAGATCATTTATTTGCAGGATGGTTTCTTAGGATTTATTATGAATTAATATTATGATTGCTGTTGTTCAGTAGTAGTAGAATATTTCCAAGATATCAAAGTTTTGTTATTGCTGGTTTTTTTTAGAATTATTGTCTTAAATCTAGTATCAGACTGCTTAAAGAAGCTTACCAATCAAACAGTTTTGAGTAAACCGTCTTTGACAAAGCATCTCGGCTCAAAGAAGCTGAGTCCGGGTCGAGTGGTTTTGTAATATTGCCATCAGGAGTAACAATGACACGCTTGCAAAGTGAGTCCTCTAATGCTTTCTCATCACACCTGAACAAATGGTGAGTCAAAGGACAATAAAGGTGAAATACTGAAACTAGAGGCATTTGTGGATGGATCTATGATTTTTACATGAACAACTCTGCAGCTGTCCGAAGGTGGAACAGTGATTTTTCATCTTTCAGTTTGGAAGAATCAACTTCAGTCCCTTTGACAAAGTCAATGTTACCAAGGTGGAGGATTGCCGCGACCACACGAAAGATAGCATCCTGTGTAAGGAAATTTTGTTAAATTAAATATATGTATAGAAAGAAATCAATGCTTCATTGAAATAATAAAATTTGATTCACAAATGTGATGATCCTATACCTGTTCTTCCTGGTTGATTCCTACAATATCCATTGCATTTCTGGTCTCCAAGTACTCTTTTGCATCATCTACATTTGAAACTTCATAACAGTTTGATTGATTAAGATAGTGGAATTGCTTTGGATTCCCTAACTTGTACTTCTTGACATCCTATTGAGTAAAGTGTAACAGTTAGTCTTGTGAGTGATAAATTATGTTTAATTTCTTTCAGGATTATTATGGAGAATTCATTCACCTCTGGTGGTGCTGAACAAAGCATGTAAAAGCAGTGATAGTTTCTCTCCGGGTCGGACACTTGGCATACTCGTGACCTCTCTAGGAGATATGTTCTAATTGCAGCTCCAGAAATTTTCCCATTCTTGTCGAATTGGATTTCTACGAATTTGCCGAAACGACTGCCACAAACTCCGACAGTTTTATAAGGATAAGAAGAAAAGTGGAAACTATGACATAAAATCTGAACTGAAAAAGCCTCTAAAATTTACCTTGAATTGTTATTTTTGACAGTTTTGGCATTTCCAAATGCTTCTAACACTGGATTGGACTGAAGAAGTGAAAATGTTACTACATGTACATGGTGTTAACAGCGGTTGAAGAAACAATTGAAGAAGTATTCAAACTCACCTCCAAAACCTGTTGTTCTACCGTTCTTCCTTCCGTACCTGATCTTCCTCCCATGAATGCTAGATATCTCATTAACATTTTGGTGGTTTCTGTTTTACCAGCTCCACTCTCTCCACTCACCAGAATGGACTGGCTTCTACTTTCATTTATCATTGCCCTGACATGTTAAATGATTCTGATTTTCATCAAATTCTTTTCCTCTGATTTTAAATGTACTCCAAATCTATTTCTGCATTGTTATATACCTGTAGCAGGTGTCGGCAACGGCGAAAAGGTGAGGGCTAAGCTCTCCAAATGCTGCTCCTTTGTATTGCTCCATCATATGGATATCATACAAGTGTGGCAGTCGTCGAAAAGGATTCACTGCAATTAAGATATTCCCTGTATATGTCTGTTTATTTCAATTTCAAGATGTTAAATATTGCTCATTTCTCTTAGACTATTGGCCTATAAATACATTTAGAGTTTTATGAACCGGTTGCGACTCACATATATCTCGTTAAGAGAAAAACGAATGGCAAGGTTATGAAGGACTCCTGGCTCATGGAGGTATGCCAGCTTTGTCATGTCATCAACTCCTGCTGCTGGCGCTTCTGTATCTTTCGGATAAATACTCGAAATCTCTGCCACCACCTGAAATTGAAGGTAATGCTAATGTTTATCTGCCTTGTTTACTTGTATTTTTAGCTCAAGAGTATAGTGATACATGCTTGACTTTCAAGTATAGCTTTTGGTCTCTTATTTAGAAAACAAAATGCTACTTTATGATTTGAAACTCTAATTTGGACATATTTGAGGGAAAGAAGTTATATATATTTTTTATGTTCTGAAAAATATTTTTCTATGACTAAATTTAAATTATATATTAGTAATAGTGAAGCTGAAAATTGCAACTGTAGCTCTAATGCTAAAACTTTTGCATTGATGCTATCATGAAGTAAATAGCAACTCATTGGCTAGCGACAACTCTTAAATAGATCCCTGATTTGCGACGGATTAATTCTTGGCCTTTAGGTGGAGAGATACAGTGAGAAACCAAAAATCAGATAATCACATAGTATAGCTACTCCATGTCTACAATTTGGATCCATAGTAGTCAAGAACAGAGCTACAGAGCTTTTGAGTTCCAGTTACATGATCAGGTAAAAGAAAAGAAGCTTACAGTTCTTCCATTTGAAGTAACGATGGTAGCATTTTTGCCATTGATTTCTGTCACCACACCATCAATCCATGAAATCTCAGGATCCTCAACCCAAACATGTGATCCGACGATGATATTCACAGGCGTTCCCTGAACCATCACCAAAAAAAAAGTAAGGAGATCAACAAAAAAATGAAGTAAAATGTCATCTATGGTGTGAAGCTTACCATTATGCTAAATTCTGCTTTTCATGAAAATCAGATAACCGAGCCGAACTGAACCAAGCCAAACCGATCCTAACAAGATAGTTACTAGAAGATAGAGGATGCAGAGAGGCTCAGAGAACAGAAATGAATGTTCTAAAGGGAAACTAAAAAAGCTGAAAAAATGCCAGGTTGGTTACTCTTTAAGCTAAAAAGTTGTAGCAATAGCATATTAGCATGCATTACTTTCCTTTACCTCACACCTCACTTACCACCCTTTCTCTTCTTAGTCCCACGTAATTTATTTATTCATTTTTATTTTTTTATTGCTCCTTCCACGGTAGATGCTTACATGGAACCAGGAGAGCTAAGCCTCAGAATTTTTTTTTTTTTAAAAAAAGAAAAAAGCAAACTGTTTACATTTTAAAATATTGAACTCATGTGTCTGCGGCTTGCAACATGATCACTGTGGTGGGGCCATGTTGCTTAAGACATACGGAGAATGAAACCACCACCGCCCAGGTGATAATAGTTCACAACTTGTTCCTTTCGGAATGTGATATTATTGTTTTTTTTTTTTAATTTTAATAATTTTGCCTTTGATTTGGTATGATCTGTGTCTGATGTATTATATGGTAGTGAGCGGTAGCATGAATAAAATGAAACAGCTGGTTCATTCTGGTGACTGTACTCACAAAGTTAGATTTTAATCTAATTTACTCATTGGTAAAGATTCATGCATAAATGATTCAGTAATGCTAGAAAAACAAAAAAAAAAAAAACAGTTAAAACTGACCTTATTTAGCATTCATTAATTGTCGCAACAATTAATGAATGCTATATAAGATAAGTTATGACTATTTTTGGCTAATTTTATTTGGATACCAAACATTTTCATAAATGATTGTATGTCATTATCTAACATTAATATTCGACTTCAATCAGAAAAAGAAGAATAGGTTGGCCAAACATCCAAAGATAGTGGCTACAATTTTCAAATAAGATTTTTCTTTTTTTAGATTATTTTAAGGGAAAAAGACAAATAGGTCCCTGACTTTTCAAATTTTTGACAAATACATCCCTGACAAAATTTAAATACAAAAAGGTCCCTGACTTTAACAAATGGAAGACAATTTAGTCCTTCCGTCTATTTGCCTCTCATACACCTAACGGAACTGGCTGACGTGGCTGAAACGGTGTACATGTGTCCGTTACGGTGCCACGTTGGAAGGGAAAAAAAGTTCGAAGGGAAAAAAGTTCGAAGGACAAATAAGTCCTTGACGTCATTTTACAAATAAAGTTCGAAGGACAAATAGGTCCTTGAGAATTTTTTTTTCAAAATTAATAAACTCATTTTCTAAATTCTCTCATCTATCTCTCTCTATTTTTATATTTCTCTCTACTATTTTTACTCTATATATAATTATATTTTATATTAGTAATTTGACAAATCAAAATATGTCATTCGATATTTTTTTACAATTAAAATATTTTAAATGTAAAATTATACACATTAAATTATTTTAAATTTTAGATAACGAATGTTAAAATTAATTACTAATAAAAAATTAGACTTTTTCATATAAAAATAATAACTAAAAATCTTATTATTTAATTTTTTATCTGCAGATATCTTGGTCTTCTTAGTAAGAAACTTTTGTCAACTTACGACTTTTTTGTAAAAGTAGTTTGATTTTATAAATCTTTTGTATCATGCATAATTTATACTGTTAGAACAAAGTGAACTATAATTTAAAAAAAATATTCTCGTAATGTTATTATGCATAAAAATACTAGTTCTAATATAATACACAAATGCACTAATGCTAACTTAATACATGAATGATGCACAAATAAACTAATGCTAACTTGATGCATAAATGAACTGATGCTAACTAATGCCACTGGTATGATGAAAACTGAACTAATGCAATTTAACAAATTCTAATATAATACACAAATGTACTAAAACTAAACTAATGCAATTTAAGAAAAAGAGTAGAAACATAACAAGCCCAATTTCTACAATTTTAATACAAATAATTTAAATTGTAGAATAAAACAAGTTAACTAGATTTCAAAATACAAGCATAATTTTATCAGAAATTATTTTTAATATAGAAAGAAAATTGGTGTTTTGGTTGAATATTGACATTTGAAGTGTATTACAGTATTGTGAAAATTATTCAACACGCCTCCACGTGTTGGCTAAGATGCTGCCACGTGTTCAACACGCCCCCCACGTGTTGGCCAGAATGATGCCACGTGTTCACCACGCCCTCCACGTGTTGACTTCCCACAAAAAAAATCCACCCATCTATAATTACACCACATTCTCTCATTTTCAACAAAAATACCAATATTTTTTTCATACAAAAAAAAATTAGCCTAATTTTATAAACTAAATTCTCATAATAGAAGTATAATAGAAGTATAATGAAAAAAAAAATTCTCAAGGACCTATTTGTCCTTCAAACTTTATTTGTAAAATGACGTCAAGGACTTATTTGTTCTTCGAACTTTTTTTCCCTTCCAACGTGGCACCGTAATGGACACCTGTACACCGTTTCAGCCACGTCAGCCAGTTCCGTTCGATGTATGAGAGGCAAATAGACGGAAGGACTAAATTGTCCTCCGTTTGTTAAAGTCAGGGACTTTTTGTATTTAAATTTTATCAGGGATATATTTGTCAAAAGTTTGAAAAGTCAGGACCTATCTGTCTTTTTCCCTTATTTTAAAACAGAGTGAATATAAGTATTTAACTAATAATGTTTCTGCATATAAATTTTCATACTTTCTGTTGGCCTTTAATATTCACTCCATTATATCCCTAAAGTCTTAATTCAGGCACGGTTTTTAATAACTAAATTGAGTTAGGTGTCAATGCATGTAATTCGTTTTGGTATTTAAATAACATACCTTTTTAATGTTTTCGACATTGCAATTCTAAGGAAAGAAAAACTCAATTCAATATTCCCATAGTTAACATCTTTACTAACCATATTAATTTATATGTCTATATTTTCGTTTTAAATAATAGAAGTAATTAAAATCTATACTTACATGTTAATTTAGATGTGTATTATCCATAGATGGCATGTTACTTTAAGGAGAGTTGGTATATTGTTAGGGGAAAAAACTTAGGTATTCAATGGAATATCTGTTGGAAATAATACACCATTCTTTCTTGAAAAAATACTTTTTACACAGAAATAAAATAGACACAATCACAACACAAGAATTTAACGTGAAAACTCTAATTACTGGAGAAAAAATCACGGCTGTTGCCAAATGACAATCAGAGAATATCACTATGTGAAAATTGTTATAACACATAGACTTCTTTCTCTTTAACACCGGCACTCCAGTATACCCACACTCTCAAAGCAAATATTTAACTACACCTCACAACACTCTCTAATCAAAAAGTATAGAGTAAAAGAAAAGTCAGATACAAGCTTTAAGTGTTTCCGATTGGTGCAAAAAATATGGAGAACTTAGCCTCATATTTATAGCCTAGGCCACCCATTCCATTTGCTATCCTAAGCAATGTGGGACTAATTCAACCAAATTCTAACAATCTCCACCTTGATTGAAATAGTCACACATCTTCAGCTTCCATAGTCAACATCGACAATTCTTTGCTGTCATTGTCTATATCGACAATCATAGTTCAGAGAACTATCATACTCCACCATGAAAGTATACTCACTTGGAATTAGACCACTCCAAGCATTTCGCCTTGGTACATATCGAAACCTTGCTGAAAATTCATGGTGCAACTTCCAAATTGGCTTTTCCTAGAAGTTCTTCAGCCATCGACATAACTCCGCCACACACCTTGCTTCTCAACGCCAACTAATGTCCGTGTGCAATTGTGGACCTGATTGCCACAACTTATCCTTATCCATGGCAGTGCGGTAATACCATGGTAGTGCGGTAATACCATGAGGATACTTCTTGTCTTCAACGCCTTGTGCAAACTTGATTGTATCAACACATCCTTGACTTGTATTTGCCACAAGCCAAAATTGATTCTTCCATCAAATTTCTCTATTTCAAGTTTCACAGCACTTGAATATCTTGACATTGTTGCAACCGTATATTGGAATAGTATAACTCAACTGTAGACCGTGCACTAGGAAGGGTCCCCAAGAAAGAGAGGTGGGTCACAATGGACACACTTAAATACCAAGTCTTTCCTTAGCCAGAACCTTTCCAAACTGTACTCTCACAGTGTCACACTACCTTCCAGCAACAACAACAACCAAAGATCAACCTCCAGCTACAGGACAAAATTCTTTTCTAATGTAGAAGGTCAGACTAGGCTACAACCACAGAGCATACTAAGAATAAATTCCACCGAATCGAAGCTCTGATACCATTTGTTGGGAATAATACACCATTCCCCCTTGAGAAAATACCTTTCACAGAGAAATAAAATAGACACAATCACAACACAAGAATTTAATGTGAAAACTCCAATTATTGGAGAAAAAACCACGGCCGTTGTCAAATGACAACCAGAGAATATCACTATGTGAAAATTGTTACAACACATAGACTTTTTTCTCTTTAACACCGGCACCCCAGTACACCCACACTCTCAAAGCAAATATTTAACTACACATCACAACACTCTCTAATTAAAAGGTATAGAGGAAAAGAAAAGTCAGATACAAGCTTTAAGTGTTTCCGACTGGTGCAAAAAATATGGAGAACTTAGCCTCATATTTATAGCTTAGGCCACCTACTCCATTTGCTATCCTAAGCAATGTGGGACTAATTCAACCAAATTCTAACAATATCAAAATATTCTTATGGTCAAATGTGAAATGTCAATGAGTTTTGGGTTTTGGGGTGGGGGGATTTGGGTGCTCTCAATCTCATCCTAAATATGTGTATTAAAGAAAAGAAAAAAGAAAAAGATTATTATGAAAGGTAAGCCATACATTGGCTTACATGTGAAAATGGAGAAAGAGCCAATAGGGACCCATATAATTCCCAACTTTATGTAAGTGTCCACCATCCAACAAAACCTTTTGACACTATTGGTCCTTTCAGCAAAAGTGTGTAACTTCCAAGAACATGTGTTTTACCAATTTTGATTCTTTGCATGTCTAGAATCAGAGTGAAATGGGCGGTTGGATAAGTCAGGCAACTGTAACCTTTGCAATTTGTTTTTTGGACTGCTGAGCTAGGTGCCCATTTTCGAAAAAAAGAAAAAAGAAAAATTGCATATATATATATATATATATATATATATATATATATATATATCAAAAGTTTTTTATACATTTTCTAAAAGATTATTCGTTTTTTAAACTTATTTTTAAAAAATTTTATTAATCAAATTGGTCTTTTAAAAATTACAAATTAATTATTTTCGTCCTTCAATCACTTAATTATAGTTTTTATTAACAATTGATGATATAAAATGTTAACTAATTAATAGTATACATGACATGCACATATCATGTTTAAGTGGAAGTTGAATAAATATGTTTATGAAAAGAAAAAGTATAGGGTATCAATATATTATCTACCAACTTATTACTAATAATAATTAATTATTATATTTTAAATACATATATAAAGAGACACATCTAAAAAATATATCTATAAAGACACTTCCATTAAATACAGCTATATAAAAAATATTTTTATTAGACACATTTTCAAAGACACTTCCATTAAATACAGTTATAAATAAGAGTTGGCAGAAGTTGGCAAAAATGGTATTGGTAACATAATTGGATTGTTATGAAAATCTATCAATTTAATTACTAAGTTATATTAGAATTATGGTTTATATAATTGGAGAAAGAGGCTAAATTAATATATTTTTGTATATATTTTTATCAGCGTCCAATTAGACATACTAAGTGTTATGTATATTTTCAGTTAATATTTCACGTCATAAACTCATGATGAATATTGTTAATAGAGTAATGAAATAACAAATATGATAAATTTGTAATATTTAAAGAACCAATTTGATTAATAAAATCTTTCAGAGACAAATTTAAAAAAATATTCATCTTTTTAGAATTAGTTTGACCATTAACTCGATTACAAAAATAAAAATAAATAATTTAGTCATTTATTATCTCAAACATTATAAAAGGACAAATATCCAAGTAAATATAAAATGTTTTCAGAATTTTGCTTAACAAACCACTAAAAAGTAAAAACCGAAGAAATAGATCAAAGAATACAACAGTTTGTTACAATAACATATGGATGAAATTTGAGATTTGAGAAAGAGGATTGTAGAAGAAAGAGAAAGAGAGAAGATCATTGATTCTCCTTGATCCAAAGATAATGGTAAATCATACAAATTATTTCTTAGTTTTTTTTTTTGGGGCCTACTACACATACAAGAAAAAAAGGCTTACAAGTCTTACAAGTTAGCCCAACTCAATAACTTGTCCACGCGCATTCACTCCCTTTGAATGGAGCGTCAACCCACGCGCGTCACTCAAACGGTTACTCTTCGGAATAAGCGCTTATCATGGCTAACTCTTCCTCTTCTCCTTAAAAAAAAAACACAAACCACAAAGTTTCGAGCAACATTCCAAACTGAAGAGACATTATTCAAGGTCGAACTCGTCGCGAAGATAAAATTCTCCATCAATAATCTCCAGAAAAAACGAAGAAATATTATTCAAGGTACATTACTATTTTACTCATCTTGTACATTTTCTACATTTCTGTTTCTGATTTCGAAATAGAAGAACTAGGTTTTACTGTTCTTCTATGTTCTTCTAGGTTTTACTGATCTTCTTGTTCTAAATCTCATATCACTGTTTTTACTGTTCTTCTTATTCTAGGTTTTACTCTTCTTGTAAGTTCCTTTAGGTTTTACTGTTCTTCAAAGTGGTTCTAGGTTTTACTATTCTTTTTGTTCTAGTTCTTCTCGTAACTGATTTTTCGTTGTATATTGCTTAATTTGTTGGGTGTATATAGAGTAATTTGTATGGGTGTATATGATTTATTGTTGGATGTATATGGCGTAATGTGTTGGGTGTATATGGTTGTTGTTGGGTGTATATTCCTGAACCCATATCATGTAATATAATCAACTGTTGCAACTGTTCTAATATTGCTTGTCCTTGGGTGTATATTGCTTGACATTGTAATATTGCTTGAACTTGTATATTTATCCATATTTCAGTGAATTGAACATAATTTTGAACTGATCTAATTAAATACTTATGAAATTGGTTTGGGTGTATGTGCCTGATTTAAGTTTTTATCGTTCATCTTGTTCTAGCTTTTACAGTTCTTCTTATTCTAGTTCTTCTCCTAACTGATTTTTATGTGTATATTACGTAATTTGTTGGGTGTATATGGCGTAATGTGTTGGGTGTATATGGTTGATTGTTGGGTGTATATGGCGTAATTTGTTGGGTGTATATTTTTGAACTCATATAATTTAATATAGTCAACTGTTGCAAATGTTCTAATACTGCTTGTCCTTGGCTGTATATTGCTTGAGCTTGTATATTTATCGATGTTTGAGTCAATTGAACATCATTTTGAACTAATCTCATTAAATACTTATGAAATCGGTTTGCGTGTATCTGGTTGATCTATGGGTGTATCTGACTGATATCTATGGGTGTATTTTTCATTGCAGTAAAAATGGAAGGCAAAAAACAAGCTGGAAAAAATGTAAGAACAAATATATGTCTTCTATTCCATGAAATGAATCAAGACAAAGCGGAAGCCATTAGCGGAAGTCATGCAATAAGACTGTCCAGGCCATCCTCATTGTTATTGAGTCCATTTTGTCAGATAGATTCTAATGATATTGACACTGATTAATGTAACTGTTATATACTCTTGTAAGAAAATGAACACATGCTGTAAATATATTTGATCCAATTATAAGTAAAATTTTTTTTCATAATTAAACTCTCTCTGGTGTATTGAAAATGTCTGATTTACAGGTACTATAATATGAAGGAAAACATCAAACCAAAGATACACCTATAACCTGACATTTTACACCCAAAGAATGTTGATTATACACCCAAACATCTATCCCCCTGATGATTTATCCCTAAAAACCCTAAACCATAAACCCTAAACACTAAACCTTAAAAATCTAAACCCTAAACCCTAAACCATAAACCCTAAACCCTAAACCATAAACCTTAAATACTAAACCCTAAACCATAAACCCTAAACACTAAACATTAAAAACCTAAAACTTAAACCCTAAGCCCTAAACACTAAACCCTAAAAACCTAAACCCTAAACCCTAAACCCTAAACCATAAATCACCCAACCTACTATACACCCAAATCATTGATTTTTACACCCATAAAATCTCATTTTACACTCAAGGAAAGTTAAATATACACCAGACTCTATCCCATAATGCTTTATCCGTAAACCCTAAACCCCTAAACCCTTAAACCCTAAACTCTTATACCCTAAACCCTAAACCCTATACCAAAATAAAAAAAACAAACAATAATTTATAACATAAACAGCAGATTCTAAAATATATATATGTGTGTGTAAAATGTCAAACACAAGAAAATTCAGAAATACACCCAAGAAAACTATGGTTTACACCCATATTCTGTAACTATACACCCAAAAAACTATCTACTACTGCTGGTTCCCTGAACTGATAATTCATAACACGTCTTGATATTGGCTGGAATTTGGATGCACCACTGATGCAGCATGAAAGAGGTTTAACTGGATATAATAAACCTGCAGCCTTGGCATAGTCCTTGTAAAATTTTGTAGCATCTTCAAAGTTTTTAAAAGTCATTCCAACCTTGGGAACAAGCTGCTCATCAACAACAGAGAGGGGCCGCAAAAAATAACATGTTAAAAATAAGAAAATACTATAGAATTTCTGCACCTCATAAAAAAAAATAACAATCAAAGTAACATACACCCAAGGACTCCTGAGATACACCCGAACGACAACAAGTCAATTAAAAATAACAAGAAAAATCATAAACTGTAAATACACCAAAGCTTCTCTAAAATACGCCCAAACCACCCTAAAAATACACCCAAAAAGTTCTGATCTACACCCGAGCGTCTACTATAAATTGCAGATAATTAATCAAAACTAATACATTAGATTCAATCCACATATTATGTAAACGCATTAATTTCACAGTCTATGTTCACGAATTATTCAGCTAGACAATCATAATTAGCTGAAACTAAATCAAACTTCAGAAATTTCGTTCGATTTAAATTCAAAATTCACTTTGCCGTGATTGAGCTGACAATATGAGATTGAATCCACTTCGCCGTGATTAAGCTGACAATTTGAGGTTGAATCATCCATTATCTTCAAAAGAACTTCAAAATTTGATTTCAGAAACCAGAAAATCGAAATAAAACAAAACTAGCGTTACAGTTCGCAAAACTCAGGCGAATGACGAAGAATAAAGAAGTGATAAACGCAGAAGAAAGAAGGATCTAAAAGACCAGGGGAGAACGCGAAAAGGGGAACGAAGAAATTTGGCAAGAGATTCGAAGAAGGTAACGAAATCTTTTGAAGATTGGAAGAGAGATATTCGCGTGTTAATTGATTTTGATTGAAACTAAATTCTATCATATAACGCGTGACTTGTACGTAATAATTGGAGCGCGTTTAGGGTATTAGTAAACTTCAGCACTTGTAACACTTGTAAATGCTAATTACTTGTATGTTAAAATTAATTGTTTCTTTATATGTATACACTGATTAATAGGTTAGTTAAATAATAATCAACTAACAGCTCTACGAATTTAGCGGCCTGCGTGCTGTATGAATAACTAACTAACTTTCCTAGTTTGGTATTTGACTATTTGATCTACATTTAGATTTGGAAATAAACATGCGTATCATGTTACAAAATGAAAGCATAATACATAATATTTATATTCTTAATTATATTTACTATACATTGATAGGACCTATAAATACTTAAATGTGTTATAAAAAAGTTAGTAAAATACCTTTTTATTTTGAATTTACTTAAATATAATCAGTTAATAAAGAGTTTATTTTTTGTTATTATAATATCCATTGTCAAAGTTGTGACTAATTTTTTTCATACAATAAACTTGTTATTTAAAGCTGTTTTAAGATTGAAATTGAGAAATTCGAACTAAAATTTTAGAATATAAAATTTTAATTTTTTAATATTTTTAAATAATAAAAATACAAAAAATTAAAATTTTTAGAAACAGAAATTATAATTTTAAATTTATTTGTCTATTTTTATATTTATCTTAAATTAAATATAATATTAAAATATAATTTAATCTCAGGCTCTTCTAGCCTAAAGAATGTAGACACTGATAGTCTGTTTTAAAGAAAGCTACTCTATGTAAACGTGACTCGGTAAAGAATTACAACCTATTATTCTTTGCTTAGGGAGATCTTAAAATATTATTTATTTTGTGTTCATATACAAATTTACATTTTAAGGTATGGTATGGTGATTGACATGAGAGGAAAAGGACCCTTTGATTTGGTGGTGGGACCTTGAAGCACAAGAAAAAGCCTAACACAGCGTGGCTTTCCAACCAAGCATTGTTATTTATCATTCTTTCTCTTAATTCTGTGATTTGTTTAAAGGGGGAAATTTGCTGATGTGGGTGTCATTAATCATCATTACTCTCACGTATTAAGAGGTTTCTTTTTTTTTTTTTTTTTCCTTTTCTTTTGGTTATTTCAATTTTCTGGCAGAGTTGAAAATAATTGCGGGGTCTATATGGCCCCATCTTCTATAAAATTTAAATATTTGCTGTACCAAGAATAATATTATAGGGATATATATGCTTCTCTTGTCGGTCACTGATTCAAAGTCATATTTGTTGAAATAATGCCTCTTTATTTGCGAAATGCTTTTGACTTAATTTTCGCAAAATGGAACAATCAACTTCATTTTTCTTTTTTCAATAAAAAATAAAAGATAAGAGAAAAATCTTGACCAAAATTAAAGAGAAATACTGTATAATGTTGGATATGTGAAATAAAACAACCCGAGATTGAGCTCAAACAATCATAACTTTATGAATATTCGTGCAATTAATTTGGCTTTTTTTACTGAAAATGTTACCGTGTTAAAAATTTTAATTTACTAAATTGCCATGCGTTGCTACTTTTTGTCACAGTGTAAGTCATATTTTTAGCTAACTAGAATTTGTTGGATTTTTTATTTCATTAAAAAAAAAAATGAGATCTATTTGATTATTAGAAGAAACGGTATTTTACAGAAATTTAGGGACGTATTTTTGGGAACGCACAATACACAAAAGGCGTATTACTCTGACAATACACAAAGTATGTATTGTTTGCATGGTCGACACGCGTCGAATCCCTACAGGCCCATAAACATAATACATTGTTATTATCTCTGTCTTCAATTCGCATATCGCTTTTTTCTCATAAAAAATTAACAAGTAAGTTATTTTTAATAATAGTAATATAATACGTCAGACATTGTGTGTGAGAGAGAGAGAGAGAGGGTAGGTCTAATGGTAATGGCAAGGATCCTAGGGTTTGGAATAGGGAAGAGTAACGACGGTTGGAACACGAGTCTTTCTCCATTTTTGTGGATCATCTCCCAAAAGACATTTCAAAGAGAGAGTTATTCCAGTTGTTCAACTGGACTGGGCGTATCAATGATATATATATATATATCCCGGAAACAAACAAATGGTGGAATACACATGTTTGCCTTCATACGGTACACGACGAAAGGAGGGGTACTGAAAGCTGTAGCGAAAATGAATTAGCTGAGATTGAGAGGTAAGGTTGTCTTTGTGGAAAAGGCAAAGTATAAAAGAACGTCGGGAACTACGGACGTAGGTAAAGGACGATGAGGAGATGATAAGCAAAACCCATCAACTTAGAAGCCACCAAGGGAAGTAGGTGTCGATGGCTCATTGTCAACTGCACATGAAGTACGAACGAAGATAAACGGAAATAACATGCTTGGGAATGGCGAAATATAGAAGGTGGAAGCTGCAGTGGCGACAGAAAATTTGGACTGGTTGCAGAGAAGTCTGGTAGGGGTTATGACGAAGCCTACTGATTTCTTCTCGTTGAGGGAAACGGTAGCGAAGAACTGGCCTTCTATCGTCCAAATTCGGGAAATAGGGGCTTGTAAAACTTTTTTGACCTTTGATAGTGTTCTCCATGCGGACGAGACGTACACTTTTAAGATGAATTGTCTGCTACAACTTTTTCACACGATATGGAGGTGGAAGGAGCAGAGTGAAGTGAAACCCGTAGAGTGTGGCTCGAATGTTTCGGGGTTCCATTGTGCGCATGGTCTTTCGACACCTTCAATATGATAGGAGCCCAGTGGGGAGCAGTAGTTGGGTGTGCAAAGAAGACAAAATTGTGCAGCACATTCATGGTGGGTCCTGTGCAGATTGAAACGTGTGTAATGGATGTGATTCAGTAAAGGATTCATATTTT
The DNA here is from genome assembly GCF_014773155.1 of Arachis stenosperma. Lineage (NCBI taxonomy): Eukaryota > Viridiplantae > Streptophyta > Magnoliopsida > Fabales > Fabaceae > Arachis > Arachis stenosperma. Next base: position 59,174,077 of record NC_080383.1, read on the forward strand.
TGTTGGTTCCGGGGGCTATGACATTTTGGTGAAGGAGGTTTGACATAAAGCGTGTCACAGGTAGCGCAAAGGGTTTTTTTTATAATGGAATCACCAGTTGTGGGATCTTGAATCATAATATAACAAGTACGAGTTCAGGAAGACAACCGGGTCTATCAAAGGAGGACGGTCGTGATGAAGGGTTGTTGATGGTGGTGAAATGAGAAGAGGAAGATGACAAGGGAAGATTAGTAAATTTTGATGATATTTTGAATGAATGGATTAAAGGCAGTGCCAATCACAATCGCGAAATACTTGTAATGTATCAAGCTATTAATGGCGTTAATAAAGGAGTTTCGGATTTTGGGGTGAAAACTGTACTAATTATGATGCAGATTCGGATATAACGGTTACATGTGTGTACAAGTTAATGTATAATGGGCTGAAAGCGGTTGCAACTAAGGAAAAACAAAAAAATGAAGGCTGCTCTAAGGATTGGGCCAGGACAAAAAACAATGATTTGGATGATAGGTCTAGGGGGTTGAGTCTTGCCACTTTGGCTATTGGGCTTGACCCGGTTTGGAAGGGAAGCTCGCAACATGCTCACATGTCCCTTCCTAATGCGTAGCATGGTTGATGAGCAGATATTTTATACGCTTTTTGACATCATTTCATATAGTTTTTAGCATGTTTTGTTCAAGTTTTATTATATTTTCATAGGTTTTAGTGTAAAAATCACATTTTTATATTCTACTATGAGTTTTGGTGTTTTATGGTGATTTCAAGTATTTTTTGGCTGAAATCTGAGAGTTTTGACAAAGTCTGATTCAGAGGCAAAAAAAAAGAACTGCAGATGCTGTCAGGATCTAACCTCCGTGAACTCGAAAGAGCTTTTATAGAGCTATAGAAGTCTTTGTTTTAAAGGCGAGAACCAAAGGCACAACATTCTCTAATCTGGAAGATTCGACCTTGTCTGTCGCGTTTTGAGTATGATCATTGGTGCACGAAATTGCAATCACACTTTTTGACAATTCGCACAACTAACCAGCAAGTGCACTGGGTCGTCCAAGTAATACCTTACGTGAGTAAGGGTCGATCCCACGGAGATTATTGGTTTGAAGCAAGCTATGTTTATTTTATTATTTTTAGTCAGGATTTCAATTAAAATTATCAGTTTGAATTATTAGAAAAATAAAAGAGCGTGAATTAATTACTTGTAATGCAGTAATGGAGAATATGTTGGAGTTTTGGAGATGCTTTGTCTTCTGAATTTCTGTAATGTAATATTCCATCCATGGAAAAGTGCAAAGTTCCCTCCATGGCAAGCTGTATGTAGGGTGTCACCATTGTCAGTGGCTACCTCCCATCCTCTCAGTGAAAACGGTCCAAATGCTCTGTCACAACACGGCTAATCAGCTGTTGGTTCTCGATCATGTTGGAATAAGATCCATTGATCCTTTTGCGCTTGTCATCACGCCCAGCAATCGCGAGTTTGAAGCTTGTCACAGCCATTCAATCCTTGAATCCTACTCAAAATACCACAGACAAGGTTTAGACTTTCCGGATCCTTAAGAGCGGCCGCCATCAATTCTAGCTTATACCATGAAGATTCTGATTAAGGAATCTAAGAGAAGCTCATTCAATCTGATGTAGAACGGAGGTGGTTGTCAGGCACACGTTCATGGATTGAGGAAGGTGATGAGTGTCACGAATCATCACCTTCTTCATAATTAAGCGCGAATGAACATCTTAGATAGGAACACACACGTTTGAATGGAGAAATAGAAACAATTGTATTAATTCATCGAGACGCTGCAGAGCTCCTCACCCCCAACAATGGAGTTTAGAGACTCATGCTGCCAAGGAATATAAAATCCAGTTCTATAGACGTCATGAGATACAAAATAAGTCTCTAAAAGTTGTTTAAATAGTAAACTAGTAACCTAGGTTTACAGAATATGAGTAAACTAAGATAATTGGTGCAGAAATCCACTTCTGGGGCCCACTTGGTGTGTGCTAGGGCTGAGACTTAAGCCTCTCACGTGCTTGGGCTGTTTCTGGAGTTGAACGCCAGGTTGTAACGTGTTTTGGGCGTTGAACTCCAACTTGTAACCTGTTCCTGGCGCTGTACGCCAGACTGCAACATGGAACTGGCGTTGAACGCCAGTTTATGTCATCTATCTTTGCGCAAAGCATGAACTATTATATATTGATGGAAAGCCTTGGATGTCTACTTTCCAACCCAATTGAAAACGCGTCAATTGGACTCTTGTAGCTCCAAAAAATCCATTCCGAGTGCAGGGAGGTCATGATCCAACAGCATCAGCAGTCCTTTTTCAGCCTAACTCAGATTTTTGCTCAGCTCCCTCAATTTCAGCCAGAAAATACCTGAAATCACAGAAAAATACACAAACTCATAGTAAAGTCCAGAAATATGATTTTTGCCTAAAAACTAATAAAATTCTATTAAAAACTAATTAAAACATACTAAAATCTACGTGAAATTACCCCCAAAAAGCGTATAAAATATCCACTCATCACAACACCAAACTTAAATCGTTGCTTGTTCCCAAGCAACTAGATAAATAAAATAGGATAAAAAGAATTTAAGGAGCAATAAAATCTCCGAGTTTTAAGTGAAGCTCAGATTCTAATTTAGATGAGCGGGGCTAGTAGCTTTTTGTTTCTGAACAGTTTTGGCATCTCCCTTTATCCTTTGAAATTCAGAATGATTGGCATCCATAGGAACTCAGAATTCAGATAGTATTATTGATTCTCCTAGTTTAGCATGTTGATTCTTGAACACAGTTACTTTATGAGTCTTGGCCGTGGCCCTAAGCACTTTGTTTTTCCAGTATTACCACCGGATATATAAATGCCACAAACACATGACTGGGTGAACCTTTTCAGATTGTGACTCAGCTTTGCTAAAGTCCCCAGTTAGAGGTGTCCAGAGCTCTTAAGCACACTCTTTTTGCTTTGGATCACGACTTTAACCACTCAGTCTCAAGCTTTTCACTTGGACCTGCATGCCACAAGCACATGGTTAGGGACAGCTTGATTTAGCCGCTTAGGCCTGGATTTATTTCCTTGGGCCCTCCTATCCATTGATGCTCAAAGCCTTGGATCCTTTTTACCCATCCCTTTTGGTTTTAAGGGCTATTGGCTTTTTTTTTGCTTGCTTTTTCTTTTTCTTTCTATTTTTTTTCGCACAAGCTTTTGCTTTTTCACTGCTTTTTCTTACTTCAAGAATCAATTTTTTTTTTATTTTTCAGATCATCAATAACATTTCTCTTTTTCATCATTCTTTCAAGAGCCAACAATTTTAACATTCATAAACAACAAGATCAAAAATATGCACTGTTCAAGCATTCATTCAGAAGACAATAAGTATTGCTACCACATATAAATAATTAGAATTTTCTTATTAAGAACTCGAAAAAAATATTGCCTCTTTATTCTAAAAATCTACTATTTTATTCATGTTTGATGATGATGAGAAAAATAAATTATAACTTAATTGGAATTAAAATCAAAGTAGAGATACTAATTACTACTACTAATATATAACTTCTAAGGTAAATTCCTAATAAGAACAGTTATCACAGAGTTAAGGCAAAGATTAGAACTCAACGATCTTTATTTTGGGAAGTGGATGTTCCTCTAGTCTGTGGGGTGCTTGGTCCTTCAAGAGATAATTTCTGACGCTTCAGTTCCTTTAAGTCACATCCTTGCTCTTCTTGTTCCCTTAGGTGCCATGATCTTGATGAGTTTTAGCTCAGTGATCATGGCGAATCACACCAAACTTAGAGGTTTGCTTGTCCTCAAGCAAAAGAAAGGAAAGGAGAGGAATAGTAGGAGAGGAAAATTTGAAATTCAAAAGATATGATGAGTTGAAAAAGATATGAGAAGAAATTACAAAGATTTGAAAAGAGTTAAAAAAGATAGATGAGTTTTGAAAAAGATTTGAAAAGAAATTAAAGAAAAATCAAGAAATACGTTTAGGATTAAAAAAATTTTGAAATTGAAGTTGAAAGATGAGAGTTTGTAACGTGTTTATGCAAGAAATCATGAATTGAAACGTGAAAATTGGAAAAAATTTGAATTGAAAACGAAATTACATCCTCCCCACAATCCTGGCGTTAAACGCCCAAATGCTGCATGTTTTGGGCGTTTAACGCCCAATTGCTGCTTCTCCTGGGCGTTCAACGCCCAGTTGTTGCTTCTGTCTGGCGTTGAACGCCAGGAAGTCCTTTGTCACTGGGCATTTTTCTAAACGCCCAGGATGTTGTAACTCTGGCGTTAAACGCCCAGAAAGGAGCTTCTTTCTGGCGTTCAACGCCCAGAAAGGAGCTTCTTTCTGGCGTTCAACGCCCAGAAAGGAGCTTCTTTCTGGCGTTCAACGCCCAGAAGATGCTCCTTTCTGGTGTTCAACGCCCAGATGGCTATCCTTACTGGCGTTCAACGCCCAGTGGATGCTTCTTTTGGGCGTTCAACGCCCAAAACGTTTCTTATTGGCTTTTTCACGCTAGTGAGCTTCTAACTTCCCCTGTTGATGGTGTTTTTGCGGAAAACGAATTTTCCAAACACATAGATCTAACCGGCAAGTGTACCGAGTCGCATCAAGTAGTAATAACTTACAAGAGTGAGGTCGATCCCACAGGGATTGATGGATCAAGCAAGTTTAGTGGGTGATTAGTTTAGTCAAGCTAACATTGAAGTGAATTGTGTGAAGTTGATCAACAGAAAGTAAATTTGCAGGAATTATAAAGTTGCAGAAAATAAAATTGGCAAGTAACTTAAAGAGCAAGAAATGTAAATTGCAAGAATCTTAAATGACAAGAAATGTAAATTGCATTAAATGTAAATGGGGAGTGGGTGCTGGAAATTAAAGGAAGCAATAAATCAAGCAACTGAAAATTTAAATTGCAGGCAGAATAAAAGGATTTTGGGAGCTGGGATTCCAGAAATTCAACAAGAGAATGTAAGGAGCAATCAAGCAGAAAAGTAACTTGCAACAAATCTTAAACAGAAAGCAGAATTGCTTGAAGAAGCAAACAGAAATTAAATTCAGTTTAATTGCCAAATGAGATTGAAGATCTCAGAAAATCAAAGAGACTAGAAAACAAGTCTAGATCTCAATTCCTTCCTTGATCCAACCAAGAACAATTGCAGAAGAGAAGAAAGATGAAAGCAGTGAAAGAAACTTCAGATCCAATTTCTCAATTTCCTCAATTATGCAGAAGAACACAAATGAATTTCAGATCAAAGATTGGAACAGAATTCCTCCAACCTCAATCCAAAATTTCAAAACAAGAGAAAGACTAAAGAGAGAGCTATCTATCCCTAATGGAGCCGGCCTCCTTTCAAAGATGGAAATGATGCCTTATATAGGCTTTACAAAGTAAAATGAAAATGAAATTAAAACAAATTACAAAAATGAAAATCCTAAATTACTTGATCCATGTGCCTTTGAGTGATGATTTGGGCTTTGCTTGCTTTGGATTTGAGGAGAAATGGGTTTGGTTGGCCTTGTTTCAATTTGGTGAGGAATTGAATTAAATTGAATTTTGGTTGATTTTTGGCCCATAACACTCCCAGGAGGCTGCCCTGCCCTTGTGGAGGGCAGGGCAGAAAATTGATGCATGGTGCGGGAGCTTGGCGCGGCATGGTGCGAGTTTGGTGCGTCATTTGTGCAAGTCTGGCGTGGCGTGGTGCGTGAGAGGCTGCCCTGCCCGCGCCAAGGGCAGGGCAGGAAGAGTTTGATGCGCCAGGATTGAGGAGTGCGCGCGCTTGGTGCTGCCAGGGGAGGAAATTGGTGCGCCAAATTTGTTGCTTGGTGCGCCAAGTTCTTGTGCCATCCAAATGCTGCCCTGCCCGCGCCAAGGGCAGGGCAATGTTCCTTCCTTCACTTCCCAAGTTCGAATCACGGAGGAGGCAAACACGCTACAATAATTTCCTTGGTTTATTTTTGCTTATTTTTGGCCCTTAAAGATGCCTCTCGTTCTTGCCTCAATTCTTCGCCAAATATGGATTTCTATATATCGTTGGAAAGCTCTGAATGTCAGCTTTCCAACGCAACTAAAAGCACATCAATTGGACGTCTGTAGCTCAAGTTATAGCCCTTTGAAGGAGGCATGGTTATGCTGTGAGCGCCCAGATTTTACCTTAGCGAAATTCTTGCTTCCAACCTCAAATGTGCATCACGATTCTGCCCTTGCCAAGGGCAGGGCAGTGTGCGCTGATTGCTTATTCTTCCTTAATTTGGTCATGGGCCACGCTTTTAAAAGCGTGGCCTAAGGCTCCAAAGTGTACCCCAACTTCAAAGTGTACCCCAAAGCTCTTTTTTTCTAATTTTTTTGTGCTTCTTTGCTTCTTTTTCTTCTTATTTCCTACAAGATTTATAAAATTAAAATATCAAGAAAATATATCATTTAAGTACAAAAAGCATTCAATATTTAAGCACAAATCATCAATTTCTTGTATGAAAAAGCATAGAAAATGGGTATATGATGACATGTCATCACCTGTAACTCTGTGAATTCAAGCAATTGCTATTCTACCTTTTGAAGATACTTTGACATATACCTGTAAAAATTTAACGAAAACAAATAAAATTAAATTTTGTAAATGGCTGGGTTGCCTCCCAGCAAGCGCTTCTTTATTGTCCTTAGCTGGACTATTACTGAGCTCTAATCAAGTCTTAGTTTTGAGCATTCTTGCTCAAAATTATTTTCAAGATAATGTTTAACTCTCTGTCCATTAACAATGAACTTTTTGTTAGAGTCATTATCCTGAAGCTCTACGTATCCATATGGTGATACACTTGTAATCACATATGGACCTCTCCACTGGGATTTTAGTTTCCCGGGGAATAATTTGAGCCTAGAATTAAATAGCAGAACTTTCTGCCCTGGCTCAAAGACTCTGGATGACAGTTTCTTATCATGCCATCTTTTTGCTTTCTCTTTGTAAATTTTTGCATTCTCGAAAGCATTGAGTCTAAATTCCTCGAGTTCATTTAACTGGAGCAATCGTTTTTTTCCAGCTAACTTGGCATCAAGGTTCAGGAATCTGGTTGCCCAGTAGGCCTTATATTCCAGTTCCACTGGCAAGTGACATGCCTTTCCATACACAAGCTGGTATGGAGAGGTCCCTATAGGGGTCTTGAATGCTGTTCTGTATGCCCACAGAGCATCATCCAAGCTTCTTGCCCAATCCCTTCTACGGTTAATTACAGTCCGTTCCAGGATTCTTTTGAGTTCTCTATTTGAGACTTCAGCTTGCCCATTAGTCTGTGGGTGATATGGAGTGGCCACCCTATGGCTAACTCCATAACGAACCAAAGTAGAATAGAGCTGTTTATTGCAGAAATGAGTGCCCCCATCACTGATTAGTACTCTAGGGGTGCCAAATCTGCTGAAGATATGTTTCTGGAGGAATTTTAACACTGTCTTAATGTCATTAGTGGGTGTAGCAATAGCTTCTACCCATTTGGATACATAATCCACCGCCACTAGGATATAAGTGTTTGAGTATGATGGTGGGAAAGGTCCCATGAAGTCAGTACCCCATACATCAAACAACTCAATCTCCAAGATCCCTTGTTGAGGCATGGCATACCTGTGAGGCAGATTGCCAGATCTTTGGCAATTGTCGCAATTAAGCACAAACACTCGGGAATCTTTATAGAGATTAGGCCAGTAGAAGCCACATTGGAGGACTCTTGTGGCTGTTCGCTCACTTCCAAAATGTCCTCCATACTGTGATCCATGGCAGTGCCATAGGATCCTCTGCGCTTCTTCTTTAGGCACACATCTACGGATTACTCCGTCTGCACATCTCTTGAAGAGATATGGTTCATCCCAAAGATAGTACTTTGCATCCGTGATCAACTTTTTTGATTGCTGCCTACTGTACTCTTTGGGTATGAACCTTACTGCCTTGTAGTTTGCAATGTCTGCAAACCATGGCACTTCCTGGATGGCAAAGAGTTGCTCATCCGGAAAGGTTTTAGAGATCTCAATAAGAGGGAGGGACGCCCCTTCTACTGGTTCTATTCGGGACAAGTGATCTGCTACTTAGTTTTCTGTCCCTTTTCTGTCTCTTATTTCTATATCAAACTCTTGCAGAAGCAACACCCATCTGATAAGTCTGGGTTTTGAATCCTGCTTTGTGAGTAGATATTTAAGAGTAGCATGATCAGTGTACACAATCACTTTTGATCCTACTAAATAGGATCTAAACTTGTCAATAGCGTAAACCATTGCAAGCAGCTCTTTTTTTGTAGTTGTGTAATTCTTCTGTGCATCATTTAAAACACGACTGGCATAGTAAATGACGTGCAGAAGCTTGTCATGTCTCTGTCCCAACACTGCACCAATGGCATGGTCACTGGCATCACACATCAATTCAAATGGTAATGTCCAGTCAGGTGCAGAGATGACTGGTGCTGTGACCAGCTTAGCTTTCAGAGTCTCAAATGCCCGCAGACACTCCTTATCAAAGATAAATGGCGTGTCAGTAGCTAGCAGATTACTTAGAGGTTTGGCAATTTTTGAAAAATCCTTTATAAACCTCCTATAGAATCCTGCATGCCCCAGAAAGCTTCTGATTGCCTTAACATTGGCTGGTGGTGGTAATTTTTCAATTACCTCTAGCTTAGCTTGATCCTCCTCTATTCCCCTATTCGAGATTTTGTGCCCAAGGACAATTCTTTCAGTCATCATAAAGTGACATTTTTCCCAGTTTAAAACTAGGTTGGTCTCTTGGCATCTCTTTAGAACAAGTGCTAGATGGTCAAGACAGGAGCTGAATGAGTCTCCAAATACTGAAAAGTCATCCATGAAGACTTCCAGAAATTTTTCCACCATATCAGAGAAAATTGAGAGCATGCACCTTTGAAAGGTTGCAGGTGCATTGCACAAGCCAAATGGCATCCTTCTGTATGCAAATACTCCGGATGGACATGTGAATGCCGTTTTCTCTTGATCTTTTGGATCTACTGCAATTTGATTATAACCTGAATATCCATCCAGGAAGCAGTAGTATTCATGACCTGCTAGTCTTTCTAGCATCTGGTCTATGAATGGTAAAGGAAAATGATCCTTTCTGGTAGCTGTATTGAGCCTTCTATAATCAATACACATACGCCACCCTGTAACTGTTCTTGTAGGAACCAGTTCATTTTTTTCATTATGAACCACTGTCATGCCACCTTTCTTAGGGACGACTTGGACAGGACTTACCCAGGGGCTATCAGAAATATGATAAATAATCCCAGCCTCTAGTAATTTAGTGACCTCCTTCTGCACCACTTCCTTCATGGCTGGATTCAGCCGCCTTTGTGGTTGGACCACTGGCTTAGCGTCACCCTCCAATAAGATCTTGTGCATGCATCTGGCTGGGCTAATGCCCTTAAGATCACTGATGGACCACCCAAGAGCTGTCTTGTGTGTCTTTAGCACTTGAATTAGTGCTTCCTCTTCCTGTGGCTCTAAGGTAGAACTAATGATTACAGGAAAGGTATCACCTTCTCCCAGAAATGCATATTTCAGGGATGGTGGTAATGGTTTGAGCTCGGCTTTAGGAGGTTTCTCCTCTTCCTGAGGGATTTTCAGAGGTTTTATTATTCTCTCTAATTCCTCCAGATCAGGCTGAACATCTTTAAAGATGTCCTCTAGCTCTGATTCGAGACTCTCAGTCATATTGACCTCACTTACCAGAGAGTCAATAATATCAACACTCATGCAGTCATTTGGGGTGTCTGGATGTTGCATGGCTTTGACAACATTCAACTTGAACTCCTCCTCATTGACTCTCAGGGTTACTTCCCCTTTTTGGATGTCAATGAGGGTTCGGCCAGTTGCTAGGAAAGGTCTTCCTAGAATGAGAGTTGCACTTTTGTGCTCCTCCATTTCCAGCACCACAAAGTCAGTAGGAAAGGAAAATGGCCCAACCTTGACAATCATGTCTTCAATCACGCCTGATGGGTATTTAATGGAGCCATCAGCAAGTTGAAGACATATCCGGGTTGGTTTGACTTCTTCAGTCAAACCAAGCTTTGTGATAATAGATGCATGTATTAAGTTGATACTTGCCCCAAGATCACATAGAGCCTGCTTGGTACAAGTACCCTCTAATGTGCATGGTATCATAAAGCTTTCGGGATCCTTAAGCTTCTCAGGTAAGCTTTCCAGGATAACTGCACTGCATTCTTCAGTGAGGTAAACTTTTTCAGTTTCCCTCCAATCCTTCTTATGACTTAAGATCTCTTTCATGAACTTGGCATAAGAGGGTATTTGCTCAAGTGCTTCTGCAAACGGAATCTTTATTTCAAGAGTCTTGAGATAGTCTGCAAAGCGGGCAAATTGCTTATCCTGTTCCGTTTGGTGGAGTTTTTGAGGATAAGGCATTTTGGCTTTGTATTCCTCAACCTTAGTTGCTGCAGGTTTATTACCTGTAGAAGTGAGTTGGGAAGCCTTTTTAGAAGGGTTGTTATCAGCACTTGTATGTGTCTGATCCCCCACTGGCATTTGAATGCCAGGGGTGGAAGCTGGAGTGGCGTTAGACGCCAGCTCCTTGCATGTTTCTGGCGTCTGAACGCCAGAACTGTGCTCCCTTTGGGCGTTCAACGCCAAGTCCTTGCTTGTTTCTGGCGTTGAACGCTAGGAATGAGCATGGTTTGGGCATTCAGCGCCAATATTATTCCTCTCTGGGCTCTGATTGTCCTCAGAGGGATTTTGGTTTGCCATTTGTTCATTTCTTGGCTTCTTGCTGCCTTGAAGCGAGGTATTTAATGTTTTCCCACTTCTTAATTGAACTGCTTAGCATTCTTTTGTTATTTGTTTTGACAGTTGCTTTTCTGTTTGCTTCAACTGTACTTCCATATTCATATTAGCCATTCTTGTTTCTTGTAATATCTCCTTGAACTCGACTAGCTGTTTTGTTAGAAAGTCTAATTGCTGATTGAATTCATTAGCCTGATCTACAGGACTGAGTTCAGCAGTTACTGTTTTAGCTTCTTCTTTCATGAAAGATTCACTGCTTAGGTACAGATGCTGATTTTTGGCAACTGTATCAATAAGCTTTTGAGCTTCTTCAATTATTTTTCTCATATGTATAGATCCACTAGCTGAGTGATCTAGAGAAATTTGAGCTTTTTATGTAAGCCCATAGTAGAAGATGTCTAATTGCATCCACTCTAAAAACATTTCAGAGGGGCATTTTCTCAGCATCTCTCTGTATCTCTCCCAAGCATCATAAAGAGATTCATTATCTCCTTGTTTGAAGCCTTGGATGCTCAGCCTTAGCTGTGTCATCCGTTTTGGAGGAAAATAGTGATTCAGGAATTTTTCTGACAGCTGTTTCCATGTCCTTATGCTGTTCTTAGGTTGGTTATTTAACCACCTCTTAGCTTGATCTTTTACAGCAAATGGAAACAGTAATAATCTGTAGACATCCTGATCTACTTCCTTATCATGTACTGTGTCAACAATTTGTAAAAATTGTGCCAGAAACTCTGTAGGTTCTTCATGTGGAAGACCGGAATATTGGCAGCTTTGCTGCACCATGATAATGAGTTGAGGATTCAACTCAAAACTACCAACTCCAATGGAGGGTATACATATACTGCTCCCATATGAAGTAGTATTGGGGTTAGCATATGACCCCAGAGTCCTTCTGGACGGTTCATTTCCACTTAATTCTATGATAGAACAAGGGAGATGATATGTATGTTGATATTATTTATTTTATAAAAATTTATTTTATAAAATAAAATAAAAATGAAATAAATAAAAAAGAAATAAATAAAAAAAAGAAATTGAAAATGTTTTGTGAAGATTTTCGAAAAATTTGAGGAAAAAGAGAAAGTGGTTAGGATTTTTTGAAAAAGATAATAAAATATATATTAAAAATATCTTTTTTTTCTTTTTTTTTTTAAACTTAAAAAGATAAGAATTGACAAATTTTGAAATTGAAATCTGAATTTTTATATAAAAATTTCGAAAATATAGTTTAAAATTAGTTAGAAAAGATATTTTTTTGAATTTTGAATTTTATGATGAAAGAGAAAAACACATAAAAGACACAAGACTTAAAATTTTTAGATCTAATGCTCCTTATTTTCGAAAATTTTGGAGGGAAAACACCAAGGAACACCAAACTTAAAAATTTTAAGATCAAAACACATGAAAGACTCAAGAACACCTTGAAGATTCACAAGAACACCAAGAACAAAAGAAAGAACACCAAACTTAAAATTTTTAGAAGACCAAGCTAAATTTTCGAAAATTAAAGAAAGATCAACAAGAAAACACCAAACTTAAAGTTTGGCACAAGATTAAATCAAGAAAAATTATTTTTGAAAAAAGATTTTAAAAAGAAGATGCCCAATTGCCAAGAACATAGACCAACGCTATAGCCAACTGAGTTATAAATTCAATTTTGTTTTTAAAGATGTATTATATTTATGGATAAAAATAAAAAATTTTTTGAAAACTAATGTTTTGAAAAAGTACAAGAAAAACATGAAAACACACAGAACAAGAAAAATTAAAGATCAAACAAGAAAAATAAACAAGAACAACTTGAAGATCAAGGAAGAACAAATAACACTTATACGAAAATTTTAAAGGAAAATATAAAATATGCAATTAACACCAAACTTATAACAAGACACTAGACTCAAAGAAAAATTAAAAATTAATAAAGAAAAAAATATTTTTGAAAAAAAAATAAAAGACTCTGACCCAATTGCCAAAATCTTCCTAATCTAAGAAATAAAATAAACCTTTAGTTTTCAAAATCGAACAATCCCCGGCAACGGCGCCAAAAACTTGGTGCACGAAATTGCAATCACACTTTTTGACAATTCGCACAACTAACCAGCAAGTGCACTGGGTCGTCCAAGTAATACCTTACGTGAGTAAGGGTCGATCCCACGGAGATTATTGGTTTGAAGCAAGCTATGTTTATTTTATTATTCTTAGTCAGGATTTCAATTAAAATTATCAGTTTGAATTATTAGAAAAATAAAAGAGCGTGATTTAATTACTTGTAATGCAGTAAAGGAGAATATGTTGGAGTTTTGGAGATGCTTTGTCTTTTGAATTTCTGTAATGTAATATTCCATCCATGGAAAAGTGCAAAGTTCCCTCCATGGCAAGCTGTATGTAGGGTGTCACCATTGTCAGTGGCTACCTCCCATCCTCTCAGTGAAAATGGTCCAAATGCTCTGTCACAGCACGGCTAATCAGCGGTTGGTTTTCGATCATGTTGGAATAGGATCCATTGATCCTTTTGCGCTTGTCATCACGCCCAGCAATCGCGAGTTTGAAGCTCGTCACAGCCATTCAATCCTTGAATCCTACTCAGAATACCACAGACAAGGTTTAGACTTTCGAGATCCTCAAGAGCGGCCGCCATCAATTCTAGCTTATACCACGAAGATTCTGATTAAGGAATCTAAGAGAAGCTCATTCAATCTGATGTAGAACGGAGGTGGTTGTCAGGCACACGTTCATGGATTGAGGAAGGTGATGAGTGTCACGGATCATCACCTTCTTCATAATTAAGCGCGAATGAACATCTTAGATAGGAACACACACGTTTGAATGGAGAAATAGAAACAATTGCATTAATTCATCGAGACGCTGCAGAGCTCCTCACCCCCAACAATGGAGTTTAGAGACTCATGCTGCCAAGGAATATAAAATCCAGTTCTATAGACGTCATGAGATACAAAATAAGTCTCTAAAAGTTGTTTAAATAGTAAACTTGTAACCTAGGTTTACAGAATATGAGTAAACTAAGATAATTGGTGCAGAAATCCACTTCTGGGGCCCACTTGGTGTGTGCTGGGGCTGAGACTTAAGCCTCTCACGTGCTTGGGCTGTTTCTGGAGTTGAACGCCAGGTTGTAACGTGTTTTGGGCGTTGAACTCTAACTTGTAACCTGTTCCTGGCACTGGACGCCAGACTGCAACATGGAACTGGCGTTGAACGCCAGTTTACGTCATTTATCTTTGCGAAAAGTATGAACTATTATATATTTCTGGAAAGCCCTGGATGTCTACTTTCCAACTCAATTGAGAGCGCGTCAATTGGACTCCTGTAGCTCCAAAAAATCCATTCCGAGTGCAGGGAGGTCAGGATCCAACAACATCAGCAGTCCTTTTTCAGCCTAACTAAGATTTTTGCTTAGCTCCCTCAATTTCAGCCAGAAAATACCTGCAATCACAGAAAAATACACAAACTCATAGTAAAGTCCAGAAATATGATTTTTGCCTAAAAACTAATAAAATTCTATTAAAAACTAATTAAAACATACAAAAATCTACATGAAATTACCCCCAAAAAGCGTGTAAAATATCCGCTCATCAATCATCAAGGGGAATGAACTACAGGAGCTTCACCCTTAATCAGACTAGATCCACACTAACCATGGGATTCAGCACTGGAGGAAGATTGGCGATGTAACACCCTAATATTCAAATCCTTATGCTCGAGTCATAAGTCAATGATATTACGGTGGTACGACTCTCAGGTGGATTTTTAATATATAAATATAGTTAATTTCGAAGGGAGTATTAATCGAGAAGCCTGAAAAGAGTAAAAATAAAATCGCAAAGACGTATCACTCACGTTTCGACAACGAAAAGTTAAACTGTGAAGCCGAAAGCGATAAACGGACAGACATAAAGGAGATTAAGAGACAGATAACAGATAGATATATATAACGTAAGTAAATAGCCACTAGTCGCGACCCGCGAAGTTTAGGCCGGCTAGGGTACAGTACAAAAGTAGTTGACAACAATATATCCTAATCTCTCCCAAAGAAAACATGAGAGCCTCTATAGGCAAGTTCCAAAAGAGTTCAATACATAATATAATCTTTTCAAAACAAAGATGGAGAGATTCTAATCATAAACACAAGGTAGAGGAAATAAATATCTTCGCCGTCTCTCAGACGAACCGCAGCTCACTTCTGAGCACCTGAACCTGTATCTGAAAAACAAGAGATATATACGGAATGAGAACCCCGGGCCCATGGGTTCCCAGTACGGTAAAAGTGCCAAATAAAACCAATGCACTGCAATAAAAACTCACTAAGCACCCTAAACTCCTTTTCACCAAATATCCAGCCTAGATTCTCACTAATCCATAAATAGGCATCTGACGTAAGGGGATGCTAAATCTAGTTCATATTACACATGTTTTCCCAATCCACCGATTCTTTCACGAATCGGACTCAGAACCATAAGCAAAGCCATTACCAGTTGCTCTGCCTCAGCAGCTCTATATCAATACATCATACCCTCGCCTGGAGCCAGTGAAATCACATCACTACGTCCACTCAGGGGGCTCAAATGATCTCATTCAAAAATCATCATCATTATGCAATCGCATTATCAATTCATCTCATCAAGAACAGCCCCCAACATCCACCAACACCATCATGAGGGACCTCTCAGTTGTACACACACAAGCAATACAGTCAAGTAATACACAAATAAGGTACAAGTAGAACAAGTAGCATGTAATCAGGTAACATAGCATATATGATATAGAAATCCAAAACAAATAGGCAAACCCAAACAATTCAACATATGCAATGATGCCTGCCCTATGGCTGATGATATCATCTGTCGGTTATCAAGCCAACCCGACGTGTCCGGTAGCTAACCCGAGCACAGTCTCTCTGTTGCGTATTAATATCATTAGAGGGAATATGTGCCCTGTCACCATTAGAGGGTATCTGCGCCCTGTCGCCATTAGAGGGTATCTGCGCCCTGTCGCCATTAGAGGGTATCTGCGCCCTGTCGCCATTAGAGGGTATTGGTGCCCTGTCACCCTTACAACCAGAGAGAAAAACACAAGTATTGACCCGGAGCAAGCGGACGAACCACAACCCTTGCTACTACCCAGGTTCGTATCTCAGATAGTGGAAGTGCAATTCACAATTATCAATAATTCAGCATAAACATGCATGAATTCTCATCCATGGATCAACATCCATATCAGCCATCCGGCTCACGGTTAAATCCATAACCAGCCAATATTCATAGCATACACAGCTATTCCGGCTCACGGTTCAATCCAGAACCAGCCAATTCATAAACAATTACGGCCCTTCGGCCAATGGCATAACAAGCACTTCCACCACCATCCTCCACATCTCACATAATCCTCAATGATCCTCATTGATTATTCATTTTCCCCTTGCTTCACTCGCAAGTTACCTCATTCACTAGCCCTTTTCTAATAGCTAGGCATATCATAAAGATTTAAGATATAAGTGGTGAGATCGGAGGCTTAGAAGTATGAGATTTGGCTTTTAAAACTCAAATATCAACTTTGGCATGAAAACAATGCCACGCGTACGCGTACTCCACGCGCACGCGTGGTTGTCCTTAAAAACTCATCGACGCACAAGCGTCGTGCACGCTAACGCGTGGATTAAAAATTTGCCAGATCGACGCGCACGCGTCAACCACGCGTACGCGTGGATACTCTCGTGCCCCAGGCACAAAGCTGGCACAGTTCTGGCACAACTCTCTGGAAAATGGCTGGGCATTGGGTGCAGCACTATCGGCGCGCCCGCGCACATCACGCGCACGCGTGGATGGCGTTTTCTGAAAGATCGGCGCGTACGCGCCAAGTGCGCCCACGCGCAAGGGGTTATTCTGCTAAAAATTTTCTAAGTTAAAAACTGCAGAATTCACAGCTTCAACCCCCAATCTTCCGACGGACATAACTTCCTCTTTTTAAATCGTTTTTCACCCGTTCTTCGAACGGCATGGACATCCCGGACCCAATTTCATTTTAACACAGATTTGGCACAAACAAAGATCCGTAGTCCAAGTTATGTCCCGTCAAAGTATGTCCAAAAACCATGTTTTTCATATAAAACCACAAAGTGCCATTTTCAAAACAAGCCATTTTCAACTCTTTTCAAAACCAACCAAAACATGCCAATTTCAACCCTTTTTGAAACCAATCAAAATATACCAAAATCAACATCAAGCCTCCTCAACTCATACATTAACACTTTACCCCGAATCACAAAACCATCATATAACCATCTTTACCCATTTCAAGCAAATGGCTAAATTCCAAGCATATCAACATGTCATACATCCTTCCTCATCTCAATTTCCAACAATACTATTTCCAATCAACCATCATTATACATAATCAATATCATAATCACTATCACGTGGTTCCACCCACAAATCAACCTTAATCATTCCTCAAACATATATCACAATATATACCTCTCATGCATTATCATACCATCAAGGCATCAATAATCATACTCACATATATGACCACATAATATATCTCAACCAAAATCAAACATACCTCATCTATACTATTTCACCCAAAATTTACCAATTTCCACACTTCAACTCCTCAAACCCCATTATTCAATAACCAACCCAATCATTCATATATTCATTATATGAAATTCATCCAATCACTTGTGTCATCATACAATGCACACATCAACTTACCTTCCTTACCTCTTTCCGGCCTCCGGCCCAATTTCACAATTTAAATGCATAAATCACAAATCAATACTCATTACCCAAAACATCAAATTTTCAATACACCAAGCATACAAGGCCACACCATTCTCAACCCAATCATCAATTCACATTACATACCAACTACGCATATTAGCATCAACCATTTACACAATCCAAACTTAATCCTAGGGGCATCTAGCCCAGGAATTCTCATCACACCACACGGTACTTAAATGAAACTTAAACCGTACCTCTTGTAGCCAAATCAATTGAGTCTCTTCTTTGGAAGTCTCCACCAACCTTAGCCCCAAGCCTCACCAAAGCTCCTCAAGCAACACCAATCTCCCAATTGTGCACCAAGATCATCAAATACACTAACATAACCAATATCACATACATACATCAACCTAGGGCTCATAAAAATCACAAATCACAAGGGTTTGAGTACTTCTTACCTCAGCCCATATGAAGTAGGGATGGAACCCACTTAGAATCCATGTTGGAGTATCCCTAAACACCCAAAATCACAAGATTTCAACACTAACTTCCCAAAAACGTGTAACAGTGGGGAAATTCGAAAACTGGGCAGAGATGAATGGAATACTCACCACAAAACTTAGATAGAATTGTAGAGGATGAGAAGAGCGACGCGTGGCCGCAAACGGCTCGTCAATCGGAGCTCCGTAGCTCAAGTTATGGTGGTTTGAAGATCAAAGAGAGTTAGGTTTTCTCTCTTCTCTTCCCTCTTCTCAATTTCAGCGCCCCAACCCTCTTTTAGGGTAAAAATGAGCTGAAATGCTCATAACTAATGTTTATATATGTTGGGTCTTGGGCCCACTTAGGCCCAGTTCACTTATTTTTGTCCGTTGGTCCAATTTTGGACCAAAACCTATAAGATTAGCGCTCTAAATCGCACTTCAAATATTTCTACCTCCCCTAATCATAATTCCTCATTTCTTAATATTATTTACTCATAATCAATTTTCTCAGCTGCAGTACCTGACAGGTCTCAGCCGGTACTGCCGGTCAAAATTTCACTGCGCGCTTTTACGCAGAAAACTACGTCTTCCGACTCGGAAAAATTCACTGAATCCAAATATCATATTTAAATCATCAAATTCTAATTGCCAAATCTTCCAACCATATTCGCTCCTCCTTAACTTATTATTTAATTAATTTCGGTTAGACCGGGTATTACATTCTACCCCCCTAACAGAAATTTTCGCAAATTTCACTGCGCGCTTTTACGCAGAAAACTACGTCTCCGACTCGGAAAAATTCACTGAATCCAAATATCATATTTAATCATCAAATTCTAATTGCCAAATCTTCCAACCATATTCGCTCCTCCTTAACTTATTATTTAATTAATTTCGGTTAGACCGGTATTACATTCTACCCCCCTAACAGAAATTTTCGCCCTCGAAATTCCATCAATCACTACAGTACGTGCACGTAGTGTGCCTTTATTTCCAACACATAACAGTTCCAGGTCCTTTTACTCTGCGCGCTTCCATTGCCGCGCTCTGATTTCTCTATCTCTGAGGATCTCGTTTATTTTCGTTCCTTACTTTTATCGTCTCATCAACTCACACCTTATTAAATCTCAAATCATGTCATCAATAATATTGTCATCATCGTTAATCATAGCCGTCATCCCACATCACTATAATCAATCAAGCTTCCTTCGTTTTCAGAATCCAATGAGTTTGTACTAACAAGCTGACAAACTCTTATGAATCCGCTTTGCTCTACTAATCTATAAAAGCTTTTGAGACACTCTCTTTTGTTGAAGTTACTCAGATCAAAAATCATTTTCAAAAATATAACCAACACCCCTTCAAATTCCTGGGAGAATTTTCAACAGCACCTCCCTAAAAACTGGAGTTTACCACCCGTCACGGGTTCCCTCAAACCAATCTCAGTACCGCATCAACATTTCAATTTAATGGTTTTCACATTCTTCTTTCAAAACCGATCATTATAAACCTCAATCTAAATCCAAGGTCATCATGACCAAACATCATACTCATCTCTCGAACACAACAACTGGCACTCAATCATCACCTAAATCTAATTGTGCATTAATGAAATTTTCCTCATCCGCTTTAGAACCATCAAAGCTCGCAGCCGCAATCATTCCCAACTATTTGGGGATCATTACTTGCAGTAACCCTCTTAACCCTTCTAGTATTCAAACATAAGATACTATATTAAACTTTTACAACTCTTATTCGTAGCTATCCTGTGTTACTGCTTCCACAAGTTTCCGTTGCTTTATTCTGACTTCTCGTCTAGTACGAGCTTTATCACTTACTTCCTCAAGTACTCAACCACAACTTAGCATGACCGGCATTCACTAGATTTCTATCTACGATAGCCAAAACCACATACCAACTTAATCGTGCCTTTAGCTCGTTGTTACCAATTCCCAAACTGTCGGATCTAACGGTATCCCCCGTTGTTGTAGTGAACACACGACCTTGTTGTTGGCTCTTGGTAGTATTCCGGTTGACCTTCTTAGGACATTTCTAGGACACATGTCCAACTCCTCTACAACCATGGCAAAGTCCCAATCTACCTCGACACGGAGTTCCCGAATGATGGCTTTGACATCACCCACCAGTCATTCCATTCTGAGGTTGCTTTCGTTAAAGGCCTACCTAATCATTTATGCTCACCAAACCTTTTATTAAGATAACTTAGGGTTATCTAGAACAGATCATAATTTTTCATTTGACCATGTATTATGAGTGAATACCAGCCTTCAGCATTATGTAAAGTGGTAAAGAATTAAGTTATCAGTTTTCTTATTACCTCAGGTACGAAAATCGGACCTGGCAGTCTCCTGATCCTTCCGGTGTGGGCAATATCTGACCAAATGTCCTAGCTTTCCGCAATTGTAACACAAACCCGAACCATAACGACACGGTCTATTTGGGTGATGACCTCCACATCTCTGACAGCTCAAAACATCCGAAGCAGCCACTATTTGTTTTTCCCTACCCTTTCCTTGGGAATTCTTATTCGTCGCAAGGTCATTTCGCCTTTGGGGAAAACGTTGTGGGTATCCTCTTCTCTTAAACTCTTGGCCCCTTGTTGGGTACTCTTGATTGTGCTCCTTGCGGTGGAACTCCCGATGGTCATTCTTCGCCTCAACAGCCTTCCTCACACATTCTTCAGCAATACGGCTCTTGTTCACAAGTTCGGAGAAGACCCTAATCTCCATCGGTCCAACGGAGCTCAGGATTTCACTTCGAAGTCCTCCTTCAAACTTAATACACTTCCATTCCTCGAAGTCTCCCGGGGTTCCTTGACACATATGAGAATACCTGAATAACTCCTCAAATTTATCCGTATACTCAGATACGGACATTGTACCCTGCTTCAGTTGCAGTAATTCAAGTTCCTTGACCGTTTTAGCAGAATTCGGGAAGTACTTCTTATAAAATTCCACTTGGAAGGCACCCCAGGTGATAGGATCATTCCCCTGCTGCAGGAGATGTCGAGCCCCTTGCCACCAATGCGATGCTTCCCCCGTGAACAGATAGGTAGCAAATTCAACACGTTGCTCTTCAGGCACCAACTGCGCTTGCAGTGCTCGCTCTATGGCCTGAAACCAAGTGTCAGCTTCAGTCGGATTAGTGGTTCCCTTGAACTTAGGTGGATTAGCCTTTAAGAAAGTTGCCAGTGTCATCGGGCCTTGAGCTCCTCTTCCACCATTGCCATTATTGTTTATCTGTTGCCCAAGAGCCTCCGCAGTGGCTTGCATAGCAGCAGCCATATTCTCCAACGCCGCCATAAGGTTTACCGGGTTGTTCGAGTTGATTTCTGGTTCCTGAGTACTCGTACGATCTCTCTCACGTCTACGACCGGGTCCACGAGGCGCCATCTGGTTCCTCTACACACCAAACAATCGATATCAAGTTGATCAGTCTCAATATCGGAAGAATAGTGCTTCAAAGTACCAAAGGTACACTCATGGACTTCATGCTAGATGTATCAGTTAGATACCCTAACTAGCACAGGCACAGACTCAGAGTATGCATTGAAGCATAAGCAGTTCCATCCCTCAGGCTCACGAGGACGAACTGCTCTGATACCATAATGTAACACCCTAATATTCAAATCCTTATGCTCGAGTCATAAGTCAATGATATTACGGTGGTACGACTCTCAGGTGGATTTTTAATATAAATATAGTTAATTTCGAAGGGAGTATTAATCGAGAAGCCTGAAAAGAGTAAAATAAAATCGCAAAGACGTATCACTCACGTTTCGACAACGAAAAGTTAAACTGTGAAGCCGAAAGCGATAACGACAGACATAAAGGAGATTAAGAGACAGATAAGATAGATATATATAACGTAAGTAAATAGCCACTAGTCGCGACCCGCGAAGTTTAGGCCGGCTAGGGTACAGTACAAAGTAGTTGACAACAATATATCCTAATCTCTCCCAAAAAAACATGAGAGCCTCTATAGGCAAGTTCCAAAAGAGTTCAATACATAATATAATCTTTTCAAAACAAAGATGGAGAGATTCTAATCATAAACACAAGGTAGAGGAAATAAATATCTTCGCCGTCTCTCAGACGAACCGCAGCTCACTTCTGAGCACCTGAACCTGTATCTGAAAAACAAGAGATATATACGGAATGAGAACCCCGGGCCCATGGGTTCCCAGTACGGTAAAAGTGCCAAATAAAACCAATACACTGCAATAAAAACTCACTAAGCACCCTAAACTCCTTTTCACCAAATATCCAGCCTAGATTCTCACTAATCCATAAATAGGCATCTGACGTAAGGGGATGCTAAATCTAGTTCATATTACACATGTTTTCCCAATCCACCAATTCTTTCACGAATCGGACTCAGAACCATAAGCAAAGCCATTACCAGTTGCTCTGCCTCAGCAGCTCTATATCAATACATCATACCCTCGCCTGGAGCCAGTGAAATCACATCACTACGTCCACTCAGGGGGCTCAAATGATCTCATTCAAAAATCATCATCATTATGCAATCGCATTATCAATTCATCTCATCAAGAACAACCCCCAACATCCACCAACACCATCATGAGGGACCTCTCAGTTGTACACACACAAGCAATACAGTCAAGTAATACACAAATAAGGTACAAGTAGAACAAGTAGCATGTAATCAGGTAACATAGCATATATGATATAGAAATCCAAAACAAATAGGCAAACCCAAACAATTCAAACATATGCAAATGATGTATGCCTGTCCTATGGCTGATGATATCATCTGTCGGTTATCAAGCCAACCCGACGTGTCCGGTAGCTAACCCGGGCACAGTCTCTCTGTTGCGTATTAATATCATTAGAGGGAATATGTGCCCTGTCACCATTAGAGGGTATCTGCGCCCTGTCGCCATTAGAGGGTATCTGCGCCCTGTCGCCATTAGAGGGTATCGGTGCCCTGTCACCCTTACAACCAGAGAGAAAAACACAAGTATTGACCCGGAGCAAGCGGGACGAACCACAACCCTTGCTACTACCCAGGTAAACTCGTATCTCAGATAGTGGAAGTGCAATTCACAATTATCAATAATTCAGCATAAACATGCATTTCTCATCCATGGATCAACATCCATATCAGCCATCCGGCTCACGGTTAAATCCATAACCAGCCAATATTCATAGCATACACAGCTATTTCAGCTCACGGTTCAATCCAGAACCAGCCAATTCATAAACAATTACGGCCCTTCGGCCAATGGCATAACAAGCACTTCCACCACCATCCTCCACATCTCACATAATCCTCAATGATCCTCATTGATTATTCATTTTCCCCTTGCTTCACTCGCAAGTTACCTCATTCACTAGCCCTTTTCTAATAGCTAGGCATATCATAAAGATTTAAGATATAAGTGGTGAGATCGGAGGCTTAGAAGTATGAGATTTGGCTTTTAAAACTCAAATATCAACTTTGGCATGAAAACAATGCCACGCGTACGCGTACTCCACGCGCACGCGTGGTTGTCCTTAAAAACTCATCGACGCACAAGCGTCGTGCACGCTAACGCGTGGATTAAAAATTTGCCAGATCGACGCGCACGCGTCAACCACGCGTACGCGTGGATACTCTCGTGCCCCAGGCACAAAGCTGGCACAGTTCTGGCACAACTCTCTGGAAAATGGCTGGGCATTGGGTGCAGTACTATCGGCGCGCCCGCGCACATCACGCGCACGCGTGGATGGCGTTTTTTGAAAGATCGGCGCGTACGCGCCAAGTGCGCCCACGCGCAAGGGGTTATTCTGCTAAAAATTTTCTAAGTTAAAAACTGCAGAATTCACAGCTTCAACCCCCAATCTTCCGACGGACATAACTTCCTCTTTTTAAATCGTTTTTCACCCGTTCTTCGAACGGCATGGACATCCCGGACCCAATTTCATTTTTAAACAGATTTGGCACAAAACAAAGATCCGTAGTCCAAGTTATGTCCCGTCAAAGTATGCCCAAAAACCATGTTTTTCATATAAAACCACAAAGTGCCATTTTCAAAACAAGCCATTTTCAACTCTTTTCAAAACCAACCAAAACATGCCAATTTCAACCCTTTTTGAAACCAATCAAAATTTACCAAAATCAACATCAAGCCTCCTCAACTCATACATTAACACTTTACCCCGAATCACAAAACCATCATATAACCATCTTTACCCATTTCAAGCAAATGGCTAAATTCCAAGCATATCAACATGTCATACATCCTTCCTCATCTCAATTTCCAACAATACTATTTCCAATCAACCATCATTATACATAATCAATATCATAATCCCTATCACGTGGTTCCACCCACAAATCAACCTTAATCATTCCTCAAACATATATCACAATATACCTCTCATGCATTATCATACCATCAAGGCATCAATAATCATACTCACATATATGACCACATAATATATCTCAACCAAATCAAACATACCTCATCTATACTATTTCACCCAAATTTACCAATTTCCACACTTCAACTCCTCAAACCCATTATTCAATAACCAACCCAATCATTCATATATTCATATGAAATTCATCCAATCACTTGTGTCATCATACAATGCACACATCAACTTACCTTCCTTACCTCTTTCCGGCCTCCGGCCCAAAATATACGGCCTCCGGCCCAATTTCACAATTTAAATGCATAAATCACAAATCAATACTCATTACCCAAAACATCAAATTTTCAATACACCAAGCATACAAGGCCACACCATTCTCAACCCAATCATCAATTCACATTACATACCAACTACGCATATTAGCATCAACCATTTACACAATCCAAACTTAATCCTAGGGGCATCTAGCCCAGGAATTCTCATCACACCACACGGTACTTAAATGAAACTTAAACCGTACCTCTTGTAGCCAAATCAATTGAGTCTCTTCTTTGGAAGTCTCCACCAACCTTAGCCCCAAGCCTCACCAAAGCTCCTCAAGCAACACCAATCTCCCAATTGTGCACCAAGATCATCAAATACACTAACATAACCAATATCACATACATACATCAACCTAGGGCTCATAAAAATCACAAATCACAAGGGTTTGAGCACTTCTTACCTCAGCCCATATGAAGTAGGGATGGAACCCACTTAGAATCCATGTTGGAGTATCCCTAAACACCCAAAATCACAAGATTTCAACACTAACTTCCCAAAAACGTGTAACAGTGGGGAAATTCGAAAACTGGGCAGAGATGAATGGAATACTCACCACAAAACTTAGATAGAATTGTAGAGGATGAGAAGAGCGACGCGTGGCCGCAAACGGCTCATCAATCGGAGCTCCGTAGCTCAAGTTATGGTGGTTTGAAGATCAAAAAGAGTTAGGTTTTCTCTCTTCTCTTCCCTCTTCTCAATTTCAGCGCCCCAACCCTCTTTTAGGGTAAAAATGAGCTGAAATGCTCATAACTAATGTTTATATATGTTGGGTCTTGGGCCCACTTAGGCCCAGTTCACTTATTTTTGTCCGTTGGTCCAATTTTGGACCAAAACCTATAAGATTAGCGCTCTAAATCGCACTTCAAATATTTCTACCTCCCCTAATCATAATTCCTCATTTCTTAATATTATTTACTTATAATCAATTTTCTCAGCTGCAGTACCTGACAGGTCTCAGCCGGTACTGCCGGTCAAAATTTCACTGCGCGCTTTTACGCAGAAAACTACGTCTTCCGACTCGGAAAAATTCACTGAATCCAAATATCATATTTAAATCATCAAATTCTAATTGCCAAATCTTCCAACCATATTCGCTCCTCCTTAACTTATTATTTAATTAATTTCGATTAGACCGGGTATTACAGGCGACCTTTCAACCGGCGTTGATCACATACAGCCCGCTATAGAGGAAATCATTTACAATTAGAGTAGACAGTAAGACCAAATTGATTCAGAGGAACAAAGCATCTCCGAGGCCTTAACCATCCTCTTATCATTTCATTCATAATCAATTGAGTAACGTTTTCTTTATTTTCTTTTTTATGCACTTAAACAACCCAACAACTTTTCTATCTGCCTGACTAAGATTTACAAGGTGTCCATAGCTTAATTAAAGCCGACAATCCTCATGGGATCGACCCTGACTCACTCAGGTATTACTTGGATGACCCGTTGCACTTGCTGGTTCAATTGTGCGAAGTTTAATTCCGCGTACCATGTTTTTGGCGCCGGATGAAGTGTGGTCACTGATTATACCACATGTATTTCCAAATCAAAGTGTTGGGAGGATTACATGTCACTATATCTGCCCAAACCCCAATTTGGTCCAACATGAGAAAGCATTTCTAGCATGATCTCCTCATCCCTTTTCCAAGGCTCAAAGGAGATCCAGTTATGGAGAGTTTCTTTTTCAAGAAAACTAACCAATTGAATTAAGATCGAAAGCTTTCTAGTAAGATCAAGACAAAAGAAAGAAGAAGAAGAATGAAAACTATAATTGATCCATCAAATTACAACAGAGCTCCCTAACCCAATGAAAGGGGTTTAGTTATTCATAGCTCTAGAAATGAAAAATGGTAGAAAAGAAGAATCCATGCTAAAAGTGCAGAAAAGTAAATATCAGAGAGTCGTTCCCAAAAGTGCCAAAAAGCTCCTCCATAGTTCAAAACTACTCCTATATATACTACTCCTCTTGATCTTTTAGTGAGTTCTTCAAGTCTTGGATGTGGGCTCTGGATCTTGAGTTGAAGCAGTTCTCATCTTTAGTGGGCCCAGCTTGCAGAGAAATATGAATTAGGTTTGGGTATTTAGTGAGATTAACGTTGAGTGCCATTGTGGGTTCGAGAACATTAGTGGCATTCACTTTTTCCACTAACGTTCCACCCTTATGTATCCACGTTAACTCCAACGTTAGTGGTCTTAACGTGACCACTAACGTTGCCTTCTCAATTTTTGGCCAACGTTATTGGGACTCACTTTTCCCAATAACGTTGGCTTATACCCCTTCGCGAACGTTATTGGGAATCACTTTTCCCATTAATGTTGCTTGATGCCTTTTGTTCCTACGTTAGAGTTCACGTTAGTGTAGCTAACGTGACTCTTAACGTGGGTGTGTCTCACCTTCGAGAGCGTTAGTGACACTCACCTTTGTCACTAACGCTCCAAATGCCCAAAGTCTCTACGTTAGAACTCACGTTAACTAAGTTAACATGGCTCTTAAGGTAGTAGTGATGCATCTTCCAACGTTAGTGACAAAAGTGAGTGTCACTAACGTTGGCTCTTTGATCTCAACTCCACTTTAACTTTCACGTTAATAGTCTTAACGTGAAAATTAACGTAGGCAATGCTAGTTGGTCTAACGTTAGTGACAAAAGTGAGTGTCACTAACGTTGGCTTTTGTTTTCCTCTTCCACGT
Source organism: Arachis stenosperma (assembly GCF_014773155.1). Lineage (NCBI taxonomy): Eukaryota > Viridiplantae > Streptophyta > Magnoliopsida > Fabales > Fabaceae > Arachis > Arachis stenosperma. Next base: position 59,201,491 of record NC_080383.1, read on the forward strand.
TAGAGTTCACGTTAACTAAGTTAATGTGACTCTTAACGTGGATCATTGCCAAGTTCTCCAACGTTAGTGGTGTTCACTTTTACCATTAACGTTGGAGGAAAACGTTATTGGTGTTCACGTTTTCTCTTAACGTTGGAGTTCCCTTTTGCTTCTACGTTAACTACTGATGAGCGGATAATTTGTACGCTTTTTGGCATTGTTTTCAGTATGTTTTTAGTATGATTTAGTTAGTTTTTAGTATATTTTTATTAGTTTTTAGTTAAAATTCACTTTTCTGGACTTTACTATGAGTTTGTGTGTTTTTCTGTGATTTTAGGTATTTTCTGGCTGAAATTGAGGGATCTGAGCAAAAATCTGATTTAGAGGCTGAAAAGGACTGCAGATGCTGTTGGATTCTGACCTCCCTGCACTCGAAGTGGATTTTCTGGAGCTTCAGAAGCCCAATTGGCGCGCTCTCAACGGCGTTGGAAAGTAGACATCCTGGGCTTTCCAGCAATGTATAATAATCCATACTTTGCCCGAGATTTGATGGCCCAAACCGGCGTTGCAAATCAGCCTCAGAATTTCCAGCGTTTAACGCTGGAACTGGCATAAAAACTGGAGTTAAACGCCCAAACTGGCATGAAAGCTGGCGTTTAACTCCAGAAAAGGTCTCTACACATGAAAGCTTCAATGCTCAGCCCAAGCACACACCAAGTGGGCCCGGAAGTGGATTTTTCTGTCATTTACTCATTTCTGTAAACCTTAGGTTACTAATTCACTATTAATAGGATCTTTTGACATTGTAACTGTACCTCATGACACTTTACACGTTTCTTTGTGTACCTTCCACGGCATGAGTCTCTAAACCCCATGGTTGGGGGTGAGGAGCTCTGCTGTGTCTTGATGGATTAATGCAATTACTACTGTTTCTCATTCAATCATGCTTGCTTCCATTCTAAGATATTACTTGTTCTTAAACTGGATGAATGTGATGATCCGTGACACTCATCATCATTCTCAACTATGAACGTGTGCCTGACAACCACCTCCGTTCTACCTTAGATTAAGTAGATATCTCTTGGATTCTTTAACCGAAATCTTCGTGGTATAAGCTAGAACTGATGGCGGCATTCAAGAGAATCCGGAAGGTCTAAACCTTGTCTGTGGTATTCTGAGTAGGATTCAATGATTGAATGACTGTGACGAGCTTCAAACTCCTGAAGGCGGGGCGTTAGTGACAGACGCAAAAGAATCACTGGATTCTATTCCGGCCTGATTGAGAACCGACAGATGGATAGCCGTACCGTGACAGGGTGCGTTGAACATTTCCACTGAGAGGATGGGAGGTAGGCACTGACAACGGTGAAACCCTTGCATACAGCTTGCCATGGAAGGAGTCTTGCGTGCTTGAAGAAGAAGACAGTAGGAAAGCAGAGATTCAGAAGATGGAGCATCTCCAAAACCTCAACCTATTCTCCATTACTGCTAAACAAGTACTTATTTCATGTTCTTTTGCTTTTCACAATCAATCCTGATAATTTCTGATATCCTGACTAAGATTTACAAGATAACCATAGCTTGCTTCAAGCCGACAATCTCCGTGGGATCGACCTTTACTCACGTAAGGTATTACTTGGACGACCCAGTGCACTTGCTGGTTAGTTGTGCGGGATTGCAAAAGTGTGATTGCAATTTCGTGCACCAAGTTTTTGGCGCCGTTGCCGGGGATTGTTCGAGTTTGGACAACTGACGGCTTATCTTGTTGCTTAGATTAGGACTGTTTTATTTTTGTTGGTTTAGAGTCTTTTGTTGAGTCTAGTTTCATATTTTACGTTTGGTGCCAATTACATGCTTTTGTTTTTCTTTTACTTTTCGATTTTGCATGTCCTTAGTCCCTTTTCGATCCATTAAAGTTCTAAGTTTGGTGTCCTCTTGTGTTTTTCCCTTAAAAATTTTCGAAAATTAGTGTTTGATTTTCTAAAAATTTTAAGTTTGGTGTCATTTTGTTGTTTTTCTCTTTCCTCTTTTCAAAAAAACAAATCTTTTTCAAAAAAAATTTTCAATCATATCTTTCTAATTGCTAATCTCAAAATCTTTTCAATTAACTAATTGATTCAGTTTTCAATTTGCTTTGATCTTATTCTCTTTTAATTTTCGAATTTTTATTTTATTTTTCTTTTGTTTTATTTTATTTTATTTTTTTTATTTTTATTTTTTATTTTTTTTTGGATAATTCAAAAAAAAAAAAACAAAAAACAAAAAAAAAATTTATCTATCTGCAATCCATATCATTTCCCTTTATCCATTATGGACCTAAGTGGGATTGATCAGTCCAGAAGGACTCTGGGGTCATATGCTAACCCCATTACAGCTGCATATGGGAGTAGCATCTGTACACCTCCCATCAAAGCAAGCAGCTTTGAGCTAAACCCTCAACTCATTATCATAGTGCAGCAAAATTGCCAGTATTCCAGTCTTCCTCAGGAAGAACCTACTGAGTTTCTGGCACAGTTCTTACAAATTGCTGACACAGTACATGATAAAGAGGTGGACCAGGATGTCTACAGACTATTACTGTTTCCATTTGCTGTAAAAGACCAAGCTAAGAGGTGGTTGAATAACCAACCTACAGCAAGCATAAAGACATGGAAACAGTTATCAGACAAATTTCTGAATCACTTTTACCCTCCAAAGAGGATGACACAGCTAAGGCTGGACATCCAAGGCTTTAAACAAGAGGATAATGAATCCCTTTATAATGCCTGGGAGAGGTATAGAGGTATGCTAAGAAAATGCCCCTCTGAAATGTTTTCAGAGTGGGTACAGTTTAGACATCTTCTACTATGGGCTTACAGAAAAAGCTCAGATGTCTTTAGACCACTCAGCTGGTGGATCTATACACATGAGGAAGACTATCGAAGAGGCTCAAGAGCTTATAGACACTGTTGCTAGAAACCAATATTTGTACTCTAGCAATGAGTCCTCTCCAAAAGAGGAAGTCATGACAGTAGTCACTGATCCTAATCCTCAAGAACAGATGACTGAGCTTAATCAACAGTTGCTCCTGATGACAGAACAGTTAGCAGAATTTAAAGAAATGCTCCATGAAACTAAAGTTGCTAACAAGAACATAGAACTGCAGTTGCATCAAGCAAAACAGCAGATATCTAAACAAATAACAGAAGAATGTCAAGCAGTTCAACTGAGGAGTGGGAAGGCATTGAATAACACTGCTCAAGGTAGCAAAAAACCAAACAAGGAACAATTGACAGAGGATAACCAAACCACTGCTCAAAATCCCTCTGAGGACAGTAAGGGCCCAGAGAGGAATGCTATTGGCGTTCAAACGCCAGAAGGGGAAGGAAAGCTGGCGTTAAACGGCCATTCCTTGCCCAGTTCTAGCGTTCAAACGCCAGAAAAGGGAGAGAAGTTGGCGTTTAACGCCCAATCTTCACCCATTCCTGGCGTTCAGATGCCAAGGGAGGATCAGACACCTGAGAGTGCTGACAGTAATCCCTCTAAAAAGGCTTCTCCAACCACTTCTGTAAGGAATAAACCTGCAGCATCTAAGGTTGAAGAATATCAAGCCAAGATGCCTTATCCTCAGAAACTCCGCAAAGCGGAACAGGATAAGCAATTTGCCCGCTTTGCAGACTATCTAAGGACTCTTGAAATAAAGATTCCGTTTGCAGAGGCACTTGAGCAAATACCTTCTTATGCTAAGTTCATGAAAGAGATCCTAAGTCATAAGAAGGATTGGAGAGAAACTGAAAAAGTGTTTCTCACTGAAGAATGCAGTGCAGTCATTCTGAAAAGCTTACCAGAAAAGCTTCAAGATCCAGGAAGCTTTATGATACCATGCACATTAGAAGGTGCCTGCACCAAGACAGCCCTATGTGATCTTGGAGCAAGCATCAATCTAATACCTGCATCCACTATCAGAAAGCATGGGTTGACTGGAGAAGTCAAACCAACCCGGATATGCCTCCAACTTGCTGATGGCTCCATTAAACATCCATCAGGCATAATAGAGGATATGATTGTTAAGGTTGGGCCATTTGCCTTTCCAACTGACTTTGTGGTGCTGGAATTGGAGGAGCACAAAAGTGCAACTCTCATTCTAGGAAGACCTTTCCTAGCAACTGGACGAACTCTCATTGATGTACAAAAAGGGGAAGTAACCCTGAGAGTCAATGAGGATGAGTTTAAGTTGAATGCTGTAAAAGCCATGCAGCATCCAGACACACCAAATGACTGCATGGGCGATGACATTATTGACTCTCTGGTAGAAGAGATCAATATGACTGGAAGCCTAGAATCAGAGCTTGAAGACATCTTCAAGGATGTTCAACCTGATCAAGAAGAACCACAGGAAACAAAGGAATTTTCGAAAATTCCTCAGAAGGAGGATAAGCCTCCCAAACCTGAACTCAAACCACTACCACCATCCCTGAAGTATGCATTTCTGGGAGAGGGTGACACTTTTCTAGTGATTATAAGCTCTGCTTTAAATCCACAGGAAGAGGAAGCACTGATTCAAGTGCTAAGGACACACAAGACAGCTCTTGGGTGGTCCATAAGTGATCTTAAGGGCATTAGCCCAGCTAGATGCATGCACAAGATCCTGTTGGAGGATAATGCCAAACCAGTGGTCCAACCACAGAGGAGGCTAAATCCTGCCATGAAGGAGGTGGTGCAGAAAGAGGTCACTAAACTACTAGAGGCTGGGATTATTTATCCTATTTCTGATAGCCCCTGGGTGAGCCCTGTACAAGTTGTCCCCAAGAAGGGAGGCATGACAGTGGTTCATAATGAAAAAAATGATCTGGTTCCTACAAGAACAGTCACAGGGTGGCGTATGTGTATTGACTATAGAAGGCTCAATACAGCCACCAGAAAGGATCATTTTCCTTTACCATTCATAGACCAAATGCTAGAAAGACTAGCTGGTCATGATTATTACTGCTTTTTGGATGGCTATTCAGGTTACAACCAAATTGCAGTAGATCCTCAGGACCAAGAGAAAACAGCATTTACTTGCCCTTCTGGCGTGTTTGCCTACAAGAGGATGCCTTTTGGTCTGTGTAATGCTCCTGCAACCTTTCGAAGATGTATGTTATCCATCTTCTCTGATATGGTGGAGAAATTTCTGGAAGTCTTCATGGATGACTTCTCAGTATATGGAGACTCATTCAGCTCCTGTCTTAACCACCTATCACTTGTCTTGAAAAGGTGCCAAGAGACTAACCTGGTTTTAAATTGGGAGAAATGTCACTTTATGGTGACTGAAGGAATTGTCCTTGGGCACAAAATTTCAAGCAGGGGAATAGAGGTGGATAAGGCAAAGGTAGAGGTAATTGAAAAGTTACCACCACCTGCCAATGTTAAGGCAATCAAAAGCTTTCTGGGGCATGCAGGATTCTACAGAAGGTTCATAAAGGATTTTTCGAAAATTGCAAAACCTTTGAGTAACCTGCTAGTTGCTGACACACCATTTATGTTTGACACACAGTGTCAGCAGGCGTTTGAGACCCTGAAAGCTAAGCTGGTCACAGCACCAGTCATCTCTGCACCAGATTGGACATTACCATTTGAATTAATGTGTGATGCCAGTGACCATGCCATTGGTGCAGTGTTGGGACAGAGGCATAACAAGCTTCTGCACGTCATTTATTATGCCAGCCGTGTTCTAAATGACGCACAGAAGAACTACACAACCACAGAAAAAGAGTTACTTGCAGTGGTCTATGCCATTGACAAGTTTAGATCCTATCTAGTAGGATCCAAAGTGATTGTGTACACTGACCATGCCGCTCTTAAATACTTACTCACAAAGCAGGATTCAAAACCCAGGCTAATAAGATGGGTGTTGCTTCTGCAAGAGTTTGATATAGAAATAAGAGACAGAAAAGGGACAGAGAACCAGGTAGCTGATCATCTGTCCCGAATAGAACCAGTAGCTGGGGCGTCCCTCCCTTCTACTGAGATCTCTGAGACTTTCCCAGATGAGCAACTCTTTGCCATTCAGGAAGCTCCATGGTTTGCAGATATTGCAAACTATAAAGCTGTGAGGTTCATACCCTAGGAGTACAGCAGAGTGCAAAGAAAGAAATTAATTTCAGATGCCAAGTACTACCTATGGGATGAGCCATATCTCTTTAAGAGATGTGCAGACGGAATGATCCGCAGATGTGTACCCAGAGAAGAAGCACAAAGGATCCTATGGCACTGCCATGGATCACAGTACGGAGGACATTTTGGAAGTGAGCGAACAGCCACTAAAGTCCTCCAATGTGGCTTCTACTGGCCTACTCTCTATAAAGATTCCCGAGAGTTTGTGCGTAACTGTGACAGTTGCCAAAGAGCTGGTAACTTGCCTCACGGATATGCCATGCCTCAACAAGGGATATTAGAGATAGAATTGTTTGATGTATGGGGAATTGACTTCATGGGTCCATTTCCACCATCATACTCAAACACTTACATTCTGGTGGCAGTGGACTATGTATCTAAATGGGTAGAAGCAATTGCTACACCCACTAATGATACCAAGACCGTGCTGAAATTCCTCCAGAAACACATCTTCAGCAGGTTTGGTGTTCCCAGAGTACTAATCAGTGACGGGGGCACTCATTTCTGCAATAGACAGCTATATTCTGCTATGGTCAGATATGGAATTAGCCACAAAGTGGCAACTCCTTATCATCCACAGACAAATGGGCAAGCTGAAGTCTCCAACAGAGAATTAAAAAGAATCCTAGAACGGACTGTGATAGCCCGAAGAAAGGATTGGGCAAAGAGTTTGGATGATGCTCTGTGGGCATACAGAACAGCATTCAAGACTCCTATAGGAACCTCTCCATACCAACTAGTGTATGGGAAGGCCTGTCATCTGCCCGTGGAACTGGAACATAAAGTCTACTGGGCAACCAGATTCCTAAACATGGATGCTCAGTTAGCTGGTGAAAAAAGATTGCTCCAGCTGAATGAGCTAGAAGAGTTCAGACTCAATGCCTTTGAAAATGCAAAAATTTATAAGGAAAAGGCAAAGAAATGGCATGACAAGAAGTTGTCAACCAGAGTCTTTGAGCCAGGACAAAAAGTTCTACTCTTCAACTCTAGGCTCAAATTGTTTCCAGGAAAACTTAAATCCCGGTGGAGGGGTCCATATGTGATTACAGGAGTGTCACCATATGGATATGTTGAGCTTCAGGATAGTGATTCTAACAAAAAGTTCATTGTTAACGGACAAAGAATCAAGCATTATCTTGAAGGCAATTTTGAGCAAGAATGCTCAAAACTGAGACTTGAGTAATTCTCAGTAAAGGTCCAGCTAAAGACAGTAAAGAAGCGCTTGCTGGGAGGCAACCCAGTCATTAGCAGGTTATATGTTTTATTTTTACAAAGGCAAGTATCAAAAATGAAGGAATTCACAGAGTTACAGAAGGATTCAGCTCAAAAAGCAGAGAAAAAGAGCTTACTGGCGAAAAAATGCCAGTAAGGGGCATTTTGGGCGTTAAACGCCAGAATGGGCACCATTCTGGGCGTTTAACGCCAGTAAAGGTGCCATTTTGGGCGTTAAACGCCAGAATGGGCACCATTCTAGGCGTTAAACGCCAGAATGGGCACCATTCTGGGCGTTTAACGCCAGGTGTGCAGCATCCTGGGCGTTTAGAAAAACGCCCAGTGATAAAGGAATTCTGGCGTTTAACGCCAGCCAGGGCACCTGGCTGGGCGTTAAACGCCCACAATGGGCAACAAATGGGCGTTAAACGCCAGAATGGGTGCCATTCTGGGCGTTTAACGTCAGAAAGGTGGGGGGACCACGATTTTGTTTTCAAATCAATTTTTTTTCAAACTTTCCTCTTATTACCCATACTTTTCTACAAAAATACATCTCAATCTTTCATCATTCACTTTCAAATTTTCAAAAATCTAAAATCATTCTTCAAATCTCTCAAATCAATCCCAAATCTTGTTCAAAAACTCACCCTTCTCTCAAATTCCTTCCATATCTTCTCAAATCTTCTTTCAAATTTTTTTTTTTCGAAATCTCTCCTCCCCACTTTATAAATACTCGTTTGGCCCCATCATTCCTCCACACCATTCGAATTTGCTCTTCTCTTCTCTCTCCTCCTTCCTTTCTTTTGCTTGAGGACAAGCAAACCTCTAAGTTTGGTGTGCTTTTCTGTGATCACTAAGCCAAGATTCATCAAGATCATGGCTCCTAAGGGAAAACAAACCAATTTAAGAGGAAAGAAAGAGAATAATCCAAAGATTCTTTGGAATCAAGAGAATTTCTTAACCAAAGAACATGAAGACCATTATCACAAAATAATGGGTCTGAGGACAGTGATCCCGGAAGTTAAATTTGATCTGAAAGAAGATGAATATCCGGGGATCCAAGAGCAAATTCGAAACAGAGGATGGGAAATTCTAACCAATCCTGAGATAAAGGTTGGAAGGAATATGGTTCAGGAATTCTACTCAAATTTGTGGCTAACAGATAAGCAGAGAATGACTGGAACTGCTTACCATACCTACAGAACCATGGTCAGAGGGAAAGTTATGTACTTCCATCTGGACAAAATAAGAGAAATCTTCAAACTGCCTCAACTGCAAGATGATCCTGAATCCTTTAATAGGAGGATGGTGAGAGCAGATAAAGGGTTGGATCAAGTTCTAGAGGACATATGCCTCCCTGGAACTAAGTGGATAACCAATTCAAAGGGTGTCCCAAACCAACTCAAGAGGGGAGACCTCAAACCAATTGCAAGAGGTTGGCTAGACTTTATTGGGCGTTCCATATTGCCCACTAGCAACCATTCTGAGGTCACTATCAAGAGAGCAGTGATGATTCATTGCATTATGCTTGGAAAAGAAGTGGAGGTTCATCATGTGATTGCGTGTGAGATCTACACAATTGCAAATAAAAATTCCACTGAAGCCAAACTGGCTTACCCAAGCTTGATCTCCTTGCTCTGTAAAGAGGCTGGGGTAAAGATGGGAGTAGATGAATTCATACCCATTGAACATCCAATCACCAAGAAGTCAATGGAAGGACAAACACAAGACAACTCAATCAAAAGGAGGGCGCAGGAGTTCCTCCCTGAATTTCCTGAAATTGGCTACTGGACCAGCCTGGAAGCATCTATCACCAAGTTGCAAGAGACTATGGAGCAACTTAAGGAAGAACAGCAGAATCAGAATTGCATGCTCTGCAAATTGCTGAAGGAACAGGAGAAGCAGGGGCGTGAGATTCAAGAACTGAAACGCCAAAAGTTCTCCCCTCAATTTGAGGGAGCATCCACTTCTCAAAATCAAGGTTGTTGAGTCCTAACTCTGTGAAAACCTCTATCATTAGGAGCCTATTTAAATTTTCTGTTTTCTATTTTTTTATTATTTTTAGTTTCATTTTATATCTATTTTTGAGTCTTGTTCTTAATTCATAATTAATAAAATTTAAAGTTTATGCCTTAAAGCTATGAATGTCCTATGAATCCATCACCTCTCTTAAATAAAAAATGCTTTAATCACAAAAGAACAAGAAATACAGGATTTCGAATTTAGCCTTGAAACTAGTTGGATTAGTTTGATGTGGTGACAATACTTTTTGTTTTCTGAATGAATGCTTGAACAGTGCATATATCTTTTGAACTTGTTGTTTGAGAATGTTAAAATTGTTGGCTCTTGACAGAATGAGGGAAAAAGAGAACCGTTATTGAGGATCTGAAAAATCATCAAATTGATTCTTGAAGCAAGAAAAAGCAGTGAATATAAAAAAAATTTCGAAAAAAAAGAAAAGAAAGAAAAAGAAAGAAATAAAGTTGTGAACCAAGGCAAAAAGAGTGTGCTTAAGAACCTTGGACACCTCTAATTGGGGATTCTAGCAAAGCTGAGTCACAATCTGAAAAGGTTCACCCAATTATGTGTCTGTGGCATGTATGTATCCGGTGGTAATACTGGAAGACAGAGTGCTTTGGGCCACAGCCAAGACTCATACACTAGCTATGTTCAAGAATCATTATACTTAACTAGGAGAATCAATAACATTATCTGAGTTCTGAGTTCCTAAAGATGCCAATCATTCTGAACTTCAAAGGATAAAGTGAGATGCCAAAACTGTTCGAAAGCAAAAAGCTACTAGTCCTGCTCATCTAATTGGGACTATGTTTCTTTGATATTTTGGAGTCTATAGTATATTCTCTTCTTTTTATTCTATTTTGATTTTCAGTTGCTTGGGGACAAGCAAAAATTTAAGTTTGGTGTTGTGATGAGCGGATAATTTGTACGTTTTTTGGCATTGTTTTCAGTATGTTTTTAGTATGATTTAGTTAGTTTTTAGTATATTTTTATTAGTTTTTAGTTAAAATTCACTTTTCTGGACTTTACTATGAGTTTGTGTGTTTTTCTGTGATTTCAGGTATTTTCTGGCTGAAATTGAGGGATCTGAGCAAAAATCTGATTTAGAGGCTGAAAAGGACTGCAGATGCTGTTGGATTCTGACCTCCCTGCACTCGAAGTGGATTTTCTGGAGCTACAGAAGCCCAATTGGCGCGCTCTTAACGGCGTTGGAAAGTAGACATCCTGGGCTTTCCAGCAATGTATAATAGTCCATACTTTGCCCGAGATTTGATGGCCCAACCCGGCATTGCAAATCAGCCTCAGAATTTCCAGCGTTTAACGCTGGAACTGGCATAAAAACTGGAGTTAAACGCCCAAACTGGCATGAAAGCTGGCGTTTAACTCCAGAAAAGGTCTCTACACATGAAAGCTTCAATGCTCAGCCCAAGCACACACCAAGTGGGCCCGGAAGTGGATTTTTCTGTCATTTACTCATTTCTGTAAACCTTAGGTTACTAGTTCACTATTAATAGGATCTTTTGACATTGTAACTGTACCTCATGACACTTTACACGTTTCTTTGTGTACCTTCCACGGCATGAGTCTCTAAACCCCATGGTTGGGGGTGAGGAGCTCTGCTGTGTCTTGATGGATTAATGCAATTACTACTGTTTCTCATTCAATCATGCTTGCTTCCATTCTAAGATATTACTTGTTCTTAAACTGGATGAATGTGATGATCCATGACACTCATCATCATTCTCAACTATAAACGTGTGCCTGACAACCACCTCCGTTCTACCTTAGATTAAGTAGATATCTCTTGGATTCTTTAACCGGAATCTTCGTGGTATAAGCTAGAACTGATGGCGGCATTCAAGAGAATCCGGAAGGTCTAAACCTTGTCTGTGGTATTCTGAGTAGGATTCAATGATTGAATGACTGTGACGAGCTTCAAACTCCTGAAGGTGGGGCGTTAGTGACAGACGCAAAAGAATCATTGGATTCTATTCCGGCCTGATTGAGAACCGACAGATGGATAGCCGTACCGTGATAGGGTGCGTTGAACATTTCCACTGAGAGGATGTGAGGTAGCCACTGACAACGGTGAAACCCTTGCACACAGCTTGCCATGGAAGGAGTCTTGCGTGCTTGAAGAAGAAGACAGTAGGAAAGCAGAGATTCAGAAGATGGAGCATCTCCAAAACCTCAACCTATTCTCCATTACTGCTAAACAAGTACTTATTTCATGTTCTTTTGCTTTTCACAATCAATCCTGATAATTTCTGATATCCTGACTAAGATTTACAAGATAACCATAGCTTGCTTCAAGCCGACAATCTCCGTGGGATCGACCCTTACTCACGTAAGGTATTACTTGGACGACCCAGTGCACTTGCTGGTTAGTTGTGCGGGATTGCAAAAGTGTGATTGCAATTTCATGCACCAACTACCATGTTAACTTAGTTAATGTGGCAAGTAACGTGAGCTATGGATGGCTTCGTAGGCGTTATTGGTGATTACTTTTCTCATTAATGTTGCAAGCTTTTTACCATTCCACGTTAGTGTTCACGTTAACCTATACTAACGTGGTTCTTCCTTGCTTTCTTTGCCCTGAAATCAAGCAATTAAAGTGCATCAAAGCTCTAGCCAAAGTCATGAGATTATGCATCATCAATTTATCATGCAATTCTAGCAAAATTCTCATGAAATCATGCAAAGTTCACAATAGTTGCTTGAATCAAGGTGTGAGTGTATTTTCATCCAAAACTTGCCTTATTCACTAAGAAAATGCATGAAACTACCCTAAAACAGTAAAGAAAAGGTCAGTGAAACTGGCCTAGATGCCCTAGCATCACAACACCAAACTTAAAGCTTGCTTGTCCATAAGCAAGTACTGAAGCATAAGAAGAATGAAATGAAAGAACAAGCAGATAAAATAGAAGTAAACTTCCTGGTTTATGGGGTTTCATGCATAGCAACTTAGGTTCCTCCCCTTTAGGTTTCAAGCCTTTATCAACTCCTTGGTCACTTTCTTTATTGCATCCTTTGAGACTTCTTTCTTTATTGATCCTTCCTTCTTTTTCAAAGTTTATTTTTTTTCTTTTTGCTAGGTGCTTTGTAAGAGGGCGACTCTTTATGATAAGCTTTCAGCCAACACTCCCAAACCAGTTGGTTTAAGGTGCTAGGTGTTAAGACACCCCTAAGGACTTACTTCCTCAAGTCTCTTTCCCTCATACATACACACCACAGGCACATGGTTTGTTATTTACCTTTCTTGAGACCTTGGTGTCCAGCACCTCTTTGGGTTACTAAGTGTTCTGTAGCAAAAGTTACTCTTGATAGTGGACTTTCAGCTGATAATCCCGGATTAGTTAATCCAAGTTACCAAATGATAAGGCACCCCTAAGAGCTTATTCATCCAAGTATATCCCTTGTACATAAACATCACAGACACATGCCTCAATTTTGAAACCCTTGGTGCCTAGCATTATTTCTTATTGTGTTTCTTTCTTTTTCTCTTTTATTGCTCTTTCTCTTTCTTATTGGGATCTTATTGTTTAGTTAGTCTCAAAGGGTGTGTCTCAAACATAGGACTCAGGATAGATAGTTGCTTTCTTTCCTTACTTGGTGAACCAACTTAGCTTACTAATCATCCTACCACAAACATTCAGAATGCACTTCATAAAATAAATCCACTCTTGTTATTTTCATAACATTTTCTTTTTGATTAACTTAAGGAGACAAGCATACAAGTAAGAAAGATGAAAGTGAACACTCAAGACATTAAGCTAGCACATTTAACCTAAGCAACAAAACTTAAATGCAGAATTGAAAGTCCTAAACTACTCATGGAAGCATGTTCTATTTCATACATGATTTTCCTTATTTAAAGCTTTGAAAAAGGTAAACTAAGAGGGAACTTCACCACCTTTCACTTGTTGGCATGCTCATGTTCTTCTGCTTCCTTGCCCTCTTTAAGTTTACTTTGTCCACTTGTGCTTTCTCTCATTCGATTCATTCTGGCTATCTTCCAATCCTCCAGTGCCTTCCTTACTGATTCATGACTTTGTTCTACCCTTTTGCGCTCCACTCGTGCTAACTCATCCTTTACATCTTCATATTTTGTTATCCCGAGATGCAAAACAGGTAGTTGTCCAACTAAGTACCCAAGCCTGGCTTGGGTATTCACATGATACCCAGTCTCACTCATGTAGACACCTTCCAAAAATTCTCTGTATTCATCGAAAAGATCTGCTTATTCTCTCTGTTTCCGATGCATCTCATGAATGTATGCACCTTGATGTGCTTGGATGTTGGTTAGCCTTTGGATGGCTTCTTATTGTTGATCTTGCTTCTGATTCAGGTTATGGAATGATTCACTCCATTGTCTCCCTTGTTCTGTTTGCTGGTCCATCAATTGTTTTTGCCATTCCTCTTGCTGATTCATCCATCTAGAGAGTGATCCTTCTTGGCGGTCTATTAATTGCATTTGAAACTACCTTTGTGCCCCTTGATTTTCCATGCATTGCCTAGATAAGGTATCAATAGCCTCTTGCAATTGGTGCATGCTTAAGGTGGCTGGGGTTTGCTCCTGTGGATGTTGTTCTTCTTCAGCTTGATGAGCTGGCCTCTTTTGTACCCTTCGTGGGGGTAGTGGAGCTGCAGCAGCATGCATCCGATGATAAGTGATTGGCATACCAACCTTTATCCACTCAAGGTTTTCATCCTCAAATATCACCCTAGCCAGTTTGCACAGACAAAAAATAGTGCTGGGATAACCCAACTTTCCTCCAGAATTGCTCTTCTCAGCAAGCTTCTGAATGCCTTGGGCTATGAGTTCATGAGCCTTGATCTCTCCTCCCTTCATTAGACATTGCACCATCATTGCTCTCTTGAGGTTTACCTCTGAGTTGTTTCCGGCTGGGAGGATGGATCTCCTTACAATTTCGAACCAAACTTTAGCCTCAGGGAGGAGATCTCCTCTTTTTATAAATTTGGGCTTCCTCTTGGGGCCTCTTTCCCAATCTGCTCCTTGCACACATATATCCTGTATAATCTGGTCATAATTGGGGTTTTTGTCCATTCTCGAGTGATAGCTCTCCTCTTCAAAGGGTATGCTTCTCAATTTCAGCACTCTCATGATAGTCATGGGACTAAAATCCACCACGACCCCTCTCACAAAACTTGTGTATGAGTCATCTGCCTTGTCTTGTCTAACTGCATTTGCATAGAACTCTCTTACTAGAGTTGCATTCACCCTTGTGATCAGATCGGTGAGGAGCTTCCATCGGCATTGTTCCACCTTCTTTATGATTTCTGGACACTCGGCTTTTGTGACTTGAAAGCCTAGTTCATAAATGATTTCTTTCTCAGTCATCCACCCATACTGGAGTACATGATGAAAGGTTCTAAATCGCCCTTCATCAAAAGGAGGATGCTCTATGGGTTCCTTCCCCTTTTGTCTCTTGGAGCTTGATGATGCCATGCAAGATTGTTGATGTGTTGGCTATTCTCAAGATGGCTAGGAGGGTGTATGTGAGGCCTTTGGTGGAGGATGATGTGTATATGCCCGAAAGAAGGGAGTGGGAAGGGTGAGAATTTGAAGTGTGTACGAAGAGGTTGTGTGAAGGGGTTTATATAGAAAGATGGCAATTGATTGAAGGGTGTGGATTGATGGTGTTGTTTGATAGTGGACGGTTGGAGTTTTAGGATTGAATGAGCACAAGGATCACCTCTTTTATGGGGGTCTTGGTTCGGTCTTCAAAATTTTCCCTCCCAATGTTGCATGGCAATACTTCCAAGGACATTTCCCATGAAGACTAGTGTGAAATTCCCTTGGTGTAGTGGTCGAATCTCCCTTTCTCAATTGTCCTATCAAGTACCATCAATGTCCTTTTTGATTCCCTATACACGGAGAAAAAAGTACAATGGGTTATTCGAAATTTTTGGTGGGAAAAAGTGTGAACTAAAAAAATTTCTTTTTCTTTTGTTTTTACATGACTAAATGGCTTCTATGAATGCAGATCAATCAACCATTAAGCTCCCCATGCATGCACGTTGGTATATCAAACTTGTTTGTGATCACATGGTGCAACATGTTTGGGAAATAAATTCTCCTCACAAGGTGTGTCCATACCTCACTTGGTGTGCTTTGAACACCAAACTTATCACGTACTATACGTTGCATGTAGAGGGGCTTTATATTAGTTGTCAAAATTGATTTAAAATTCTATGGAAATTGCCTTATTACTATTATTAGAGATTTAAGAGCGAGGGTATAGAACATGGGTTGCCTCCCATGAAGTGTTTCTTTAGCGTCATTAGCTTGACGTTTGGTCCTTGTTAAGGTAGCTGATAGTGCTTGAAGTCTTCTCATCTTGCAGTGAACCTATGTCCATTGGCTTTTCTTATGTTGATAAGTTTCATATGCTCTAAGGACAAGATTTTGTTGATAGTGTACACAAGAGGCAGCTGAGATGGAATAGTGAGGAGTTGAGATGGTATAGATGGAAAGTATGTAGAAATCACTTCATCACCTGGCGAGAAATTTTCTGTAGGAATTTTCTTATTTATCCATCCCCTTGGAACTTTCTTCTTTGTATCTCTTGATGCTCGCTTGCATTCTATAGATTCTTTTTCTAAAAGATCCTTGTTGTTAACTCTGCATGACTCTGGTGGTTCTGGTTCCATTTGGATCACCTTTGAATGTAGTTCTTCCTGAATATGTGGCTTTCCAACCCATGGGGTTTCCAGTTGTGTTGTTTATGCTTCACTGCTTGTTTCTTGCATCAGTGCTTCATTCTGCTCTTCTCTTGATTCTTTGTTTTCTTGATTTGCTTCTTGTGAGAGGTTGAAAATATTGAAAGTGAGTTGCTCATCATGTATTCTCAGTACTAGCTCTCCTCGCTCTACATCTATGAGTGCTCTGGCTGTAGCTACGAATGGTCTTCCCAGAATGATGGGGTAAATAGGATTCTTATCCATTTCCAGAACAACAAAATCTGTGGGAAGATAGTAGCTCCCAACCTTCACCAGCACATTTTCAACCACTCCTATTGCTTGTTTTTGAGTTTTGTCAGCCAATCTGATAATTACATTAGTAGGAGTTAGTTCATTGATTTGGAGCTTCTTCATGAGGGAGAGAGGCATTAAGTTGATGCTTGCTCCCAAGTCACAAAGCCCTTTATCAATCATTGTTTCTCCTATGGCACAAGGAATGTGGAAACTTCCTGGATCCTCCTTCTTTGTGGGTGGCCCTGGTTGAATGAGAGCACTGCAATCCCTGTTCATCTTTATTATTTGTCCACCCTTCAATGGACTTTTTTGGCTAGTAGCTCCTTTATATACTTGATGTAGAAAGGCATTTGCTGGAGGGCTTTAATGAATGGTATATTTACATCAAGAGATGCAAACATGTCAAGGAACCTTGAATACATTCTTCCTGCTACACCACCTTTAAGCCTGTGGGGAAAAGGTGCATATGGGTTCAATACCTCCTTCTTCTTTAGCTCTTCCTTGGATATAGGTTGAGTTGTATAGCTTCCTTCCTCCTGGCTTTCCTTTTGATTATTTTGGAGGTGTTCTACTCTATTCATACTCCCTTCATCACTTGTGGTTATCATTTTACATTCTTCCCATCTCACTTTCTTTGTTTCTCCTCTTGGATTCTTCTCTGTATCACTGGGGAATCCATCAGTGGGTCTGGGAATTTGTTGAGATAGATACCCTACTTGGGACTCCAATCTCTTGATATTTTCTCCTTGGTTCTTGATATTGGCTCACACTTCTTCCTTAAACACTTTGTTGTCTTGGACTTCTCTGTATAAGTTTTCAAGTAGAGCCTCAATCTTTGATAATCTCTCCTCGGTTATTGATGATGGGTTGAGATTAGGTGGTTGAGAAGGGTGGTTAGATGGATGTTGGTAGGACCTCTGTGAGGTGTGTTAATGAGTTGCATTGTTGTTGGAGTTGAGGTTATGGCATCTCTGATCTTGCCCTTGGTCTTGTTGGTTTCCCCATCCAAAGTTGGGGTGATTTTTCCATCCAGAGTTGTAAGTTTTGGAGTATGGATCATGGACTTGTCTAGGTGAGTTTCCAACATAGTTGGCTTGCTCCCAGTCACCTTCTTCTCCTATGTTCGCTCCTTCTTGAGCTGATGATGAAGTGATGGCTGCTGCAACTTGGTCTTCCTCCACCTTCTTGGTAAGATCTGCTAGATGCTTGGTGATCATCTTATTTTTAGCTAACAATGCATCCATGTGGTTCAGCTCCATTACTCCTCTGGTGTTACTTCTTTTTTGAGGCATAGAAGTAGTCATTCTCAGCAACTATCTCAATGACATCTATGGCTTCTTCAATGATTTTCTTCTTGTTTAGATAGCCTCCTGATGAATGATCCACAGCCTTCTTTGACTCATAGGAAAGACCTTCATAGAAGATGTGAAGTTGAACCCATTCATTGAACATCTCTGGTGGGCATCTTCTTGTTAGGTCTTTGAACCTCTCCCATGCTTCATAAAGAGTCTCACCATCTTGTTGCCTGAAAGTTTGTACCTCAGCTCTCAGCCTGTTGATCCTTTGAGAAGGGTAAAATCTTGCCAAAAACTTGTTCACCACTTCTTCCCAATTTGTTAAGCTCTCCTTTGGGAAGGATTCAAGCCATTTGGATGCATTATCCCTGAGTGAAAAAGGGAACAAGAGCAACCTATAGACATCTGGATGGACTCCATTGGACTTCACAGTGTCACAAATCCTCAAGAAGGTGGTTAGATGTTGATTGGGATCTTCTTGAGCACTTCCTCCAAATGAACAATTGTTCTGAACAAGAGTGATGAGCTGGGGTTTTAGTTCAAAATTGTTGGCATGTATGGTGGGCTTCTGAATGCTATTTCCATAGTTTCCTGGATTAGGATTGATATAGGAGCCTAGAAGTCTCCTTTCTTGCCCAGCACGGTTTGCATGGCCTTCTCTGGCATGATTATAAGCTTCTTCTTCATGATTGTTCTCCAAATTTTTTTTCATATTGGGTTCAAAGTACTCTTCCTCTTCTTCCTCAGTACCAATAATTCTTTTCCCTCTTGCTTCCCTTCTTAGTCTCCAAAGGGTCCTTTCAGGTTCTGAATCGAAGGATGTTGAAACTCCTTCTCTTCTCCCTGTCATACAACAGACAGATTGTACAACAGGAGATAAAATGAAGAAACTATTCTTGTTAGAGTAATTGTTAGTGTGAGTGATGCAAATTATCAAACAGTTAGTGGGTTATGAGCAGAATTGTAATTATCAAAGAAAGAAAGAACGAAAAATAAAGAGGGTGAAGGGGGTGAGGAACAAATTAAAACAAACTAAAAGAAATTGACTGAATCAAATAAACAAAAAAATGCTCAATCTGGTGATCTTCAAACTTAATCATTGTTGATTCAAAATCAATCCCCGGCAACGACGCTATAAAATTGATGCATGAAAACTTGTCTCTCAACAAATTTCCCTTCGGCAAGTATACCGAATTGTCGTCAAGTAAAACTCACAATAGAGTGAGGTCGAATCCTACAAGGATTGATTGGTCAAGCAACTTTAGTTAGAAGAATACGCTAGTTGAGCTAAACAGAATTTTGATTGAGAACTTGCAAAAATTTAAATGACTGGAAAGTAAATAACAGAAATTAAAGTGCAGAATCTTAAATGGGGATTTAGGGTAATGAGCATGAAAATAAATGGTAGAAAGTAAAGAGAATGGGTAAGATCAAAAATGGGGTAATCATTGGGTTCAGGAGATGTTGCATTCTCCGGATCAAGTTCATTCTCATCTCTTCCTCAATCAATGCATTCATTGATCTCCTTGACAATCTTAAGTGATTGGATCCCAATTCCTTGGCAATCCAATCTCTCTAAGCTTAAACAATTGCCCAATTCCTTGATTTAATAGCTCATGGGAAGAGATGAAGTGTGGTAACTGATTATACCACATGTATTTCCAAATCAAAGTGTTGGGAGGATTACATGTCACTATATCCGCCCAAACCCCAATTTGGTCCAACATGAGAAAGCATTTCTAGCATGATCTCCTCATCCCTTTTCCAAGGCTCAAAGGAGATCCAGTTATGGAGAGTTTCTTTTCCAAGACAACTAACCAATTGAATTAAGATCGAAAGCTTTCTAGTAAGATCAAGAGAAAAGAAAGAAGAAGAAGAATGAAAACTATAATTGATCCATCAAATTACAACATAGCTTCCTAACCCAATGAAAGGGGTTTAGTTGTTCATAGCTCTAGAAATGAAAAATGGCAGAAAAGAAGAATTCATGCTAAAAGTGCAGAAAAGTAAATATCAGAGAGTCGTTCCCAAAAGTGCCAAAAAGCTCCTCCATAGTTCAAAACTACTCCTATATATACTACTCCTCTTGATATTCTAGTGAGTTCTTCAAGTCTTGGATGTGGGCTCTGGATCTTGAGTTGAAGCAGTTCTCATCTTTAGTGGGCCCAGTTTACAGAGAAATATGAATTAGGCTTGGGTATTTAGTGAGATTAACGTTGAGTGCCATTGTGGGTTCGAGAACGTTAGTGGCATTTACTTTTTCCACTAACGTTCCACCCTTATGTATCCACGTTAACTCCAACGTTAGTGGTCTTAACGTGACCACTAACGTTACCTTCTCAATTTTTGGCCAACGTTATTGGGACTCACTATTCCCAATAATGTTGGCTTATACCCCTTTACGAACGTTATTGGGAATCACTTTTTCCATTAACGTTGCTTGATGCCTTTTGTTCCTACGTTAGAGTTCACGTTAGTGTAGCTAACGTGACTCTTAACGTGGGTGTGTCTCACCTTCGAGAGCGTTAGTGACACTCACCTTTGTCACTAACGCTCCAAATGCCCAAAGTCTCTACGTTAGAACTCACGTTAACTAAGTTAACGTGGCTCTTAACGTAGTAGTGATGCATCTTCCAACGTTAGTGACAAAAGTGAGTGTCACTAACGTTGGCTCTTTGATCTCAACTCCATGTTAACTTTCACGTTAATAGTCTTAACGTGAAAGTTAACGTAGGCAATGCTAGTTGGTCCAACATTAGTGACAAAAGTGAGTGTCACTAACGTTGGCTTTTGTTTTCCTCTTCCACGTTAGAGTTCACGTTAACTAAGTTAACGTGACTCTTAACGTGGATCATTGCCAAGTTCTCCAACGTTAGTGGTGTTCACTTTTACCACTAACGTTGGAGGAAAATGTTATTGATGTTCATGTTTTCTCTTAACGCTGAAGTTCCCTTTTGCTTCTACGTTAAGTACCACGTTAACTTAGTTAATGTGGCAAGTAACGTGAGCTATGGATGGCTTCGCAGGCGTTATTGGTGATTACTTTTCTCATTAACGTTGCAAGCTTTTTACCATTCCACATTAGTGTTCACGTTAACTAGGTTAACGTGAATACTAACGTGGTTCTTCCTTGCTTCCTTTGCCCTGAAATCAAGCAATTAAAGTGCATCAAAACTCTAGCCAAAGTCATGAGATTATGCATCATCAATTTATCATGCAATTCTAGCAAAATTCTCATGAAATCATGCAAAGTTCACAATAGTTGCTTGAATCAAGGTGTGAGTGTATTTTCATCCAAAACTTGCCTTATTCACTAAGAAAATGCATGAAACTACCCTAAAATAGTAAAGAAAAGGTCAGTGAAACTGGCCTAGATGCCCTGGCATCACCTGCTTTAGAGAGTTAGGTTCAGCAACTACTGCCTTAACCTCTCCTTTTATAGAGGTCTCACGAGATGAGTACAGATGCTGATTAGTGGCAACTATCTTAATAAGCTCTCGAGCCTTTCCAATGGTCTTTCTCATGTGTATGGAACCACCAGCAGAGTGGTCCAAAGACATTCTAGCCGTGTGTGAAAGCACAAAGTAGAAGATGTCTAACTGTACCCATTCTGAAAATATTTTAGTGGGAAATTTTCTTAGCATCCTTTTATACCTCTCCCAGGCATCATAAAGAGATTCACCATCTCCTTATTTGAAGCCTTGGATGTCCAGTCTCAGCTGGTTCATCTTTCTTGGGAGAAAGTATTGGTTTAAAAACTTGTGCATTAATTGTTTCCAAGTTTTTAAACTAGCTTTAGGCTGGTTATCCAACTATCTTTTTGCTTGGTCCTCTACTGCAAAAGGAAAAAGCAATAATCTGTAGACCTCTTGGTCTACTCCTTCATTATGTACTGTGTCAGCAATCTTTAGGAAATTTGCTAGAAATTCTATAGGCTCTTCATGATGAAGCCCAGAATACTGACAGTTTTGCTGCACCAGAGTAATTAGTCGAGGGTTTAATTCAAAGCTACTAGCTCTGATTTGAGGTATGCTGATACTTCTTTTATAGAAGTCAGCAGTTGGATTTGTATAAGATCCTGTAGTTCTCCTGAACTCTTCATTCCCACTTGGGTTCATGATTAAGAAAGGTAGAAGATGAAGAAGGAAGAAGATAGAAGGAGTAGAAGAAGAGATAGACGTAGAGAAGATAAATAATAATTAAAATATATTTTTATTTTTATTTTATTTATTTACTTAAAACCGAAATTAAAAATTAATTAAAAAGAATTTAATTCGAAACAGAAAAGAGAAGAGTAGAAGAGTTAGTTAGGAAGTTTTGAAAAAGAAGAGAGAATATAAGTAATTAATTAAAAAGAGATTTGAATTTGGGATTTGGAATTTAAAAATTAAAATTAAAATTTTGAAATTTAAAATTGAAAATTTGAAATTTGAAATTTGAAATTTGAAAAGATTTAATTTTTGAAAATTGAATTTTGAAATTCGGAATTTGAATTTTGAAATTTGAAAATTTTAAATTTTGAATTTTTAAAGTTGAAATTTGAATTTTGAAATGAGATAAGATATGATTTTTGAAAAAGATAAGATTTTTAAATTTTGGAAAGATTTGATTTTTTGAAAACTTGACAACTAAGATATGATAAGATAAAATTTTTAAATTAAAATCTGAATTTTATTTTAAAAATTTAAAAAATTAGCTAAAAGTTGGTTAGAAAAGACATTTTTTATAAGAGAGAGAAAAACAAGTAAAAGACACCAAGCTTAAAATTTTTAGATCTAGTGCACCCAATTTTTGAAAATTCGGAGGAAAAATACAATAGGACACCAAACTTAAAAATTTTAAGATCAAAACACAAATAAAACACAAGAACACTTGAAGAATAACAAGAACACGAAGAACAAGACTAAAAAAAATTAAAGAACACAAGAATATAAAAAGAACACCAAACTTAAAATTTTTAGAAAACTACAACAAAATTTTTGAAAATTTGAAAAAAATTAACAAGAAAACACCAAACTTAAAGACTTGACACAAGAATTAAATAAAGAAACTACTTTAAAAAAAATTTTGAAAATAGAACTCAAAAGGGACAAAAATTTCAACAAGAACATAAACAAAAAGACTCAAACAAAAAACTAAAGATGTCAAAAATAAACTATATGAAAAAGGTTTTTGAAAGAGTTTAAAATATTTTGGAATTGAAAAACAAGAACATGCAAGACTCAATACCAAGAACAAATATAAAACAAAGAAAAGAAAAATATTCTTGAAAAAGGTTTTGAAATTGTCAAAAATTTGAAGAAGAAGAAAATAAAAAAAAGACTCAACAAGGAACAAAATTTAAACAAAGAAAATAAAAAAGCTTTTTTTTTTGAAAAGCTTTCTAATTTTTTCGAAAATTTTGAAGAAGAAGAAAATAAAAATCAAGGACTTAACAAAAATAAAAGTTACTTGA
This sequence comes from Arachis stenosperma, assembly GCF_014773155.1. Taxonomy (NCBI): domain Eukaryota; kingdom Viridiplantae; phylum Streptophyta; class Magnoliopsida; order Fabales; family Fabaceae; genus Arachis; species Arachis stenosperma. The sequence goes on from NC_080383.1 coordinate 59,224,585, forward strand.
TCTAGGGAGCAAGACAATTCGTTAGTTTGTCCAAACTCAACAATCCCCGGTAACGACACCAAAAACTTGGTGTGTGTACGCAAACTCCACACTTCTGTACAGGCAGTACCAGAAAGTGCACTAGATCGTCCAAGTAATACCTGAGCGAGTCAGGGTCGATCTCACGAGGATTGTGATTTGAAGCAAGGTATGGTTATCTTGTAGGTCTTAGTCAGGCGGAATTAGAAGGTCGTTGGATAACTAATAATAATGTTGTTTATGGAGTTGGTTGAAGTATGATGATCATGAAACTATGAAAGCAAAAAGGGTAGAAAATACTGATAGGAATAGAGTTGAGAGTTGGAGTTGCACTACTGCTCTCTTTGCTTGTGAGTGATTTCTTCAATAGCAGGTTGTATGTGATTGACACTGGTTTGAGTAGCTGCCAATACTCCTTCGGATCTGAACCCCAGGTTTAGTGTGGATCCATCTCTATTTGAGGGTGAAGCGCGTACAGTCCATTCTCCTTTATGATCCTACTCAAAACGCCACAGACAAGGTCGGATCTTCCGGATCAGAGAATGCTGCATCTTTGGGTTCTAGCCTCTACCATAGAGACACTAATCTCCCTGAAAATCGGCTGAACTGATGTCTCGAGAAGTCCCCAACGAAGTCGTGGATTAACTGTCTGAGAGATGTATATTCAAGCTGTTGGTCATCCTTGTCCGGTGAAAGACACATTCTGACCCAAGTAGACACGAGTGTTTGTCAGGCATGATTGTCTTAATGTGATGAATAGAGTTAATTGGTTAGATCATCCTATTCACCATGATGAAGTATGAATATACATCTTAGAATTAACCAAACACGGATCAAAGAGAAACAATAGTACTTTTATTAATTCATAGGACTCAGCAGGGCTCCTCCCCTCAACCTAGAAGGTTTAGAAACTCATACTGAGGTAGAATACAATGATAAACATGTATGATGGTAAAGATGAAGTAAAAAGTGTTCGAATAACATGAATTAAATCCCTTAAATACTAAACTAATGACTAGTAAGGGTAAAACAATCTTTTTAGTGCTAAAATCCACTTCTAGGGCCCACTTGGTGAGTGTTTGGGCCGAGTTTGATGAGATCCACGTGCTATGAGGTCTCTTGGATGTGGAACGCCAGCTAAAGAGTCCTCTATGGACGCTAGAAAGAGGGCAGGAAGTTGGCATTGGACGCCGATTTTGGGCCTTCTACTTTGAAACAACGTATAAACTATCATACATTACTGGAAATCTCTGGAAATCCGCTTTCCATAGCCGTTGAGAACGCTCCATTTGGACTTTTGTAATTCCAAAAAATCTCCTCCGAGTTCAAGGAGGTCAGATCTGGACAGCATCTGCAGTGCTTTCTATGTCTCTGAATTAGACTTCTGCTCCAGCTCCTCAAATTCAGCCAGAAAATACATGAAATGGTACAAAAATACACAAATTAAAAGTAGAATCGAAAATTATGAATTTAACACTAAAACCTGTAAAAACTTAATAAAACCTAGATAAAATCTACTAAAAACTACATGAAAACAAGGCAAAAAGCATATAAAATATCCGCTCATCACTTGACCTCATGCCCATAGTTAGAAGATGGTTGGAATTCATCCAACGATCTATCATCCCTACTAGCAAACCGGTATGAAGTGACCATAGACCGAGCCATCATGATCCATTGCATCATGCTAGGAAATGAGGTGGAGTACTTGAGGTGATACCTCAAGAGTTATACAAAGTGGCAGACGAGCCTTCCACCAAGGCAAGGCTAGCTTTCCATCATCTTATCTACCACCTATACTATTCAGTTGGAATTGTCATAAAAGGTGATACTCCAATTAAGGAGGACAAGCCCATCACTAAAAGTAGGATGGAGCACACTAGAAATCCGGCACATGACCCACAGTAAGAGCATGTGTGGAGCCGCCTCAACGTGAGATTCCTGAGTTGCCTCAAGGGATGTACTTTCCTCCTCAAAGCTATTGGGATCAACGGCATATTACTATGGGAGAATTAAGCTCTAGCATGAATCAATTGAAGATGGAGCATCAAGAGCATTCCACCATCCTCAATGAAATTAGAGAAGATCAAAGAGCTATGGGGGAAGAACAACAGAGACAAGGGTGTGACATTGAAGATATCAAGCGTAGCATTAAGTTCTCTAGAGGAAGTGGTAGCCGCCGTTACTAAGGTGGTCCTGTTCCATCACTCCTTGCTTTTATTTTATATTTCTGTTTTTCATTATGTTTTGTTGTCTGTTTTCTTGTTCTTGTTGCATGATCACTTCTATCTGTGTCTTAAGGCTATAAAATATTCCATATATCCCTCACCTTTCTTAAAAGAAAATTTTATTTGAAAAAGAATTGAGAGATGCATAAATTTTGAGTTATATAATAAGAATAGTCAATTATGTTGATGTGTTGGCATTACTTTTGTTTTCTAAATGTATGAATGAACAATGTATATTTGAAGTTAGAGTTAAGAATATTGGCTCTTGAAAGAATGGTAAAAAAGGAAAAGTATTATTGGTAATCTGAAAAATCCAAAAAATTGATTCTTGAAGCAAGAAAAAGCAGAAAAAAGAAAAAAAAGAAAAAAAAGCATGTTGCAATAAAAGAAAAAAAATAAATATATACATGCATGCGAAAAAAAACGCAATAGAAAAAGCCAATAGCTCTTTAAACCAAAAGGCAAGAGCATGGGTCCAATGCTTTGAGCATCAATGGTTAGCAGGGTCTAAAAGAAACACAGTCATGACCTAAGCGGCTCAAACAAGCTGTCCCTAACCAAGTGCTTGTGGTGTGAAGGTGTCAAGTGAAAAGCTTGACACTGAGCAGTTAAAGTCGTGATCCAAAGAAAAAAAGAGTGTGCTTAAGAACTCTGGACACCTCTATCTGGAGATTCAAGCAAAGCTTAATCACAATCCGAAAGTGTTCACCCAGTTAAGTGTTCGTGGCTTTTATGTATACGGTGGTAATACTAGAAAACAAAGTGCTTAGGGCCACAACCAAGACTCTAAAAGCTGTGTTCAAGAATAAAAAAATTAAACTAGGAGAGTCAATAATATCATCTGGATTCTAGGTTCTTAAAGATGCCAACACTTCTGAGCTTCAATGGATAGAGAGATACCAAAACTATTCAAAAGCAAAAAGCTACTAAGTCCCGCTCATCTAATTGAAACTGAGCTTCATTGAAAGCTCTAGAATTTATTGTATCTTTGGTGCACGAAATTGTGATAACTACTTTTCACAACTCAATTAATCCCCGGTAATGAATCCAAAAACTTGGTACTCAATACCATGGTATAAACACAACTTCGCACAACTAACCAGCAAGTGCACTGGGTCGTCCAAGTAATACACCTTACGCGAGTAAGGGTCGATCCCACGGAGATTGTTGGTATGAAGCAAGCTATGGTCACCTTGTAAATCTCAGTCAGGCAGATTCAAATGGTTATGGATGATATATGAATAAAACATAAAGATAAAGATAGATATACTTATGTAATTCATTGGTGAGAACTTCAGATAAGCGAATGGAGATGCTTTGTCCCTTCCGTCTCTCTGCTTTCCTACTGTCTTCATCCAATCCTTCTTACTCCTTTCCATGGCAAGCTGTATGTTGGGCATCACCGTTGTCAGTGGCTACAATCCCGTCCTCTCAGTGAAAATGTTCAACGCACCCTGTCACGGCACGGCTAATCATCTGTCGGTTCTCAATCAGGTTGGAATATAATCCAGTGATTCTTTTGCGTCTGTCATTAACGCCCAGCCTTTAGGAGTTTGAAGCTCGTCACAGTCATTCAATCCTTGAATCCTACTCAGAATACCACAGACAAGGTTTAGACCTTCCGGATTCTCTTGAATACCGCCATCAATTCTAGCTTATACCACGAAGATTCCGATTAAGGGATCTAAGAGATATCCACTCAATCTAAGGTAGAACGAAGGTGGTTGTCAGGCACACGTTCATAGGTGAGAATGATGATGAGTGTCACGGATCATCACATTCATCAAGTTGAGGAACAAGTGATATCTTAGAACAAGAACAAGCTGAATTGAATAGAAGAACAATAGTAATTGCATTAACACTCGAGGTACAGCAGAGCTCCACACCTTAATCTATGGTGTGTAGAAACTCCAGCGTTGAAAATACATAAGAACAAGGTCTAGGCATGGCCGTGAGGCCAGCCTCCCAATGATCTAAGATAGCATAAGACTAAAGATAGCTACCCAGATGAGAATACAATAGTAAAAGGTCCTATTTATAAAGAACTAGTAGCTTAAGGTTTACAAAAATGAGTAAATGACATAAAAATCCACTTCCGGGCCCACTTGGTGTGTGCTTGGGCTGAGCATTGAAGCATTTTCGTGTAGAGACTCTTCTTGGAGTTAAACGCCGGCTTTTGTGCCAGTTTGGGCGTTTAACTCCCATTCTTGTGCCAGTTCCGGCGTTTAACGCCGGGCAGTTTTGAGCTGATTTGGAACACCGGTTTGGGCCATCAAATCTCGGGCAAAGTATGGACTATTATACATTGCTGGAAAGCCCAGGATGTCTACTTTCCAACGCCGTTGAGATCGCGCCAATTGGGCCTCTGTAGCTCCAGAAAATCCACTTCGAGTGTAGGGAGGTCAGAATCCAACAGCATCTGCAGTCCTTTTCAGTCTCTGAATCAGATTTTTGCTCAGGTCCCTCAATTTCAGCCAGAAAATACCTGAAATCACAGAAAAACACACAAACTCATAGTAAAGTCCAGAAAAGTGAATTTTAACTAAAAACTAATAAAAATATACTAAAAACTAACTAAATCCTACTAGAAACATACTAAAAACAATGCCAAAAAGCGTACAAATTATCCGCTCATCACAACACCAAACTTAAATTGTTGCTTGTCCCCAAGCAACTGAAAATCAAATAAGATAAAAAGAAGAGAATATGCAATGAATTCCAAAAACATCTATGAAGATCAGTATTAATTAGATGAGCGGGGCTTTTAGCTTTTTGCCTCTGAACAGTTTTGGCATCTCACTTTATCCTTTGAAATTCGGAATGATTGGCTTCTATAGGAACTCAGAATCCAGATAGTGTTATTGATTCTCCTATTAAGTATGGTGATTCTTGAACACAGCTACTTTATGAGTCTTGGCCGTGGCCCAAAGCACTTTGTCTTCCAGTATTACCACCGGATACATACATGCCACAGACACATAAATGGGTGAACCTTTTCAGATTGTGACTCAGCTTTGCTAGAGTCCCCAATTAGAGGTGTCCAGGGTTCTTAAGCACACTCTTTTTGCCTTGGATCACAATTTTATTTCTTTCTTTTTCTTTCTTTTTCTCTTTCTTCTTTCGTTTTTTTTTCTCTTTTTTTTTCGCTTCTCTTTTTTTTTTATATTCACTGCTTTTTCTTGCTTCAAGAATCATTTTTATGATTTTTCAGATCCTCAGTAACATGTCTCCTTTTTCATCATTCTTTCAAGAGCCAACCATTCATGAACCACAAATTCAAAAGACATATGCACTGTTTAAGCATACATTCAGAAAACAAAAGTATTGCCACCACATCAAAATAATTAATCTGTTATAAAATTTAAAATTCATGCAATTCTTCTCTTTTTCAATTAAGAACATTTTTCATTTAAGAGAGGTGATGGATTCATAGGACATTCATAACTTTAAGGCATAGACACTAAGACACTAATGACACAAGACACAAACATAGATAAACATAAGCATGATTTTTCGAAAAATAGGAAAATAAAGAACAAGGAAATCAAAGAACGGGTCCACCTTAGTGATGGCGGCTGGTGCACGAAATTGTGATCACTACAACTCAAATAATCCCCGGTAATGAATCCAAAAACGTGGTGCTCAATACCATGGTATAAACATAATTTCACAACTTCGCACAACTAACCAGCAAGTGCACTAGGTCGTCCAAGTAATAAACCTTACGCAAGTAAGGGTCGATCCCACGGAGATTGTTGGTATGAAGCAAGCTATGGTCACCTTGTAAATCTTAGTCAGGCAGATTCAAATGGTCATGGATGATATATGAATAAAACATAAAGATAGAGATACTTATGTAATTCATTGGTGAGAACTTCAGATAAGCGAATGGAGATGCTTTGTCCCTTCCATCTCTCTGCTTTCCTACTGTCTTCATCCAATCCTTCTTACTCCTTTCCATGGCAAGCTGTATGTTGGGCATCACCGTTGTCAATGGCTACAATCCCGTCCTCTCAGTGGAAATGTTCAACGCACCCTGTCACGGCACGGCTATCCAGCTGTCGGTTCTCGATCATGTCGGAATAGAATCCAGTGATTCTTTTGCGTCTGTCACTAACGCCCCACAATCGCGAGTTTGAAGCTTGTCACATTCATTCAATCACTGAATCCTACTTAGAATACCACAGACAAGGTTTAGACCTTCCAGATTCTCTTGAATGCAATCATCAATTTTAGCTTATACCACGAAGATTCCGGTTAAAGAATCCAAGAGATATCCACCCAATCTAAGGTAGAACGGAGGTGATTGACGGTCACACGTTCATAGGTGAGAATGATGATGAGTGTCACGAATCATCACATTCATCAAGTTGAAGAACAAGTGATATCTTGGAATAAGAACAAGCTGAATTGAATAGAAGAACAATAGTAATTGCATTAATACTCGAGGTACAGCAGAGCTCCACACCTTAATCTATGGTGTGTAGAAACTCCACCGTTGAAAATACATAAGAACAAGGTCTAGGCATGGCCGTGAAACCAGCCTCCAGTGATCAAAAGATTCAAAGATCTCAAGATGATTTAAGATCCAAAGATGAAAATACAATAGCAAAAGGTCCTATATATAGAGAACTAGTAGCTTAAGAATTACAAAGGTGAGTAAATGACATAAAAATCCACTTCCGGGCCCACTTGGTGTGTGCTTGGGCTGAGCATTGAAGCATTTTCGTGTAGAGACTTCTCTTGGAGTTAAACGCCAGCTTTTGTGCCAGTTGGGGCGTTTAACTCCCATTCTTGTGCCAGTTCCGGCGTTTAATGCCGGGCAGTTTTGAGCTGATTTGGAACGCCGGTTTGGGCCATCAAATCTTGGGTAAAGTATGGACTATTATACATTGCTGGAAAGCCCAGAATGTCTACTTTCCAACGCCGTTGAGAGCGCGCCAATTGGGCTTTTGTAGCTCTAGAAAATCCACTTCGAGTGCAGGGAGGTCAGAATCCAACAGCATCTACAGTCCTTTTCAGTCTCTGAATCAGATTTTTGCTCAAGTCCCTCAATTTCAGCCAGAAAATACCTGAAATCACAGAAAAACACATAAACTCATAGTAAATTCCAGAAAAGTGAATTTTAACTAAAAACTAATAAAAATATAATAAAAACTAACTAAATCCTACTAGAAACATACTAAAAATAATGCCAAAAAGCGTATAAATTATCCGCTCATCACAACACCAAACTTAAATTGTTGCTTGTCCCCAAGCAACTAAAAATCAAATAAGATAAAGAGAAGAGAATATGCAATGAATTCCAAAAGCATCTATGAAGATCAGTATTAATTAGATGAGCGGGGCTTTTAGCTTTTTGCCTCTGAACAGTTTTGGCATCTCACTCTATTCTTTGAAATTCAGAATGATTGGCTTCTATAGGAACTCAAAATCCAGATAGTGTTATTGATTCTCCTAGTTATGTATAATGATTCTTGAACACAGCTACTTTATGAGTCTTGGCCGTGGCCCAAAGCACTCTGTCTTCCAGTATTACCACCGGATACATACATGCCACAGACACATAATTGGGTGAACCTTTTCAGATTGTGACTCAGCTTTGCTAGAGTCCCCAATTAGAGGTGTCCAGGGTTCTTAAGCACACTCTTTTTGCCTTGGATCACAACTTTATTTCTTTCTTTTTCTTTCTTCCTTTTTTCATTTTTTTCAATTTTTTTTCGCTTTCTTTCTCTCTCTTTTTTTTTTGTATTCACTGCTTTTTCTTGCTTCAAGAATCATTTTTATGATTTTTCAGATCCTCAGTAACATGTCTCCTTTTTCATCATTCTTTCAAGAGCCAACCAATCTTGAACAACAAATTCAAAAGACATATGCACTGTTTAAGCATACATTCAGAAAACAAAAGTGTTGCCACCACATCAAAATAATTAATCTGTTATAAAATTTAAAATTCATGCAATTCTTCTCTTTTTCAATTAAGAACATTTTTCATTCAAGAAAGGTGATGGATTCATAGGACATTCATAACTTTAAGGCATAGACACTAAGACACTAATGATCATAAGACACAAACATAGATAAACATAAGCATGATTTTTCGAAAAACAGGAAAATAAAGAACAAGGAAATTAAAGAACGGGTCCACCTTAGTGATGGCGGCTTGTTCTTCCTCTTGAAGATCTTATGGAGTGCTTGAGCTCCTCAATGTCTCTTCCTTGCCTTTGTTGCTCCTCTCTCATGATTCTTTGATCTTCTCTAATTTCATGGAGGAGGATGGAATGTTCTTGGTGCTCCACTGGTGGACGAAATTGTGATCAATGATATTGACTTTTTGGTCTTGTATGATTTTACTCTTAGGGCACTGTTTATTTTCTTCACAACTCCGTTCAACTAACCAGCAAGTGTACTGGGTCGTCCAAGTAATAACCTTACGTGAGTAAGGGTCGAATCCACAGAGATTGTTGGTATGAAGCAAGCTATGGTCACCTTGCAAATCTCAGTCAGGAGGATTAGAACAGTTGTAATAGTGATAATTGGATTGTTAAATAAAAAGGAATAATAAAAGGGATAGAAATACTTATGCAGATTCAGTGGTAGGAATTTCAGATAAGCGGAATGGAGATACTGTAGAGCTCTCGGACGCCTGCCTTTCTACTGCTTCTACTCAATCCTTCTTACTCCTTTCCATGGCAAGCTTTGTATAGGGGTTCACCATCAACTGTGGCTACTTTCTTCCTCACGGGGAAATAACCTGTGCGGCTGTCACTCGCACAGCTAACCAGTCTGGAGGCATCACCCATGGTTGATAGCTACATCCCATCCTCGCAGTGAAAGCTAATGCTCACGCACTCTGTCACAGTACGGCCAATCACCGGTTGGTTCCCTCCCCTACTGGAATAGAATCCCTCTTTTGCGTCTGTCACTGACGCCCAGCAGGTTACAGGTTTGAAGCACGTCACAGTCATTCATGAACGGAATCCTACTCGGAATACCACAGACAAGGTGAGACTTTCCGGATTCCCAGGATCCTACTCGGAACACCACAGACAAGGTTGGACTTTCCGGATCCAGATAAATGCCGCCATCCATCTAGCTTATACCACGAAGATTCTGTTGGGGAATCTAAGAGATACACATTCAAGCCTTGTTGCATGTAGAACGGAAGTGGTTGTCAATCACGTGCGTTCATAAGTGAGAACGATGATGAGAGTTATTAGCTCATCACATTCATCATGTTCTTGGGTACGAATGAATATCTTGGAATAAGAATAAGATAGAGATTTGAATAAAAGAAAATAGAACTTCATTAATCTTTGAGGTACAGCAGAGCTCCACACCCTTAATCTATGGTGTGCAGAAACTCCACCGTTGAAAATACATAAGTGAAAGAGGTCCAGGCATGGCCGAATGGCCAGCCCCCTAAAACGTGATCACTAGATCAAAATACAATCCAGGATCCAGGATGTCTAATACAATAGATAGATGTCCTATATATACTAGACTAGCTACTAGGGTTTACATGAGTAAGTAATTGATGCATAAATCCACTTCCGGAGCCCACTTGGTGTGTGCTTGGGCTGAGCTTGATCTATCCACGAGCTGAGGCTTCTCTTGGAGTTGAATTTCGAGTTATGATGTGCTTTGGGCGTTCAACTCCGGATAATGACGTTTTTCTGGCGTTTAACTCCAGAAAGGAGCGTGTACTTGGCGTTCAACGCCAATTTGCGTCGTCATTCTTCGAATAAAGTATGGACTATTATATATTGCTGGAAAGCCCTGGATGTCTACTTTCCAACGCCGTTGAGAGCGCGCCATTTGGAGGTCTGTAGCTCCAGAAAATCCATTTCGAGTGCAGGGAGGTCAGAATCCAACAGCATCAGCAGTCCTTTTGTCAGCCTTTTTCAGAGTTTTGCTCAAATCCCTCAATTTCAGTCAGAATTTCCCTGAAATCACAGAAAAACACACAAACTCATAGTAAAGTCCAGAAATGTGAATTTAACATAAAAACTAAGGAAAACATCCCTAAAAGTAGCTCAAACTTACTGAAAACTATGTAAAAACAATGCCAAAAAGCGTATAAATTATCCGCTCATCACAACACCAAACTTAAATTGTTGCTTGTCCCCAAGCAACTGAAAATCAAATAGGATAACAAGAAGAGAATATACTATAAAGTCCAAAATATCACTGAATATTAATTTAATTACATGAGCGGGACTTGTAGCTTTTTGCTTCTGAACAGTTTTGGCATCTCACTTTCTCCTTTGTAGTTCAGAGTGATTGGTGTCTCTTAGGAACTTAGAATTTGGGATAGTGTTATTGACTTTCTTAGTTAAGCATGTTGATTCTTGAACACAGCTACTTATGAGTCTTGGCCGTGGCCCTAAGCACTTTGTCATCCAGTATTACCACCGGATACATAAATGCCACAGACACATAACTGGGTGAACCTTTTCAGATTGTGACTTAGCTTTGCTAAAGTCCCCAATTAGTGGTGTCCAGAGCTCTTAAGCACACTCTTTTGCCTTGGATCACGACTTTAACCACTCAGTCTCAAGCTTTTCACTTGGACCTTCATGACACAAGCACATGGTTAGGGATAGCTTAATTTAGCCGCTTAGGCCTGGATTTAATTTCCTTGGGCCCTCCTATCCATTGATGCTCAAAGCCTTGGATCCTTTTTACCCTTGCCTTTTGGTTTTAAGGGCTATTGGCTTTTTCTATTGCTCCTTCTTTTTTCTATATACTCTTTTTAGATAACTTTTTTTTTTCACTGCTTTTTCTTGCTTCAAGAATCAAATTCATGATTTTTCAGATCATCAATAACATTTCTCTTTGTTCATCATTCTTTCAAGAACCAACAATTTTAACACTCATAAACAACAAGATCAAAAGACATATGCACTGTTCATTCATTCATTCAGAAAACAAAAGCATTGTCACCACATCAATATAATTAAACTAAATTTAATAATAATTTCGAAATTCATGTACTTCTTGTTCTTTTGAATTAAAACATTTTTCTTTTAAGAAAGGTGAAGGAGTAATGGATTTTATTCATAGCTTTAAGGCATGGTTACATACTAATGATCATGAAATAAAGACACAAAACATAGATAAACATAATAATTAAAAACTGAAAAACAGAAAGAAATAAAGAACAAGGAATGAATCCACCTGAGTAAGGGTGGCGCCTTTTTGAAGGTCCAATGGTGCTCTTTGAGCTCCTCTATGTCTCTTCCTTGCTTCTGTTGAATGATTCCTAGTATTTTTCGTGTTCCTCCCCTTAGTTGCTTCCAATATTTGTGTGGAGGTCAACATATCCCCTGAGGTATCTCAGGGATCTCTTGATTTGCAGCCACATGTTCTACCACTGAGCTATGACGGCTTATACTTTTAGTCTTTCCATCTCCCATGACTCAGAGGTGGAAGCTTTTTTGTCTTCCCTTTGAGGTTTCTCTGGCTTTAGGTGCCATTAATGGTAATGAAAAAGCAAAAAAGCTATGCTTTTACCACACCAAACTTAAAATATTGCTCGCCCTCAAGCAAGAAAAGAAAGAAGAGAAGAAGAAGAAGAAGATGGAGGTGAGTGAGGGGAGATGGATTCGGCTATATGGGTGGGATTGAGTGGGAAAGAATTTTGAATTTTGAAGGTGAGTGGGGTTTATGGGAAAGGGTGAGTGGTGAATGAAAAACAGAAGGGATGACCATGAATGGAGAGAGAGAGGGCGAGGTAGGTGGGGATCCTGTGAGGTTCACAGATCCTGAGGTGATCCTGGGGGGTTCCACAGATCCTGAGGTGTCAAGGAATTCCATCCCTGCACCAAATAGGCATGTAAAATGCCTTCATGCATCATTCTGGCGTTCAAACGCCCATTGGTGCATGTTCTGGGCATTCAACGCCCATGTAATGCATGTTTCTGGCGTTGAACGCCAGTTTCATGCTTGTTCCTGGCGTTCAGCGCCAGTTTGTCCTTTCTGTGCACCATCCTGGCGTTTAACGCCAGGTTGTTGCTTGTTTTGGGCATTCAGCGCCAGAATGGTGCTCTGTTCTGGCGTTGAACGCCGGCCAGATGCACCTTCTGGGCGTTGAACGCCAGCCCGTGCGTCCTCCAGGGTAAAAATTTTTTTTCTTCTGTTTTTGACTCTGTTTTTAATTTTTTTTGATTTTTTCGTGACTCCTCATGATCATGTACCTAATTCAACACAAAAATAACACCAAAACAAAATAAAATAAAATTAGATAAATAAAATTGGGTTGCCTCCCAACAAGCGCTTCTTTAATGTCAATAGCTTGACAGTGACTCTCATGGAGCCACAAGGTGATCAGGTCAATTTAGTGTGTATTCCCAACACCAAACTTAGAGTTTGGATATGGGGTTTGAACACCAAACTTAGAGTTTGGTTGTGGCCTCACAACACCAAACTTAGAGTTTGACTGTGTGGGCTCTTCTTGACCTTGAACTGAGAGAAGCTCTTCATGCTTACTCCCTTTTGTCACAGAGGGATGGCCATGTGCCTTAAACACAAGGTAGTCCCCATTCAATTGAAGGACTAACTCACCTCTGTTGACATCTATCACAGCTCCTGCTGTGGCTAGGAAAGGTCTTCCTAGGATGATGCATTCATCATCTTCTTTCCTAGTATCTAGGATTATGAAATCAGTAGGGATGTAAAGGCCTTCAACCTTCACTAGTACGTCCTCTACTAATCCATATGCTTGCCTCACTGACTTATCTGCCAGTTGTAATGAGAACAAAGCAGGTTGTACCTCAATGATCCCCAGCTTCTCCATTACAGAGAGTGGCATAAGATTTATCCCTGACCCAAGATCACATAGAGCTTTTTCAAAGCTCATGGTGCCAATGGTGCAAGGTATTAAGAACTTGCCAGGATCTTGTTTCTTTTGAGGTAGAGTTCTCTGAATCCAGGTATCTAGTTCACTAATGAGCAAGGGAGGTTCACTTTCCCAAGTCTCATTACCAAACAGCTTGGCATTCAGCTTCATGATAGCTCCTAAGTATTGAGCAACTTGCTCTTCAATCACATCTTCATTCTCTTCAGAGGATGAATATTCTTCAGAGCTCATGAATGGCAGAAGGAGATTTAAAGGAATCTCTATGGTCTCTAGGTGAGCCTCAGGTTCCTCTGGATCCTTAATAGGAAACTCCTTCTTGCTTGAGGAACGTCCCAGGAGGTCTTTCTCACTAGGATTTTCGTCCTCCTCCTCCCTTGTGCATTCGGCCACTTTGATTAAATCAATGGCCTTGCACTCTCCTTTTGGATTTTCTTCTGTATTGCTTGGGAGAATACTGGGAGGATTTTCAATGACTTTCTTACTCAGCTGGCCCACTTGTGCTTCCAAATTTCTAATGGAGGATCTGGTTTCATTCATGAAACTGAAAGTGGCCTTTGACAGATCAGAGACTATATTGGCTAAATTAGAATTGTTTTGTTCAGAATTCTCTGTCTGTTGCTGAGAAGATGATGGATATGGCTTACTATTGTTCAGCCTATTGCGTCCACCATTGTTAAAACCTTGTTGAGGTTTTTGTTGATCCTTCCAGGAGAAATTTGGATGATTTCTCCATGATGAGTTATAGGTGTTTCCATAAGGTTCACCCATGTAGTTAACCTCTGCCATGGCAGGGTTTTCAGGATCATAAGCTTCTTCAGAAGCTGCCTCTCTAGTACTGTTGGATGCATGTTGCAATCCATTCAGATTTTGAGAGATTATGTTGACCTGTTGAGTCAACATTTTGTTCTGAGCCAATATGGCATTCAGAGCATCAATTTCAAGAACTCCTTTCTTCTGAGGTGTCCCATTGTTCACGGTATTCCTCTCAGAAGTATACATGAATTGGTTGTTTGCAACCATGTCAATGAGTTCTTGAGCCTCTTCAGGCGTTTTCTTCAGGTGAATAGATCCACCTGCAGAATGGTCCAATGACATTTTCGAAAATTCAGAGAGACCATAATAGAATATATCCAATATGGTCCATTCTAAAAACATGTCAGATGGACATCTTTTGGTCAGCTGCTTGTATCTTTCCCAAGCTTCATAGAGGGATTCACCATCTTTTTGTTTGAAGGTTTGAACATCCACTCTCAGCTTGCTCAGCTTTTGAGGAGGAAAGAATTTATCCAAGAAGGCAGTGACCAGCTTATCCCATGAGTCCAGGCTATCCTTGGGTTGAGAATCCAACCACACTCTAGCTCTGTCTCTTACAGCAAAAGGGAAAAGCATGAGTCTGTAGACTTCAGGATCAACTCCATTCGTCTGTACAGTCTCACAGATCTGCAAGAATTCAGTTAAAAACTGATAGGGATCTTCAGATGGAAGTCCATACAACTTGGAGTTTTGTTGCATTAAAGCAACTAGTTGAGGCTTAAGCTCAAAGTTATTGGCTCCAATGGCAGGAATGGAGATGCTTCTTCCATCAAACTTGGATGTTGGCTTTGTGAAGTCACCAAGCATTCTCCTTGCATTATTATAATTTTCGGCCATCACCTCTTGTTCTAATGTTTCTGAAGGGTTGTTTCTGGATTGTTGTAATTTAGCTTCTCTTAATTTTCTCTTCAGAGTCCTTTCAGGTTCTGGAGCAATTTCAACAAGAGTGCCTTTATCCTTGTTCCTGCTCATATGAAAGAGAAGAAAACAAGAAAAGAAAAAGGAATCCTCTATGTCACAGTATAGAGATTCCTTTATGTTAGTAGAAAAAGAAGGGGGGTGAAGAATGAAGAATGAATTCGGTTTTATGGATGAAGAGAGGTGAAGAGAAGTGTTAGTAATTAAATAATTAAATAAAATAAGAAAAGAGAAGAGAGAATTCGAAAATAATTTTGAAAAAGAGGTTAGTGATTTTCAAAAATTAGAGATAAAATGTAATTAAAATTAAAACATGAAACAATTAATTAATTAAAAAGAATTTTTGAAAAAGAGAGAGATATTTTCGAAAATTAGAGAGAGAAAAGTAGTTAGGTGGTTTTGAAAAAGATAAGAAACAAACAAAAAGTTAGTTAGTTGATTGAAAAAGATTTGAAATCAAAATTTAAAAAGATAAGAAGATAAGAAGTTAGATAAGATATTTTGAAATCAAATTTTGAAAAAGATAAAATTTTTGAAAAAGATAAGATAAAAGATAAAAAGATAAATAAAAATTTGAGGAAAGAGATATTTTGAAAAAGATTTAATTTTTAAAATTACTTAGCTAACAAGAAACTACAAGATAAGATTCTAGAACTTAAAGATTGAACCTTTCTTAACAAGAAAGTAACAAACTTCAAATTTTTGAACCAATCACATTAATTGTTAGCTAATTTTCGAAAATTACATATAAAGATAAGAAAAAGATTTTGAAAATAATTTGAAAAAGATTTTTGAAATTTTCGAAAAATAGAAAAAATTGAAAAAGATATGATTTTTGAAAAAGATTTTGAAAAGATAAGATTTTTAAAATTGAAATTTTGACTTGACTTGTAAGAAACAACTAATTTTGAAAATTTTTGACCAAGTCAATCCCAAAATTTCGAAATTTTGGAGAGAAATAAGGAAAAGATATATTTTTTTTTTGATTTTTAAATTTTTAAAGAAAAACACAAAAATGACCCAAAACATGAAAATTTTGGATCAAGACACAAGATGCATGCAAGAATGCTATGAATGTCAAGATGAACACCAAGAACACTATGAAGATCATGATGAACATCAAGAACATAATTTTGAAAAAATTTTTGATGCAAAGAAAACATGCAAGACACCAAACTTAGAAATTTTTAATGCATGGAAAATATGAATGCAAAAATGCACATGAAAAACAACAAACAACACAAAACAAGAAATCATCAAGATCAAACAAGAGGACTTGTCAAGAACAACTTGAAGATCATGAAGAACACTATGAATGCATGAGATTTTCGAAAAAATGCAAGAAAAATTTTAAAAGCATGCAATTGACACCAAACTTAAAAATTAACACAAGATTCAAACAAGAAACATAAAATATTTTTGATTTTTATGATTTTCTAATTTTTTGTATTTTTATTAATATTTTTCGAAAATAAAAGTTGGAAAAACGAAAAATAAAAAGAAAAATTTTGAAAAAGATTTTTGAAAAGAAAATTACCTAATCTGAGCAACAAGATGAACCGTCAGTTGTCCATACTCGAACAATCCCCGGCAACGGCGCCAAAAACTTGGTGTTGTTGCCGGATTAAAAACTTGGCACCATTGTGGATTGGAAACAATTGTTTGAATTGTTGTTCGAAATTGATTGTTCCCCGGCAACGGCGCCAAAAACTTGGTGGACGAAATTGTGATCAATGATATTGACTTTTTGGTCTTGTATGATTTTACTCTTAGGGCACTGTTTATTTTCTTCACAACTCCGTTCAACTAACCAGCAAGTGTACTGGGTCGTCCAAGTAATAACCTTACGTGAGTAAGGGTCGAATCCACAGAGATTGTTGGTATGAAGCAAGCTATGGTCACCTTGCAAATCTCAGTCAAGAGGATTAGAACAGTTGTAATAGTGATAATTGGATTGTTAAATAAAAAGGAATAATAAAAGGGATAGAAATACTTATGCAGATTCAGTGGTAGGAATTTCAGATAAGCGGAATGGAGATACTGTAGAGCTCTCGGACGCCTGCCTTTCTACTGCTTCTACTCAATCCTTCTTACTCCTTTCCATGGCAAGCTTTGTATAGGGGTTCACCATCAACTGTGGCTACTTTCTTCCTCACGGGGAAATAACCTGTGCGGCTGTCACTCGCACAGCTAACCAGTCTGGAGGCATCACCCATGGTTGATAGCTACATCCCATCCTCGCAGTGAAAGCTAATGCTCACGCACTCTGTCACAGTACGGCCAATCACCGGTTGGTTCCCTCCCCTACTGGAATAGAATCCCTCTTTTGCGTCTGTCACTGACGCCCAGCAGGTTACAGGTTTGAAGCACGTCACAGTCATTCATGAACGGAATCCTACTCGGAATACCACAGACAAGGTGAGACTTTCCGGATTCCCAGGATCCTACTCGGAACACCACAGACAAGGTTGGACTTTCCGGATCCAGATAAATGCCGCCATCCATCTAGCTTATACCACGAAGATTCTGTTGGGGAATCTAAGAGATACACATTCAAGCCTTGTTGCATGTAGAACGGAAGTGGTTGTCAATCACGCGCGTTCATAAGTGAGAACGATGATGAGAGTTATTAGCTCATCACATTCATCATGTTCTTGGGTACGAATGAATATCTTGGAATAAGAATAAGATAGAGATTTGAATAAAAGAAAATAGAACTTCATTAATCTTTGAGGTACAGCAGAGCTCCACACCCTTAATTTATGGTGTGCAGAAACTCCACCGTTGAAAATACATAAGTGAAAGAGGTCCAGGCATGGCCGAATGGCCAGCCCCCTAAAACGTGATCACTAGATCAAAATACAATCCAGGATCCAGGATGTCTAATACAATAGATAGATGTCCTATATATACTAGACTAGCTACTAGGATTTACATGAGTAAGTAATTGATGCATAAATCCACTTCCGGGGCCCACTTGGTGTGTGCTTGGGCTGAGCTTGATCTATCCACGAGCTGAGGCTTCTCTTGGAGTTGAATTTCGAGTTATGATGTGCTTTGGGCGTTCAACTCCGGATAATGACGTTTTTCTGGCGTTTAACTCCAGAAAGGAGCGTGTACTTGGCGTTCAACGCCAATTTGCGTCGTCATTCTTCGAATAAAGTATGGACTATTATATATTGCTGGAAAGCCCTGGATGTCTACTTTCCAACGCCGTTGAGAGCGCGCCATTTGGAGGTCTGTAGCTCCAGAAAATCCATTTCGAGTGCAGGGAGGTCAGAATCCAACAGCATCAGCAGTCCTTTTGTCAGCCTTTTTCAGAGTTTTGCTCAAATCCCTCAATTTCAGTCAGAATTTCCCTGAAATCACAGAAAAACACACAAACTCATAGTAAAGTCCAGAAATGTGAATTTAACATAAAAACTAAGGAAAACATCCCTAAAAGTAGCTCAAACTTACTGAAAACTATGTAAAAACAATGCCAAAAAGCGTATAAATTATCCGCTCATCATCCACCCTTAGTTGTCCCATGTTGGAACTCAATTCTCATAGGGAGGTGTTGATTTGCTCCCAATAGTTTTGTGAAAGAAAGTGCATCCCTTGAGGTATCTCAAGGATTTCATGATGAATGGGATCTCTTGTTTGCTCCATCCTTTTCTTAGTGATGGGCTTGTCCTCATCAATGAGGATGTCTCCTTCTATGTCCACTCCAACTGAATAACAGAGGTGACAAATGAGATGAGAAAAGGCTAACCTTGCCAAGGTAGAGGACTTGTCCGCCACCTTATAGAGTTCTTGGGCTATAACCTCATGAACTTCTACTTCTTCTCCAATCATGATGCTATGGATCATGATGGCCCGGTCTAGAGTAACTTCAGACCGGTTGCTAGTGGGAATGATTGAGCGTTGGATAAACTCCAACCATCCCCTAGCCACGGGCTTAAGGTAATGCCTTCTCAATTGAACCGGCTTCCCTCTTGAATCTCTCTTCCATTGGGCGCCCTCTTCACAAATGTCTATGAGGACTTGGTCCAACCTTTGATCAAAGTTGACCCTTCTAGTGTAAGGGTGTTCATCTCCTTGCATCATGGGCAAGTTGAATACCAACCTTACATTTTTCGGACTAAAATCTAAGTATTTCCCCCGAACCATTGTAAGCCAATTCTTTGGGTCCGGGTTCACACTTTGATCATGGTTCTTGGTGATCCATGCATTGGCATAGAACTCTTGAACCATTAAGATTCCGACTTGTTGAATGGGGTTGGTAAGAACTTCCCAACCTCTTCTTCGAATCTCATGTCGGATCTCCGGATATTCACTCTTTTTGAGTTTGAAAGGGACCTCGGGGATCACCTTCTTCAAGGCCACAACTTCATAGAAGTGGTCTTGATGCACCCTTGAGATGAATCTCTCCATCTCCCATGACTCGGAGGTGGAAGCTTTTGCCTTCCCTTTCCTCTTTCTAGAGGTTTCTCCGACTTTGGATGCCATAAATGGTTATGGAAAAACAAAAAGCAATGCTTTTACCACACCAAACTTAAAAGGTTTGCTCGTCCTCGAGCAAAAGAAGAAAGAAGAGAGTAGAAGAAGAAGAAATAGAGGAGAGGGAGATGGCTTTGTGGTTCGGCCAAAGGGGGAGAAGTAGTGTTTAAGGTGTGTGAAAATGAAGGAGTGAAGATGGGTTTATATAGGGGTGAAGAGAGGGGTAGGGTTCGGCCATTATGGGTGGGTTTGGGAGGGAAAGTGGTTTGAATTTTGAATGGTGAGGTAGGTGGGGTTTTATGAAGGATGGATGTGAGTGGTGAAGAGAAAGATGGGATTTCATAGGTGAGGGGTTTTTGGGGAAGAGTGGTTGAGGTGATTGTTGAATGGGTGAAGAAGAGAGAGGGTGGTGGGGTAGGTAGGGATCCTGTGGGGTCCACAGATCCTGAGGTGTCATGGAAAATTCAACCCTGCACCAAGTGGCATGCAAAAATGCACCCTTTGCCAATTCTGGCGTTAAACGCCGGGCTGGTGCCCATTTCTGGCGTTTAACGCCAGGTGCTTGCCCTTTTCTGGCGTTTAACGCCAGTCTGGTGCCCCTTTCTGGCGTTAAATGCCCAGCATGGTGCCAGACTGGGCGTTAAACGCCCATTTGCTAACTTCACTGGCGTTTAAACGCCAGCAAGTTCTCCTCCAGGGTGTGCTGTTTTTCTTTCTGTTTTTCATTCTGTTTCTGCTTTTTCAATTTATTTTGTGACTTCTCATGATCATCAACCTACAGAAAACATAAAATAACAAAGGAAAATAGATTAAACATAACATTGGGTTGCCTCCCAACAAGCGCTTCTTTAATGTCAGTAGCTTGATAGAGGGCTCTCATGGAGCCTCACAGATACTCAGAGCAATGTTGGAACCTCCCAACACCAAACTTAGAGTTTGAATGTGGGGGTTCAACACCAAACTTAGAGTTTGGTTATGGCCTCCCAACACCAAACTTAGAGTTTGACTGTGGGGGCTCTGTTTGACTCTGTTTTGAGAGAAGCTCTTCATGCTTCCTCTCCATGGTGACAGAGGGATATCCTTGAGCCTTAAACACAAAGGATTCTTCATTCACTTGAATGATCAATTCTCCTCTGTCAACATCAATCACAGCCTTTGCTGTGGCTAGGAAGGGTCTGCCAAGGATGATGGATTCATCCATGCACTTCCCAGTCTCTAGGACTATGAAATCAGCAGGGATGTAATGGTCTTCAATCTTCACCAAAACATCCTCTACAAGTCCATAAGCTTGTTTTCTTGAATTGTCTGCCATCTCTAGGGAGATTCTTGCAGCTTGTACCTCAAAGATCCCTAGCTTCTCCATTACAGAGAGAGGCATGAGGTTTACACTTGACCCTAAGTCACACAGAGCCTTCTTGAAGGTCATGGTGCCTATGGCGCAAGGTATTGAGAACTTCCCAGGATCTTGTCTCTTTTGAGGTAATCTCTGCCTAGACAAGTCATCCAGTTCTTTGGTGAGCAAAGGAGGTTTGTTCTCCCAAGTCTCATTACCAAATAACTTTTCATTTAGCTTCATGATTGCTCCAAGGTATTTAGCAACTTGCTCTTCAGTGACATATTCATCCTCTTCAGAGGAAGAATACTCATCAGAGCTCATGAATGGCAGAAGTAAATCAAATGGAATCTCTATGGTCTCAGTGTGACCCTCAGATTCCCATGGTTCCTCATTAGGAAACTCATTGGAGGCCAGTGGACGTCCATTGAGGTCTTCCTCAGTGGCTTTCACTGCCTCTTCCTCCTCTCCAAATTCGGCCATGTTGATGGCCTTGCACTCTCTTTTTGGATTTTCTTCTGTATTGCTTGGAAGAGCACTAGAAGGGAGTTCAGTAATTTTCTTGCTCAGCTGTCCCACTTGTGCCTCCAAATTCCTAATGGAGGACCTTGTTTTAGTCATGAAACTTTGTGTGGTTTTGATTAGATCAGAGACCATGGTTGCTAAGTCAGAGTGGTTCTGCTTAGAATTCTCTGTCTGCTGCTGAGAAGATGATGGAAAGGGCTTGCCATTGCTAAACCTGTTTCTTCAACCATTATTATTGTTGAAACCTTGTTGAGGTCTCTGTTGATCCTTCCATGAGAGATTTGGGTGATTTCTCCATGAAGAATTATAGGTGTTTCCATAGGGTTCTCCCATGTAATTCACCTCTTCCATTGAAGGGTTCTCAGGATCATAAGCTTCTTCTTCAGATGAAGCATCCTTAGTACTGCCTGGTGCATTTTGCATTCCAGACAGACTTTGAGAAATCAAATTGACTTGCTGAGTCAATATCTTGTTCTGAGCCAGTATGGCATTCAGAGTATCAATCTCAAGAACTCCTTTCTTCTGATTTGTCCCATTGTTCACAGGATTCTTTTTAGAAGTGTACATGAATTGGTTATTTGCAACCATTTCAATGAGCTCTTGAGCTTCTGTAGGCATCTTCTTCAGATGAAGAGATCCTCCAACAGAGCTATCCAAAGACATCTTGGATAGTTCAGACAGACCATCATAGAAAATACCTATGATGCTCCATTCAGAAAGCATGTCAGAGGGACACTTTCTGATTAATTGTTTGTATCTTTCCTAAGCTTCATAGAGGGATTCTCCATCCTTCTGTCTGAAGGTTTGGACTTCCACTCTAAGCTTACTCAATTTTTGAGGTGGAAAGAACTTTGCCAAGAAGGCATTGACTAGCTTTTCCCAAGAGTTCAGGCTGTCTTTAAGTTGTAAGTCCAACCATATTCTAGCTCTGTCTCTTACAGCAAAAGGGAATAGCATAAGTCTGTAGACCTCAGGGTCAACCCCATTAGTCTTGACAGTGTCATAGATTTGCAAGAATTCAGCTAAGAATTGATGAGGATCTTCCAATGGAAGTCCATGGAACTTGCAATTCTGTTGCATTAGAGAAACTAGTTGAGGCTTAAGCTCAAAGTTGTTTGCTCCAATGGCAGGGATAGAGATGCTTCTCCCATAGAAGTCGGGGGTAGGTGCAGTAAAGTCACCCAGCACCTTCCTTGCATTGTTGGCATTGTTGTTGTTTTCGGCTGCCATGGGTTCTTCTCCTTTGAAAATTTCTGTTGGGTCCTCTACAGAGAGTTGTGCTTTAGCTTCTCTTAGCTTTCGCTTCAAGGTCCTTTCAGGTTCAGAGTCAGCCTCAACAAGAATGCTTTTGTCTTTGCTCCTGCTCATACAAAAGAGAAGAGAACAAGAAAATGTGGAATCCTCTATGTCACAGTATAGAGATTCCTTGAGGTGTCAGAGGAACAGAAAAATAGAAGGAAGAGGTAGAAGAATTCGAACTTAGTGAGATAGAGTTCGAATTGTGCATTGAGGAGGAGTGGTACTCCATAAATAGAAGGATGTGAGAAGAGGGGGAGAGATTTTTCGAAAATTAAGTAAGAGATTTTAAAAACATTTTGAAAAAGATTTTGAAGAAGATATGATTAAAAACTTTTTTGAAAAAGATGTGATTAAAAAGATATGATTGAAAAGATATGATTTGAAAAACAATTTAAAAATATTTGATTTTAAAAATTAATGACTTGGCTAACAAGAAAAGATATGATTCAAACATTAAACATTTCTCAACAGAAAAGGCAACATACTTGAAATGTTGAATCATATCATTAATTGATAGCAAGTATTTTTGAAAAAGGAAAGAAATTGATTTTGAAAAAGATTTGATTGAAAAGATTTGATTTGAAAAAGATTTGATTTTGAAAAGATTTTGAAAACCTGAAAAAAATTTGAATTAAAAACAGAATCTTCCCCCTTGTGCCATCCTGCCGTTAAACGCCCAGAATGGTGCACATTCTGGCGTTTAACGCCCAAAGCACTACCCTTTTGGGCGTTAAACGCCCAGCCAGGCACCCTGGCTGGTGTTTAAACGCCAGTTTGCCTTCTTCACTGGGCGTTTTGAACGCCCAGCTTTTTCTGTATAATTTCTCTGCTGCATGTACTGAATATTCAGTTCCCTGTATTATTGACTTGAAAATAGAACCAAGATCAAATAAACAATGCATGCAAGACACCAAACTTAAAATGAGACACTAGACTCAACAAGAAACATAAAATATTTTTGGTTTTATGATTTTGTAATTTTTTTGGATTTTTCGAAAATTAAGTGGAAAAGAAAATAAAGGTATCAAAACTCTTAATGAGAATTCCAGGAATCATGCAATGTTAGTCTAAAGCTTCAGTCTAAAGGAATTAGACATGGATAGCCAAGCTTCAGCAAGACATTGCATTCAAGAGCTAAATTGATGAGAATCAATCAGATTTGGTGATGATAAGATCATCACCTTGAAACACTAGAATTCATTCTTAAGAACTCTGAAAAATACCTAATCTAAGCAACAAGATGAACCGTCAGTTGTCCATACTCGAAACAATCCCCGGCAACGGTGCCAAAAACTTGGTGCACGAAATTGTGATCACTACAACTCAAATAATCCCCGGTAATGAATCCAAAAACTTGGTGCTCAATACCATGGTATAAACATAATTTCACAACTTCGCACAACTAACCAGCAAGTGCACTGGGTCGTCCATGTAATAAACCTTACGCGAGTAAGGGTCGATCCCACGGAGATTGTTGGTATGAAGCAAGCTATGGTCACCTTGTAAATCTTAGTCAGGCAGATTCAAATGGTCATGGATGATATATGAATAAAACATAAAGATAGAGATACTTATGTAATTCATTGGTGAGAACTTCAAATAAGCGAATGGAGATGCTTTGTCCCTTCCATCTCTCTGCTTTCCTACTGTCTTCATCCAATCCTTCTTACTCCTTTCCATGGCAAGCTGTATGTTGGGCATCACCGTTGTCAATGGCTACAATCCCGTCCTCTCAGTGGAAATGTTCAACGCACCCTGTCACGGCACGGCTATCCAGCTGTCGGTTCTCGATCATGTCGGAATAGAATCCAGTGATTCTTTTGCGTCTGTCACTCACGCCCCACAATCGCAAGTTTGAAGCTTGTCACAGTCATTCAATCATTGAATCCTACTCAGAATACCACAGACAAGGTTTAGACCTTCCGGATTCTCTTGAATGCAGTCATCAATTTTAGCTTATACCACGAAGATTCCGGTTAAAGAATCCAAGAGATATCTACCCAATCTAAGGTAGAACGGAGGTGATTGACGGTCACACGTTCATAGGTGAGAATGATGATGAGTGTCACGGATCATCACATTCATCAAGTTGAAGAACAAGTGATATCTTGGAATAAGAACAAGCTGAATTGAATAGAAGAACAATAGTAATTGCATTAATACTCGAGGTACAGCAGAGCTCCACACCTTAATCTATGGTGTGTAGAAACTCCACCGTTGAAAATACATAAGAACAAGGTCTAGGCATGGCCGTGAGGCCAGCCTCCAGTGATCAAAATATTCAAAGATCTCAAGATGATCTAAGATCCAAAGATGAAATTACAATAGCAAAAGGTCCTATATATAGAGAACTAGTAGCTTAAGAATTACAAAGGTGAGTAAATGACATAAAAATCCACTTCCGGGCCCACTTGGTGTGTGCTTGGGCTGAGCATTGAAGCATTTTCGTGTAGAGACTTCTCTTGGAGTTAAACGCCAGCTTTTGTGCCAGTTTGGGCGTTTAACTCCCATTCTTGTGCCAGTTTCGACGTTTAACGCCGGGCAGTTTTGAGCTGATTTGGAACGCCGGTTTGGGCCATCAAATCTTGGGCAAAGTATGGACTATTATACATTGTTGGAAAGCCCAGGATGTCTACTTTCCAAAGCCGTTGAGAGCGCGCCAATTGGGCTTCTATAGCTCTAGAAAATCGACTTTGAGTGCCGGGAGGTCAGAATCCAACAGTATCTGCAGTCCTTTTCAGTCTCTGAATCAGATTTTTGCTCAAGTCCCTCAATTTCAGCCAGAAAATACCTGAAATCACAGAAAAATACACAAACTCATAGTAAAGTCCAGAAAAGTGAATTTTAACTAAAAACTAATAAAAATATAATAAAAACTAACTAAATCCTACTAGAAACATACTAAAAACAATGCCAAAAAGCGTATAAATTATCCGCTCATCAGCGGCTTGTTCTTCCTCTTGAAGATCTTATGGAGTGCTTGAGCTCCTCAATGTCTCTTCCTTGCCTTTGTTTCTCTTCTCTCATGATTCTTTGATCTTCTCTAATTTCATGGAGGAGAATGGACTGTTCTTGGTGCTCCACCCTTAGTTGTCCCATGTTGGAACTCAATTCTCCTAGGGAGGTGTTGATTTGCTCCCAATAGTTTTGTGGTGGAAAATGCATCCCTTGAGGTATCTCAGGGATTTCATGATGAGTGGGATCTCTTGTTTGCTCCATCCTTTTCTTAGTGATGGGCTTGTCCTCATCAATGGGGATGTCTCCTTCAATGTCAATTCCAACTGAATAACAGAGGTGACAAATGAGATGAGGAAAGGCTAACCTTGCCAAGGTAGAGGACTTGTCCACCACCTTTTAAAGTTCTTGGGCTATAACCTCATGAACTTCTACTTCTTCTCCAATCATGATGTTATGAATCATGATGGCCCGGTCTATAGTAACTTCGGACCGGTTGCTAGTGGGAATGATTGAGCGTTGGATAAACTCCAACCATCCCCTAGCCACGGGCTTGAGGTCATGCCTTCTTAGTTGAACCGGCTTCCCTCTTGAATCTCTCTTCCATTGGGCGCCCTCTTCACAGATGTCTATGAGGACTTGGTCCAACCTTTGATCAAAGTTGACCCTTCTAGTGTAAGGGTGTTCATCTCCTTGCATCATGGGCAAGTTGAATGCCAACCTTACATTTTCCGGACTAAAATCTAAGTATTTCCCCCGAACCATTGTAAGCCAATTCTTTGGGTCCGGGTTCACACTTTGATCATGGTTCTTGGTGATGCATGCATTGGCATAAAACTCTTGAACCATTAAGATTCCGACTTGTTATATGGGGTTGGTAAGAACTTCCCAACCTCTTCTTTGAATCTTGTGTCGGATCTCCGGATATTAACTCTTTTTGAGTTTGAAAGGGACCGCGGGGATCACCTTCTTCAAGGCCACAACTTCATAGAAGTGGTCTTGATGCACCCTTGAGATGAATCTCTTCATCTCCCATGACTCGGAGGTGAAAGCTTTTGCCTTTCCTTTCCTCTTTCTAGAGGTTTCTCCGACCTTGGATGCCATAAATGGTTATGGAAAAACAAAAAGCAATGCTTTTACCACACCAAACTTAAAAGGTTTGCTCGTCCTCGAGCAAAAGAAGAAAGAAGAGAGTTGAAGAAGAAGAAATAGAGGAGATGGAGGTGGCTTTGTGGTTCAGCCAAAGGGGGAGAAGTAGTGTTTAGGGTGTGTGAAAATGAAGGAGTGAAGATGGGTTTATATAGGGGTGGAGAGAAAGATGGGATTTGATAGGTGAAGGGTTTTTGGGGAAGAGGTGTTGAGGTGATTGGTGAATGGGTGAAGAAGAGAGAGGGTGGTGGGGTAGGTGGGGATCCTGTGGGGTCCACAGATCTTGAGGTGTCAAGGAAAAGTCATCCCTGCACCAGGTGGCGAGCAAAATTGCTCTATGTGCCAATTCTGGCGTTAAACGCCGGGCTGGTGCCCATTTCTGGCGTTTAACGCCAACTTCTTGCCCTTTCCTGGCGTTTAACGCCAGTCTGGTGCCCCTTTCTGGCGTTAAACGCCCAGAATGGTGCCAGACTGGGCGTTAAAGGCCCATTTGCTACCCTTACTGGCGTTTAAACGCCAGCATGTTCTTCCTCCAGGGTGTGCTATTTTTCTTTCTGTTTTTTATTCTGTTTTTGCTTTTTCAATTGATTTTGTGACTTCTCATGATCATCAACCTACAGAAAACATAAAATAACAAAGGAAAATAGATAAAATATAACATTGGGTTGCCTCCCAACAAGCACTTTTTTAATGTCAGTAGCTTGATAGAGGGCTCTCATGGAGCCTCACAGATGCTCAGAGCAATGTTGGAAACTCCCAACACCAAACTTAGAGTTTGAATGTGGGGGTTCAATACCAAACTTAGAATTTGGTTGTGGCCTCCCAACACCAAACTTAGAGTTTGACTGTGGGGGCTCTGTTTGACTCTGATTTGAGAGAAGCTCTTCATGCTTCCTCTCCATGGTGACAGAGGGATATCCTTGAGCCTTAAACACAAAGGATTCTTCATTCACTTGAATGATCAGTTCACCTCTATCAAAATCAATCACAGCCTTTGCTGTGGCTAGGAAGGGTCTGCCAAAGATGATGGATTCATCCATGCACTTCCCAGTATCTAGGACTATGAAATCAGCAGGGATGTAATGGTCTTCAATTTTCACCAAAACATCCTCTACAAGTTCATAAGCTTGTTTTCTTGAATTGTCTGCCATCTCTAGTGAGATTCTTGCAGCTTGTACCTCAAAGATCCTTAGCTTCTCCATTACAGAGAGAGGCATGAGGTTCACACTTGACCCTAGGTCACACAGAGCCTTCTTGAAGGTCATGGTGCCTATGGTGCAAGGTATTGAAAACTTCCCAGGATCTTGTCTCTTTTGAGGTAATTTCTGCCTAGACAAGTCATCCAGTTCTTTGGTGAGCAAAGGGGGTTCATCCTCCCAAGTCTCATTACCAAATAACTTGTCATTTAGCTTCATGATTGCTCCAAGGTATTTAGCAACTTGCTCTTCAGTGACATATTCATCCTCTTCAGAGAAGGAATACTCATCAGAGCTCATGAATGGCAGAAGTAAATCCAATGGGATCTCTATGGTCTCAGTGTGAGCCTCAGATTCCCATGGCTCCTCATTAGGGAACTCATTGGAGGCCAGTGGACGTCCATTGAGGTCTTTCTCAGTGGCGTTCACAGCCTCTTCCTCCTCTCCAAGTTCGGCCATGTAGGTCATGTTAATGGCCTTGCACTCTCCTTTTGGATTCTCTTCTGTATTGCTTGGAAGAGTACTAGGAGGGAGTTCAGTAATTTTCTTGCTCAGCTGTCCCACTTGTGCTTCCAAGTTTCTAATGGAGGACCTTGTTTCAGTCATGAAACTTTGAGTGGTTTTGATTAGATCAGAGGCCATGGTTGCTAAGTCAGAGTGGTTCTGCTTAGAATTCTCTGTCTGTTGCTGAGAAGATGATGGAAAAGGCTTGCTATTGCTAAACCTGTTTCTTCCACCATTATTGTTGTTGAAACCTTGTTGAGGTCTCTGTTGATCCTTCCATGAGAAATTTGGATGATTTCTCCATGAAGAATTATAGGTGTTTCCATAGGGTTCTCCCATGTAATTCACCTCTTCCATTGAAGGGTTCTCAGGATCATAAGCTTCTTATTCAGATGAAGCATCCTTAGTACTGCTTAGTGCATTTTGCATTCCAGATAGACTTAGAGAAATCAAATTGACTTGCTGAGTCAATATCTTGTTCTGAGCCAATATGGCATTCAGAGTATCAATCTCAAGAACTCCTTTCTTCTGATTTGTCCCATTGTTCACAGGATTCCTTTCAGAAGTGTATATGAATTGGTTATTTGCAACCATTTCAATTAGTTCTTGAGCTTCTGTAAGCGTCTTCTTCAGATGAAGAGATCCTCCAGCAGAGCTATCCAAAGACATCTTGGACAGTTCAGACAGACCATCATAGAAGATGCCTATCATGCTCCATTCAGAAAGCATATCTGAGGGACACTTTCTGATCAATTGTTTGTATCTTTCCCAAGCTTCATAGAGGGATTCACCTTCCTTCTGTCTGAAGGTTTGGAGTTCCACTCTAAGCT
This sequence comes from Arachis stenosperma, assembly GCF_014773155.1. Classification (NCBI taxonomy): domain Eukaryota; kingdom Viridiplantae; phylum Streptophyta; class Magnoliopsida; order Fabales; family Fabaceae; genus Arachis; species Arachis stenosperma. The sequence continues at coordinate 59,253,696 of NC_080383.1, forward strand.
TACTCAATTTTTGAGGTGGAAAGAACTTTGCCAAGAAGGCATTAACTAGCTTTTCCCAAGAGTTCAGGCTTTCTTTAGGTTGTGAATCCAACCATATCCTAGCTCTGTCTCTTACAGCAAAAGGGAATAGCATAGGTCTGTAGACCTCAGGGTCAACCCCATTGGTCTTGACAGTGTAAAGATTTGCAAGAATTCAGCTAAAAACTGATGAGGATCTTCCAATGGAAGCCCATGAAACTTGCAATTCTGTTGCATTAGAGAAACTAATTGAGGCTTAAGCTCAAAGTTGTTTGCTCCAATGGCAGGGATAGAGATGCTTCTCCCATAGAAGTCGGGAGTAGGTGCAGTAAAGTCACCTAGCACCTTCCTTGCATTGTTGGCATTGTTGTTGTTTTCGGCTGCCATGGGTTCTTCTTCTTTGAAGATTTCTTTTAGGTCCTCTACAGAGAGTTGTGCTTTAGCTTCTCTTAGCTTTTGCTTCAAGGTCCTTTCAGGTTCAGGGTCAGCCTCAACAAGAATGCTTTTGTCTTTGCTCCTGCTCATATGAAAGAGAAAAGAACAAGAAAATATGGAATCCTCTATGTCACAATATAGAGATTCCTTGAAGTGTCAGAGGAAAAGAAAAATAGAAAGAAGGAGTAGAGAATTCGAACTTTATCAAAAGAGATGGAGTTCGAATTGTTCCTTGAGGAATAGTGTTAGTCCATAAATAGAAGGATGTGAGAAGAGGGAAAGAAATTTTCGAAAATTAAGTAAAAGATTTTAAAAACATTTTGAAAAATACTAATTGATTTTCGAAAACTAAGATTGGAAAAAAAATCAAGTGATTTTTGAAAAAGATTTTGAAATTAGAAATAAAAAAGATATGATTGAAAACTATTTTTGAAAAAGATGTGATTAAAAAGATATGATTTGAAAAAGATTTGATTTGAAAAAATTTTGAAAACTTGAAAAAAATTTGAATTAAAAACAGAATCTTCCCTCTTGTGCCATCCTGGCGTTAAACGCTCAGAATGGTGCACATTCTGGCGTTTAACGCCCAAAGCACTACCCTTTTGGGCGTTAAACGCCCAGCCAGGCACCCTGGCTGGCATTTAAACGCCAGTTTGCCTTCCTCACTGGGCGTTTTGAACGCCCAGTTTTTTCTGTATAATTCCTCTGCTGTATGTTCTGAATCTTCAATTCTCTATATTATTGACTTGAAAAGACAAATTAAAAATATTTTTGGATTTTTAATAATGAGGAATAATCAAAATGCAACTAAAATCAAATGACAATGCATGCAAGACACCAAACTTAACAGTTTGTATACTACTGACACTAACAAAATGAGAATGCATATGAGAAAACACTCAAGTCAAGAGAATTCAAAGATCAGAGCAAGGAAATCATCAAGAACATCTTGAAGATTAATGAAGACACATGCATGAATTCGAAAAATGCAAGAAGAACAGAAACATGCAATTGACACCAAACTTAAAATGAGACACTAGACTCAACAAGAAACATGCAATATTTTTGGTTTTTTTTTATGATTTTGTAAATTTTTTGGATTTTTCGAAAATTAAGTGGAAGAAGAAAATAAAGATATCAAAATTCTTAATGAGAATTCCAGGAATCATGCAATGTTAGTCTAAAGCTTCAGTCTAAAGAAATTAGACATGGCTAGCCAAGCTTCAGCAAGACATTGCATTCAAGAGCTAAATTGATGAGAATCAATCAGCTTTGGTGATGATAACAATATCACCTTGAAACACTAGAATTCATTCTTAAGAACTCTGAAGAAAAGTACCTAATCTAAGCAACAAGATGAACCGTCAGTTGTCCATACTCGAAACAATCCCCGGCAACGGCACCAAAAACTTGGTGCACGAAATTGTGATCACTACTTTTCACAACTCAATTAATCCCCGGTAATGAATCCAAAAACTTGGTACTCAATACCATGGTATAAACACAACTTCGCACAACTAACCAGCAAGTGCACTGGGTCGTCCAAGTAATAAACCTTACGCGAGTAAGGGTCGATCCCACGGAGATTGTTGGTATGAAGCAAGCTATGGTCACCTTGTAAATCTCAGTCAGGCAGATTCAAATGGTTATGGATGATATATGAATAAAACATAAAGATAAAGATAGAGATACTTATGTAATTCATTGGTGAGAATTTCAGATAAGCCAATGGAGATGCTTTGTCCCTTCCGTCTCTCTGCTTTCCTACTGTCTTCATCCAATCCTTCTTACTCCTTTCCATGGCAAGCTGTATGTTGGGCATCACCGTTGTCAGTGGCTACAATCCCGTCCTCTCAGTGAAAATGTTCAACGCACCCTGTCACGGCACGGCTAATCATCTGTCGGTTCTCAATCAGGTTGGAATAGAATCCAGTGATTCTTTTGCGTCTGTCACTAACGCCCAGCCTTCAGGAGTTTGAAGCTCGTCACAGTCATTCAATCCTTGAATCCTACTCAGAATACCACAGACAAGGTTTAGACCTTCCGAATTCTCTTGAATGCCGCCATCAATTCTAGCTTATACCACGAAGATTCCGATTAAGGGATCTAAGAGATATCCACTCAATCTAAGGTAGAACGGAGGTGGTTGTCAGGCACACGTTCATAGGTGAGAATGATGATGAGTGTCACAGATCATCACATTCATCAAGTTGAGGAACAAGTGATATCTTAGAACAAGAACAAGCTGAATTGAATAGAAGAACAATAGTAATTGCATTAACACTCGATGTACAGTAGAGCTCCACACCTTAATCTATGGTGTGTAGAAACTCCACCGTTGAAAATACATAAGAACAAGGTCTAGGCATGGCCATGAGGCCAGCCTCCCAATGATCTAAGATAGCATAAGACTAAAGATAGCTACCCAGATGAGAATACAATAGTAAAAGGTCCTATTTATAAAGAACTAGTAGCTTAAGGTTTACAAAAATGAGTAAATGACTTAAAAATCCACTTCCGGGCCCACTTGGTGTGTGCTTGGGCTGAGCATTGAAGCATTTTCGTGTAGAGACTCTTCTTGGAGTTAAACGCCGGCTTTTGTGCCAGTTTGGGCGTTTAACTCCCATTCTTGTGCCAGTTCCGGCGTTTAACGCCGGGCAGTTTTGAGCTGATTTGGAACGCCAGTTTGGGCCATCAAATCTCCGAAAAAGTATGAACTACTATACATTGCTGGAAAGCCCAAGATGTCTACTTTCCAACGCCATTGAGAGCGCGCTAATTGGGCTTCTGTAGCTCCAGAAAATCCACTTCGAGTGCAGAGAGGTCAGAATCCAACAGCATCTGCAGTCCTTTTCAGTCTCTGAATCAGATTTTTGCTCAGGTCCCTCAATTTCAGCCAGAAAATACCTGAAATCACAGAAAAACACACAAACTCATAGTAAAGTGCAGAAAAGTGAATTTTAACTAAAAACTAATAAAAATATACTAAAAACTAACTAAATCCTACTAGAAACATACTAAAAACAATGCCAAAAAGCGTACAAATTATCCGCTCATCAATCTTGTTGTTCTTTTTATCCTAATTTTTCTTTAGTTGCTTGGGGACAAGTAACAGTTTAAGTTTGGTGTTTGATACGCGAATTTTTAAATTCACGTATAGCCGGCAAGTATACCGGGTCGTATCAAGTATAAAACTCACTAAGAGTGAGGTCGATCCCACGGAGATTGGTAGATTAAGCAATTTTAGTTAAATGATATATTTAGTCAAACAAACATGGTTTTGATTTCATGAGATTTGATTCTTGAATGTACTTGCAGAAAATTAATTGACAAGGAATTTAAAGAACTAGAATAAAGGAAGAAAATGAAAGAAAATAGCTGAAAATTAAAGTGCAAGAAATTTAAATGACATTGAAATTAAATTGCAAGAAGGTAAATGTTGCAGAATTGTAAAAAGCATAAGAGAAATGTTGCAAAGAACAGAAAACAAAATGTAAATGGCAAGAATAATAAATTACGAGAATATAGAAGGGAATTGGGTAGTGGGCATTCAAAATAACTAAAGAACACAAGAGATGAGAATAAATGATGGAGGGATCATTAGGGATCAGAGGTGTAAATTGTCATGAATTGACTTTACTTAACTCCTTCTCAACCATGGGTATAGATCCATGGCGGATTGTGGATAATTGAATTCCAATCTCTTGGCAACTCAATTTCTCTCAACACAATCAATTGCCACTCTCGTGATCTAATTGGTCATGAGAAGAGGTGAAGTTTAAATTTCTAATCCAAAGCCACACAACTTCCAGAATCTCAACTAAGGGAGGTTACATCTCACATACCAACCCAAAGTGTATTGATCAAAGAAATTGTGAAAGGAGAACTCCAAACTGAATTATATGGATTCTTTCTCAAGTTCACCATACAATTCATGTAGATTCAATCCTCCTCTTGAATGTAATTGAATCTGTGAAGAACAAGAGTTTCCTCTTGGATGAACCACTTGAATTGAGAAGGAAAAGATTAGTTGTCAACCCATTCAAATAAACAGAGCTCCTCCCCCTAATGAAAGTGGGGTTTAGTGAATCATAGCTCTAAATTCAACAACAATTGCAAAAGTAGACATTAAAATTAAGTAGTCAAGAAATGAAGAATGAAGAAGAAGTTCTTAAAAACTGAAAATTAAAAGTTGCAAGAAAAACAAAATAGCTTTCGGGTATCCTCCCGAAAGTGAAGAATGCTGTAAAAGATCAAGTACTGGAGTGAAATGTAAAAGTATAAAGTAAAAGTCTCTAAGAAGTGGAACCCGTCCTCCAAGTACAAAATTCTACTCTATTTATACTACTTCTAAAACTCATTTGGAGGTCCTCAATTGGGTTGGCAATGTGGGCTTTTCCATTGTTAAGTTCCTGGTCCAATGAAGGAAGTATTCCCCTTTGAAGAGAGTGTAGAGAGCAAGAGCAAGTCATCATCAATCCTGGCCCAATCTGGGCATTACTGGCAAACACGCCAACTTTATGCACATTGGCAACGTGCAAGGAATTTCCTTGGCACCTGGCTTGGTGTTTGGGCGTTGCCAGCCCAAGTTGTTGCTAAACACTTGGCCCTTTCTGAACTCAGTTTTGATGCCCAAAGTTGCCTCTGGTTTGAGCTTCAATTTTGTGCTTCACTATAGACTATTATACATGGTTGGAAAGCTTTGAATGTCAGCTTTCCAGCACAATTAGAAGCACCTCAATTGGATCTTTATAGCTCAAGTTATGCTCCTTTGAAGATGGCAAGGTCTGGCTGCCTGGGTTGGGCGTTGGCAACTTGGTGAACACGCTAGTGACAACGCCCTTAGTATCTGAGGCTCTAAATGAAGCTGGCTTTTGAACCTTTAGATGAAATCCAATCCCATACTATGATATATGATTGGAAAGCTCTTGATGTCTACTTTCAAATGCCACTGAGTTCACTTTATTTGGAGTTTTCTAGCTCAAGATACACGCCATTGAAGAGTGCAATGTCAAGCTGCCTGGGCGTTGTTGCCCACGTTGGTGTCAAACATGCCAGCAACAACGCCAGGCTCTCCTCTCCTCTTTGCTTGGGTGTTGTTGCCCACGTTGTTGGCAAACACGCCAGAGACAACGCCCAACCTCTACTCTCAACTTCATTTCCTTATTTTTGGGGCTTAAAGATGACTCTGATTTGAGCTTCCATTTCATGCTACCTTATGAACTATTGTATATCGTTGGAAAGCTCTGGATGTCAGCGTCTCAACACAATTGGAAGCATATGAATTGGATCTCTGTGGTTCATGTTATGCATCCTTGAAGAGGGAAAGGTCAAGCTGCCAACTCTGCTGGATACACACTTAGCACGTTGCCAACTTGGTTTCCAAGTTGCCAACGTGCTGTTCCTCTTGGTAGCACCAAATGGGCGTTGGCAAGTTAGTTTCCAAGTTGCCAACGTGCTGTTCTTCCTGGTTGCATCAAATGAGCATTGCCAACTTAGTTTCCAGGTTGCCAACGTGCTACTCCTCCTTGTTCCAAGATCTCCTTGCACCATTGTCTTCTTGCTTCATCACCTAACATAAACCAAGGAATTTTCCTCAAAGTTTTGCCATCTTATGCAATAAATTTCAATGAAATGATTCACTTCAACTTGCATATAAACTTCTTGGATCATTTGCATAGATTATGCCAAATTTCACTTAGTTCTTGGTTCATGAATGCATGGAGGAAAAGTTCACAAAATTGTTCATTTATTTCAAAGAAAATGAATGAAGCTAAGCTAAAACTAACTAAACTAACTAGTTAAAATGGCAAATATGCGAATGCATCACAACACCAAACTTAAAATGTTGCTTGTCCTCAAGCAAGAGAGAAAACGAATTGATAACAGAATTTTAGATGCAAAAATTAAATATCTTAACAGAGAGGAACTTCTTTCAAGAGAACTATCATTCTTAGTTGTGTAGTCACTTGTTCAATGCAAATGATCAGAGCTAATTCACTTCTTTATCAAAATGCTTTCTTTAAGACTAGTTAGATTTATTGGACTCCTTTTTCACAACTTGGCACATAATCCTCAACTAATTTTTTTTTCTTTTCTTTTCAGTTTCCCATCCCCCTTTTCTAATCACTTTGTGTATGTCCGGGTATTCTTCATCTTTTAGCTTGAAAGGTACCTCCGGAACAATATCTCTGCTCATCATCCAATCAAAGATGTGTTCATGGTTTTCAGATTTGAACATTCTTTCATCAAATGTGGGTTGCTCTTGCATGGGTTGCTTATCTTTCTTCTTCCTAGCTCGTGATGATGAGGCCATTGAATTGTGATGGCCGAATCTTCCCAACACCAAACTTGAAGCAATGCTTGTCCTCAAGCATACAAGAAGTGTAGATGAGTGAGGCTTAGAATGATAGGCTTATAAGGTAAGAAATGAAGGCTTGAAAGTGATTGAAAAGGAGTTGTGGAGTGGAGATGGTACGGGTGGTCTAAAGGCCAAAGTCTGTGAAGCAAGTATGAATAATGGTGCACGAAATTGTAATTCCGCACAACTAACCAGCAAGTGCACTGGGTCGTCCAAGTAATACCTTACGTGAGTAAGGGTCGATCCCACGGAGATTGTCAGCTTGAAGCAAGCTATGGTTATCTTATAACTCTTAGTCAGGATATCAATAATTATCAGGATTGATTGTAAAAAGTGAAAGAACATGAAATAAGTACTTGTTTTGCAGTAATGGAGAACAGGTTGAGGTTTTGGAGATGCTCTATCTTCTGAATCTCTGCTTTCCTACTATCTTCTTCTTCAAGTACGCAAGACTCCTTCCATGGCAAGCTGTATGTAGGGTTTCACCGTTGTCAATGGCTACCTCCCATATTCTCAGTGAAAATGTTCAACGCGCTCTGTCACAGCACGACTAATCATCTGTCGGTTCTCAATCAAGTTGGAATAGAATCCAGTGATTCTTTTGCGTCTGTCACTAACGCCCAGCCTTCAGGAGTTTGAAGCTCGTCACAGTTATTCAATCCCAGAATCCTACTCAGAATACCACAGACAAGGTTTAGACCTTTCGGATTCTCTTGAATGCCGCCATCAATTCTAGCTTATACCACGAATATTCTGATTAAGGAATCGAAGAGATATCTACTCAATCTAAGGTAGAATAGAGGTGGTTGTCAAGCACACATTCATAGGTGAGAATGATGATGAGTGTCACAGATCATCACATTCATCAGGTTTAGGAACAAGTGTTATCTTAGAATAGAAGCAAGCGTGATTGAATGAAAACAGTAGTAATTGCATTAATCCATCAAGACACAGCAGAGCTCCTCACCCCCAACCATGGGGTTTAGAGACTCATGCTGTAGAAGATACAATGAGAAACGTGTAAAGTGTCATGAGGTAAAGATACAATGTCAAAAGATCCTATTAATAGTGAACTAGTAACGTAGGGTATACAACAATGAGTAAATGACGTAAAAATCCACTTCCGGGGTCCACTTGGTGTGTGCTTGGGTTGAGCATTGAAGCTTTCATGTGTAGAGACTTTTTCTGGAGTTAAACGCCAGCTTTTATGCCAGTTTGGGCGTTTAACTCCAATTTTTGTGCCAGTTCCGGCGTTAAACGCCGGGAATTCTGAAGCTGATTTGCAACGCCAGTTTGGGCCATCAAATCTCAGAAAAAGTATGGACTAATATACATTTCTGGAAAGCCCAGGATGTCTACTTTCCAACGCAATTAAGAGCGCGCCAATTGGGCTTCTGTAGCTCCAGAAAATCCACTTTGAGTGCAGGGAGGTCAGAATCCAACAGCATCTGCAGTCCTTTTCAGCCTCTAAATCAGATTTTTGCTCAGGTCCCTCAATTTTAGCCAGAAAATACCTGATATCACAGAAAAACACAAAAACTCATTGTAAAGCCCAGAAAAGTGAATTTTAACTAAAAACTAATAAAAATGTAATGAAAACTAACTAAAATATACTAAAAACATACTAAAAACATACTAAAAACAATGCGAAAAAGCGTATAAATTATCCGCTCATCACAACACCAAACTTAAATTGTTGCTTGTCCCCAAGCAACTGAAAATCAAAATAAAATAAAAAGAAGAGAATATACTATAGACTCCAAAATATCAAAGAAACTTGGCTCCAATTAGATGAGCGGGACTAGTAGCTTTTTGCTTCTGAACAGTTTTGGCATCTCACTTTATCCTTTGAAGTTTAGAATGATTGCCATTTATAGGAACTCAGAACTCAGATAGTGTTATTGATTCTCCTAGTTAAGTATGATGATTCTTGAACATAGCTACTTTATGAGTCTTGGCTGTGGCCCAAAGCACTCTGTCTTCCAGTATTACCACCGGATACATACATGCCACAGACACATGACTGGGTGAACCTTTTCAGATTGTGACTCAGCTTTGCTAGAGTCCCCAATCAGAGGTGTCCAAGGTTCTTAAGCACACTCTTTTGCTTTGGATCACAACTATATATATATATATATATATATATATATATATATATATATTATATATATATATATATATATATATATATATTGAATTCACTGCTTTTTCTTGCCTCAAGAATCAATTTGATAATTTTTCAGATCCTCAATAACATTTCTCCTTTTCCATCATTCTTTCAAGAGCCAACAATTTTAACATTCTTAAAACAACAAATTCAAAAGACATATGCACTGTTCAAGCATTCATTCAGAAAACAAAAAGTATTGTCACCACATCAAACTAATTCAACTAGTTTCAAAGATGAATTCGAAATCCTGTACTTCTTGTTATTTTGTGATTAAAGCATTTTTCATTTAAGAGAGGTGATGGATTAATAGTACATTCATAGATTTAAGACATGAACCTTAAATTTTATTAATCATGAATTAGGAACAAGACTCAAAAAAAGGTATAAGATAAGACTAATAGTAATAGAAAACAAAAATTTAAATAGACTCCTAATGATAGAGGTTATCACAGAGTTAGGACTCAACAACCTTGATTTTGAGAAGTGGATGCTCCCTCAACTTGTGGGGTATTTGACCCTTCAAGGGAGAGCTTTTGGCGCTTCAACTCCTGTAGCTCACGCCCTTGCTTCTCTTGTTCCTTCAGCAATTTGCAGAGCATACAGTTTTGATTCTGCTGTTCTTCCTTAATTTGTTCCATAGCTTCTTGCAGCTTGGCAACAGATGCTTCTAGACGAGTCCAGTAGTCAATTTCAGGAAGTTCAGGGAGGAACTCTTGCGCCCTCCTTTTGATAGAGTTATCTTGCATTTGTCCTTCCATTGACCTCTTGGTGATTGGGTGCTCAATTGGGATGAATTCATCTACTCCCATCCTCACCCCAGCATCTTTACATAGCAAAGAGATTAAGCTTGGGTAAGCCAGTTTGGCTTCAGTGGAGTTCTTGTTTGCAATTGTGTAAATCTCACAAGCAATCAGATGATGAATCTCCACTTCTTTTCCCAGCATAATACAACTCTTGATAGTAACCTCAGAACGGTTACTAGTGGGCAAGATAGAACGCCCTATGAAGTCCAACCAGCCTCTTGCAACTGGTTTGAGATCTCCCCTCTTGAGTTGGTTTGGGACACCTTTTGAATTGGTCATCCACTTGGTTCCAGGGAGGCATATGTCCTCTAGAACTTGATCCAACCCCTTATCTACTCTCACCATTCTCCTATTAAAGGATTCAGGATCATCTTGTAGTTGAGGTAATTTGAAGACCTCTCTTATTTTGTCCTGATGGAAGTAAATAATTCTCCCTCTGACCATGGTTCTGTAGGTATGAAAAGCGGTTCCAGTCATTCTCTGCTTATTTGTCAGCCACAGATTTGAGTAGAATTTCTGAACCATATTTCTCCCAACCTTTGTCTCAGGGTTGGTTAGAACTTCTTTTGACTCCAAAGGTCTTTTGGAGCATTCTCTTTCTTGCCTCTTGAATTGGTTTGTTTTCCTTTGGGGGCCATGATCTTGATGAGCCTTAACTTAGTGATCACGGAAAAACACACCAAACTTAGAGGTTTGCTTGTCCTCAAGTAAAAGAAAGGAAATAGGAGAGAGAGGAGGAGAGAAAATTCGAATGGTGGGGAAGGGGGTGTGGCCGAACATATATTTATAAGGAAGGGAGAGAGAGTTCGAAAATGTTGAAGGAGATTTGAGAAGATATGGAAAGAAATTGAGAGATATTTGAGTTTTTTGAAGAAGTTTTGGAAAGGATTTGAAAGAGATTTGAAGAATGATTTTAATTTTGAAAATTTGAAGGTGAATGATGAAAGTTTGAAATGTATTTATGTAGAAAATTATGGATCAAAATGGGAAAGTTTGAAAAAATTTGAAGTGGAAAGCAAAATCTCTGTCTCCCACCTTTCTGGCGTTAAACGCCCAGAATGGTATCCATTCTGGCGTTTAACGCCCAAATGTTGGCCAATTTGGGCGTTTAACTCCCAGCCAGGTACCCTGGCTGGCGTTAAATGCCAGAAACCCTTCATCACTGGGCATTTTGCTAAACGCCCAGGATGCTGCACACCTGGCGTTAAACGCCCAGAATGGTGCCCATTCTGGCGTTTAACGCCCAAAGTACCCCTTACTGGCGTTTTTTCGCCAGCAAGCTCCTTTTCTCAGCTTTTTGCACTGAATCCTTCTATAACTCTGTGAATTTCTTCAATTTTGATAATTGCCCTTTGAGAATATGTATCAAACTTTGATTAAACAAAACAGATAACTTGCTAATGATTGGGTTGCCTTCCAGCAAGAGCTTCTTTATTGTCTTTAGCTGGACCTTCACTGAGAATCATTCAAGCCTCAGCTTTGAGCATTCTTGCTCAAAATTGCTTTCAAGATAATGCTTGATCCTCTGTCCATTAACAATGAACTTTTTGTCAGAATCAGTATCCTGAAGCTCAACATATCCATATGGTGACACTCCTGTAATCAAATACGGACCCCTCCACCGGGATTTAAGTTTTCCTGGGAACAGTCTGAGCCTAGAGTTGAAGAGCAGAACTTTTTGTCCTGACTCAAAGACTCTGGATGACAACTTCTTGTCATGCCACTTCTTTGCCTTTTCCTTATAAATTTTTGCATTTTCAAAGGCACTGAGTCTAAATTCATCTAGCTCATTTAGCTGGAGTAATCTTTTTTCACCAGTTAACTTAGCATCCAGGTTTAGGAATCTGGTTGCCCAGTAGGCTTTATGTTCCAGTTCCACGGGCAGATGACAGGCCTTGCCAAACACAAGTTGGTATGGAGAGGTTCCTATCAGAGTCTTGAATGCTGTTCTGTATGCCCACAGAGCATCATCCAAGCTCTTCGCCCAATCCTTTCTACGGGCAATTACATTCTGTTCTAGGATTCTTTTTAGCTCTCTATTAGAGACTTCAGCTTGCCCATTTGTTTGTGGATGATACGGAGTTGCTACTTTGTGGCTAATTTCATATCGGACCATAGCAGAGTACAGCTGTTTGTTGCAGAAATGAGTGCCTCCATCACTGATTAGGACTCTGGGAACACCAAATCTGCTGAAGATGTGTTTCTGGAGGAATTTCAGCACGGTCTTAGTATCATTAGTGGGTGTAGCAATTGCTTCTACCCATTTAGATACATAGTCCACTGCCACCAGAATGTAAGTGTTTGAGTATGATGGTGGGAATGGACCCATGAAGTCAATACCCCATACATCAAACAATTCAATCTCTAAGATCCCTTGTTGAGGCATGGTGTATCCATGAGGCAAGTTACCAGCTCTTTGGCAACTGTCACAGTTACGCACAAACTCTTGGGCATCTCTATAGAGAGTAGGCCAGTAGAAACCCATTTGAAGGACCTTAGTGGCTATTCGCTCACTTCCGAAATGTCCCCCATACTGTGATCCATGGCAGTGCCATAGGATCCTTTGTGCTTCCTCTCTAGGTATACATCTGCGGATCATTCCGTCTGCACATCTCTTAAAGAGATATGGCTCATCTCATAGGTAGTACTTGGCATCTGAAATTAATTTCTTTCTTTGCACCCTGCTGTACTCCTGGGGTATGAACCTCACAACTTTTTAATTTGCAATATCTGCAAACCATGGAGCTTCCTGAATGGCAAAAAGTTGCTCATCTGGGAAGGTCTCAGAGATCTCAGTAGAAGGGAGGGATGCCCCAGCTACTGGATCTATTCGGGATAGATGATCAGCTACTTGGTTCTCTGTCCCTTTTCTGTCTCTTATTTCTATATCAAACTCTTGCAGAAGCAACACCCATCTTATGAGCCTGGGTTTTGAATCCTGCTTTGTGAGTAAGTACTTAAGAGCAGCATGGTCAGTGTACACAATCACCTTTGATCCTACTAGATAGGATCTAAACTTGTCAATGACATAGACCACTGCAAGTAACTCTTTTTCTGTGGTTGTGTAATTATTCTGTGCATCATTTAGAACATGGCTGGCATAATAAATGATGTGCAGGAGCTTGTTATGCCTCTGTCCCAACACTGCACCAATGGCATGGTCACTGGCATCACACATTAGTTCGAATGGCAATGTCCAGTCTGGTGCAGAGATGACTGGTGCTGTGACCAGGTTGGCTTTCAGGGTCTCAAATGCCTGCAGACACTATGTGTCAAACACAAATGGTGTGTCAGCAGCTAGCAGGTTGCTCAGAGGTTTTGCAATTTTCGAAAAATTCTTTATAAACCTTCTGTAGAATCCTGCATGCCCCAGAAAGCTTCTGATTGCCTTAACATTGGCAGGTGGTGGTAATTTTTCAATTACCTCTACCTTTGCCTTATCCACCTATATTCCCTTGCTTGAAATTTTGTGCCTAAGGACAATTCCTTCAGTCACCATAAAGTGACATTTCTCCCAGTTTAAAACCAGGTTAGTCTCTTGGCACCTTTTCAGGACAAGTGCTAGGTGGTTAAGACAGGAGCTGAATGAGTCTCCATATACTGAGAAGTCATCCATGAAGACTTCCAGGAATTTCTCTACCATATCAGAGAAGATGGATAACATGCATCTCTAAAAAGTTACAGGAGCATTACACAGACCAAAAGGCATTCTCCTATAGGCAAACACGCCAGAAGGGTAAGTGAATGCTGTTTTCTCTTGGTCCTGAGGATCTACTGCAATTTGGTTGTAACCTGAATAGCCATCCAAAAAGCAGTAATAATCATGACCAGCTAGTCTTTCTAGCATTTGGTCTATGAATGGTAAAGGAAAATGATCCTTTCTGGTGGCTGTATTGAGCCTTCTGTAGTCAATACACATACGCCACCCTGTAACTGTTCTTGTAGGAACCAGTTCATTTTTTTCATTATGAACCACTGTCATGCCTCCCTTCTTGGGGACAACTTGGACAGGGCTCACCCAGGGGCTATCAGAAATAGGATAAATAATCCCAGCCTCTAGTAATTTAGTGACCTCTTTTTGCACCACCTCCTTCATGGCCGAATTTAGCCGCCTTTGTGGTTGAACCACTGGTTTGGCATTATCCTCCAATAGGATCTTGTGCATGCATCTTGCTGGACTAATGCCCTTAAGATCACTTATGAACCACCCAAGAGCTGTCTTATGTGTCCTTAGCACTTCAATCAGTGCTTCCTCTTCCTGTGGATTTAAAGCAGAGCTTATGATTACTGGAAAAGTGTCACCCTCTCCCAGAAATGCATACTTCAGGGATGGTGGTAGTGGTTTAAGCTTAGGTTTGGGAGGCTTATCCTCTTCCTGAGGAATTTTCAAAAATTCTTTTGTTTCCTCTGGTTCTTCCTGATCAGGCTGAACATCCTTGAAGATGTCCTCTAGCTCTGATTCTAGACTTTCAGTCATATTGATCTCTTCCACCAAAGAGTCAATAATGTCAGTGCTCATGCAGTCATCTGGTGTGTCTGGATGCTGCATAGCTTTTACAGCATTCAACTTGAACTCATCCTCATTGTCTCTCAGGGTTACTTCCCCTTTTTGTACATCAATAAGAGTTTGTCCAGTTGCTAGGAAAGGTCTTTCTAGAATGAGAGTTGCACTCTTGTGCTCCTCCATTTCCAGCACTACAAAGTCAGTTGGAAAGGCGAATGGCCCAACCTTGAAAAAGATTTTTGAAAAGAAAATTACCTAATCTGAGCAACAAGATGAACCGTCAGTTGTCCATACTCGAACAATCCCCGGCAACGGCGCCAAAAACTTGGTGGACGAAATTGTGATTCATTCTTTTCTAACTCGAAACAATCCCCGGTAATGGCTCCAAAAACTTGGTGCTCAATATCACGGTGTCTAAAATTCAATTCACAACTCCGCACAACTAACCAGCAAGTGCACTGGGTCGTCCAAGTAATACCTTACGTGAATAAGGGTCGATCCCACGGAGATTGTTGGTATGAAGCAAGCTATGGTCACCTTGTAAATCTCAGTTAGGCGGATTAAATTGGTTTATGGATTTTCGAATAATTAATAATAAATAGAAAATAAAAAGGGATAGAAATACTTATGTAATTTAATAGTGGGAATTTCAGATAGGCGTATGGAGATGCTGTGCTCCTCTTGAATCTCTACTTTCTCATTGCTTTCATCCGATCCTTCTTACTCCTTTCCATGGCAAGCTGTATGTAGGGCATCACCGTTGTCAATGGCTACATCCCATCCTCTCAGTGAAAATGGTCCTATGCTCTGTCACAGCACGGCTAATCATCTGTCGGTTCTCAATCAGGTTGGAATAGAATCCCTTGATTCTTTTGCGCTTGTCATCACGCCCAGCCTTCAGGAGTTTGAAGCTCGTCACAGTCATTCAATCCCAGAATCCTACTCGGAATACCACAGACAAGGTTTAGACCTTCCAGATCCTCATGAATGCCGCCATCTATCTAACTTATACCACGAAGATTCTGTTGGGGAATCCAAGAGATATGCGCCCGGCCTAAGGTAGAACGGAAGTGGTTGTCAATCACGCGCGTTCATAGGTGAGAATGATGATGAGTGTCACGGATCATCACATTCATCAAGGTGTTGTGCAATGTATATCTTGGAATAAGAATAAAAGAGAATTGAATAGAAAGTAATAATAATTGTATTGAAACTTGAGGTAAAGCAGAGCTCCACACCCTTAATCTATGGTGTGCAGAAACTCCACCGTTGAAAATACATAAGTGAAAGGTTCAGGCATGGCCGAATGGCCAGCCCCCATGATCTAAGAACTAATCGTCCCAAGATGTTCTTTAGATCTAAAGTGATCAAAAGATGTCTAATACAATAGTAAATTATCCTATTTATACTAGACTAGCTACTAGGGTTTACATGAGTAAGTAATTGATGCATAAATCCACTTTCGGGGCCCACTTGGTGTATGTTTGGGCTGAGCTTGATCTATCCACGAGTTGAGGCTTTTCTTGGAGTTGAACTCCAAGTTATAACGTGTTTTGGGCATTCAACTCCGGATCATGACATTTTTCTGGCGTTTAACTCCAGACAGCAGCATGTACTTGGCGTTCAACGCCAAGTTACGTCGTCAATTTCCGAATAAAGTATGGACTATTATATATTGCTGGAAAGCTATGGATGTCTACTTTCCAACGCCGTTGAGAGCGTGCCTTTTGGAGTTCGGTAGCTCCAGAAAATCCATTTTGTGTGCAGGGAGGTCAGATTCCAACAGCATCAGCAGTCCTTTTGTCAGCCTTTTTCAGAGTTTTGCTCAAGTCCCTCAATTTCAACCAGAAATTACTTGAAATCACAGAAAAACACACAAACTCATAGTAAAGTCCAGAAATGTGAATTTAACATAAAAAATACTGAAAACATCCATAAAAGTAGCTTGAAATTACTAAAAACTACCTAAAAACAATGCCAGAAAGCGTATAAATTATCCGCTCATCACAACACCAAACTTAAATTGTTGCTTGTCCCCAAGCAACTGAAAATCAAATAGGATAAAAAGAAGAGAATATACTATAAATTCCAGAATATCAATGAATATTAATTATAATTAGATGAGCGGGACTTGTAGCTTTTTGCTTCTGAACAGTTTTGGCATCTCACTTTTTCCTTTGAAATTCTGAATGATTGGCTTCTTTAGGAACTTAGAATTTTGGATAGTGTTATTGACTTTCCTAGTTAAGCATGTTGATTCTTGAACACAGCTATTTATGAGTCTTGGCCGTGGCCCTAAGCACTTTGTTTTCCAGTATTACCACCGGATACATAAATGCCACAGACACATAACTGGGTGAACCTTTTCAGATTGTGACTCAGCTTTGCTAAATTCCCCAGTTAGTGGTGTCCAGAGCTCTTAAGCACACTCTTTTTGCTTTGGATCACGACTTTAACCACTCACTCTCAAGCTTTTCACTTGGACCTTCATGACACAAGCACATGGTTAGGGACAGCTTGGTTTAGCCGCTTAGGCATGGATTTTATTTCCTTGGGCCCTCCTATCCATTGATGCTCAAAGCCTTGGATCCTTTTTACCCTTGCCTTTTGGTTTTAAGGGCTATTGGCTTTTTCTGCTTGCTTCTTTCTTTTTCTTTCTATTTTTTTCGCAACTTTTTTTTTCATAAGCTTTCTTTTTCACTGCTTTTTCTTGCTTCAAGAATCAATTTCATGATTTTTCAGATCATCAATAACATTTCTCTTTGTTCATCATTCTTTCGAGAGCCAACAATTTTAACATTCATAAACAACAAGATCAAAAGACATATGCACTGTTCAAGCATTCATTCAGAAAACAAAAGTATTGTCACTACATCAATATAATTAAATTAAATTCAAGGATGAATTCGAAATTCATGTACTTCTTGTTCTTTTGAATTAAAACATTTTTCATTTAAGAGAGGTGAAGGATTAATGGATTTTATTCATAGCTTTAAGACATGGTTACATACTAATGATCATGAAGTAAAGACACAAAACATAGATAAACACAACATTAAAAACCAAAAACAGAAAGAAATAAAGAACAAGGAATGAATCCACCTTTAGTGGCGTCTTCTTCTTGAAGGACCAATGATGTTCTTAAGCTCTTCTATGTCCCTTCCTTGCCTTTGTTGCTCCTCCCTCATTGCTCTTTGATCTTCTCTTATTTCATGGAGAATGATGGAGTGCTCATGATGTTCCACCCTTAATTGTTCAACATTGTGGCTCAAATCTTCTAAGGAAGTGTTGAGTTGTTCCTAATAGTTGTTGGGAGGAAAGTGCATCCCTTGAGGCATCTCAGGGATTTCTTGATGATGAGCTTCCTCATGCATCTCTTGAGAACCGTGAAGGGTCTCTCTTGCTTGCTCCATCCTCTTCTTGGTGATGGGCTTATCCTCTTCAATGAAGATGTCTCCTTCTATGATAACTCCAGCTGAGTAACATAGATGGCAAATAAGGTGAGGAAAAGCAAGCCGTGCCATGGGTGAGGGCTTGTCGGCTATTTTGTAGATTTCATTGGAGATGACCTCGTGAACTTCTACTTCCTCTCCAATCATGATGCCATGAATCATGATGGCCCGATCCACAGTAACTTCAGATCGGTTGCTAGTGGGAATGATGGAGCATTGAATGAACTCCAACCATCCTCTAGCCACAGGCTTGAGGTCCAGTCTTCTTAGTTGGACTGGTTTGCCCTTGGAGTCTCTCTTCCATTGAGCTCCTTCCACACATATGTCCATAAGGACTTGGTCCAACCTTTGATTAAAGTTGACCCTTCTAGTGTAGGGGCGTTCATCTCCTTGCATCATGGGCAGGTGGAATGCCAACCTCACATTTTCCGGACTAAAATCTAAGTATTTCCCCCGAACCATTGTGAGATAATTCTTTGGGCTCGGATTCATACTTTGATCATGGTTCCTAGTGATCCATGCATTGGCATAGAACTCTTGAACCATTAAGATTCCGACTTGTTGCATGGGGTTGGTTAGGACTTCCCAGCCTCTTCTTCGGATTTCATGTCGGATCTCCGGATACTCATTTTTCTTGAGCTTAAAAGGGACCTCAGGGATCACCTTCTTCTTTGCCACAACATCATAGAAGTGGTCTTGATGGCTCTTGGAGATGAATCTTTCCATCTGCCATGACTTGGAGGTGGAAGCTTTTGTCTTCCCTTTTCCTTTTCTAGAGGATTCTCCGGCCTTAGGTGCCATTGATGGTAATGGAAAAACAAAAAGCTTATGCTTTTACCACACCAAACTTAAAATATTGCTCGCCCTCGAGCAAGAGAAGAAAGAAGAGAAGAAGAAGAAGAAGAAAATATGGAGGAGAAGGTGGAGTGTAGGTTCGGTCAAGGTATGGAAGAGGGGGTTGTGTTGTGTGAAAATGAAGTAGAATGGAAGGGTATATATAGGGAGAGGGGGGAGGGTATGTTCGGCCATTTAGGGTGGGAATGGATGGGAAAATGGTTTTGAATTTTTGAAGGTAGGTGGGGTTTGTGGGGAAGAGTGGATGGATGTGAGTGGTGAAGGGGTTGATTGGGAAGAGAGATTGAGGTGATTAGTGAAGGGTGTTGGGAAGTGTGACATGGGGAAGAGTAATCACAAAAATAGGATTAGGAGGTAAGGTGGGAATATAGTAGGTGGGGATCCTGTGGAGTCCACAGATCCTGAGGTGATCCTATGGGGTCCACAGATCCTGAGGTGTCAAGGAATTCCATCCCTGCACCAAATAGGCATGTAAATTGCCTTTGCACACCATTCTAGCGTTTAAACGCCGTGTGGTGCACATTCTGGGCGTTCAACGCCCATGTAAAGCATGTTTCTGGCGTTGAACGCCAGTTTCATGCTTGTTACTGGCGTTCAGTGCCAGTTTTTCTTCTTTAGGCACATTTCTGGCGTTCAGCGCCAGAATGTTGCTTGTTTCTGGTGTTCAGCGCCAGAATGATGCTCTGTTCTGGCGTTGAACGCCAGCCAGATGCATCTCACTGGCGTTGAACGCCAGCCTGTGCTTCCTCCAGGGTGCGAATTTTTTTCTACTATTTTTGACTCTGTTTTTAATTTTTCTGATTTTTTTTTTCGTGACTCCTCATGATCATGCACCTAATAAAACACAAAATAACAATAATATAGAATAAAATAAAATAAAAATTAGATAAATAAAATTGGGTTGCCTCCCAACAAGCGCTTCTTTAATGTCAATAGCTTGACAGTGGCTCTCATGGAGACACAAAGATGATCAGGTCAATGTTGTATAGTCCCAACACCAAACTTAGAGTTTGGATATAGGGTCTTGACACCAAACTTAGAGTTTGGTTGTGGCCTCCCAACACCAAACTTAGAGTTTGACTGTGGGGGCTCTTCTTGACTCTGAACTGAGAGAAGCTCTTCATGCTTACTCTCTTCTGTCACAGAGGGATGGCCATGTGCCTTAAACACAAGGTAGTCCCCATTCAATTGAAGGACTAATTCACCTCTGTTGACATCTATCACAGCTCCTGCTGTGGCTAGGAAAGGTCTTCCAAGGATGATGCAATCATCCTCTTCCTTCCTAGTGTCTAAGATTATGAAATCAGCAGGGATGTAAAGGCCTTCAACCTTTACTAACACGTCCTCTACTATTCCATAGGCTTGTCTCAATGACTTGTCTGCCAGTTGTAATGAGAACAAGGCAGGTTGTACCTCAATGATCCCCAGCTTCTCCATTACAGAGAGTGGCATAAGATTTATCCCTGACCCCAGATCACACAGAGCTTTTTCAAAGGTCATGGTGCCTATGGTACAAGGTATTAAGAACTTGCCAGGATCTTATTTCTTTTGAGGTAAAATTTGCTGAATCCATGTATCCAGTTCACTAATGAGCAAGGGAGGTTCACTTTCCCAAGTCTCATTACCAAACAACTTGGCATTTAGCTTCATGATAGCTCCTAAGTATTGAGCAACTTGCTCTCCAGTCACATCTTCATCCTCTTCAGAGGAAGAATAGTCTTCAGAGCTCATGAATGGCAGAAGAAGATTTAAAGGAATCTCTATGGTCTCTATATGAGCCTCAGATTCCTTTGGATCCTTAATAGGAAACTCCCTCTTGCTTGAGGGACGTCCTAGGAGGTCTTCCTCACTAGGATTTTCGTCCTCCTCCTCCCTTGTGCATTTGGCCATATTGACTATGTCAATGGCTTTGCACTCTCCTTTTGGATTCTCTTCTGTATTGTTTGGGAGAGTACTGGGAGGAGTTTCAATGACTTTCTTACTCAGCTGGCCCACTTGTGCCTCCAGATTTCTAATGGAGGATCTTGTTTCACTCATGAAACTGAAAGTGGCCTTTGACAAATCAGAGACTAAATTTGCTAAATTAGAAGTGCTTTGTTCAGAATTCTCTGTCTGTTGCTGAGAAGATGATGGAAAAGGCTTGCTATTGCTCAGCCTGTTGCGTCCACCATTGTTAAAGCCTTGTTGAGGCTTTTGTTGATCCTTCCATGAGAAATTTGGATGATTTCTCCATGATGAATTATAGGTGTTTCCATAAGGTTCACCCATGTAATTAACCTCTGCCATGGTAGGGTTCTCAGGATCATAAGCTTCTTCAGAAGCTGCCTCTCTAGTACTGTTGGATGCATGTTGCCATCCATTCAGATTTTGAGAGATCATGTTGACCTGTTGAGTCAACACTTTGTTCTGAGCCAATATGGCATTCAGAGCATCAATTTCAAGAACTCCCTTCCTCTAAGGTGTCCCATTATTCACGAAATTCCTCTCAGAAGTGTACATGAATTGGTTGTTTGCAACCATATCAATGAGTTCTTGAGCCTCTTCATGCGTTTTCTTTAGGTGAATAGATCCACCTGCAGAATGGTCCAATGACATTTTCGAAAATTCAGATAGACCATAATAAAATATATCTAATATGGTCCATTTTGAAAACATGTCAGATGGACATCTTTTGGTCAGCTGCTTGTATCTTTCCCAAGCTTCATAGAGGGATTCACCATCTTTTTGTTTGAAGGTTTGAACATCCACTCTCAGCTTGCTCAGCTTTTGAGGAGGAAAGAATTTATCCAAGAAAGCTGTGACCAGCTTATCCCAGGAGTCCAGGCTATTCTTAGGTTGTGAATCCAACCATATTCTAGCTCTGTCTCTTACAGCAAAAGGGAAAAGCATGAGTCTGTAGACTTCAGGATCAACTCCATTCGTCTTTACAGTCTCACAGATCTGCAAGAACTCAGTTAAAAACTGATAAGGATCTTCAGATGGAAGTCCATAAAACTTGCAGTTTTGTTGCATTAAAGCAACTAGTTGAGGCTTAAGCTCAAAATTATTGGCTCCAATGGCAGGAATGGAAATGCTTCTTCCATCAAACTTGGACGTTGGCTTTGTGAAGTCACCAAGCATTCTCCTTGCATTATTATTATTTTCGGCTGCCATCTCCTTCTCTTGTTCGAAAATTTCTGAAAGGTTGTTTCTGGATTGTTGTAATTTAGTTTCTCTTAGTTTTCTTTTCAGAGTCCTTTCAGGTTCAAGATCAATTTCAACAAGAGTGCCTTTTTCCCTGTTCCTGCTCATATGAAAGAGAAGAAAACAAGAAAAGAAGAGGAATCCTCTATGTCACAATATAGAGATTCCTCTATGTTAGTAGAAGAAGAAAGGGGAGAAGAATGTAGAAGAGTGGATTCGGATATTTGGATGGAGAGAGGTGAAGAGAAGTGTTAGTAATTAAATAATTAAATAGAATAAGAAGAGAGAGAGGGAATTTTCGAAAATAATTTTGAAAAGGGGTTAGTAATTTTTGAAAATTAAATATAAGGTATAATTAAAATTAAAATTTAGAACAAAAAGAATTTTTTGAAAAAGAGGTGAGATATTTTCGAAAATTAGAGAGGAAAAAGTAGTTAGGTGGTTTTGAAAAAGATAAGAAACAAACAAAAAGTTAGTTAGTTGATTGAAAAAGATTTGAAATCAAAATTTAGAAAGATAAGAAGATAAGAAGTTAAATAAGATATTTTGAAATCAAATTTAAAAAAAAAAGATAAAATTTTTGAAAAAGATATGATAAAAGATAAGATAAAAATTTTAAGAAAAGGATATTTTGAAAAAGATTTAATTTTTAAAATGACTTAACTAACAAGAAACTACAAGATAAGATTCTAGAATTTAAAGATTGAACCTTTCTTAACAAGAAAGTAACAAATTTCAAATTTTTGAATCAATCACATTAATTGTTAGCATATTTTTGAAAATTTGATATAAAGATAAGAAAAAGGTTTTGAAAATATTTTGAAAAAGATTTTTGAAATTTTCGAAAAATAGAAAAAATGAAAAAGACATGATTTTTGAAAAAGATTTTGAAAAGATAAGATTTTTAAAATTGAAAATTTGACTTGACTTGTAAGAAACAACTAATTTTTAAAAATTTTTGACCAAGTCAACCCAAAATTTCGGAAATTTGGAGGGAAATAAGGAAAAGATATTTTTTTGATTTTTGAATTTTTAATTATGAGAGAGAAAAACACAAACATGACCCAAAACATGAAAATTTTGGATCAAACACTTAATGCATGCAAGAATGCTATGAATGTCAAGATGAACACCAAGAACACTTTGAAGATCATGATGAACATCAAGAACATAATTTTGAAAAAATTTTTGATGCAAAGAAAACATGCACGACACCAAACTTAGAAATCTTTAATGCATGGACTCTAACAAACAAAAAATGCATATGAAAAACAACAAACAACACAAAACAAGAAAACATCAAGATCAAACAAGAGGACTTATCAGGAACAACTTGAAGATCATGAAGAACACTATGAATGCATGGAATTTTTGAAAAATGCAAGAAAAATTTTTTTAAAGCATGCAATTGACACCAAACTTAAAAATTGACTCAAGACTCAAACAAGAAACACAAAATATTTTTTATTTTTATGATTTTATGAATTTTTTCGGATTTTTATTATTTTTTTAGAAAATAAAGTTTGGAAAAACGAAAAAGAAAAGAAAAATTTTGAAAAAGATTTTTGAAAAGAAAATTACCTAATCTGAGCAACAAGATGAACCGTCAGTTGTCCATACTCGAACAATCCCCGGCAACGGCGCCAAAAACTTGGTGGACGAAATTGTGATTCATTCTTTTCTAACTCGAAACAATCCCCGGTAATGGCTCCAAAAACTTGGTGCTCAATATCACGGTGTCTAAAATTCAATTCACAACTCCGCACAACTAACCAGCAAGTGCACTGGGTCGTCCAAGTAATACCTTACGTGAATAAGGGTCGATCCCACGGAGATTGTTGGTATGAAGCAAGCTATGGTCACCTTGTAAATCTCAGTTAGGCGGATTAAATTGGTTTATGGATTTTCGAATAATTAATAATAAATAGAAAATAAAAAGCGATAGAAATACTTATGTAATTTAATAGTGGGAATTTCAGATAGGCGTATGGAGATGCTGTGCTCCTCTTGAATCTCTACTTTCTCATTGCTTTCATCCGATCCTTCTTACTCCTTTCCATGGCAAGCTGTATGTAGGGCATCACCGTTGTCAATGGCTACATCCCATCCTCTCAGTGAAAATGGTCCTATGCTCTGTCACAGCACAGCTAATCATCTGTCGGTTCTCAATCAGGTTGGAATAGAATCCCTTGATTCTTTTGCGCTTGTCATCACGCCCAGCCTTCAGGAGTTTGAAGCTCGTCACAGTCATTCAATCCCAGAATCCTACTCGGAATACCACAGACAAGGTTTAGACCTTCCGGATCCTCATGAATGCCGCCATCTATCTAACTTATACCACGAAGATTCTGTTGGGGAATCCAAAAGATATGCGCCCGGCCTAAGGTAGAACGGAAGTGGTTGTCAATCACGCGCGTTCATAGGTGAGAATGATGATGAGTGTCACGGATCATCACATTCATCAAGGTGTTGTGCAACGTATATCTTGGAATAAGAATAAAAGAGAATTGAATAGAAAGTAATAATAATTGTATTGAAACTTGAGGTACAGCAGAGCTCCACACCCTTAATCTATGGTGTGCAGAAACTCCACCGTTGAAAATACATAAGTGAAAGGTTCAAGCATGGCCGAATGGCCAGCCCCCATGATCTGAGAACTAATCGTCCCAAGATGTTCTTTAGATCTAAAGTGATCAAAAGATGTCTAATACAATAGTAAATTATCCTATTTATACTAGACTAGCTACTAGGGTTTACATGAGTAAGTAATTGATGCATAAATCCACTTCCGGGGCCCACTTGGTGTATGTTTGGGCTGAGCTTGATCTATCCACGAGCTGAGGCTTTTCTTGGAGTTGAACTCCAAGTTATAACGTGTTTTAGACGTTCAACTCCGGATCATGACGTTTTTCTGGCGTTTAACTCCAGACAGCAGCATGTACTTGGCGTTCAACGCCAAGTTACGTCGTCAATTTCCGAATAAAGTATGGACTATTATATATTGCTGGAAAGCTCTGGATGTCTACTTTCCAACGCCGTTGAGAGCGCGCCATTTAAAGTTCTGTAGCTCCAGAAAACTCATTTTGAGTGAAGGGAGGTCAGATTCCAACAGCATCAGCAGTCCTTTTGTCAGCCTTTTTCAGAGTTTTGCTCAAGTCCCTCAATTTCAACCAGAAATTACCTGAAATCACAGAAAAACACACAAACTCATAGTAAAGTCCAGAAATGTGAATTTAACATAAAAACTACTGAAAACATCCCTAAAAGTAGCTTGAAAATACTAAAAACTACCTAAAAACAATGCCAAAAAGCGTATAAATTATCCGCTCATCACTCTGTCACAGCACGGCTAATCATCTGTCGGTTCTCAATCAGGTTGGAATAGAATCCAGTGATTCTTTTGCGTCTGTCACTAACGCCCAGCCTTCAGGAGTTTGAAGCTCGTCACAGTCATTCAATCCCTGAATCCTACTCAGAATACCACAGACAAGGTTTAGACCTTCCGGATTCTCTTGAATGCCGCCATCAATTCTAGCTTATACCACGAAGATTCTGATTAAGGAATCCAAGAGATATCTACTCAATCTAAGGTAGAACGGAGGTGGTTGTCAGGCGCACGTTCATAGGTGAGAATGATGATGAGTGTCACAGATCATCACATTCATCAGGTTTAGGAACAAGTGATATCTTAGAATAGAAGCAAGCGTGATTGAATGAAAACAGTAGTAATTGCATTAATCCATCAAGACACAGCAGAGCTCCTCACCCCCAACCATGGGGTTTAGAGACTCATGCTGTAGAAGATACAATGAGAAACGTGTAAAGTGTCATGAGGTAAAGATACAATGTCAAAAGATCCTATTAATAGTGAACTAGTAACCTAGGGTATACAGCAATGAGTAAATGACGTAAAAATCCACTTCCGGGGTCCACTTGGTGTGTGCTTGGGCTGAGCATTGAAGATTTCATGTGTAGAGACTTTTTCTGGAGTTAAACGCCAGCTTTTATGCCAGTTTGGGCGTTTAACTCCAATTTTTGTGCCAGTTCCGGCGTTAAACGCCGGGAATTCTGAAGCTGATTTGCAACGCCGGTTTGGTCTATCAAATCTCGGACAAAGTATGAACTATTATACATTGCTGGAAAGCCCAGGATGTCTACTTTCTAACGCAATTGAGAGCGTGCCAATTGGGCTTCTGTAGCTCCAGAAAATCCACTTCGAGTGCAGAGAGGTCAGAATCCAACAGCATCTGCAGTCCTTTTCAGCCTCTAAATCAGATTTTTGCTCAGGTCCCTCAATTTCAGCCAGAAAATACTTGAAATCACAGAAAAATACACAAACTCATAGTAAAGCCCAGAAAATTGAATTTTAACTAAAAACTAATAAAAATGTAATGAAAACTAACTAAAATATACTAAAAACATACTAAAAACAATGCCAAAAAGCGTATAAATTATCCGCTCATCAAATAACAAGAGGAGTATTTTCGGATGAGTTGGTGAAGTATGGTGGTGGTCTATATATAGAAGTGAGAATGAAGTGAGGTGTTGTTGGGGGGTTCAACGTCACTTTGCATGGTGGAAGCATTGTTTTAATGGTTTGGTTGTGTCATGGGAAGTATGAACCTTCTAGCTAATGCATGTTGAGTTATTCTTCCCAAAGCACAAACTCCAAGGCACATGTGACTTCCTTTTTCTTCTATGTGCATCCGTGAACTCCTCTCCCAAGATTCTCCATCACTTTTTTCTTTCACTTCCCTGCAACAAAATTCAAAACTTTGAGATTCTTGAAATGTCTTGACTTGTGCTATCTAACTTTTAATGAAATCCTAATGCAACATTAATTAAAATGAAAAGGATTAAATCTAAGGGTTGCTTTCATATGCCTAAAAATAACTACATTTTTTCTAGCATTTTGTGCATGTGTGGACACCAAACTTAGTTTGTGACTAAGTGTTGCAAAGAAAATTTTGTATTTGCTTCAAGGTTGGCCACACCAAGCTTAGTGCCCTGCATACACTACATGCTATTTTATCTTTATTTTCTTAGATGTATATGATGCAACCTATTATTGATTACTTAAAACATAAAAGTAAAAGACTCCTGTGCATGGGTTGCCTCCCATGAAGCGCTTGTTTATTGTCCTTAGCTTGACAATGCGGCTCCCTTGCTCATGCTAGCCATAGTACAGTCTCTTCTTTGCTCCAGGGGCCACCAAGATAAAGTTTCACTCTATGCCCATTGACTGTGAAGGTCTCTTCTGAATTCTCATCAAGTAATTCCACATAGCCATGAGGGGATACTTTGGTGATGGTGTATGGATTATTCCATCTAGACCTCAGCTTCCGAGGGAAAATCTTCAGTCTTGAGTTGAATAGCAACACCTTTTGGCCTGGTTCGAATGTTCTTGGAGAGATTCTCTTGTCATGCCACCTTTTTGCTCTTTCCTTGTATATTCTGGCATTCTCATATGCCTCCAGTCTGAATTCTTCCAATTCATTGAGTTGTAGTAACCTCTTTTCTCCTGCTGCTTGAGCATCTAAATTCAAGAGTTTAGTGGCCCAAAAAGCCTTATGTTCAAGCTCCACAGGCAGATGGCATGCTTTTCCATACACTAGCTGAAATGGAAATTTCCCTATGGGTGTTTTGAATGCTGTCCTATATGCCCAAAGTGCATCATCCAGCTTCCTTACCCAATCTTTTCTTGTTGTTCCCACAGTTTTCTCTAAGATCCTCTTTAGCTCTCTGTTGGCAAGTTCAGCTTGCCCATTTGTCTGGGGGTGATAGGGTGTTGCCACTTTGTGAGTTACTCCATATTTATGGAGAAGAGAATTCAATTGCTTGTTGCAGAAGTGGCTCCCCCATCACTTACAAGCCCCTTTGGCACTCCAAATCTAGTGAAGATGTTTTTCTTTAGGAATTGCAATACCACGTTGGTGTCACATGTGGTTGTGACTATTGCTTCAACCCATTTCAAAACATACTCCACTGCCACGAAAATGTATTTGAAAGTGTAGGAAGAAGGGAAGGGTCCCATGAAATCTATTCCCCATAAATCAAAGAGCTCCACCTCTAAGATGAACTTCTGGGGCATCTCATTCTTCTTTGTCAAACCGCTTGCTCTTTGGCATTCATTACAGTGGCTCACAAAATCCCTGGCATCCTTGAAGATGGATGGCTAGTAGAATCCACTTTGAAGCACCTTTGCTTAAGTTCTTTCAGCTCCAAAATGGCCACCATAGCTAGAGTTATGACAATGCCACAATATGTCCTTCATCTCAACCTCTAGCACACATCTTCTAATCATTCTATCTGGGCATCTTTTGAATAGGAAGGGTTCATCCCAAAAGAATAACTTAGCCTCATGTAGCAGCTTTTTAACTTGTTGTTTTGTATACTCTTGTGGGATGCTCCTTCCCACTTTGTAGTTGGCCATGTCTGCGAACCAAGGAGTCTGTTGAATTTGCAAGATGTGCTCATCTGGAAAACTTTCATTCACAGGTTGAGAGATGTCTTGACTTGTCCCTTGTGACAATCTTGATAGATGGTCAGCAACTTGATTCTCACTACCTTTCCTGTCCTTTATCTCAATGTCAAACTCTTGTAGAAGTAGTATCCATCTAATTAACCTTAGTTTGGCATCCTGTTTTGACATGAGATACTTAAGAGCAGCATGGTCAGTGTAGACTAAAATTTTAGATCCAATCAAATATTGCCTAAACTTGTCAAAAGCATATACCACAGCTAATAACTCTTTCTCTGTTGTGGTGTAATTTCTTTGAGCTTCGTTCAATACTTTACTTGTATAGTAGATAACATGAAGCTTTTTTTCCTTCCTCTGCCCAAGCACAGCACCAATTGCAAGATCACTTGCATTACACATGAGTTCGAAGGGTAATCCCCAACTTGGGGGTGTGATGATTAGTGCTGTGGTGAGCTTAGCTTTTAGAGTCTCAAAGGCATGTTTACACTCATCATCAAAGAAAAACGGATTATTCTCCACTAGCAAATTGCTAAGTGGTTTTGCTATTTTGGAGAAGTCTTTGATGAATCTTCTATAGAACCCAGCATGCCCTAAGAAGCTTCTAACAGGTTTCACATTAGTTGGTAAAGGAAATTTTTCTATAATTTCTATTTTTGCCTTGTCAACCTCTATACCCTTTCTTGAAATTTTATGACCAAGAACAATTCCTTCAGGTACCATGAAATGGAACTTTTCCCAGTTCAAAACCAAATTGATTTCTTGGCATCTTTTCAAGACTAGGGTAAGATGATGCAAGAAAGTATTAAAGGAATCACCAAAAACAGAAAAGTCATCCCTAAAGACTTCAATGAATTTTTCTACCATGTCCGAGAAGATTGATAACATGGATCTCTGAAATGTAGCTGGAGCATTACATAATCCGAATGGCATTCTTCTATATGCGAAGACTCCAAAGGGGCAAGTAAATGATGTCTTCTCTTGGTCCATGGGGTCGACCACTATCTGGTTGTAGCCAGAATACCCATCAAGAAAATAATAGTAGGCATGGCCAGCTAGTCTTTCAAGCATTTGGTCAATGAAAGGGAGGGGAAAGTGATCCTTTCGCGTGGCATCATTCAGCCTCCTATAGTCGATGCACATTCTCCACCCTGTCACTGTTCTTGTTGGGATGAGCTCATTCTTCTCATTGACAATAACAGTCATACTACCTTTCTTGGGTACCACTTGCACTGGGCTAACCCATGGGCTGTCAGAGATAGGGTAGATGATCCCAGCTTTACACAACTTCAGCACTTCCTTTTGAATAACCTCCTTCATTGTGGGGTTCAGCCTTCTCTGGGGTTGCACCACTGGTTTAGAATTTTCTTCCAAGAGTATTTTGTGCATGCATATGGCAGGGCTTATACCCTTTAAATCATCAATGGTCCACCCTAATGCACCTTTATGAGCTCTCAATACTCCAAGGAGTTTTTCTTCTTCTTCAACACTCAATGTAGAGTTGATGATTATTGGAAAGCTGTCCTTTTCACCAAGGAATGCATATTTAAGATGAGAGGGTATTGGTTTTAACTCTTGTTGTGGCGCCTCTTCTTTCTTGGCTTCCATTGGTTCCTCTAGTGCTTGCAATTCGTTCTCTTCTTGTTCTCGGATGTCTTGGACTTCCTCCTGTTTCACTTGATGGTTTACTTCAAACACTTCTTTAACCAATGCATCCACCATATCAATCCTCATGCAACTCTCTTTCTCAGCGGGATATTGCATTGCCTTGAAGACATTAATGGTCATTTGCTCATCATGTACTCTGAAGATCATCTCTCCCTTTTCCACGTCAATGATTGTTCTAGCTGTGGCCAAAAAGGGTCTACCAAGAATAATAGAGTTGCTCCCCTCTTCATCCATATTTAGGACTACAAAATTGGCTGGGAATATAAAATTTCCCACTTTCACCAAGAGGTTCTCAACTACACCATTTGGTATTCTGATGGATCTGTCAGCAAGTTGGAGTGAAATTCTTGTAGGTTTAAGCTCTTCAATCATCATTTTCTTCATCATGGTAAGAGGCATCAAGTTAATGCTTGCTCCCAGGTCACAGAGTGATTTATCAATGGCTATATTCCCAATTGTACAAGGTATGAGGAAACTACCTGGATCTTTAAGTTTTGGTGGCAACCCCTTTTGAATGATGGCGCTGCACTCTTGAGTGAGAACCACTGTTTCTTTTTCTTGCCAACTTCTCTTCTTGGTGATCAGTTCTTTAAGAAACTTTGCATATAATGGCATTTATTCTAAAGCTTCAGCCAATGGAATGTTAATTTCAAGTTTCTTAAAGATTTCCAAGAATCTTGGAAATTGTTGGTCCTTTGTCCTTTTATGTATCCTGGTTGGGTATGGAAGCTTTGGTACATAAGCTTTCACTCCTTCATTCTTGTTTTCCTGCTATGGTTTCACATTCTCCTTGTTATCATGGTGGCTATCTTGAGTGGATGACTTGCTTTGTGGCTTCTCATCTTCTTTGCTTTTTTGAGGTGTTGATGCCTTTCTTCATCTTGCCTATCTACCGTGTCTTGCTCCTTGAGTTTTGTTGCTTCCTTGTTAGAACTTTCTCCGATTACTTTGCCACTTCTCAACTGCAGAGCTTTACATTCTTCCCTTAGGTTGGGTATTGTATCACTTGGAAGGATGTTAGTTGGCCGTTCAGCTTGTTTGGCCAATTATCCCACTTGCCGTTCAATGTTCCTCATGGTAGCTTCATATCTCTCTTGTCCTTTGATTAAGGTTTGAGTGGACTAAGTAATTGCTTGTAGGGCTACCTCAAGACTTGAAATCCTATTTTCATGATGGTCAATTGGTGATATGATGGGGGCTGACTATTGTTGCTGGAAGTTGTTTGAAGGGCTGGTGTGGTAATTTTGTGGGTTGGATATTGGTGCAAAAAAGTTATTTTGATGAGTTTGTGGATTGTTGTGAGGTGGTTAATGTGTGTTTTGTGTTTTTTTGTATTGGTTAGTGTTTTTAGGATGGTGATTTTGGTTGTTTGTGTTACGGGTATGGTTGGGGTTATTGTTCTTTTGCCAATGATTTTGGTTTTCACCCTACTTCAGGTTAAGGTGATTTCTCCAAGATGGGTTGTATGTATCACCATAAACTTTGTTCTGAGAAGAATTTGAAGTATTCTGCATGTACTGAACTTGTTCGTGTGGCTGTTCAACAGTAACTCCTCTACCTTGGCCCCATTCAAGTGAAGGTTGATTTGTTGCGTTTACTGATGCTAGTTGGAGGCCATCCATTCTCTTCGTGATCATTTCCATTTGTTGTTGGATTTGTTGGTGCATTAACTTATTTTGTGCTAATATAGCGTTAACACATTCAAGCTCCATCACGCCCTTCCTTGGGGCTGAGTTATGATGCCTCTCTGATGAGTAATAGTACTGATTGTTTGCCACAATCTCAATGAGGTCTTGAGCCTCTTCAGCAGTCTTCATCATGTTGAGTGATCCTCCTGATGAGTAGTCTAATCCCTTCCTCGCTTCTAGATTTAAGCCTTCATAGAAGTTTTAGAGTTTAACCCAGTCACTAAACATGTCAGGTGGACATCTTCTCATTAGTGCTTTATATCTCTCCCAGGCTTCATACAATGACTCCCCTTCTATTTGCCTGAAAGTTTGGACCTCTGTCTTCAATTTGATGATCTTTTGGGGTGGGTAGAACTTTGCTAGAAATCTGCTCATCAGATCATTCCAATTGTTGATGCTTTCCTTGGGGAATGACTCTAACCATTGAGTGGCCTTATCCCTCAAGGAGAATGGGAATAGCAGCAATTTATAGACGTCTGGATGCACTCTATTTGTCTTCAATGTATTACATATCCTCAGAAAAATAGACAG
The DNA here is from genome assembly GCF_014773155.1 of Arachis stenosperma. Classification (NCBI taxonomy): domain Eukaryota; kingdom Viridiplantae; phylum Streptophyta; class Magnoliopsida; order Fabales; family Fabaceae; genus Arachis; species Arachis stenosperma. Next base: position 59,285,842 of record NC_080383.1, read on the forward strand.
ATGTTGATTTGGGTCTTCAAGAGGTCCCTCTCCATAGGAGCAATTATTTTGTACTAAGGTGATGAGCTGAGGTTTTAACTCAAAATTGTGGGCATGAACATTTGGGGTGGCAATACTGCTCCCACAATGTCTTGGATCAGGGATGGTGTAAGAAGATAACACCCTTCTAGGTGGTCCATCATTGTTAGCAGCTCCTTCAGGAGGGTTGTGCATGTCGTCCTCCAAGACTTGGTCCTCTCCCTCTGATTCCTCCTCACCGACTATCCCCTTTCCTCTTTCTGCTCTCCTTATCCTTCGGAGGGTTCTCTCGTCCTCAATATTAAATCTATTTACCCCTGACATACATAAACAACACCAATAACAAAAATGAAGCACTCTATTGCTAGAGTGAAATCAAAGTTAGTGAAACAAAATATCAAACAGTTAGTGGGCCTAACAAAAGAAAAAAATGCTTAATCTAAACTATCATTTACTTAATCATTGTCAATCTTTGCCAATCCCCGGCAACGGCGTCAAAAACTTGATACGCGAAAATTTAAATTCACGTATAGCCGGCAAGTATATCGGGTCGTATCAAGTAATAAAACTCACTAAGAGTGAGGTTGATCCCACGGAGATTGGTAGATTAAGCAATTTTAGTTAAATGATATATTTAGCAAGCAAACATGGTTTTGATTTCATGAGATTTGATTCTTGAATGTACTTGTAGAAAATTAATTGACAAGGAATTTAAAGAACTAGAATAAAGGAAGAAAATGAAAGTAAATAGCTAAAAAATAAAGTGCAAGAAATTTAAATGACATTGAAATTAAATTGCAAGAAGGTAAATGTTGCAGAATTGTAAAAAGCATAAGAGAAATGTTGCAAGGAACAGAAAACGAAATGTAAATGGCAAGAATAATAAATTGCGAGAATATAGAAGGGAATTGGGTAGTGGGTATTCAAAATAACTAAAGAACACAAAAGATGAGAATAAATGATGGAGGGATTATTAGGGATCAGAGGTGTAAATTGTCATAAATTGACTTTACTCAACTCCTTCTCAATCATGGGTATAGATCCATGGCGGATTGTGGATAATTGAATTCCAATCTCTTGGCAACTCAATTTCTCTCAACACAATCAATTACCACTCTTGTGATCTAATTGGTCATGAGAAGAGGTGAAGTTTAAATTTCTAATCCAAAGCCACAAAACTTCCAGGATCTCAACTAAGGGAGGTTACATCTCACATACCAACCCAAAGTGTATTGATCAAAGAAATTGTGAAAGGAGAACTCCAAACTAAATTATATGGATTCTTTCTCAAGTTCACCATACAATTCATGTAGATTCAATCCTTCTCTCGATGTAATTGAATCTGTGAAGAACAAGAGTTTTCTCTTGGATGAACCACTTGAATTGAGAAGGAAAAGATTAGTTGTCAACCCATTCAAATAAACAGAGCTCCTCCCCCTAATGAAAGTGGGGTTTAGTGAATCATAACTCTAAATTCAACAACAATTGCAAAAGTAGACATTAAAATTAAGTAGTCAAGAAATGAAGAATGAAGAAGAAGTTCTTAAAAACTTAAAATTGAAAGTTGCAAGAAAAACAAAACAGCTTTCGGGTATCCTCCCAAAAGTGAAGAATACTGTAAAAGTTCAAGTACTAGAGTGAAATGTAAAAGTATAAAGTAAAAGTCTCAAAGAAGTGGAACCCGTCCTCCAAGTACAAAATTCTACTCTATTTATACTACTTCTAAAACTCATTTGGAGGTCCTCAATTGGGTTGGCAATGTGGGCTTTTCCATTGTTAAGTTCCTGGTCCAATGAAGGAAGTATTCCTCTTTGAAGAGAATGTAGAGAGCAAGAGCAAGCCCTCATCATTCCTGGCCTAATCTGGGCGTTATTGGCAAACACGCCAGCTTTATGCACATTGGCAACGTGCAAGGAATTTCCTGGGCACCAGGCTTGGTGTTTGGGTGTTGCCAGCTCAAGTTATTGCTAAACACTTGGCCCTTTCTGAACTCAGTTTTGATGCCCAAAGTTGCCTCTGGTTTGAGCTTCAATTTTGTATTTCACTATAAACTATTACACATGGTTTGAAAGCTCTGAATGTCAGCTTTCCAACACAACTAAAAGCACCTCAATTGGATCTCTATAGCTCAAGTTATGCTCCTTTGAAGATGGCAAGGTCAGGCTTCCTGGGTTGGGCGTTGGCAACTTGGTGAACATGCCAGTGACAACGCCCTTAGTATCTGAGGCTCTAAATGAAGCTGACTTTTGAACCTTCAGATGAACTCTAATCCCATACTATGATATATGGTTGGAAAGCTCTTGATGTCTACTTTCCAATGCCACTAAGTTCACTTCATTTGGAGTTTTCTAGCTCAAGATACACGCCATTGAAGAGGGCAATGTCAAGCTGCCTGGGCGTTGTTGCCCACGTTGGTGTCAAACACACCAGTAACAACGCCAGGCTCTCCTCTCCTCTTTGCTTGGGCGTTGTTGCCCATGTTGTTGGCAAACACGCCAGAGATAACGCGCAATCACCTCCTCTGGTAGCTTCTGGCATTGCCAACTTGGTTCCCAAGTTGGCAACGTGCAATGCATCTTCCTCCAGGCTTGTTGAGCGTTGTTGCCCACGTTGCTGGCAAACACGCCAGTGACAACGCCAGGTTCTTGGAAACTTGGCTTGTTGGGCGTTGTTGCCCACGTTGTTGGCAAATACGCCAGAGACAATGCCCAACCTCTACTCTCAACTTCATTTCCTTGTTTTTGTGGCTTAAAGATGACTCTGATTTGAGCTTCCATTTCATGCTACATTATGAACTATTGTATATCGTTGGAAAGCTCTGAATGTCAGCTTCTCAACACATTTGGAAGCATATGAATTGGATCTCTGTGGTTCAAGTTATGCATCCTTGAAGAGGGAAAGGTCAAGCTGCCAACTCTGCTGGATACACACTTAGCACGTTGCCAACTTGGTTTCTAAGTTGCCAACGTGCTGTTCCTCCTGGTAGCACCAAATGGACGTTGGCAACTTAGTTTCCAAGTTGCTAACGTGCTATTCTTTCTGGTTGCATCAAATGAGCGTTGCCAACTTGGTTTCCAGGTTGCCAACGTGCTACTCCTCCTTGCTCCAAGATCTCCTTGCACCATTGTCTTCTTGCTTCATCACCTAACATAAACCAAGGAATTTTTCTCAAAGTTTTTCCATCTTATGCAATAAATTTCAATGAAATCATTCACCTCAACTTGCATATAAACTTCTTGGATCATTTGCATAGATTATGCCAAATTTCACTTAGTTCTTGGTTCATGAATGCATGGAGGAAAAGTTCACAAAATTGTTCATTTATTTCAAAGAAAATGAATGAAGCTAAGCTAAAACTAACTAAACTAACTAGTTAAAATATGCGAATGCATCAGTGTTGTGATGAGTGGATATTTTATACGCTTTTTGACATCATTTTAATATAGTTTTTAGCATATTTTGTTCAAGTTTTATTATATTTTCATAATTTTTAGTGTAAAAATCACATTTTTGGATTTTACTATGAGTTTTTGTGTTTTACGGTAATTTCAGGTATTTTCTGACTGAAATCTGAGAGTTTTGACAAAGTCTGATTCAGAGGCAGAAAAAGCACTGCAGATGCTGTCAAAATTTGACCTCCGTGCACTCGAAAGAGCTTTTATAGAGCTACAGAAGTTCAAATGGAGCATTCTTAATGGCTATGGAAAGCTAACATCTAGGACTTTCCATAATTATATAATAGTTCATACTTTACTTCAGAAATGAAGGCCCAAAACTGGCATTCAACTCCAGCCAGCAACCCTATTCTGGTGTCTAATGCCAAATAGAGTGTAGCCAGTGTTCAAATGCCCACAGAAGACCCCTAAGCAGGCGTTCAATGCCAAGGAGTCATCCTAGCATGTGGAGACACTCAAAGCTCAGCCCAAACACTCACCAATTGAGCTTTGGAAGTGGATTTTAGCACTAAAAGGTTGTTTCACCCTTCTTATGTAATCCTTAGTTATTAGATTAGTATATATAGAATAATGATCACTCTTGTTAAGGAGATTACGCCATTTTTACGTTTCATATTGTATTTCTCTATCAATATGAATCTCTAAACCTCCTAGGTTGAGGTTAGAAGCTCTACTGAGTTTTATGGATTAATAAAAGTACTACTGTTCTATTTTTAATTTGTGTTTGATTATATTCTAAGATGTATCTTCGTTCTTCATCCTTATGAATAAATTGAACCATCAAACTTTATTTAACTCTATTCTACATGGGTTTAGAGCGAGTCTTTTATCAAAAAAAGATGAACCACCAGCTTGATTATGTATCTCTTGGACAGCTAATCCACGACTTCGTTGGGGACTTCTCGAGACATCAGTTCAGCCGAGGTATGGGGAGATTAGAGTCTTTGTGGTAAAGGCTAGAACCAAAGGTGCAACATTCTCTGATCCAGAATATTCGACCTTGTCTGTTGTGTTTTGAGTAGGATCAACAAGGGAAATGAACTGTAGGAGCTTCACCCTCAATCAGACTAAATCCGCACTAACCCTGGGGTTCAGCACTGGAGGAAGATTGGCGACCTTTCAACCAGTGTTGATCACATACAGCCTGCTATAGAAGAAATCATTCAGAATTGGAGTAGATAGTAAGACCGAATTGATCTAGAGGAACAAAGCATCTTCGAGGCCTTAACCATCCTCTTATCATTGCATTCACCATCAACTGAGTAACATTTTTTTATTTTCTTTTTTATGCACTTAAACAACCCAACAACTTTTCTATCCGCTTGACTAAGATTTACAAGGTGTCCATAGCTTGATTCAAGTCGACAATCCTCATGGGATTGACCCTGACTCACTCAGGTATTACTTGGACAACCCAGTGCACTTGCTGGTTCAGTTGTGTGAAGTTTAATTCCGCGAACCAACTGTGACTTTAATGGCGCAAGCTTCCTTGGAGGGGATGGTGACACCGGCCTCAGAGCCAGCAATAGAGGGAGCCGGCGGTAAGGGTCTCAAGGGAGTTGCTTGGATTGCGGTGGGGATGGCCGTTCCCGAACTAACGGAGAAGTTGGTGTTGTGAATAATGGTGTGGCTAGTCTGGTCGATGGCGCAACACTCCCATCAGGTATGGTCGATGAAGAGGAAGTGCATTATGTTGCGGTACGAAAGGTGGTGGGAGTAAGGGAGAGAAGGAATGGTCACGTTGCTGTAATGGAGGGCAAATTGAGGGCGGTTGGGGGTCTGTCTCGGGAGATTATTGTGGCTACATGGTTTAGGGAGCAAGATGGTAGCCATGTTGAACTGGCGACTACTCGGGTAAACATTCTTTATCAGAGTGGAGGTAGTAGGGTTGATGGGCATGCTAGGGAAGGCATTGGAGGTGCTGAATTTAGGCAGAGTGACTACGAAAAAGAGGACGGGGAGAGACACACTCAGGGCTTAGAGGAGCAAATGATGCAAAATAAATTGACCCGGGAACTGGCAATGGAATCAGATGCTGTAGTGTATAATGAGGAAGATGACATAATGGCAATTCTCCAGGCACAGAATAAAAAAATCAGACAAAAGAGAAAAGTGGCAAAACAGAAGGCAAAGATGAGGCGGTTGACGATTGGATTTATGCCGGTAACGAAATTCACAAATATATAATTGCGTTGTAAGTATAATTTCTAAACCAACAGAGAATCCTTTCGTACAAAAGTTTTGGTTGTCACAAGTAACAAACCCAGTAAAATTTATAAAGTGAAGTATTCAAACCTCGGGTCGTCTTCTCAAGGAATTGCAGGGAGGTGTGTTTTATTATTGGTTATAGAAAACAGTATTTTTTGGGATTTTTAAAAATGTTGAACAAGAAAAGTAAATTACAAGAAATTAAATTAATAACTAATAAAGCTCATGGCAAGGTATGAGAATTAGAAGTCCTATCCTAGTTATCCTTATCAATTGTGATGAGAATTGGCTTTTGCTCCACTTGGTCAGCCTCTAACTATGAAGGTATGTTAAGTGGATAAATCAATTTAATTCCTCAAGTCCTAGTCAATTCCTAAGAAAAAAGACTAGAGTTAGGGGAATTCAAATCAATCAGCGAAGAATTCCAATTTTCAATCATCAGCTGAGTTTGATAACTAAAGAGTCTCTAATTACTCAACCAAAGCTAAGAGTGTAAAAAGCTAAATTAAAATCATATATCTGAAATACCTCAAATTGCATTAATAAAAGAAATCAAATCTAACATGGAAAAGTTCATAAATTAAATTGGGAGAATAAATAAAAGGAACATTAAACCTGGAAACTGAGAAGAAGAAATCCTAAATCCTTTAAGATGAATCCTAATCCTAAATCCTAAGAGAGAGGAGAGAGTTTCTCTCTCTAAAAACTACATCTAATCCTAAAATTGTGAATTATCTGCCTCCCTCATGAATGCATGCATTCCCTCACTTTATAGCCTCTAATCTGTGTTTTCTGGGCCAAAAATTGGGTCAAAAATAGCCCAGAAATTGCCCCCCAACGATTTCTGGTTCTTACAGGTCGCTACAAAGTCACGCAGAAGCGCCGTCCACGTGTTCGCACGGATTGGGTTTTTGCCAGGTCACGCGTCTGTGTGATTCACGCGTTCTTGTCACCTGGCTTTGGGGTAGCTATGGGAAATTATATATGGTTGCAAAGCCTCGAATGTTAGCTTTCCAACGCAACTGAAAATGTGTCATTTGGACCTTTGTAGCTCAAGTTATAACCGTTTGAGTGTGAAGAGGTCAGGCTGACAGTTTTGGCAATTCCTTCGATTTCTTGTATTCCTTCCACTTTTGCATGCTTCCTTTCCATTCTCTGAGGCATTCCTGCCCTGTAATCCCTGAAATCACTTAACACACATATCAAGGCATCGAATGGTAATAAGAGAGGATTAAACATAGCAAATTTAAAGCCCAAAGAAGCATGTTTTCAATCATAGCACAAAATCAGGAAGGAAAACATAGAACATGCGATTTCTATGAATAAGCGTGAGAATCATGGATGAAAAATCACTCAATTTAGCACAATATAAACCATAAAATAGTGGTTTATCAGCGGTGCAGACCCAAAAATAAAAAATAGCGTGTCAAAATATTACTAAATGAATTTTAGTTCTTAGAATGTTAGGGGGTTACGCGGTGACGGAAAGATGAGAATGGTGAAAGACTTAAAAAATAAACATAACTTGAGTATGGCAGGCATGATTGAGACTAAAAGACAGGCAGTTATGAGATTTGACATTGAAAAGATTTGGGGGCATGATGGGGTGGGGTGGGAACATGTAGGCTCGGATGGTGCATCTGGTGGTCTTTTGATAATATGGGATGAAATGATTTTTAAAATGAATAATTGCTATAAGGGAGAAAGGTGGTTGTGTGTTGAGGGAGTCTTGTTAAAGAATAGTTTCAACTGTGTGCTTTTCTTGGTCTATGGTGCACATAGTAGAGAAGGGAAGAGCCATGTGTGGGAGGAGTTGAGCTACATAGCTGGGTTGTGCCATGTCCCTTTCTATTTCATAGGAGATTTTAATGAGATAGTGAATGTCGAGGAACGAAAATATACTGCTAGTTTACTACTGTCTGCAGAAGAATTTTAGATTTGGATATAAAATATGCATGATGAGCGGATAATTTATACGCTTTTTGGCATTGTTTTTAGTATGTTTTTAGTATCTTTTAGTTAGTTTTTATTATATTTTTATTAGTTTTTAGTTAAAATTCACTTTTCTGGACTTTACTATGAGTTTGTGTATTTTTCTGTGATTTCAGATATTTTCTGGCTGAAATTGAGGGACCTGAGCAAAAATCTGATTCAGAGGCTGAAAAGGACTGTAGATGCTGTTGGATTCTGACCTCCCTACACTCGAAGTGGACTTTTTGGAGCTACAGAAGCCCAATTGACGCGCTCTCAACGGTGTTGGAAAGTAGAAATCCTGGGCTTTCCAGCATTGTATAATAGTTCATACTTTTCCCGAGATTTGATGGCCCAAACTGGCGTTCCAAATCAGCTCAAAATTGCCCGGCGTTAAACGCCGGAACTGGCACAAGAATGGGAGTTAAACGCCCAAACTGGCACAAAAACTGGTGTTTAACTCCAAGAAAAGTCTCTACACATGAAAGCTTCAATGCTCAGCCCAAGCACACACCAAGTGGGCCTGGAAGTAGATTTTTATGTCATTTACTCATTTCTGTAAACCCTAGGCTACTAGTTCTCTACAAATAGGACCTTTTACTATTGTATTTTCATCTTTGGATCATTTCTGATCTTAGGATCATCTTTGAATCTTTTGGACGCCTAGTTTTTAGATCATTGGGAGGCTGGCCATTCGGCCATGCCTAGACCTTGTTCTTATGTATTTTCAACGGTGGAGTTTCTACACACCATAGATTAAGGTGTGGAGCTCTGCTGTACCTCGAGTATTAATGCAATTACTATTGTTCTTCTATTCAATTCAGCTTGTTCTTATTCTAAGATATTCATTCGCACCCAAGAACATGATGAATGTGATGATTATGTGACGCTCATCATCATTCTCACTTATGAACGCGTGCCTGACAACCACTCCCGTTCTACAAGCAAACAAGGCTTGAATGTTTATCTCTTGGATTCGTTAATCAGAATCTTCGTGGTATAAGCTAGAATTGATGGCGGCATTCAAGAGAATCGGAAGGTCTAAACCTTGTCTGTGGTATTCTGAGTAGGATTCAATGATTGAATGACTATGACGAGCTTCAAACTCCTAAAGGCTGGGCGTTAGTGACAGACGCAAAAGAATCAATGGATTCTATTCCAACCTGATTGAGAACCGACAGATGATTAGCCGTGCCGTGACAGAGTGCGTTGAACATTTTCACTGAGAGGACGGGATTGTAGCCACTAACAACGGTGATGCCCAACATACAGCTTGCCATGGAAAGGAGTAAGAAGGATTGGATGAAGACAGTAGGAAATCAGAGAGACGGGAGGGACAAAGCATCTCCATACGCTTATCTGAAATTCTCACCAATGAATTACATAAGTATCTCTATCTTTATCTCTATGTTTTATTCATATATCATTCATAACCATTTGAATCTGCCTGACTGAGATTTACAAGGTGACCATAGCTTGCTTCATACCAACAATCTCCGTGGGATCGACCCTTACTCGCGTAAGGTTTATTACTTGGACGACCCAGTGCACTTGCTGGTTAGTTGTGCGAAGTTGTGATAAAGAGTTGAGATTGCAATTGAGCGTACCATGTTGATGGCGCCATTGATGATCACAATTTCGTGCACCAAGTTTTTGGCGCCGTTGCCAGGGATTATTTCGAGTATGGACAACTGACGGTTCATCTTGTTGCTTAGATTAGGTATTTTTCAGAGTTCTTAAGAATGAATTCTAGTGTTTTAAGGTGATGTTCCTATCATCACCAAAGCGGATTGATTCTCATCAATTTAGCTCTTGAATGTAATGTCCTGCTGAAGCTTGGCTAGCCATGTCTAATTTCTTTAGACTAAAGCTTTAGACTAACATTGCATGATTCCTGGAATTCTCATTAAGAATTTTGATACCTTTATTTTCTTTTCCACTTAATTTTCGAAAAATCCAAAAAAATTACAAAATCATAAAAACCAAAAATATTCTCATGCTTCTTGTTGAGTCTGGTGTCTCATTTTAAATTTGGTGTCAATTGCATGTTTCTGTTCTTCTTGCATTCATTCATGTGTCTTAAGTGATCTTCAAGATGTTCTTGATGATTTCCTTGCTATGATCTTTGAATTCTCTTGACTTGAGTGTTTTGTTGTTTCTCATATGCATTCTCATTTGTTAGTGTCAATAGTATACAAACTTCTAAGTTTGGTGTCTTGCATGCATTGTTATTTGATTTTAGTTACATTTTGATTATTAAAAATCCAAAAATTTTTTTTATTTGTGTCTTTTCAAGTCAATAATACAGAGAATTGAAGATTCAGAACATACAGCAGAGGAATTACACAGAAAAAGCTGGGCGTTCAAAACGCCCAGTGAAGAAGGCAAACTGGCGTTTAAACGCCAGCCAGGGTGCCTGGTTGGGCGTTTAACGCCCAAAAGGGTAGTGTTTTGGGCGTTAAACGCCAGAATGGACACCATTCTGGGCGTTTAACGCCAGGATGGCACAAGAGGGAAGATTCTGTTTTTAATTCAAATTTTTTTCAAGTTTTCAAAATTTTTTCAAAATCAACTCTTTTTCAAATCATATCTTTTCAATCAAATCTTTTTCAAAATCAATTTCTTTCCATTTTCAAAAATACTTGCTATCAATTAATGATTTGATTCAACATTTCAAGTATGTTGCCTTTTCCGTTGAGAAAGGTTTAATGTTTGAATCATATCTTTTCTTGTTAGCCAAGTCATTAATTTTTAAAATCAAATCTTTTTTAATTTGTTTTTCAAATCATATCTTTTCAATCACATCTTTTTAAAACCATAACTTTTCAATCATATCTTTTTAATCACATCTTTTTCAAAATAGTTTTCAATCATATCTTTTTAATTTCTAATTTCAAAATCTTTTTCAAAAATCACTTGATTTCTTCTCCACTCTTGTTTTTCGAAAATCAATTAGTATTTTTCAAAATGTTTTTAAAATCTTTTACTTAATTTTCAAAAATTTCTTCCCCTCTTCTCACATCCTTCCATTTATGGACTAACACTATTCCTCAATGAACAATTCGAACTCCATCTCCTTTGATAGGTTTGAATTCTTCTACATCTCCTTCTATTTTTCTTTTCCTCTGACACCTCAAGGAATCTCTATACTGTGACATAGAGGATTCCATATTTTCTTGTTATCTTCTCTTTCATATGAGCAGGAGCAAAGACAAAAACATTCTTGTTGAGGCTGACCCTGAACCTGAAAGGACCTTGAAGCGAAAGCTAAGAGAAGCTAAGGCACAACTCTCTAAAGAGGGCCTAACAGAAATCTTCAAACAAGAAGAAGACATGGCAGCCGAAAACAACAACAATGCCAACAATGCAAGGAAGGTGCTGGGTGACTTTACTGCACCTACTCCCGACTTCTATGGGAGAAGCATCTCTATCCCTGCCATTGGAGCAAACAACTTTGAGCTTAAGCCTCAATTAGTTTCTCTAATGCAACAGAATTACAAGTTCCATGAACTTTCATTGGAAGATCCTCATCAGTTTTTAGCTGAATTCTTGCAAATCTGTGACACTGTCAAGACCAATGGGGTTGACCCTGAAGTCTACAGGCTTATGCTATTCCCTTTTGCTGTAAGAGACAGAGTTAGGATATGGTTTGACTCACAACCTAAAGAAAGCCTGAACTCTCGGGAAAAGCTAGTCAATGCCTTCTTGGCAAAGTTCTTTCCACCTCAAAAATTGAGTAAGCTTAGAGTGGAAGTCCAAACCTTCAGACAGAAGGAAGGTGAATCCCTCTATGAAGCTTGGGAAAGATACAAACAATTGATCAGAAAGTGTCCTTCTGACATGCTTTCTGAATGGAGCATCATAGGTATTTTTTATGATGGTCTGTCTGAACTGTCCAAGATGTCTTTGGATAGCTCTGCTGGAGGATCTCTTCATCTGAAGAAGACGCCTATAGAAGCTCAAGAATTAATTGAAATGGTTGCAAATAACCAATTCACGTACACTTCTGAAAGGAATCCTGTGAACAATGGGACAAATCAGAAGAAAGGAGTTCTTGAGATTGATACTCTGAATGCCATATTGGCTCAGAACAAAATATTGACTCAGCAAGTCAATTTGATTTCTCAAAGTCTGTCTGGAATGCAAGCTGCACCAGGCAGTACTAAGGACGCTTCATCTGAAGAAGAAGCTTATGATCCTGAGAACCCTTCAATGGAAGAGGTGAATTACATGGGAGAACCCTATGGAAACACCTATAATTCTTCATGGAGAAATCATCCAAATCTCTCGTGGAAGGATCAACAGAGACCTCAACAAGGTTTCAACAACAATAATGGTGGAAGAAACAGGTTTAGCAATGGCAAGCCTTTTCCATCATCTTCTCAGCAACAGACAGAGAATTCTAAGCAGAGCCACTCTGACTTAGCAACCATGGTCTTTGATCTAATCAAAACCACTCAAAGTTTCATGACTGAAACAAGGTCCTCCATTAGGAACTTGGAGGCACAAGTGGGACAGTTGAGCAAGAAAGCTACTGAACTTCCTCCTAGTACTCTTCCAAGCAATACAAAGGAGAATCCAAAAGAAGAATGCAAGGCCATTAACATGATCCACATGGCCGAACTAGGAGAGGAGGAAGAGGCAGTGAACGCCACTGAGGAAGACCTCAATGGACGTCCACTGGCCTCCAATGAGTTCCCTAATGAGGAATCCTGGGAATCTGAGGCTCACACTGAGACCATAGAGATTCCATTGGATTTACTTCTGCCATTCATGAGCTCTGATGAGTATTCTTCCTCTGAAGAGGATGAGTATGTCACTGAAGAGCAAATTGCCAAGTACCTTGGAGCAATCATGAAGCTAAATGATAAGTTATTTGGTAATGAGACTTGGGAGAACGAACCTCCTTTGCTCACCAAAGAACTGGATGACTTGTCTAGGCAGAGATTACCTCAAAAGAGACAGGATCCTGGGAAGTTTTCAATACCTTGTACCATAGGCACCATGACCTTTAAGAAGGCTCTGTGTGACCTAGGGTCAAGCATAAACCTCATGCCTCTCTCTGTAATGGAGAAGCTAGGGATCTTTGAGGTGCAAGCTGCAAGAATCTCACTAGAGATGGCAGACAATTCAAGAAAATAAGCTTATGGACTTGTAGAGGATGTTCTGGTAAAGATTGAAGACCATTACATCCCTGCTGATTTCATAGTCCTAGAGACTGGGAAGTGCATGGATGAATCCATCATCCTTGGCAGACCCTTCCTAGCCACAGCAATGGCTGTGATTGATGTGGACAGAGGAGAATTAATCATTCAAGTGAATGAAGAATCCCTTGTGTTTAAGGCTCAAGGATATCCCTCTGTCACTATAGAGAGGAAGCATGAAGAGCTTCTCTTAAAACAGAGTCAAACAGAGCCCCCACAGTCAAACTCTAAGTTTGGTGTTGGGAGGCCACAACCAAATTCTAAGTTTGGTGTTGAACCCCCACATTCAAACTCTAAGTTTGGTGTTGGGAGGTTCCAACTTTGCTCTAAGTATCTGTGAGGCTCCATGAGAGCCCACTGTCAAGCTACTGACATTAAAGAAGCGCTTGTTGGGAGGCAACCCAATGTTATATTTATCTATTTTCCTTTGTTATTTTATGATAGGTTGATGATCATGAGAAGTCATAAAATCAATTGAAAAAGAAAAAACAGAATGAAAAATAGAAAGAAAAATAGCACACCCTGGAGGAAGACCTTGCTGGCGTTTAAAAGCCAATAAGGGCAGCAAATGGGCGTTTAACGTCCAGTATGACACCATTCTGGGCGTTTAACGCCAGAAAGGGGCACCAGACTGGCGTTAAACGCCAGAAAAGGGCAAGAAGCTGGCGTTAAACGCCAAAAATGGGCACCAGCCCGGCGTTTAACGCCTGAATTGGCATAGAGAGCAATTTTGCTCGCCACTTGGTGCAGGGATGAATTTTCCTTGACACCTCAGGATCTGTGGACCCTACAGGATCCCCACCTACCCCACCACTCTCTCTCTTCTTCACCCATTCACCAATCACCTCAACCACTCTTCCCCAAAAACCCCTCACCTATCAAATCCCATCTTTCTCTTCACCACTCACATCTATCCTTCATAAAACCCCACTTACCTCACCATTCAAATTCAAACCACTTTCCCTCCCAAACCCACCCTCCAATAGCCGAACCCTACCCCTCTCTCCACCCCTATATAAACCCATCTTCACCCCCTCATTTTCCCACAACCTAAACACTACTTCTCCCTTTGGCCGAACCACAAAGCCATCTCCATCTCCTCTATTTCTTCTTCTTTCTTCTTTTGCTCGAGGACGAGCAAATCTTTTAAGTTTGGTGTGGTAAAAGCATTGCTTTTTATTTTTCCATAACCATTTATGGCATCCAAGGCCAGAGAAACCTCTAGAAAGAGGAAAGGAAAGGCAAAAGCTTCCACCTCCGAATCATGGGAGATGGAGAGATTCATCTCAAGGGTGCATCAAGACCACCTCTATAAAGTTGTGGCCAAGAAGAAGGTGATCTCCGAGGTCCCTTTCAAACTCAAAAAGGGGTCAACTTTGATCAAAGGTTGGACCAAGTCCTCATGGATACCACTAAGAAAAGGATGGAGCAAACAAGAGATCCCACTCATGGACATGAGGAGGTTCCTCATCATGCAATCCCTGAGATGCCTCAAGGGATGCACTTTCCTCCACAAAACTATTGGGAGCAAATCAACACCTCCCTAGGAGAATTGAGTTCCAACATGGGACAACTAAGTGTGGATCACCAAGAACATTCCATCCTCCTCCATGAAATTAGAGAAGATCAAAGAATCATGAGAGAGGAACAACAAAGGCAAGGAAGAGACATTGAGGAGCTCAAGCACTCCATAAGATCTTCAAGAGGAAGAACAAGCCGCCATCACTAAGGTGGACCCGTTCTTTAATCTCATTGTTCTTTATTTTCCTGTTTTTCGAATTTTAATGCTTGTGTTTATCTATGTTTGTGTCTTATGATCATTAGTGTCTTAGTGTCTATGCCTTAAAGTTATGAATGTCCTATGAATCCATCACCTTTCTTGAATGAAAAATGTTCTTAATTGAAAAAGAGAAGAATTGCATGAATTTTGAATTTTATAACAGATTAATTATTTTGATGTGGTGGCAATACTTTTGTTTTATGAATGTATGCTTAAACAGTGCATATGTCTTTAGAATTTGTTGTCCATGAATGGTTGGCTTTTGAAAGAATGATGAAAAAGGAGACATGTTACTGAGGATCTGAAAAATCATAAAAATGATTCTTGAAGCAAGAAAAAGCAGTGAATATTCAAAAAAAAAGAGAAAAAAACGAAAAAAAAGAGAAAAAGAAAAAGAAAGAAATAAAGTTGTGATCCAAGGCAAAAAGAGTGTGCTTAAGAACCCTGGACACCTCTAATTGGGGATTCTAGCAAAGCTGAGTCACAATCTGAAAAGGTTCACCCAGTTATGTGTCTGTGGCATGTATGTATCCGGTGGTAATACTGGAAGACAGAGTGCTTTGGGCCACGGCCAAGACTCAAAAAGTAGCTGTGTTCAAGAATCATCATACTTAACTAGGAGAATCAATAACACTATCTGGATTCTGAGTTCCTATAGAAGCCAATCATTCTGAATTTCAAAGGATAAAGTGAGATGCCAAAACTGTTCAGAGGCAAAAAGCTAAAAGCCCCACTCATCTAATTAATACTGATCTTCATAGATGTTTTTGGAATTCATTGCATATTCTCTTCTCTTTATCTTATTTGATTTTCAGTTGCTTGGGGACAAGCAACAATTTAAGTTTGGTGTTGTGATGAGCGGATAATTTATACGCTTTTTGGCATTGTTTTTAGTATGTTTTTAGTATGCTTTAGTTAGTTTTTATTATATTTTTATTAGTTTTTAGTTAAAATTCACTTTTCTGGACTTTACTATGAGTTTGTGTGTTTTTCTGTGATTTCAGGTATTTTCTGGCTGAAACTGAGGGACCTGAGCAAAAATCTGATTCAGAGGCTGAAAAGGACTGTAGATGCTGTTGGATTCTGACCTCCCTGCACTCGAAGTGAATTTTCTAGAGCTACAGAAGCCCAATTGGCGCGCTCTCAACGGCGTTGGAAAGTAGACATCCTGGGCTTTCAACCAATGTATAATAGTTCATACTTTGCCCGAGATTTGATGGCCCAAACTGGCGTTCCAAATCAGCTCAAAACTGCCCGGCGTTAAACGCCGGAACTGGCACAAGAATGGGAGTTAAACGCCCAAACTGGTACAAAAACTGGCGTTTAACTCCAAGAAAAGTCTCTACACGTGAGAGCTTCAATGATCAGCCCAAGCACACACCAAGTGGGCCCGGAAGTGGATTTTTATGTCATTTACTCATTTCTGTAAACCCTAGGCTACTAGTTCTCTACAAATAGGACCTTTTACTATTGTATTTTCATCTTTGGATCATTTTCGATCTTAGGATCATCTTTGGATCTTTTGGACGCCTAGTTCTTAGATCATTGGGAGGCTGGCCATTCGGCCATGCCTAGACCTTGTTCTTATGTATTTTCAACGGTGGAGTTTCTACACACCATAGATTAAGGTGTGGAGCTCTGCTGTACCTCGAGTATTAATGCAATTACTATTGTTCTTCTATTCAATTCAGCTTGTTCTTATTCTAAGATATTCATTCGCACCCAAGAACATGATGAATGTGATGATTATGTGACGCTCATCATCATTCTCACTTATGAACGCGTGCCTGACAACCACTCCCGTTCTACAAGCAAACAAGGCTTGAATGTTTATCTCTTGGATTCGTTAATCAGAATCTTCATGGTATAAGCTAGAATTGATGGTGGCATTCAAGAGAATCCGGAAGGTCTAAACCTTGTCTGTGGTATTCTGAGTAGGATTCAATGATTGAATGACTGTGACGAGCTTCAAACTCCTGAAGGCTGGGCGTTAGTGACAGACGCAAAAGAATCAATGGATTTTATTCCAACCTGATTGAGAACTGACAGATGATTAGCCGTGCCGTGACAGGGTGCGTTGAACATTTTCACTGAGAGGACGGGATTGTAGCCACTGACAACGGTGATGCCCAACATACAGCTTGCCATGGAAAGGAGTAAGAAGGATTGGATGAAGACAGTAGGAAAGCAGAGAGACGGAAGGGACAAAGCATCTCCATATGCTTATCTGAAATTCTCACCAATGAATTACATAAGTATCTCTATCTTTATCTTTATGTTTTATTCATATATCATTCATAACCATTTGAATCTGCCTGACTGAGATTTACAAGGTGACCATAGCTTGCTTCATACCAACAATCTCCGTGGGATCGACCCTTACTCGCGTAAGGTTTATTACTTGGACGACCTAGTGCACTTGCTGGTTAGTTGTGCGAAGTTGTGATAAAGAGTTGAGATTGCAATTGAGCGTACCATGTTGATGGCGCCATTGATGATCACAATTTGGTGCACCAATGCACTTAGTGGATCTGCAGCTCACTGATCGCAAGTTTACATGGTTTCGAGGCCGTTATTGCAGTCATATTGATAGAGCTATGGTTAGTGTGGAATAGTTAGAAGAGTTTCCTGAGTCTTGGTTAAGAGGCGGACCAAGAATTTTACAGATCACTGCTCTATTATAGTGAAAGACACAAGGATAAAGGGAGGTCTTAGGCCGTTCCATAGTCTTGATTCATGGTTTACACATGAAGGTTTCCTTTGAATACTTAAGGAAGAATGGAGATGTTTAGGGGAGATGCAATTCACTGATAAATTGATGGCGTTGATGGTTCCTTTGGGGAGATGGCATAAGGACAACCTTAGGGAGATGGACAAGAAGATTCAGAAGTTTAAGGAAGAGATCAAGAAGGTTGATGATATGGTAGGTAATGAAGTGTATTATGGAACTATGAAGGCTAGAAGAAAGGTGTTAGCAACTTGCTGTGAAAGGTGGTATGTGAGGAAAGAAGCTCACTCGGCTAGCGAAAGATATGGACAAGAACACAAGATACTTCCACAATATAGCGTCGGCAAGAAGGAGAAATAATAGGATTGATTCTTTGGTTGTTAATGGCATACTGGTAAGGAACCAAGTTAGAATAAAAATAGCTATTAGAGAGTTTTATAAATATCTATATCATCAGGAAGATTCTCCTATATTGGGGTTCAGAGACGGTCTGGTGGAGAGGATATATGAAGTAAACTCTGTGGCTTGGAGGCAATGCCATCGGCTGAGGAGATTAGGGAGGCAATATGGAATTGTGAGTCTTCTAAGGCACTAGGTTGTGATGGTACAACATGAATTTCATTAAGAGGTGCTGGAATGATATTGAGTCTGAATTTATGGTAGTTGTGATGAAGTTCTTTCAAACATCCAGGTTACTGGCAGATTCCAATATAACTTGGGTGGCGCTAGCACCTAAGTTTATTGGTGCAAAGGAGATTAAAGTCCTGAAACCCATTAGTATGATTGGATGTGTGTACAAGGCTATTTCGAAGGTACTAGTTAGGAGGATGAAATCAGTAATGCTGGGGTTAGTAGGGGAGACTCAGAGTGCTTTTGTGAAGGGTAGGAAAATTTATAATGGGGCTCTCATAGCGTGTGGAAAAAGGAGGCAGCCATAATCAAGCTCGATTTTAAAAAAAAGCATATGACAGAATCAAGTGGAGCTTTGTGGATATAGTGTTGCAAAATATGGGGGTTTGGATGCATATGGAGGGCATGGATTATGGAGTGTGTGACCACAGCTTCTATGTCAGTCTTGATTAATGGTTTGCCATCTAAACCGTTCAAAATGGAAAGGGGATTGAGACAAGTAACCCACTCTCTCCTTTCTTGTTTGTGCTAGTTGTGGATGTTTTGCATAGGATAGTTGGTGAGGTAGTCAGGAATGGACGTATTTCTCCCTTGGTGGTTGGTTGAGATAGTGTGGTTGGTTGAGACACTATTCTGTTTTGCCCACCAGAAGACGAGACTATGAAAAATTACAAGCGGCTTGGTGCACGGAAATTACAACTCCGCACAACTGAACCAGCAAGTGCACTGGGTCGTCCAAATAATACCTGAGGTGAGTCAGGGTCGATCCCACGGAGATTATTTGCTTGAATCAAGCTATGGACACCTTGTGAATCTTATTCAGGTGGATAGAGAAGATGATTGTTGTTTAATGCGCATAAAAGTAAAATAAAGATAACGTTATTCAGTGATTGTGAATTCAATGTTTAGAAGCAGGTTAAGGCCTCGGAGATGCTTCATTCTTCTGGATCAACCTTTTTTACTGTGTATTCCAACTGTGAATGATTTCTTCTATGGCAGGCTGTATGTGATCAACGCCGATTGAATTGCCGCCAATCTCCCTCTTACATATCAACGCCATGTTTAGTGCACACCCAATCTGAATGAGGGTGAAGCTCCTGCAGTTCATCCCCTTGATGATCCTACTCAAAATGCCACAGACAAGGTCGAATCTTCTGGATCAGAGAATTCTGTGCTTTGGTTCTAGCCTCCACCATAAAGACTCTAATCTCCCCATACCTCGGTTGAACTGATGTCTCGAGAAGTCCCCAATGAAGTCGTGGATTAGCTGTCTAAGAGATGTATAATCAAGCTTGTGGTTCAGTGATCTCCGATTATAGACTCACACTGAACCTATGTAGAGTGGAGATAACTTTTCACGGTTTATCTCATTCATAAGGTTGAAGAACAAAGATACGTCTTAGAATAGAACCACACACAGATTGAAATAGAACAGTAGTACTTTTATTAATCAATGAAACTCAACAGAGCTCCTAACCTTAACCTAGGAGGTTTAGTGGCTCATACTGTACAATGAAACTTGAAAATATGAAATAATGTTCAAAGGTGGTCGAAGATCCTAAACAAGGGTGATCTTCTCCTATATATAATAATCTAATGACTAAGGATTACAGAAATATGACAGGCTTAGGCTTGTAATAGAAAAATTCACTTCTGGGGCCCACTTGGTGAGTGTTTGGGCTGAGTTTGAGTGAGCTCCACGAGCCAGTAGGCTTCTTGGGAGTTGAACGCCTGCTTGGGGCTCCTTTTTGGGCGTTGGACTCCAGCTGCTCCCTTTTAGGCGTCTAACGCCAGGAAGGGGGTACGTGGCTGGCGTTGAACACCAGTTTTGGGCCTTCATCTTCAAAGCAAAGTATAAACTATTATATATTGATGAAAAGCACTGGATGTTATCTTTCTAATGCCATTGAGAACGCTGCATTTGAAATTTTGTAGCTCCAGAAAGCCTTGCTTGAATGAACGGAGGTCAGATCCTGACAGCATCTGCTACGCTTTCCTTGCCTCTGAATCAGACTTTGTCAAAACTCTCATATTCAACCAGAAAATATCTAAAATTACCATAAAACACAACAACTTATAGTAGAATCCAAAAATATGAATTTTACACTAAAACCTATAAAAATATAATAAAACTTAAAGAAAACATAATAAAAACTATATAAAAATGATGTCAAAAAGTGTATAAAAAATCCGCTTATCACGGCTACTGCGGTGGTTTGAGTTGATGTTCGGGCTTAGTATTAATTTTGATAAGTCCAGTTTGATTCCTATCAATTGTGAAGAACAGTGGGTACAACGTATGTGTAGACTGTCGGGTTGTAAGGAATGTACCCTCCCAGTTAAATACCTTGGAATTCATTTAGGAGCAAATCTGAGGTTGGTAAAGACCTGGAAGCCTATAATTGACAAAGTGAAAGAGAAACTAAGCCTTTGGAAAGCTAAGGTGCTAAACAAAGCTGGGAAGTTGGTGCTTATCAAATCAGTTTTAAACAGCTTGCCAGTGTATTATTTGAGCTTATATAAGATGCCAAAGGCTGTTTGATAAACCTATATTTCATGAGTTCTTTTGTACTTAATTTGAGTGATTTATATAATCTTTCACCTACTTATTCACATTAATTGCATGGTTTTACTTTCCTTTCCTTATTATGTCATATTGTGAAAAACATGTTTTCTAAGCTTTGAAAATTAATTATTTTAATTACCTTTATTTCCA
The DNA here is from genome assembly GCF_014773155.1 of Arachis stenosperma. NCBI lineage: Eukaryota > Viridiplantae > Streptophyta > Magnoliopsida > Fabales > Fabaceae > Arachis > Arachis stenosperma. Next base: position 59,306,552 of record NC_080383.1, read on the forward strand.
TTCGATGCCATGATTAGTGTGTTGAGCAGTTTCAGATTTTCTAAGGCAGAATGACTTAAAGGATGAAAAAGAAAACATACTAAAAGGAAAGGAGAAAGCAAAACGAAGCTTTAAGGAAACTGGTATCCACGCGATCGCGTGCCAAGCACGAATCAGCAGCGACGCGACCGCATGACTGACGCGACCGCGCGCCTTAAGCAGAACGCACATGACGCGGTCGCATGACTGACGCGACCGCGTGACAAGGAAAAGCTCCGAATGACGCGACTGCATGACCCACGCGGACGCGTGACAGAGGCCACACACCAGGAAATTACAGAACACGCCCCAGCGAGTTCTAAAGCCCTTTTTGGCCCAAATCCAAGTCCAGAAAGCATAGACTAGAGGTTATGAAGTGAGGGAATGCATCCATTTCAGAAAGGCTAGCATAATTTTAGTTTTCAATGATTTAGATCTAGTTTAGAGAGAGGTTCTCTCTCTCTCTTTTAGGATTTAGGATTTCTTCTTGTTTCAAGAGTAACTCTGGATTCAGGTTTTAAATGTTCTTTTATTTTAGTTCTATAATTATTTACTCCAGCATTTGAATTGATCATTTACTTTTATAATTTAATTTATGAATTATTCCATGTTACAGATAATTATTTAAATTAATGGTATTGAGGCATTTTCAGTTTATTATTGCTCTTGTTAATTTATGGTTATCATTGTTCACGATTTGAGAATATTTTTATTATTCCAGCAATTTTACTTTTTCCTCTTTTGGTTCTGATTAAGAATTTAGTAATTCAACAGTTGTTGAACTCAACATAATTAATAATCGTTATCTTGCTAATTGAGCCGAACCTAAATAATTCCAACCTTTTCTTAGGAAATAATTAGGATTCAAAGGTCAATTTAATTAGTCCCTTGACTTTCCTTTGCCCTGGTAAAGGTTGACCAAGTGGAGTTTAGATTCAACTTTTATTATAGTTGAGAGAGATAACTAAGTTAGACCTCTAAATTCCCTTATCTTACCAAAAGTTGTTTTACAGTTATTTATTTATTTTTAATTGCCATTTATTTTACTTGTCATTTAAATCACTTGCTTCTCACCTTCTAAACCCCGATTACAATACTTGTAACCAATTATAAGAACATACTTCCTCGCAGTTCCTTGAGAAAACGACCCGAGGTTTGAATACTCGGTTAACAATTTCTAAAGGGGTTTGTTACTTGTGACAACCAAAACGTTTGTACGAAGGGATTTCTGTCGGTTTAGAGACTATATCTACAACGCGACTGTTTTTATGACATTCTTTACTGGCAAAAATCCCGACGTCACTGTTGCTGAGAAATTAATTTCTTTACAGAGAAGTTTTCTGTGGAGCAAGGAGGATGGGAGGAATGGTATGGCTTTAGTGAGATGGGATTTAGTGTAGGCCTCGAAGAAGTTAGGTGGATTGGGAGTTAGAGATGCTATAGTTTATAACACTAAACTTTTGTTTAAGTGGTGGTGGCGTTTTGCAAAGGAAGAGTTCCCATTGTGGAAGAAGGTGGTCTGTTCCTGTAATAATCTGAAGCTGAATGAGTTACTATCCACTCAAGTGCTACCTGAAAGAGGAGGACCTTGGAAGGATATATGCCATGTACATATTAAGGAGCAATATATAAGGGATAAGATGATTACAGGCCTGTCCATGGAAGTTGGCGATGGACGAGGGACTCGATTTTAGGAGGATGTATGGTTATGTTGTGGATCCTTGAAAAATCAATTTCCCAAGCTCTTCTCTGTTTCAAACCAATGTGGTTAGGTTATTGGAGATTGTGGGTTTTCAGATAGGCTAGAGTAGATTTGAAACTTCTAATGGAGGCGAGAGCTTTTTCAGTGGGAGTTGGATTTCTTGAGTTAGTTACATGAGGCTTTGAGACCTGTGAGGCTAGTAAATAATAGAGTGGATAGAGCTGTGTGAAAATATGATATACTTGGTATTATTTTGACTAACTCTTTTGCTCAGATGCTACAAGAAGGAATGCTAGTAGAGGATATAACTAGTTACAGCTTCACTTAGACCATCTGGAAAGGTTTTGTTCCACCAAGAGTGGAGCTGTTTACTTGGTTTGTCTTGATAGGCAGAGTGAATACTAAGAAAAGGCTAAGTTGGTTCAGGATTATTAGCCAGGATGATCAGGGTTATGTTTATGTAACAAGGATGTTGAGCAGGTCTATCACTTGTTTCTTGGGTGTAATTTTGCTTGGCAGGTGTAGAGTGCTTGGATAGCTGTGTTTGGCCGGCTATGGACTGTTCTGGGATTGATGAATGACCATTATCTAAGTTGGACAAAAGAGCCACGTAGAAAAGAGGATCAAAAACAGCGGTTGAGGTGCTTCTGTGCGATCATTTGGAACATTTGGATGGAAAGGAATAGGAGGATATTTTAGAATAAAAGCAAAGGTGTAGAAGAAATCATCAACATGACCATGATTAGTTGTGATGAGTGGAGAGGTGTACTTTCCTCGTGTTGTTGATGGTTATGCCGGAGATTACATTGGGATTTTCTTTTGTTTTTGTTACTTTATAGGATTTACATATCTGTTTTGGTTGTTTGATCCTGTTTGCTCCACTCTGATGTGTTGAGCTCTTTTGTTTTCAAAAAAATAATAGTAATATAATTAGTAGATCAATTGTGTATTTTTTTTAATCTGAAGTAGAAATAATATAATAACAATATTTATAGTTATTATTTAAATTAAATAGTGTTTATTAGTAGTTAGAAAAAAAGAGTAATACATAATTAAAGATTATACTTTTATTATATGTTTAGATGAATGATGATGATGTTAACTAGTGATTAGTATTAATAGTCCACCTACATATCTAAGTATTTTTGGCAACCAAGTGTAATGAAGTTGGTCCAAACTCAACAAAAACCACTCTCATCACACTAGCGTGTATCACACGCGCGTTTCAATAACGCAACTTCTTCGTCTTCATCTTTTTTTTTCCTTCTCCTCCTCCTCCTCCTCCTCTTTTTTTTTTTCAAATTTGCGCATATAGGTTCTTCCTCTTCCCTGATGATGTCTCTTCTTCTTCCTCTTCTTTTCCTTTTTTGTTATGTTTCTCTTTTGTTATTGTCATCACCAACAATACCAATATTTTACTAATGTCTTTATTGATTATGATTCTCTGTGATGACGTCATTAAATAATTTCAGAACGGAAAATATTATCAATGAAACCATTGTATAATACCAAATGAACCAAAAATGGTCCATTATATAAATTTGAATTTAGAAACACTTGCGTCTCGAATGAACCGAAAATATTAGCAAAACAAAACCATTGTATAATACCAAATGAACCGAAAATTATCCATTATATAAATTCGAATTCAGAAACACCTGCGTCTCGAATGAACCAAAAATATTATCAAAACAAAACCGTTGTCTAATACCAAATGAACTAAAAATAGTGTTCATAAATAATTGGATTTAGTGATTCCATTCCATTCCATTCAATTTAAGATTGAATAATCCAATTCTCGTCCACTGGATTCAATTCTGAAGAAAAATCCAAATCGTTCTCATTCAACTAATTTAAACTTGAGTCATTTATTATTTTGAATACTATGATCTATTTTCACCTTATCTATTTTAAATTCCTGCTTCTGATTTATTAGTAATTTGATTCAAATTTGAACAAACAGTTAAAAAATTATTTAAAGAAGACAGAAAAGGAGAAGGAGCATGTAATTTGAAAAATTATTATAAAAACTTAGTTAGACTTGGTTAAGTATTTTGTTTGGATGTAGAGTTTTATTCTAGTATTAAATATATTTTCGATTTAAATATAATTTAAGTTATTTAAATCCAAAAATAAATATAATTGTGAATTTAATTCATATTAAAAAAGCTCAAATTTAAATTGATATTTAAATATGTTTCAGTTTTAATTTATATTTGAATTTAGATATATATTTAAATTTGATGTTAAATATATTTCGGTTTTATTTATAAGTTTAAATTTAAATATATTTAAATATATATTTTTATTTTGAATTTAGATATATTTTGAATTTAAATATATATTTAAAATCTGACTTTAAATTTACTTTTGGTTTAATAATAAAACTAAATTTGAATTTAAATATATATTTAAATCTGAATTTAAATATATTTTGGTTTTAATTAAATATTTCAATTTGAATTTGAATAAAATTTAAATATATAAAAATACATATTTATAATTTAAAATTAAATATTTTTGAATTTGAATATATATTTAAATATGATTTTAATTATATTTTGGTTTTAGGTATATGTTTAAAATTAAATATTTTTCAAATTTAACTATATATCTAAGTTTGAATTTAAATATAATTTTATTTTAAATATATATGTAAAACTGAAAATATTTTTAATTTTTAATTTAATATATATTTAAATATAAAATTAAATATATATTTAAGTTTGATTTCAAATGTTTTTGAATTTAAATATATTTTATATTTTTATAAATATCTAAATGTAATATATTTAAATGTCAATATTTAAATTCAGATTTAATAATGATATAATATGTTTTGTTTTCCAGAAAAAAATAAACGCAGAATATAGTTAACTAGGAGAATCAATAACACTATCCGAAATTCTAAGTTCGCATAGATGCCAATCATTCTAAACTTCAAAGGAAAAAGTGAGATGCCAAAACTGTTCAGAAGCAAAAAGCTACAAGTCCCGCTCATCTAATTAGAACTAATATTCATTAATATTCTGGGATTTATAGTATATTCTCTTCTTTTTATCCTAATTGATTTTCAGTTGCTTGGGGACAAGCAACAATTTAAGTTTGGTGTTGTGATGAGCGGATAATTTATACGCTTTTTGGCATTGTTTTTAGGTAGTTTTTAGTATGATCTAGTTACTTTTAGGGATGTTTTCATTGGTTTTTATGTTAAATTCACATTTCTGGACTTTACTATGAGTTTGTGTATTTTTCTATGATTTCAGGTATTTTCTGGCTGAAATTGAGGGACCTGAGCAAAACTCTGATAGGAGGCTGACAAAGGACTACTGATGCTGTTGGAATCTGACCTCCCTGCACTCAAAATAGATTTTCTGGAGCTACAGAACTCTAAATGGCGCGCTTATAAAAGCGTTGGAAAGTAGACATCCAGAGCTTTCCAGCAATATATAATAGTCCATACTTTATTCGAGATTTAATGACGTAAACTGGCGCTCAATGCCAGTTCCATGCTGCACACTGGAGTCAAACGCCAGAAACACGTCACGAACCAGAGTTGAACGCCCAAAACACGTTACAACTTGGCGTTCAACTCCAAGAGAAGCCTCAGCTCGTGGATAGATCAAGCTCAGCCCAAGCACACACCAAGTGGGCACCGAAAGTGAATTTATGCATCAATTACTCACCTCTGTAAACCCTAGTAGCTAGTTTAGTATAAATACAACTTTTTACTAGTTTATTAGATATCTTGGATTGTATTATTCAATCTTTGATCGTTTAGTTCTTAGATCTGGGGGCTGGCCATTCGGCCATGCCTGGACCTTTCACTTATGTATTTTCAACGGTGGAGTTTCTACACACCATAGATTAAGGATGTGGAGCTCTGTTGTACCTCAAGTTTTAATGCAATTACTACTATCTTCTTTCCAATTCGATTTATTCCTGTTCTAAGATATTCGTTGCACTTCAACTTGATGAATGTGATGATCCGTGACACTCATCATCATTCTCACCTATGAACGCACGTGATTGACAACCACTTCTGTTATACCTTAGACTGGGCATATATCTCTTGGATTCCTTGATCAGAATCTTCGTGGTATAAGCTAGAATTGATGGCGGCATTCATGGGAATCTGGAAAGTTTAACCTTGTCTGTGGTACTTCGAATAGGATTCCGGGATTGAATGACTGTGACGAGCTTCAAAGTCCTGAAGGCTGGGCGTTAGTGATAGACGCAAAAGAATCACTGGATTCTATTCCAACCTGATTGAGAACCGACAGATGATTAGCCGTGCTGTGACAGAGCATTTGGACCATTTTCACTGAGAGGATAGGATGTAGCCATTGACAATGGTGATGCCCTACATACAGCTTGCCATAGAAATGAGAGATGAAAAACTAGAAGGAAGAAGTAGGAAAGCAGAGACTCAGAAGGAACACAGCACCTCCATACACCTATCTGAAATTTCCACCATTGAATTACATGAGTAACTTTATCTTTATTTTCTGTTTATTTTATTATCTTTATTTAAACCAATAATCTCTTAATCCAGTTAAATCTGCCTGACTAGGATTTACAAGATGATCATAGCTTGCTTCATACCAACAATCTCTGTGGGATCGACCCTTACTCACGTAAGGTATTACTTGGATGACCCAATACACTTGCTGGTTAGTTGTGCGGAGTTGTGACAAAGTGTGATTCACGTTTGAGAGCACCAAGCCTTTGGAGCCATTGTTGATGATCACAATTTCGTTCACCACTCATCACAGTCATTCAATTTCTGAATCCTACTCGGAATACCACAGACAAGGTTTAGACTTTTCGGATTCTCAAGAATGCTGCCAATGGATTCTAACTTATACCACGAAGATTCTGATTAAGGAATCCAATAGATACTCATTCAATCTAAGGTAGAACGGAGGTGGTTGTTAGGCACGGGTTCATAGATTGAGAATGGTGATGAGTGTCACGGATCATCACATTCATCATATTGAAGTGCGAATGAATATCTTAGATAAAAACAAGCGTGTTTGAATAGAAAACAGAAATAATTGCATTAATCTATCGAGACACCGCAGAACTCCTCACCCCCAACAATAGAGTTTAGAGACTCATGCCATCAAAAAGTACAAAGTTCAGATCTAAAAATGTCATGAGATACAAAATAAATCTCTAAAAGTTGTTTAAATACTAAACTAGTAACCTAGGTTTACAGAAAATGACTAAACTAAGATAGATGGTGCAGAAATCTACTTCTGGGGCCCACTTGGTATGTGCTGGGGCTGAGACTTGAGCTTGCCACGTGCCTGGGCTGTTTCTGGAGTTAAACGCTAGGTTGTAACGTGTTTCTGGCGTTTAATTTCAACTTGTAACCTATTTTTGGCGTTTAACGCCAGAATAGAACATGGAACTGGCGTTAAATGCTAGTTTACATCATTTATCTTAGACCAAAGTATAAACTATTATCTATTGCTGGAAAGCCCTGGATGTCTACTTTCCAATGCAATTACAAGTGCGACAATTGGACTTCTGTAGCTCCAGAAAATCCTTTTGGAGTGCAGGGAGATCAGAATCCAACAGTATCAGCAGTCCTTTTTCAGCCTGAATCAGATTTTTGCTCAGATCCCTCAATTTCAGCCAGAAAATACCTGAAATTACAGAAAAACACACAAACCCATAGTAAAGTCCAGAAATATGAATTTTGCCTAAAAACTAATAAAAATATACTAAAAACTAACTAAAACATACTAAAAACTACATGTAATTACCCCCAAAAAGCGTATAAAATCTCTTCTCATCACAACACCAAACTTAAACTAGTGCTTGTCCCCAAGCAACTAGATAAATAAAATAGGATAAAGGGAAATAAAGAAGCAATAATATCTCAGATTTTTAAGTGAAGCCTAGATTCTAATTAGATGAGCGGGGCTAGTAGCTTTTTGCTTCCGAACAGTTTTGGCATCTCACTTTATCCTTTGAAATTCTGAATGATTGGCATCCATAGGAACTTAGAATTCCAATAATGTTATTGGTTCTCCTATTTTAGTATGTTGATTCTTGAATGCAGTTACTTATGAGTCTTGGCTGTTGATGTGTGGAAAGCGATCCAACACGAAACTCACCGGCAAGTGTACCGGGTCGCATCAAGTAATAATAACTCACATGAGTGAGGTCGATCCCACAGGGATTGAAGGATTGAACAATTTTAGTTTAGTGGTTGATTTAGTCAAGCGAATCAAGTATTGGTTGAGTGATTTATAGCAGACAAAAGGTAAATTGCAAGAAATGTAAAGGGAGAGGGATGAATTGCAGAAATTAAAGAGAACTAAAAGTAAAGGTGCTGAATCTTAAAGAACAAGAAATTAAATGAATGAAACTTATAGTGTAAGAAATGTAAATTGCGGTAACTTAGAGTGCAAGAAATATAAATTGCTTGAATGATAAAGGGATTGAGGGACTGGGATTGCAGAATTTAAACAAGCAGAAGTAAATTGCATTAAACAGAAGAGTAGAAGATGAATTAAATTGAAACAGATCTCAAAAAGTAAGGATAGAATGCTTTGAAACATAAAACAGAAAATGACTTGTGCTTAATTGCAGCAAATTAAAAGATGGTTGAAGATCTCAGGAGTGGAAGAGACTAGAAAGCAAGTCTAGATCTCAAATCCTTCCTTGATCCAAAGTCACAAAGCAATTAAAGAGAAATTGAAGATTGAAGCAGTGAAAGAAATTGAATTCAACTCAATTCTGTAGTAGGAGAATCAAAGAGATCTTAAATGGAGATTGAGACAGAAGTTCCTCAATTCTACACACTTAAGACTCAAACAAAACCCAGTAAAGAAAACAAAAAGATCAGAAGAAGAAGAAGTGAATTCTCTCTTCCAATTCTCAAGCCAATTGCAGAAAACAGAAAATGAAAAGTGAAAACCAGAAGTTCAAAAGCAGAAAATGAAAAGTGAGCTCTCAAGTTGACAAAAGATGAAAATTAAAAATGAAAGTAAGCTCTCAAGTTGACAAAAGATGAAAATTAAAAATGAAAGTCAGCCCTCTTCCTAATGCTAACTAACACCTATTTATACACTTTCTATTTTAGATCTAAGAATTTTGAGTGGGCTTGAAAGATGGGTGAAGAATTGAATTAAATTGGATTTTTAAGTGAATTTTAGCCCATGTTGCTCCCAGGAGGCTGCTCTGCTCTTGTGGAGAGCAGAGCAGTGAAGCTTTGTGTGGGGATCCAAGTTGCGCGCCAAGGCTTGGAGAAGCAACAGGGGACTGCCCTGCTCTTGTGGAGAGCGGAGCAGTGTGCGTCTTGCGCGCACCTTGCCTCCCTGCCCGTGCTGTGATGCACGCGCCTTGCTTCTGGCCGTGTCATGATGCGCGCCCAAGCCCCCTTGTGTGCACGAAGGATGCTCGTGTCATGCACCAAGGAGTAGCACTCTGCTCTCCTTGTGAGCAGCGCAAAGCTTTCCTTGTTCTTGGGTGAGGTCCCAAGTTCGAAACCTTGGGGAAGCATGCGCTGGGCTTTTTCTTCTTGGCACCTGATTCACGCATAAGGTTTGGCTTCCTAGAGACCCTTGGTTCGAGACTTGGTGGAGGAAGTTGCTGCATTTTTTCCTTGGTTTCCTTGGCACCAAAGTAGCGCCTAGGCCTTTACTTCCTTGGAGGTCTTGTATTCGAACCTTGGAGGTTGATAACAAGCCAATTTGGGCTTGTTTTCCTTGTATTTGAGCGCTGCCCACTTCCCCTTAGGTGCTTGGTTCGAATCCTTGGTGTGGCATTTGGCAAACATTTCCTTGGATTTATTTGAGAGTGAAGCCCGATAATGCTCTCAAGGAGAGCAGAGCAATGTTTTGCTCTTCCTTGTTTCTTGGCTTAAGTTTGTGCTCTGCTCTCAACGGAGGGCAGAGCATTGAAGCTTTGCATGCTTGGTTCATTGTTGTGCTCCCTTGGAGAGCATTGTGCTCTTGGGGAGAGCAGTGTGCTTCCTCCTTCCATGCGCCACGCTTCCTCATTTTCTTTGCCACACTTTCTTCTTCATTGAGTCATGCTTCTTAAGCCACACTTTCTTATTTTCTTCTTTTCTTCGCCTACAAATAATCAAAACAACCAATCAAAGTATCACCAAATTCACAAGATTCATAATTCATTCAAATATCAATTAAATTTAGCTTGAACCTCATGATTTCGCATCAATTAAAGGGTGGTTGATTGATTCAAATAAACCATGCAATTCCACTCTAAATTACTTACTTATAATGCAAGAAAGTGCATAAAAACTAGTGAAACAAGTGAAATTAGCTTGAAAAATAGGCATATGATGACTTGTCATCACAACACCAAACTTAAATCTTGCTTGTCCCCAAGCAAGCATCAAACATAAGAGGGAATGAAATAAAAAGAGAAGCATGCCTATCCTTATTAAGCATATAATTGAACTTGGTTCATGGAGTTTTTTTGCAGACAATGATAACTCAGTTATTGTTTGCTGTTACATAAGAGTTGTTTCCCTTAAAGGCTTACTAAACTTGCTGCTTCAAGGCTTCAGTTGTGCTTGTTCCCTTGCTAACTTTTCTTTCTTTGTTTTGCTTAAAGAGCTTATTACTTATTGAAGGCTTGGTGGCAAATGTTGCAGCAGCCTTTGGCTTTATTTTTGCCCAACATTTCTTCACCACAGACACATGGCTCACCTTTTTCCTCCTAGGATCATTGATGCCCAGCATCTTTTTGGATAACTAAATGCTTTGTAACTAGGTTGCTCTTTATTGTGGGCTTTCAGTTGGCAATCCCAAATCAATTGATCTAAGTGGCCAAGTTTTGAAATACTCCTCAGAACCTACTTGCCCAAGCATATCCTAGCACAAAAACACCACAGGCATGTGTCCTAGGGTCCAAGCTATTGGTGCCTAGCCTTATTCTTTGTTTTTTTTCTTTTTCTTTGCCACTTTTGGCTTTTTCTTCCTCCTTTTCTTTCTGTTTTATTTTGTTCTCAAGGGATCATGACTTATACAAGCCTTTGTGACAGCAAGCTAATTCACACTTTAATGAAAATGACATTATGCAGCATTTATTTCATGAGTTATGCATTTAATCAAACACATACCACCACTAACTTCCATTCTAACTTATGCAACATTGGATATTTACTTTCTAATTCAAATATTTCTCTTTTATTCAGGCATATGGGAAACAAAACAAAATTTAAAGCTAAGTGATGGATAACAAGTATCATGTGGATAAGCATTCTTGACAAACAATTCCACTTGCAACCAAATAAACACTTCAGCAAGACATACAAGAATTCCCAAATTAAAATGCTTCTTCAGCAACAAAGATTAAGTGTAGATACAACCTTTTGGATTGCATCTTTTTATTCTTCCTCTTGTTGTATCCCTTTTTGAGTCATAATGCAATTTGTCTTCAAATGTTGGCTAATTTCCTGCATAATTCTCAAAAGTTGGTTGCTTCTCAAGCCCTTAAATGAATGGTTAGTATGCATAAATTGAGTGTGTCTCTTAGATTTATTTTGGTGTGGGAACACCAAACTTAATTCCTTGCCATTACCTCTGATGCAACAAGTTAACCAATTATAGATTCTCTTAGCCTTGCCAAAGGTTATGTAACTATGAACTAGAAAACAACTAAATGGTTAAATGATTTGTCTGATTGCTTGGAGCTAGCATTAGGCAGAAAGTGAGAATGTGCTTTTAGATCAAATTTTGGTGGAACACCAAACTTAGAATGCTTCATTCTCTCTTAATTTATTTTGGTGTGGAACACCAAACTTAGCTCCTTGCAATACATACCAATCATACAACCTTTTTATTGAAAAAGCTTATGAAAAGAAACTACCTCCGGTTGGGTTGCCTCCCAACAAGCGCTTCTTTATTGTCATTAGCTTGATATCTTTCATTCTTGCTTAGCTTAGGTTCTGAACCTCCTTTTCCTTGTCCCATTGTCCTCCTAAGTAAGGCTTTGCTCTGTGTCCATTTGCTGTGAAATGACTCTTTGTTGCTTCATCCAGCAATTCAAGGCTTCCATAAGGAAAAACCTTTGTTACCAGATATGGACCAGTCCACTTAGATTTAAGCTTGCCAGGGAAAATCTTGAGCCATGAGTTGTACAGGAGTACTTGCTGTCCTGGTTTGAATTCTTTCTTTAAGATCTTCCTGTCATGCCACTTCTTGGCTTTTTCTTTGTATATCTTAGTGTTTTCATAGGCTTCTAGCCTAAATTCATCCATCTCATTTAGTTGTAACAACCTTTTCTCCCCTGCTGCTTGAGAATCAAGATTGAGGAGCTTAGTTGCCCAGAAGGCTTTGTGTTCAAGCTCTACAGGGAGGTGATAAGATTTGCCATACAATAGCTGAAAGGGGGACTTTCCAATGGGAGTTTTGAAAGCTGTTCTGTATGCCCAGAGTGCATCTTCCAGCTTCCTAGCCCAATCTTTTCTTGTACTTTCTACTGTCTTCTCCAAGATCTTCTTCAATTCCCTATTTGCTAATTCAGCCTGGCCATTAGTCTGGGTGTGATATGGTGTGGCTACTTTATGAATGACTCCATATTTATGGAGAAGTTTCTCCATCTGTTTGTTACAAAAATGACCACCACCATTACTAACAAGACCCTTGGGAACTCCATATCTAGTGAAAATATGCTTCTTAAGGAATTGAAGGACAATTTGTGCATCACAGGTGGTTGTGGCTATGGCTTCGACCCACTTTGAGACATACTCCACTGCTACCAAGATATATCTGAAAGAATAGGAAGGGGGAAAGGGTCCCATGAAATCAATACCCCATAGATCAAATAATTCTACATCCAGAATGAAATTCTGAGGCATCTCATTCCTTCTTGTCAATCCTCCTGCTTTCTGGCATTCACTACATTTGTGAACAAATTCTCTGGCATCTTTGAAGATAGTTGGCCAATAGAAGCCACTCTGCAGTATCTTTGCAACTGTTCTTTCTGGGCCAAAGTGTCCACCATATGCTGAGCCATGACAATGCCACAATATATCCCTTATTTCACTCTCAGGGACACACCTCCTAATTACTCCATCAGAGCATCTCTTGAATAGGAAAGGTTCATCCCACAAGAACTTCCTTGCTTCATTGACTAGCTTTTTCACTTGTTTCTTAGAGAATTCTTGAGGTATCTTCTTCCCTACTTTGTAGTTTGCTATGTCAGCAAACCAAGGTGCTTGTTGGATCTGCAAAAGATGTTCATCTGGAAAGCTTTCATTCACAGGCTGGGAGGCTTCTTGAATTGTTTCTTGTGGTAGCCTTGATAAATGATCAGCAACTTGGTTTTCAGTGCCCTTTCTGTCCTTTATTTCAATAACTAACTCTTGTAGGAGTAATATCCATCTAATAAGTCTTGGTTTAGCATCCTGTTTTGACATCAAATACTTAAGGACAGTATGGTCAGTATAAACCACAATTTTGGATCCTATCAAGTATGATCTAAACTTATCAAATGCATAAACTACAGCCAACAGCTCCTTTTCTGTTGTGGTGTAATTTTTTTGAGCCTCATTCAACACCTTACTTGCATAATATATGACATGATGCAAGTTTCCTTTCTTTTGTCCAAGCACAGCACCAATTGCAATGTCACTTGCATCACACATGAGTTCAAAAGGTATTTCCCAATCCGGGGGTGTGATGATTGGTGCTATTGTGAGCCTGTTTTTTAAAGTTTCAAAGGCATGCTGGCAACTTTCATAAAAAATAAAAGGGTTATCAATCATTAGCAAATTACTCAAAGGTTTGGCTATTTTAGAAAAATCCTTGATAAACCTTCTATAAAATCCTGCATGCCCCAAGAAACTTCTAACAGATTTCACATTAGTTGGTGGAGGGAGCTTCTCTATGATTTCTACTTTTGCCTTATCAACCTCTATCCCTTTTCTTGAAACTTTGTGACCAAGAACAATTCCTTCAGGCACAATAAAATGGCACTTCTCCCAGTTCAAAACCAAATTAGTTTCTTGGCACCGTTTCAAGACAAGAGTTAGATGTTTCAGGCAAGCATTGAAATTGTCACCAAAAACAGAAAAGTCGTCCATGAAAACCTCTAAAAACTTTTCGACCATATCTGAAAAAATGGAGAGCATACACCTTTGAAAGGTGGCTGGGGCATTGCACAGCCCAAATGGCATCCTTCTATAAGCAAAAACTCCAAATGGACATGTGAATGAAGTCTTTTCCTGGTCCTTTGGATCTACCACTATCTGATTATACCCAGAATAGCCATCCAAGAAGCAATAGTAAGCATGGCCGGCCAATCTTTCAAGCATCTGGTCAATGAAGGGAAGAGGGAAATGGTCTTTGCGTGTGGCATCATTCAGCCTCCTATAGTCAATACACATCCTCCATCCTATCACAGTTCTTGTGGGAATGAGTTCATTTTTCTCATTAACAATGACTGTCATCCCACCCTTTTTTGGTACCATTGAACTGGGCTTTTCCATGAGCTATCAGAGATAGGGTAGATTATCCCTGCATTCCACAACTTCATCACTTTCTTCTGGACAACTTCCTTCATTGTGGGATTTAGCCTCCTCTGAGGTTGAACTACTGGTTTAGAATTGTCCTCCAAGAGGATCTTATGCATACACACTACTGGGCTGATGCCTTTCAGGTCGTCAATGGTCCATCCTAAAGCATCCTTGTGAGCTTTGAGTACATCAAGAAGTTCTCCTTCTTCTTTTTCTGTTAGGGATGAATTGATGATCACTAGGAAACTCTCTGATGTGCCAAGGAATGCATATTTGAGATGGGTGGGTAACGGCTTCAGTTCTTGTTTCTGCACTTCCTCTTTCTTGTCTGGCTTCACCTTTTTGTCAATAGAGATTTCGGCTGCTTGTTCTTTTGTTGTCTCTTGACTGCTTTCCTCTTCTTGTTCATGATGATTAATATCTAAAATTTCCTCCACCAGACTCTCTATCATATCCACCCTCAAATAATCCTCTTGCGCAGGAGGGTGTTGCATTGACTTGAAGACATTTATGACCATTTGCTCATTGTGTACTCTGAAGATCATTTCTCCTTTTTCCATATTGATAATAGCTCTTGCAGTTGCTAAAAATGGCCTTCCCAAGATGATTGAATTGTTTCCTTCTTCTTCGGTGTCCAAGATTACAAAGTCCGCAGGGAAGATAAACTCCCCAACCTTCACTAACAAATTTTCCACAATTCCATTGGGTGTCTTGATTGATCTATCAGCCATGATGAATGACATCCTGGTGGGTTTGAGCTCTTCTATGGCAAGCTTCCTCATCATGGATAGGGGCATTAAGTTGATACTAGCTCTAAGATCACAAAGAGCTTTGTCTAGAGTCATTTTACCTATGGTGCATGAAACTACAAAGCTCCCTGGATCTTTAAGCTTCGGTGGGATTCCTTTTTGAAGCACAGCGCTACATTCTTCAGTGAGTAACACAGTCTCCTTCTCACTCCAACTTCTCTTTTTGTTGATCAGATCTTTTAGAAATTTGGCATATAGAGGCATCTGCTCTAATGCCTCGGCCATAGGAATGTTTATCTCCAGTTTCTTGAAAGTCTCCAGGAATTTGTGGAAATGTTGATCCTTGGTTTCTTTGTTGAACCTCTGTGGATATGACAATGGAGGAGTGAAGGCTTTCTCCTTTTGTTGTTGTTCTTGAATTAATTTCTCCTCTCTCTCTTGTAAATTGGTTGGCTTGTCTTCTTTCTTTTTTTGCTTTTCTGTGTTCTTGTTTGGCATCACATCTTGATCATTGGTTTCTTTTGTGTCTGTTGACTTTTCCTTTCCTATTGGCCATTTACTGCTCTCCACTGGCTTCTTTGTGGTGTTATTGTTGCTCATCAATATTTTTCCACTTCTTAACTGTACAACTTTGCACTCTTCCTTAGGATTGGGAATTGTGTCACTTGGCATGGAACTTGATGGCTTCTCTGTTGCAAATTGTTTAGAGAGCTGGCCAATTTGCCTCTCCATATTCTTTATGGAGGCTTCTTGATTCTTAGCTATCATCTCTTGGTGCTTCCATATTTTGTCCATCAAAGCTTCTAGGTTGGTGATTCTTTGAGATTCTGGTGATGCTTGTGGTTGGTTGTGAGATGTGGGTGGTGGATGGTAAGCATTTTGGTTGGTGGGCTGGTTATGGGCTGGATAATGGTTAGAGTTAGGGTAAGTGTTTTGTGGTTTTCTGAATGAATTTTGGTTGTTATTTTGCTGGTTATTCCTTGAGTTGTTTTGGTTTGTGTTTCTTTGCCATGGCTGTTGGCTTTGGTTATGGTTATCTCCCACTTAAGGTTAGGGTGGTTCTTCCAGGAAGGATTGTAAGTATCACCATAGACCTCATTTTGTCCAGAACTTTGGTTATGCATGTACTGTACTTGCTCCTGTTGCTGTTCTTCTTGGCTCTCTCCATTTTGCACCCATGTAGTTGATGATTGGCTTGTATTCACAGCTGCTACTTGAAGACTGTCAATTCTCTTGGCCATTTGCTCAAATTGTTATTGAATATGTTGTTGTATCATCTTGTTTTGAGCCAAAATGGAGTCCACTCCTTCCAGTTCTAGTACTCCCTTCCTATGTGATGGTTGTCGGGTTCTTTGATGAGCAAAGAAGTATTGGTTGTTGGCCACCATATCTATAAGATTCTAGGCTTCTTCAGCAGTTTCCATCAGTTGTAATGAACCTCCAGCAGAGTGATCTAATGCCTTTTGGGATTTCAATGTTAAGCCTTCATAGAAATTCTGCAGCACATCCCATTCGTTGAACATCTCTGGAGGACACTTTCTGATCAAAGCTTTGTATCTCTCCCATGCTTCATACAAAGATTCAGCATCTAATTGGGTGAATGTCTGCACCTCAGTTTTCAGCCTGATAATCCTTTGGGGTGGGTAGAATTTGGCTAGAAATTTGGTAACCAAATCATCCCAACTAGTGATACTTCCTTGGAGGAAGGTCTCAAGCCATTGTGCAGCCTTGTCTCTCAATGAGAATGGGAATAGCAGAAGCTTGTAAGTTTCAGGATTCACACCATTGGATTTGACAGTGTCACAAATCCTCAAGAAGGTGGATAGGTGCTGGTTTGGATCTTCCAATGGGCTTCTTCCATAGGAACAATTGTTCTGGACAAGTGTAATGAGTTGTGGCTTCAACTCAAAATTGTTTGCATTGACATTGGGAGTGAGAATGCTGCTCCCACAGTGTCTTGGGTTTGCAAATGTGTAAGAAGCTATAACTCTTCTTTGAGGAGGATTATTGTTGGTCACTCCCCCTGTTGGATTCGAATTTGAGGGATTCCCTTCCATTTCGTGATACTCTTCTTCCTCTGAACCTTCTTCTTCTCCAACAACACTCTTTTCTCTAGCTTCTCTTCTCAACCTCCTGAGAGTTCGTTCGTCTTGCTCAGAGAAGTGAGGATTCTCTCTTCTTACTTGTGACATACACACAATCACAAGAAACAAATAGCAGAACTCTTGAAAATTGAGTGCAGTTAGTTGAGACAAAATCTCAAATAGTTAGTGAATTAATCAAAATTAAAGAAAAAGTGCTTGATCTAAACTACCACCTTACTTAATCATTGTCAATCTATTTCAATCCCTGGCAACGGCACCAAAAACTTGACGTGTGGAAAGCGATCCAACACGAAACTCACCGGCAAGTGTACCGGGTCGCATCAAGTAATAATAACTCACATGAGTGAGGTCGATCCCACAGGGATTGAAGGATTAAGCAATTTTAGTTTAGTGGTTGATTTAGTCAAGCAAATCAAGTATTGGTTGAGTGATTTGTAGCAGACAGAAGGTAAATTGCAAGAAATGTAAAGGGAGAGGGATGAATTGCAGAAATTAAAGAGAACTAAAAGTAAAGGTGCTGAATCTTAAAAAACAAGAAATTAAATGACTGAAACTTAAAGTGCAAGAAATATAAATTGTGGTAACTTAGAGTGCAAGAAATATAAATTGCTTGAATGATAAAGGGATTGAGGGACTGGGATTGCAGAATTTAAACAAGCAGAAGTAAATTGCATTAAACAGAAGAGTAGAAGATGAATTGAATTGAAACAGATCTCAAAAAGTAAGGATAGAATGCTTTGAAACATAAAACAGAAAATGACTTGTGCTTAATTGCAGCAAATTAAAAGATGGTTGAAGATCTCAGGAGTGGAAGAGACTAGAAAGCAAGTCTAGATCTCAAATCCTACCTTGATCCAAAGTCACAAAGCAATTAAAGAAAAATTGAAGATTGAAGCAGTAAAAGAAATTGAATTCAACTCAATTCTGCAGTAGGAGAATCAAAGAGATCTTAAATGGAGATTGAGACAGAAGTTCCTCAATTCTACATACTTAAGACTCAAACAAAACCCAGTAAAGAAAACAAAAAGATCAGAAGAAGAAGAAGTGAATTCTCTCTTCCAATTCTCAAGCCAATTGCAGAAAATAGAAAATGAAAAGTGAAAACCAGAAGTTCAAAAGCAGAAAATGAAAAGTGAGCTCTCAAGTTGACAAAAGATGAATATTAAAAATGAAAGTAAACTCTCAAGTTGACAAAAGATGAAAATTAAAAATGAAAGTCAGCCCCCTTTCTAATCCTAACTAACACCTATTTATAAACTTTCTATTTTAGATCTAAGAATTTTTAGTGGGCTTGAAAGATGGGTGAAGAATTGAATTAAATTGGATTTTTAAGTGAATTTCAGCCCATGTTGCTCCCAGGAGGCTGCTCTGCTCATGTGGAGAGCAGAGCAGTGAAGCTTTGTGTGGGGATCCAAGTTGTGCGCCAAGGCTTGGAGAAGCAACAGGGGACTGTCCTGCTCTTGAGGAGAGCGGAGCAGTGTGCGTCTTGCGCGCGCCTTGCCTCCCTGCCCGTGCTGTGATGCGCGCGCCTTGCTTCTGGCCGTGTCATGATGCGCGCCCAAGCCCCCTTGTGTGCGCCAAGGATGCCCGTGTCATGCACCAAGGAGTAGCGCTCTGCTCTCCTTGTGAGCAGCGCAAAGCTTTCCTTGTTCTTGGGTGAGGTCCCAAGTTCGAAACCTTGGGGAAGCATGCGTTGGGCTTTTTCTTCTTGGCACCTGATTCACGCATAAGGCTTGGCTTCTTAGAGACCCTTGGTTCGAGACTTGGTGGAGGTAGTTGCTACATTTTTTCCTTGGTTTCCTTGGCACCAAAGTAGCGCCTTGGCCTTTACTTCCTTGGAGGTCTTGTGTTCGAGCCTTGGAGGTTGAAAACAAGCCAATTTGGGCTTGTTTTCCTTGTATTTGAGCGCTGCCCACTTCCCCTTAGGTGCTTGGTTCGAATCCTTGGGGTAGCATTTGCAAACATTTCCTTGGATTTATTTGAGAGTGAATCCCGATAATGCTCTCAAGGAGAGCAGAGCAATGTTTTGCTCTTCCTTGTTTCTTGGCTTAAGTTTGTGCTCCGCTCTCAAGGGAGGGCAGAGCATTGAAGCTTTGCATGCTTGGTTCATTGTTGTGCTCCCTTGGAGAGCATTGTGCTCTTGGGGAGAGTAGTGTGCTTCCTCCTTCCATGCGCCACGCTTCCTCATTTTCTTTGCCACACTTTCTTCTTCATTGAGTCACGCTTCTTAAGCCACACTTTCTTATTTTCTTCTTTTCTTCGCCTACAAATAATCAAAACAACCAATCAAAGTATCACCAAATTCTCAAGATTCATAATTCATTCAAATATCAATTAAATTTAGCTTGAACCTCATGATTTAGCATCAATTAAAGGGTGGTTGATTGATTTAAATAAACCATGCAATTCCACTCTAAATTACTTACTTATAATGCAAGAAAGTGCATAAAAACTAGTGAAACAAGTGAAATTAGCTTGAAAAATAGGCATATGATGAGTTGTCATCAGCTGTGACCCTAAGCATTTTGTTTTTCAGTATTACCACCAGATACATAAATGCCACAGACACCTAACTGGGTGAACCTTTTCAGATTGTGACTTAGCTTTGCTAAAGTCCCCAGTTAGAGGTGTCCAGAGTTCTTAGGCATACTCTTTTGCTTTGAATCACGACTTTAACCATTCAGTCTCAAGCCTTTCACCTGGACCTTCATGACACAAGCATATGGTTAGGGACATCATGATTTAGCCGCTTAGGCCAGGATTTTATTCCTTTTAGGCCCTCCTTTCCATTGATGCTCAAAGCCTTGGATCCTTTTTGCCCTTGCCTTTTGGGTTAAAGGGCCATTGGCTTTTTCTGCTTCTCTCTCTTTTTTTTCACTACTTTTTCTTGCTTCAAGAATCAATTTCATGATTTTTCAGATCATCAATAACATTTCTCTTGTTCATCATTCCTTCAAGAGCCAACATATTTAACATTAATAAATTCTACCATCAAAATTATGCACTGTTCAGGCATTCATTCAGAAGACAAAAAGTATTGCCACTACATATAAATAATTTGAATTTTTCTTATTAAAAACACGAAAAAAATATTGCCTCCTTATTCTAAAAATCTGCTATTTTATTCATGTTTGATGATGATGAGAAAAATAAATTATAGCTTAATTGGAGATAAAATCAAAATAAAGATACTAATTACTACTACTCATATATAACTTCTAAGGTAAATTCTTAATAAGAACAATTATCACAGAGTTAAGGCTAAGATTAGGACTCAACAACCTTTATTTTGAGAAGTGGATGCTCCTTTAGTCTGTGGGGTGCTTGGCCCTTCAAGAGATAGCTTCTAACGCTTTAGTTTCTTCAGTTCACACCCCTGTTCTTCTTGTTCCCCAAGCAGTTTGCAAAGCATGCTATTTTGATTTTTCTGTTCTTCCATTAGTTGGTCCATAGCTTCTTGCAACTTGGTAACAGATGCTTCAAAACGCTCCCAGTATTCAATTTGAGGGATTTCCGGGAGGAACTCTTGTGCTTTCCTCTTGATGGGGTCGTCCTGCACTTGTTGTGCTTCCATTGATTTTTTGGTGATTGGTTGCTCAACTGAGATATACTCATTTACTCCCATCTTTACCCCAGCATCTTTACATAGCATAGAGATTAAGCTTGGATAAGTCAATTTGGCATCTTTGGAGTTCTTGTTTGCAATTGTGTAAAGTTCACAAGAAATCAGCTGATGAACTTCCACTTCTTTTCCCAACATAATGCAATGGATCATTACTGCTCTTTTGATGGTGACTTCAGAGCGGTTGCTAGTGGGTAGTATAGAACGCCCAATGAAGTCCAGCCAACCTCTGGTGACTGGTTTGAGATCTCCTCTCTTGAGTTGGTTTGGGATACCCTTTGTGTTGGTTGTCCACTTGGTTCCAGTGAGGCATATGTCCTCTAGAATTTTGTCCAAGCTCTTATTTGTTCTCATCATTCTCCTATTAAAGGAGTCTGGGTCATCTTGCAGTTGAGGCAGCTTGAAGATCTCTCTTATTTTGTCAGGGTGGAGGTGAACAATCTTCCCTCTAACCAGAGTTCGATAGTTATAGAGGGCGGTTCCAGCTATTCTCTGCCTGTCTGTTTGCCACAGATTAGAGTAAAATTCCTGAACCATGTTTTTCCCACCTTTGTTTCAGGATTAGCTAGGATTTCCCAACTCCTATTTTGAATTTGCTCTTGGATCTCCGGATATTCGTCTTCTTTCAGATCGAATTTAACTTCCGGGATCACTGACCTTAGACCCATTATTTTGTAGTAATGGTCTGAATGTTCTTTGGTTAAGAACTTCCCTTGATTCCAAAGTGGTTTTGGAATATTCTCTTTCTTGCCTCTTGGAGTGGTTTGTTTTCCCTTAGAAGTCATGATCTTAGTGGGTATTGGTTTAGTGATCACGGATAAACACACCAAACTTAGATGTTTGCTTGTCCTCAAGCAAAAGAAAGGAAATGAGAGGGATAGAGGGAGAGCCAAGTTCAAATTGTGGAGGAAAGGAGGGAGGCCGAACGCGGATTTAGAGGGAAGGGGGGTGGGTTTTCGAAAATTTTTGAAAAGGATAAGATAGAAGATATGATTTGTAAAAGATAAGTATGATAGGAAAAAGGTGTAATTTAAAATTGAAAAGATATGAAAGATATTTGAAAAAGATAAATCTGAATTTTGAAAAGAATATATAATGAGTTTAAAAAGATTTGAGAAGAATTTAAAAAGATTTGAAAAGAATTCAAAAGATAAATGAGTTTTGAAAAAGGTTTGAAAAGATATTGAAGAAAAATTAAGAAATATGTTTAGGATTAAAAATTTTTCGAATTTGAAGTTGAAAGATGAGAGTTTGTAACATGTTTATGCAAGAAATCATGAATTGAAACATGAAAAATGGAAAAAATTTGAATTGAAAATGAAGTTACCTTCTCCCCACAATCCTGGTGTTAAACGCCCAACTGCTGCATGTTTTTGGCATTTAACGCCCATTTGTAGCTTCTCCTAGGCGTTTAACGCCCAGCTATAGCTTCTGGCTGGCGTTAAATGCCAAAAAATCCTTTATCACTGGGCATTTTTTTTAACGCCCAGGATGCTGCAAATTTGGCGTTAAATGCCCAGAATGGTATCCATTCTGGCGTTTAACACCCAAATGGCTATCCCTACTCGCGTTGAACGCCCAGTAGATGCTTCTTTTGGTCGTTTAACGCCCAAAAAAGCTTTTACTGGCATTTTCGCACCAGTGAGCTTCTTTTTGCTGTTTTATCCTCTGAATCCTTTTGTGACTCTGTGAACTCATGCAATTGCTATTTTACCTTGAAGATAATTAATATGAACCTGTAAAATTATCATTTAATTAACAAATAAGCTTTGTTAATGGCTGGGTTGCCTCCCAGCAAGCGCTTCTTTATTGTCTTTAGCTGGACTATTTACTGAGCTTTAATCAAGTCTCAGTTTTGAGCATTCTTGCTCAAAATTGCTTTCAAGATAATGTTTGACTCTCTGTCCATTAACAACGAATTTCTTGTTAGAGTCATTATCCTGAAACTCTACATATCCATATGGTGATACACCTGTAATCACATATGGTCCTCTCCACCGGGATTTCAACTTTCCGGGGAATAATCTGAGCCTAGAGTTAAACAGCAGAACTTTCTCCCCTGGCTCAAAGACTCTGGATGACAGCTTCTTATCATGCCATCTTTTTGCTTTCTCTTTGTAAATTTTTGCATTTTCGAAAGCATTAAGTCTGAATTCCTCTAGCTCATTTAACTGGAGCAATTGTTTTTCTCCAGCTTACTTGGCATCAAGGTTAAGGAATCTGGTTACCCAGTAGGCCTTATGTTCCAGTTCCACTGGCAAGTGACAGGCTTTTCCATACACAAGCTGGTATGGAGAGGTCCCTATAAGAGTCTTGAATGCTGTTCTGTATGCCCACAGAGCATCATCCAAGCTTCTTGCCCAATCCCTTCTACGGTTAATTACAGTCCATTTCAGGATTCTTTTAAGTTCTCTATTAGAGACTTCAGCTTGCCCATTTATCTATGGATGATATGGAGTTGCCACCCTGTGGCTAACTCCATATCGAACCATAGCAGAGTAAAGCTGTTTATTGCAGAAATGAGCGCCCCCATCACTGATTAGTACTCTAGGGACACCAAATCTGTTGAAGATGTGTTTCTGGAGGAATTTCAGCACTGTCTTAGTATCATTAGTGGGTGTTGCAATAGCCTCCACCCATTTGGATATATAATCCACTGCCACTAGAATATAAGTGTTTGAGTATGATGGTGGGAAAGGCCCCATGAAGTCAATACCCTATACATCAAACAACTCAATCTCCAAGATCCCTTATTGAGGTATGGCATAATCGTGAGGCAGATTGCCAGATCTTTGGCAACTGTCACATTTACGTACAAACTCTCGGGAGTCTTTATAGAGAGTAGGCCAGTAGAAGCCACATTGGAGGACTCTTGTGGCTGTTCGCTCACTTCCAAAATGTCCTCCATACTGTGATCCATGGCAATGCCAGAGGATCTTCTGTGCTTCTTCTTTAGGCACACATCTACGGATTACTCCGGCTGCACATCTCTTGAAGAGATATGCTTCATCCCACATATAGTACTTTGCATTCGAGATCAATTTCTTTGATTGCTGCCTACTATACTCTTTGGGTATGAATCTCACAGCCTTGTAGTTTGCAATGTCTGCAAACCATGGTACTTTCTGGATGTCAAAGAGTTACTCATCTGGAAAGTTTTCAGAGATCTCAGTAAGAGGAAGGGATGCCCCTTCTACTAGTTCTATTCGGGATAGGTGATCTGCTACTTGATTCTATATCCCTTTTCTGTCTCTTATTTCTATATCAAACTCTTCTAGAAGCAACACCCATCTTATGAGTTTGGGTTTTGAATCCTGCTTTGTGAGTAGATATTTAAGAGCAGCATGGTCAATGTACACAATCACTTTTGATCCTACTAAATAAGATCTGAACTTGTCAATGGCGTAAACCACTGCAAGTAACTCTTTTTCTGTGGTTGTGCAGTTCTTCTGTGCATCATTTAAAACACGACTGGCATAATAAATGACGTGCAGAAGCTTGTCATGCCTTTGTCCCAACACTACACCAATGGCATGGTCACTGGCATCACACATTAGTTCAAATGGTAATGTCCAGTCTGGCGCAGAGATAACTGGTACTGTGACCAGCTTAGCTTTCAGAGTCTCAAACGCCTGCAGAAACTCCTTATCAAAGATAAATGGCGTGTCAGCAGCTAGCAGATTATTCAGAGGTTTTGCAATTTTTGAAAAATCTTTTATAAACCTCCTATAGAATCCTGCATGCCCCAGAAAGCTTCTGATTGCCTTAACATTGGCAGGTGGTGGTAATTTTTCAATTACCTCTACCATAGCTTGATCCACCTCTATTCCCTTGTTCAAAATTTTGTGCCCAAGGACAATTCCTTCAGTCACCATAAAGTGACATTTCTCCCAGTTTAAAACCAGGTTAGTCTCTTGGCACCTCTTTAGAACAAGTGCTAGATGGTCAAGACAGGAGCTGAATGAGTCTCCAAATACTGAAAAGTCATCCATGAAGACTTCCAGAAATTTTTCCACCATATCAGAGAAAATAGAGAGCATGCACCTTTGAAAGGTTGCAAGTGCATTGCACAGACCAAATGGCTTCTTTCTGTATGCGAATACTCCAGATGGACATGTGAATGCTATTTTTTCTTGATCTTGGGGATCTACTGCAATTTGATTATAACCTGAATATCCATCCAGAAAGCAGTAGTAATCATGACCTGCTAGTCTTTCTAGCATCTGGTCTATGAATGGTAAAGGAAAATGATCCTTTCTGGTAGCTGTATTGAGCCTTCTGTAATCAATACACATATGCCACCCTGTAACTATTCTTATAGGAACCAGTTCATTTTTTTCATTATGAACCACTGTCATGCCACCCTTCTTAGGGACGACTTGGACAGTGCTCACCCAGGGGCTATCAGAAATAAGATAAATAATCCCAGCCTCTAGTAATTTAGTGACCTCCTTCTGCACCACCTCCTTCATGGCTGGATTCAGCCGCCTCTGTGGTTAAACCACTGGCTTAGCGTCATCCTCCAATAGGATCTTGTGCATGCATCTGGCTGGGCTAATGCCCTTAAGATCACTGATGGACCACCCGAAAGCTGTATTGTGTGTCCTTAGCACTTGAATTAGTGCTTCCTCTTCCTGTGGCTCTAAGGTAGAGCTTATGATTACAGGAAAAGTGTCACCTTCTCCCAGAAATGCATATTTCAGGGATGGTGGTAATGGTTTGAGCTCGGGTTTAGGAGGTTTCTCCTCTTCCTGAAGAATTTTCAGAGGTTCTATTATTCTCTCTGGTTCCTCCAGATCAGGCTGAACATTATTAAAGATATCCTCTAGCTCTAATTCGAGACTCTCAGTCATATTGACCTCCTCCACCAGAGAGTCAATAATATCAATGCTCATGCAGTCGTTTGGGATGTCTGGATGCTGCATAGCTTTGACAACATTCAACTTAAACTCGTCCTCATTGACTCTTAGGGTTAATTCCTCTTTTTGGACGTCAATGAGGGTTCGTCCAGTTGCTAGGAAAGGTCTTCCTAGAATAAGAGTTGCACTCTTGTGCTCCTCCATTTCCAGCACCATAAAATCAGTGGGAAAGGCAAATGGCCCAACCTTGACAATCATGTCTTCAATCACGCCTAATGGGTATTTAATGGAGCCATCAGCAAGTTGGAGACATATCCGAGTTGGTTTGACTTCTTCAGTCAAACCAAGCTTTTTGATAGTGGATGCAGGTATTAGGTTGATACTTGCTCCCAGATCATATAGAGCTTTCTTGGTACAAGTACCCTTTAATGTGCATGGTATCATGAAGCTTCCGAGATCTTTAAGCTTCTCTAGTAAGCTTTTCAGAATGATTGCACTGCATTCTTCAGTGAGGTAAACTTTTTCAGTTTCTCTCCAATCCTTCTTATGACTTAAGATCTCTTTCATGAACTTAGCATAAGAGGGTATTTGCTCAAGTGCCTCTGCAAATGGAATCTTTATTTCAAGAGTCCTGAGATAGTCTACAAAGCGGACAAATTGCTTATCCTGTTCCGCTTGGCAGAGTTTCTGAAGATAAGGCATTTTGGCTTTGTATTCCTCAACCTTAGTTGCTGCAGGTTTATTTCCTACAGATGTGGTTGGAGAAGCCTTTTTAGAGGGGTTGCTGTCAGCACTTGTATGTGTCTGATCCCTCACTGGCGTTTGAATGCCAGGATTAGAAGCTGGATTGGCATTGGACGCCAACTCCTTACCTGTTTCTGGCGTTTGAACACTAGAACTGAGCTTCCCTTGGGCGTTTAACGCCAACTCCTTGCCTGTTTGTGGCGTTTGAACGCCAGAACTGAGCATGTGTTGGGCATTTAACGCCAGCTCTCCACCCTTTTCTGGTGTTTGAGCGCCATAATTATTCCTCTCTGGGCTCTTACTATCCTCAGAGGGATTTTGGGTAGCAGTTTGTTCATTTCTTGGCTTCTTGCTACCTTGAAGTGAGGTATTTAATATTTTTCCACTTCTTAATTGAACTGCTTGGCACTCTTCTGTTATTTGTTTTGATAAATGCTGTTCTGTTTGCTTCAACTGTACTTCCATATTCATATTAGCCATTCTTGTGTCTTGTAGTATCTCCTTGAATTCGGCTAGCTGTTTTGTTAAAAAATCTAATTGCTTATTGAATTCAGTAACTTGTTCTGCAGGACTGAGTTCAGCAGTTACTGTTTTAGCCTCTTCTTTCATGGAAGGTTCACTACTCAAGTACAGATGCTGATTTCTGGAAACTGTATCAATGAACTCTTGAGCTTCTTCAATTGTCTTTCTCATGTGTATAGATCCACCAGCTGAGTGGTCCAAAGACATCTGAGCTTTCTCTGTAAGCCCATAATAGAAGATGTCTAACTGCACCCACTCTGAAAACATTTCAGAGGGGCATTTTCTTAGCATCTCTCTGAATCTCTCCCAAGCATCATAAAGAGATTCATTATCTCCTTGTTTAAAGCCTTAGATGTTCTGCCTTAGCTGTGTCATCCATTTTGGAGGGAAATATTGATTCAGGAATTTTTCTGACAGCTGTTTCCATGTCCTTATGCTAGCCTTAGGTTGGTTATTTAACCACCTCTTAGCTTGGTCTTTTACAGCAAATGGAAACAGTAATAATTTGTAGACATCCTGATCTACTTCCTTATCATGTACTGTGTCAGCAATTTGTAAAAATTGTGCCAGAAACTCTATAGGTTCGTCCTGTGGAAGACCGGAATACTGGCAACTTTGCTGCACCATGGTAATGAGCTGAGGATTCAACTCAAAACTACTGACTCCGATGGAGGATATACAGATACTACTCCCATATGAAGCAGTAGTGGGGTTAGCGTATGACCGCAGAGTCCTTCTGGACTGTTCATTTCCACTTAGGTCCATGATGGAGAAAGGGAGATGACGTGGATTTATTTTATTTATTTTATTATATTTATTTAAAAAAATTTTCGAAATAATAAAATAAAATAAAATAAAAACTAAAATAAAAATAAAAAAGATTTGAAAATATTTTATGAAGATTTTCGAAAAAGTTAGGAGAGAGAAAGTGGTTAGAGAGTTTTGAAAAAGATATGATTTTTAAAAATTTTAAAAAGGATATGATTTGAAAAAGATATTATTTTTTAAAAAAAAACTTGACAACTAAGATATGATAAGATAAAATTTTGAAATTGAAATCTGAATTTTTATGAAAAATTTCAAAATATTTGCTTAAAAATAGTTAGAAAATATATTTTTTTTATTTTTGAATTTTATGATGAAAGAGAAAAACACACAAATGACACAAGACTTAAAATTTTTAGATCTAATGCTCCTTGTTCTCGAAAATTTTGGAGGGAAAACACCAAGGAACACCAAACTTAAAATTTTAAGATCAAAACACAAAGAAGACTCAAGAACACTTTGAAGACTCACAAGAACAACAAGAACATGAAGATAGAACACCAAACTTAAAATTTTTAGAAAACCACAATAAAATTTTCGAAAACTAAAGGAAAATTAACAAGAGAACACCAAACTTAAAATTTGGCACAAGATTTAATTAAAGAAAAATTATTTTTGAAAAAGTTTAAAAAGAAGATACTCAATTACCAAGAACACAAGAACAATGCTCTAGCCAACTGAGCTATAAATTTAACGTGTTTTAAAAAGGTATTTTTAAAGGAAAATAAAAACATGCAATTGACACCAAACTTAAGATATGAAACTAAACTCAAACAAAAGACTCCAAGAAAAATTAAAAACTAATAAAGAAAAATAATATTTTTGAAAGATTTTTAAAAGGAATAATAGAAGATGCAATCCTAGTGACTCTAAACCAAAAAGACATTTTTCCTAATCTAAGTAACAAGATAAACCGTCAGTTGTTCAAACTCGAAAATCCCCGGCAACGACGCCAAAAACTTGGTGCACGAAATTGTAAATCACACTTTTCACAACTCGTACTACTAACCAGCAAGTGCACTGGGTCGTCCAAGTAATACCTTACGTGAGTAAGGGTCGAATCCCACAGAGATTGTTAGCTTGAAGCAAGCTATGGTTATCTTGTAACTCTTAGTCAGGATAATAACAATTCTGAGTTTTGATTAGTAGTAAATAAAAAAGCATGAATTAAATAATACTTGTTATGCAGTAATGGAGAATATGTTGGAGTTTTGGAGATGCTTTTGTCTTCTGAATCACTGCTTTCCCCCTGTCTTCTTCTTCACGCACGCAAGGTTCCTCCTATGGCAAGCTATGTGTTGGTGGATCACCGTTGTCAGTGGCTACCATCCGTCCTCTCAATGAAAATGGTTCAGGTGCGCTGTCACCGTACGGCTAATCATCTCTCGGTTCTCACTCATGCTGGAATAGGATCCATTGATCATTTTGCGTCTGTCATTATGCCCAACTCTTGTGAGTTTGAAGCTCGCAATCCCTGAATCCTACTCGGAATACCACAGACAAGGTTTAGACTTTCCGGATTCTCAAGAATGCTGCCAATGGATTCTAGCTTATACCATGAAGATTCTAATTAAGGAATCCAAGAGATACTCATTCAATCTAAGGTAGAACAAAGGTGGTTGTCAGGCACGCGTTCACAGATTGAGAATGGTGATGAGTGTCACGGATCATCACATTCATCATATTGAAGTGCGAATGAATATCTTAGATAAAAACAAGCGTGTTTGAATAGAAAACAGAAATAATTGCATTAATCCATCGAGACACAGCAGAGCTCCTTGATGACATGTCATCATATACCCATTTTCTATGCTTTTTCATACAAGAAATTGATGATTTGTGCTTAAATATTGAATGCTTTTTGTACTTAAATGATATATTTTCTTGATCTTTTAATTTTATAAATCTTGTAGGAAATAAGAAGAAAAAGAAGCAAAGAAGCACAAAAAAAGGAGAAAAAAGAGCTTTGGGACATACTTTGAAGTTGGGGTACACTTTGGAGGCTTAGGCCACGCTTTTAAAAGTGTGGCCCATGACCAAATCAAGGAAGGAAGCAGCCAGCATGCACACTGCCCTGCCCTTGCCAAGGGCAGGGCAGAATCGTGATGCACAATGAGGATTGGAAGCAAGAATTTCGCTAAGGTAAAATCTGGGCGCTCACAGCATGACCATGCCTCCTTCAAAGGGCTATAACTTGAGCTACAGACGTCCAATTGATGTGCTTTCAGTTGCGTTGGAAAGCTGACATTCAGAGCTTTCCAACGATATATAGCAATCCATATTTGGCGAACAATTGTGGCAGGAACGAGAGGCATCTTTAAGGGCCAAAAATAAGCGAAAATACACCAAAATGCTTCCATCAAGGCTCGAAGAGGGAGACACAAGGAAACCAAGGAAGTCTGCCCTCAAGGAGGGCAGAATGCCCTCTTGGAGGGCAATGTCGTGTTTTATTCATGAAAATTCAAGGAAAAATTGCAACAACTTCCTCCACCATGTTTCGAACACAAGACCTCTAGGAAGCCAAGCTTTAGGCGCGCACCATGACTCGTCCCTGGCAGCACCAACTTTTCCTGCCCTGCCCTTGGCACGGGCAGGGCAGCACCTTGCGCACCAAGAAGCAACTTCTGCGCACATTGCCGCGCCAAGCTCGCACAACGCCGCACCAATCTCATGCACCAAGCACCAATTTTCTGCCCTGCCCTCCACAAGGGCAGGGCAGCCTCCTGGAAGTGTCATGGACCAAAATCAACCAAAATTCCATTTAAATTCAATTCCTCTCCAAATTGAATCAAGGCCAATCAAACCCATTTCTCCTCAAATCCAAAGCAAGCAAAGCCCACTCAACATGACTCAAAGGCACATGGATCAATTAAATTAGGATTTTTATTTTTGTAATTTGTTTTAATTTCATTTTATTTTGTAAAGCCTATATAAGGCATCATTTCCATCTTTGTAAAGGGCAGCTCCATTAGAAAGCTCTCTTAGTTTTCATTTTCGTTTTGGATCTTGGATTGAGAAGTGAAGGAATTCTGTTTCATTCTCCCTCTGAGATTTCTCTTGTTTGCCTTGCTGCAATATTTTTAGTGAATTGCAATTTGAATCACAGTTCTCTTACTGCTTTCATCTTTAATTTTTCTGCATCTTGTTTGCTGTTGGATCAAGGAAGGGATTGAGATCTAGACTTGTTTTCTAGTCTCTTTGATTCCCTGAGGTCAATTTTATTTTGCAATTTAGCTGAGCTCTTTGCTACTCTTCTGTTTTTTTTTTACTATTTCATTGAAATTGTCAAATGCTCTTTGAGATTTGAGAATTGATCTCAGTCTTCTACTACGTTTACTTTTCTGTAATTTCCTTTCCTGCATTCTGCACTTTCACATTTCTGTTCACATTGAGCTTGATTTAATTTCCTGCACATTTACATTTTCTGCAATTTAAATTTCCAATTGCTTAATCTATTGCTTCCTTTAATTTCCAGCACCGACTCCCCTTTACATTTAATGCAATTTACATTTCTTGTCATTTAAGATTCTTGCAATTTACATTTCTTGCTCTTTAAGTTACTTGCCAATTTACTTTCTGCACTTTAATTTTCCTTGCTATTTACTTTCTGTTGGCTACACTTCATCCAAATTCACTTCAATGTTAGCTTGACTAAACTAATCACCCACTAAAGTTGCTTGATCCATCAATCCCTGTGGGATCGACCTCACTCTAAGTGAGTTATTACTACTTGATGCAACCCGGTATACTTGCCGGTTGGATATGTGCGTTGGAAATTCGTTTTTCCGCAAAAACACCATCAAGTTTTGGTGCCGTTGCCGGGGATTGATTAGATCAACAATGATTAAGTGGGTGAGAAGTCTAGATCAAGCATTTTTTTTGTTTTTTGTTCTCTGTTTTAAATTGATAGCAAGGTGTTTGAGTTTTTGGCTCACTAAGAAATTCTCATCTCTGATATGAGTAATTTCAATTTTTCTTGGTGTTGTGTTTTCCAAAATTTAAATGGAGTTCAACTCATCTTATGATCAAACAAATTTTATGGGATATTATACACCATCACCAATCTCTAATGGTGGCTGGGAATATCACCAAGAGAATACACATTCTGAGCACTCCAATTCATGGAGATTTGCTTCAGAGACACAAGATGAGCAAGAAAATCATATGGGATACCAACCACCACCACAAAATGATTCATATCATTATCCTCATGGTGGATGGAAGTATCACCAAAGAATGGAAGAGCATCCACCCTCACATCCCAGTTTCTCATTTGAAAGTTCTTCATCACTTGATTATTATTACTCTCAACCTTCATCTCTTGAACCACCTGATGAGGATTACCTTCAAGCCATTGAAATACATAAAAAACTCGTGGAAAGATACACACAACCCCAATCCTGGAAAGAAATCATCTTCAAGAAGATGAATGGCCCCTTAGAGCAAACAAGGAGGAGCGTAGAACCACTGAGCAAGGAAAATGAAGGCCAATTGATGGATGTGAAGGAGAAAGTGGAAGAGCAAGATAAGGAGGCCACTGCATCAAGTGAACTTTCAATGAAGAATGAGGTGGTTGAAAATGAAACTGCACTTGAGGTGACAAGGGAAGAAGTGGAGGATCAAGAAAGTGAGGAAGACACTCAAGAGAAGTCACCCTCAATTGAAGCAGAGAGTTGCATAGAAGAAGGATTCATGGAACCACCAATTGAAGAGGCTCTTAATAAAGAAATCACTCCAATAATCACACAGCAACCATGTCTTGACATCCAAGAAGTGAAGGCAATTAACAAAAGCACCAAGAAGAGGATTGTGACCAAGATACCAAGGACAACATTCAAGAGAAGGTCAACTGCAAACAATCCTCCCCCTGATCCAGCAAGCAAGATTAATCAAGCCAATTTCACAAGGAAGCTTGCTGAAAGGAGACCAAGACAGGGGACAATAGCTGAAAATTTTTCCCTCTTGAAGTCATTCCTCTTAACAAACTGGAAGAAGAGGAAGAAAGTGAAGAGCAACATGTCAAGCTAATGACACTAAAAGAGCACTTGTTGGGAGGTAACCCAACCGTAGGTACATTTCTTTTATGCTTTGTTTAAATTCAATAAATTGGCATATGGTTACATTCTAAGTTTGGTGTTGCCTTGCAACAAATTATTTTCAATCTTTTTGGATGATTGCATCAAATCAAAAATGAAAGTGACACACCAAGATTCTAAGTTTGGTGTGCCACTTATTTTCTATGCAAATCATTCTAGCAACATCACTTGTCTGCATAATCATATTGCCTTTTGCAGTGTTATTTTTCTTCTTCTTAGTTGGATAATTTTTGTTTTCTCTTTGTTTCATTTATTTACTTATTTTTAATGCTTCTTTCATTAACTGTTTTTGTTAATACATCACCAAAACATCCTTATTCATGACAGATTCTTCACTTGGTGATTGTATTCAACAAATAACAGTTTCTTTTGTTTAGTTTTAGTTCAAATAAATTCACATATGTTTGCATTCTAAGTTTGGTGTTGCTATGCAACAAAATTTGGTTCCAATGCTTACTAGATACTTGCATTAATGTCAAGTGAAAGTGTCACACTA
This sequence comes from Arachis stenosperma, assembly GCF_014773155.1. NCBI lineage: Eukaryota > Viridiplantae > Streptophyta > Magnoliopsida > Fabales > Fabaceae > Arachis > Arachis stenosperma. The sequence goes on from NC_080383.1 coordinate 59,339,795, forward strand.
AGTTTGGTGTGCCACTTATTTTTTATGCAATGTATCATGCACACCCTCTTATGTTTGCAATCAAAATGTGTTTGTCTCTTGTGCCTTGATTGTTATCTTTCATTTTGCTTGCTTGAAACACATGTACTACTAACATATCATTGTGTAAGACATTCATGATCTTTCTTAGCCCCATAGCCATTGTTCTAATTGTTGCTTGAGGATGAGCAAGCATTCTGAGTTGGTATGGGAAGGAGAAGAATGGGAGGAAAATGACAACAATAGAGAAGATGAACTACAAGGTTGTAAAGTTCCTTTCCCTCTCCTTTGTTTCCAGCACTTTAAATTGCATGATTGTCTTATTATCTTCTCTGTTTACATGTGTGGTATGACTAAGCATAGCTTGAATTTGTTTTGAAATATGTTGTTGTGACATTATGACTACCAACTTGAGTTTTGTGAATTCAAAAGCAAAAAAAAAAAAGCATCATGATCATAAACAAACAAGGAATTAAAGAAGAATTTAGCATGTGCATACAAGTATTGGAAAGCTAGTATGATTGATTGTTGCTCAATTGCATTGGATTTTATTTAATTGAAGTTTTTCATCTAGTAAATTTTGTGAAATCTTTTGAAATCATGAAAACCTTGAAGAAGCAAATACAATTAAAGCAAGAAAAGAAAAAGGGAAAGAATGAGAAAGCTGAAGGCTCTGAGTACCAATGGCAATTTATTTGCTAAGTGCTTGTGGTGTTTATGTATCAAGCCAAATGCTTGAAAACAAAACACTTAGAAGTCAAGGCTAGGCTCAAGTGCAAAAGCACTCCCTCAAAGCTCAAGGCTCTGAGCATCAATGATTAGAGAGTCAAGAAAAGAAAAGAAAAAATGAGCTTAATGAAGTCCTCTAATTAAATGCTTGTGGTGCTTATGTATCAAGTGGTAATACTTGAAAACAAAGCATTTAGAAGTCGTAGCTTTGTTATTAACTCATGGGGCAAAGCACCCAAAAGGAGAAAAAAAAAATCAAAAGCTTGTTTCAAGGAAGAATTATAAGAAAAAGATTTCATAAAATAAGCTAGATAGAAGCATCAATCATTTACATCTCTTTTGTAATTGTAGCATGCCTAGAAAACTAGCTTGCCATGAACATTGAGTTGCTATTCTTCTTACCTTGGATTGTCAATCTTTATTGCATGATTCTTTTCTTGCTTGGGGACAAGCAAGATTTAAGTTTGGTGTTGTGATGACATGTCATCATATACCCATTTTCTATGCTTTTTCATACAAGAAATTGATGATTTGTGCTTAAATATTGAATGCTTTTTGTACTTAAATGATATATTTTCTTGATCTTTTAATTTTATAAATCTTGTAGGAAATAAGAAGAAAAAGAAGCAAAGAAGCACAAAAAAAGGAGAAAAAAGAGCTTTGGGACATACTTTGAAGTTGGGGTACACTTTGGAGGCTTAGGCCACGCTTTTAAAAGCGTGGCCCATGACCAAATCAAGGAAGGAAGCAGCCAGCACGCACACTGCCCTGCCCTTGCCAAGGGCAGGGCAGAATCGTGATGCACATTGAGGATTGGAAGCAAGAATTTCGCTAAGGTAAAATCTGGGCGCTCACAGCATGACCATGCCTCCTTCAAAGGGCTATAACTTGAGCTACAGACGTCCAATTGATGTGCTTCTAGTTGCGTTGGAAAGCTGACATTCAGAGCATTCCAACGATATATAGCAATCCATATTTGGCGAACAATTGAGGCAGGAACGAGAGGCATCTTTAAGGGCCAAAAATAAGCGAAAATACACCAAAATGCTTCCATCAAGGCTCGAAGAGGGAGACACAAGGAAACCAAGGAAGTCTGCCCTCAAGGAGGGCAGAATGCCCTCTTGGAGGGCAATGTCGTGTTTTATTCATGAAAATTCAAGGAAAAATTGCAACAACTTCCTCCACCAAGTTTCGAACACAAGACCTCTAGGAAGCCAAGCTTTAGGCGCGCACCATGACTCGTCCCTGGCAGCACCAACTTTTCCTGCCCTGCCCTTGGCACGGGCAGGGCAGCACCTTGCGCACCAAGAAGCAACTTCTGTGCACATTGCCGCGCCAAGCTCGCACAACGCCGCACCAATCTCATGCACCAAGCACCAATTTTCTGCCCTGCCCTCCACAAGGGCAGGGCAGCCTCCTGGAAGTGTCATGGACCAAAAATCAACCAAAATTCCATTTAAATTCAATTCCTCTCCAAATTGAATCAAGGCCAATCAAACCCATTTCTCCTCAAATCCAAAGCAAGCAAAGCCCACTCAACATGACTCAAAGGCACATGGATCAATTAAATTAGGATTTTTATTTTTGTAATTTGTTTTAATTTCATTTTATTTTGTAAAGCCTATATAAGGCATCATTTCCATCTTTGTAAAGGGCAGCTCCATTAGAAAGCTCTCTTAGTTTTCATTTTCGTTTTGGATCTTGGATTGAGAAGTGAAGGAATTCTGTTTCATTCTCCCTCTGAGATTTCTCTTGTTTGCCTTGCTGCAATATTTTTAGTGAATTGCAATTTGAATCACAGTTCTCTTACTGCTTTCATCTTTAATTTTTCTGCATCTTGTTTGCTGTTGGATCAAGGAAGGGATTGAGATCTAGACTTGTTTTCTAGTCTCTTTGATTCCCTGAGGTCAATTTTATTTTGCAATTTAGCTGAGCTCTTTGCTACTCTTCTGTTTTTTTTTACTATTTCATTGAAATTGTCAAATGCTCTTTGAGATTTGAGAATTGATCTCAGTCTTCTACTACGTTTACTTTTCTGTAATTTCCTTTCCTGCATTCTGCACTTTCACATTTCTGTTCACATTGAGCTTGATTTAATTTCCTGCACATTTACATTTTCTGCAATTTAAATTTCCAATTGCTTAATCTATTGCTTCCTTTAATTTCCAGCACCGACTCCCCTTTACATTTAATGCAATTTACATTTCTTGTCATTTAAGATTCTTGCAATTTACATTTCTTGCTCTTTAAGTTACTTGCCAATTTACTTTCTGCACTTTAATTTTCCTTGCTATTTACTTTCTGTTGGCTACACTTCATCCAAATTCACTTCAATGTTAGCTTGACTAAACTAATCACCCACTAAAGTTGCTTGATCCATCAATCCCTGTGGGATCGACCTCACTCTAAGTGAGTTATTACTACTTGATGCGACCCGGTATACTTGCCGGTTGGATATGTGTGTTGGAAATTCGTTTTTCCGCAAAAACACCATCAAGTTTTTGGCGCCGTTGCCGGGGATTGATTAGATCAACAATGATTAAGTGGGTGAGAAGTCTAGATCAAGCATTTTTTTGTTTTTTGTTCTCTGTTTTAAATTGATAGCAAGATGTTTGAGTTTTTGCCTCACTAAGAAATTCTCATCTCTGATATGAGTAATTTCAATTTTTCTTGGTGTTGTGTTTTCCAAAATTTAAATGGAGTTCAACTCATCTTATGATCAAACAAATTTTATGGGATATTATACACCATCACCAATCTCTAATGGTGGCTGGGAATATCACCAAGAGAATACACATTCTGAGCACTCCAATTCATGGAGATTTGCTTCAGAGACACAAGATGAGCAAGAAAATCATATGGGATACCAACCACCACCACAAAATGATTCATATCATTATCCTCATGGTGGATGGAAGTATCACCAAAGAATGGAAGAGCATCCACCCTCACATCCCAGTTTCTCATTTGAAAGTTCTTCATCACTTGATTATTATTACTCTCAACCTTCATCTCTTGAACCACCTGATGAGGATTACCTTCAAGCCATTGAAATACATAAAAAACTCGTGGAAAGATACACACAACCCCAATCCTGGAAAGAAATCATCTTCAAGAAGATGAATGGCCCCTTAGAGCAAACAAGGAGGAGCGTAGAACCAGTGAGCAAGGAAAATGAAGGCCAATTGATGGATGTGAAGGAGAAAGTGGAAGAGCAAGATAAGGAGGCCACTGCATCAAGTGAACTTTCAATGAAGAATGAGGTGGTTGAAAATGAAACTGCACTTGAGGTGACAAGGGAAGAAGTGGAGGATCAAGAAAGTGAGGAAGACACTCAAGAGAAGTCACCCTCAATTGAAGCAGAGAGTTGCATAGAAGAAGGATTCATGGAACCACCAATTGAAGAGGCTCTTAATAAAGAAATCACTCCAATAATCACACAGCAACCATGTCTTGACATCCAAGAAGTGAAGGCAATTAACAAAAGCACCAAGAAGAGGATTGTGACCAAGATACCAAGGACAACATTCAAGAGAAGGTCAACTGCAAACAATCCTCCCCCTGATCCAGCAAGCAAGATTAATCAAGCCAATTTCACAAGGAAGCTTGCTGAAAGGAGACCAAGACAGGGGACAATAGCTGAAACTTTTTCCCTCTTGAAGTCATTCCTCTTAACAAACTGGAAGAAGAGGAAGAAAGTGAAGAGCAACATGTCAAGCTAATGACACTAAAAGAGCACTTGTTGGGAGGTAACCCAACCGTAGGTACATTTCTTTTTATGCTTTATTTAAATTCAATAAATTGGCATATGGTTACATTCTAAGTTTGGTGTTGCCTTGCAACAAATTATTTTCAATCTTTTTGGATGATTGCATCAAAAATGAAAGTGACACACCAAGATTCTAAGTTTGGTGTGCCACTTATTTTCTATGCAAATCATTCTAGCAACATCACTTGTCTGCATAATCATATTGCCTTTTGCAGTGTTATTTTTCTTCTTCTTAGTTGGATAATTTTTGTTTTCTCTTTGTTTCATTTATTTACTTATTTTTAATGCTTCTTTCATTAACTGTTTTTGTTAATACATCACCAAAACATCCTTATTCATGACAGATTCTTCACTTGGTGATTGTATTCAACAAATAACAGTTTCTTTTGTTTAGTTTTAGTTCAAATAAATTCACATATGGTTGCATTCTAAGTTTGGTGTTGCTATGCAACAAAATTTGGTTCCAATGCTTACTAGATACTTGCATTAATTTCAAGTGAAAGTGTCACACTAAGTTTGGTGTGCCACTTATTTTTTATGCAATGTATCATGCACACCCTCTTATGTTTGCAATCAAAATGTGTTTGTCTCTTGTGCCTTGATTGTTATCTTTCATTTTGCTTGCTTGAAACACATGTACTACTAACATATCATTGTGTAAGACATTCATGATCTTTCTTAGCCCCATAGCCATTGTTCTAATTGTTGCTTGAGGATGAGCAAGCATTCTGAGTTGGTATGGGAAGGAGAAGAATGGGAGGAAAATGACAACAATAGAGAAGATGAACTATAAGGTTGTAAAGTTCCTTTTCCTCTCCTTTGTTTCCAGCACTTTAAATTGCATGATTGTCTTATTATCTTCTCTGTTTACATGTGTGGTATGACTAAGCATAGCTTGAATTTGTTTTGAAATATGTTGTTGTGACATTATGACTACCAACTTGAGTTTTGTGAATTCAAAAGCAAAAAAAAAAAGCATCATGATCATAAACAAACAAGGAATTAAAGAAGAATTTAGCATGTGCATACAAGTATTGGAAAGCTAGTATGATTGATTGTTGCTCAATTGCATTGGATTTTATTTAATTGAAGTTTTTCATCTAGTAAATTTTGTGAAATCTTTTGAAATCATGAAAACCTTGAAGAAGCAAATACAATTAAAGCATAGAAAAGAAAAAGGGAAAGAATGAGAAAGCTGAAGGCTCTGAGTACCAATGGCAATTTATTTGCTAAGTGCTTGTGGTGTTTATGTATCAAGCCAAATGCTTGAAAACAAAACACTTAGAAGTCAAGGCTAGGCTCAAGTACAAAAGCACTCCCTCAAAGCTCAAGGCTCTGAGCATCAATGATTAGAGAGTCAAGAAAAGAAAAGAAAAAAATGAGCTTAATGAAGTCCTCTAATTAAATGCTTGTGGTGCTTATGTATCAAGTGGTAATACTTGAAAACAAAGCATTTAGAAGTCGTAGCTTTGTTATTAACTCATGGGGCAAAGCACCCAAAAGGAGAAAAAAAAAATCAAAAGCTTGTTTCAAGGAAGAATTATAAGAAAAAGATTTCATAAAATAAGCTAGATAGAAGCATCAATCATTTACATCTCTTTTGTAATTGTAGCATGCATAGAAAACTAGCTTGCCATGAACATTGAGTTGCTATTCTTCTTACCTTGGATTGTCAATCTTTATTGCATGATTCTTTTCTTGCTTGGGGACAAGCAAGATTTAAGTTTGGTGTTGTGATGACATGTCATCATATACCCATTTTCTATGCTTTTTCATACAAGAAATTGATGATTTGTGCTTAAATATTGAATGCTTTTTGTACTTAAATGATATATTTTCTTGATCTTTTAATTTTATAAATCTTGTAGGAAATAAGAAGAAAAAGAAGCAAAGAAGCACAAAAAAAGGAGAAAAAAGAGCTTTGGGACATACTTTGAAGTTGGGGTACACTTTGGAGGCTTAGGCCACACTTTTAAAAGCGTGGCCCATGACCAAATCAAGGAAGGAAGCAGCCAGCACGCACACTGCCCTGCCCTTGCCAAGGGCAGGGCAGAATCGTGATGCACATTGAGGATTGGAAGCAAGAATTTCGCTAAGGTAAAATCTGGGCGCTCACAGCATGACCATGCCTCTTTCAAAGGGCTATAACTTGAGCTACAGACGTCCAATTGATGTGCTTCCAGTTGCGTTGGAAAGCTGACATTCAGAGCTTTCCAACGATATATAGAAATCCATATTTGGCGAACAATTGAGGCAGGAACGAGAGGCATCTTTAAGGGCCAAAAATAAGCGAAAATACACCAAAATGCTTCCATCAAGGCTCGAAGAGGGAGACACAAGGAAACCAAGGAAGTCTGCCCTCAAGGAGGGCAGAATGCCCTCTTGGAGGGCAATGTCGTGTTTTATTCATGAAAATTCAAGGAAAAATTGCAACAACTTCCTCCACCAAGTTTCGAACACAAGACCTCTAGGAAGCCAAGCTTTAGGCGCGCACCATGACTCGTCCCTGGCAGCACCAACTTTTCCTGCCCTGCCCTTGGCGCGGGCAGGGCAGCACCTTGCGCACCAAGAAGCAACTTCTGCACACATTGCCGCGCCAAGCTCGCACAACGCTGCACCAATCTCATGCACCAAGCACCAATTTTCTGCCCTGCCCTCCACAAGGGCAGGGCAGCCTCCTGGAAGTGTCATGGACCAAAAATCAACCAAAATTCCATTTAAATTCAATTCCTCTCCAAATTGAATCAAGGCCAATCAAACCCATTTCTCCTCAAATCCAAAGCAAGCAAAGCCCACTCAACACGACTCAAAGGCACATGGATCAATTAAATTAGGATTTTCATTTTTGTAATTTGTTTTAATTTCATTTTATTTTGTAAAGCCTATATAAGGCATCATTTCCATCTTTGTAAAGGGCAGCTCCATTAGAAAGCTCTCTTAGTTTTCATTTTCGTTTTGGATCTTGGATTGAGAAGTGAAGGAATTCTGTTTCATTCTCCCTCTGAGATTTCTCTTGTTTGCCTTGCTGCAATATTTTTAGTGAATTGCAATTTGAATCACAGTTCTCTTACTGCTTTCATCTTTAATTTTTCTGCATCTTGTTTGCTGTTGGATCAAGGAAGGGATTGAGATCTAGACTTGTTTTCTAGTCTCTTTGATTCCCTGAGGTCAATTTTATTTTGCAATTTAGCTGAGCTCTTTGCTACTCTTCTGTTTTTTTTTACTATTTCATTGAAATTGTCAAATGCTCTTTGAGATTTGAGAATTGATCTCAGTCTTCTACTACGTTTACTTTTCTGTAATTTCCTTTCCTGCATTCTGCACTTTCACATTTCTGTTCACATTGAGCTTGATTTAATTTCCTGCACATTTACATTTTCTGCAATTTAAATTTCCAATTGCTTAATCTATTGCTTCCTTTAATTTCCAGCACCGACTCCCCTTTACATTTAATGCAATTTACATTTCTTGTCATTTAAGATTCTTGCAATTTACATTTCTTGCTCTTTAAGTTACTTGCCAATTTACTTTCTGCACTTTAATTTTCCTTGCTATTTACTTTCTGTTGGCTACACTTCATCCAAATTCACTTCAATGTTAGCTTGACTAAACTAATCACCCACTAAAGTTGCTTGATCCATCAATCCCTGTCGGATCGACCTCACTCTAAGTGAGTTATTACTACTTGATGCGACCCGGTATACTTGCCGGTTGGATATGTGTGTTGGAAATTCGTTTTTCCGCAAAAACACCATCACTCCTCACCCCCAATAATGGAGTTTATAGACTCATGCCGTCAAAAAGTACAAAGTTCAGATCTAAAAATGTCATGAGATACAAAATAAATCTCTAAAAGTTGTTTAAATACTAAACTAGTAACCTAGGTTTACAGAAAATTAGTAAACTAAGATAGATGGTGCAGAAATCTACTTCTGGGGCCCACTTGGTGTGTGTTGGGGCTAAGACTTGAGCTTTTCACGTGCTTGGGCTGTTTCTGGAGTTAAACGCTAGGTTGTAACCTGTTTCTGGCGTTTAACTTCGAATTGTAACCTATTTCTGGCGTTTAACGCCAGAATGGAACATGTAACTGGCGTTAAACGCTAGTTTACGTCATTTATCTTCGAGCAAAGTATGGACTATTATATAATTCTGGAAAGCCCTGGATATCTACTTTCCAACGCAATTAAGAGCGTGCCAATTGAACTCTTGTAGCTCCAGAAAATCCATTTCAAGTGCAGGGAGGTTAGAATCCAACAACATCTGCAGTCCTTTTTCAGCCTGAATCAGATTTTTGCTCAGATCCCTCAATTTCAGCCAGAAAATACCTGAAATCACAGAAAAACACACGAACCCATAGTAAAGTTTAGAAATATGAATTTTGCCTAAAAACTAATAAAAATATACTAAAAACTAACTAAAAGATACTAAAAACTACATGAAATTACCCCCAAAAAGTGTATAAAATCTCCGCTCATCATCCCGCTCATCTAATTGGGACTAAGTTTCATTAATATTGTGAGATTCATTGTATATTCTCTTCTTTTTATCCTATTTTGTTTTCAGTTGCTTGGGGACAAGAAATAATTTAAGTTTGGTGTTGTGATGAGTGGATAATTTATACGCTTTTTGGCATTGTTTTTAGGTAGTTTTTAGTATGATTTAGTTAGTTTTTAGTATATAATTATTAGTTTTATGCAAAAATCATATTTCTGGACTTTACTATGAGTTTGTGTATTTTTCTGTGATTTCAGGTATTTTCTGGCTGAAATTGAGGGACCTGAGCAAAAATCTAATTCAGATGCTGAAAAAGGACTGCAGATGCTGTTAGATTCTGACCTCCCTGCACTCAAAATGGATTTTCTGGAGCTACAGAAGCCCAATTAGCGTGCTCTCAATTGCGTTGAAACGTAGACATCTTGGGATTTCCAACAATATATGATAGTTCATACTTTGCCCGAGATTTGATGGCCCAAATTGGAGTCAAAATGCAGGCCAGAGACCCTTTTCTGGCGTTAAACGCCAGAAATGGCATAAAAGCTAGAGTTAAACGCCCAAACTGGCACCAGAGCTGGCGTTTAACTCCAAGAAAAGTCTATGCACGTGAAAACTTCAATGCTCAGCCCAAGCACACACCAAGTGGGCCCCGGAAGTGTATTTCTGCACATTTACTTATTTCTGTAAACCCTAGGTTGCTAGTTCACTATAAATAGGACCTTTTACTACTGTATTTTCATCTTTTGATCATCTTTGATCTTGGGATCAGGTCTTTGATCTTGGACCTTCATCACTTATGTATTTTCAATGGTGGAGTTTCTACACCTAAAAGATTAGGATATGCAGCTCTGCTGTTCCTCATGAATTAACGCAATTACTACCATTTTCTATTCAATTTAAGCTTATTCTTATTCTAAGATATTCATTCGCACTTCAACATGATGAATGTGATAATCAAGTGACACTCATCACCATTCTCACTTATGAACGTGTGCCTGACAACCACTTCCGTTCTACATGAAAACAAGCTTGAATGTATATCTCTAGGCCTCTTGGTTCACGATACATGGTTGCCTCTCCTGACAACAGAGCCTTCCATTTCGTGATATTAGAGTCTTCATGGTATAAGCTAGAATCAATTGGCAGCATTCTTGAGATCCAAAAAGTCTAAACCTTGTCTGTGGTATTCCGAGTAGGATCTGGGATAGGATGACTGTGACAAGCTTCAAACTCGCGAGTGCTGGGCACAGTGACAGTGCGCAAAAGGATCATTGGATCTTATTCCAACACGATCGAGAACCAACATATGATTAGCCATACGTAACCTGTAGCCAGACCATTTTCACTGAGAGGACGGACGGTAGCCATTGACAACGGTGATCCCCCAACATACGGCTTCCCATGGAAGAGAGTACGCATGACTGGATGAAGGCAGTAGGAAAGCAGAGATTCAGAAGGAACAAAGCATCTCCATATGCTTATCTGAAATTCCCACCAATGAATTACATAAGTATTTCTATCTTATTTTATGTCTTATTTATCTTTTAGTTATCTAAACCCCATAACCAATTGAATCTGCCTGATTGAGATTTACAAGATGACTATAGCTTGCTTCAAGCAGACAATCTCCGTGAGATTGACCCTTACTCACGTAAGGTATTACTTGGACGACCCAGTGCAGTTGCTGGTTAGCTACGCGGAGTTGTGAAGAAAGTGTGTGTATCACAAGTTCGTGTACCATGGAGCCAGCCCTTTGAGATTATGTGTGATGCCTCTAACCATGCTGTAGAAGCGGTGCTGGCCCAGTGCGCAGGTAAATATCCTTTTGTAATTGCATATTATTTTTGCTCTGGATAAATTCCGAGCCTACTTACTCGGTACTAAGGTGGTAGTGTACTCAGACCATGCTTCTCTAAAATATTTATTATCTAAAAAAGAGTCCAAACCAAGGCTAATACGTTGGATACTGCTGCTGCAAGAATTTGATTTAGAAATTAAGGATAGGAGTGGTTCTCAGAATTTGGCGGCGGACCACTTGAGTCGCTTTGAGCACAATAAGGATGACTTCACTCCTATCAATGATGCTTTCCCATTTGATAGCTTGCATGCAGTATCTGAAGTAGTTCCTTGGTATGCACATGTAGCTAATTATCTAGTTAGTCATACCTTTCCTCCCAATTTTACTAAGCATCAGAAGGACAAGCTGAAAAGCGAGTCCAAATATTATATATAGGACGACCCATATTTGTGGAGATGTGGTGCTGACCAGGTAATTAGAAGGTGTGTGCCCCAATCAGAATTCCAGTCTATTTTAGAGGTCTGCCACTCCTCTGAGAGTGGAGGACATTTTGGCCCTCAAAGAACAGCTAGAAAAATTTAGACTGTGAATTCTGGTGGCCTAATATTTTTAAAGATGCTATTGCCTTTTGTAAATCTTGTTCCTTGGTACACAAAATCGTGAGTTCACACTTTTCTCACAACTCCGCGCAGCTGACCAGTAAGTGCACTGGGTTGTCCAAGTAATACCTTACGTGAGTAAGGGTCGATCCCACGGAGATTGTCGGCTTGAAGCAAGCTATAGTCATCTTGTAAATCTCAATCAGGCAGATTCAAATGGTTATGAGGTTTTGATAATTAAAAAAAAGAAATAAAACATAAAATGGGATAGAGATACTTATGCAATTCATTGGTAGGAATTTCAGATAAGCGTATGGAGATGCTTTGTTCCTTCTGAGCCTCTGCTTTCCTATTGTCCTCATCCAATCATGCGTAATCCCTTCCATGGCAAGCTGTATGTTGGTGGATTACCGTTGTCAACGGCTACCATCCGTCGTCTCAGTGAAAACATATCTGCTACGGTTTCTCGCATGGCTAATCAGCTGTTGGTTCTCGATCGTGTCGGAATAAGATCCATTGATCCTTTTGCACACTGTCACTGCGCCCAACAGTCACGAGTTTGAAGCTCATCACAGTCATCCCATCCCAGATCCTACTCAGAATACCACAGACAAGGTTTAGACTTTCTGGATCTCAAGAATGCTGCCAATTGATTCTAGCTTATACCACGAAGACTCTGATCTCACGGAATGGAAGGCTCTGTTGTCAGGAGAGGCAACCATGCATCGTAAACCAGGAGGCCAAGAGATACACACTCAAGCTCTTGCAGATAGAACGGAGGTGGTTGTCAGGCACGCGTTCATAAGGGAGGATGATGATGAGTGTCACAAATCATCACATCCATCAAGTTGAAGTACGAGTGAATATCTTAGAACAAGAATAAACGTGAATTGAATAGAAAAACAATAGTACTTTGCATTAATTCATGAGGAACAGCAGAGCTCCACACCTTAATCTATGAGGTGTAGAAACTCCACCGTTGAAAATTGGTGGACGAAATTGTGATTCATTTGTTATTCCATTTTGCAAAATTCATTGCTTTTCATTCCCTAGTAATGGCGCCAAAAACATGATGCCAATACCATGGTTCACAACTCCGTTCAACTTAACCAGCAAGTGTACTGGGTCATCCAAGTAATACCTTACGTGAGTAAGGGTCGATCCCACAGAGATTGTTGGTATGAAGCAAGCTATGGTCACCTTGTAAATCTCAGTTAGGCAGATTAAATTGATTTATGGATTTTCGAATAATTAATAATAAAATAGAAAATAAAAAGGGATAGAATTACACATGTAAATCAATAGTGGGAGTTTCAGATAAGTGCATGGAGATGCTATGCTTCTCTTGAATCTCTACTTTCTCATTGCTTTCATCCAATCCTTCTTACTCCTTTCCACGGCAAGCTGTATGTAGGGCATCACCATCATCAATGGCTACTTTCAATCCTCTCGGGAAAATGGTCCTATGCGCTGTCACTGCACGGCTAATCGTCTGGAGGCATCACCCTTGGTTGATAGCTACATCCCATCCTCTCAGTGAAAATGGTCCAAATGCTCTGTCACAGCACGACTAATCATCTGTTGGTTCTCAATCAGGTTGGAATAGAATCCATTGATTCTTTTGCGTTTGTCATCACGCCCAGCCTTCAGGAGTTTGAAGCTCGTCACAGTCATTCAATACCGGAATCCTACTCGGAATACCATAGACAAGGTTAGACTTTCCGGATCCTCATGAATGCCGCCATCTATCTAGCTTATACCACGAAGATTCTGTTGGGGAATCTAAGAGATATGCGTCCGGCCTAGAGTAGAACGGAAGTGGTTGTCAGTCACGCGCGTTCATAGGTGAGAATGATGATGAGTGTCACGGATCATCACATTCATCAAAGTTGAAGTGCAACGTATATCTTGGAATAAGAATAAGAGAGAATTGAATAAAAAGTAATAGTAATTGTATTGAAACTTGAGGTACAGCAGAGCTCCACACCCTTAATCTATGGTGTGCAGAAACTCCACCGTTGAAAATACATAAGTGAAAGGTTCAGGCATGGCCGAATGGCCAGCCCCCTAAAACGTGCTCATTGGCCTCCTAAGATGAAGAACAAAACAAAACTGAGACCAAAGATGAAACGTGGTCCAAAGACTTCTAATACAATAGTTAAATGTTCTATTTATAATAAACTAGCTCCTAGGGTTTACATGAGTAAGTAATTGATGCATAAATCCACTTCCGGGGCCCACTTGGTGTATGCTTGGGCTGAGCTTGATCAATCCACGAGCTGAGGCTTTTCTTGGAGTTGAACTCCAAGTTATGACGTGTTTTGGGCATTCAACTCCGGATCATGACGTTTTTCTGGCGTTTAACTCCAGACAGCAGCATGTACTTGGCGTTCAACGCTAAGTTACGTCGTCAATTTCCGAATGAAGTATGAACTATTATATATTGATGGAAAGCTCTGGATGTCTACTTTCCAACGCCATTAAGAGCGTGCCAATTGGAGTTCTGTAGCTCCAGAAAATCCATTTCGAGTGCAGGGAGGTCAGATTCCAACAGCATCAGCAGTCCTTTTGTCAGCCTTTTTCAGAGTTTTGCTCAAGTCCCTCAATTTCAGCCAGAAATTACCTGAAATCACAGAAAAACACACAAACTCCTAGTAAAGTCCAGAAATGTGAATTTAACATAAAAACTAATGAAAACATCCCTAAAAGTAGCTTGAACTTACTAAAAACTACCTAAAAACAATGCCAAAAAGCGTATAAATTATCCGCTCATCACAACACCAAACTTAAATTGTTGCTTGTCCCCAAGCAACTGAAAATCAATTAGGATAAAAAGAAGAGAATATACTATAAATTCCATAATATCAATGAATATTAATTATAATTAGATGAGCGGGACTTGTAGCTTTTTGCTTCTGAACAGTTTTGGCATCTCACTTTTTCCTTTGAAGCTTAGAATGATTGGCTTCTCTAGGAACTTAGAATTTTGGATAGTGTTATTGACTTTCTTAGTTAAGCATGTTGATTCTTGAACACAGCTACTTATGAGTCTTGGCCGTGGCCCTATGCATTTTGTCTTCCAGTATTACCACCAGATACATAAATGCCACAGACACATAACTGGGTGAACCTTTTCAGATTGTGACTTAGCTTTGCTAAAGTCCCCAGTTATTGGTGTCCAGAGCTCTTAAGCACACTCTTTTTGCTTTGGATCACGACTTTAACCACTCAGTCTCAAGCTTTTCACTTGGACCTTCATGACACAAGCACATGGTTAGGGACAGCTTGATTTAGCCGCTTAGGCCTGGATTTTATTTCCTTGGGCCCTCCTATCCATTGATGCTCAAAGCCTTGGATCCTTTTTACCCTTGCCTTTTGGTTTTAAGGGCTATTGGCTTTTTCTGCTTGCTTTTTCTTTTTCTTTCTATTTTTTTTCGCCAATTTTTTTTTTTAGCAAGCTTCTTCTTTTTTCACTGCTTTTTCTTGCTTCAAGAATCAATTTCATGATCTTTCATATCATCAATAACATTTCTCTTTGTTCATCATTCTTTCAAGAACCAACAATTTTAACATTCATAAACAACAAGATCAAAAGACATATGCACTGTTCAAGCATTCATTCAGAGAACAAAAAGTATTGTCACCATGTCAATATAATTAAACTAAATTCAAGGATAAATTCGAAATTCATGTACTTCTTGTTCTTTTTGAATTAAAACATTTTTCATTTAAGAGAGGTGAAGGATTAATGGATTTTATTCATAGCTTTAAGGCATGGTTACATACTAATGATCATGAAGTAAAGACACAAAACATAGATAAACACAACATTAAAAACCGAAAACAGAAAGAAATAAAGAACAAGGAATGAATCCACCTTTAGTGGCGTCTTCTTCTTGAAGGACCAATGATGTCCTTAAGCTCTTCTATGTCCCTTCCTTGCCTTTGTTGCTCCTCTCTCATTGCTCTTTGATCTTCTCTTATTTCATGGAGAATGATTGAGTGCTCATGATGTTCCACCCTTAATTGTTCAACATTGTGGCTCAAATCTTCTAAGGAAGTGTTGAGTTGTTCCCAATAGTTGTTGGGAGGAAAGTGCATCCCTTGAGGCATCTCAGGGATTTCTTGATGATGAGCTTCCTCATGCATCTCTTGAGAACCGTGGAGGGTATCTCTTGCTTGCTCCATCCTCTTCTTGGTGATGGGCTTATCCTCTTCAATGAGAATGTCTCCTTCTATGATCACTCCAGCTGAGTAACATAGATGGCAAATAAGGTGAGGAAAAGCTAGCCGTGCCATGGGTGAGGGCTTGTTGGCTATTTTGTAGATTTCATTAGAGATGACCTCATGAACTTCTACTTCCTCTCCAATCATGATGCCATGAATCATGATGGCCCGATCCACAGTAACTTCAGATCGGTTGCTAGTGGGAATGATGGAGCGTTGAATGAACTCCAACCATCCTCTAGCCACAGGCTTGAGGTCCAGCCTTCTTAGTTGGACTGGCTTGCCTTTGGAGTCTCTCTTCCATTGAGCTCCTTCCACACATATGTCCATTAGGACTTGGTCCAACCTTTGATTAAAGTTGACCCTTCTAGTGTAGGGGCGTTCATCTCCTTGCATCATGGGCAAGTGAAACGCCAACCTCACATTTTCCGAACTAAAATCTAAGTATTTAACCCAAACCATTGTGAGATAATTCTTTGGACTTGGGTTCATACTTTGATCATGGTTCCTAGTAATCCATGCATTGGTATAGAACTCTTGAACCATTAAGATTCCGACTTGTTGCATGGGGTTGGTTAAGACTTCCCAACCTCTTCTTCGGATTTCATGTCGGATCTCCGGATACTCATTTTTCTTGAGCTTGAAAGGGACCTCAGGGATCACCTTCTTCTTTGCCACAACATCATAGAAGTGGTCTTGATGGCTCTTGGAGATGAATCTTTCCATCTCCCATGACTCGGAGGTGGAAGCTTTTGCCTTCCCTTTTCCTTTTCTAGAGGATTTTCCGGCCTTAGGTGCCATTGATGGTAATGGAAAAACAAAAACCTTATGCTTTTACCACACCAAACTTAATATTGCTCGCCCTCGAGCAAGAGAAGAAAGAAGAGAAGAAGAAGAAGAAGAAATATGGTAGAGAGGGAGAGATGTAGGTTCGGCCAAGTGGGAGAAGAGTGGTTGTGTTGTGTGAAAATGAAGTAGAATGGAAGGGTATTTATAGGGAGAGGGGGTAGTGTGTATTCGGCCATGTAGGGTGGGAATGGGTGGGAAAATGTTTTTGAATTTTTGAAGGTAGGTGGGGTTTATGGGGAAGAGTGGATGGATGTGAGTGGTGAAGGTGGTGATTGGGAAGAGGAATTGAGGTGATTGGTGAAGGGTGTTGGGAAGTGTGATATGGGGAAGAGTAATCACAAAAACTAGGATTAGGAGGTGTTCATACCCTGACCGAGCTCTCCAAACTCGGGAAGTTCGCAGAAGGTCCGACCTCGTCCCAAAGGCCCACGCCTAAAGTCGGACCTCGGACAAATAAAGAAGAAGGCCCATCAAAAGGAACGAAGCCCAAAACCTAAAGGCCGAAAAAGGCCT
Source organism: Arachis stenosperma (assembly GCF_014773155.1). NCBI lineage: Eukaryota > Viridiplantae > Streptophyta > Magnoliopsida > Fabales > Fabaceae > Arachis > Arachis stenosperma. The sequence continues at coordinate 59,356,791 of NC_080383.1, forward strand.
AGGAAAGGCGGTTCCACAAAAGATAGAGATAAGACTCCCAAAGATAAGATAAGATAAGAATATCTTATCCAGGGAAGATCACGACCAACCACTATAAATACACTGGAGCACCCAGGTATAACTCATACTCTAATTCTACTCAATATCTGCTTGGACCCATGCTAACTTAAGCATCGGAGTGTCATTGCAGGTACAACCCCCAGCCGCTCAGCACACCAAGCTCGGTCACGGAACCCCTACCTCGGTCTTGCCAGACGACCGAGCTACACGTTTCAGGTAACCCTCGGAACATTGGCGCCGTTGCCGGGGACCCTGGAAGTCATCCCTTTACCATGGCGGACGACCCTCCCAATAATAACCACGCTACATCAGAACAAGAAGAGGAAATTGACACCGAGAACGACCGGACAGCCCTCTATCACCACGCACTCCAGGAGGAAACAAACAGAATCGCCCAAAGACATCACTTCCAAACAAAAATCCACAAAATCCCGAAAAAGAAGAGAGCTCAGAAATTCTAGAAGCAGTACGAGCACACAAAACCGACTGAAACAACTCGAAGAGGACATAAAAAAGCAGAAAGAACTGAACAAGATTTGAGAAGGAAGCTCGCAAGCGCAGAGAGTTAGAAGAAAAGCTGCGGAAGATAGAGGCCGAGTTGAAAGACCGGACGGAACGCGGCACCACCCCCGAAAACAACCATGATCCCTTCACGCAAGAGATCATGAAGGAGAAGGTACCGTGAAACTTCAAACCACCTGATATGGATCTCTACGACGGCACCACCGACCCAAGTCACCACCTCAGCAACTTCCGAACAGAATGTACCTGGTCGACGCCTCCGACGCGATTCGGTGCAAAGCCTTCCCCACCACTCTCACCAAGTCGGCCATGAAGTGGTTCGACAACCTGCCACCAGGATCAATCTCCAGCTTCGAGGACCTAACCAAAAATTCCTAACAAGGTTCTCTATTCAAAAGGACAAGGCAAAACATGCCCCCAGTCTACTCGGGATCAAACAGGGTAACCAAGAAACTCTCCGAGAATACATGGAGCGATTCAACAAAGCCTGCCTGGACATACAACACTTGCCCACTGAAGCAGCCATCAGGGACTAGCAAACGGCCTAAAAGAAGGACCATTTAGCCAATCCCTATCCAAACGATACCCGACCTCCTTATACGAGGTGCAAGAGCGGGCAGAAAAATATATCAACATGGAGGAAACCTCCCAGCTAAGAGACTCTTCTAGGAAGGAATCAACTACCCACTCCGAGACCGAGATCGAGAACAGAAAAAGAAAGAAGAGTCCAACTCGGACAAACCACGGAAGTACCATAGCTACACTCCCCTCCGAGTTTCCCTGGTAGACGTCTACAGAGAAGTATGCCACACACGAAAAATCCCACCGCCCCGACCTTTAAAACACAAGAGAGCGGGAGAGATCGGTCCAAATACTGTGAATACCACAAGCTCTACGGTCATTCTACTAATGACTGCCACGACCTGAAGAATGTTATAGAAAGCTAGCCAGAGAAGGAAAACTCGACAGATACATAGCGGAAAAAGGAGAAGAGACCAAAAAGAGAAGGAGGGGAGATAACGAGGATCGGGCCGAACAGACCCTGCGAACCCCTGAAAGGCACATACACTGATAAACGGAGGTTTTGCAGGCGGAGGAACATCCAGATCCTCGCGAAAAAGACACCTCAAAGAGATCTATCATGTCCGAGAAGACAATCCCCTGCCGAGCTGCCAACCATCATTTACCCAAGAAGATGCTCAGGGGATAATACCCGGCCACGACGATCCTATGGTGATCACCATTATCCTAGCAAACGCCAACTTACATCGAACCCTGATTGACCAAGGAAGCTCAGCAGATATCCTGTTCAAAGCGGCCTTCGACAAGCTCGGACTTGAAGAAAAAGAGCTAAAGGCCTATCCCTCCGACCTATTTGGGCTAGGGGACACCCCGATCCACCCCTTAGGATACATCTCGCTACACACTACCTTCGGAAGAGGCGAGCAATCTAAAACGTTAAGCATCGACTACATTATAGTCGACGTTACCTCAGCATACAATGCCCTCATTGGGCGACCAACCCTAAACAGACTGACAGCTGTGGTCCAACCCCACACCTCTGTATGAAGTTCCCTACCGCAAAGGGAATCGCCACCCTAAAAGGCGACCAAAAATTAGCACGGCGATGCTACAACAACGAAAGTCTAAGCCTAAAAGGGAAGAAGTCAACACAATAGAACTCGGGCGAGTTCAAACCCGAGAAGACCTTCGGCCACACCAGAGGGAGAAACCGAAAGGATCCAAATCGGGAACACACCTGAAAAAGTAACAACATTGGAGCAAACCTCGAAGCAGGCCTAAAGGAGGAACTCATAACCCTCTTAAGGGAGAAATTCCGACCTCTTCGCCTGGAAGGCCTCCGACATGCCAGGCATAAGTCCCGACCTGATGTGCCATAAGCTATCAGTATACCCGGATCCAGACCCGTCCAACAGAGACGCCGGAAGCTCGGACCCGAGCGCATGCAGGCAATAGAAGAACAGGTACAAGCACTGCTAGATGCAGGATTCATTAGGGAAGTAAAATATCCCCTATGGCTCGCAAACGTGGTCCTGGTAAAAAAGCCCAACGGAAAATGGAGGATGTGCGTCGTTTACACGGATCTCAACAAAGCCTGCCCCAAAGACCCATATCCACTACCAAACATCGACGCCTTAGTCGACGCAGCCTCAGGCTACAGATATCTCTCCTTCATGGATGCATACTCGGGATACAATCAAATCCGATGTACGGACCCGACCAAGAAAAGACCTCGTTTAACCCCAAGGGCAAACTACTGCTACGTAGTAATGCCCTTCGGGCTGAAGAACGCCGGGGCAACCTACCAGAGGCTAATGAACAAAGTATTCTCAGAGCACATCGGGCTACAGCTAGAAGTACGTCGACGATATGCTGGTAAAGACACAAGAAGACAGAAACTTGGTTCCCGACCTCACAAGTGTCTTCGGCACCCTCAGGAAACAACATGAGACTTAACCCGACCAAGTGCACCTTCGCCGCAGAAGCCGGAAAGTTCTTAGGCTTCATGCTGACTCAAAGAGGCATCGAAGCAAACCCGGACAAATGCCAAGCGATACTCAAAATGAAGAGCCCCGACGTGTGTCAAAGAAGTACAACAACTAAATGGAAGGCTAGCCGCCCTATCAAGATTCTTGGCAGGATCAGCGATAAAATCACTACCTCTCTACTCACTCCTAAAGAAAGGGAAACCCTTCTCATGGACCCCGGAGTGCGAAAAGCCTTCCAAGAATTCAAGGAATTCCTCGGGCAGCCACCAATCCTAACCCGACCTTTAAAAGGGGAAGAGCTCGTATTATACCTCTCGGTCGGACATCGGGCAGTTGCTTCAGCATTAATACGAGAAAATGACCAAGGACAACACCCCATATACTTCGTAAGCAAGGCACTACAAGGGGCCGAATTAAACTATCAGAAAATAGAGAAATTCGCCTACGCCCTAGTATTCACGGCTCGGAGGCTCCGTCCCTACTTTCAAGCCCACACCATCAAAGTCCGGACGAACCAACCCATGAGACACATCCTACAAAAAACAGACATGGCAGGACGAATCCTACAATGGGCGGTAGAACTGTCCGAGTTCGACCTCCACTATGAAGCCCGGACTGCCATAAAATCTCAATATCTAGCCGACTTCATCGCAGAATATACTGACCCCCGGGAACCCCACTCTCGTGGAATCTGTATGTCGACGGGTCCTCAAACAAAACAGGAAGCGGAGCCGGTGTTATACTCGAAGCGACCAAGGAACACGGATAGAGCTATCCTTAAAATTCGAGTTCCAGGCTTCAAACAACCAAGCCGAATACGAGGCCCTACTAGCAGGACTAAAGCTAGCCGAAGAGGTCGGAGCCCAGAGAATCACGATCTTCAGCGACTCCCAGGTCGTCACATCACAAGTAAATGGAAGTTACCAGGCCAAAGACCCTACTATGAAAAAATACCTGGACCAAACACAGGCACAATTACGACACTTCCCGGAAATACAAATCCAGCACATACCTCGGGAACAAAATGCCCGGGCAGACGCCCTCTCGAAGCTCGCTAGCACCAAGCCCGGAAGCAACAACAGAAGTCTTCTCCAAGAAACCCTACAATCTCCCTCCGTGCTAAGAGAGGAAGAAACGTTAAATATATCCAACCAACAGCAAGGATGGATGACCCCCATACTCAACTACCTGAAGTCAGGAACTCTCCCCATAGAAAGAAAAGAAGCTAAAAGGCTTACAAAGGACGCCCAGAATTATACGCTAATTCACGACGTATTATACAGAAGAGGATTCTCAAACCCCCTCCTTAGGTGCGTTCCGACCTCAGAAAAAAGGGCGTCCTCGAAGAAGTCCACGAAGGCATGTGTGGGAAACCATCTCGGAGCTCGGGCACTATCCAAGAAAGTAGTCAGGGCCGGGTTCTACTGGCCGACCTTACAAAGAGACGCGACAGAGTTTGTGAAAATATGCCCCCTGCCAAAAACACGCCAATTTTCACAAGGCACCGCCCGAAGACCTTATCAGCATCACTGCGCCATGGCCCTTCGCAAAATGGGGACTCGACCTACTCGGCCCGTTTCCACAAGGACCGGGGCAAGTCAAATACCTCATAGTAGGGGTCGACTACTTCACAAAGTGGATCGAAGCCGAACCCTTAGCCACTATTACGGCTCAGAAAAGCCGTAAATTCCTATACAAAAACATCGTCACGAGGTTCGGAGTCCCCTACTCCATCACAACAGACAATGGAACACAGTTCACGGACAAAGTTTTCAGAACTTGGTGGCCGAACTAAAAATCAAACAGCAATTCACATCGGTCGAGCACCACAAGCCAATGGACAAGCAGAGGCTGCAAATAAAGTCATCTTGGCCGGGTTAAAGCGAAGACTCCAGAGGCCAAAGGGGCGTGGGCCGACGAACTCCCCCAGGTACTATGGGCATATCGGACAACCCCGCACTCTACAACGGGAGAATCCCCATTCCGGCTAGCTTACGGGATGGAGGCAATGATTCCTATCGAAATAGATGAAGGGTCGCCCAGAGTCATCTTCTACAACGAAAGAGGCAACCCACAGGCACAAAGGGAAGAACTCGACCTCCTCCCGAGGTCCGAGAAAGAGCCCGAATCCGAGAAGAAGCCTTAAAATGGCGAACGGCCCTCAGATACAATCAAAAGGTAATAAAGCGAAGCTTCTCCAGTCACGACCTGATTCTAATCCGAAATGACATCGGAACACAAAAGTCGGGAGAAGGAAAGCTAGCCGCAAATTGGAAAGGGCCCTACAAGGTAACAGAAGTCTTAGGGACAGGCTACTACAAAATATCCGACCTAGAAGGCAATGAGCTGCCCAGGACCTGGCACGCCTGTAATCTAAGACGGTACTACAGCTAGAAAAACTTAACCCGAGGTGTACTCTTTTCCCTACAAGGGTTTTTTAATGAGACCCGGTTAAGTAGGATACCCGACCTAAAGGGTAAACACTTTGTAAATATTCTTTCTTTTTAATACTAATCAAATTTCTCTATTTTCTCTTCCTCATGATGAAGCAAATCCTAGAAAGTACCCCACCAAGGCGCATTAATTTATGCTCGGCAAAACGCAAAAATCATTTGCCAAGAGACCATACAAGGTCGGCAAAGATAAAGCGACGAGGTTCAAATTAATGTGAGAAGTTATAAAGTAACTCTGAAATGGCTCGAAAAGCCAAATAAAAAAGAGGTTACAAAAATAACTTAAAAAGGCCGACCAAACGACGAAGTCGGACCCAACAAAGGGAAAAGTTATAAAGTAACTCTAAAATGGCTCAAAAAGCCAAATAAAAAGAGATTACAGAAATAACTCAAAAGAACCGACCAACGACAAAGTCGGACCTAACAAAAAGGAGGTACTCGAGCACCCGATGTCCGAGAAAAAGCTCGGCCAGAGAAAGAAGCCTTAAAACGGCAAGAACCAGGATTTCGAAAAACGCTTACTAAAAAGTTGCTTTACAAAAAGCAACTAAAAAGTACAAAGCGAAAAGAACGAAATCGAAAGAAGTTTCAAAACGCTAGCTAAAAAGTTGTTATCCGAAAAACAACTAAAAAGCACGAAAGCGGAGACATAAAGTCAAAACGCTAGCTAAAAAGTTGTTATCCGAAAAACAACTAAAAAGCATGAAAGCGGAGACATAAAGTCAAAACGCTAGCTAAAAAGTTGTTATCCGAAAAACAACTAAAAAGCACGAAAGCGGAGACATAAAAAACGCTAGCTAAAAAGTTGTTATCCGAAAAACAACTAAAAAGCACGGAAGCGGAAACATAAAGTCAAAACGCTAGCTAAAAAGTTGTTATCCGAAAAACAACTAAAAAGCACGAAAGCGGAAACATAAAGTCAAAACGCTAGCTAAAAAGTTGTTATCCGAAAAACAACTAAAAAGCACGAAGGCAGAAACCAAAGGTCAAAACACAAACACCGCATAATAAAGTCACCACAAGTGGCTAAATAAAAGCAAAAGGTGTCCAAAAGTGTTCACAAAAGCCATCCAACAAAAAGCCCACAGGCCGGGCAAACCACTAAAAAGATCACAGAGGATCAAGGTCCTTTCCGGTCTCCGCATCAACAGAAGGCTGCGGAGGGAACATCGAAATCGGGACTGCATCGACAGCACCATCATCCCGGCTTGAAACCTCCACACCAGATCTATCCTCAGCCAAAGGTGAAGTCGGGTTCACAACCGGAACCTCGGGGTCGGACACCGGAGCCTTGTGGTCGGACACCGGAACTCATCCTCGGCAGGAGCAGGAACAATCTTTCCCTCCACAACAATGTTTCCGTACTGAATAAGCTCAGATCCAGGTCGGGAGCAAGAACCCGGACCTGATCCCTCAAATTCACAAACATAGCATCCATACCCTTGGCCACATTATCTTCCAGCTCGTAAAAATCATCCCGAGCAGACTGCAACTTCTCCTTCGTCTCCACAAGCTCGGCATACAGCTTAGTATAATTCTCCGTCGCCACCCTCGCCATCTCCTCAGATGTCTTCGCCGCCGCCACAGCCGCGGTGGCCCTAGTTTTCTCTTCCTCCAAAAAGGCCTCCAGCTCAGTAATCCTGGCAGCCTTCAGTTGACTAATCTTATCAAGCTCGGACCGTGCCTTCTCAAGTCGGGAGCTGGTCGCCCCAAGGGGAGCTTTCTTGAACTCCCGAGCAATAGCGGCATGAAGACTAGCCATCCGAACACAGCTCCGCGCCATATACTGAAAGTGATGCTCCATAGACGCATCATCAGTAGAAATAAAGGTCTGGGGGAGAATGTGCTGCTCAATCCAACCAAGAGCGTCAAAATCCTTATCATTGAAACCGGCAAGCTCTTGAGAGGTCTTCTGTTTCTTGGGGGGAGGACCCGAGGTCGAAGACGGGGAAAGGTGACCGGGTCCGGAGGTCGGAGGATCTTGAGTTATAGCTCGGAACTGAGGAGTCGGAATGGTCTTCGACCGAGTCTGAACACCCACGGTAGTCTTTGCGGAGAAGATCGGGCAGAAGCCTCAGCCTCGATATTCTGAGCAGCCGCAGACTTCTTCGACCGACGAAGGAACTTCATGGAATCAGCCTGAGAAGACATCTCTGCAGAAACAAAAGAAAGGGATTATCACAACAGAAAAACCTCCAAAACGAAGCCAAAATACTAAGATGAAATCTCAAAGAGGTCGGGAACTACCTAACTCGGAACGGAGAAGGCTTGGATCTCCCAACATTTTCTTCGTATCCAAGTGAGGTGCCCGACCCCATAAACTGCTCAACACACCCACAAAAGCCTGCTCCACCTCATCTAGACTCTCAAAAGTATACTTAACCGACACTACATTCTCCTGCCAACAAAGAGGAAAAGAAGGCTCCCCACTCTCATCTAGAAAGAAAGGTCGGACATCTCCAGCAGCCCGGACCTTGAAATAGTAGTTCTTGAAATCATGAAACGACTCATCATACAAGGTACAAAACTTCTTTCCCTGGTTAGCCCTAAAAGAGACCCAGGACACCTTCCCATCACCCGACCCCGGCTTCGTCAACACGAACAGATAGGAAAAAAGAGAAACAGAAGGGGAGACGCCCAAAAACTGACACAAAAGTTGAAACAGCTTTAAAAACGCCCAAGAATTTGGATGGAGTTGCGTAGGGGCAAGGTTACAAGACCAAAGGACCTCGGACTCCAAGTCGGTAAAAGGAAGTCGTACACCCAGCTTAGAGAAAAAACAATCGTAAGCATAAAAGAATAGCTTCTCAGAACTTTCTAAAGGCGGGAAGCACACTCTCTCCTCGGACTCCGGGGCTACTAGCTCATAATCCCGCTCAGACTCCCTGTTCTCACAAATACTACACTCCCTACGGAACCTAACTAGATACTCAGAATCTACAACAGAAGGGACCCTTAGAGGAACAGGATCTACCCAACCAAGACCACTCGGAATCTTGGTCGACATTGCTTGAAACACCTTTCGAGACATAAAAAATCTTGCCTACAAAGAAGAATACAACAGCAAGCCAAAAATCACATAATAGGCAGACAGCAAAAAACCCATTCAGCAGAAGCAAGAAAACAAAAGTTCTTTAGAAGAAAAAATGCAGTAACCCGAAAACAAGTACCAAGAGAAAAGAGCCCCCCCCCCACATACAAACAACCAAAACAATGGCGGCGCCTCTTTTCGGGGCAACCCCAGCATAGAAGAAAAAGAAACAAAAGCATATGTGCACAGCGAAAGTAAAGACGAGAACAAACCTGGAAGAAAGGAAGAAGACGACGAGCTCCGATGCAAGAAGAACGAAAACAGCGGCGCAGAGGAAACCCCGAAAAACAACGCACAGAAAGAATCGGAGAAGAAGAACAGAGAGAAAGAAGGAAGATGCTCGAAAGAGAGGTGGCGAAAAACCCAGAAAAAGGGAAAGGGAACAGAATAAACAAAGAAAATGAGGAAAGGGGCAAATAAATAATACCTTCACAGAGCCCGAACGGAAATCGAGGAGAAATGGTAAAAAGCAATAAATGCTGAAACGGCCATTTTCAAATTTTGAAAAGACGACTATGCCCGAGCTCGACCTCTCAAAAGGACGAACTCGGACAGGGGCACTGTTCATACCCTGACCGAGCTCTCCAAACTCGGGAAGTTCGCAGAAGGTCCGACCTCGTCCCAAAGGCCCACGCCTAAAGTCGGACCTCGGACAAATAAAGAAGAAGGCCCATCAAAAGGAACGAAGCCCAAAACCTAAAGGCCGAAAAAGGCCTAGGAAAGGCGGTTCCACAAAAGATAGAGATAAGACTCCCAAAGATAAGATAAGATAAGAATATCTTATCCAGGGAAGATCACGACCAACCACTATAAATACACTGGAGCACCCAGGTATAACTCATACTCTAATTCTACTCAATATCTGCTTGGACCCATGCTAACTTAAGCATCGGAGTGTCATTGCAGGTACAACCCCCAGCCGCTCAGCACACCAAGCTCGGGTCACGGAACCCCTACCTCGGGTCTTGCCAGACGACCGAGCTACACGTTTCAGGTAACCCTCGGAACAGGAGGTAAGGTGGGAATATGGTAGGTGGGGATCCTGTGGGGTCCACAGATCCTGAGGTGATCTTGTGGGGTCCACAAATCCTGAGGTGTCAAAGAATTCCATCCCTGCTCCAAATAGGCATGTAAATTGCCTTTGCACACCATTTTGGCGTTTAAACGCCATGTGGTGCACATTCTGGGCGTTCAACGCCCATGTAAAGCATGTTTCTGGCGTTGAACGCCAGTTTCATGTTTGTTACTGGCGTTCAGCGCCAGTTTTTCTTCTCTGGGCACATTCCTGGCGTTTAGCGCCAGAATGTTGCTTGTTTCTGGCGTTCAGCGCCAGAATGATGCTCTGTTCTGGCGTTGAACGCCGGCCAGATGCATCTTACTGGCGTTGAACGCCAACCTGTGCTTCCTCCAGGGTGCGGATTTTTTTCTGCTGTTTTTAACTCTGTTTTTAATTTTTATGATTTTTTCATGATTCCTCATGATCATGTACCTAATAAAACACAAAATAACAATAATATAGAATAAAATAAAAATTAGATAGATAAAATTGGGTTGCCTCCCAACAAGCGCTTCTTTAATGTCAATAGCTTGACAGTGGCTCTCATGGAGCCACAAGGTGATCAGGTCAATGTTGTATAGTCCCAACACCAAACTTAGAGTTTGGATATGGGGTCTTGACACCAAACTTAGAGTTTGGTTGTGGCCTCACAACACCAAACTTAGAGTTTGACTGTGTGGGCTCTTCTTGACTCTGAACTGAGAGAAGCTCTTCATGCTTACTCTCTTTTGTCATAGAGGGATAGCCATGTGCCTTAAACACAAGGTAGTCCCCATTCAATTGAAGGACTAATTCACCTCTGTTGACATCTATCACAGCTCCTGCTGTGGCTAGAAAAGGTCTTCCAAGGATGATACAATCATCATCTTCCTTCCTAGTGTCTAAGATTATGAAATCAGCAGGGATGTAAAGGCCTTCAACCTTTACTAACACGTCCTCTACTATTCCATAAGCTTGTCTCATTGACTTGTCTGCCAATTGTAATGAGAACAAGGCAGGTTGTACCTCAATGATCCCCAGCTTCTCCATTACAGAGAGTGGCATAAGATTTATCCCTGACCCCAGATCACATAGAGCTTTTTCAAAGGTCATGGTGCCTATGGTACAAGGTATTAGGAACTTGCCAGGATCTTGTTTCTTTTGAGGTAGAGTTTTCTGAATCCAAGTATCTAGTTCACTAATGAGCAAGGGAGGTTCACTTTTCCAAGTCTCATTACCAAACAACTTGGCATTCAGCTTCATGATAGCTCCTAAATATTGAGCAACTTGCTCTCCAGTCACATCTTCATCCTCTTCAGAGGATGAATAGTCTTCAGAGCTCATGAATGGCAGAAGGAGATTTAATAGAATCTCTATGGTCTCTGTATGAGCCTCAGATTCCTTTGGATCCTTAATAGGAAACTCCTTCTTGCTTGAGGGACGTCCCAGGAGGTTTTCCTCACTAGGATTTTCGTCCTCCTCCTCCCTTGTGCATTCGGCCATATTGACTATGTCAATGGCTTTGCACTCTCCTTTTGGATTCCCTTCTGTATTGCTTGGGAGAATACTGGGAGGAGTTTCAATGACTTTCTTACTCAGCTGGCCCACTTGTGCCTCCAGATTTCTAATGGAGGATCTTGTTTCACTCATGAAACTGAAATTGGCCTTTGACAGATCAGAGACTAGATTGGCTAAATTAGAGGTGTTTTGTTCAGAATTCTCTGTCTATTGCTGAGAAGATGATGGATATGGCTTGCTATTGCTCAGCCTATTGCGTCCACCATTGTTAAAGCCTTGTTGATATTCTCTATCGTTGTAGTATAGTGGTGAGTATTGAGGCTTTTGTTGATCCTTCCATGAGAAATTTGGATGATTTCTCCATGATGAGTTATAGGTGTTTCCATAAGATTCACCCATGTAATTAACCTCTGCCATGGCAGGGTTCTCAGGATCATAAGCTTCTTCAGAAGCTGCCTCTCTAGTACTGTTGGATGCATGTTGCGATCCATTCAGATTTTGAGAGATCATGTTGACCTGTTGAGTCAACACTTTGTTCTGAGCCAATATGGCATTCAGAGCATCAATTTCAAGAACTCCTTTCTTCTGAGGTATCTCATTATTCACGGAATTCCTCTCAGAAGTGTACATGAACTGGTTATTTGCAACCATGTCGATGAGTTCTTGAGCCTCTTCAGGCGTTTTCTTTAGGTGAATGGATCCACCTGCAGAATGGTCCAATGACATTTTCGAAAATTCAGAGAGACCATAATAGAATATATCTAATATGGTCCATTCTGAAAACATGTCAGATGGACATCTTTTGGTCAGCTGCTTGTATCTTTCCCAAGCTTCATAGAGGGATTCACCATCTTTTTGTTTGAAGGTTTGAACATCCACTCTCAACTTGCTCAGCTTTTGAGGAGGAAAGAATTTATCCAAGAAGGCTGTGACCAGCTTATCCCAGGAGTCCAGGCTATCCTTAGGTTGTGAATCCAACCATATTCTAGCTCTGTCTCTTATAGCAAAAGGGAAAAGCATGAGTCTGTAGACTTCAGGATCAACTCCATTCGTCTTTACAGTCTCACAGATCTGCAAGAACTCAGTTAAAAACTGATAAGGATCTTCAGATGGAAGTCCATAAAACTTGCAGTTTTATTGCATTAAGGCAACTAGCTGAGGTTTCAGCTCGAAATTATTGGCTCCAATGGCAGGAATGGAGATGCTTCTTCCATCAAACTTGGACGTTGGCTTTGTGAAGTCACCAAGCATTCTCCTTGCATTATTATTATTTTTGGCTGCCATCTCCTTCTCTTGTTCGAAAATTTCTGAAAGGTTACCTTTAGAATAATTTAATTTGGCTTCTCTTAATTTCCTCTTCAGAGTCCTTTCAGGTTCTGGATCAATTTCAACAAGAGTGCCTTTTTCCCTGTTCCTGCTCATATGAAAGAGAAGAAAACAAGAAAAGAAAGAGGAATCCTCTATGTCACAGTATAGAGATTCCTTTATGTTAGTAGAAAAAGAAGGGGGAGAAGAATGTAGAAGAGGGGATTCGGATATTTGGATGGAGAGAGGTGAAGAGAAGTGTTAGTAACTAAATAATTAAATAGAATAAGAAAATAGAGGGAGAATTTCGAAAATAATTTTGAAAAAGGGGTTAGTAATTTTCGAAAATTAGAGATAAAATGTAATTAAAACATGAAACAATTAGTTAATTAAAAAAAAAGAATTTTTGAAAAAGGGGTGAGATATTTTCGGAAATTGAAGAGGGAAAAGTAGTTAGGTGGTTTTGAAAAAGATAAGAGACAAACAAAAAGTTAGTTAGTTGATTGAAAAAGATTTGAAATCAAATTTGAAAAAGATAAGAAGATAAGAAGTTAGATGAGATGTTTTGAAATCAAGTTTTGAAAAAGATAATACTTTTGAAAAAGATAAGATAAAAGATAAAAAGATCTAAGTTTCAAAATGACTTAACTAACAAGAAACTACAAGATAAGATTCTAGAACTTTAAAGATTGAACCTTTCTTAACAAGCAAGTAACAAACTTCAAATTTTTGAACCAATCACATTAATTGTTAGCATATTTTCGAAAATATGATATAAAGATAAGAAAAAGATTTTGAAAATATTTTGTAAAATTTTCGAAAATAAAGAAAAAAAATGGAAAAAATATGATTTTTGAAAAAGATTTTGAAAAGATAAGATTTTTAAAATTGAAATTTTGATTTGACTTGTAAGAAACAGCTAATTTTGAAAATTTTTGACCAAGTCAACCCAAAATTTCGAAAATTTGGAGGGAAATAAGGAAAAGATATTTTTTTTAATTTTTTTGAATTTTTTAATTATGAGAGAGAAAAACAACAAAAATACTCAATGCATGAAATTTTTAGATCAAAACAATGAATGCATGCAAGAATGCTATGAATGTCAAGATGAACACCAAGAACACTTTGAAGATCATGATGAACATCAAGAACATAATTTTGAAAAATTTTTGATGCAAAGAAAACATGCAAGACACCAAACTTAGAAATCTTTAATGCATGGACTCTAACAAACAAAAAATGCATATGAAAAACAACAAACAACACAAAATAAGAAAACATCAAGATCAAACAAAAAGACTTGTCAAGAACATCTTGAAGATCATGAAGAACATTATGAATGCATGAAATTTTCGAAAAATGCAAGAAAAAATTTTAAAGCATGCGATTGACACCAAACTTAAAATTGACTCAAGACTCAAACAAGAAACACAAAATATTTTTAGTTTTTTATGATTTTCTAATTTTTTTGTATTTTTATTAATTTTTTCGAAAATAATGTTAGGAAAAACGAAAAAATAAAAGAAAAATTTTGAAAAAGATTTTTGAAAAGAAAATTACCTAATCTGAGCAACAAGATGAACCGTCAGTTGTCCATACTCGAACAATCCCCGGCAACGGCGCCAAAAGCTTGGTGGACGAAATTGTGATTCATTTGTTATTCCATTTTGCAAAATTCATTGCTTTTCATTCCCTAGTAATGGCGCCAAAAACATGATGCCAATACCATGGTTCACAACTCTGTTCAACTTAACCAGCAAGTGTACTGGGTCATCCAAGTAATACCTTACGTGAGTAAGGGTCGATCCCACAGAGATTGTTGGTATGAAGCAAGCTATGGTCACCTTGTAAATATCAGTTAGGCAGATTAAATTGATTTATGGATTTTCGAATAATTAATAATAAAATAGAAAATAAAAAGGGATAGAATTACTCATGTAAATCAATAGTGGGAGTTTCAGATAAGTGCATGGAGATGCTGTGCTTCTCTTGAATCTCTACTTTCTCATTGCTTTCATCCAATCCTTCTTACTCCTTTCCACGGCAAGTTGTATGTAGGGCATCACCATCATCAATGGCTACTTTCAATCCTCTCGGGAAAATGGTCCTATGCGCTGTCACTGCATGGCTAATCGTCTGAAGGCATCACCCTTGGTTGATAGCTACATCCCATCCTCTCAGTGAAAATGGTCCAAATGCTCTGTCACAGCACGGCTAATCGTCTGTCAGTTCTCAATCTGGTTGGAATAGAATCCATTGATTCTTTTGCGTTTGTCATCACGCCCAGCCTTCAGGAGTTTGAAGCTCGTCACAGTCATTCAATACCGGAATCCTACTCGGAATACCACAGACAAGGTTAGACTTTCCGGATTCTTAGGATCCTACTCGGAATACCACAGAGAAGGTTAGACTTTCCGGATCCTCATGAATGCCGCCATCTATCTAGCTTATACCACGAAGATTCTGTTGGGGAATCTAAGAGATATGCGTCCGGCCTAGAGTAGAACGGAAGTGGTTGTCAGTCACGCGCGTTCATAGGTGAGAATGATGATGAGTGTCACGGATCATCACATTCATCAAAGTTGAAGTGCAACGTATATCTTGGAATAAGAATAAGAGAGAATTGAATAAAAAGTAATAGTAATTGTATTGAAACTTGAGGTACAGCAGAGCTCCACACCCTTAATCTATGGTGTGCAGAAACTCCACCGTTGAAAATACATAAGTGAAAGGTTCAGGCATGGCCAAATGGCCCGCCCCCTAAAACGTGCTCAATGGCCTCCTAAGATGAAGAACAAAACAAAACTGAGACCAAAGATGAAACGTGGTCCAAAGACTTCTAATACAATAGTTAAATGTTCTATTTATAATAAACTAGCTCCTAGGGTTTACATGAGTAAGTAATTGATGCATAAATCCACTTTCGGGGCCCACTTGGTGTATGATTGGGCTGAGCTTGATCAATACACGAGCTGAGACTTTTCTTGGAGTTGAACTCCAAGTTATGACGTGTTTTGGGCGTTCAACTCCGGATCATGACGTTTTTCTGGCGTTTAACTCCAGACAGCAGCATGTACTTGGCGTTCAACGCCAAGTTACGTCGTCAATTTCCGAATGAAGTATAAACTATTATATATTGCTGGAAAGCTCTGGATGTCTACTTTCCAACTCCGTTGAGAGCGCACAAATTGGATTTCTGTAGCTCCAGAAAATCCATTTCGAGTGCAGGGAGGTCAGATTCCAACAGCATCAGCAGTCCTTTTGTCAGCCTTTTTCAGAGTTTTGCTCAAGTCCCTCAATTTCAGCCAGAAATTACCTGAAATCACAGAAAAACACACAAACTCCTAGTAAAATCCAGAAATGTGAATTTAACATAAAAACTAATGAAAACATCCCTAAAAGTAGCTTGAACTTACTAAAAACTACCTAAAAACAATGCCAAAAAGCGTATAAATTATCCGCTCATCAAAAATACATAAGTGATGAAGGTCGAGGCATGGCCGAATGGCCAGCCCCCAAAACGTGATCAAGAGATCAAAAACGATGCAAAGATAGCCTCAAAAATGATCTAAAGATCACCCGATGTCCAAATACAATAGTAAAAGGTCCTATTTATAATGACTAGTAACCTAGGGTTTACAAAGATAAGTAAATGATGCAGAAATCCACTTCAGGGTCCCACTTGGTGTGTGCTTGGGCTGAGCATTGAAGCTTTCATGTGCATAGGCTTTTCTTGGAGTTAAACACCAGTGCTGGTGCCAGTTTTGGCGTTTAACTCCTTTGATGCCAGTTTTAGCGTTTAACGCCAGAAAAGGGTAGAAACTTGGCATTTAAACGCCAGTTTGCGTCATCAAAACTCGGGCAAAGTATGGACTATTATATATTGCTGAAAAGCCCAAGATGTCTAATTTCTAAGCAATTAAGAGCGCGCCTATTGGGCTTTTGTAGCTCCAGAACATCCATTTTGAGTGCAGGGAGGTCAGAATCCAATAGCATCTGCAGTCCTTTTTCATCCTCTGAATCAGATTTTTGCTTAGGTCCCTCAATTTCATCCAGAAAAAACCTAAAATCACAGAAAAACACACAAACTTATAGTAAAGTCCAAAAATGTGATTTTTGCATAAAACTAATAATTATATACTAAAAACTAACTAAATCATACTAAAAACTACCTAAAAACAATACCAAAAAGCGTATAAATTATCTGCTCATCACAACACCAAACTTAGATTGTTGCTTGTCCCCAAACAACTAAAAACAAAATAGAATAAAAAGAAGAGAATATATAATGAATTCCAAAATATCAATGAAGCTTAGCTCCAATTAGATGAGCGGGACTAGTAGCTTTTTGCTTCTGAACAATTTTGGCATCTCACTTTATCCTTTGAAGTTCAGAATGATTGGCGTCTCTAGGAATTCAAAATTAAGATAGTGTTATTGAATCTCCTAGTTTAGTATGTCGATTCTTGAACACAGCTACTTTATGAGTCTTGGCCGTGACCTTAAGCACTTTGTTTTCCAATATTACCACCGGATACAGAAATGCCACAGTCACATGACTGGGTGAACCTTTTCAGATTGTGACTCAGCTTTGCTAAAGTCCCCAGTTAGAGGTGTCCAGAGTTCTTAAGCACACTCTTTCTGCTTTGGATCACGACTTTAACCACTCAGTCTCAAGCTTTTTACTTGGACCTTCATGACACAAGCACATGGTTAGGGACAGCTTGATTCAGCCGCTTAGGCCAGGATTTTATTCCTTTGGGCACTCCTATCCATTAATGCTCAAAGCCTTGGATCCCTTTTACCCTTGCCTTTTGGTTTAAAGGGCTATTGGCTTTTTATGCTTGCTTTTTCTTTTTCTTTCTTTTTCTTTTTCGCCCCTTTTTTTTTGCAAGCTTTGTTATTCACTGCTTTTTCTTGCTTCAAGAATCAATTTTATGATTTTTCAGATTATCAATAACATTTCTCTTTGTTCATCATTCTTTCATGAGCCAACAATTTTAACATTCAATGAACTTCACTATAAAAAATATGCACTGTTCAAGCATTCATTCAGAAAACAAAAAGTATTGCCACCACATCAAAATAATTAGAATATTTTCAAGATAAAAGTCGAAATCCATGTACTTCTTGTTATTTTGTAATTAGAAACATTTTTCATTTAAGAAATGTGAAGGATTTATGGGACATTCATAGCTTTAAGGCATAGACACTAGACACTATTGATGATGTAATAAAGAAACAAACATAGACAAACATAAAGCATAAAAATAAAAAATAGAAAGATAAGAACAAGGAAATCAAAGAACAGGTCCACCTTAGTGATGGCGGCTAGTTCTTCCTCTTGAAGATCCAATAGAACGCTTGAGCTCCTCTATGTCTCTTCCTTGCATTTCTTGCTCTTCCCTCATGGCTATTTGATCCTCTCTAATTTCATGGAAAATAATGGAGTGCTCTTGGTGCTCCATCCTTAATTGCTCCATATTGGAACTCAAATCTTCCAAAGAGGTGTTGAGTTGTTCCCAATAGTTGTATGGAGGAAAATGCATCCCTTGAGGCATCTTAGGGATTTCTTGATGAGGGACTTCCTCATGCTCTTGTTGAGGTCCATGAGTGGGCTCTCTTATTTGCTCCATCCTCTTTTCAGTGATGGGCTTGTCCTTTTCAATTAGGATGTCTTCCTCTATGACAATTCTAGCT
This sequence comes from Arachis stenosperma, assembly GCF_014773155.1. Taxonomy (NCBI): domain Eukaryota; kingdom Viridiplantae; phylum Streptophyta; class Magnoliopsida; order Fabales; family Fabaceae; genus Arachis; species Arachis stenosperma. Next base: position 59,374,986 of record NC_080383.1, read on the forward strand.
AAACTGCATAGGTGACAAATGAGATGAGGAAAGGCTAACCTTGCCAAAGTTGAGGGCTTGTCACCCACTTTGTACAGTTCTAGAGGTATGATCTCATGAACTTCCACTTCCTCTCCAATCATGATGCTATGGATCATGATAGTCCGATCCACAGTTACTTCGGATCGATTGCTAGTAGGAATGATAGAGCATTGGATGCATTCCAACCATCCTCTAGCCACGGGTTTAAGGTCATGCCTTCTCAATTGAACCGGCTTGCCTTTGGAGTCTCTTTTCCACTAAGCTCCTTCCACACATATGTCCATGAGGACTTGGTCCAACCTTTGATCAAAGTTAACCCTTCTAGTGTAGGGGCGTACATCTCCTTACATCATTGGCAAGTTGAATGCCAACCTTACATTTTCCAGACTGAAATCTAAGTATTTCCCCCGAACCATTATAAGCCAATTCTTTGGGGTTCACACTGTGATCATGGTTTTTGGTGATCCATGCATTAGCATAGAACTCTTGAACCATTAAGATTCCAACTTGTTTAATGAGGTTGGTGAGAACTTCCCAACCTCTTTTTCGAATCTCATGTCGGAACTCTGGATACTCATTCCTTTTGAGCATGAAAGGGACCTCAGGGATCACCTTCTTCTTGGCCACAACTTCATAGAAGTGGTCTTGATGGACCTTTGAGATGAATCTCTCCATCTCCCATGACTCGGAGGTGGAAGCTTTTTCCTTCCCTTTCCTCTTTCTAGAGGTTTCTTTGGCCTTAAGTGCCATAAATAATTTTGGAAAAACAAAAAGCAACGCTTTTACCACACCAAACTTAAAAGGTTTGCTCGTTCTCGAGCAAAAAAAGAAAGAAGGGAGAAGAAAAAGAAGAAAATGGAGGAGATGGAGAGAGAGGTAGGGTTCGTGTATTAGGGGTTAGGTTTAGGAGGGAAAGGATGTGAATTTGAATGTTGAGGTAGGTGGGGATTTTGGGGAAGAGTAGGTGGATGTGAGTGGTGAAGAGGTGAATGGTGAAGAGAGAATGAGGTGAATAGTAAAGCGTATTTGGGAAAGGGTGTTATTGGAATGTGTGAAAAAGAGAGAGAGTGAGTTGAGGTAGGTGCGGATCTTTTGGGGTCCACAGATCCTGAGGTGTCAAGGATTTCTCATCCCTGCACCATTCTGGCGTGTAAACGCCCCTTTGAGTGTCAATCCTGGCGTTAAATGCCAGGTTGCTGCCCATTTCTGGGGTTTAATGCCAGTTTTTCTTCCCTTTCTGGTATTTAAACTCCAGTCTGGTGCCCATTTCTAGCGTTAAATGCCCAGAATAGTGCCAGACTGGGCGTTTAACGCCCATTCTACTACCCTTACTGGCGTTTAAACGCCAATAAGCTCCTCCTCCAGGGTGTGCTGTTTTTAAGGCTGTTTTTGAATTTGCTTTGATTTTTGCAGTTGTTGTTGTGACTCCACATGATCATCAACCTAAAGAAAACATAAAATAACAATGGAAAATAGAAATTTAACATAGATAAATAAAAATTGGGTTGCCTCCCAATAAGCGCTTCTTTAATGTCAATAGCTTGACAGTGAGCTCTCATGGAGCTTCACAGATATTCAGAACATGGTTGGGGCCTCCCAACACCAAACTTAGAGTTTGAATGTGGGGGCTTTAGTTGACTCTGTATTGAGAGAAGCTTTTCATGCTTCCTCTCCATGGTTGTAGAGGGAGATCCTTGAACTTTAAACACAAGGTAGTCCTCATTCACTTGAAGAACTAGCTCTCATCTGTCTACATCAATCACAGCCTTTGCTGTGGCTAGGAAAGGTCTTCTAAGGATGATGGATTCATCCTCATCCTTCCCAGTGTCTAGGATTATGAAGTCAGGAGGGATGTAAAGGCCCTCAACCTTCACTAAAACATCCTCTACAAGTCCATAAGCCTGTTTCATGGATTTGTCTGCCATCTCTAGTGAGTTTCTTGCAGCTTATACCTCAAAGATTCCCAGTTTCTCCATCACAGCGAGTGGCATGAGGTTTATGCCTGACCCTAGGTCACACAGATCCTTTTCAAAGGTCATGATGCCTATGGTAGAGGGTATTAAGAACTTTTCGGGATCCAGTTTCTTTTGAGGAAATGTCTGTTGAATCCATGTATTAAGTTCATTGATGAGTAATAGAGGTTCATCATCCCAAGTCATCAGGCGTACGCGTACTCCATGCGTATGCGTCACTTGGAATTTTAGCACTTCACGCGTACGCGTCAATAGCACGCATGCATGACCCAGCAAAATCGACGTAAAAGGTGTATTGGCTGAAAGTTGGGATGGCTTGGTGCTGGCACTGTGCCCGAGGCACAAATCGCATCACGCGTACCGTCGTGGATGCGTGTGCATCACATTCACAATAAGCACTCCCACGCGTGCGCGTGCCTGACGCACACATATCATATGACATTTTGGCACACATCCTAAGATGAACAGAGGGTTGTGCGAGTGCCACATTGCCCTTGCGCTAGTAGCACAAACACGGTCACGCGTACGCGTGACCGACGCTTACGCATCACCTTCCTCTCTGCACATCCCACGCGTACGCGTGGACCACGCGTCCGCATCGTCCGAAAAACATCACCTGAACCCTGTGCAGTGATAAACCACATTTGTAGGATTTATCTTGTGTTGAATTTAGGGGACTTTATCACCTTTTACCCACATTTATTCAATGAAATAGTATGGTTTTGTAAATTCTCCTTTAATTGTGCTTAAGAGTATTACATGCTTTTAGGACTCAAAATAGCTAAATTTAATTCACCTTGATTCCATTAGATGCCTTGATATGTTTGTTAAGTGATTTCAGATCTAGGAGGCAAAGATTGGATCAAGGGAATGAAGGAAAAGCATGTAAAAATGGAGAACTCGTGAAGAAATGTAGGAATCGAAAAAGCTGTCAAGCTGACCTCTTCACACTTAATCGACCATAACTTGAGCTACAGAGGTCCAAATGTTGCAGTTTTAGTTGCGTTGGAAAGCTAACACCCGGGGCTTCGAAATGATATAAGATTTGTTATAGTTGCATTGCATATAGGGGCGCGCACGTGCACGGTACGCGGACATGCCGATGGTTGCACACAATTCACTTAATGCAACTCATGGCCAGCGATTTTAGAAGCCTTATGGGTCCAATCCAACTCATTTCTGATGCTATTTAAGCCAAGGATTGAAGAGGGATGAGACATTTAGTTACCAATTAGTTTAGAAGTAGTTAGAGTTAGTTTCTAGAGAGAAAAGCTTTCACTTCTCTCTAGAATTAGGATTAGGATTAGCTTTAGTTCTTAGATCTAGGTTTTCATTCATGCTTTCTTCTACTTCTTCTTCTCAATTCCTTGTGTATCATTCTTCTATTCTTTTATTGTAATTTCCTTTATGTTGTTCTCATACTTTGTTGTAGATCTACTATTGCCTCTTCTACTTTCTTCCAATTCCATTTGAGGTAATTCATAATAATTGTGTTCCCTTTGATTGTTGTTGTTGATTTCTTACATTCAATTGTTGTTAGATTCTACTCTTGTTATCAATTTACTATGCTTTTCCTTTGTGCCTTCTAAGTGTTTGATGAAATGCTTGGTTGGATTTTAGTATAGATTTTATTCCTCTTGGCCTAGGTAGAGTAATTAGTGACACTTGAGTTATCAACCTCTTTTGTTGATTAATAATTAGAGATTGCTAATTGATTTGAAGGCCTCTAAAGCTAGTCTTTCCTTTAGGAGTTGATTAGGACTTGAGGAATCAAATTGATTCTTCCAATTGACTTTTCTCCATGGTTAGAGGTTAACTATGTGGGAGTAATGAACAATTCTCATCACAATTGATAAGGATAACTAGGATGGGATTTCTAGTTCTTATACCTTGCCAAGAGCTTTGTTAGTTGTTAGTTTATTTACTTTGACATTTATATTTCTTGTCTAAAATCTAAAAAACCCCAAACATAACTTATAACCAATAACAAGAACATTTGTTTGCAATTCCTAGGGAGAATGACCCGAGGTTTGAATACTTCGGTTATCTAAATAGGGGTTTGTACTTGTGACAACCAAATTTTTGTATGAAATGACTATTGTTGGTTTAGAAACTATATTGCAACGATATTTCATTTGTGAATTCTAAACCGTCAAAAATCCAATCATCACGCAACCTTGTTTTTCATATCTTATCTTTTCTTCTCTAACTTCTCTCTTCTTTCTCCTTCTTTCTTTCTTTCTTTTCTTCTTCTTCTTTCTTTCCTCTTTTCTTTTTCTTCTCCCTCCCTTCATACTTTCTTAAACTCACATCATCCATTACTTCTCTCTTTATCATCTTCTTCTCAAGGTTCTCTCCTTCTATTTTCTTTTTCTTAATTTTTACCTATTTATGCATTATTTTAATTGGTGTTAGAAATCTAATTGGGTAATTATTCTCTTCTATAATTGTTTGTGGATTATTTAGGAGTTATTTGACAATTAATATTGATTATTTTTTGGGTTGCTTGCATATTCAAATTTAATTATTTTCCTATCATATTAAACATGCATACCAAGTGTTTGTGAAATAGCCCATATGGCATTGTGCATTCTTAAATATTCTAGTCTTCTACTATAATGCCTATTTTTCACAAAATTCTTATCATGTTTTATTAATTTGGTATAATTGTCAATACAAATGTGATTGTTAATTTGTTACAAGTGATAATACATTTTTCGCAATTAATGCTTGATCTATGCTACTCATGCCTTTGCCAGCATGCCAATAAATATCTTGCATTTAATTGCCTTCATCTTTCTTGCTATATTTCCATTGAAGTCCTAAATACATTAAGTCGCGACCATGTGTTAACGACACCCTTCTTTACCTTGGCAAGGTTATCACTTGTACTGTCCTCTTCCTTGCTCCAACCCTTGGACTTACATGAACCTTTTATTTTCCCTTTTCAGGATGGCCACCAAGACTGATAAGAGAAAGCTGTTACCAAACCACCAGCAAGGAGAGGCACTAAAAGAGCATTAGCTGTGGACCCATCCTCAACGACAGTCAAGCCATCAACAAAATGGGTCAAAAGGATAATTAATGTTGCGAAAACAGAGAAAGCCTTTCCAACAAGGGATGCTGCGCAGTTCACTAACCGCTACTGTGAGCAGATGTTCCACATTCTAGCTGCGAGGAACTATAACAATGAGCACCTTCTTATCCTCCCTACCAATATTGTTGATTTGGTGGAGCCCCGCATTGACAGAAGACAATGGGGTTTCTTACGGAAACAGCCACGGCAGGTCAATTTCTCATGGGTAGTTGAATTCTATTCCAATTTTCACATGCCAACCCTACAGTCTATCTATATCTATCAGAAGCAGGTCCCCATATCTGAGGAGGCCATTCAGTGAGCTTTAGATCTTCCCCCTGCTTCAGAAGGATTAGACGCATATCAAGAAGCCTCTTTCAAGTGCCAGAGATTCCAATTTGACTGGGACGACATTCTCAGAATTATAGGACTACCTAGCAGCCACTGGATCTATGGATACCATCGATCCCGACCTAAGGGCATCTCAGCTTCAGCACTTACCTTGGAGGCTCGCGTGTGGGCACAGATTATGTCCCACTACATCTTCCCAAGCACTCATGAGTCCTCCTTCACTGCAGACATGGCTGTTTTCATCTGGTGTATCCTTACAGACCAGCCTCTCAACTTACCAAGACACATCCGGCAAGCCATGGGACACGTACAGATTGCGGGTAACCTTCCCTTTCCCGCCTTGGTTTCAGATCTAGTCTCGGCAGCCGGAGTCTCCTACAGAGCTGGAGACACCAGGGCCATGATTCTGCAGGATGATCAATATGTACCCAGCGGGAAGTACATCAGACCCCAAGCAAACACTACCAGCCAGACTGAAGACCCGGCCAGAGATACCCCTTCTCCTTCCACATCACAAGCACCTTCAACAAATCAACTGCTCCTTCAGATACTTCAGAGGTTGGACCGGCAAGACCGCAGATGGAATACATAGAGCGTCGTAACAAGTGCCGATTCACATACCTCAAGCAGCTGATTGTTGGGAACCACCCACCTGAAGAAGACCCAGACTCTCCGGACTCCACTTCACTAACCAGCACCGGGAACCATGACAACCCCGACCGTGGAGATGCTGCTACTAGCCCCCCTTTATTCCTGACTGATGGTACCGAGGACGGTGCCAAGCTTTAAGTGTGGGAAGGTCAGTCAGTACCTGATTTTCGGAGGTAATTGCTTTTCCTTAACACCAATAGGTTATTTTTCTTTTGTTAGGATAGATGCATAAGTAATAAGTGTTTGCATGCGTTTTCTATTTGGTTGAAAAATTATAAGTTTCTTTTTAAAACTTTATTTTGAAAATTTCACTAATCTAAATTAAAATTTTTTTGTTAAAACTTTTTTTGAAGATTGTAATTTAGAACATGGTTTAGAGCTAGAACACACAACCCGTGAGATTTGAGCTTAATTACATGGTTACATTATTTAACCATAATATTTTATTCTTGTGTGTTTCCTTCTCTATGATTGCAATCTTTACTTTGTTCCATTTTATATGTCCAATGTTTAGTGTATTTATATGCATATATATGATTGAGGCCATCATTTGTTATTTAGCTCACTTATCCCAAATAGCCTATCCTTTCAATCACCTTTTTTAGCCACCTTGAGCCTTTTAATCTCCATTTGTTCTATATTTTACCACATCACTAGCCTTAAGTAGAAAAACAAGTAATTACCTGATTTGAATCTTTGGTTAACTTAAGATAGATATTGTGTGTCAACTAAGTGTGGGAAAACTATGGGAACATGGGTTAATAGGGAATGTGTTATTTTTTTGCTTTGATAAAATATTAGGAATTTGGGTACCTACTCATGTGAAACCAGAAAATAATTAAAAACTCCATGTGCATTGATGTGTTACGTTTAGTTAAAAAAACCCAAAAATATTCAATTAAATAAATACACAAGTAAATAAGGGGACAAAATTATTCCAATATTAAGTTAATAAAAGATCAATGCATATGTGATAAAAATTAAAAGAAAAGTTGATGCATGAGTATGAGATGAAAAAGTGGGAATTTTGGGTAGCTAGGCATAATTTTAGAAGTTATATAGAGTGTGTGTGTGTGTATAAGTGAGAGCTTAGGTTAGTCAAGGATTCAATTTATAGCTCACTTAGCCATACATATTTCGTCACCTTTGCCTTAGCCCCATTACAACCTTGAAAAGACCTCACGATGTTTGCATTGGTACATTAAATATTTGTTGATTGGTTAGGTGAAGACAAAGTTTAGAAAGCATGACTAGAGAAGACTAGAGTGAATTATCCCCATACACTTGAGTGATTAGAGTGCATATACACCATCAGTGGGGGTTCAATGCTTAATTCTATGTTCCCTGGTTTCATGAGCTATCTTCTTAGAAGTTTACCTGTCTTTACTATATGATTTTAATTAGTCATATCTTATTTATGTTAGTCTTGAAGAACTCATTTACTTTCAACCAAGTAGACAGAATCATTTTAGCATATAGTTGCATTCATATATACATACTGCATTTCATGAGTCTTACCTTACCCTGTTTATTCTTTTGATCTCCTTGAGCTTAGCATGAGGACATGCTAGTGTTTAAGTGTGGGGAGTTTGATAAACCACTATTTTATGATTTATCTTGTACTCAATTGAGTGGTTTTATCAAGTCTTTGCACACTTATTCGTACAAATTGCATGGCTTTACAATTCCTTCCTAGTTTTGTTCTATGGTTGAAAACTTGCTACCTAAGCCTTTAATTTGTGTATTTTAATTCCCCTCTCTACCATTCGATGCCGTGATCTGTGTGTTCAATGATTTCAGGCTTTATAGGGCAGGAATGGCTTGGAGGATGGAGAGAAAGCTTGCAAAAATGGAAGGAGTACAAGAAATAAAGGAGATAATCAGCAAGGAACGACACGCACGCATGGCTCACGCGTGCGCGTGAATTGGAGTTTGCTCAACGATGCGTGCGCGTGCTTAACGCGTGCGTGTGACAAAGAAAATCGCCAAACAATGCACATGCGTAAGTGACGCGTACGCGTGACATCTGCGATCTGTAGAAATTGCAAAAAATGCTGGGGGCAATTTTGGGCCGAGTTTGGATCCAGTTTCAGGCCCAGAAACGTAGACCAAAGCCAGGGAACGAGCAGAGACTCAACACACATTCTCATTAGCATAGTTTTTCAGTTTTAGATCAAAATTTTAGAGAGACATTACACTTCCTCTAGGTTTTCTTCACATTCATAGTTCTTAGAATTTTATTGCTTTTTGCTATTGATTTGGATATTGAGAAGAGTTGCTACCTCCGTTGAAGTTTCATTTATTCCAGTTTGTTTCCTTTGTCCCTTACACTTTCATATCTTTAATCCTTATTCAGAGTTACAATTGGATTATTTTTAGAATTTATTAATGCAAAGAACCATTTTTACTTTTAATTAATTTTCAGTTATTGTTTATCATGTCTTCCTTTTATTCCTCTCTTAATTCTGTGAAAGTTATATTCATGTCAATGGAGTAGAACTCCCACTTGACCTGGGGGTTGATTAAAAAAAGACCATTGAGTTGGAATGCTCAAGCGATTAGTTATTTGGAAGTTATTGGCTAATTCTCTATTTACTAACACTAATTCTTCCCAAGGGAGAGGATTAGGACTTGCAAATAAGAGTTAGCTCAATCACTTGACTTTCCTTTATTTAGTAAGGGTTAACTAAGTAAAAATAACAACCTCTTGAAGCTACACTTGAAAAATTCCAACAAGGATAGAACTTCCAATTAATCTACCTCCGGTCAAGCCCTTTTATTTGATTATATAAATTCTCAATCATTTATCTTTCTGTTCTTCAACTCTTAGGAAAACCTCTGATCAATAAATTAGCACTCTTTTGTCAACTTGTTGGGAGACGACCTGGGATTCATACTCTCTGTATTTTATTTCTAAATTTTGTGACAACTCTTTTAAATTGATACACGGAGTCTTCAATGGTTAAGAGCTATACTTGCAATGCTGTTTTCTTTATAAACTCTTAATCGGTGATTTTCCGTACGTCACCCCTACCAACAAATCAAATTCCATTAGTGTTTGTTTTTTATGTTTAATAAATAAAAAACTAAACAATGTGTTAAAAATTGTGTTAATCTAGTAGGGCTAAGTTCAAGTATTTATATATAGTGACTTAGATAAACATCTTTTCTTATTGTTAAAGATAATTATTGCACACATATTTAGATCAGACCTATATTTTTATATATGTTTCTTACTATGATTTGGACATGTTATACTTAAGATTGTGAGCACATTGGTAATGATGAGACCTACTTCTATTTATCTAGGTTTTAGTATATGCGTTAGTAGGACCTGCATATATAGTATTTTATAGATACACTCTATATCTAATGACCTTCTACAAATATTTCCACAATCTTAAAAGCCATAAATATTTTTTATAATCCAACAATCAATATTGATGTTTTTAAGTGATTGAATCCGATCACATCTAGCGATATAATTGAATACACATGGTAATTTATTTTAGATAGCATATATATTTTTCAATGATAATTATTTAGTTATGATGTCTGTTCATTTTACTAATAATGTATGATGATGTTGGTGATGGAGGCTAATGATCAATCCAAATACATTAGTTCTCTTGTTCTAAACATTATAAATGGCTTGATTTTTTGTTCAACGACCAGGTTTATAAAATTTCTCTTGCTTAATAATTAACTACTAGATGAAATATCTTTGATGAGTGTGCCTTAAGATTTCTTTTCCTGATCTGTTTTGGGCAGCAACTCAACTTGGCATCAGTCTATTACCTATCTATCCTATCTACCCAGATATCAGTCGTGTGAGAATAGACTATTAACACATTAGTGCAAAAATATTTTTTAGTATGCAAAAGAGTGTATAGTATTTATGTGATATATGCTATGGGTCAAAGGGTATTATTCTATTGCTTATCTATCCTATCTACTCGGATATCAATCTTTTGAGATCACACAATTAACAATTTAGTCCATAAATACTTTTCAGTATGAAAAAAGGTGTATGAAATTTATCTAATATATGCTATTGGTCAAAGTATACCATCGATCTTGGTTTTGATGCTAGTATACAATTCTTATATCAAAAATATCCTTGTTGTTATACATATTAGTAAAAAACTTTCTATCCTATCAGCATGTATGTTTGACAATTCACAAATAAGTTCAATTCCACTTTTGAGAGGTAATTACGGTGTATTTCATTTTATTTTTTAGGATATCGAGTCATACTATACAACATATATTGAAAGTGGAGACTCTTTAGTCCAAAAAAAAGCAGACATATGGATTTGACATTCTTAGAGAAAGTTAAAAGTCACTTTTGAAAATGGATTAGGATGTTTGGCATTTTATTATTTTACAACAAGATCCAGTGCCATTTCAATATATCTTGTATGTTGAAAATGAAAAAAATTCAAAGATCATAAGTGTTTCTTTTTTTCTTTACTCTCGATTCATGCCAACACGTTTCACCATGTATTAGGTCTTCTTGATCTCTCAAAAAGTGGTTAGTGCCTCTTTGGTGACAATCAGATTTTATATATGAAAATAGCACTGCTGAAAATTGATGCCTACCTCTAATTCTTTTTGCCTGTGATTGGTATCCTGATATTACTTGTTGCAAATAAATCTCTAGTCCCATCCACTGAGGGATTCTGTCTACAAAATATGGAACATATATAAAAAATTTTAATGACAAAGAAGGTCTGTAGATTTTAAGACAATGACCCATTTACCCTTGTTCTATTATTCAAGGATTCCTATCATCTAAAGTCATTACTAATTTGTTAAAATATATTTTTACTTCCACCAAATAGTGCTTCTTTAGTAATACTTTCATATTGGGCAAGGTGATGGTTGATGAGCGGATATTTTATACGCTTTTTGGCATCATTTTCATATAGTTTTTGTTATGTTTTGTTTAAGTTTTATTATATTTTCATGGGTTTTAGTGAAAAATTCACATTTTTAGATTCTACTTTGAGTTTGTGTGTTTTCATGTGATTTCAGTTATTTTCTGGCTGAAATTGAAGAGTTTTGGCAAAGTCCGATTCAGAGACAGAGAAAGGACTGCAGATGCTGTCAAAATCTGACCTCCGTGCACTCAAACAAAATTTTTGGAGCTATAGAAAACCAAATTATGTGTTCTCAATGGCGTTGAAAAGCTAACTTTTAGAGCTTTCTAGCAATAGATAATAGTCTATACTTTGCTCTGGAAATGAAGGTTTAAAACTGACATTCAACGCCAGTCACCAACCCCAATCCTAGCGTTGGACGCCCAAAGGGGAGCTGTTGGCGTCCAACGCCCAAAAGGGAGAGCAGAGCTGGCGCTTAATGCCCACCAAGCATACAAGGCAGCGTGGATCACCCCCCTAAGGGGTATTCAACGCCCATTCTTCAAAGTGGACGCCAAACTCAGCCCAAAAACTCAACTCAAGTAGGCCCAAAAGTGGATTTTCGCACTTCTAGTCTATTCTCTCATATTTTTATACTTCTTAGTTATTAGGTTATTATATATAGGAGAAGATCACCCTTGTTTAGGATCTTCTTCTCCCACTTTTACTTTTGAATATTACTTTCTGTACAGTATGAGCAACTGAACCTCCTAGGTTAAGGTTAGGAGCTATGCTGAGTCTTATGGATTAATAATATCACTATTCTATTTTAATCTATGCTTCATTCCATTCTAAGATGTATATTTTTTTCTTCAACCTAATGAATTGGGAGTGTAACTTGACCGTCATCCCTTTTCTACAAGGGTTCTTGCGAGTCCTTGACGAGATAGTATTGAACCACAAGCTTGATTATACATTTCTTAGACGGCTAATCCACGACTTTGTTGGGGACTTGGAGACATCAGTTCAGCCAAGGTACAGGGCGATTAGGGCCTTTGTGGTATAGGCTAGAATCGTGAGGCAGCATTCTCTGATCTGAAAGATCCGACCTTATTTTTGGGGTTTTGAGTAGGATTGCTAAGGGAATGGACTGCAAGAGCTTCACTCCCGTTTAGATTGGATGACCACTGACCTGGCATTTGATCTGAAGCAGAGGATATTAATGACCACTGACCTGGCGTTAATCACTTACAGCTTGCCATGGAATAAATCAGTAGAAGTTGGAGTAGATGGTGAGAAAAGTTGATCTAGAAGAAAGAAGCATCTCCGAAGCCTCAACCATTCTCATACCATTGAATTCACATCTATCCAATAAGGTTTTATTTATTCTGTTTTTAAGCGTTTTTCACAACAATCATCTTTTCTAATCGCCTGATGACGATGCCTGGTGCACGAAATTGTGAACACTACGTTGTCCATATTCGAATAATCCCTAGTAATGGCTCCAAAGACTTGGTGCTCACTACCATGGCATAAGCACAACTTCGCACAACTAACCAGCAAGTGCACTGGGTCGTCCAAGTAATAAACCTTACGCGAGTAAGGGTCGATCCCACGGAGATTGGTGGTATGAAGCAAGCTATGGTCACCTTGTAAATCTCAGTCAGGCAGACTCAAATGGGTATAGTGATAAACGAAAATAACATAAACATAAAGATAGAGATACTTATGTATATCATTGGTGTGAGAGCTTCAGACAAGTGTATGAAGATGCCTTCCCTTCCGTCTCTCTGCTTTCCTACTGTCTTCATCCAATCCTTCTTACTCCTTTCCATGGCAAGCTTATGCAAGGGTTTCACCGTTGTCAGTGGCTACCTCCCATCCTCTCAGTGAAAATACGTCCCTGATGCTCTGTCACAGCATAGGCTAATCATCTGTCGGTTCTCAATCAGACCGGAATAGAATCCAGTGATTCTTTTGGCGTCTGTCACTAACGCCCCGCCCTCAGGAGTTTGAAGCACGTCACAGTCATTCAATCATTGAATCCTACTCAGAATACCACAGACAAGGTTAGACCTTCCGGATTCTCTTGAATGCCGCCATCAGTTCTTGCCTATACCACGAAGACTCTGATCTCACGGAATGGCTGGCTCGTTTGTCAGGCGAGCACTCGGTTGTCAGGCGATCAACCATGCATCATGCAATCAGAAATCCAAGAGATATTCACTAAGCCTCAGATGCTTGTAGAACAAGAATGGTTGTCAATCACCTTGTTCATAGGTGAGAATGATGATGAGTGTCAATCATCACCTTCATCAGATTGAAGAACAAGTGATATCTTGGACAAAGAACAAGCGGAATTGAATAGAAGAACAATAGTAATTGCATTAATACTCGAGGTACAGCAGAGCTCCACACCTTAATCTATGGTGTGTAGAAACTCCACCATTGAAAATACATAAGAACAAGGTCTAGGCATGGCCGAATGGCCAGCCTCCCAAAGTGAGTTCAATCATCAAAACATGATCAAAAGACTCTCTATCTCTATTACAATAGTAAAAGGTCCTACTTATAGAAAACTAGTAGCCTAGGGTGTACAGAAATGAGTAAATGACATAAAAATCCACTTCCGGGCCCACTTGGTGTGTGCTTGGGCTGAGCAATGAAGCATTTTCGTGTAGAGACTTGTCTTGGAGTTAAACGCCAGCTTTTATGCCAGTTTGGGCGTTTAACTCCCATTTAGGTGCCAGTTCCGGCGTTTAACGCTGGAATTTCTTGAGGTGACTTTGAACGCCGGTTTGGGCCATCAAATCTTGGGCAAAGTATGAACTATCATATATTGCTGGAAAGCCCAGGATGTCTACTTTTCAATGCCGTTGAGAGCGCGCCAATTGGGCTTCTGCAGCTCCAGAAAGTCCACTTCGAGTGCAGGGAGGTCAGAATCCAACAGCATCTGCAGTCCTTTTCAGTCTCTGGATCAGATTTTTGCTCAGGTCCCTCAATTTCAGCCAGAAAATACCTGAAATCACAGAAAAACACACAAACTCATAGTAAAGTCCAGAAAAGTGAATTTTAACTAAAAACTAATAAAAATATACTAAGAACTCAACTAAAACTACTAAAAACATACTAAAAACAATGCCAAAAAGTGTATAAATTATCCGCTCATCACAACACCAAACTTAAATTGTTGCTTGTCCTCAAGAAACTGAAAATCAAATAAGATAAAAGAAGAGAATATACTATAGACTCCAAATTATCAATGAAACTAAGCTCCAAATTAGATGAGCGGGACTAGTAGCTTTTTGCCTCCGAACAGTTTTGGCATCTCACTTTATCCTTTGAAATTCAGAATGATTGGCTTCTTTAGGAACTCAGAATCCAGATAGTGTTATTGATTCTCCTAGTTAAGTATGATGATTCTTGAACACAGCTACTTATTGAGTCTTGGCCGTGGCCCAAAGCACTCTGTCTTCCAGTATTACCACCGGATACATACATGCCACAGACACTTAATTGGGTGAACCTTTTCAGATTGTGACTCAGCTTTGCTAAAGTCCCCAATTAGAGGTGTCCAGGGTTCTTAAGCACACTCTTTTTGCCTTGGATCACAACTTTATTTCTTTCTTTTCTTTTTTTTTTTCGTTTTCTTTTCTCCCCTTTTTTTTTTCTTTTTTTTTTTTGTATTCACTGCTTTTTCTTGCTTCAAGAATCATTTTTATGATTTTTCAGATCCTCAGTAACATGTCTCCTTTTTCATCATTCTTTCAAGAGCCAACAATTTTAACATTCATGAACCAAATTCAAAAGACATATGCACTGTTCAAGCATACATTCAGAAAACAAAAAGTATTGTCACCACATCAAACCAATTAAGCTAGTTTTAAAGATGAATTTGAAATCCTGTACTTCTTGTTCTTTTGTGATAAAAACAGTTTTCATTTAAGAAAGGTGATGGATTCATAGGACATTCATAACTTTAAGGCATAGACACTAAGACACTAATGATCATAAGACACAAACATAGGCAAACATAAGCATAAAAATTCGAAAAACAGAAGAATAAAGAACAAGGAAATCAAGGAACGGGTCCACCTTAGTGATGGCAGCTCTTCCTTCTTCTTGAAGGTCCTATGGAGTGCTTGAGCTCCTCAATGTCTCTTCCTTGCCTTTGTTGCTCCTCTCTCATGATTCTTTGATCTTCTCTTATTTCATGGAGGAGAATGGAGTGTTCTTGATGCTCCACCCTTAGTTGTCCCATGTTGGAACTCAATTCTCCTAGGGAGGTGTTTAGTTGCTCCCAATAGTCTTGTGGAGGAAAGTGCATCCCTTGAGGTATCTCAGGGATCTCATGATGAGAGGGGTCTCTTGTGTGCTCCACCCTTTTCTTGGTGATGGGCTTGAGGTCATGCCTTCTCAGTTGAACCGGCTTTGGATGCCATAAATGGTTATGGAAAAACAAAAAGCAATGCTTTTACCACACCAAACTTAAAAGGTTTGCTCGTCCTCGAGCAAAAGAAGAAAGAAGAGAGTAGAAGAAGAAGAAATGAGGAAGAAGGGTATGGCTTTGTGTTTCGGCCATTAGGGGAAGAAGTAGTGTTTTATGAAGGATGGATGTGAGTGGTGAAGGGAAAGAGATGTTGAGGTGATTGGTGAATGGGTGAAGAAGAAGAGAGAGAGTGGTGGGGGTAGGTGGGGATCCTGTGGGGTCCACAGATCCTGAGGTGTCAAGGAAAAGTCATCCCTGCACCAAATGGCACTCAAAATCACGTTTTGAGGCATTTCTGGCGTTAAACGCCGGGCTGGTGCCCATTCCTGGCGTTTAACGCCAGGTTCTAGCCCTTTTCTGGCGTTTAACGCCAGTCTGGTGCCCCTTTCTGGCGTTAAACGCCCAGAATGGTGCCAGACTGGGCGTTAAACGCCCAACTGCTAGGCTTACTGGCGTTTGAACGCCAGCAGCATCTTCCTCCAGGGTGTGCTGTTTTTCTTCCTGTTTTTCATTCTGTTTTTGCTTTTTCAATGGATTTTGTGACTTCTTATGATCATCAACCTACAAAAAACATAAAATAACAAAAGAAAATAGATAAAATATAATCATTGGGTTGCCTCCCAACAAGCGCTTCTTTAATGTCAGTAGCTTGACAGATGGCTCTCATGGAGCCTCACATTTTGTCAGAGCAATGTTGTAACCTCCCAACACCAAACTTAGAGTTTGAATGTGGGGGTTCAACACCAAACTTAGAGTTTGGTTGTGGCCTCCCAACACCAAACTTAGAGTTTGACTGTGGGGGTTCTGTTTGTCTCTGATTTGAGAGAAGCTCTTCATGCTTCTTCTCCATGATGACAGAGGGATATCCTTGAGCTTTAAACACATAGGATTTTTCATTCACTTGAATGATCAGTTCACCTCCATCAACATCAATCACAGCCTTTGCTGTGGCTAGGAAGGGTCTGCCAAGGATGATGGATTCATCCATGCACTTCCCAGTCTCTAGGACTATGAAATCAGTAGGGATGTAATGGTCTTCAACTTTTACCAAAACATTCTCTACAAGTCCATGAGCTTGTTTTCTTGAGTTGTCTGCCATCTCTAGTGAGATTTTTGCAGCTTGTACCTCAAAGATCCCTAGCTTCTCCATTACAGAGAGAGGCATGAGGTTCACACTTGACCCTAAGTCACACAGAGCCTTCTTGAAGGTCATGGTGCCTATGGTACAAGGTATTGAAAACTTCCCAGGATCTTGTCTCTTTTGAGGTAATTTCTGTCTAGACATCATCCAGCTCTTTGGTGAGCAAAGGAGGTTCATCCTCCCAAGTCTCATTTCCAAACAACTTGTCATTTAGCTTCATGATTGCTCCAAGGTATTTAGCAACTTGCTCTTCAGTGACATACTCATCCTCTTCAGAGGAGGAATACTCATCAGAGCTCATGAATGGCAGAAGTAGGTCCAATGGAATCTCTATGGTCTCATTTTGAGCCTCAGATTCCCATGGTTCCTCATTGGGGAACTCATTGGAGGCTAGTGCACGCCCATTGAGGTTTTCCTCAGTGGTGTTCACTTCCTCCCCTTCCTCTCCAAATTCGGCCATATTGATGGCTTTGCACTCTCCTTTTGAATTTTCTTCTGTATTGCTTGGAAGAGTGCTTGGAGGGAGTTCAGTAATTTTTTGCTCAGCTGTCCCACTTGTCCTTCCAAATTCCTAATGGAGGACCTTGTTTCATTCATGAAACTTTGAGTGGTTTTAATTAGATCAGAGACCATGGTTGCTAAGTCAGAGGGGTTCTGCTTAGGATTCTCTGTCTGTTGCTGAGAAGATGATGGAAAAGGTTTGCCATTGCTAAACCTGTTTCTTCCACCATTATTATTGAAACCTTGTTGAGGTCTCTCTTGATTCTTCCATGAGAGATTTGGGTGATTTCTCCATGAAGAATTATAGGTGTTACCATAGGGTTCTCCTAGGTAATTCACCTCTTCCATTGAAGGGTTCTCAGGATCATAAGCTTCTTCCTCAGATGAAGCCTCCTTAGTACTGTTTGGTGCATTTTGCATTCCAGACAGACTTTGAGAAATCAAATTGACTTGTTGAGTCAATATTTTGTTCTGAGCCAAAATGGCGTTCAGAGTGTCAATTTCAAGAACTCCTTTCTTCTGACTTGTCCCATTGTTCACAGGATTCCTCTCAGAAGTGTACATGAATTGGTTATTTGCAACCATTTCAATGAGCTCTTGAGCTTCTGTAGGCGTCTTCTTCAGATGAAGAGATCCCCCAGCAGAGCTATCCAAAGACATCTTGGACAGTTCAGAGAGACCATCATAGAAGATACCTATGATGCTCCATTCAGAAAGCATGTCAGAAGGACATCTTCTGATCAATTGTTTGTATCTTTCCCAAGCTTCATAGAGGGATTCGCCATCCTTCTGTCTGAAGGTTTGGACTTCCACTCTAAGCTTACTCCATCTTTGTGGTGGAAAGAACTTTGCCAAGAAGGCATTGACTAGCTTTTCCCAAGAGTCCAGGCTTTCTTTAGGTTGAGAGTCCAACCATATTCTAGCTCTGTCTCTTACAGCAAAAGGGAATAGCATCAGTCTATAGACCTCAGGGTCTACCCCATTAGTCTTGACTGTGTCACAGATTTGCAAGAATTCAGCTAAGAACTGATGAGGATCTTCCATTGGAAGTCCATGGAACTTGCAATTCTGTTGCATTAGAGAAACTAATTGAGGCTTAAGCTCAAAGTTGTTTGCTCCAATGGCAGGGATAGAGATGCTTCTCCCATAAAAATCAGGAGTAGGTGCAGTAAAGTCACCCAGCACCTTCCTTGCATTGTTTGCATTGTTATTATTTTCGGCTGCCATGTCTTCTTCTTTGAAGAATTCGGTCAGGTCCTCTAAAGAGAGTTGTGCTTTGGCTTCTCTTAGCTTTCTCTTCAAGGTCCTCTCAGGTTCAGGGTCAGCTTCAACAAGAATGCCTTTGTCTCTGCTCCTGCTCATATGAAAGAGAAGAGAACAAGAAAATATGGAATCCTCTGTCACAGTATAGAGATTCCTTGAGGTGTCAGAGGAAAAGAGAAATAGAAAGAAGAAGGAGAAGAAGAATTCGAACTTTAATTAGATAAGGTTCGAATTGTGCATTGAGAAGGAGTAGTACTCCATAAATAGAAGGATGTGGGAAGAAGGGAAGGTAATTTTCGAAAATAAAGTTAAAAAGATTTTGAAAACATTTTGAAAAGCACTTAATTGATTTTCGAAAATAAAAGTGAGAAAGAAATCAAGTGATTTTTGAAAAAGATTTTGAAATTAGAAATTAAAAAGATTTGATTGAAGACTTGTTTTGAAAAAGATGTGATTGAGAAGATATGATTTGAAAACAGTTTTAAAAAGATTTGATTTGAAAACAATTTTAAAAGATTTGATTTTAAAAAAAATGATGACTTGCCTAACAAGAAAAGATATGATTCAAACATGAAACCTTCCTCAACAGAAAAGGCAAAAAATGTTCAATCAAATCATTAATTGTTAGTAAGTATCTTTTAAAAAGGAAAGAAATTGATTTTGAAAACATTTGATTGAAAAGATTTGATTTGAAAAAGATTTGATTTTGAAAAACTTTGAAAACTTGAAAAAAAATTGATTTGAAAACAAAATCTTCCCCCTAGCACCATCCTGGCGTTAAACGCCCAGAATGGTATACATTCTGGCGTTTAACGCCCAAAATGCACCCTTTTTGGGCGTTAAACGCCCAACCAGTTACCCTGGCTGGCGTTTAAACGCCAGTCTGCCTTCTTCACTGGGCATTTTCGAATGCCCAGCTTTTTCTGTATAGTTCCTCTGCAGTATGTTCTGAATCTTCAATTCTTTGTGTTATTGACTTGAAAAGACACAAATTAAAAATATTTTTGGATTTTTTTAATAATCAAAATGCAACAAGAATCAAATAACAATGCATGCAAGAAACCAAACTTAGCAGTTTGTATACTACTGACACTATATGAGACACATAAACACTCAAGTCAAAAGAATTCAAAGATCAGAGTAAGAAATCATCAAGAACAACTTGAAGATCAATGAGAACACATGCATGAATGCAACAGAAACATGCAATTGACACCAAACTTAACATGAGACTCTAGACTCAAACAAGAAACATCAAATATTTTTGATTTTTATGATTTTGTAAAATTTTTTTTTTTGTGATTTTCGAAAATTAAGTGGAAAAAGATATCAAAATTCTTAATGAGAATTCCAGGAATCATGCAATGTTAGTCTAAAGCTTTAGTCTAAAGGAATTAGACATGGCCGGCCAAGCTTCAGCAGGACACTGCTTTCAAGAGCTAAATTGATGAGAATCAATCAGCCTTGGTGATGATAAGAACATCACCTTGAAACACTAGAATTCATTCTTAAGAACTCCGAAAAAAAAAAATACCTAATCTAAGCAACAAGATGAACCGTCAGTTGTCCATACTCAAGAACAATCCCCGGCAACGGCGCCAAAAACTTGGTGCACGAAATTGTGAACACTACGTTGTCCATATTCGAATAATCCCTAGTAATGGCTCCAAAGACTTGGTGCTCACTACCATGGCATAAGCACAACTTCGCACAACTAACCAGCAAGTGCACTGGGTCGTCCAAGTAATAAACCTTACGCGAGTAAGGGTCGATCCCACGGAGATTGGTGGTATGAAGCAAGCTATGGTCACCTTGTAAATCTCAGTCAGGCAGACTCAAATGGGTATAGTGATAAACGAAAATAACATAAAGATAAAGATAGAGATACTTATGTATATCATTGGTGTGAGAGCTTCAGACAAGTGTATGAAGATGCCTTCCCTTCCGTCTCTCTGCTTTCCTACTGTCTTCATCCAATCCTTCTTACTCCTTTCCATGGCAAGCTTATGCAAGGGTTTCACCGTTGTCAGTGGCTACCTCCCATCCTCTCAGTGAAAATACGTCCCTGATGCTCTGTCACAGCATAGGCTAATCATCTGTCGGTTCTCAATCAGACCGGAATAGAATCCAGTGATTCTTTTGGCGTCTGTCACTAACGCCCCGCCCTCAGGAGTTTGAAGCACGTCACAGTCATTCAATCATTGAATCTTACTCAGAATACCACAGACAAGGTTAGACCTTCCGGATTCTCTTGAATGCCGCCATCAGTTCTTGCCTATACCACGAAGACTCTGATCTCACGGAATGGCTGGCTCGTTTGTCAGGCGAGCACTCGGTTGTCAGGCGATCAACCATGCATCATGCA
This sequence comes from Arachis stenosperma, assembly GCF_014773155.1. NCBI lineage: Eukaryota > Viridiplantae > Streptophyta > Magnoliopsida > Fabales > Fabaceae > Arachis > Arachis stenosperma. The sequence continues at coordinate 59,395,679 of NC_080383.1, forward strand.
ATCAGAAATCCAAGAGATATTCACTAAGCCTCAGATGCTTGTAGAACAAGAATGGTTGTCAATCACCTTGTTCATAGGTGAGAATGATGATGAGTGTCAATCATCACCTTCATCAGATTGAAGAACAAGTGATATCTTGGACAAAGAACAAGCGGAATTGAATAGAAGAACAATAGTAATTGCATTAATACTCGAGGTACAGCAGAGCTCCACACCTTAATCTATGGTGTGTAGAAACTCCACCGTTGAAAATACATAAGAACAAGGTCTAGGCATGGCTGAATGGCCAGCCTCCCAAAGTGAGTTCAATCATCAAAACATGATCAAAAGACTCTCTATCTCTATTACAATAGTAAAAGGTCCTACTTATAGAAAACTAGTAGCCTAGGGTGTACAGAAATGAGTAAATGACATAAAAATCCACTTCCGGGCCCACTTGGTGTGTGCTTGGGCTGAGCAATGAAGCATTTTCGTGTAGAGACTTGTCTTGGAGTTAAACGCCAGCTTTTATGCCAGTTTGGGCGTTTAACTCCCATTTAGGTGCCAGTTCCGGCGTTTAACGCTGGAATTTCTTGAGGTGACTTTGAACGCCGGTTTGGGCCATCAAATCTTGGGCAAAGTATGGACTATCATATATTGCTGGAAAGCCCAGGATGTCTACTTTCCAATGCCGTTGAGAGCGCGCCAATTGGGCTTCTGTACCTCCAGAAAATCCACTTCGAGTGCAGGGAGGTCAGAATCCAACAGCATCTGCAGTCCTTTTCAGTCTCTGGATCAGATTTTTGCTCAGGTCCCTCAATTTCAGCCAGAAAATACCTGAAATCACAGAAAAACACACAAACTCATAGTAAAGTCCAGAAAAGTGAATTTTAACTAAAAACTAATAAAAATATACTAAGAACTCAACTAAAACTACTAAAAACATACTAAAAACAATGCCAAAAAGTGTATAAATTATCCGCTCATCAATGCCCAATTGCTTAGGTTCGGATTTCCAAACTAAAATTAGAGATTGTTCGTTGCAAGTATAGTCCAAACCCAACAATTGAACATCAATCAAATATTAAATTCAATACAGAATAACTGGGAGTTTGAATTCCTAGGTCGTCTTTCCTAGGAGTTGCAATTAAAGTGCTCCATTGTTGGCTTTGAGGGATTGGGGGTTGTGATTGCAAGGAGCAAGAAACTAAAGTGCAAGAAAGTAACTTAGCATTAAAGAAATTAAACGAAGGCAAGTAAAGGCAATGAAAATAGAATTTAAATACTAAAAGAGCTCTGGTGGTAATTAGGGCTTGCTATCTAAGTAGTGGACCACAAACATGGTAATTGTGTGTGAATTAATCCCAATTAGTTAACCCTACATCGAGGATAAGTCAAAAGGCATAATTAACCTCAATCCACAAGTCCTAGCCAACCCACTAATTAACTTAGTAAAAGACTAGCGTTAGTGGAAACCAAGTTAATTAACAACCCTCACACAATGTGGAATGGACATCCACCACTCAAGTTCACCCAAACCACTCAATTTCTCAACCAAGAGTGAGAAAAACTATGTAAAAATCCAACCAAGCATTTTATCAAACACTTGGTGGGTATGAAAAGAAAGCATGGTAAATGACAAGGAATAATAAGTGCTACAACTACCAAGTAAGGAAAATAAAGATAGCAACTCAATAAAGCAATAAAAGAGGCATGAAACATAAAATTGCATTAAATGTAAATTAAAGTAACAAGAGTGCAAAAATGATAAGATAAAGTAATAAAATTAAGACAATAGAACAAGGAAAGATAGAAGAAACTAAATTAAAACAAGAATTAAAACAAGACATTGCAAAGCAATTAATCTAAAAACTCTAGGTTCTAGAGAGAAGGGGGAGCTTCTCTCTCTAGAAAACTAACAAAAACATGTAAAAACCTAAACTAAGTGCTCCCCCCCTTCATCCTCCTTTAATTTGGCTTGAAATAGCTTCAGAAATAAGTTGGATTGGGCTTTAGAGGCCCAGAAATCGCCCCCAACGATTTCCAGTTAATGAGCTCACGTGCCAGGACCTCTGCGGACGCACAGATGTGTGCGTCCACACACTTGCTATTTTTTTACCTATGCGTGCGCACAAATTGTGTGTGTACACAGACTTCAACTTAGTCCACCATAGCAAATTATATATCATTTCAAATTTCAGGACGTTAGCTTTCCAATGCAGCTAGAACCGCCTCATTTGGACCTTTATAGCTCAAGTTATGACCATTTTAGTACCGAGAGGTCAGGGCTGGCAGCTTTACAAATTCTTCATTTCTTAAATTCTCCCATTTTGCATGCTTTTCTTCCACTTCTTCAATTCATACTTGCCTAGTAAGCCTAAAATTACTCAACAAATACATCAAGGCATCAAATGGAATTAAAGTGGATAAAATTTAGCAATTATAAAGCTTAAAAAACATGTTTTCACTTTCAAGAACAATTTAGGGAGAAATTAAGAAACTATGCTATTTCAATGAATAAATGCAAGAAAAGTCAATGAAATCCACCCAAATAGAGCAAATAAATATCATAAAATATGGATTCATAACATCTCCACACTTAAAGGTGAGTGTGATAGGTGGTGAATTATAGTGGTGAATGGTGGTTAAGAGAAGAATTAGAGAGAAGAGAAGAAAAGAAGTGTAGAGGTGAGAAAACAGGGGCGTGCATACGCACAGGTATGTATGTGTACGCACACTAGGCGGAACAGGGAAGGTGTGCACTCCCACAGAGTGTGCAAGCACTCTGAGCAGAGAGGGTCTCAAGAGGTGTGCGTACGCACAATCGTGTACGCACGCACAGAAGACCCCCTTTTTTTTGAAAAAAAATGAAGCGTCAAAATTGCCAGCTTTCACGCCATATGTGCGTATGCACACATGTCCGTGTGCACGCACAAGGCACAAAAAGAAAAGGGTGCGGACACACAAGACGTGCGAACGCTCCCACCAGAAGAGGTGCAAGCTGGCGTGCGCGTGCACAGGTAGGTGTGCACGCACAGAACACAAAAATGGGCTTGTGTGCGTACGCACAGGTGTGTGCGCACGCACATGCTTTGTTTTTCCCAAAAAATTTTAGTGCTCTCTAAGGCTCCAACCATGACATCCAAAATAGCATTTCCAACCCCAAAACTTATTCTACCCTAAAACTACAAGATCAACACAAAAATTCTACCAAACTAAGCTAACTAAAAGAAGCAAAAATTCAACAAACAAATGCTAAAAGAGAGGGAGAGTTAGAAAGATAAAGTAATGAAATTAAGACAATAGAACAAGGAAAGATAGAAGAAACTAGGTTAAAACCAGAATTAAAACAAGAAATTACAAAGCAATTAAACTAAAAACCCTAGATTTTAGAGAGAATGGGGAGCTTCTCTCTCTAGAAAACTAACAAAAACATGTAAAAACCTAAACCTAAGTGCTCCCCCCTTCATCCTCCTTCAATTTGGCTTGAAATAGCTTCAGAAATAAGTTGGATTCAACTTTGGAGGCCCAAAAATCACCCCCAACAATTTCTAGTTAATGAGCTCACGTGCAAGGACCTATGCGGACGCACACATGTGTGCGTCGCACACTTGCTGTTTTCTAACCTGTGCATGCGCACAAATTATGTGCGTACACACACTTCAACTTAGTCCAGCATAGAAAATTATATATCATTTCGAAGCCCCAGAGGTTAGGTTTCCAATGCCACTGAAACCGTTTCATTTGGACCTCTATAGCTCAAGTTATGATCATTTTAGTACTGAGAGGTCAGGGCTGGCAGCTTTACAAATCCTTCATTTCTTGAATTCTCCCATTTTGCATGCTTTCCTTCCACTTCTTCAATTCATACTTGCCTAGTATGCCTGAAATTACTCAACAAACACATCAAGGCATCAAATGGAATTAAAATGGATAAAATTTAGCAATTATAAAGCTTAAAAAACATGTTTTCACTTTCAAGCACAATTTAGGGAGAAATTACAAAACTATGCTATTTTAATGAATAAATGCAAGAAAAGTCAATGAAATCTACCCAAATAGAGCAAATAAATATCATAAAATGTGGATTCATCACCTGACTAAGATCTACAAGATAGCCATTGCTTGCTCAAACCAAAAATCTCCGTGGGATTCGACCTTCACTCACCTGAGGTATTACTTGGACGACCCGGTGCAATTGCTGGTCTATCTGTGCGAATATTGCGGAGCCAATTTCGTGCACCAAATTTTTGGCGCCGTTTCCGGAGATTGTTCGAGTTTGACAAACTACCAGACTATCTTGTTGCTTGGATTAGGTACTTGTTATGGTTTATTTGCTCATTTATTTGTGTTTCTTGTGTTCTTTGTTAAAAACTTTTCAAAACCTTTTCTTTTCTTTAGTGGTCTTTTTCTTTTGTTTGAGTCTTGTGTTAATCTTTAAGTTTGGTGTCTTTTTGAGTCTTTTCTTTTCTTTTCTAACTTTTCGAAAATTAGAGTCTTTGGTTTCAAAATTCTTAAGTTTGGTGTCTTTTTGATGTTTCTTGGTTTTTCTTTCCTTTAGTTTTTCGAAAATTGTCCTTGGTGTTCTTCCTTGTATTCAAAATTGTTCTTGTTAGTTTTCTAAGTTTGGTGTCTTGTAGTGGTTTTCTTTTAAAATTTTTTAAATTAGTGGCATTGATCTTCAAAACTTTTAAGTTTTGGTACCTTTTCTTAGTTTTGGTTGATTTTTTTGTTCTTGATATTTCGAATATTGTTCCTTTTTTTTTTGTATTCAAGTTGTTCTTGTTTCTTTCCTTTGTTTGATCTTAAAATTTTTAAGTCTGGTTTCTTTTGGTGATTTTCTTTCTAATTTTCGAAAATTAATGTCTTTTATCAAAAAATTTTTAAGTTTGGTGTCCTTTAGTTGTTTTTCTCTTTCTTCATTAATTTGAAAAAATCAAAAAATAATTTCTTTTATCTCTCTTTAATTTTTGAAATCCTGCTTTCCTTTCTTATCTAGATTTAAAAAAAATTAGTTTGGTGTTTTCTTGTTAGTAAAGTTAGTATTTTTATTTTAAAACTTATCTTTTCAAAATCTTTTCAAATGTTGTCATATCTTTTTAATTTAAATCTCTCCTATCTTATCTTCTTTTAAACTTTAATTTTAAATCTTTTTAATCTTTACTATCTTTTCAAATTTAATTTTCAAATCTTTTTAATTTAAATCTTATCTTTCTTAACTTCCTCATCTTATCTTTCTCTTTTTAAAATTTTAAAACTTACCTAACTTATCTTCTTTTTAATTTTAAACTTTTTAATTTCAGATCTTCCCTTTCTTTTTAAAATTGAATTTCAAAAATCTTTGTTTGACTTTTTCTTTCTACTTTTTCGAAAACTACTTTTAAAATTTTCAAATCTTATTAGTTAATTAGCTGTCTTGACTTTTAATTCTTTTCATATTTTCGAATTAATCAAATAAATAAAATACAAAAAAAAAACAAAAATATTTTAATTTCCTTTTTCCTTTTTATTCTAAAAATTCGAACCCATCTCTTTCTCTATCTTCATTCTTCTTATCTTCTCATGACATCTCACTCAAAGTACTCTATACTCTGATATAGAGACACCTACATTCCCATTTCCTTGTTTCTTGACTGAGTCCATAGGAACAGGAAGAGTTCACCATGGACCAAAATGGGAATGAACAGTTTAGAAGAACTTTGGGATCTTATACAGCCCCCACTCCTAACTTCTATGGAAGCAGCATTAGTATACCTCCTATTGGAGTAGCACATTTTGAGCTCAACCCACATTTAATCACTCTAGTGCAGCAAAACTGCCAATTTCAGGGACTTCCACAAGAGGAGCCCATAGAATTCCTTGCTGAATTCTTGCAGATAGGTCACATAATAAGAACTAGCGGAGTAGACCAGGATGTCTACAGGCTAATGCTCTTTCTATTTGGTGTAAAAGGCCAAGCAAAGAGGTGGTTGGATACTTAACCTAAATCAAGCTTGAACACATGGAATAAGCTGGTTTAAAAGTTTTTGAATCAATACTTTCCCTCAAAGAAGCTGACCCAACTAAGACTGGACATTCAAGGCTTCAAACAAGGAGATAATGAATCTCTTTACGATGCTTGAGGAAGGTACAGGATAATGCTACGAAAATGCCCTACTGAAATGTTTTCAAAATGGGTAAAGTTAGACATCTTTTATTACGGACTCATAAATATGGCTAAGACGTCCTTAGACCATTCTGCTGGTGGTTCAATCCACATGAGAAAGACAACTGAGAAAGCTCAAGAACTCATTGAGACAGTTGTCAGCAATCAACATCTGTACTCATCTAGTGAGACTTCAATGAAGGAAGAGGTCAAGACAGTGTCCACTGAATCAGACCCTCCTAAGAAAAGTAATTCATTAACCCAGCAGCTATACTTTCTTACACCACAAGTACTAAGCTTGCAAGAAGCAGTGCAAAAGACCCGAGCCTCCAGCAAGAATATGGAAGCATGATTGAACCAGGATAATATAGCTCTTGCCTGAACAGATAATCGTAGAGTGCCAAACTATCTGATTAGGGAGTACCCTTAACGCCCAGCCTTAGAATAGTAAGAGGCAGGGAGAGGAAGAAATGGCAGAAGATGAACAGGCTACAGCCCAGGATACCATCATGGCCATTGACCGCCTTGAAGGGGGCAGCTAGGGTGTCCAACGCCCAATAAGGGGCAGCCCAGGGGTTGAACGCCAGTCCAAGGGAGGCCAGACACATGTAAGTGCTGGGAAAACCTCTCCTAAGCAGGCTGGTAGTGCTTCTATAGGTACTATAGACACTCACCCTGCACCACTCATGGCCCTTGTGCACAAGACCAAGTTACCATACCCTCAAAGACTCCAGAAAGCAGAAAATGATAGGCAATTTGCCAAATTTTTAGAAGCTTTCAAGAAACTGGATATCAAAATCTCCTTTGCAGAGGCCCTTAAATAAATGCCTTCATATGTTAAGTTCATGAAGGAAATACTGAATAACAAGAGGGATTTGAGGGAAGTAGAGATAATAGTTCTTACTTAGGAATGCAGTGTAGCCATTCAGAGAAACCTTCCTCAAAAACTGCAGAGACACCCTAACACTCTTCTCATTAGGACTAAGGAGGCTGAGCCTAAGGTGGTACACACTGTTGAGGAACTAAATAAAGAAGAGGCTCAAGAAAAGGCTGGAAGCACACTGTTGCACACCCCTCTTATGGAAAGAAAGCCTGAAGTACCACACCCTCAGATGCCCCAAAAGGAGACTGATGAGCGGATAATTTGTATGCTTTTTGGCATTGTTTTTAGTATGTTTTTAGTATCTTTTAGTTAGTTTTTAGTATATTTTTATTAGTTTTTAATTAAAATTCACTTTTCTGGACTTTACTATGAGTTTGTGTGTTTTTCTGTGATTTCAGGTATTTTCTGACTGAAATTGAGGGTCCTGAGCAAAAATCTGATCCAGAGACTGAAAAGGACTGCAGATGCTGTTGGATTCTGACCTCCCTGCACTCAAAGTGGATTTTCTGGAGCTACAGAAGCCCAATTGGCGCGCTCTCAACGGCATTGGAAAGTAGACATCCTGGGCTTTCCAGCAATATATAATAGTCCATACTTTGCCCAGGATTTGATGGCCCAAACCGGCGCTCAAAGTCACCTACAGAAATTCCAGCGTTAAACGCCGGAACTGGCATAAAATTTGGAGTTAAACGCCCAAACTGGCATGAAAGCTGGCGTTTAACTCCAGAAAAGGTCTCTACACGAAATTCCTTCATTGCTCAGCCCAAGCACACACCAAGTGGGCCCGGAAGTGGATTTTTCTGTCATTTACTCAACTCTGTAAACCTTAGGACACTAGTTTACTACTTATAGGATCTTTTGACATTGTATCCGGACCTTATGACCTCATAACATTTTGTACACATTTCTTTCCACAGTATGAGCCTCTAAACCCCATGGTTGGGGGTGAGGAGCTCTGCTGTGTCTTGATGGATTAATGCAATTACTACTGTTTCTTATTCAATCATGCTTGCTTCGATTCCAAGATAACACTTGTTCCTAATCCGGATGAATGTGATGATCCGTGACAATCATCATCATTCTCAACTATGAACACGTGCCTGACAACCACCTCTGTTCTATCCTAGATTGAGTAGTTATCTCTTGGGTTCTTTAATCGGAATCTTCGTGGTATAGGCAGGACCTGATGGCAGCGTTCAAGAGAATCCGGAAGGTCTAAACCTTGTCTGTGGTATTCTGAGTAGGATTCAATGATTGAATGACTGTGACGTGCTTCAAACCTGTAACCTACTGGGCGTTAGTGACAGACGCAAAAGAGGGATTCTATTCCGGTAGGGGAGGGAACCAAACCGGTGATTGGCAGTACTGTGACAGAGTGCGTGCATTAGCTTTCACTGCGAGGATGGGAGGTAGCCATTGACAACGGTGAAACCCAACATGAGCTTGCCATGGAAGGAGGCTTGCGTGTTTGATGAAGAAGACAGTGGGAAAGCAGAGATTCAGAAGATGGAGCATCTCCAAACCTCAACCTATTCTCTATTACTGCAATACAAGTAACCATTTCATGTTCTTTTACTTTCTTTTACAATCAATCCTGATAATTTCTGATATCCTGACTAAGATTTACAAGATAACCATAGCTTGCTTCAAGCCGACAATCTCCGTGGGATCGACCCTTGCTCACGCAAGGTATTACTTGGACGACCCAGTGCACTTGCTGGTTAGTTGTGCGGAATTGCAAAAGTGTGATTGCAATTTCGTGCACCAAGTTTTTGGCGCCGTTGCCGGGGATTGTTCGAGTTTGGACAACTGACGGCTTATCTTGTTGCTTAGATTAGGACTGTTTTATTTTTGTTGGTTTAGAGTCTTTTAGTTGAGTCTAGTTTCATATTCTAAGTTTGGTGTCAATTGCATGCTTTTATTTTTCTTTTAAAAATTTTCGTTTTTGCATAGTCTTAGTCCCTTTTTGATTCATAAAAATTCTAAGTTTGGTGTCCTCTTTGTGTTTTTCCTTTAAAATTTTCGAAAAAATTAGTGTTTGATTTTCTAAAATTTTAAGTTTGGTGTCTTTTTGTGTTTTTCTCTTTCCTCTTTTTTTAGAATCAAATCTTTTTCATAAAAACTTTTCAATCATATCTTTTTAATTGCTGTTTTCAACATCTTTTTAATTACTTAATTGATTCAGTTCTCAATTTGCTTTGATCTTATTTTCTTTTTATTTTCGAAATTTTATTTTATTTTCCTTTTGATTTTCGAATTCTTATTTTAAATTTCCTTTTGTTTTTATTTTTATTTTTCGGCTATTTCAAAAAAAAAAAAAAAACAAAACAAAACAAAATTTATCTCCTTGCAATTATTATCATTTCCCTTCTGTCCATTATGGACTCAAGTGGAATTAATCAGTCCAAGAGGACTCTGGGGTCATATGCTAACCCCATTACAGCTGCATATGGGAGTAGCATCTGTATACCTCCCATCAAAGCAAGCAGCTTTGAGCTAAATCCTCAACTCATTATCATAGTGCAGCAAAATTGCCAGTATTCCGGTCTTCCACAGGAAGAACCTACTGAGTTTCTGGCACAGTTCTTACAAATTGCTGACACAGTACATGATAAAGAGGTAGATCAGGATGTCTACAGACTATTACTGTTTCCATTTGCTGTAAAAGATCAAGCTAAAAGGTGGTTAAATAACCAACCTACAGCAAGCATAAAGACATGGAAACAGTTATCAGACAAATTCCTGAATCATTTTTACCCTCCAAAGAGGATGACACAGCTAAGGCTGGACATCCAAGGCTTTAAACAAGAGGATCATGAATCCCTTTATAATGCCTGGGAGAGGTATAGAGGTATGCTAAGAAAATGTCCCTCTGAAATGTTTTCAGAGTGGGTACAGTTAGACATTTTCTACTATGGGCTTACAGAAAAAGCTCAGATGTCTTTAGACCACTCAGCTGGTGGATCTATACACATGAGGAAGACAATTGAAGAAGCTCAAGAGCTTATAGACACTGTTGCTAGAAACCAATACTTATATTCTAGCAATGAGTTCGTTCCAAAGGAGGAGGTCATGGCCTTAGTCACTGATCCTAATCCTCAAGAACAGATGAATGAGCTTAATCAACAATTGCTCCTGATGACAGAACAGTTAGCAGAATTTAAAGAAATGCTCCATGATACTAAAGTTGCTAATAAGAGCATAGAACTGCAGTTAAATCAAGCAAAACAGCAAATATCTAAACAGATAACAGAGGAGTGTCAAGCAGTTCAACTGAGGAGTGGAAAGACCTTGAATAACACTGTTCAAAAGAGCAAAAAGCCAAATAAGGAACAAATGACAGAGGACAACCAAACCACTGTTCAAAATCCCTCTGAGGACAGTAAGAGCCCAGAGAGGAATATTGGCGTTCAAACGCCAGAAAGGGAAGGAAAGTTGGCGTTAAACGCCCATTCCTTGCTCAGTTCTGGCGTTCAAACGCCAGAAAAGGGGGAAAAGTTGGCGTTAAACGCCCATTTTCCACCCAATTCTGGCGTCCAAACGCCAAGGGAAAATCAGACACCTGAGAGTGCTGACAGTAATCCCTCTAACAAGGCTTCTTCAACCACTTCTGTAGGGAATAAACCTGCAGCATCTAAGGTTGAAGAATATCAAGCCAAGATGCCTTATCCTCAGAAACTCCGCAAGGCGGAACAGGATAAGCAATTTGCCCGCTTTGCAGATTATTTAAGGACTCTTGAAATAAAGATTCCATTTGCAGAGGCACTTGAGCAGATACCTTCTTATGCTAAGTTCATGAAGGAAATCTTAAGTCATAAGAAGGATTGGAGAGAAACTGAAAAAGTGTTTCTCACTGAAGAATGCAGTGCAGTCATTCTAAAAAGCTTACCAGAAAAGCTTCAAGATCCTGGAAGCTTTCTGATACCATGCACATTAGAAGGCACTTGCACCAAGACAGCTTTATGTGATCTTGGAGCAAGCATCAATCTAATACCTGCATCCACTATCAGAAAGCTTGGGTTGATTGGAGAAGTCAAACCAACCAGGATATGCCTCCAACTTGCTGATGGCTCCATTAAACACCCATCAGGCATAATAGAGGACATGATTGTCAAGGTTGGGCCATTTGCCTTTCCAACTGACTTTGTGGTGCTGGAAATGGAGGAGCACAAGAGTGCAACTCTCATTCTAGGAAGACCTTTCCTATCAACTGGACGAACTCTCATTGATGTACAAAAAGGGGAAGTAACCCTGAGAGTCAATGAGGATGAGTTCAAGTTGAATGCTGTAAAAGCTATGCAGCATCCAGACACACCAGAGGACTGCATGGACGCTGACATTATTGACTCTCTGGTAGAAGAGATCAATATGGCTGAAAGCCTAGAATCAGAGCTTGAGGACATCTTCAAGGATGCTCAAACTGATCAGGAAGAGCCAGAGGAGGCAAAGGAATTTTTGAAAATTCCTCAGGAGGAGGATAAGCCTCCTAAGCCTGAACTCAAACCACTGCCATCATCCCTGAAATATGCATTTCTGGGAGAGGGTGACACTTTTCCAGTGATTATAAGCTCTGCTTTAAATCCACAGGAAGAGGAAGCACTGATTAAAGTGCTGAGGACACACAAGACAGCTCTTGGGTGGTCCATAAGTGATCTCAAGGGCATTAGTCCAGCTAGATGCATGCACAAGATCCTATTGGAGGATAATGCCAAACCAGTGGTTCAACCACAGAGGAGGCTAAATCCTGCCATGAAGGAGGTGGTGCAGAAAGAGGTCACTAAATTACTAGAGGCTGGGATTATTTATCCTATTTCTGATAGCCCCTGGGTGAGCCCTGTCCAAGTTGTTCCCAAAAAGGGAGGCATGACAGTGGTTCATAATGAAAAAAATGAACTGGTTCCTACAAGAACAGTCACAGGGTGGCGCATGTGTATTGACTACAGAAGCCTCAATACAGCCACCAGAAAGGATCATTTTCCTTTACCATTCATAGACCAAATGCTAGAAAGACTAGCTGGTCATGATTACTACTGCTTTTTGGATGGCTATTCAGGCTACAACCAAATTGCAGTAGATCCCCAGGACCAAGAGAAAACAGCATTCACCTGCCCTTCTGGCGTGTTTGCCTACAGGAGGATGCCTTTTGGTCTGTGCAATGCACCTGCAACCTTTCAGAGGTGCATGCTCTCTATCTTCTCAGATATGGTAGAGAAATTTCTGGAAGTCTTCATGGATGACTTCTCAGTATATGGAGACTCATTCAGCTCCTGTCTTAACCACCTATCACTTGTCCTGAAAAGATGCCAAGAGACTAACCTGGTTTTAAACTGGGAGAAATGTCACTTTATGGTGACTGAAGGAATTGTCCTTGGGCACAAAATTTCAAGCAGGGGAATAGAGGTGGATAAGGCAAAGGTAGAGGTAATTGAAAAATTACCACCACCTGCCAATGTTAAGGCAATCAGAAGCTTTCTGGGACATGCAGGATTCTACAGAAGGTTTATCAAGGATTTTTCGAAAATTGCAAAACCTTTAAGTAACCTGCTAGCTGCTGACACACCATTTGTGTTTGACACACAGTGTTTGCAGGCATTTGAGACCCTGAAAGCTAAGCTGGTCACAGCACCAGTCATCTCTGCACCAGATTGGGCATTACCATTTGAATTAATGTGTGATGCCAGTGATCATGCCATTGGTGCAGTGTTGGGACAGAGGCATAACAAACTTCTGCATGTCATTTATTATGCTAGCCGTGTTCTAAATGATGCACAGAAGAATTACACAACCACAGAAAAAGAGTTGCTTGCAGTGGTTTATGCCATTGACAAGTTTAGATCCTACTTAGTGGGATCAAAGGTGATTGTGTACACTGACCATGCTGCTCTTAAATACTTACTCACAAAGCAGGATTCAAAACCCAGGCTTATAAGATGGGTGCTGCTTCTGCAAGAGTTTGATATAGAAATAAGAGACAGAAAAGGGACAGAGAATCAAGTAGCTGATCATCTGTCCAGAATAGAACCAGTAGCTGGGGCGTCCCTCCCTTCTACTGAGATCTCTGAGACTTTCCCAGATGAGCAACTCTTTGCCATCCAGGAAGCTCCATGGTTTGCAGACATTGCAAATTATAAAGCTGTAAGGTTCATACCCAAGGAGTACAGCAGTGTGCAAAGAAAGAAATTAATTTCAGATGCCAAGTACTACCTTTGGGATGAACCATATCTCTTTAAGAGATGTGCTAACGGAGTGATCCGCAGGTGTATACCCAGAGAAGAAGCACGAAGGATCCTATGGCACTGCCATGGATCACAATCTGGAGGACATTTTGGAAGTGAGCGAACAGCCACTAAAGTTCTCCAGTGCGGCTTCTACTGGCCTACTCTCTATAAAGATTCCCGAGAGTTTGTGCGTAACTGTGACAGTTGCCAAAGAGCTGGTAACCTGCCTCACGGATATGCCATGCCTCAACAAGGAATATTAGAGATAGAATTGTTTGATGTATGGGGAATTGATTTCATGGGACCATTCCCACCATCATACTCAAACACTTACATTCTGGTGGCAGTGGACTATGTATCTAAGTGGGTAGAAGCAATTGCTACACCCACTAATGATACCAAGACTGTGCTGAAATTCCTCCAGAAAAACATTTTCAGCAGGTTTGGCGTCCCCAAAGTGCTAATCAGTGATGGGGGCACTCATTTCTGCAATAAACAGCTATACTCTGCTATGGTTAGATATGGAATCAGCCATAAAGTGGCAACTCCGTATCATCCACAGACAAATGGGCAAGCTGAAGTCTCTAACAGAGAGCTAAAAAGAATCCTAGAACGGACTGTAATAGCCCGAAGAAAGGATTGGGCAAAGAGCTTGGATGATGCTCTGTGGGCATACAGAACAGCATTCAAGACTCCTATAGGCACCTCTCCATACCAACTGGTGTATGGGAAGGCCTGTCATTTGCCTGTGGAACTGGAACATAAAGCCTACTGGGCAACCAGATTCCTAAACATGGATGCACAGCTAGCTGGTGAGAAAAGACTGCTCCAGCTAAATGAGCTAGAGGAGTTCAGACTCAATGCCTTTGAAAATGCAAAAATTTATAAGGAAAAGGCAAAGAAGTGGCATGACAAGAGATTGTCAACCAGAGTCTTTGAGCCAGGACAAGAAAGTTCTGCTCTTCAACTCCAGGCTCAAACTGTTTCCAGGAAAACTCAAGTCCCGGTGGAGGGGTCCGTATGTGATTACAGGAGTATCACCATATGGATATGTTGAGCTTCAGGATATTGATTCTGACAAGAAGTTCATTGTTAATGGACAGAGGATCAAGCACTATCTTGAAGGAAATTTTGAGCAGGAATGCTCAAAACTGAGACTTGAGTGATTCTCAGTGAGAGTCCAGCTAAAGACAGTAAAGAAGCGCTTGCTGGGAGGCAACCCAGTCATTAGGAAGGTGTATGATTAGTTCTTACAGAGGCAAGTATCAAAAATGAAGGAATTCACAGAGTTACAGAAGGATTCAGCTCAAAAAGCAGAGAAAATGAGCTTACTGGCGAAAAAACGCCAGTAAGGAGCATTTTGGGCGTTAAACGCCAGAATGGGCACCATTCTGGGCGTTTAACGCCAGTAATGGTACCATTTTGGGCGTTAAACGCCAGAATGGGCACCATTCTGGGCGTTTAACGCCAGGTGTGCAGCATCCTGGGCGTTTTGGAAAAACGCCCAGTGATAAAGGATTTCTGGCGTTTAACGCCAGCCAGGGCACCTGGCTGGGCGTTAAACGCCCAAAAGGGGTAGCAAATGGGCGTTAAACACCAGAATGGGTGCCATTCTGGGCGTTTAACGCCAGAAAGGTGGGGGGACCACATTTTTGTTTTCAACTCAATTTTTTTCAAACTTTCCTCTTTTTAACCATACTCTTCTACATAAATGCACTTCAACCTTCCATTATTCACTTTCAAATCTTCCCAAATCAAAACCATTCTTCAAATCTATTTCAAATTAATCCCAAATCTTCTTCAAAAACTCACCCTTTGCTCAATTTCTTTTCATATCTTCTCAAATCTCCTTTCAAATTTTTATTTTTTTCGAAATCTCTTCTCCCCTCCCTTATAAATTCACGTTTGGAACCCCCTTTTGCCCACACCATTCGAATTTTCTCTTCCTCCCCCTCTCTTCTCTCTTTCCTTTTGCTTGAGGACAAGCAAACCTCTAAGTTTGGTGTGCTTTTCCGTGATCACCAAGCCAAGATTCATCAATATCATGGCTCCTAAGGGAAAACAAACCAATTTAAGAGGCAAGAAAGAGAATAATCCAAAGAATCTTTGGAATGAAGAGAAGTTCTTAACCAAAGAACATGAAGACCATTATCATAAAATAATGGGTCTGAGGTCAGTGATCCCGGAAGTTAAATTTGATCTGAAAGAAGATGAATATCCGGGGATCCAAGAGCAAATTCGAAACAGAAGATGGGAGTAGATGAGTTCATACCCATTGAACACCCAATCACCAAGAAGTCAATGGAAGGACAAGTGCAAGATAACTCCATCAAAAGGAGGGCGCATGAGTTCCTCCCTGAACTCCCTGAAATTGGCTACTGGGCCAACCTAGAAGCATCTATTAACAAGCTGCAAGAGACTATGGAGCAACTGAAGGAAGAACAGCAGAATCAAAACTGCATGCTCTGCAAATTGCTGAAGGAACAAGAGAAGTAGGGCCGTGAAATTCAAGAGATGAAACGCCAAAAGCTCTCCTCTCAAGCTGAGGGAGCATCCACTTCTCAAAACCAAGGTTGTTGAGTTCTAACTCTGTGAACACCTCTATCATTAGGAGCCTATTTTTTTCGTTTTTGTTCTTGTTTTTCTATTTCTAGTCTCATCTTATATCTATATTTGAGTCTTGTTCTTAATTAATAAAATTAATAAAGTTTATGCCTTAAAGCTATGAATGTCCTATGAATCCATCACCTCTCTTAAAAGAAAAATGCTTTAATCACAAAAGAACAAGAAGTACAGGGTTTCGAAATTTATCTCTGAAACTAGCTGAATTAGTTTGATGTGGTGACAATACTTTTTGTTTTCTGAATGAATGCTTGAACAGTGCATATGTCTCTTGAATTTGTTATTCATGAATGTTAAAGTTGTTGGCTCTTGAAAGAATGATGAGAAAGAGAACTGTTATTGAGGATCTGAAAAATCATCAAATTGATTCTTGAAGCAAGAAAAGCAGTGAAAAAAAAAATTTCGAAAAAAAAAAGAAAAAAAAAGAGAAAAAAAAGAAAGGAATAAAGTTGTGATCCAAGGCAAAAGAGTGTGCTTAAGAACCCTGGACACCTCTAATTGGGGACTTTAGCAAAGCTGAGTCACAATCTAAGAAGGTTCACCCAATTATGTGTCTGTGGCATGTATGTATCCGGTGGTAATACTGGAAGACAGAGTGCTTTGGGCCACAGCCAAGACTCATACACTGGCCATGTTCAAGAATCAATATACTTAACTAGGAGAATCAATAACACTATCTGAATTCTGAGTTCTTATAGATGCTAATCATTCTGAACTTCAAAGGATAGAGTGAGATGCCAAAACTGTTCGGAGGCAAAAAGCTACTAGTCCCGCTCATCTAATTGGAGCTATGTTTCTTTGATATTTTGGAATCTATAGTATGTTCTCTTCTTTTTATCCTATTTTGATTTTCAGTTGCTTGGGGACAAGCAACAATTTAAGTTTGGTGTTGTGATGAGCGGATAATTTGTATGCTTTTTGGCATTGTTTTTAGTATGTTTTTAGTATCTTTTAGTTAGTTTTTAGTATATTTTTATTAGTTTTTAATTAAAATTCACTTTTCTAGACTTTACTATGAGTTTGTGTGTTTTTCTGTGATTTCAGGTATTTTCTGACTGAAATTGAGGGTCCTGAGCAAAAATCTGATCCAGAGACTGAAAAGGACTGCAGATGCTGTTGGATTCTGACCTCCCTGCACTCAAAGTGGATTTTCTGGAGCTACAGAAGCCCAATTGGCGCGCTCTCAACGGCATTAGAAAGTACACATCCTGGGCTTTCCAGCAATATATAATAGTCCATACTTTGCCCAAGATTTGATGGCCCAAACCGGCGCTCAAAGTCACCTACAGAAATTCCAGCGTTAAACGCCGGAACTGGCATAAAATTTGGAGTTAAACGCCCAAACTGGCATGAAAGCTGGCGTTTAACTCCAGAAAAGGTCTCTACACGAAATTCCTTCATTGCTCAGCCCAAGCACACACCAAGTGGGCCCGGAAGTGGATTTTTCTGTCATTTACTCAACTCTGTAAACCTTAGGACACTAGTTTACTACTTATAGGATCTTTTGACATTGTATCCGGACCTTATGACCTCATAACATTTTGTACACGTTTCTTTCCACAGTATGAGCCTCTAAACCCCATGGTTGGGGGTGAGGAGCTCTGCTGTGTCTTGATGGATTAATGCAATTACTACTGTTTCTTATTCAATCATGCTTGCTTCGATTCCAAGATAACACTTGTTCCTAATCCGGATGAATGTGATGATCCGTGACAATCATCATCATTCTCAACTATGAACACGTGCCTGACAACCACCTCTGTTCTATCCTAGATTGAGTAGTTATCTCTTGGGTTCTTTAATCGGAATCTTCGTGGTATAGGCAGGACCTGATGGCAGCGTTCAAGAGAATCCGGAAGGTCTAAACCTTGTCTGTGGTATTCTGAGTAGGATTCAATGATTGAATGACTGTGACGTGCTTCAAACCTGTAACCTACTGGGCGTTAGTGACAGACGCAAAAGAGGGATTCTATTCCGGTAGGGGAGGGAACCAAACCGGTGATTGGCAGTACTGTGACAGAGTGCGTGCATTAGCTTTCACTGCAAGGATGGGAGGTAGCCATTGACAACGGTGAAACCCAACATGAGCTTGCCATGGAAGGAGGCTTGCGTGTTTGATGAAGAAGACAGTGGGAAAGCAGAGATTCAGAAGATGGAGCATCTCCAAACCTCAACCTATTCTCTATTACTGCAATACAAGTAACCATTTCATGTTCTTTTACTTTCTTTTACAATCAATCCTGATAATTTCTGATATCCTGACTAAGATTTACAAGATAACCATAGCTTGCTTCAAGCCGACAATCTCCGTGGGATCGACCCTTGCTCACGCAAGGTATTACTTGGACGACCCAGTGCACTTGCTGGTTAGTTGTGCGGGATTGCAAAAGTGTGATTGCAATTTCGTGCACCAGAGACCAAGGACAAGCATTGCTTACAATCCTTGGAAGGATCTAAAAAGATGCAAATCAATATTCCTTTTGCTGAGGTTTTGGAGCAGTGGTCTCTATCTACAGAAGCAAGGATAGAGGTTTCCACCTCTGGTGACATTGATGAAAGAACTCTTCGAAGACTGAGAAGAAAATCCAGAGGAAAAGGAGTAATTGGTCGAGAGGAATCAGAGGAAGAGAACCAGGAGATGGAAGGAAATGCTCCTAATCCACAAGAGGGAGTGGACAACAACAATGGCCAACCTCAAAGAAAGGTTCTAGCCTCCTACAATTTCCCTAATCCAAGGCATTGTGGAAGTAGCATACTTACCCCAAATGTCAATGCAAACAACTTTGATTTGAAGCCTCAACTCATCACATTGGTGCAACATAACTGTTCTTATGGAGGAGGTCCATTGGAAGATCCAAACCAACACCTGTCTACCTTCCTAAGAATATGTGACACAGTGAAAACCAATGGTGTGCATCCTGGCATTTACAAGTTGTTGCTATTTCCATTTTACCTGAGAGACAAAGCTACTCAAAGGTTGGAGACATTTCCAAGAGAAAGCATCAATAATTGGGAAGATCTAGTGAACAAGTTCTTGGCCAAGTTCTATCCTCCCCAAAGGATCATCAGACTCAAAATAGAGGTCCAAACATTCACTCAGATAGATGGAGAGTCATTGTACGAGGCATGGGAGAGATACAAAGCTTTACTCAGGAAGTGTCCACCAGAAATGTTTAATGAATAGGATAAACTTCAAAACTTTTATGAATGACTGACATTAAGAGCTCAAGAGGCACTTGACTACTCAGTAAGAGGTTCACTACAACTCATGAAGACAGCTGAGGAGGCTCAGAACCTCATTGACACTGTAACAAACAACCAGTACATCTATGGTCATCAAAGGAAACGCCAACCAGCTCAAAGGAATGGTGTATTGGAGCTGGAAGGCGTGGATACTATCTTAGCTCAAAACAAGGTGATGCATCAACAAATTCAACAACAAATGGAGATGATGGCCAAGAGGATTGATGGCTGATAAACCCCATTTGTAGGGTTTATCTTGTATTGATTTTTGGAGATTTTATCACCTTTTACCCACATTTATCCATTGAAATAGCATGGTTTTATAACTTCTCCCTTAATTGTGCTTAAGAGTGAAAACATGCTTTTTAGGTCTTAAAATAGCTAAATTTAATTCACCTTGATTCCATTAGATGCCTTGATATGTTTGTTAAGTGATTTCAGATTTAGGAGGCAAAGATTGGATTAAGGGAATGAAGAAAAAGCATGTAAAGTTGGAGAACTAATGAAGAAATGATGGAACCAAAAAGCTGTCAAGCCGACCTCTTCGCACTTAATCGGCCATAACTTGAGCTACAAAGGTCCAAATGATGCGGTTTCAGTTGGGTTGGAAAGAACATCCAAGGCTTCAAAATGATATAATATTTGCCATAGTTGCTACACGTATGGTGACGCGCACGCGCACTGTACGCGCACGTGTCGTTGCTGCCATATGATCCACTTAAAGCAATACGTGGCCAGCGAATTCTAAAGCCTTGTGGGCCCAATCCAACTTATTTCTGATGCTATTTAAGCCAAGGATTGAAGGGGAATCAGGAGACTTTTACATACTTGTCATCATTAATCATTAGTTTAGTTTTAGAAGTAGTTAGAAGTAGTTTTAGAGAGAGAAGCCCTCACTTCTCTCTAGAATTAGGATTAGGATTAGGTTTAATTCTTAGATCTAGATTTAGATTCATCTTCTTCTACTTCTATCCTTTCAATTCCTTGTTGTTACATTCATTCTTCTTCTATTCTTTTGTTGTAATTTCCTTTATGTTGTTTCTATATTTTGTTGTAGATCTACTTTTGTTCCTTCTTTCTTCTTTCTATTCTATTCAAGGTAATTCATAATAAATGTGTTTCTTTTAATTGTTGTTGTTAATTCATTGCAATAATTGTTGTTAGATTCTATTCTTGTTGTTAAATTGCTTTGCTTTTCTTTTGTACCTTCCAAGTGTTTGATGAAATGCTTGGTTGGATTTTAGTGTAGGTTTTGTTCCTCTTGGCCTAGGTAGAGTAATTAGTGACTCTTGAGTTATCTAATTCCTTTGTTTATTGATACTTAGAAGTTGCTAATTGATTTGAATGCCTCTAAATCTAGTCTTTCCTTTAGGAGTTGATTAGGACTTGAGAAATCAAATTGATTCATCCACTTGACTTTCCTCCATGGTTAGAGGTTAACTAAGTGGGAGTAATGGACAATTTGTTATCACAATTGAGGAGGATAACTAGGATAGGACTTCTAGTACTCATATCTTGCCAAGAGCTTTGTTAGTTGTTAGTTTATTTCCTTTACCATTTATATTTCTTGTCTAAAATATCAAAAACCCCAAAATAACTCACAACCAATAACAAGGCACTTTATTGTAATTCCTATGGAGAACGACCCGAGGTTCAATACTTCGATTTATAAATTTAGGGGCTTGTTACTTGTGACAAACAATCTTTTGTATGAAAGGATTATTGTTGGTTTAGAAACTATACTTTGCAACGAGATTTCATTAGTGAAATTCTAAACCGTCAAAAATCTAATCATCAAAAATGGCACCGTTGCCGGGGAGTTACAATGGTGTTGTGTTATTGGTTATTGTACATATGTGAATAGTGTGAATATCTTGCTTTTTGCTTTATTTACTAGTTGTAGAATTTTATTTCTCTTGTTTTCCATTATCTTTTGATTTTTGTTTTCTCTTTCCATTATGAATTCTCATTTTGGCTATGAGTGTGATTACAACTATGTTGTAGGAAGTGGAGATTACAATGAAGAGATGTATCAAGGATGGGATAACCAAAGGTGGGAGGAGCCATATGCAAATGATCAATCTTCTTGGCAACAACCTCCACCAATGTACTATGAAGAAGAGCCATTCTATGATGCATACCAATCCAATGGCTATGGTGAATCTCCTTGTGACTTTCAAGAACCACCACCATATGCCTATGAACCCCCTCTTCAACATAGCTTTGAACTACCATGCTCACAAGCCCTCTACCACCAAGCACCTTCATATGACCCTAATCCTTATCCACCATACCAACCACCTTTTGAACCATATGAGCCATACATGGAATCACAATTCCAAGATTACTACTCCCAAGAACCACCTCAATACACACCACCACCTTACCAAAAAGAACCACCTTCCTATAATGAACCTTCTTATCCACTCCAATCCTCAATGGATGAAATCCTTAGCCTTATACTTCAAGGGCAAGGAAAAATACAAAGGGAGACACTATAATTTATGGCTACCTTGACCAAGGTAGTAAGCATTTTAGCCTCCCAATGCTTGAGCACTCAAAGCACTTCCATGGTCACATGTGGAGAATCAATTAAAGAGCATAGCATGAAGGAGAGATTGAAAACCCCGATGGAAAATGAGGAATGCCACTTTGTATTAGAACAATTGGAGAAGCCTATGATTATTGAAGAAAAGGAAGAAGTGGTTGAAGACTTAGGAGATGCGGAACCTCCATGGGAAGCTAAAATCAAAGAAAATCCCTCCAAGAAGAGTAAATTTAATATTGAGGAGGAATGTGCACAACTTCCGAGACATATTCTATATGAAGACTTGGAGAGAGTGAAGCAAGAATTGAGTTCCCTTGGTGATGAAGATCATGCATCCAACCTTCTTGGTGAAGAATCCTTTGAATTTGAAGAACCTTCTCCCGATGAATTTGAAAGTGATGTGGAGGTAGATTTCTCTCGTCCTCCCATTTATGATTTGAGTGATGGAGAAGAGTGGGATGAAAATGATGAACAAAGGATTGAAAGTGAAGAAGTTTGTGAAGAGGTGGAGGCAATCAAGGAAGAAAACAAGGGAGTGGAGCTTGCTAGCACATTGGAAATACCTCTCCCCAAGCCACCACCATCCACTCTCTCATTCAAGTAGGTAAATTCCTTATACTCAAGCTTTATTATTCTCCTTGAATATGGTTTGCTTGAAATGGATGGTCAACTTAGATATATTTGTGGCTTTAAGAGTAAAAAGGAGATGGTTAGTGGTTGGAAATGCCATTCTAGGTTCACCATGGTTACATGTTCAAAGCTTAATAGCAAGAGTTGGTGTAGAACTAGATTGCTTGGGTCTAGGATGATGTTTGGTCATTTTTTTTAGAATTCACTTTGCTCACTACCCACATGGACTAATGGTAATCAACTTGGAGATGGGTGTGAAAATAAAGTGTGTGGGATCCTGGATTACAAGAAGAGGATCAACATTGGGAGCCCATGGTTTGTGAAGAACTCCATCAAAGCTTGGAGATATTGATCTTAAATGATGGAGCTTATTAGAAGTCTAAGCATTGGTGGAAGTTCCAAGATGAGTACAAGCACAAGCCAACTTGAGAAGAGCTCCCCATAAGTCTAACTTAAGGACAATAAACAAAAGTGCTAGGTGGGATACACCCCACCATGGTAAATTCTTTTCATTTTCTCTTTTTGTACATATTAGTGATTAGTTTAAATTCATGTTTTTGGTTGATTTGTTGAGTTTGATTGGTAGTATAATATGTTAAATAAGTTTTTATGGCATTTTGGTAGCTGTTTTGAGGTTTAGAATGCTTGGATTGGTGCAAAAACATAGAAAATTTTTGAAAACAGAGCACCATCCACGCGTACGTGCACTGCACGCGTACGAATGCATCAAGCATTTTCGCCTACCCACGCGGCCGCGCACATGACGCGTACGAGTGGATTGAGAAGTTCCACCTTCCCTACATTGACCCGAGAGTTAGGCCTGCACTGTGCGGAAATTGGGCCTGAGGCACAAACCAACTCACGCGTACGCACACCTGCCGTGTACGCGCCACTCTCGGAATAATCCATCGATGCAGACGCACTCTGTACGCGTACGCGTCACATCCATTGCACCACCATCTGCGCGCGCGTGTCATGCGTGCGTACGCGCGGATGTCCTTCTTTCACTACATTTCCTTTCTTCTCCTCCCTCCATTTCTCTCCTTCTTCTTTCTTCTTCCCTCCTTCCCTCATCCAACACTTCCAACCACCATTGATAACCATTTATTTCAGTTAGTTAGTTAATTAGTTAGTTTTAGTTTAGCTTTCATTTTATTTTCTCTCTTTTCATTCTAAGTGTTGGATTATTGACTTTGCTTACTACGCATTGCTGCCCCTTTATTGCCTAAATGCTATTTTAGCATGAATGTTTTGAGAATAATCTTTGTTGGATTCTATGATTGAGGTTATATTTTGCTACTTGGTTTTGAGTTTTTCATGCTTACCCTTTAAGAATACCAAGTGATGAGAATCGCCTTCGAGCTTGTAACTCTTCTTGAATTACATGATTTGGCCACCATGTGGTTTGAGCCTTATTCTGTGATTAGGCAACCGCTTGATGGATGATGTTGTGCATTCACCTTAATGCATTGTATTTCATGATCATATGCATCCATATGTGTTTGACTTGAACGCTTTCCTGCTTCTTTAATGCTTGTTTTACCTTACAAGTTTACTTAAAGCATCTCAAGCACACTAGGACAAGTGAAGTGCATGCTTCTTTTGTGACATAGCTTTTTATGCTAATGTGTGTTCTAAACCGCGCAATTTAGAATTTACACACCTAATATTTCTTAATGTCACATTAATTTACTCACTCAATTCTAGTGATTTACCTCATTCCAACAATTATGCTTCCTTGATTTTGTATTACCCTATCTTATGGTGTTATATTTTTGTTTTTCATGACGAATGCACCGCAAGCAATAACGGAAACAAGACTAAGAACACGCAGCAATCCAGAGAGTCGCCGTACCCCCTTGCTCATCTTTGAATGCACCGAGGACGGTGCAAACTTTTAAGTGTGGGGAGGTCGTCCGACCAATCGGTGATTTTGGGTGACAAATTTCTAATCTCAACACTTTTGCATTTTATTTTAAGTTTTTAGGATTTTTACTTTCATTTTCCTAATTTTGCATACATATACACAATAAGCTTAGTCAAAATAATGAAATTTTTCAAGATTTCTATCTATAGGGCACCTCAATTGATTGAGTGAAAACTTTTCATAGAACTTCCTTGAATTATATATATCTTGTGGATCATGTTTTTGAGCTAAGAACACAAGCAAGTGAGACTTGAGCCTAATGGTGTGGTTACATCTTATAACCACTTATTTTCCTTCTTGTGTGCATTATTCTCTTTCTATGATTGTAATCTTTCAAATTGTTTGATTCTTTATGTCCATTATTTTATGTATTCATGCATTTATATGATTGAGGCCATCACTTTATTTAGCTCACTTACCCAAATAGCCTACCTTGTATCTTCCATTGTTAGCCAATTAACCCACTTGTTCTTATTTTAGCACATTACAAGCCTTAAAGCGAAAAACAATAAATGTCCTTATGTGGATCTTTGATTAGCTTAGGCTAGTGTGTGTGTAACATTCAAGTGTGAGAAAACTTGGGACAGTGGTTGAATAAAAGGGTAGTTTTGCATTTTTGTTGTAAATATTGGGAATTGGGTATATGCTCATGTATTGATTAAATGTAAAACCTTATGCATTGATGCTCTTGTATATAGAAAGAAAAAAAATGAGAAAAAGAAAAGAAAAAGAAAAACAATATGGAAAAGAAAGAAAATATAGAAAAAGAAAGAAAAAGAAGAAAAAGAAAGAAATAAAAAGGGGACAAAATGCCCCAAAGCAAAGTGTAGCTCAATAAAATCAATGCATAAGTGTTGTGAAATGAAAAGGGATACATGAGTATGTGATAAAGTGAAAATTGGGTAGTTAGGTTAGAACTTAATTGTATAAGATGTCATAGGTTAGGTGGGAAGTTTAAGCTTATAAAAGATTCAAATTTCAAGCTCACTTGACCAAATATGCATCCTACATTGACTCTAGCCCCATTACAACCAAAGAAAAGACCTCATGATAGATGTATGCATGCATAAAATATATGTTGATTGTTAGAAGAAGAACAAATCTTGGAAAGCATGATTAGGGGAAAATTGAGAGAATCAACCCTAAACACTTGAGCGAATAGAGTGCAAATACATCCGGTGAGGGTTTGATGCTCAATTACATGTTTTCGCCTATGATCATCTCTTCATGCAAGTTTGTAAAAATATTTAATAACTCAATTCAATTGTGGATTAGACTTGCTAGTCCTTAGCCCTTGTGCATATATGCTTCTTGGGAATTGATTTATTTTGACCAAGCAATTGCATTCATATAGATAGTTGCATATAGGTAGATTGCATATAGTTTATTTACATTGAATAAATGTTGATACCCTTTGTTTCTCTCTTGGCTTAAGCATCAGGACATGCTTGGTTTAGGTGTGGGGAGGTTGATAAACCCCATTTGTACGGTTTATCTTGTATTGATTTTTGGAGATTTTATCACCTTTAACCCACATTTATCCATTGAAATAGCATGATTTTATAACTTCTCCCTTAATTGTGCTTAAGAGTGAAAACATGCTTTTTGGGTCTTAAAATAGCTAAATTTAATTCACCTTGATTCCATTAGATGCCTTGATATGTTTGTTAAGTGATTTCAGATTTAGGAGGCAAAGATTGGATTAAGGGAATGAAGAAAAAGCATGTAAAGTTGGAGAACTCATGAAGAAATGATGGAACCAAAAAGCTGTCAAGCCGACCTCTTCGCACTTAATCGGCCATAACTTGAGCTACAGAGGTCCAAATGATGCGGTTCTAGTTGGGTTAAAAAGCTAACATCTAGGGCTTCAAAATGATATAAGATTTGCCATAGTTGCTACACGTATGGTGACGCGCACGTGCACTGTACATGCACGCGTCGTTGCTGCCATATGATCCACTTAAAGCAATACGTGGCCAGCGAATTCTAAAGCCTTGTGGGCCCAATCCAACTTATTTATGATGCTATTTAAGCCAAGGATTGAAGGGGAATCAGGAGACTTTTACATACTTGTCATCATTAATCATTAGTTTAGTTTTAGAAGTAGTTAGAAGTAGTTTTAGAGAGAGAAGCTCTCACTTCTCTCTAGAATTAGGATTAGGATTAGGTTTAATTCTTAGATTTAGATTTAGATTCATCTTCTTCTACTTCTATCCTTTCAATTCCTTGTTGTTACATTCATTCTTCTTCTATTCTTTTATTGTAATTTCCTTTATGTTGTTTCTATATTTTGTTGTAGATCTACTTTTGTTCCTTCTCTCTTCTTTCCATTCTATTCAAGGTAATTCATAATAAATGTGTTTCTTTTAATTGTTGTTGTTAATTCATTGCAATAATTGTTGTTAGATTCTATTCTTGTTGTCAAATTGCTTTGCTTTTCTTTTGTACCTTCCAAGTGTTTGATTTAATGCTTGGTTGGATTTTAGTGTAGGTTTTGTTCCTCTTGGCCTAGGTAGAGTAATTAGTGACTCTTGAGTTATCTAATTCCTTTGTTGATTGATACTTAGAAGTTGCTAATTGATTTGAATGCCTCTAAAGCTAGTCTTTTCTTTAGGAGTTGATTAGGACTTGAGGAATCAAATTGATTCATCCACTTGACTTTCCTCCATGGTTAGAGGTTAACTAAGTGGGAGTAATGGACAATTTGTTATCACAATTGAGGAGGATAACTAGGATAGGACTTCTAGTACTCATATCTTGCCAAGAGTTTTGTTAGTTGTTAGTTTATTTCCTTTACCATTTATATTTCTTGTCTAAAATCTCAAAAACCCCAAAATAACTCACAACCAATAACAAGACACTTTATTGTAATTCCTATGTAGAACGACCCGAGGTTCAATACTTCGGTTTATAAATTTAGGGGTTTGTTACTTGTGACAAACAATCTTTTGTATGAAAGGATTATTGTTGGTTTAGAAACTATACTTTGCAACGAGATTTCATTAGTGAAATTCTAAACCGTCAAAAGTCTAATCATCAATGGCCTTCAAGTTGCAGCAGTGAATACTCCCAATCAACCATCATAGGAGCAAAATGAGGAAAACTATGAAGAGCATCAGTAAGAACATGTTCAGTATGTGCACAATCAAGGGTCCAGTCAGAATGAGTTCCATGGAGACACTTACAACCCTTCTTGGAGGAACCACCAAAATCTGAGATGGGGAGACAACCAAAACCAACAGCCTTGGCAAAGAAACTCAAACCAAAACTATTATAGAAACACAAACCACCAAAACCATCAAAACACTAACCAAAACCAATACAAAAAACCACAAAACAACCAACCTCAACCCAACAACTATCCACCTAACAATTCATCCACTAACCAAAATAACTATCATCCATCCTCAACCACATCTTACAATCAACCACAACCACCCCCAGAAGCTCAAAGGATCTCAAACTTAGAGATAATGATGGAGAAGATGATAAAACATCAAGAGCTAGCCAACAAGAACCATGAAGCCTCACTAAGGAATCTAGAGAGGCAAATTGGCCAATTATCCAAGTAAACAGTGGCTGAGAGACCAACCAATGCACTGCCAAGTGACACCATTCCCAACCCTAAGGAAGAATGCAAGGCCATCCAATTAAGGAGTAGAAGAACTTTGGTGAATGACAAAGAGGCCACCAAGAAGCCAATAGAGGATGAAAAGACTAGCAGTAAAGAGCAAGTGACAATTGAAGAAAAGAACCAAGAAAAGCTTAAGGAAAAAGTGGAACCTCAAGCTGTAAAGAAGGGGAAGCAGATTATAGAGGAGCCATCACAAGAACAGAGGAAGTTAGTGAAGACTTATACCCCTCCTTTGCCATACCCTCAAAGGTTGCAGAAGGAGATCAAAGACCAATAGTTCCCTAAGTTCCTAAAAGTGTTTAAGAAGCTGGAGATCAATATTCCACTTGCTGAAGCTCTAGATCAAACGCCTCTATATGCAAAGTTTCTCAAAGAGCTCATCAACAAGAAAAGAAGCTGGAATGAAAAAGAGACAGTGATTCTAACCCAAGAGTGCAGTGCTGTCATCCAAAGAGGTCTTCCCCCAAAGCTCAAAGATCCAGGAAGCTTCATCCTATCCTGCACTATAGGCAATAGAACATTGGACAAAGCTCTATGTGACTTAGGAGCTAGCCTCAATTTAATGCCCCTCTCACTAATGAAGAAGCTTGCAATAGAGGAAGTTAAACCTACCAGGATGTCACTCCAAATGGCTGACAGATCACTCAAGATACCAAATGGAGTTGTAGAAAATTTATTAGTGAAGATTGGAGAATTTATTTTCCTTGCTGACTTTGTTATCCTAGACATGGAAGAAGAGGGACACAGTTCAATCATATTGGGACGGCCCTTCTTAGCAACAGCAAGAGCCATTATTGATGTGGAGAAAGGAGAGATGACCTTCAAGGTGCATGATGAAAAGATGATCATCAATGTCTTCAAAGCCATGCAGTATCCTCTAGAGAAAGAAAAGCACATGAGAGTGGAAATGATAGAAGAAGTGGAAGAGAAGCTACTGGAAGATAACAACCAGAAAGAGCAAGAAGTGGAAATAGAGGTGGAACAAGGTTTCATGGAGGAGGAAGTGGTAGAAATCTCCTTTGAAAGCAAAGTAGAGGAGAAGCCAAAACAAAAGTTAAAGCCTCTCCCCCCTAATCTCAAATATGTCTTTCTGGGAGAAGTAGAGGCCCTGCTAGGATCATAAACTCCTCCTTGAACATAGAAGAAGAAGCAAAGCTGATTGAAGTGTTAAAGGCTCACAGGACAACCTTGGGTTGGATGATTGATGATATCAAGGGCATAAGCCGTGCCATTTGTATGCATAAAATTCAAGGCCTTTAATTCAACCCCAAAGAAGACTTAACCCAACTATGAAGGAGGTGGTTCAAAAAAAAGTGATGAAGCTATAGAATGTTGGAATTATATACCCAATCTCTGACAGCTAATGGGTGAGCCCAGTACAGGTTGTGCCAAAGAATGGAGGAATGACATTCATTTCCAATGAGAAGAACGAATTAATTCCCACAAGGACAGTGACTGGGTAGAGGATGTGCATAGATTATAGAAGACTGAATGATGCTATAAGGAAAGATCATTTTCCTCTCCCATTCATTGACCAAATGTTGGAAAGATTAGCTGGCCATGCATATTATTGCTTTTTGGACGGGTATTCTGGGTACAATCAAATAGTGGTGGATCCCAAGGATCAAGAAAAGACTTCATTCACCTGTCCATTTGGATTCTTTGCTTACAGAAGGATGCCTGGTGGACGAAATTGTGATCACTGTTCTTTTCCAACTCGAAACAATCCCCAGTAATGGCTCCAAAAGCTTGGTGCTCAATATCATGGGGTAAAATCAACTTCACAGTCTGTTTCACAACTCCGTTCAACTAACCAGCAAGTGCACTGGGTCGTCCAAGTAATACCTTACGTGAGTAAGGGTCGATCCCACGGAGATTGTTGGTATGAAGCAAGCTATGGTCACCTTGTAAATCTCAGTCAGGCAGATTAAACCAATTGATTATGGATTTTCTAAAATAAATAATAAACAGAAAATAAAATAGGATAGAAATACTTATGTAAATCAATAGTGGGAATTTCAGATAGGCGTATGGAGATGCTGTGCTCCTCTTGTATTTCTATTTTCTTATTACATTCATCCAATCCTTCTTACTCCTTTCCATGGCAAGCTGTATGTAGGGCATCACCGTTGTCAATGGCTACATCCCATCCTCTCAGTGAAAATGGTCCTCTGCGGCTGTCACTCGCATGGCTAATCATCTGTCGGTTCTCAATCAGGTTGGAATAGAATCCATTGATTCTTTTGCGCTTGTCATCACGCCCAGCCTTCAGGAGTTTGAAGCTCGTCACAGTCATTCAATCCCAGAATCCTACTCGGAATACCATAGACAAGGTTTAGACTTTCCGGATCCTCATAAATGCCGCCATCTATCTAGCTTATACCACGAAGATTCTGTTGGGGAATCTAAGAGATACACATTCAAGCTCTGTTGCATGTAGAACGGAAGTGGTTGTCAATCACGCGCGTTCATCAGTGAGAATGATGATGAGGGTTATTTACTCATCACATTCATCATGCTCTTGGGTGCGAATGAATATCTTGGAATAAGAATAAATGAAGTTTATAAGATTATAAATAGTAATAGCATTGAAACTTGAGGTACAGCAGAGCTCCACACCCTTAATCTATGGTGTGCAGAAACTCCACTGTTGAAAATACATAAGTGAAAGAAGTTCAGGCATGGCCGAATGGCCAGCCCTCTCCTTGATCAAGTGACCGAATGATAAAAGACTTAAAGTGGTCAAAAGATGGTCAAAAGATGTCAAATACATTAGTTAAATGTTCTATTTATAATAAACTAGCTCCTAGGGTTTACATGAGTAAGTAATTGATGCGTAAATCCACTTCCGGGGCCCACTTGGTGTATGTTTGGGCTGAGCTTGATCAATCCACGAGCTGAGGCTTCTATTGGAGTTGAATTTCGAGTTATGCTATGTTTTGGGCGTTCAACTCCGGATAATGACGTTTTTCTGGCGTTTAACTCCAGACAGCAGCGTGTACTTGGCGTTCAACGCCAAGTTACGTCATCAATTTCCGAATAAAGTATGGACTATTATATATTGCTGGAAAGCCCTGGATGTCTACTTTCCAACGCCGTTGAGAGCGCGCCATTTTGAGTTCTGTAGCTCCAGAAAATCCATTTCGAGTGCAGGGAGGTCAGATTCCAACAGCATCAGCAGTCCTTTTGTCAGCCTTTTTCAGAGTTTTGCTCAAGTCCCTCAATTTCAGCCAGAAATTACCTGAAATCACAGAAAAACACACAAACTCCTAGTAAAGTCCAGAAATGTGAATTTAACATAAAAACTAATGAAAACATCCCTAAAAGTAGCTTAAACTTACTAAAAACTTCCTAAAAACAATGCCAAAAAGCGTATAAATTATCCGCTCATCAATGCCCTTTGGGCTGTGCAATGCCCCTGTAACTTTTCAAAAGTGTATACTTTCTATATTTTCTGACATGGTGGAGAAGTTCTTAGAAGTCTTCATGGATGATTTTTCTATTTTTGGCAATTCATTTAACACTTGCTTGCATCATTTAACTCTTGTTTTGAAAAGATGCCAAGAAACTAATCTGGTATTAAATTGGAATTAATGTCATTTCATGGTTCCTAAAGGCATAGTTCTTGGGCATAAGGTTTCAAGAAAAGGTATAGAAGTTGACAAAGCAAAAATAGAAATTATTGAAAAGCTTCCTATACCTATTAATGTGAAAGCAGTAAGGAATTTCCTTGGACATACTGGTTTTTACAGAAGATTCATCAAAGATTTTTCAAAAATAGCAAAACCACTAAGCAACCTGCTAGTGATTGATAACCCTTTCATCTTTGATGACAATTGCAAGCATGCCTTTGAAACTTTAAAGAGAAAACTCACTACAGCACCAATCATCACACCCCCAGATTGGGGATTACCTTTTGAACTTATGTGTGATGCAAGTGACTTTGCAATTGGTGCTGTATTGGGGCAAAAGAAAGACAAGCTGCATCATGTTATATACTATGCTAGCAAGGTGTTGAATGAGGCACAGAAAAATTATACCACCACAGAGAAAGAACTTTTGGCAATTGTTTATGCATTTGATAAATTCAGGCAATACTTGATTGGTTCAAAGGTTATAGTAAATACTAATCATGATGCTCTCAAGTATCTCATGTCTAAACAGGATTCAAAGCCAAGGCTTATTAGGTGGCTGTTGCTGCTACAAGTGTTTGATATTGAAGTAAAAGATAGGAAAGGGAATGAGAACCAAGTAGCAGACCATTTATCAAGACTATCACAAGAAGCTAACCAAGCTCCACATTCAGTGAACGAAAGCTTTCCAGATGAACATCTCTTACAAATCCAACAAACTCCCTAGTTTGCACACATTGCAAACTATAAGGTGGGAAGGAAGATCCCTCAAGAGTTTACCAAGAAACAAGTGAAGAAATTATGTAATGAAGCCAATAAATTCTTGTGGGACGAACCATTTTTGTTCAAGAGGTGTCCAGATGGGATGATTAGAAATGCATCCTTGAAAATGAGATGAGAGACATATTGTAGCACTGTCATGGCTCAGCTTATGGTGGACATTTTGGGCCAGAAAGAACAGCAGCCAAAGTACTTCAAAGTGAATTTTATTGGCCAACCATATTCAAGGATGCTAGAGAGTTTGTTCATCAATGCAATGAGTGCCAAAGAGCTGGAGGATTAACAAGAAGGAATGAGATGCCTCAGAACTACATCCTGGGGGTAGAACTATTTGATCTTTGGGGAATAGATTTTATGGGCCCTTTTCCACCATCATATTCCCTCAAGTACATACTTGTAGCAGTAGAATATGTCTCAAAATGGGTAGAAGCCATAGCAACAACCACATGTGATACACAAATTGTTTTTCAATTCCTTAAGAAGCACATTTTTACTAGATATGGAGTGCCTAAGGGTCTTGTCAGTGATGGTGGTAGTCATTTCTGCAACAAACAGATGGAAAAACTACTTCACAAATATAGGGTGATGCATAAAGTAGCTACACCATATCATCTACAGACCAATGGCCAAGCAGAGCTTGCAAATAGGGAGTTGAAGAGGATTTTGGAGAAGACAGTGGGGAGTACAAGAAAGGATTGGGCCAGAAAATTAGAAGATGTTCTCTGGGCATATAGAACAGCATTCAAAACCCCCATTGGAAAGTCTCCTTTTCAGCTGTTATATGGCAAGTCTTGTCACCTTCCTGTAGAGCTTGAGCATAAAGCTTTCTGGGCTATCAAACTCCTCAACCTTGATTCTCAAGCAGCAGGAGAGAATAGGCTATTGCAATTAAATGAGTTAGAGGAGTTTAGACTGGAAGCCTATGAAAATGCTAAGATATAAAAGGAAAAAGCTAAGAGATGGCATGACAAGAGGATCTCAAAGAAGGAGTTCAAACCAGGACAGCAAGTACTCTTGTATAACTCTAGACTCAAAGTTTTCCCTGGCAAACTCAAGTCTAAATGGACTGGTCCCTACATGGTGACAAAGGTTCTTCCTTATGGAAGCCTTGAACTGCTAGATGAAGCAACAAAGAGAAATTTCACAGCAAATGGTCACAGGGCAAAGCATTACTTGGGAGGCCATTGGGACAAAGAGAAGGAGATTCAGAAATTAAGCTGAGCAAGAATGAAGGATGTCAAGCTAGTGACATTAAAAGAGCGCTTGTTGGGAGGCAACCCAACCAAAGGTAGTTTTCTTTGCTTAACTATTTCAATAAAAGGGTTAAGTAGATTTATCTGTATTGCAAGGAGCTAAGTTTGGTGTTGCACACCAAAATAATTTAAAGGAGAATAAAGGATACTAAGTTTGGTGTTCCACCAAAAATCTCATTTAAAAACACATTTTCACCTTCTGCATAAATGGTTGCTAGCTCCAAGCAATTAGAGAAACTACTTAACCATTGTCTATTTTCTAGTTTTTATGACCTTTAGCAAAGACACGAGGTTTCATATATATGGTTGACTTGTTGCATAAGAAACATTGGCAAGGAATTAAGTTTGGTGTTCACACACCAAAGTAAGTTCAAAAGCCTACAAACAAATTTTGCATACTAACTAGTTGTCTAAGGGCTTGGGAAACAAGCAACTTCTAAGGATTATGTAGGGAAACATTCAACCTTTGGAGGGGATCTGCATCATCATCCCAAAAGAGATGCAATAAAGAGAAATTATGAGAACAGAAGGAAAGCTGAGAGACACTCCCAACAGGTTGTATTGACACTTAATCCTTTTTGCTGAGAAATGTTTTTAACTTGGAGATTCCTATATGTCTTGCTGAAGTGTTCAATTAGGTGTAAATGTAGATGTCTGCTAAGTATTCTAGTCTGCATAATGCGTGTTGTCATTTTCATCTGCTTAAGAACATGTTTTGTCTCCCTTTTGCATCAATAAGAGAAAATGTTTGAAACAAGAAAGTGATTGTCCAATATGGTAGAAATTAGAATGAAATTCAGTGGTGGTGCTTGTTGGATTTAATGACTAGCTCAATAATAAAAGCTGCATAATAGAATGCTCTTTGTAGTATGAACTAAGCTGCTGCTATAAAGCCTTTTATCAGTGAACATCCCTTGAGAATAAAGCAAAGTAAGAAAGAAAAAGAAAAGAAAAGCCAAGAGTTGGCAAAGAAACAAACAATAAGGCTAAACACCAATAGCTTGGACCTTAGGACATATGCCTATGATGCTTTTGTACTAGGATATGCTTGGACAATTAGGTTCTGAGGAGTATTTTAAAACTTGGTAACTTGGATTAACTAATTCGGGATTACCAACCAAAAGTCCATTATCGAGAGCAACCTAGTTACAAAGCATTTAGTGATCCAAAGAGATGCTGGGCATCAATGTTCCTAAGAAGATTTGTAAGCCAAGTGTCTGTAGTGAAGAAGTGTTGAGCAAAATTGAGCCAAAAGGCTGCTGTAACACTTGAAGTTAAGCCATCAATGAGAAATAAGCTTTCTAAGCAAAAGAAAGAAAGAAAAAGCTAACAGGGATCAATAGAAGAACAAGGCATTATGACAGCAACTCTAGTGAATTCTCAAAGAAGCAATTCTTATTTATCAGCAAAGAATAAGTGAGCTGCATCTTGTCTGCATAAAACCCCACAGTCTTAATTTAATTACCTGCTTAATAAGGACATGTATGCTTCTCTATTTCATTTCATTTCTTCTCATGTTTAGTGCTTACTTGGGGACAAGCAAGATTTAAGTTTGGTGTTGTGATGACAAGTCATCTTATTCTAGTTTTTCAAGCATTTTTCACTTGTTTTATTAGGTTTTATGCACTTTCTTGCACAATAAGTAAGTGATTTGGAGTGGATTTTCATGATTATCTTAAATCAATCAACCATCATTTATTTGACACTAAATCATAGGGTTTAAGCTGGAATTAGTTGATTTTATGAATGATTTAGAAACCTTGTGAATTTGGTGATACTTTGACATGTTTGTGTGGTTTCTTGCAGCAGAAGAAAGGAGGGCAAGGCACCATGAAGGAGCACAAGGCCAGCGCTCAACCAAGGGGGCGCTCAACCAAAGGAGCGCTCAATGAAGGCTAACGTTCACAAGGAGTGCTCAAAGAGGTGAGCGCTACGCTCACAAGTGTGAGCATTTTCGTGCTCCTCAACCAAGGAAGCAAGGAGCGCGCAAGGAAAGCAAGGCACATCAAAGCCTGGCACTCAATTAAGTGAGCGCTACGCTCACAATTGTGAGCATTCTCGTGCCTTAGAAGCAAGGAAAGCAAGGCCAAGTCAAGGAGCGCTCAACGAAGTGAGCGCTACGCTCAAAAGTATGAGCATTTTCGAGCTCTTCCCAAGGAAATTAAGGAAGCGCAGCACTCACAAGAGGGAACACCAAGGCTCGAAGGGAGAGCACCCAAGGGAGCGCTAGACATAGCGCTCAATTAAGGAAGCATAGCGCTCACTAAAAGAAGCACCGAGGATCGAAGAGGGGGCACGCATTGAAGCAACAAGGAGTAGCGCTCACAATTGGAGCGCAGCGCTCACTTATTGAGCACTAGGAGCATTGATGAGCGGATAATTTATACGCTTCTTGGCATTATTTTTAAGTATGTTTTAGTTACTTTTTAGTATATTTTTATTAGTTTTTATGCAAAAATTACATTTCTGGACTTTACTATGAGTTTGTATATTTTTCTATGATTTTAGGTATTTTCTGGCTGAAATTGAGAGACTTGAACAAAAATCTGATTCAGAGGCTGAGAAAGGACTGCAGATGCTGTTGGATTCTGACCTCCCTGCACTCGAAGTGGATTTTCTGGAGCTATCAAAGCCCAATTGGAACCCTCTTAATTGCTTTGGAAAGTAGACATCTTGGGCTTTTCAGCAATGTATAATAGTCTATACTTTGCTTGAGATTTTATGGCCCAAACTGGCGTCCAAACACCACCAGAGACCCTTTTCTGGAGTAAAACGCTAGAACTGGCACCAAAGCTAGCGTTTAACTCCAAGGATGGCCTATGCACGTGAAAGCTTCAAGTTTCAGCCCAAACACACACCAAGTGGGCCCTGAAAGTGGATTTTTGCACTATCTACTCATTTTCTGTAAACCTAGTTTACTAGTTTAGTATAAATAGCACTTTTTACTATTGTATTGGAAGTCTTGGACCTTTTGGGAGTTCTTCGAACCCTTTTTGGAGGCTGTCCATTCGGCCATGCCTAGACCATTTTGTTTTTATGTATTTTCAACGATGGAGTTTCTATACCTCATAGATTAAGGTGAGGAGCTCTGCTGTTCCTCGAGTATTAATGCAAGTATTATTGTTTTTCTATTCAATTCACGCCTACTTCTCCTCCAAGATATACTCTTGTACTTAATTTAGTTAAGTTAGAATGAAGGGGTTACCCATGACAATCACCCACTATCTTCAGTACTCGCTTAGCCAAGATCCACGTGCCTGACAACCACAAGCGGTCTACATGATGCTCAACGTAGTTATTGGACGCCAGCCGGAGTATATTCTCCTGGGTCTCTAATCAACGATTCACATCGTCTCTCCTAACAACAGAGCATTTGAATCTGAGATTAGGATCTTCGTGGTATAAGCTAGAATAATAGACAGCATTCCTGAGATCTGGAAAGTCTAAACTTTGTCTGTGGTATTCCGAGTAGGATCTGGGAAGGGATGACTGTGAGGAGCTTCAAACTCACGAATGTTGGGTGCAGTGATAGTGTGCAAAAGGATCAATGGATCTTATTCCGATGCTAGTGAGAACCGATAGATGATTAGCCCTGCGGTAGCTGTGCCTGGTATTTTTCATCCGAGACGAGAAATCTGACAGTTGATTAGCCGTACAGAGACCGTAGCCAGACCATTTTCACTGAGAGGATCATACAACTTGCCATGGAAGGGAGTGCACATGATTGGATGAAGACAATAGGAAAGCAGAGGCTCAGAAGCAACAAAGCATCTCCAAACGCTTATCTGAAATTCCCACCAATGAATTACATAAGTATCTCTATCTTATTTTATGTTTTATTTATCTTTTAATTATCAACACCTCATAACCATTTGAATCCGCCTGACTGAGATTTACAAGATGACCATAGCTTGTTTCAAGCCGACAATCTCCGTGGGATCGACCCTTACTCACATAAGGTATTACTTGGACGACCCAGTGCACTTGCTGGTCAACTATGCGGAGTTGTGAAAAGTGTAAATCACGATTTCGCATACCAAGTTTTTGGCGCCATTGCCAGGGATTGTTCGAGTTTGGACAACTGACAGTTCATATTGTTGCTTAGATTGGGTAATTTTATTTTATGTTCAAGCTTTTTATTTTTATTTTCAAAAAAAATACAAAAAAAAATTAATAAAATCATAAAAAAATTATGTTTCTTGTTTGAGTCTAGTGTCAAATTCTAAGTTTGGTGTCAATTGCATGTTTTCAAATTTTCTCAAGCTTTCGAAAAAAATTCATGCATTGTGTTCTTCATTGATATTCAAGTTGTTCTTGATGATTTTCCTTGTTCTAATCTTTAAATTCTCCTATTTTGTGTCTTTTCTTGTTTTTCATATGCATTTTCAAATCCATAGTGTCTAAACATTAAAAATTTCTAAGTTTGCTGTCTTGCATATCTTTCTTTTCTTAAAAAAATTTTCAAAAATTTGTTCTTGATGTTCATCATGATCTTCAAAGTGTTCTTGGTGTTCATCTTGACATTCAAAGTGTCCTTGCATGCATTACTTGTTTTGATCTTACATTTTTATGTTTTATTTTATTTTGTTATTTTTCTCTCTCTTCATTAAAAATTTAAAAAAAAAATTCTCTTTTCAAGTAAATAATACAGAGAAATGAAGATTCAGAATATACAGCAGAGGAATCACAGAGAAAAAGTTGGGCGTTTAGAAAAACGCACAGTAAAAAAGGAATTCTGGCGTTTAACGCCAGCCAAGGTATCTGGCTGGGCGTTAAACGCCCAAAGAGGTAGTATTCTGGGCGTTAAACGCCAGAATGGATAGCATCTTGGGCGTTTAACGCCAGGATGACACAGGGGAGGTAATTTCATTTCAAATTCAAATTTTTTTCAAATTTTAATGTTTTAAATCATAATTTTAAAATCATATCTTTCCATATTTTCAAAAATCCTTGCTAACAATTAATGTTTTGATTCAAAAATTTCAAGTTTGCTACTTTCTTGTTAAGAAAGGTTCAATCTTTGAATTCTAGAATCATATCTTTTAATTTATTGTTAGTCAAGTCATCAATTTTAAAATATATATATATATATATCAAATCTTTTTCAATTATATCTTTTCAATCATATCTTTTTAAAAGCAAATATTTTTCAATCAAATCTTTTCCAATCATATCTTTTCAATCATATCTTTTTAAATTTTGATTTCAAAATCTTTTTTCTAACTTCTTATCTTTTCAAAATTATTTTCAAATCTTTTTCAACTAATTACTATTTCTTATCTTTTTTTTCAAAACCACCTAACCACTTTTCCACTTCCAATTTTCGAAAATCACTAACTTTTTTTTCAAAAATCTTTTTAATTAACTAATTGTTTTAAATTCTAATTTTATTTTATTCCTTTTTCAAATTTTCGAAAACTCTCTATCCTCTCTTTTTATTTTATTTAATTGCTAACATTCTTCCTCCACTCATTTAAAAAAATTTCGAACTCACCTCCTCTCTCTTCTCATTCTTCTACTCCCTTTCCTTTGACACATCAAGGAATTCCTATACTATGACATAGAGGATTCTACTACTCCCTTTTGTTCTCTTCTTTTTCATATGAGCAGAAACAATGATAAAAATAGTCTTGTTGAAGCTGATCCTGAACCTGAAAGGACTCTGAAGAATAAGCTAAGAGAAGCTAAAGCACAGCACTCCAGAGAGGACCTTTCAGAGAATTTCGAAAAAGAAGTAGACATGGCAGCCGAACCCAACAACAATACAAGAGATGCAAGGAAGATGCTTGGTGACTATACTGCACCAATTCCAACTTCTATGGAAGAAGCATCTCAATTACTAGCATTGGAGCAAACAACTTTGAGCTTAAGCCTCAATTAGTTTCTCTAATGCAGCAGAACTATAAGTTTCATGGACTTCCATCAGAAGATCCTCATCAGTTTTTAGCTGAATTCTTGCAGATCTGTGATACTATTAAGACCAATGGGGTTGATCTCGAGGTCTACAGACTTATGCTTTTCCCCTTTGCTGTGAGAGACAGAGCAAGAACATGGTTGGACTCACAAACTAAATAAAGCCTGAACTCTTGGGAAAAGTTGGTCAATGCCTTCTTGACCAAATTCTTTCCACCTCAAAAGATGAGTAAGCTCGGAGTGGACGTCCAAACCTTCAGACAGAAGGAAGGTGAATCCCTCTAAGAAGCTTGGGAAAGATACAAGCAATTAACCAAAAGGTGTCTTTCTGACATGTTTCCATAATGGAGCATCATATGTATATTCTATGATGGTCTGCCTGAAATGTCAAAGATGTCATTGGATCATTCTGCTGGTGGATCCCTTCATCTAAAAACACTTGTAGAAGCCCAGGAACTCATTGAGATAGTTGCAAATAACCAGTACATGTACACTTCTGAAAGAAATCCTGTGAACAATGGGACGACTCAGAAGAGAGGAGTTCTTGACATTGATACTCTAAATGCCATATTGGCTCGGAACAAAATATTGACTCAGCAAGTCAATCTGATTTCTCAGAATTTGACTGGATTGCAAGCTGCATCCGGTAGTGCTAAAGATGCCTCCTCTGAAGGAGAAGCTTATGACCCTGAGAATCCTACAATGGAAGAAGTGAATTACATGGGAGAACCCTATGGAAACACCTATAATCCTTCATGGAGGAATCATCCAAATTTCTCATGGAAGGATCAACAGAAGCCTCAACAAGGCTTCAACAACAATAATGGTGGGAGAAATAGGTTTAGCAACAGTAAACTTTTTCCATCATCTTCTTAGCAATAGACAGAGAATTCTGAGCAGAGCCTCTCTGGCTTAGCAAACATAGTCTCTGATCTATCTAAGGCCACTCTCAGTTTCATGAATGAAACAAGGTCCTCCATCAGAAAATTGGAGGCACAAGTGGGTCAGCTGAGTAAAAAAGTTACTGAAACTCCTCCTAGTACTCTCCCAAGCAATAAAGAAAAGAATCCAGAAAGAGAGTGCAAGGCCATAACCATACCTGGCGTGGCCGAACCTGAAGAAGAGGAAGAGGCAGTGGTTCCCAATGAGGAAAACCTCAATGGAGGTCCACTGACCACTAGAGAGTTCTGGTACACGAAATCGTGATACACACACTTTCTTCACAACTCCGCGTAGCTGACCAGCAAGTGCACTGGGTCGTCCAAGTAATACCTTACGTGAGTAAGGGTCGATCCCACGGAGATTGTCAGCTTGAAGCAAGCTATGGTCATCTAGTAAATCTCAGTCAAGCAGATTCAATTGGTTATGGGGTTTTGATAACTAAAAGGTAAATAAGACATAAAATAAGATAGAAATACTTATGTAATTCATTGGCGGGAATTTCAGATAAGCGTATGGAGATGCTTTATTCCTTTTGAATCTCTGCTTTCCTACTGCCTTCATCCAGTCATGCGTACTCCTTTCCATGGCAAGCTGTATGTTGGGGGATCACCGTTGTCAATGGCTACCGTCTGTCCTCTCAGTGAATATGGTCCGGCTACAGGTTACGTAAGGCTAATCATCTGTTGGTTCTCGATCGTGTCGGAATAAGATCCATTGATCCTTTTGTGCACTGTCACTGTGCCCAGCACTCGCGAGTTTGAAACTCGTCACAGTCATCCCATCCCAGATCCTACTCAGAATACCATAGACAAGGTTTAGACTTTCCGGATCTCAAGAATGCTGCCAATTGATTCTAGCTTATACCACGAAGACTCTGATTGCACAGAATGGAGGACTCTGTTGTCAGGAGAGGCAACCATGCATCGTGAACCAGGAGGCCATGAGATATGCATTCAAGCTTATTTTCAGGTAGAATGGAAGTGGTTGTTAGGCACGCGTTCATAAGTGAGAATGGTGATGAGTGTCACTTGATCATCACATTCATCATGTTGAAGTGTGAATGGATATCTTGGAACAAGAATAAGCTCAAATTGAATAAAAAACAATAGTAATTGCATTAATTCATGAGGAATAGCAGAGCTTCACATCTTAATCTATGATGTGTAGAAACTCCACCGTTGAAAATACATAAGAACAAGGTCTAGACATGGCCGAATGGCCATGCCTCCTAAATAACATGAAACAATCAAAAAAGGGTTTAAAGACTTGATCCCAAGATCAAAGATGATCAAAAGATGAAAATACAATACTAAAAGGTCCTATATATAATGAACTAGTAACCTAGGGTTTAAAGAAATAAGTAAATGATGCAGAAATTCACTTCTGGGGCCCACTTGGTGTGTGCTTGGGCTGAGCATTAAAGCTTTCACGTGCATAGGCTTTTCTTGGAGTTAAACGCCCGCTCTGGTGCCAGTTTGGGCATTTAACTCAAGCTTTTATGCCAGTTCTGGTGTTTAATGCCAAAAAAGGGTCTCTGACCGGCGTTTTGATGCCAGTTTGGGCCATCAAATCTCAGGTAAAGTATGAACTATTATACATTGCTGGAAAGCCCAAGATTTCGACTTTCCAAATCAATTAAGAGCGCGCCAATTGGGATTCTATAGCTCCAGAAAATCCATTTCGAGTGCAAGGAGGTCAGAATCCAACAACATCTGCAGTCCTTTTTGCGTCTGAATCAGATTTTTGCTCAGGTCTCTCAATTTCAACCAGAAAATACCTGAAATCACAGAAAAACACACAAATTCATAGTAAAGTCTAGAAATGTGATTTTTTCATAAAAACTAATTGTTATATACTA
Source organism: Arachis stenosperma (assembly GCF_014773155.1). Classification (NCBI taxonomy): domain Eukaryota; kingdom Viridiplantae; phylum Streptophyta; class Magnoliopsida; order Fabales; family Fabaceae; genus Arachis; species Arachis stenosperma. The sequence continues at coordinate 59,437,886 of NC_080383.1, forward strand.
AAAACTAACTAAAACATACTAAAAACATCATAAAAACAATGCCAAAAAGCATATAAATTATCCGCTCATCACAACACCAAACTTAAATTGTTGCTTGTCCCCAAGAAACTGAAAACAAAATAGAATAAAAAGAAAAGAATATACAATGAATCTCACAATATCAATGAAACTTAGTCCTAATCAGATGAGCGGGGCTTGTAGCTTTTTGCTTCTGAACAGTTTTGGCATCTCACTTTATCCTTTGAAATTCAGAATGATTGGCATCTTTAGGAACTCAGAATTTAGATAGTGTTATTGATTCTCCTAGTTCAGTATGTTGATTCTTGAACACAGCTTCTTTATGAGTCTTGGCCGTGACCCTAAGCATCTTGTTTTTCAGTATTACCACCGGATACATAAATGCCACAGACACATAACTGGGTGAACCTTATCAGATTGTGACTCAGCTTTGCTAAAGTCTCCAGTTAGAGGTGTCCATAGTTCTTACACACACTCTTTCTGCTTTGGATCACGACTTTAACCACTCAGTCTCAAGCTTTTCACTTGGACTTTCATGACACAAGCACATGGTTAGGGACAGCTTGATTTAGCCGCTTAGGCCAGGATTTTATTCCTTTGGACCCTCCTATCCATTAATTCTCAAAGCCTTGGATCCTCTTTACCCTTGCCTTTTGGTTAAAGGGCTATTGGCTTTTTCTGCTTGCTTTTTTTTCTCTTTCTTTTATTTCGCCAATTTTTTTCGCAAGCTTTATCATTCACTGCTTTTTCTTGCTTCCAGAATCAATTTTATGATTTTTCAGATTATCAACAACATTTCTCTTTGTTCATCATTCTTTCAAGAGCCAACAATTTTAACATTCATAAACTTCACTATAAAAAATATGCACTGTTCAAGCATTCATATAGAAAAACAAAAAGTATTGCCACCATATCAAAATAATTAAACTAATTTCAAGATAAAATTTGAAATTCATGTACTTCTTGTTCTTTTGTAATTAGAAACATTTTTCATTTAAGAAAGGTGAAGGATTCATGGAATTATTTATAGCTTTAAGACGTAGACACTAGATACTAATGATCATGTAATGAAGACACAAACATGGATAACACAGAAAGCATAAATAATCGAAAAAACAGAATAATAAGAACAAGATAATTAAAGAACGGGTCCACCTTAGTGATGGCGGCTAGTTCTCCTTCTTGAAGATCCTATGGAGTGCTTGAGCTCCTCAATGTCTCTTCCTTGCCTTTGTTGCTCTTCCCTCATGGCTATTTAATCCTCTCTAATTTCATGGAGAATAATGGAGTGCTCTTGGTGCTCCATCTTTAGTTGCTTCATATTGGAACTCAAATCTCCCAAAGAGGTGTTGAGTTGCTCTCAATAGTTGTGTGGAGGAAAATGCATCCCTTGAGGCATCTCAGGAATTTCTTGATGAGGGACTTCCTCATGCTCTTGTTGAGGTCCATGAGTGGGCTCTCTTATTTGCTCCATCCTCTTTTTAGTGATGGGCTTGTCCTCTTCAATGAGGATGTCTTCCTCTATGATAATTCCAGCTAAATTGTATAGGTCACAGATGAGATGAGGGAAGGCTAATCTTGCTAAAGTGGAGGTTTTGTCAGCCACTTAGTAGAGTTCTAGAGATATGACCTCATGAACATCTACTTCCTCTCCAATCATGATGCTATGGATCATGATAGCCCGATCTACAGTCACTTCGGATCGGTTGCTAGTAGGAATGATGGAGTGTTGGATGAATTCCAACCATCCTCTAGCCACGGGTTTAAGGTCATGCCTTCTCAATTGAACCGGCTTGCCTTTGGAGTCCCTTTTCGACTGAGCTCCTTCTACACATATGTCCATGAGGACTTGGTCCAACTTTTGATCAAAGTTGACCCTTCTATTGTAGGGGCGTGCATCTCCTTGCATCATTGGCAAGTTGAATGTCAACCTTACATTTTCCGAACTAAAATCTTAGTATTTTCCCCGAACTATTGTAAGTCAATTCTTTGGGTTCGGGTTCACACTTTAATCATGGTTCTTGGTGATTCATGCATTAGCATAGAACTCTTGAACTATTAAGATTCTGACTTGTTGAATGGGGTTGGTGAGAACTTCCCAACCTCTTCTTCGAATCTGATGTCGGATCTCCGGATACTCATTCCTTTTGAGCATGAAAAGGACCTCAAGGATCACCTTTTTCTTGGCAATAACTTCATAGAAGTTGTCTTGATGGACCTTTGAGATAAATCTCTCCATCTCCCATGACTTAGAGGTGGAAGCTTTCACCTTCCCTTTCCTCTTTCTAGAGGTTTCTTCGGCCTTAGGTGCCATAAGTGGTTCTGGAAACACAAAAAGCAATACTTTTTCCACACCAATCTTAAAAGGTTTGCTCGTCCTCGAGCAAAAGAAGAAATAAGGGAGGAAAAGAAGAAGAAAATGGAGGAGATGGAGAGGTTTGAATGGTTCGGCCAAGTGGGGAAAGAAGTGTTTATGATGTTTGAAAATGAAAGAGGGATGAGGGGTTTATATAGAAGTGGAGAGAAGGGTAGGGTTCGTGTATTAGGGTTGGGTTTGGGAGGGAAAGGATGTGAATTTGAATGTTGAGGTTGGTGGGGTTTTTGGGGAAGAGTGGATGGAGGTGATTGGTAAAGGGTATTTGGGGAAGGGTGTTATTGAAGTGTGTGAAGAAGAAAGAGAGTGAGTTGAGGTAGGTGGGGATCCTGTGGGATCCACAGATCCTGAGGTGTCAAGGGTTTCTCATCCCTGCACTATTCTGGCATGTAAATGCCCTCTGAATGCTAATCCTGGCGTTAAACGCCAGATTGCTACCCATTTCTGGCGTTTAACGCCAGCTTTTCTTCCCTTTTTGGCATTGAACGCCAACTTGGTACCCTTTTCTGGCGTTAAACGCTAGTCTGGTGCCCTTTTCTTGCATTAAACACCTAGAATGGTGCCAGACTGGGCGTTTAACGCCCATTCTGCTACCCTTACTGGCGTTTAAACGCCAGTAAGCTCCTCCTCCAGGGTGTGCTATTTTTAGTACTATTTTTGAGTTTGCTTTGATTTTCGCAGTCATTTTTGTGACTCTACATTATCATCAACCTAAAGAAAACATAAAATAACAATGGAAAATGGAAATTTAACATAGATAAATAAAAATTAGGTTGCCTCCCAATAAGTGCTTCTTTAATATCACTAGCTTGACAGTGAGCTCTCATGGAGCTTCAAAGATATTCGGAGCATGGTTAGGGCCTCCCAACACCAAACTTAGAGTTTGAATGTGGGGGCCCTATTTGACTCTGTATTGAGAGAAGCTTTTAATACTTCTTCTCCATGTGTACAGAAAGAGATCCTTGAGCCTTAAACATAAGGTAGTCCTCATTCACTTGAAGGACCAACTCTCCTCTGTCAACATCAATCACAGCTTTTGCTGTGGCTAGGAAAGGTCTGCCAAGGATGATGGATTCATCCTCATCCTTCCCAGTGTCTAGGATTATGAAGTCAGCAGGGATGTAAAGGCCTTCAACCTTTACCAAGACATCCTCTACAAGTCCATAAGCCTATTTCTTTGATTTGTCTACCATCTCTAGAGAGATTCTTGCAGCTTGTACCTCAAAGATTCCCAGTTTCTCTATTACAGAGAGTGGCATGAGGTTTATGCCTGACCCCAGGCCACATAGAGTCTTCTCAAAGGTCATAGTGCCTATGGTTCAAGGTATTAAGAACCTTCCGGGATCCGGTTTCTTTTGAGGTATCTTCACCTGAGCCAAAGCGTTTAGTTCATTAATGAGCAATGGAGGTTCATCCTCCCAAGTCTCATTACCAAATAATTTGGCATTCAGCTTCACGATTGCTCCTAGATATTGAGCAACTTGCTCTTCAGTAGTAACTTCATCTTCTTCAGAAGAAGAATATTCTTCAGAGCTCATGAATGGTAATAGGAAGTTCAGTAGAATCTCTACAGTCTTTAGATGAGCCTCAGATTCCTTTGGTTTCTCGTGAGGGAACTCCCTAGTGGTCAGTGGATGTCCCATGAGGTTTTTCTCACTGGGAATCACGTACTCCTCACTCTCTCCAGGTTCGGCCATGTTTGTCATGGTTATGGCCTTGCACTCTCTCTTTGGATTCTCCTCTGTATTGCTTGGGAGAGTACTAGGAGGAGTTTCAGTGACTCTTTTACTCAGATGACCCACTTGTGCCTCCAAATTTCTTATGGAGGATCATGCCTCAATCATGAAACTGAGGGTGGTCTTAGATAGATCAGAGACTATGTTTGCTAAGCTAGAGAGGCTCTGCTCAGAATTTTCTGTCTGTTACTGAGAAGATGATGGGAAAGGTTTTCTATTGTCAAACCTGTTTCTCCTACCATTATTGTTGTTGAAGCCTTGTTGAGGCTTCTATTGATCCTTCCATGAGAAATTTGGGTGATTCTTCCATGAAGAATTGTAGGTGTTTCCATAGGGTTCTCCCATGTAATTCACCTCTTCCATTGCAGGATTCTCTGGGTCATAAACTTCTCCTTCAGAGGAGGCTTCTTTAGCACTGCCAGATGCAGCTTGCAATCCAATCAGATTCTGAGAAATCATATTGACTTGCTGAGTTAATATTTTGTTCTGAACCAATATGGCATTCATAGTATCAATCTCAAGAACTCCTTTCTTCTGAGTTATCCCATTATTCACAGAATTTCTTTCAGAAGTGTACATGAACTGGTTATTTACAACCATTTCAATGAGTTCCTGGGCTTCTACAGGCGTTTTCTTCATATGAATAGATCCGCCTGCAGAATGGTCCAATGACATCTTGGATAACTCAGACAGACCATCATAGAAGATACCTATGATGCTCCATTCTGAAAGCATGTCAGAAGGACACCTTCTAATCAATTGCTTGTATCTTTCCCAAGCTTCATAGAGGGATTCACCTTCTTTCTGTTTGAAGGTTTGAACTTCCACTCTAAGCTTACTCATCTTTTGAGGTGGAAAGAATTTAGCTAAGAAGGCATTGACTAGCTTTTCCCAAGAGTTCAAGTTGTCTCTAGGTTGTGAGTTCAACCATATACTAGCTTTGTCTCTTACAGCAAAACGGAAAAGCATAAGTCCGTAGACCTCGAGATCAACTCCGTTGGTCTTAACAGTGTCACAGATTTGCAAAAATTCAGCCAAGAACTGATGAGGATCTTCCAATGGAAGTCCATGAAACTTGCAATTCTGTTGCATCAGAGAAACTAATTGAGGCTTAAGCTCAAAGTTGTTTGCTCTAATGGCAGGAATAGAGATGCTTCTCCCATAGAAATTGGGAGTTGGTGCAGTAAAGTCACCAAGCACCTTCCTTGCATTGTTGGCATTGTTGTTATTTTCGGCTGCCATGTCTTCTTCTTTTTCGAAAACTTCTGTCAGCTTCTCTTAGCTTCCTCTTTAGAGTCCTTTCAGGTTCGGGATCAACTTCAACAAGAATGCCTTTATCTTTGTTCCTACTCATATGAAAGAGAAGAAAACAAAGAAAGTATGGAATCCTCTATGTCACAGTATAAAGATTACTTGATGTGTCAAGGCAAAAAAGAATAACAGGATGAGGTAGAGAGAGGAATTCGAACTTATAAAGAAGGATAGAGTCTAAATTGCTAATTGAGGAGGAATGTTAGTCCTTAAATAGAAGGAGGTGAGAGGGGAGAAAATTTTTTGAAAACAAATTTTTTTTAACTAAAAAAAATAAAAATTTTAAAATAATTAAAAAGGAATTTTGAAAAAGTGGTTTTCAAAAATTGGAAAGAGAAAGGTGGTTAGGTGGTTTTCAAAAAGATAAGAAGTTAGAAAAAGATTTTGAAATTAGAATTTAAAAAGATGTGATTTGAAAAAGATATAATTTAAAAAGATGTGATTCAAAAGATATGATTGAAAAACAATTTAAAAAAAATATTTGATTTTTAAAATTGATGACTTGACAAACAAAAAATTAAAAGGTATGATTCTAAAATTCATATATTGAACCTTTCTTAACAAGAAAGTAACAAACTTGAAATTTTTGAATCACAACATTAATTGTTAGCAAGGATTTTCGAAAATATTAAAAGAAAAATGAAAAATATTTGATTTTGAAAAAGATATGATTGATATGAGAAGATATGAAAAAGATAAGATTTTGATAAATTAGTTTTAAAATTTGAAAAGTTGAAAGAAATTTGGATTGAAAACAAAATTTCCTCCCTGGTGTTATTCTGGCGTTAAACACCCAGAATGGTATCCATTCTGGCGTTTAACGCCCACTTGACTACCTCCTTGGGCGTTAAACGCCCAGCCAGGTACCCTGGCTGGCGTTTAAACGCCAGAAATCCTTTCTTACTGGGCGTTTTGAACGCTCAGCTTTTTCTCTGTGATTCCTCTGCTGTATGTTATGAATCTTCAATTCTCTGTATTATTGACTTGAAAAGACATAATTTAAAAATTTTTTTGAATTTTTAATCATGAGAGAGAAAAAAACAACAGAAAAAAATTAAACATAAAAACTAAGATCAAACAAGGGATGCATGCAAGAACATTTTGAAGATCATGATGAACATCAAGAACATATTTTTGAAAATTTTTAAGAAAAAAAAAGACATGCAAGACACCAAACTTAGAAATTTTCATACTAGAGACACTATTAAATTGAGAATGCACATGAGAAACTGCGAAAGACACAAAATAAAAGGATTTAAAGATCAGACAAAGAAAATCATCAAGAACAAGATGAAGATCATGAGGACACAATGCATATATTTTCGAAAAATGTAATGATTATTAAGAACATGCAATTGACACCAAACTTAGAATGTGACACTAGACTCAAATAAGAAACACAAAAATATTTTTGATTTTATGATTTTATAAATTTTTTGTATTTTGTTTTTTTTCAAAAATTATTTTAAAAAAGAAAATAAGAAACTCAAAATTTTTTAATAATAATTCCAGGAATCATGCAATGCTAGTTTAAAGCTTCAGTCTAAAAAAGATTAGACTTGGCTAACCAAGCTTCAGCAGGACATTACATACAACAGCCAAATTGATGGGAATCAACTAGCTCCTGTGATGATAAAAACATCATCTAAAACTCTAGAATTCATTCTTAAAAATTCTGAAGAACAAAATAAAAAGAAAAATCCCTAATCTAAGCAACAACATGAACCGTCAGTTGTCCAAACTCGAACAATCCCCGGCAACAGTGCCAAAAACTTGGTACACAAAATCGTGATACACACACTTTCTTCACAACTCCGCATAGCTGACCAGCAAGTGCACTAGGTCGTCCAAGTAATACCTTACGTGAGTAAGGGTCGATCCCACTGAGATTGTTGGCTTGAAGCAAGCTATGGTCATCTTGTAAATCTCAGTTAGACAAATTCAATTGGTTATGGGGTTTTGATAACTAAAAGATAAATAAGACGTAAAATAAGATAGAAATACTTATGTAATCATTGGTGGGAATTTCAGATAAGCGTATGGAGATGCTTTGTTCCTTCTGAATCTCTGATTTCCTACTGCCTTCATCCAGTCATGCGTACTCCTTTCCATGTCAAGCTGTATGTTGGGGGATCACCGTTGTTGATGGCTACCGTCCGTCCTCTCAGTGAAAATGGTCCGGCTACGGGTTACGTAGGGCTAATCATCTGTCGGTTCTCGATCGTGTCTGAATAAGATCCATTGATCCTTTTGTGCACTATCACTATGCCCAGCACTCACGAGTTTGACACTCGTCACAGTCATCCCATCCCAGATCCTACTCGGAATACCACAGACAAGGTTTAGACTTTCCGGATCTCAAGAATGTTGCCAATTGATTCTTGCTTATACCACGAAGACTCTGATTGCACGGAATGGAGGAATCTGTTGTCAGGAGAGGCAACCATGTGTCGTGAACCAGGAGGCCAAGAGATATGCATTCAAGCTTGTTTTCAGGTAGAACGGAAGTGGTTGTCAGGCACGTGTTCATAAGTGAGAATGGTGATGAGTGTCACTTGATCATCACATTCAACATGTTGAAGTGCGAATGGATATCTTGGAACAAGAATAAGCTTGGATTGAATAGAAAACAGTAATAATTGCATTAATTCATGAGGAACAGCAGAGCTCCACACCTTAATCTATGATGTGTAGAAACTTCACCGTTGAAAATACATAAGAACAAGGTCTAGACATGGCCGAATGGCCATGCCTCCCAAATAGTATAAAACAATCGAAAAAGGGTTCAAAGACCTGATCCCAAGATCAAAGATGATCAAAAGATGAAAATACAATAGTAAAAGGTCCTATTTATAATGAACTAGTAATATGGTTTACAGAAATAAGTAAATGATGTAGAAATCCACTTCCGGGGCCCACTTGGTGTGTGCTTGGGCTGAGCATTGAAGCTTTAACATGCATAGGCTTTTCTTGGAGTTAAACGCCAGCTCTGGTGCTAGTTTGGGCGTTTAACTCCAGCTTTTATGCCAGTTCTTGCGTTTAACGCCAAAAAAGGGTCTTTGACCGGCGTTTTCATGCCAGTTTGGGCCATCAAATCTCGGGCAAAGTATGGACTATTACACATTGCTGAAAAGTGCAAGATGTCTACTTTCTAACTCAATTCAGAGCGTGCCAATTGGCCTTCTTTAGCTCCAAAAAATCCATTTTGAGTGCAGGGAGGTCAGAATCCAACAGCATCTGTAGTCCTTTTTCAGCCTCTGAATCAGATTTTTGCTTAGGTCCCTCAATTTCAGCCAGAAAATACCTGAAATCACAGAAAAATACACAAACTCATAGTAAATTTCAGAAATGTTATTTTTGCATAAAAACTAATAATTATATACTAAAAACTAACTAAATCATACTAAAAATATCATAAAAACAATGCCAAAAAGCGTATAAATTATCCGCTCATCAAGTTCCCTCATGAGGAACCAAAGGAATCTGAGGCTCATGCAGAGACCATAGAGATTCCACTAAATTTCCTATTACCATTCATGATGAGCTCTTATGAATATTCTTCTTCTGAAGAAGATGAAGTCATTACTGAAGAGCAAGTTGCTCAGTATTTAGGAGCAATCATGAAGCTAAATGCTAAGTTATTTGGTAATGAGACTTGGGAGGATGAACCTCCATTGCTCATTAATGAACTAAATGCCTTGGTTCAGCTGAAGAAACCTCAAAAGAAACTGGATCCCGGAAGGTTCTTAATACCTTGCACCATTGGCACCATGACCTTTGAAAAGGCTCTGTGTTATCTAGGGTCAGGCATCAGCCTCATGCCACTCTCTGTAATGGAGAAACTAAGAATCTTTGAGGTACAAGCTGCAAGAATCTCATTGGAGATGGCAGACAGATCGATAAAAAAGGCTTATAGACTTGTAGATGATGTCTTTAGTGAAGGTTGAAGGCCTTTACATCCCTGCTGACTTCATAATCCTAGACACTGGGAAGGATGAGGATGAATCCATCATCCTTGGAAGACCCTTCCTAGCCACATCAAAGGCTATAATTGATGTGGACAAAGGAGAGTTATTCCTTCAGTTGAATGAGGACTACCTTTTGTTTAAGGCTCAAGGATCTTCCTCTGTAAACATGGAGAAGAAGCATGAAAGGCTTCATCCAATACTCTCCATACAGAGTCAAGCAGAGCCCCCACACTCAAACTCTAAGTTTGGTATTGGGAGGCCACAATCATGCTCTGAACAATTGTGAAGCTCTGAAAAGAGCTCACTGTCAAGCTATTGACATTAAAAGAAATGCTTATTGGGAGGCAACCCAATTTTATTTATCTATGTTAGTTTATGTTTTCTTTAGAATGATGATCATGTGGAGTCACAAAAACAACTGAAAAAATTAAAGCAAAATCAAAAACAGCATCAAAAATAGCACACCCTGGAGGACGAGTTTACTGGCGTTTAAACGCCAGTAAGGATATTAAAATGGGCGTTTAACGCCCAACCTGGTACCATTCTGGGCGTTAAACGCCAGAACTGACAGGCAAACGGGCGTTTAAACATGAGTAAGGGTAGAAAAATGGGCGTTTAGACGTCCAGTCTGGCACCATTCGGGGCATTAAACGCCAGAACTGGCAGGCAGACTGGTATTTAACGCCAGAAAAGGGTAGCAACCTGGCGTTTAAATGCCAGGAATGGCAAATAGAGGGAGTTTAACGCCAAGGAGGTGCAGGGATGAAAAATCCTTGACACCTCAGGATCTATGGACCCTATAGGATCCCTATCTACCCCTACTTTACTCTCTCTCTTCTTCACACCTCTCTATAACACTCTACCCAAAACACCACTCACCAAACAAATCTTACCCACTTCTCCATATTCTCTTTACCACTCACATCCATCCTCTAATTCCCAAAAACCCATCAAAAAACCCCACCTACCTCACCATTCAAATTCAAACCATTTACCTCCCAAACCCACCCAACTTCACACGAACCCACCCCTCCTCTTACCCTATATATACCCCCACTTACTCCTCCACTTTCACACATCACAAACACTTCTTTCCCCCTTGGCTGAAACCCTCTCACGCCTCCATCCCCCACCTCTTTTCTTCTTCTACTCTCTTATTTCTTCTTTTGCTCGAGGACGAGCAAACCTTTTAAGTTTGGTGTGGAAAATAGCCTTACTTTTTAATTTTCCATAACCATTAATAGCACCTAAGGCCGGAGAAACCTCAAGGAAGAGGAAAGGGAAGGCAATTGCTTCTACCTCTGAGTCATGGGAGATGGAAAGATTCGTCTCAAAAGCCCATCAAGACCACTTCTATGAAGTCGTGGCCAAGAAAAATGTGATCCCCGAGGTCCCCTTCAAGCTCAAAAGGAGCGAATATCCGGAGATCCTACATGAGATTAGGAGAAGAGGATGGGAAGCTCTCACCAATCATATTCAATAAGTTGGAATCTTAATGGTTCAAGAGTTCTATGCTAATGCATGGATCACTAAGAACCATGACCAAAGTATGAACTCGGACCTGAAGTATTGGCTTACAATGGTCCGGGGAAAATACTTAGATTTCAGTCCGGAAAATGTGAGATTGGCGTTCAACTTGCCAATCATGAGAGGAGATTCTCATCCTTTCACTAGAAGAGTCAACTTTGATCAAAGGTTAGACCAAGTCCTCAAGGACATCTGTGTGGAAGGAGCTCAATGGAAAAGAGATTCCAAAGGCAAGCCGGTTCAACTAAGAAGGCCGGACCTTAAGCCTGTGGCTAGAGGATGGTTGGAGTTGATCCAACGCTCTATCATTCCTACTAGCAACCGATCCGAGGTAACTGTGGATCAGGCTATCATGATCCATAGCATCATGATTGGAGAGGAAGTGGAAGTTCATGAGATCATACCTCTAGAACTATACAAAATGGCTGACAAGCACTCCACGTTGGCAAGGTTAGCCTTCCCTCATCTCATCTGTCACCTATGCAATTTAGTAGGAATTGTCATAGAGGAAGACATCCTCATTGAAGAGGACAAGTCCATCACTAAAAAGAGGATAGAGCAAACAAGAGAGCCCACTCATGGACCTCAACAAGAGCATGAGAAAGTCCCTCATCAAGAAATCCCTAAGATGCCTCAAGGGATGCATTTTCCTCCACACAACTATTGGGAACAACTCAACACCTTTTTGGGGATTTGAGTTCCAACATGGAGCAACTAAGGATGGAGTACCAAGAGCATTCGATTATCCTCCATGAAATTAGAGAGGACCAAAGAGCCATGAGAAAAGAGCAACAAAGGCAAGGAAGAGATATTGAGGAGCTCAAGCACTCCATAGGATCTTCAAGAGGAAGAACTAGCCGCCATCACTAAGGTGGACCCGTTCTTTAATTTCCTTGTTATTTGTTTTTCTATTTTTTGTTCCTTATGCTTTATGTTTTGTCTATGTTTGTGTCTTTATTACATGATTATTAGTGTCTAGTGTCTATGCCTTGAAGTTATGAATGTCCCATAAATCCTTCACCTTTCTTAAATAAAAAATGTTTCTAATAGCAAAAGAACAAGAAGTACATGAATTTTGAACTTTATCTTGAAATTAGTCTAATTATTCTGATGTGGTGGCAACACTTTTTATTTTCGGAATGAATGCTTGAATAGTGCATATTTTTTTATAGTGAAGTTTATGAATGTTAAAAATGTTGGCTCTTGAAAGAATGGTGAAAAAGAGAAATGTTATTAATAATCTGAAAAATCATAAAATTGATTCTTGAAGCAAGAAAAAGCAGTGAAAAATACAAAGCTTGCAAAAAAAATAGCGAAAAAAAATAAAGAAAAAGAAAAAGCAAGTAGAAAAAGCCAATAACCCTTTAAACCAAAAAGCAAAGGTAAAAAGGATCCAAGGCTTTGAGCATTAATGGATAGGAGGGCCCAAAGGAATAAAATCCTGGCCTAAGCGGCTAAATCAAGCTGTCCCTAACCATGTGCTTGTGTCATGAAGGTCCAAGTAAAAAGCTTGGGACTGAGTGGTTAAAGTCGTGATCCAAAGCAAAAGAGAGTGCTTAAGAACTCTGGACACCTCTAACTGGGGACTCTAGGAAAGCTGAGTCACAATCTGAAAAGGTTCACCCAGTTATGTATCTGTGGCATTTATTTATCCGGTGGTAATACTGGAAAACAAGATGCTTAGTGTCACGGCCAAGAATCATAAGTAGCTGTGTTCAAGAATCAACATACTGAACTAGGAGAATCAATAACACTATCTGAATTCTGAGTTCCTATGGATGCCAATCATTCTGAACTTCAAGGGATAAAGTGAGATGCCAAAACTGTTCAGAAGCAAAAAGCTACTAGTCCCGCTCATCTAATTGGAACTAAGCTTCATTGATGTTTTGGAATTTATTGTATATTATCTTCCTTTTATCCTATTTTTGTTTTTGGTTGCTTGGGGACAAGCAACAATTTAAGTTTGGTGTTGTGATGAGCGGATAATTTATACGCTTTTTGTAATTGTTTTTAGGTAGTTTTTAGTATATTTTCGTTACTTTTTAGTATATTTTATTATTTTTTATGAAAAAACCACATTTCTGGACTTTACTATGAGTTTTTGTTCTGTTATTTCAGGTATTTTCTGGCTGAAATTGAGGGACCTGAGCAAAAATCTGATTCAGAGGCTGAGAAAGGACTGTAGATGCTGTTGGATTCTGACCTCCCTGCACTCGAAGTGGATTTTATAGAGCTACAGAAGCCCAATTAGCACGCTCTTAATTGTGTTGGAAGGTAGACATCTTGAGCTTTCCAGCAATGTATACTAGTCTATACTTTGCTTGAGATTTGATGGCCCAAACTGGCGTCCAAACGCCCACCAGAGACCCTTTTCTGGAGTAAAACGCCAAACCTGGCACCGAAGCTGGCGTTTAACTCCAAGGATAGCCTATGCACGTGAAAGCTTCAAGGCTCAGCCCAAATACACATCAAGTGGGTCCTGGAAGTGGATTTATGCACTATCTACTCATTTTCTGTAAACCTAGTTTACTAGTTTAGTATAAATAGCACTTTTTACTACTGTATTGGAAGTCTTGGACCTTTTGGAAGTTCTTCGAACCCTTTTTGGAGGTTGGCCATTCGGCCATGCCTAGACCATTTTGTTCTTATGTATTTTCAACGGTGGAGTTTCTACACCTCGTAGATTAAGGTGAGGAGCTCTGCTGTTACTCGAGTATTAATGCAAGTATTATTGTTTTTCTAATCAATTCACGCCTACTTTTCCTCCAAGATATACTCTTGTACTTAATTCAATTAAGTCAGAATGAAGGGGTGACCCGTGATAATCACTCACTATCTTCAGTACTCGCTTAGCCAAGATCCGCGTGCCTAACAACCACAAGCGGTCTACATGATGTTCAACGTAGTCATTGGACGCCAGCCGGAATATATTCTCTTGGGTCTCTAATCAACGATTCATATCGTCTCTCCTGACAACAGAGCATCTAAATCTGAGATTAGGATCTTCGTAGTATAGGCTAGAACAATAGACAGCATTCCTGAAATCCAGAGTCTAAACCTTGTCTGTGGTATTCCGAGTAGGATCTGGGAAGGGATGACTGTGAGGAGCTTCAAACTCGCAAATGTTGGGCGCAGTGACAGTGTGCAAAAGAATCAATGGATCTTATTCCGACGCTAGTGAGAACCAACAGATGATTAGCCCTGCAGTAGCTGTGCCTGGTATTTTTCATCCGAGACGAGGAATTCGACAGTTGATTAGTCGTACAGAGACTGTAGTCAGACCATTTTCCCTGAGAGGATCATACAGCTTGCCATGGAAGGGAGTGCGTATGATTGGATGAAGACAAATGGAAAGCAGAGGTTCAGAAGCAACAAAGCATCTCCAAACGCTTATCTGAAATTCCCACCAATGAATTACATAAGTATCTCTATCTTATTTTATGTTTTATTTATCTTTTAATTATCAACACCTCATAACCCTTTGAATCCGCCTGACTGAGATTTACAAGATGACCATAGCTTGCTTCAAGCCAACAATCTCCGTGGGATCGACCCGTACTCACGTAAGGTATTACTTGGACGACCCAGTGCACTTACTGGCCAGCTATGCGGAGTTATGAAAAGTGTGAATCACTATTTCGCATACCAAGCATGCTTGGCCAAAGGAAAATGAATGCTATGCTCACAAAACCCAACGGAGCGCTACCCTGGGAGCTAATCAAATGCACCCTGATCCATGCCACTTGAACCAAGCCATTTTGGACCCAATTCTTCATAGAATTTAAAAGCACATTCCAAGCTCTGAAGACCAAAATAGAAAGTTTATAAATAGGAGTTAATTTGATTTGTAAAGGACCTTTAGCTCATTTTGGTATTTCACTTTTAATTTTTATTTGTTTTTGAATTTGGAGAATTGGGATTAGATCTAGTTTTGCTTTCTGTTTTCATTTTTTTTCTCTCTTCTGCAACTTCTACTTTCTATTCTGGGTTTTTGGATTGAGATTGAAGAACTCCATTTCATTTCTTGATCTGAAATTCATCTTTGCTTGTCTTCTACATAGTTCTGAGAATTTAGAAATTGGATCTGAATTTCCTTTGCTATTTTTATTTTTTATTTCTTCTATAATTTCTTTTCTGTTTGGTCAAGGGAGTAATTGAGGTCTAGATCTGCTTTCTGATCTCAGTTCTCTTCTTCGATCTTTAGTTTCTCTTTTAGAATTTCATAATTGAGCTAAGTTTTCTTGTTGTTTGTTCCTTTAAGCAATTTTTCATTTCTGCTTGGCTACTGAGCTGAATCTCTTCATCTCATGGCTCTCTGATTTACTTTAATTTGCATTTTCTTGTTCAATTCTGAATCTCAGCACCCAAATCCCTTTACTCTTCAAGCAATTTAAGTTTCTCAGCAATTTAGATTCAGTAATTTAGATTTCTTGCACTCTAAGCTTTAACCATTTACATTTCTTGCAATCTAAGTTTCAGTCATTTACATTACTTGCACTTTAAGTTTCAGCTATTTTATTTTCTTGCACTTTAAGTTTCTGCAATTTATCTCTTCTGCACTTTACTTTTCTGTACAATTTACCTTCTGCACCTTTACTTACTTGCAATTTAGCTTCTGTTAATCAAAATTACTCAAATCACCAAATATTCACTTAACTAAATTCATCACCTAACTAAAATTTCTCAATCCATCAATCCCTGTGGGATCGACCTCACTCTTGTGAGTTATTACTACTTGATGCGACCCGGTACACTTGCCGGTGAGTTTGTGTGGAATCGTTTTTCCCTCATCAGGCACATGAACCACAGTAAGAGCATGTGGAGCCGCCTCAACAAGGAATCCCTGAGATACCACAAGGGATGTATTTTTTCCCCAAAGCTACTGGGAACAATGGCATAACTCTCTAGGAGAATTGAGCCCTAACATGGATCCGCTGAGGGTGGAGTACCAAGAGCACTCCACCATCCTCCATGAGAAAAGAGAATATCAAAGAGTTGTGAGGGAAGAACAACAGAGGCAGGGTCATGACATAGAAGAAATCAAGCACTCCATTGGATCCACTAGAAGGCGTAGTAGCCGCCATCACTAAGGTGATCCCGTTCCCTTAATCCCCTTTCTTATGTTATTTTTATTTTTCTGTCTTCCATTGTATTTCATTGTCTGTTTCCTGTTTTTAGTGCATGATCATCTTTATTTATGTCTTAAAGCTATGAAATATTCTATATATCTCTCACCATGTGATGAGCGGATAATTTATACGCTTTTTGGCATTGTTTTTATATAGTTTTTAGTAAGTTTGAGCTACTTTTAGGGATGTTTTCATTAGTTTTTATGTTAAATTCACATTTCTGGACTTTACTATGAGTTTGTGTGTTTTTCTGTGATTTCAGGTAAATTCTGACTGAAATTGAGGGATTTGAGCAAAACTCTGAAAAAGGCTGACAAAAGGACTGCTGATGCTGTTGGATTCTGACCTCCCTGCACTCGAAATGGATTTTCTGGAGCTACAGAACTCTAAATGGCGCGCTCTCAACGGCGTTGGAAAGTAGACATCCAGGGCTTTCCAGCAATATATAATAGTCCATACTTTATTCGAAGAATGACGACGCAAACTGGCGTTGAACGCCAAGTACACGCTCCTTTCTGGAGTTAAACGCCAGAAAAACGTCATAATCCGGAGTTGAACGCCCAAAGCACATCACAACTCGAAATTCAACTCCAAGAGAAGCCTCAGCTCGTGGATAGATCAAGCTCAGCCCAAGCATACACCAAGTGGGCCCCAGAAGTGGATTTATGCATCAATTACTTACTCATGTAAACCCTAGGAGCTAGTTTATTATAAATAGGATGATTTACTAATGTATCAATCATCTTTGATCTCAGTTTTATTTTATTCTTCATCTTAGGAGATCATTGATCACGTTTAGGGGCTGGCCATTCGGCCATGCCTGAACCTTCTTTTACTTATGTATTTTCAACGGTGGAGTTTCTGCACACCATAGATTAAGGGTGTGGAGCTCTGCTGTACCTCAAAGATTAATGAAGTTCTATTTTCTTTTATTCAATTCTCTATCTTATTCTTATTCCAAGATATTCATTCGTACTCAAGAACATGATGAATGTGATGAGCTAATAACTCTCATCCTCATTCTCACTTATGAACGCGCGTGATTGACAACCACTTCCGTTCTGCGTGTAACAAGGCTTGAATGTATATCTCTTAGATTCCCCAACAGAATCTTCGTGGTATAAGTTAGATAGTTGGCGGCATTCATCTGGATCCGGAAAGTCCAACCTTGTCTGTGGTGTTCCGAGTAGGATCCTGGGAGTCCGGAAAGTCCAACCTTGTCTGTGGTGTTCCGAGTAGGATTCCGATCATGAATGACCGTGACGTGCTTCAAACTTTAACCTGCTGGGCGTTAGTGACAAACGCAAAAGAGGGATTCTATTCCAGTAGGAGCGGGAACCAACCGGTGATTGGCCGTGCTGTGACAGAGTGCGTGCGTAGCTTTCACTGCGAGGATGGATGTAGCTATCAGCCATGGGTGATGCCTCCAGACTGGTTAGCTGTGCGAGTGACAGCCGCACAGGTTATTTCCCCGTGAGGAATGAAAGTAGCCACAGTTGATAGTGAACCCCTATACAAAGCTTGCCATGGAGAGGAGTAAGAAGGATTGGGTAGAAGGAATAGGAGAGCAGGCGTCCTAGAGCTCTACAGCACCTCCATTCCGCTTATCTGAAATTCCTACCAATGAATCTACATAAGTACTTCTATCCCTTTTATTATTCCTTTTTATTTAATGATAATCACAATTACTCTTTAATCTCCCTAACTGAGATTTGCAAGGTGACCATAGCTTGCTTCATACCAACAATCTCTGTGGATTCGACCCTTACTCACGTAAGGTTATTACTTGGACGACCCAGTACACTTGCTGGTTAGTTGAACGGAGTTGTGAAGAAAATAAACAGTGCCATAAGAGTATACATCCTTTATAAACAAATAACAAGTGATCACAATTTCGTCCACCAAGTTTTTGGCGCCGTTGCCGGGGATTGTTCGAGTATGGACAACTGACGGTTCATCTTGTTGCTCAGATTAGGTAATTTTCTTTTCAAAAATCTTTTTCAAAATTTTTCTTTTAAATTTTTCGTGTTTTTAAACATTATTTTCGAAAATAATTAATAAAATCCAAAAAAATTAGAAAATCATAAAAATTAAAAATATTTTGTGTTTCTTGTTTGAGTCTTGAGTCAATTTTAAGTTTGGTGTCAATTGCATGCTTTAAAAATTTTTCTTGCATTTTTTCGAAAATCTCATGCATTCATAGTGTTCTTCATGATCTTCAAGTTGTTCTTGATAAGTCTTCTTGTTTGATCTTGATGATTTCTTGTTTTGTGTCTTTTCTTGTTTTTCATGTGCATTTTTGCATTCATATTTTCCATGCATTAAAAATTTCTAAGTTTGGTGTCTTGCATGTTTTCTTTGCATCAAAATTTTTCAAAAATATGTTCTTGATGTTCATCATGATCTTCAAAGTGTTCTTGGTGTTCATCTTGACATTCATAGCATTCTTGCATGCATCTTGTGTCTTGATCCAAAATTTTCATGTTTTGGGTCATTTTTGTGTTTTTCTTTAAAAATTTAAAAATCAAAAATATCTTTTCCTTATTTCCCTCCACAATTTCGAAATTTTGGGTTGACTTGGTCAAAAATTTTCAAAATTAGTTGTTTCTTACAAGTCAAGTCAAAATTTCAATTTTAAAAATCTTATCTTTTCAAAATCTTTTTCAAAATCATATCTTTCTCAAAATTTTTTATTTATTTTCGAAAATTTCAAAAATATTTTTCAAAATATTTTCAAAATCTTTTTCTTATCTTTATATGTAATTTTCGAAAATTCACTAATAATTAATGTGATTGGTTCAAAAATTTGAAGTTTGTTACTTTCTTGTTAAGAAAGGTTCAATCTTTAAGTTCTAGAATCTTATCTTGTAGTTTCTTGTTAGTGAAATAAATAATTTCAAATTATTTTTGAATTAAATCTTTTTATCTTTTAATTTATCTTTTTCAAAAATTTTATATTTTTCAAAATTTGATTTCAAAATATCTTATCTAACTTACTATCTTCTTATCTTTTTCAAATTTGATTTCAAATCTTTTTCAATTAACTAACTAACTTTTTGTTTGTTTCTTATCTTTTTCAAAACCACCTAACTACTTTTCTCTTTCCTATTTTCGAAAATATCTCTCTCTTTTTCAAAAATTCTTTTTAATTAGTTAATTGTTTCATGTTTTAATTTTAATTACATTTTATCTCTAATTTTCGAAAATCACTAACCCCTTTTCAAAAATTATTTTCGAATTTTCTTTTCTCTTTTCTTATCCTATTTAATTATTTAATTACTAACACTTCTCTTCACCTCTCTTCATCCAAAATCCGATTCCATCCCTCTTCTTCTACTAACATAAAGGAATCTCTATACTGTGACATAGAGGATTCCTTCTTTCTTTTTTTGTGTTCCCTTTTCTTTCATATGAGCAGGAACAGGGACAAAGGCACTCTTGTTGAAGTTGATCCAGAACCTGAAAGGACTCTGAAGAGAAAATTAAAAGAAGCTAAATTACAACAATCCAGAAGCAACCTTTTAGAAAATTTCGAACAAGAGGAAGAGATGGCCGAAAATAATAATGATAATGCAAGGAGAATGCTTGGTGACTTCACAAAGCCAACATCCAAGTTTGATGGAAGAAGCATCTCCATTCCTGCCATTGGAGCCAATAACTTTGAGCTTAAGCCTCAACTAGTTGCATTAATGCAACAAAACTGCAAGTTTTATGGACTTCCATCTGAAGATCCTTACCAGTTTTTAACTGAGTTCTTGCAGATCTGTGACACTGTAAAGACAAATGGAGTTAATCCAGAAGTCTACAGACTCTTGCTTTTCCCTTTTGCTGTAAGAGACAGAGCTAGAGTATGGTTGGATTCACAACCCAAGGATAGCCTGGACTCATGGGATAAGCTTGTCACTGCATTCTTAGACAAGTTCTTTCCTCCCCAAAAGCTGAGCAAGCTGAGAGTGGATGTTCAAACCTTCAAACAAAAAGATGGTGAATCCCTCTATGAAGCTTGGGAAAGATACAAGCAGCTGACCAAGAGATGTCCATCTGACATGTTTTCTGAATGGACCATATTAGATATATTCTATTATGGTCTCTCTGAATTTTCGAAAATGTCATTGGACCACTCTGCAGGTGGATCTATTCACCTGAAGAAAACGCCTGAAGAGGCTCAAGAACTCATTGACATGGTTGCAAACAACCAGTTCATGTACACCTCTGAAAGGAATTCCGTGAACAATGGGGTACCTCAGAAGAAAGGAGTTCTTGAAATTGATGCTCTGAATGCCATATTGGCTCAGAACAAAGTGTTGACTCAACAGGTCAACATGATCTCTCAGAATCTGAATGGATTGCAACATGCATCCAACAGTAATAGAGAGGCAGCTTCTGAAGAAGCTTATGATCCTGAAAACCCTGCCATGGCAGAAGTTAATTACTTAGGTGAACCTTATGGAAACACCTATAACTCATCATGGAGAAATCATTCGAATTTCTCCTGGAAGGATCAACAAAAACCCCATCAAGGTTTTAACAATGGTGGACGTGCAAGGCTGAATAATAGTAAGCCATATCCATCATCTTCTCAGCAACAGACAGAGAACTCTGAACAAAACAATTCTAATTTAGCCAACATAGTCTCTGATCTGTCAAAGGCCACCTTCAGTTTCATGAATGAAACCAGATCTTCCATTAGAAATCTGGAAGCACAAGTGGGCCAGCTGAGTAAGAAAGTCATTGAAACTCCTCCTAGTATTCTCCCAAGCAATACAGAAGAGAATCCAAAAGGAGAGTGCAAGGCCATTGATTTAATCAAAGTGACCGAATGCACTAGGGAGGAGGAGGACGAAAATCCTAAGGAGAAAGACCTCCTGGGACGTCCTTCAAGCATGAAGGAGTTTCCTATTAAGGATCCAGAGGAATCTGAGGCTCATCTAGAGACCATAGAGATCCCATTAAATCTCCTTCTGCCATTCATGAGCTCTGAAGAATATTCATCCTCTGAAGAGGATGAAGATGTGATTTGAGAGCAAGCTGCTCTATATTTAGGAGCTATCATGAAGCTGAATGCCAAACTGTTTGGTAATGAGACTTGGGAAAGTAAACCTCCCTTACTCATTAGTGAACTAGACACTTGGATTCAAAACTCTACCTCAAAAGAAACAAGATCCTGGCAAGTTCTTAATACCTTGTACCATTGGCACCATGAGCTTTGAAAAAGCTCTATGTGATCTGGGGTCAGGGATAAATCTTATGCCACTCTCTGTAATGGAGAAGATGGGGATCATTGAGGTACAACCTGCCTTGTTCTCATTACAACTGGCAGACAAGTCAGTAAGACAAGCTTATGGATTAGTAGAGGATGTGCTAGTAAAGGTTGAAGGCCTTTACATCCCTACTGATTTCATAATCCTAGATACTAGGAAGGAAGATGATGAATGCATCATCCTAGGAAGACCTTTCCTAGCCACAGCAGGAGCTGTGATAGATGTCAACAGAGGTGAGTTAGTCCTTCAATTGAATGGGGACTACCTTGTGTTTCAAGCACATGGCCATCCCTCTATGACAAAAGAGAGTAAGCATGAAGAGCTTCTCTCAGTTCAGAGTCAAGAAGAGCCTCCACAGTTAAACTCTAAGTTTGGTGTTGTGAGGCCACAACCAAACTCTAAGTTTGGTGTTCAAACCCCATATCCAAACTCTAAGTTTGGTGTTGGGAACACTACACACTAAATTGACCTGATCACCATGTGGCTCCATGAGAGCCACTGTCAAGCTATTGACATTAAAGAAGTGCTTGTTGGGAGGCAACCCAATTTTATTTATCTAATTCTATTTTATTTTGTTTCTTTGTTATTTTTGTGTTTCATTAGGTACATGATCATGAGGAGTCACGAAAAAAATCAAAAAAAAATTAAAAACAGAGTCAAAAACAGAAGAAAAAATTTTTTCACCCTGGAGGCGCACAGGCTGGCGTTCAACGCCCAGAAGGAGCATCTTTCTGGCGTTCAACGCCAGAACAGAGCATCTTTCTGGCGTTGAACGCCCAAAACAAGCAACAACCTGGCGTTTAACGCCAGGATGCGCACACAGAGGACAATCTGGCGCTGAACGCCAGAAACAAGCATGAAACTGGCGTTCAACGCCAGAATCATGCATAACATGGGCGTTTAACGCCCAGAACTAGCATCAATGGGCGTTTGAACGCCAGAATGATGCATCAAGGCATGTTACATGCCTATATGGTGAAGGAATGGTATTTGTTTTCACCTCAGGATCTGTGGACCCCACAGGATCCTCACCTTAGGATCTGTGGACCCCACAGGATCCCCACCTACCACATTTCTTTTAATCCTAATCACATTCTTCTAATCCAAATCTCATTCTCAATGTCACACTTCCCAAAACCTTCACCTATCACCTCAATTCCTCTTCCCAATTACCCCATTCACCATTCACATCATACCCCTCTTCCCCATACACCCCACCTACCCCCACTACTTTCAAATTCAATTTCCCACCCTTTCCCACCCAACATGGCCAAACCTATACCCTCCCCCCTCCCTATAAATACCCTTCTTTTCTTTTACATTTTCACACAACACAAACCCACATTCTCCCACATAACCGAACCCTCTCTTCTCCCTCTCTCCATATTTTCTTCTTCTTCTTCTACTCTTCTTTTCTTTTTGCTTGGGGACAAGCAAATTTTAAGTTTGGTGTGGTAAAAAGCCTAAGCTTTTTATTTTTCATTCACCATCAATGGCACCCAAGGCCGGAGTTTCCTCAAGAAAGGAAAAGGGAAGGCAAAAGCTTCCACTTCCGAGTCATGGGAGAAGGAGAGATTCATCTCCAAGAGCCACCAAGACCACTTCTATGATGTTGTGGCAAAGAAGAAAGTGATCCATGAGGTCCCTTTCAAACTCAAGAAGAATGAGTATCCGGAAATCCGACTTGAAATTCAAAGAAGAGGTTGGGAAGTCATAGCCAACCCCATACAACAAGTTGGAATTTTAATGGTTCAAGAGTTCTATGCCAATGCATGGATCACTAGAAACCATAACCAAGGTATGAACCCAAGTCCGAAAAACTATATCACCATGGTTAGGGGGAAATACTTGGATTTTAGTCCGGAGAATGTGAGGTTGGCGTTTCATTTGCCTATGATGCGAGGTGATGAACACCCCTACACTAGAAGGGTCAACTTTGATCAAAGGTTGGACCAAGTCCTTAGGGACATTTGTGTGGAAGGCGCCCAATGGAGAGTTGACTCCAAAGGCAAGCCAGTCCAACTAAGAAGACTGGACCTCAAGCCTGTAGCTAGAGGATGGTTGGAGTTCATTCAAAGATCCATCATCCCCACAAGCAACCGATCTGAAGTTACTGTGGATCGGGCCATCATGGTTCATAGCATCATGATTGGTGAAGAAGTAGAGGTTCATGAAGTCATAGCCAATGAACTCTACAAAATAGCTGACAAACCTTCATACATGGCACGGCTAGCATTCCCTCACCTCATATGCCATCTATGTTATTCAGCCGGAGTTATCATAGATGGAGATGCCTCCATAGAAGAAGACAAGCCCATCACCAAGAAAAGGATGGAGCAAACAAGGGAAGTTCCTCACGGCCCTCAAGAAGAACATGAGGAAGTGCATCATCAACAAATGCCTCATGGAATGCACTTTCCTCCCAACAACTATTTGGAGCAACTTAGCACCTCCTTGGAAGATTTGAGCCATAATGTGGAACAACTAAGGGTGGAACACCATGAACACGCCCTCACTCTTCAAGAAATAAGAGAAGATCAAAGAGCAATGAGGGAGGAGCAACAAAGGCAAGGAAGGGACATAGAAGAGTTGAAGAACATCATTGGTCCTTCAAGAAGAAGACGCCACTAGAGGTGGATTCATTCCTTGTTCTTTATTTCTTTCTGTTTTCGGTTTTTAATTATTATGTTTATCTATGTTTTGTGTCTTTATTTCATGATCATTAGTATGTAACCATGCCTTAAAGCTATGAATAAAATCCATTAGTCCTTCACCTCTCTTAAAAGAAAAATATTTTAATTCAAAAGAACAAGAAGTACATAATTTTCGAAATTATTATTGAATTTAGTTTAATTATTTTGATGTGGTGACAATGCTTTTGTTTTCTGAATGAATGAATGAACAGTGCATATGTCTTTGGATCTTGTTGTTTATGAGTGTTAAAATTGTTGGTTCTTGAAAGAATGATGAACAAAGAGAGATGTTATTGATGATCTGAAAAATTCATGGAATTGATTCTTGAAAAAAAAAAAAAAAAAAAAAAAAAAAAAAAGAAGAGAAGAGATCTAAAAAGAGTATATAGAAAAAGAAGGAGCAATAGAAAAAGCCAATAGCCCTTAAAACCAAAAGGCAAGGGTAAAAAGGATCCAAGGCTTTGAGCATCAATGGATAGGAGGGCCCAAGGAAATTAAATCCAGGCCTAAGCGGCTAAACCAAGCTGTCCCTAACCATGTGCTTGTGTCATGAAGGTCCAAGTGAAAAGCTTGAGACTGAGTGGTTAAAGTCGTGATCCAAGGCAAAAGAGTGTGCTTAAGAGCTCTGGACACCACTAACTGGGGACTCTAGCAAAGCTGAGTCACAATCTGAAAAGGTTCACCCAGTTATGTGTCTGTGGCATTTGTGTATCCGGTGGTAATACTGGAAGACAAAGTGCTTAGGGCCACGGCCAAGACTCAAAAGTAGCTGTGTTCAAGAATCAACATGCTTAACTAGGAAAGTCAATAACACTATCTGAAATTCTAAGTTCCTAAAGATGCCAATCACTCTGAACTTCAAAGGAAAAAGTGAGATGCCAAAACTGTTCAGAAGCAAAAAGCTACAAGTCCCGCTCATGTAATTAAATTAATATTCATTGATATTTTGGACTTTATAGTATATTCTCTTCTTTTTATCCTATTTGATTTTCAGTTGCTTGGGGACAAGCAACAATTTAAGTTTGGTGTTGTGATGAGCGGATAATTTATACGCTTTTTGGCATTGTTTTTATATAGTTTTTAGTAAGTTTGAGCTACTTTTAGGGATGTTTTCATTAGTTTTTATGTTAAATTCACATTTCTGGACTTTACTATGAGTTTGTGTGTTTTTCTGTGATTTCAGGTAAATTCTGACTGAAATTGAGGGATTTGAGCAAAACTCTGAAAAAGGCTGACAAAAGGACTGCTGATGCTGTTGGATTCTGACCTCCCTGCACTCGAAATGGATTTTCTGGAGCTACAGAACTCTAAATGGCACGCTCTCAACGGCGTTGGAAAGTAGACATCCAGGGCTTTCCAGCAATATATAATAGTCCATACTTTATTCGAAGAATGACGACGCAAACTGGCGTTGAACGCCAAGTACACGCTCCTTTCTGGAGTTAAACGCCAGAAAAACGTCATAATCCGGAGTTGAACGCCCAAAGCACATCACAACTCGAAATTCAACTCCAAGAGAAGCCTCAGCTCGTGGATAGATCAAGCTCAGCCCAAGCATACACCAAGTGGGCCCCAGAAGTGGATTTATGCATCAATTACTTACTCATGTAAACCCTAGGAGCTAGTTTATTATAAATAGGATGATTTACTAATGTATCAATCATCTTTGATCTCAGTTTTATTTTATTCTTCATCTTAGGAGATCATTGATCACGTTTAGGGGGCTGGCCATTCGGCCATGCCTGAACCTTCTTTTACTTATGTATTTTCAACGGTGGAGTTTCTGCACACCATAGATTAAGGGTGTGGAGCTCTGCTGTACCTCAAAGATTAATGAAGTTCTATTTTCTTTTATTCAATTCTCTATCTTATTCTTATTCCAAGATATTCATTCGTACTCAAGAACATGATGAATGTGATGAGCTAATAACTCTCATCCTCATTCTCACTTATGAACGCGCGTGATTGACAACCACTTCCGTTCTGCGTGTAACAAGGCTTGAATGTATATCTCTTAGATTCCCCAACAGAATCTTCGTGGTATAAGTTAGATAGTTGGCGGCATTCATCTGGATCCGGAAAGTCCAACCTTGTCTGTGGTGTTCCGAGTAGGATCCTGGGAGTCCGGAAAGTCCAACCTTGTCTGTGGTGTTCCGAGTAGGATTCCGATCATGAATGACCGTGACGTGCTTCAAACTTTAACCTGCTGGGCGTTAGTGACAAACGCAAAAGAGGGATTCTATTCCAGTAGGAGCGGGAACCAACCGGTGATTGGCCGTGCTGTGACAGAGTGCGTGCGTAGCTTTCACTGCGAGGATGGGATGTAGCTATCAGCCATGGGTGATGCCTCCAGACTGGTTAGCTGTGCGAGTGACAGCCGCACAGGTTATTTCCCCGTGAGGAATGAAAGTAGCCACAGTTGATAGTGAACCCCTATACAAAGCTTGCCATGGAGAGGAGTAAGAAGGATTGGGTAGAAGGAATAGGAGAGCAGGCGTCCTAGAGCTCTACAGCACCTCCATTCCGCTTATCTGAAATTCCTACCAATGAATCTACATAAGTACTTCTATCCCTTTTATTATTCCTTTTTATTTAATGATAATCACAATTACTCTTTAATCTCCCTAACTGAGATTTGCAAGGTGACCATAGCTTGCTTCATACCAACAATCTCTGTGGATTCGACCCTTACTCACGTAAGGTTATTACTTGGACGACCCAGTACACTTGCTGGTTAGTTGAACGAAGTTGTGAAGAAAATAAACAGTGCCATAAGAGTATACATCCTTTATAAACAAATAACAAGTGATCACAATTTCGTCCACCACCATGCTTAAAAGAAAATTTATTTGAAAAAGAAAAGTGAGGTGCATGAATTTCGAGTTATATAATAAGAATAGTTCAATTATTTGATGTGGTGGCATTGCTTTACTTTCTGAATGTATGAACGAACAGTACATATTTGATGTTGGATTTAAGAATATTAGCTCTTGAAAGAATGATGAAAAAGGAAAAGTATTATTAGTAATCTGAAAAATCCAAAAATTTATTCTTGAAGCAAGAAAAAGTAACAAAAAGCAATAAAAAAATAAGATAACATGCGAAAAAAAGCAAAAATAAAAGCAAAAAGCCAATAAGCTCTTTAAACCAAAAGGCAAGAGCAAGGATCCAAGGCCTTGAGCATCAATGGTTAGGATGGCCTAAAAGAAACAAAGTATTGGCCTAAACAGTTCAAAAGAGTTGCTTCCCTAACTATATGCTTGTGGTGTGAAGGTGTCAAGTGAAAAGCTTGAGACTGAGCAGTTAAAGTCATGATCCAAAACAAAAAGAGTGTTCTTAAGAACTCTGGACACCACTATCTGGGGATTCTACCAAAGCTGAATCACAATCCAAAAGAGTTCACCCAGTTAAGTGTCTGTGGTGTTTATGTATCCAGTGGTAATACTGGAAAATAAAGCGCTTAGGGTCACGGCCAAGACTCAGAAGAAGCTGTGTTCAAGAATAAAAAAGAACTAAACTAGGAGATTCAATAATATCATCTGGATTCTAAGTTCCTAAAGATGCCAACACTTTTGAGCTTCAAAGGAGAGTGAGATGCCAAAACTATTTAGAAGCAAAAAGCTACTAGTCCCGCTCATCTAATTGAAACTGAGCTTCATCAAAACTTAGAGATTTATTGTATCCTTCTCTTCTTTTTAATCTAACTTTGTTTTGGTTGCTTGGGGACAAGCAACAGTTTAAGTTTGGTGTTCTGATGAGCGGATATTTTATATGCTTTTTGGCATCATTTTCATTTAGTTTTTGTTATGTTTTGTTTAAGTTTTATTATATTTTCATAGATTTTAGTGCAAAATTCACATTTTTGGATTCTACTTTGAGTTTGTGTGTTTTCATGTGATTTCAGATATTTTCTGGCTGAAATTGAAGAGTTTTGCCAAAGTCCAATTTAGAGATAGGGAAAGGACTGCAGATGCTGTCAGAATCTGACTTTCGTGCACTCGCACAAGAATTTCTAGATCTAAAAAAATTTAAACTATGCGTTCTCAATGGCGTTGGAAAACTAGCGTCTAGAGCTTTCTAGCAATATATAATAGTCTATACTTTGCTTTGGAAATGTAGGTCCAAAACTGGCATTCAACGCCAGTCACCAACCTCATTACTAGCGTTGGACGCCCAAAGGGGAGCAGCTGGCGTCCAACGCCCAAAAGGGAGAGTAGAGTTTGCGTTCAATGCACACCAAGCATACAAGGCAGTGTGGATCACCTCCCTAAGGGGTGTTCAACACCCATTCTTCAAAGTGGACGCCAAACTCAGCCCAAGAACTCAACTCAAGTGGGCCCACAAGTGGATTTTCGCACCTCTAGTCTATTCTCTCATATTTTTGTACTTCTTAGTTATTAGGTTATTATATATAGGAGAAGATCACCCTTATTTAGGATCTTCTTCCCCTACTTTTACTTTGGAACATTACATTCTATACAGTATGAGCAACTGAACCTCATAGGTTAAGGTTAAGAGCTCTGCTGAGTCTTATGGATTAATAATATCACTATTCTATTTCAATCTATGCTTGATTCCATTATAAGATGTATATTCGTTCTTCATCCTAATGAATTGGGAGTGTAACTTGACCATCATCCCTTTTCTACATGGATTCTTGCGAGTCCTTGACGGGATAGTACTGAACCACAAGCTTTATTATACATCTCTTAGACGGCTAATCCATGACTTCGTTGGAGACTTGGAGACATCAGTTCAGCCGAGGTACAGGGTGATTATGGCCTTTGTGGTATAGGCTAGAATCATGAGGCAGCATTCTCTGATCCGGAAGATCCGACCTTGTCTGTGGCATTTTGAGTAGGATCACCAAGGGAATGGAATGCAGGAGTTTTACCCCCCGTTTAGATTGGATGACCACTGACCTGGCGTTTGATCTGAAGCAAAGGAGATTAATGACCACTGACCTGGTGTTAATCACTTACAGCCTGCCATGGAAGAATCAATAGAAGTTGGACTAGATGGTGAGAAAAGTTGGTCCAGAAGGAAGAAGCATCTCCGAAGCCTCAACCATTCTCATACCGTTGAATTCACATCTATCTAGTAATGTTTTATATATTCTTTTTTTATGCATTTGTCACAACAATCATCTTTTCTAATCGCCTGACTAAGATCTACAAGGTAGTCATTGCTTGCTCAAACCAACAATCTCCATGGGATTCGACCCTCACTCACTTGAGGTATTACTTGGACGACCCGGTGCACTTGCCGGTCTATATGTGCGAATATTGCGGAGCCAATTTCGCGCACCAATGGCATATCATGATGTGTAATACTATTATATGGTATATACTGTATGAATGAATCATGTAATGAGTCTTCCTTTTTTCCTTTAAATAAGTTTTCATAAAGTCATTAAAAGTTATACTCTCATGAGTCAAAATAGTTGAAGATATCTAGCTTCTTGAATCGCATAAAAGTTCAAATATCAGAACTGTCATTCTTGTTATACGGTTTCATGACAACATCTGGCATGATGTACCATTCTTTCTATAATTTTTAAAAAGTGGTTAGTATTTCTTTTTGGACCAATATATTTATTCCAATAAATAAATTCCTATATTGTTATTCGACCATCTATGGATCTAATATATTTAAATTTATTAATAATTTAAACTTTGATGTTTTTCCATTTTTTACTTGGTCGGAGCTCCACTTCTTGATTCAACCTAGTGGATACCGAAAAATTCTCTTGCTTGTTTGTAGCTATAAAGGACTATATACCACAGAATTTATAATGAATTAATTTTTGTAAATTATATATCAGAATTAATTGTTTATTTATTGAACAAATCATATAATGAGTCTTCCTTAATTTTCTTTGAATAAGTTTTGATAAAGTTTAGCTAAGTAACACATATTTTTTACTTGGATGCATCTCAATAGATTCAACATGCCAATTCAGCACCTTGTTCTGGTTTAAATGTCCATTCCAGTATCTCAATAACTACAGCAAATAAAATAGCATTACCAAAATTGTCGTTGTGAAAGCTTGTGATGGCTAATACATCAGTTACAGGTAATCGTTTATTATCTTATTTACATTCAAGGTTAATTAGCATGTCCACAATGCAAAAATAATATTATCCAGTTACACTCTAACAAAAAAATTCTTTTGATAACCTAATAGCATAAAAATAATAAAGTTATATCTTGCTTATAACCCATCATCACTTTACGTCCTTTGGTGTTAGATTAGTTAAAGTCAATTTGTTAAATTAAAATGTTGAAAATCTTATAACAAATTTTCATTCTCAACTATACTATCAAATTTTTCATAATTGGTGCAATTTGGTTCATATCAATTTTTATATATCAACTATATGTAACTTAAAGTATACTTAGACTTGATTCAAAAATCTACAAATATATTGCTAATGAGAATTAATATAAATACTACATTGGAATTATAAATAATGTACTGCTACACTGATCACATGAGAGTCACATATAAAATTTACCCTAAAATGTATTAGCCTAATAATTTCATACCAAAATCATTCACCATACTTTGAAATAACCAAGTACCATACGTTAGCATACTTATGACTAAACTAATACAAAAACAAAAACAAATACAAAAACCTCTAAATATTGTCAATCTGATTCCATAACTATATCAAAATATAAGAACCAAAATACTACACATACCAAACAACATACCGAAATCCAACCATGCTATTAATCATGCATTATGCCTAATTATCACTCCCACTAATTTGTATCTTATGCCTCTTTCAACCCTTGCGACTGAACTTGTTGGTGGAAAATCCCAATTCATCTTCATTGTTAATATTTATAGGCAAAGACTGTTTTATTCTCATGGTAGCTCTTTTAGCTAGAATTTTCTCTTTGAGGCTGGTCACACTGTCCTCCAACCATCTTGATAACAACAAAATTATAATTTAACCTTTATTTATATAAAAAAAATACTAAACAAAAAAAATACTTGTTAACAAATATATTATATGAGCTCACCACAGAAAAAATAGAATCAATGTCGTTTTGCATATTGGCCAAAACCGCTAACACATTGCTCGAGTCATTGCACTCGTTGTCTTATAAAGAGGCATCCAAAAAACCTACTTATACATTTAATATACATGCTAGCATAGTTAATATTTCCATTGTCAAGAAGAAATAACTATAGCACATACAGTTATAGCATCCGAGGCGAGATTATGCACTTTCTTGAGGTGATTCATTTCTACAATCTCCTCATCGTCACATATTTTCATGATGAAATAAACCTGGTCATACTGTCTAATGTTCGATGATTTAACGTTAACCTTGAAAAGTAACTTCCTATCCATCATGGTTTTCAAAGCCGGGGGCTATCCATCTCCATCAAAGGCCTAGGGTGTTTATAGACATCAATCACTATACTTGTTAAAGAAAAATAAATAACGACTGCATATCTTACATAATACCTCGTTCTTGATCTAGTCAACTTGCTTCCCACATAGCTGTACCGTTTTCCTATCCCACATTAACAATGTTATGCTATCCGTTCCGTCACATGCCATCACCTCAATTTTGTACCTGATTCAAACACGTCTAAACATTAATGACGCAAGTAGGAACCCAAAAGAATATCAATGAAACCTGAAACAGAAAATATATATTTTATAAATTTAACATATATGTCACACACACCTAAATGATGCAGCACCGTGGGTGTGATTACATCTACCACACTCATATCTATTTCTAATAGGAGTTTCTACCTTCTTTTGGCATTTTTGCCATAATTTGTAATACCAATCATCCTTGCTAGAGTTAATTGAAACTATTGTACCGACAATCCATATAGGCCCTTCCTGAAAATAATAGCATGGAAATTTTAATATCTAGTAATGAAAATAAACTAAGTAGATTCTTGTACTAATTGTCCTCGCCTGTGTTGAGCTGATGTCTTCTTCTATAGTTTTAACAACAACATCTCCCTTTCTTAGCTCGTCGGCACCAAAACGCAGGTCATGAGATAAAACTTCACTAATTCTGGCCGAGTTTGCCGGTTTTCCAGAAAGCCTCTTACAAAATTATTAAATACCGACATCACAACCCATACACAAAAAGAAAAAATTCTTCTCGCATAATCACTCATTGTGAATGTTAACTAACCTATTACAAAAATCTCTAACCTCTTCCAAATCAGGATTAATACGTAATTTGGACTACTCAAAGTGACTATACACTAATGTTTTTTCTATACGAGAATATAGATTATTGTGAGCCACATGTTCTTAGATTGATAATGCCATTAATAGTAAGCAAAACAACAATCCATTCGGTGTAAACGCATACCATTCCACCTGCTCAGTTTAAAGCATTGAGCTATAACTATCAAAGGCTCTATCCTTTCTTCCTCGAGATATGGTAGAATTTGGTCTACCATGTCTCCAAACAACATACACCCAATGCTATTGTTTCTACATCACAGTGTTAGAACAATAAAAATTTTGTTAACAAGTGCAGTCATAACCAAAGTGAACAAATTAAACTACTGTTGAGAACTCTTACTCAATGTCTTCGATTAAAATAGTCAAACGCTTTGTCTCTCTGCTTTCGCTAGTAATAAACTCTCTTGGATTCTCTTTTCCAACCACTTCACAATGACATCTACACAACAATGAAAGATCAAAACTAAATTAATTTTCTCATTTGTTGGATAAATCTATAACTGGTAACATTTTTTTAAGTTTTGCATTACTTATGAGTATTGAATTATCGATCTTGTCAGCTCTAAGCAGCTCCATGATAGGCTTAAAAGAAAATGCCTCTAGAGAAAAACTGGGATGAAGTATTAGAAGAACAGTGGTCTTTTGTGAAAATTGATGGTCCATCTATTTGTAATTGTCCTGATTTTTCTTTTTTATCCACCACTATAAAGTTAGACATCACGTACATGCTAAACTCCACAATATTATCTCTCCGCTTCTTGACCAATGATTTTGGGATTGAAGTACGGATCCTACCGCCCTAGAAAATTTGAAAACAGCATGTCATTAGGAACACTATTAGAAACCAGAAAATAATCAGTTATACTATATATCCAACACACTTATTTTGATATCCTGAAGAACCATCTCAATGCCATTGATTTCTTTGTCATTGTACTTGTTTGAAACTTTTCATAAGTGCACAACATAAACCTTGAAATTTTTTTGAAGTTTTGTTGGATTTACATCCATTAACATATCATATATTTCTGTCATGTTTTATGCAGGTTTAAAATAGAAATACACTCATTATTTTTGAATAGATAATATTCTCAAATAGTTTCAGGTTTAACGTAATGGTTTAGGACGTGTTCTGAGTAGCATTTTATTGACAAGTTTAAATTTCGAAAAAGTTAAAAATATGATTTTATTGCGCTAGTCCATTATTTTATTCACATAGCTTAATACTGTTTAGTTTTTACGTGTTAGTTAGTAGAACTATGTACTTGTCAAGCACAAAAAACTCCACTTGTCCAACAGCAATCTATCCACTACATTCTTATAATATAATAATAGACGTGACATTCATATAATAAGTGAAGTTACAGGATCAATTAACATAAAGGTGAACCACTATGTATTTTTATCTACATATTTACAAAGATTATTAAACTATTGCAGGGCATCAAGAATTTTTATTTTCATCATATCAACTCATTCATCATAAAGGATAATACATAAATTTTAAAAAACCAAAAAGTATCGACCATTCTTCATCCTCCTCCCTGCCCCACGTGTTCACTCTTTCCAATTTCAGGCGATACTTCATCTATCAAATTGCAAATTATCTGTCTTCAAAGGTTCTTCTTTGTTTCAAAATTAATACAGGATTTAAATTAATTTTCCTGTTCCCTTGGAGATCACTTTTCTAAATTTTGACCAATTTGCCTAACGTAAAATTCTTTTTCCAAAAAAAGAAATTAAAAAAAGAAAAAACGTTCAAACCTATTTCGCCTGTGAAATGGTGTAAAAAATCTTTGTTCGCTTTCAATAAAATGTGGATACCCTCGTATTTTTTTAAAAGAAAAATTAAAAAATTCCATTTCAGCCCAGTAAAGTGTGGACAGCATAAATCATGTCATTCACCCACTCATGCATTTATTGGCAATCAAATTAATTACGTAATAAGATTTTTTTAACCTCTAAATTATTTTACAAATATTCTATTCATTATTTATACTGTAACCTTTAAATAAGATTAATAAAATATTATTTCATCTCCTTGTAAACTCTCCAACCAGAAAGAAATCTGAGTTTGATACCCTTCCTCCCCTTGCCTTTCTAGCCCAGTCTAATTAGGTTGTTCCCTTTCATGAATAATAATAATAATAATAATAATAATAATAATAAATCTTAAAGAATGTTAGAAACAAGTACCATTACCAAAATGAGCTAGAAACAGCACTAAAAAACAATGAAATGAAAACGGCCAAGTTTCCTAATATTCATTCACGTGTATATTAAAGTTGAATGTTGTAGCAGCTAGTTGCACGGAAAATCCTACATATTGACATCCAGGTACATCAAACTTATATTTCAACAAATTCGGAGCACTCGTATCAAAGCATTGCAAAATTTGCAACCAATTCTGAAGCTCCCTAAAATCATTGATTTGTAAATTCTAGAGAGGATTCATGTCTTGTGGGTCCAATACTCCAATTTAACTGTTCATCGTCGGAATCCGCCGTGGATATGCTTAGGATCTTGCTGTGGTAATAGCGCAACGTGGACCGGTGGCCAATGCTGATGTATGTTATGTCTGCTGCTCCAATCAACTGGTACAAATGAGCCTTCAACAAAAATTCAGTGACATCAAATAATTACATCAATGAAAATCTTTAGGTCTTGACTGAGTTTCATGTATTCTGTTCCCCATTTCCTGCTTGGTGAATTCTATGGTACTTTTTATTGTGGTACTTAAATTGTCTAATTTGCTTTTATAAGTAAAAAATAAAATATATAAAGTAAAAGTAAAATATTTAAAATTTATTAAATATTATCTATTTGTCTTTTTTAATAAGTTAGGCACAATGTCATAAGCACTATAGCATTCACTTACCTGCTTTCTTATCTTTGGAAACTTGTAGAGAAAATAATAATAAAATAAAAAATACAAACACAGAAACAATAGGGTGCGTTTAGTATTCATTTTTCTATTTTTTTTTTTACATTTTAGTGTTTTATGTTTTTAATATTTTTTCTTTTTTCTTCACAAAAATTCTGAAAACATAAGATACTGAAAATGAAAATAGAAAATGAGACCCTTATTTTCTTATGTTTTCACTATTTCCTTCCTAAACATCTATTGTATAACAAGGAAACCTCACAAAATAAAACAAGAAAACAGAAACACACTCTTGCAAGATAGTGGAAGCACTAGCATGTTTGGTTTTACTCGCAACGTTTTCACTAGAAGTTCTAAATGTAGCATTGCAGAATATCTAGTATGCTTTTCTAGACACAAAACATGTAGTAACTTATATTAGCATGGTCAAGAGTTATATTTAAATATGTAAAGTAACAGCGGTTCGCTGCTTATTTGATTATTTCAACCAATACTTTGAAACGTACCTGAATCCAAAAGTCAATTGGACTATCAACTTGGTGAAATTTTTTCCAATGAGCTCAATGTATAAATTTACACAAAAAATTCATGTATGAAATGTTTTGTCCCACCCTCCAGCAAAAGATATTCTTACAGCCAAATACAGATCATCCATAAAAGTTTTCAAACACATCAAACGAATCAATTGAACATACCCTGAAAGCTAATCCCCAAAACTTTATACCGCCAACCAGACATATGCTTACCATGAAAGTTTCCAGAAATGTTAATACTTAGTGTGAAAAACTTTGAAAAGGGGCCGACTTAAGGGGGGAAAAAATTATAAGTGATCTAAAATTTTGGGGTGGCCACCACCTCCCTGCTATGGTGCACGTGCACCCTGTATTCATATATTTCAAAAGTTTTTTTGGTTCTGGGTGGTGGGGTTAGAAATTAAGAAATAAAAATCTTATTCACAAATAACAATAAGTATGAGTATACTGTTAGACAATAATTTTTGTCCTAAAGTTTAGATAATTAATCTTTTATAAGTATGTCTATAATGTTAGATGAAAGTGCCTAAAATTTGAACAGAACAGAATGGTCAATTCAATGAATACCATAGCTATCCACATGATGTGTCATACATCCAATTCAGATATAATTATATGTCATATCTGAACTTGGAATTCAAGAATACCTCATTGGCTTCATCAAGTGCACTTGTTGATTCATCTAACAAGACCAACTGAGGCCTCGAAAGCAAAAGACGAGCGAATGCAAGGCGTTGCTGCTCTCCCAAAGAAAGAACACTAGACCATTCATATGTGGAATCTAAACTGAATCGAGCCAATAAATAGCCAAGGCGGACATCCTCTAAGACCTTTATTAGCTCATTCGTTGTTGGCTTCATAGGCTTATCTTTTATGATGTCCGAGTTTGGGAACTTAGTCAAGAAAGGAAGCACATCTGCAGAAAAATGTCAAAATAAACTCAATCAGTAAAGCTTGCACGCGTTCCTGCCAACATACGAATAATATTCCAGTGATCTAAATCAAGTAGGACCCTGTATATTCAGATAATATAATAGTATTTATTACTATTAGGCAGAGTTATATGATTAATTATGCTCGTTTCCTCTTTCATTACTAAATTAGAAAATCAGTAGCCAAAAGAAAAAAATAATAATAAGTTGTCAATGAGCACGTAGCAACCTCAAAGTCAATTCTCAAAATTGAACATTTAAGAATTCGTTCACTCGCCTACAAAGTCTAGGTTCTGCTCAAAATGGTTAGGAATAAATAAGAACATCTATTTATCTACTTCAATCATTTGGACCTGGATTGATCCTTGTTAAGAAAACGGATCAATGTTAGTCTAAAGCTTAATCGAGACATTTCTAAGATTCAAATGGTTGTATAGGCTTGTTTCACCATCAGATAATCTTATTGTGTAGGTACTAGGTAGACTTTAACAGAAATGGATCAGAAGTTTTTATTGTCTAGAAGTCCCTATAAAAAGAACTTACCTAATAATATCTCTGGGATAACAATCACATGTTTTTATGTTTCCTCCTCTGTATAAATAGATTAAACTAAAACTTTATTTTGGATTAAATATAGTTCTCCTGTGATCATTACAAAATAATTACAACAGCGTGTCTGGCATTCATAAATTAAGAGGAGTTCATTTCAACATCAAATCATATGTCAGTGCATGATTGAGCAAATAAGTTTAAGACGGTGTGTAAAAGACATTTTTAAAATATAAATGTATATGGAGTTTGCATCATAATTAGAGAAAAACAAGTTTAGGCATGTGGGAACAAGAAACTAGAAATGACATACTTTTTTGTTCAGTATCTCCTGATGTAGAAACTGTGTCATCAGTCCATATTGGATAAAGCAATTGTTGACGAAGAGTGCCCAAAACCATATATGGTCTTTGAGGAAGGAAAAAAATTCTAGATTTTTTGCTTGCAAATTTTCCATGATCTTCAAATGTATCATTAGCAACATTTATTGAAGGAGTATTTGCATCGGAAGAAATCATTCGCTCAGACTCTTCTCCACCTTTTACATAGTACACAATCTTTCCGGTTCCAGTTCTCCATAGACCAGCCAGAGCTCTTAACAAGGAGGTCTTACCACTTCCACTTGGTCCCATCACCTGTTATATCGGTTAGATTTAGAAATGATTTTTTGTACAACCATACAGTCTAACAAGGTTGAACTTATTCAGAATACAAATCTAAATTTTATTTTTATGCAAAGTCCTAACCAAAAAGTTAAGCTTTTGAGAGAGTGAGTTCATGATATGGAATCAAATCCTTTAGTGTTGGTCTAGATTTCAATTCTTGCCTCCCTAATTCTTCTAAATATGACATTTAATTTCAGCATAAGAGAAGATGGACATTGTCCACACTTCATGCTCAAAGGGATATTACACAATGGGGAGTATAGCATTTGGGATGGAAGTGTCGCTCAATGACATCAAGTACAAGGAATGAAGACTGATATGGATGTTTTTAAGTTGGGATGTCGATTACTTACCAATAAATTATCCTTTTCTTTGATTGTCACTGATAAGTCTCTTATAAGTGTAGATTCACTTGGAGTTTTAAGAGTCAAATTGTTTATCTCCAGCAATGTTTCATAACTTTCTGATGGTGTCGATCCATTAGATTCCAATGCAGACGAACTTCTGAAATCTTTATATGTAATATGTATGTCTTCCAAAGTATCAGACAGAGATTTTGAGCTGCTTCTGTCCAAAATATCATCAAACTCACCTGCATATTCCATAGAGAAAGAACTCTTTAGTGTTTAATAGATTATCTATGCAGATGATTTTGAGAATCTAACACTATAATATAAAACTATGCAGAATTTATCATTTTTTTTATAACGAAAGAAAACTTCATTATTGTATTGAGGGAACAATACAGTGGGGAGGAGGAAAAGAGTTCCTCCAAACCAAAAGGAATACAAACAAGGCATCAAACGTCAATGAACTGCAGCTTTCAAACCTCTCATCATGTCTGAGAGGAAAAGTTGAAAAAACCATGTGCTTTAAGCCATATAGATGCTAAACGCCTGATTCTATCCCAAAGAATAGTTTTTCCTGCAAATCTATCACTAAAAGTTCGTAGATTGTGTTCTAACCAAATGGTCCAAATAGTGAAATATATTGCCCATTGCCCAAAAAATTTAGCATCTTTCCAAAAACCTGCAAATCTTGTCAAAAGAAATCGATCCCGTGATGCAAGGCACACTCAAGATGCTCAAAACATGCTGAACAATGAAATCCACAAAGAATCAGCCATGAGACAAGTGTACAAACAAAATTGAGACTGTTTCTGAATGTCCCCAGCACATCAAGCACACATTTGGGCATATAGCCTAATGTGGTCGTCTAACTTATAAATTGTCAACAGTGTTAATTCTGTCAAGCATAAAGGTGCCATAGTGGAAGACAGCAACAGAGACGGATGAATCAAGAGACCATAAGCTTTTGTCAGGGGTAGAAAGGGCATTTTCAAGCAGACCTAAAAGATTTCCTAACTCAATAGACTCTCTATCATTAAGATTTCTAAAAAAGTAGGTACAAGAATAGGAAGATCCCTATATTGAATAGAAGTCTCCAACAGTAATATTATGTAAAACAGATAAGCGATACAGACAAGGAAAAGCCAAGTAAAGGAGCATCACCTAGCCAATTATCTTCCTAAAAGAGACAGCGAGATCCATCTTTACTTTCAAAGAAAGTAAAGGTATGAAAGGAGCATAACCACCATAAATAAATTTCCAAGAACTATAAGGAGTAGCATGTGAAGCAAGATTTGCATCCAGTTCATTTCTATTCAAGCCATACTTGCTTCTAATAACCTTATGCCAAAAAGAATGTGGTTCTAATGGAAAATTCCATAGCCATTTTGTTGCCACATTAATGTATTTTCAACCATGCAGGTACACTAAAATCAGCCACTAGTATAAAATACATGTTGGAATACACATTGAAAATGAATTAAACAACACGTGTATTTGTACATAAATACAGTGGTTGATTTTAGTATACAAATAGCATTTTTGATACTTTGCTATACCAGATTACCAAGACCCAATACTCATTTTTTGGTAGACAACAAATCTCCAACACACCAAATGATCTCGTATTGAATCCATAGCACTAGACCAAAGGAAATCCCTCACTATATTCTCAATGGTTTTAGCCACTCCCTTTGGTATAGGAAAATAAAAAGATAGGAAATAAAGAGGGACACTTGATAAGCAAGACTGAATAAGACTGATCCTTCCTCCTAGTGAGAAATATGCTCCTTTCCAACTTGAAGATGCTTAGAAATCTTCATGACAATAGGACCCAAAAAGAGGTTGAAGTAGGGTTCCCACCTAAGAGAACACCCATATAAACAAAAGGCTATTCCAGAATTTCACATCCAACCATAGAAATCAGTTGGGTCAATATTAATCCCCATAAAGCCAATTTACCCATAACAATCTTCAAACTGGAGGCTAGCTGGAAAACATAAAAGATCGAGAGCATTAGAGAAGCTCTCCTTATCATTTTCCAAGAAAAAAATTGTATCATCCGCAAATCGCAAACAAGAAACCACAATCACTTCTAATCCTACTGTTAACCCCTTAACAAGCCCCCTCCACTCTTCTCTAACAACCAACCGACTAACAACATCAGCCACTAAATTGAATATGAAGGGAGGAAGAGAAATAGAGAGGGTGACCTTCCCTCAAACCCCTCTCATCCTTGAATCATGAACTTGGCTCGCCATTAACCATGACTAAGAAAGTACTTGTAACAAGGCAACCTGAAATCCATTTCCTCCATTTAGAGCCAAATCCTTTTTCCTTCCACCTTATCCAAAAAACCCAGTTGACCTTATCATAAGCTTTTTCAAAAGTCTTCTGTAGACCAAACACTCTTAAGCTCGCTTTTTCATATCAGACACCAACTCATTAGCAATCAAAGCTGCATCTAAGATCAGCTTTCTTGCTGCAAAAGCACTTCGATTTTCCAAGATGGTGTCATGTGCCCCAAAACTTCACTCAAGTGGATGAAAGGACCTTTGACTCTGACTGACCTATCTTTCTTAGGAATCAGTGATGAAAACAGAAATAATGTCAACACCAATCTTTCCATTCTTATGAAATTCATCAAACACCTTCAAAGGGGATATACAAGTTCTAAAGTATATGTAGAGCAAAGTCATAGTTTCCTTGCAAGTAAACATATCATATCATCGTAACATCTTAAATTTCTGGTTCTTTTATGTGTATGTGAAAATGAAACTACAACCTATCTTAAAATAGCTCTCGTTTCCAGAGAGGAAGAACTTGTTCACTTATGCACATATCATTCATGAGATCTACAAATAACAAAATATAATACGAAAGAGAAAAGAGAAAAACAATGTTATACCTAGCCGATTAATAACTGCAGAAAAAGCACTTATAGCTTGAAACTGGTACACAATGAGGGAGAAGTCACCAAGGATATGATTAAAAGCAGAGACTGATTGATTGATGACACCAAACTCAATCTTTCCAGAGAAATACATTGGAGCAACAACAGCGGCAGGAAGAATTTGAATGAGATAGCGGTAGCCACTGGTGAAGAAGTCCAGATTTCTAGAAGAAATCAACAATCTCTGTAATGTAACAAAATGATAAGTTACAATATTCATCAACCTATTTTAAGTTACAGCATTATTTTTATTGGATAAATGCAAGAAAAGAATTAGTGTAGGAATAAGGATACATTTAATAGTTTTTCTCCAA
Organism: Arachis stenosperma; assembly: GCF_014773155.1. Classification (NCBI taxonomy): domain Eukaryota; kingdom Viridiplantae; phylum Streptophyta; class Magnoliopsida; order Fabales; family Fabaceae; genus Arachis; species Arachis stenosperma. The sequence goes on from NC_080383.1 coordinate 59,479,320, forward strand.
ACCAAAAAACAAGTCAGTACACATGGCTATGGCAAATAGACAGTGCTGGGAAGCTATAATTAAGTGATCACACATTAAATGAGACATTGAGCTTAGTTTACAACTCAAGACCCACCAGTGTATGTACAGCCTTCTATAGTTTTCCAGTCATCCAGTTCAATGAAAAATCTACTGATCATATTAGAAGAGTTTTGATGTAGAAGAATCATAATGTTTGGCCTAGCTGTTAATATGAAAAGCAAGCTTGCATTGAGTCTCATAAGATTGTGCAATCTGATTTTGAAGTTTAACCCACTCAACTTTTCGATGTTTTGTATATGTTAAGTCTATGAAAGGAACTCCTTATTTGGCAATTCTAAGTTCCTTAAAAGGCAATAGCATTTTTTTAAGTTATAGACACCACGGCACTAGATATTCCTTTGAAACTGCTAATGATATTTATCATTTCATGCAAGATTTCTGTAACGAGGTCTTTGAATTGAAAGTTGAAACCCCTTTGCTCTGAACCATAATTTTATCACACCTTTTTTTTTCCACTAATGTTATACAATATTGGCCTTGCAAACAATAGTCATGCTTAGCCCTTAGCTCTCAAAGACAATATTTGGTTTACTGTCAATACTTGAGTTTATTCACATTAATCGAGTCTATTTTAATCAAGAAAAAGTTAAAAAATAAATGAACAGCATGGTCTTTACAGGAAAAAAATGCTGCTTACTATATAGGTGGCAAAATATGGACTAAGAGGAAGAAATATGTGCATTAACAACTGAAGAAGCAAAGGCATGGACTTGAATATAGTTACCGACAACATCTTACATGAATAAAATCAAAGGAAAAAAGATATGTAAATTAAAGAAGAAGCATCTCACAGTCAGATTTTCAAAAGCACTTTTGAAACGCTGCAGAAGAAGTTGCATTTCGCTATCTTCACCACCATAGAAAGCAATCGATTCGGCATTTTCCCGAACCCTCACAAGCCCATAACGGAAGTCTGCTTCTTTTTTCTCTTGCAAGAAGTTTAAAGTCACCAATTCCTGCCATTTTGACAATCTCCAGTTAATAAAACGGGATGTATGTTAAAGTTTATGAGAGTGGGGTCGGGACGGTAGTTTTGCATTTCAACTTAAAGAATCACAAAGAAAATGGAAAACTATTACCCTCCCAAGGAAAACACTAATAGCTGTCCCACCAACAGAGTATACAAGAAGTACAACGAAGAGGGGAGGATAGATTCCATATAAGATATTACTGAATGAGATCAAGTCAACAGCAGCATTGAAGAGTGTCAAGGAGAAAGAAAGAGCAGTCCCAGTGAACGAACTTAGATCGTCAACAATTCGCTGGTCTGGATTATCAATGATTGACTGAGACTGAATTTTATAGAAAGTCCGGTCCTTAAGATAGCGATCCATGTAATAGCTTGTCATCCAAGACCTCCATCTCAAGGAAAGAGTTTCTCTTGCATAATCTCTCAACACAAAAAACTGCAACAGAATGAACAAGGTTAGAAAGATATGTAGAACACTAGAACAAGGTATGAGAAACCAAAAACTTTATCGAAAGGCATCCAGACAGATTATTTCCAGTCATGATAATAATATTCAGGAAAATTAGAGAGGTGGAACTTGAGTGTACTTGTTTGACAATTCCACTTATAACTATCGTTGTTTGCTTCAAAAACAACAAATCAGTTAACTTGAAAACCTTACGAAAATTGTTATCAAATAATGGTCATGCAGTTCCCATGTAGTATTTTCTTGTCTCTTTCTTGGGACAAAGTCTTGTTATAATGAGATATTAAATCTACCAACTAACTCGCTTTGAGATCAAAAACAGTTGTAGATGAAAAGGAATGATGCAATTCAACAAAGTAAAAAAAGGAATAAATAGGGAAAATGACTATGTCCAACTCCCCTGGTATGAAATTTAAAGGCCGAAAAAAATGAAATGGTATGACCACTGAAGTAACATGTAGGCAATTTAGATGTTTACAAGTTAGATGCTGCATCATGTAAGAAAACTCATCATTGAAGAAACAAAAGCAAAGTCTAGCAGAGCTATACCTAAGAAAGTGCAGCAATGTGCTCACCGGGATTCCTCCAGCAAAGCCACCCAAGTAGTAAAGCAGTTGCTTGGTGAATTGTTCTTGATCCTTGTCTTGAATTAACAAACTTAAACAGGGTTAGTTACTTGTTCCCATTTCATACTAGAGTAAATAATAATAATACTAAAAACAACATACAACATCATCACATCAACCATACTGTAATGTACCTTCCCTAAATAGATAACAAAGAGAAGATAACCCAATATGCCAAAGCAGCTGTGTCCATATATACACAAGAATCGTCATGACTCCATCGAAGACATGACAAGCACTTAGGGAAGACCAAGTCCCTTAAGCTGGGTTTGTTTATGAGAATAGGACAAGACAAGACACTGAGAACAAGACATCAGGGACAGAGACACAAAATGTTGTGTTCTTATATTCTGTTTGGTGATAAACTAAACAAATTATAAAATTCCAATTTAATCTCATTTTTTTTTTGTTCAAAAGATTTGAGCTGAAAAATATAATAATAAAAAATTATAATTATGAAAAATTAACAAGAACACTGAAAGAAAAAATAAAAAATAAGTTGTGTTCCTTGTTAGTGTTTCAATGTCCTTCCTGTCAGGATGGACACAAAATACACTAATTCAGTGTCTCTGGACATATTGTCTCTGTCCATGTCTCTTCTGTCAAACATAATTTTGTGTCTTTGTGTCCCTGTCTCAGTGTCCTGTCTTTGTAAACAAACGCAGTCTTAGCTCTGCCCATAACATAGGGTTCTTGATAACAAAAACTTTGACAACTTTTTTAATATTCAAAATGTAATTTACCTTACATGCTATTCTTGCACATAAATAAAATATATTCACATCCTTGCTTAGGCTATTCGCCAATCAAAATAAATACACCAAAACACAGGATTCCAGGCCAATGGCCTTTCATCAACACAACCTCAGAAGCTTAAGGAAAGTAAGGATCCTGTCTGTGATCTACGAAGCATCACTAAAGAAAGGATAAAATATGCTTTTTGTCCTAATATTTGTGATTTTCTTCTAAAATGAGGGACAAAATTGAAAACTTTCAGGATAGCTTTGACACAAATAAAAAATGTTAGGGACAAAATTAAATGAATAAAAAACATAGGGACAAAATTGAACCAAATTAAATGTTAGAGGGTATTTTCTAAAAAAATTGCAAACACGAAGGACAAAAATATGCTTTACCACAGAGAAAAACATTGCAATATATATAGAGTCATTCATCAAAAGAACTCACTGGCAAGTGCATTGTAGAAGTCCCTCCCCAAGAAATTGAAGCCAACACTGATTCCAGTTGTAGCCAAAGTGAGAGCAAAGACACCTGCAAGCTGCAACCTAGCCTGAGCCTTGTCATCCGAAGACCAATATGGAGCTGCCACTTTCCAGAACCTTCTGAAAAGGGTTTGCAGATCGGGACTCCCACCCTCTACAACCACATCATCACTCTCTTCCGCAACTTTCTTCACTTCCTACAAAATTTCCAACTTTTCAACATTACTCAATGCCCATCAACCAAATCATCACGAAAAAGGTCCGGTTTGGTAACCGTTTCAGGATAGAAATATAGAGTTATGAGATCTGTTTGGAGTAGCGAAACACTCAACAGTATTTTCTATTAAGAAACACTTAACGAACACAGTCTAAAGATCAAATAAGGAAACAGGAGAAAACCTTATCTGGGTCTGGTGGCAATGGAGCTGGCGTTGTTGTAGAAGAAGAGAAACACTTGCTCCGGTTCCTATTCCTCCTCTTGTAAGGCTTTCCCATTCCCATGCTAAGGGACATGAATGGCACTCGTGAAAATGTGCAGGAGAAGTGAATTTGCCCATGGTGATTGAAGGTAAGGTTGGACTTGTTATAAGTGGATGAGAACATGAAAAGTTGGTGAGCTTGTTGTTGGGTTTGCAAGATCATTTTTTTCATGCCGCGTTCCTAATTTGGCCCAAGAAGCTTGGAGCGTGCAAGAATCAGTATTTTGCTTCCAACTAACACGAGTTTCCGAACATTGTGGGTGATATGCCAGTTCATGTGGCTATGGCTCCTGAAAAGAACAACTTTTTTTCTTTATATTCTTATATTTGTTTGGCGTCAATCATATGTGTATTTGTGATGTGTGCTAAACGGGAAATTGGGAACCGCATAGATTACTTGAGGATTATCCGTACCATACGATTGATTGCACGGTCCACACGCTGCCACGCACAAAATAAAGAGGCCTACTACACATACAAGCCTTTTTGGCTTACAAGTTATACAAGTTGCTCAAAGTCCAAGAAAAAAGCACGCGCTCCTTCAACAATACGTTCACTCTTCATCTTCTTCCTCAATCAAAACGCAAACCATGAAGAAAAAAACACGCCCCCTTCCACAACACGTTCACTCCTCCTCTTCTTGCTCAATCAAAACGCAAACCATCAAGATTCAAGGGACATTCAAAACAAACTACTACAATTCTGCAGGAACGTTCCAACTCCTCGCGAAGAGTAGAAGAAATCAAGAAGAAAGGATACAAATCTCCATCAAAAATCACCAGAAAAAAGGAAAAAACATTATTCAAGGTACTGTTTTACTGTTCTTCTAGGTTTTTCTTCTAGATTGTCTCTGCCATGTGCCTCATCCTTAATCGGCAAAACATTAAAAAATTTCATCCCCTGTTTTGGGTGTATCTCTTAAATCCTTTCGGTGTATTTCTGTAATCCTTTGGTGTATTTTTGTAACCATTTAGGTGTATTTCTGTAATATTTTTTTGTAACTGTTTAGGTGTATTTCTGTAACCGTTTGAGTGTATTTCTAAAGTTCTATTATCTTCAAAACGATTTCAAAGCTTGATTTCAGAAACCATGAAAATCGAAAAAACGAAGCACAAAGACAACGCATGAAGGAGATCCAACAAATTTGGCAAGAAACTCGAAAAAAGAAACGAAATCTTTTGAAAAATAGAAGTTATATATTTGTGCGATAATTGATTTGAATTAATTTAAAATTCTGTTCAAAAGGCACGTAATAAGTAGCGCGTTTAATGGGTGAATTTCGTTCAGATTTGTAGAGCTTGTAAATGCAAAACACTTATATGTAGAAATTAATCCATAAATAAAATAAAATTATTAAGAGAACGCCATTTCGGCCAAAAAATTACATTATGAAAAATTCTTATGTCCGAAAATGGCGTTTGGGGGTTGAAGTGCTCGATTATCGTCATAGACTTCACGCATGGTGCGAAAGACATTTGTTTTTATTTTTTAAAATTTTCATTGAAGTATCTTGCATGGTGCGAGAAGATTAGAATTTTTCAAAAAAAATTTATATCATCTTGCAACGGAGGATGAAAAGTAAAATTTTACTTTACGCAATTTTTGGACGTTTTGGTCAATTTGGAATATTAACTACAAGAAGAATAGCTTTAGCACACAAGAAATTTGCGTAAAGTTTAAATTCATCAATGCTTGATTAATCAAGCGGATAGATATTTTAAATTTTTAATCTCTTTCATATAATCCTAAAACCAAAAATATTAAATATAAAATATAAATTATACAAGCCTTAATATTTATTATTAATAATTATCCTATGTCGTTTTAATGCTTAATAAAACTGATTGTGTAATATACTAAATTCATGAGATTATTTTTGCTTTTATCTCATTCTGCAGTACCGAAACATAAAAAAAAAATAAAAGTTGCAGAGAAGAAGAATAAAGAAGAGTAACACCATAAGAGAGTATGTTTAAAATCAATCCAATTATTTTGTATGTATTAGATGCGCTACTTTTTATAAATCATTAGATTTTATTAAATAAAAACCAAAGAATGCTATCAGAGAAAAGTATTGATAGAATTTATAAATATAGAATATATTAGTATATACATACATAAATACATTTTAATAAAAAATATGTTAAAAATGACAAGTATAATCTTTTACTTTAAAATAAATATAAAATATATAAATACATACAAAAATATTTTTTATTTAAGATTAATTATTATACAGTATTATTTTTAATTGCATAATATAAAAATTAAATTATTTTATATTACTTAAAATAATTAAATTATTTTATATTATTAAAAATAATTAAATTATTCATTAAAAAAATACTTATTAATAGTTAACTTTATTAAAAATATATTATTATATAACATAATTTTTTATTCAAATATTTATAAACATATATTTTATTCAAGTAATACCTGAGTGAGTCAGGATCGATCCCACGAGAATTGTTGGCTTGAAACAAGCTATGGTTATCTTGTAGATCTTAGTCAGGCGGATAGAAAGGTAGTTTATTTGTTTAACGCGTATAAAAGTAAAATAAAAATAATGTTACTCAGTAATGGTGAATGTAATGATAAGAAGGTAGTTAAGCCTTGAAGATGCTTTGTTCTTCTGGATCAATCCGATCTTACTATCTACTCCAACTGTGAATGATTTCTTCTGTGGCAGGCTGTATGTGATCAACGCCTTTCTTGAGAGGTCGCCAATTCTCCTCCAGTGCTGAACACCAGGGTTAGTATACATCCAGTCTGATTGAGAGTGAAGCTCCTGCAGTTCATTCCCCTTAGTGATCCTAATCAAAATGCCACAGACAAGGTCGAATCTTCCGGATCAGGGAATGTTGCGCCTTTGGTTCTAACCTATACCACAAAGACACTAATCTCCCCATACCTCAACTGAACTGGTGTCTCGAGAAGTCCCCAACGAAGTCGTGGATTAGCCGTCTAAGATATGTATAATCAAGCTAGTGGTTCATCATTGTCCGATGAAAGACTCACTCTGAACCCATGTAGAATGAGATAACCTTATGCCAGTTCAACGCATTCATAAAGATGAAGAACGAAGATACATCTTAGAATAGAGAATCAAACACGGATTGAAGATAGAACAGTAATACTTTTATTAATCCATAAAACTCAACAGAGCTCTTCCCCTTAACCTAGGAGGTTTAGAGATTCATACTGATAGAAAATACAATGAAACGTGTAAAGTGATGGTGTCTAGCCGAATATCAAGTGTAAAAACTTCTTTAAATACTAAACTAATGACTAAGGATTACATAAGAAGGGTAAAACAGTCTTTTAGTGCAAAAATCCACTTCCAGGACCCACTTGGTGAGTGTTTGGGTGAGCTTTAGTGTCTCCCACGTGCTAGGACTCCTTAGGGGTATTGAACGCTGGCTAAAGGCCCCCTTTTGGGCGTTGGACACTGGTCGCCTCCTTGTGGGCGTTTGATGCCAAAATAGGGCTGGAGGTTGGCGTTGAACACCAGTTTTGGGCCTTCAATTCTGAAGCAAAGTATAAACTATTATATATTGATGGAAAGCCTCAGATGTTAGCTTTTCATAGCCATTAAAAACGCTCCATTTGGACTTATGTATCTCCAGAAAAGCTCTTTTGAGTATAAGAAGGTCAAATCCTGACAGCATCTGCAGCACTTTCTCTGTCTTTGAATTAGACTTTTGCTCCAGCTCCTCAATTTTAGCCAGAAAATACCTAAAATTGCATAAAAATACACAAACTCATAGTAGAATCCAAAACTGTGAATTTTGCACTAAAACCTATGAAAACGTAATAAAACTTAAACAAAACATGCTAAAGACCATATTAAAATGATGTCAAAAAGCGTATAAAATATTCGCTTATCAGAACATCAAACTTAAACTGTTGCTTATCCCCAAGCAACTAAAAACAAAGTAGGATAAAAAGAAGAGTAAGATACAATAAATCTCAGAGTTTTCAATGAAGCTTTGTTTCAATTAGATGAGCAGGACTTAGTTGCTTTTTGCTTCAGAATAGTTTTGGCATCTCACTATCCATTGAAGCTCAGAAGTGTTGGCATCCTTAGGAACTTAGAATCCAGATGCTATTATTGACTCTCCTAGTTTAGTTCTTTTTTATTCTTGAATACAGCTTTTAGAGTCTTGGACGTGGCCCTAAGCAGTTTGTTTTCCAGTATTACCACTGGATACATAAATGCCACAGACACTTAACTGGGTGAACCCTTTCGGATTGTGATTCAGCTTTGCTAGAACTCCCAGATAGAGGTGTCTAGAGTTCTTAAGCACACTCTTTTTTTGCTTTGGATCACGACTTTAACTGCTCAGTATCAAGCTTTTCACTTGACACCTTCACATCACAAGCACATGGTTAGGGACAGCTTGTTTAAGTCGCTTAGGTCAAGACTGTGTTTCTTTTAGACCCTCCTAACTATTGATGCTCAAAGCCTTGGACCCATGCTCTTACCTTTTGGTTTAAAGAGCTATTGGCTTTTTCTATTGTCCTTTTTTTTCTTTTTTTTCGCATGCATGTATATATTTATTTATTTTTCTTTTATTGTAACATGCCCTCCTTTTTTTTTTGCTGCTTTTTCTTGTTTCAAGAATCAATTTTTCGATTTTTTAGAGTACCAATAATACTTTTTCTTTTCCATCATTCTTTTAAGAGCCAACGTTCTTAAATCCAATTTCAAATATGCATTGTTCAATTATACATTCAGAAAACAAAATCAATGTCACCACATCAAAATAATTGAACTATTCTTAGGATAAAACTTGGGATTCATGCATCATACTTTTCTTAAATAAAATTTTATTTTAAGCAAGGTGAAGGATATATGGAATATTCTATAGCCTTAAGACATAGATGATCATGCAACAAGAACAAGAGAACAGACAATAAAACATAATAGAAAACAGAAAAATAAAAGAAAAGGAGTGATGGAACGGGACCACCTTAGTGACGGCGGCTACCACTTCCTCTAGAGAACACAACAGTACGCTTGATATCTTCAATGTCACGCCCTTGTCTCTATTGTTCTTCTCTCATAGCTATTTGATCTTCTCTAATTTCATTGAGGATGGTGGAATACTCTCGATGCTCCATCCTCAGCTGATTCATTTTAGAGTTTAATTCTCCCATAGTAATATGCCATTGATCCCAATTACTTGGAGGAGGAAAATATATCCCTTGAGGCATCTCAAAGGTCTCATGTTGAGGCGGCTCCACATGCTCTTGCTGTGGGTCATGTGCCGGCTCTCTAGTATGCTCCATCCTTTTTTTAGTGATGGGCTTATCCTCCTCAATTAGAGTGTCACCTTCTATGACAATTCCAGCTGAATAGCATAGGTGACAGATAAGATGAGGGAAATCTAGCCTTGCCTTGGTGGAAGACTTGTCTACCACTTTGTACAACTCTTGAGGAATTACCTCATGTACTTCCACCTCACTTCCAAGCATGATGCAATGGATCATGATGGCTTGGTCTATGGTCACTTCAGACCGATTGCTAGTAGGAATGATAGATCGTTGGATGAATTCTAACCATCCTCTAGCTATGGGCTTGAGGTCAAGCCTTCTTAGTTGAATAGGCTTGCCTTGGGAATCCATTTTTTACTGTACTCCTTCCACACAGATGTTCGAGAGAACTTGATCCAACCTTTGATCAAAGTTGATTCTTTTAGTGTAAGGATGTGGGTCTCCTTACATCAAGGGCAAGTGGAACGCCAACCTCACACTTTCCAAACTAAAGTCCAAGATTCTCCCTCAGACCATGGTGCTCCAATTTTTAAGATGTGGATTCACACTAATGTCATGGTTTTTCATGACCCATGCATTAGCATAGAACTTGCACCATTAAGATCCCAACTTCTTGAATGAGATTGGTTAGGACTTCCCAACCTCTTCTTCGGATCTTCGGATACTCAATCTTCTTAAGTCTAAAAGGGACCTTGGGGATCACCTTTTTCTCTGTCACAACTTCATAGAAGTGGTCTTGGTGGGCTTTAGTGATGAATCTCTCCATCTCCCAAGATTCAAAGATGGTGGCTATGTCCTTTTCTTTCCTCTTTCTAGAGAGTTCTCCGACCTTAGGGGCCATAAGTGGTAATGGAAAGCAAAAAGTAACGCTTTTCCCACACCAAACTTAAAACTTTGTTCGTCCTTGAGCAAAAATAAACAAAAGAGAAGAATGGAGTAGAAGAAGAAGAAAATAGATGGAGATTGATAGGGAAAGTAATTTGGCCAAGTGAGGGCTTTATGGTGTATGAGTAGTGTGTGGGATAAGTGGTATGATAGAGGGTATTTATAGGGAGGGTGTGGGTAGGGTTCGAATGAATGTGGGTGATTGGTTGAGGGTTTATAAGGAAGAGTGTATGCGGAAGTGTGAGAAGAAGACAGAAGATGGTGGCATAGGTGAAGATGCTGTGGGACCCACTAGTCTTGAGAGGCTAGGGCAATTGAATTCCCTGCCCTCCATATGGGCGTTGAACGCCCAGCTACTACACGATGGTTAGCGTTCAACGCCAGATTTCCTCCCAATTATGGTGTTGAACGCCCAAGAGGGACCTCCTTCCTGGTGTTTAACACCAGGTCTTCTGCTTTCTTGGGCGTTGAACACCCAGCCTCTGTCCTTGGCTGGCGCTAGCTGGCGTTGAACGCCAGCTTGGTCTCTGCTCCAGGGTGTTCTATTCTCTATCTCTGAAGCTTTCTGTCTTTGTTCTGACTACTGCATATGATCATGGTCCTAAAGAAACAACTTAAAGAAAGACAAAACTTAAGAAATTTAAAAGAAAATAGAAATAACTAGATATGGTTGGATTGCCTCCCAACAAGCGCTTCTTTAACGTCACTAGCTTGACGGTTAGTTCCTTATGGAGATTGATATGGGCTCAGAATTTTTCCCCTTTGGTGGACGAAATTGTGATCATCAACAATGGCTCCAAAGACTTGGTGCTCTCAAACATGAATCACACTTTGTCACAACTCCGCACAACTAACCAGCAAGTGTACTGGGTCGTCCAAGTAATAAACTTTACGTGACTAAGGGTTGATCCCACAGAGATTGTTGGTATAAAGCAAGTTATGGTCATCTTGTAAATCCCAGTCAGGCGGATTTAACTAATTTAAGAGATTATTGGTTTTTTGAATAATAATAATAAATTAAATAGAAAATAAAGATAAAGTTACTCATGTAATCCAATGGCGGGAATTTCAGATAGGTGTATGGAGATGCTGTGTTCCTATTGGAATCTCTGTTTTCCTACTGCTTTTATCCAATCTTTGTCACTCCTTTCTATGGCAAGTTGTATGTAGGGCATCACCGTTGTCAATGGCTACATCCCTTCCTCTTAGTGAAAATGGTCCAAATGCTCTGTCACAGCACGGCTAATCATCTGTCGGTTCTCGATCATGCTGGAATACAATCCCTTGATTCTTTTGCGTTTGTCATCACGCCCAGCAATCGCGAGTTTGAAGCTCGTCACAGTCATTCAATCCCGGAATTCTACTCGGAATACCACAAACAAGGTTAGACTTTCTAGATTCCCAAGAATGCCGCCATCGATTCTAGCTTATACCACGAAGATTCTGATTAAGGAATCCAAGAGATATGCACCCGGTCTAAGGTAGAACCGAAGTGGTTGTCAGTCACGCGCGTTCATAGGTGAGAATGATGATGAGTGTCACGGATCATCACATTCATCATGTTGAAGTGCAACGAATATCTTAGAACAAGAATAAGTCAAGTTGAATAAAAAATAGAAGTACTTGCATTAAAACTCGAGGTACAGCAGAGCTCCACACCCTTAATCTATGGTGTATAGAAACTCCACCATTGAAAATACATAAGTGATGAAGGTTTAGGCATGGCCGAATGGCCAGCCCCCAAAACGTGATCAATAGTCTCCTAAGATGAATAATAAAATAAAACTGAGACCAAAGATGTAACGTGGTCGAAAAGACAACTAGTACAATAGTAAAATGTCTTATTTATACTAAACTAGCTACTAAGGTTTACAAAAGTAAGTAATTGATGCATAAATCCACTTCTGGGGCCCACTTGGTGTGTGCTTGGGCTGAGCTTGATCTATCCACAAGATGAGGCTTCTCTTGGAGTTGAACGCCAAGTTGTAACGTGTTTTGGGCGTTCAACTCTGGTTTGTGACGTGTTTCTGGCGTTTGACTCCAGAATGCAGCATAAAACTGGCGTTGAGCGCCAGTTTATGTCATCTAATTACGAATAAAGTATCAACTATTATATATTGCTGGAAAGCTCTAGATGTCTACTTTCCAACGCCGTTGAGAGTGCGCCATTTAGAGTTTTGTAGCTCCAGAAAATCCATTTCGAGTTCAGGGAGGTCAGATTCCAACAGCATCAGCAGTCCTTTGTCAGCCTCCTATCAAAGTTTTACTCAGGTCCCTCAATTTCAGCCAGAAAATACCTGAAATCATAAAAAAATACACAAACTCATAGTAAAGTCCAGAAATATGAATTTAGCATAAAAACTAATGAAAACATCCCTAAAAGTAACTAGATCATACTAAAATCTACCTAAAAACAATGCCAAAAAACGTATAAATTATCCGCTCATCACCCTTACAGTAAAATTTCTTCCTGTCTTCTCATGAATGAGCTCCACATACTCTAGAGACATGAGACGACTCACTGTATGTGGTATGACTGGCTTTTTGGTGAAGACAACTCTCATACTAGGTGAGAGGCCTTTAGTGGGGCTTTCTTGTCCCTCCAGCCTTTAGGTACTTTCTTCTTAGTACCTTTGTTCACATTGCTTGTTGATGGCTGCCCAACACCAAACTTAGAATTGATGTTTGGGGGCTTAGTACAGCTCTGCACGGAAAGAGATGGTTGGAACACTAAGTATTGCACAGTTATCTCTCTTGTTTTAGAGGGAGAGTTGGGGTGAGGAATCTTGAACAACATGTGATCCTCCCCTAGTTGCAAAATTAGTTCTCCCTTAGCTACATCAATGATAGCATTGGCAGTGGCTAAGAAAGGTCTTCCAATGATGATGGATTCATCCTCATCTTCCTCAGTATCTAAGATTATGAAGTTTGCAAGGATGTAAATGTCTTCAACCTTCACCAAGACATCATCTACTAAGCCATATGCTTTCTTCATTGACTTATCTGCCATCTCCAGTGAGATATTTGCAGCTTGTACCTCAAAGGTTCCCAACTTCTCCATTACAGAGAGTGGCATGAGATTTATACTTGACCCTATATCACACGGAGCCTTCTCAAAGGTCATGGTGCATATGGTGCAAGGAATTAGGAAATGTCCGGGATCTAGAAGCTTTTGAGGTAACTTCTACTGACCTAAAGCATTGAGTTCTTTTGTAAGCACTGGAGGTTCTTCCTCCAAAGGTTTTGTGCAAAACGGCTTGGCATTTAGCTTTATGAGAGCTCCTAGATACCGAGCAACTTGCTCTTCTCTAGTATCCTCATCTTCATCCGAGGATGAATATTCATCAGAACTCATGCATTGCAGGAGTGCATGCAAAGGAACCTCTATGGTCTCTACAAGAGTCTTGGCTTCCTTTAATTCTTGGATAAGGACTTCTTTAGCAGGTATTGAACACTCAATAGGTGTGCCCGTATTGGCATTCAACGCCAACTCTTGTGGTTCTTTGGGCGTTGAACGCCCATCATGAATCCTTTCACTGGCGTTCAACGCCAGTTTCCTTGCCAAGTTGGGCGTAGAATGCTCAGTAGAGCTTTCTTTACTGGCGTTCAACACCAGATTCCCTGCTAGTTTGGGCGTTGAACGCCCAGTGAGGTCTTCCTCACTAGCGTTCAATGTCATCTCAGTCTCTCCAGATTCGGCCTCAGCCTCTGTGGTGATTGCCTTGCACTCTTCTCTTGAGTTCACTTCAGTGTTACTAGGAAGAGTGTCAGCAGAAGTCTCAGGGATTCTCTTGCTCAGTTAACCAACTTGTACCTCCAAAGTTCTGATGGAGGACCTTGTTTCAGTTATAAAACTCTGAGTGGTCTTAGAGAGGTTGGAGACTATAGTGACTAAATCAGAAAGACTCTGCTTAGGGGTCTCCATATGTTCCTAAGAAGATGGGAATGGTGGTCTGTTATTGAACCTGTTTTGGTTCCATCCACCTTGATTATTGTTGAAGCCTTGCTGAGGCTTCTGTTGATCCTTCCACGAAAAGTTAGGATGATTCCTCCATAAGAGTTTGTAGGTGTTTCCATAAGGTTCTTCCCTGTAATTCACCTTTTACATGGTGGGTTGATCAGGATCATAAGCTTTTACTTCAGAGGAAGCTTCTTGAGTGTTACCAGCTGCAGCTTGCATTCCAGTCAAATGCTAAGAGATCATATTGACTTGTTGGGTCAAGATCTTGTTCTGAGCCAATATGGCATTCAGAGTATCTACTTTAAGAACTCCTTTCTTCAGAGGCACCCCCATTGTTCACAGGATTTCTCTCAAAGGTCTACATGAATTGGTTGTTTGCAACCATCTCAATGAGTTCTTTTGCCTCTTCAGGCGTTTTCATCAAGTGGAGTGATCCACCAGCAGAACTGTCCAATGATATTTTGGACATCTCAGACAGATCATCATAGAAGATTCCTAGTATAGACCATTCTGAGAGCATGTCAGGAGGACACATTGATAAACCGCTATTTTACGATTTATCTTGTGCTTACTTCAGTAAATTTTACCCATTATTCTCACACTTATTCATTGAATTCGCATGTTTTACATTTTCCTTCTTGATTTTGTGCTATGATTGAAAATATGCTTCTTTGGCCCTAAATTTGCTAAATTTAATCCTCTCTTATTACCATTCGATGCCGTGATATGTGTGTTCAGTGTTTTTAGAGATTACAGTGCAGGAATGGTGTAGAGGATGGAAAGGAAGCATGCAAAGTGGAAGGAATACAAGAAATTGAAGAAATTGCTCAGTTGTCAAGCCTGATCTCTTCGTACTTAATTGACCATATCTTGAGCTACACAGATCCAAATGAGGCGGTTCCAGTTGCGTTAGAAAGTAATATCTGGGGCTTCGAAATGATATATAGTTTGCCATAGTTGCCTTGCTGTTAGGCGACTCGCACGCGCAAAGCACGCGTACGCATGGATCGTGCAAAAGTTTAGCGTATCAGAAATCACTGGGGGCAATTTCTGGGCTATTTTGGCCCAGTTTCAAGCCCGAAAATACTGATTAGAGGCTACAGAATGGGGGAATCAGTGAGACACTTCTCATTATTCACTTTTCATACTTTTAGATTTTGGATGTAGTTTTCTAGAGAGAAAGGCTCTCTCCTCTCTCTAGGTTTTAGGATTCTTAGTTTTATTCCTTTTCAATTTCAGATTTCTATCTTAGTTTAATTTAGTTTCTCTTATACTTTTATTTGTCTTAGCATTCTAGTTTATTTATTCCCCTTGTTAATTAATTTATCTTCCCATTTAGTTTATGAATTCTCATGTTTGATTCGATTTTTTATTTAATGCAATTTAAGGTACTTCATATTTATGATTGCTCTCTTCAATTTATGTTATTGATGCTTTTCAATTAGTTGTTCGGATTTTATTATCTCTTATTACTTTTCTATGCTTTTATTTTGTGCCCACCAAGTGTTTGACAAAATACTTGGAATGATGTTAGAGTAGGATTTTATGTTCTTAGCTTGGGATGGTAACTTAGGAACTCTTGAGTTACTAATGTCCAAGTAATTGATGATTGAGAGCCATTAAATCTAGTTCTCATTAATTGAATTGGTGGAGAGCTAGGACTTATGGATTTGGATTGATATAGCTTATTTAACTTTCTTTTACTACTAGTTAGAGGATGACTTAATGGGATTGATCCTTACCAATTCTTATGTTGTGGTTAGTGATAAGGATAGAGATCCTTGACCACCAAACCTTGCCAAAATCCCTTTATCATTTGATTTTCATTACCATTTACATTTCTTGTCTCTTATTTCAAAAACACCAAAATATACCTTTGCATAACCAATTATAAGAACACTTCCCTGCAATTCCTTGAGAGACGACTCGAGGTTTAAATACTTCGGTTATTAGTTTTATTAGGGGTTTGTTACTTGTGACAAATAAATTTTTGTATGAAAGAATTTTAGTTGATTTAGAAACTATCCTTACAACGAGAGTTTATTGTAAAATTCTAGATCACACAAAAGTCCGATCATCAAAATGGCGCCATTGCCAAGGAATTGCAAACGTGTGCCTTATTATTGGTTATTGTAAATATTTGCTTTTTGCTTATTTGTTAGTTTTTTGTTAGTTTTAGGGGCTACATCAAGGGAAAGAAGAGCTACATCACCATCAACTTCTACCGAACAAAAATAACGCCAACGTATAGAGGAGGAGGATACGAACACTTTTATTGGATTAGATTTTTTATTGGAGTTACAGATCTCAAGAAGTCAAAGCCGGAAGCTCCCGGATTCCATGGAGCTTACGTTCCGTCTCCCTCTTTATTTTTTCTTTCTTAACATTAACGCAGGAAATAAGATGCTGATGATGGTGATTAAATGATAAGGATGGTTTTGAATCATTTGGAGACACGTAGGGGGTTGGGTGCACGAAATCAAGCTGCTGAATCAATGATTCAAGATATAAATATTTGGGAAAAAGACAGATAGGTCCCTGACTTTTCAAACTTTTGACAAATACATCCCTGACAAAATTTAAATACAAAAAAGTCCCTGACTTTAACAAACGGAGGACAATTTAGTCCTTCCATCTATTTGCCTCTCATACACCTAACGGAACTGGCTGACGTGGCTGAAACGGTGTACAGGTGTCCGTTACGGTGCCACGTTGGAAGGGAAAAAATGTTCGAAGGACAAATAAGTCCTTGACGTCATTTTACAAATAAAGTTCGAAGGACAAATAGGTCCTTGAGAATTTTTTTTTTCATTATACTTCTATTATGCTTCTATTATGAGAATTTAGTTTATAAAATTAGGCTAATTTTTTTTGTATGGAAAAAATATTGGTGTTTTTGTTGAAAATGGGAGAATGTGGTGTAATTATAAATGGGTGAATTTTTTTTTTGTGGGAAGTCAACACGTGGGGGGCGTGATGCAACACGTGGAGGGCGTGGTGAACACGTGGCATCATTCTGACCAACACGTGGGGGCGTGTTGAATAATTTTCACAATACTGTAATACACTTCAAATGTCAATATTCAACCAAAACACCAATTTTCTTTCCATATTAAAAATAATTTCTGATAAAATTATGCTTGTATTTTGAAATCTAGTTAACTTGTTTTATTCTACAATTTAAATTATTTGTATTAAAATTGTAGAAATTGGGCTTGTTATGTTTCTACTCTTTTTCTTAAATTGCATTAGTTTAGTTTTAGTGCATTTGTGTATTATATTAGAATTTGTTAAATTGCATTAGTTCAGTTTTCATCATACCAGTGGCATTAGTTAGTATCAGTTCATTTATGCATCAAGTTAGCATTAGTTCATTTGTGCATCATTCATGTATTAAGTTAGCATTAGTGCATTTGTGTATTATATTAGAACTAGTATTTTTATGCATAATAACATTACGAGAATATTTTTTTTTAAATTATAGTTCACTTTGTTCTAACAGTATAAATTTTGCATGACACAAAAGATTTATAAAATCAAACTACTTTTACAAAAAAGTCGTAAGTTGACAAAAGTTTTTGACTAAGAAGACCAAGATATCTGCAGATAAAAAATTAAATAATAAGATTTTTAGTTATTATTTTTATATGAAAAAGTCTAATTTTTTATTAGTAATTAATTTTAACATTCGTTATCTAAAATTTAAAATAATTTAATGTGTATAATTTTACATTTAAAATATTTTAATTGTAAAAAAATATCGAATGACATATTTTGATTTGTCAAATTACTAATATAAAATATAATTATATATAGAGTAAAAATAGTAGAGGGAAATATAAAAATGGAGAGAGGTAGATAAGAGAATTTAGGAAATGAGTTTATTAATTTTGAAAAAAAAATTTCTCAAGGACCTATTTGTCCTTCGAACTTTATTTGTAAAATGACGTCAAGGACTTATTTGTCCTTTGAACTTTTTTTCCCTTCCAACGTGGCACCGTAACGGACACCTGGACACCGTTTCAGCCACGTCAGCTAGTTCCGTTGGCGTATGAGAGGAAAATAGACGGAAGGACTAAATTGTCCTCCGTTTGTTAAAGTCAGGGACTTTTTTGTATTTAAATTTTGTCAGGGATATATTTGTCAAAAGTTTGAAAAGTCAGGGACTTATTTGTCTTTTTCCCTAAATATTTTATATGGATAATTATAAAAACTGGATATATTAAAATACAAGTAATAATATATATGAGTTACTAATATAAATGACATTAGCAACACAACAATAAAAGATATACGGTGAAGCATTAGCAAAATTACGTTCACCAAGAAGTACCGATATTTACTTATATCGACGAATATCGAACTCGATAATAATATTATTAACTAAATTTTATTTTTAGAGTAAAGTATTTTTTTTGTCCCAAACGTTTGGAATAAGTCCCAAAGTTGTCCCTAACGTTTTAATCGTCCTATTTAAGTCCCTAACGTTTCAAAACTTACTCAATGTTATCCTGCCGTTAGGAATCCGTTAACAGAATTGACAGCGGGACAAAATTGAGACGATTTTGAAACGTTAGGGACTTAAATAGGATGAAAACGTCGGGGACAAACATGATACATAGAAATAAATTTTAATTTTATCCTTTAATAATATCAATTTTTTACTATACATAGTATTCAATTATTTTTAATCACATCTAAGTAAATTACACTTAATCATATTACTTTTATTTTAAATAAATTAATTTTTTTATAATTTTACTCTTAAAAATTTTTAGTTATCATGAAATATTTGTAGAATAATTAGTATATAAACTTGTATAAAAGAAAAAAATAATATATATACAATAATAATTATACCTTTTCTCTCTAATGTATCAAAATTCTTTAAAATTATAAAAAAATAAATTTATTTAAAATAAAAGTAATGTGATTAAGTGTAATTTACTTAGATGTAATTAAAAAATAATTGAATATTATAAAAAATTAATATTATTAAAAGATAAAATTAAATTAAAATTTATTTTTATCTATCGTTTTTGTCCCTAATGTTTTCGTCCTATTTAAGTCCCTAACATTTCAAAATCGTCTCAATTTTGTCCTGCCGTCAATTCTATTAATGGATCCCTAATGGCAGGACAACATTGAGTCAATTTTGAAACGTTAGAGACTTAAGTAGGACGATTGAAACGTTAGGGATAACTTTGGGACTTACCCTAAACGTTAGGGACAAAAACGATACTTTACTCTTATTTTTAAATTAAAAATATCAATTACTTGAATTAATAAAATTATAGTTTTAATAATGTAAAATATTTCATCATAACAAGAATATATATAAGAATATGAATTTAATTGAATTCAAATAGTTATAAAATTAATTTAATTACTTATATTAAAATAACTTTTAAAAATAAAGAATTCCAATTTATAAAATAAATTATAACTTATTTATATTTATATTTTCAAAAATCTGGGTCGTTACATCCTACCAACCTTACAAAAATTTTTGCCCTAAAAAATTGATATAAGATAAAAGGATTCATTCGAGCCTCTTCATAAACCACTATTTTATGGTTTACAATGTGTTTAATTGTGTGGTTTTATCATGTTCTTTACCCACTTATTCATATAATTAGCATGCATTTATATTTCCTTCCTAAAATTATTACATGATTGAAAACTTACTTCCTAAAGACTTTTAATTAGGTATTTTAATTCTCCTTTAATTCATTCGATGCCGTGATCTGTGTGTTAAGTGTTTCAGGCTTTATAGGGCATGAATGAGTTGGAGATTGGAAAGGAAGCTTGCAAAAATGGAAGAAACACAAGAAATTGAGGAGATGACCAGCGAGAAATGGTGCGTCCGCATGGCTCACGCGACCGCGCGAAAGAGAGGAAATCGCAGTGAAGCAGCCGCTTGGCTTACGCAACCGTGCGGATTGGAAAAGCATAAGTGACGCGGAGGCATGGACGACGCGCCCGCATGGAAAAGCAAAACCCGGAATGACGCGTCCGCATGAATGACGCAATCGCGTGACGTGCGCGATCTACAGAATTTCAGAAGTCGCTGGCAGAGTTTCTTGGCCGGATTTCAACCCAGTTTTCAACCCAGAAACACAGATCAGAGCCAAGGAACATGCAGAAACAGAGGACATTCATTCTATACAGTTTTTTTTTTTGTTTTTAGATCTAGTTTTTACTCCTCCTCTAGGTTTTCTCTCTACACATTCATAATTTTTAGGATTTTATTTCTATTGCTTTTTTTTTTTGCATTGGGATATTGAGAAGAGTTATTACCTCATCAAGACTTCGTCATTCTAGTTCGTTTTCTTTACTTGACTTTAATCTTCCATGTCCTTTAATTTAAGTAATTTTATTATTGGATTATTTTAGAATTTATTAATACAAGAATTACCTTTATTTTTAATTGATTCCTTTGAGTTTTACTTATCATGTCTTTCTTTAATTTCTTTTCCTATGTTATGAGTTTTACATTCACAATGAGTGAGTAGTTCCCTAACTTGATGGGGAGTTGATTGAAAGGAACCCTTGAGTTGGGATGCTTAAAGAAAAAATTGTAATTGGGTTCATTGTTGGAATGCCCTCTAATCACTGACACTAATCCTTTTCAAATGAGCGGATTGGAACTTGTGAATAGAAACCGCATTCCAACTTGTTTGACTCTCCCTTACCTAGTAAGGGATAACTAAACAGAACAACCTTCAATTAACAATTAATATTGAGAGTACTTCAACAAGAATAGGACTTCCAACTAATCTACTCCCAGTCAAGGCTTTTATTTAAATTACTTAATTTCTCCAATTTAATTTCCTGTTTATTCAACTCAACTCATTTGAAAACATTTGATTAATAAAATAGCACACCTTTCTGCAACTCGTTGGGAGACGACCTGGGATTCATACTCCCAGTATTTTAATTTTAAACTTTGTGACAACCTTTTTAAATTAATAAGCGGATTTTTGATTGGTTAAGAACTATACTTACAACGCATATCTTATAACAATTCTTAATTCGCCAATTTTCGCCACATCAATTTTTGGCACCGTTGCCGGGGAGTTGCAACAGTGTGCTAATTTATTGATTGGCATTTATTTAATTGTAATTTTTCTTTTTATTTTGTCACTATGAGCTGTACGTTTCTTTCGTTAAATGACGTGTTCACTTCCTGATCCAAGCTTGCCAGTATTTGACCCTAAGATTGAAAGAACTCTTTCACGTATAAGGCAAGCTCGGCGTCAGCGAGTCCTCTTTGAGGACAAACCTGAAACGTCATTTAAGGAAGAAGCAAGCTCCCCCTCTACTGATCCAATTGATTTACGTGCAGGTGACATGGCAGCACCTAGGAGAATCACTATCCAGGAGGAAGGAGCCCCTAATTTTACCCTACAACCATTCCAGGCACACCACCCAGTAGTGGTTGTGGATTTCAAAATAAAGTCTTCGCTACTCAACTTGATGCCCAAGTTTCATGGCTTACCTGCTCAAGAGCCTATCAAGCACCTTAGAGATTTTCAGACTGCCTGTTCTACTGTTAAGCGTGATGGCACTGATGAAATCTCCATTCTGTAAAAAGCCTTCCCATTCTCTCTTGAGGGAAAGGCAAGAGAGTGGTACTACACTCAACCCGGAATGACTGTTTCCAACTGGGATACGCTTAGAAGAAAATTTTTGGAGAAATTCTTTCCAGCTGAGGTTGCCGATAAACTGAGGAAAGACATGTCCATGATCGTTCAGGATGAATCTGAAACTCTCTATGAATACTTGGAACGCTTCAATAATCTTCTAGAAGCATGTCCACACCATATGATTGACAAGATAGTTTTACTCGGCTACTTTACACAGGGCATGAAATCTCAAGATAGGACCATATTGGAAGGTGCTAGCAATGGGTCTATGAAAAAGTACAAGACTACGGAAGAAGCATGACAATTGATCAGCGACTTAGCCGAATCTACTAGGAATCACAGGCAGAAACAAAGTCGGTCAAGAGCTGTTGCAGAGGTATCCACTAGCAAAGAGATTGCTGCTATAGCTCAGAGCTTATGTGAAATGACTAACTTGCTGAAGCAGATGCAGCTAAGTCAACAACAGCCTCAGCAAGTTCAGCCTTCTCCACCACAGCACAGCCAGCAGTTGGTTCCACAAAGAGTATGTGGAATGTGTGCAGATTACAGTCATTACACTGATGAGTGTCCGCAACTTCAATCGGAAGACCACACTGTAGCAGCCACTCATAACTTCTATGACCGCCCCAATCAAGGGTACAATCAAGGTGGCAGCTATAACCATGGATGGCAGGATAATTCTAACCAAGGTTGGAGGGACAATCATAACAGAGGAGGCAGAGATAACAATGAAAATCAGAGGTGGAATAATAATAACAACTTTAGGCAGCAGAATCAGAATCAGGCCTACAGAGTACCTCATTTAAGACAGTCTCAAGCATCTCAGCAGACCTCTCAGATCACTTATCCCTCTTCATCTCCTAATGATGAGTTACTACAATCTATTGATCGGAGACAATAGGCCATGGAAAATAACCTCACTTCTACTCTGAATGGTCTAAATTCTACTTTGCAAGCCCTTGTCTCACAGATTGGATCACTGAACAACTCCAACAACCAGTCCTCAAGCTCTGGTGGACTCCCCTCTCAATCATTACCCAATTCAAAGGGTGGCATTAATGCCATTACCCTAAGGTCCGGAACCACATTGCAAGAGAGGAATCAGAAAGAGCCAAACCCACCAAAACACACCTCAGTTGAAGAGGTAATGGAAATAGAAGATGTTGAGGAAGAAACAGATATACAGGACATGGCTGAGGAAGAAAATGCTAGATCACAGGAAGAAGCACCAAAGGACGCAGACACTGTAGAAAATGCCATTCCTATTCCATTTTCACAACTTGCAAGGAAGCCCAGGAAGCAGTTGGAACCTGATCCCAAAATGGTAGAAATATTCAAAAAGGTTGAGGTAACTATTCCCCTTTTTGATGTTATTCAACAGGTACCTAAATACGCAAAGTTTCTAAAAGATTTATGCATACATAAAGACAAAATTAATGAATTAGAAACTATTCCTATAGGTAGTTCTATATCTTCTTTAATGGAAAATATACCTGAAAAATGTAGCGACCCAGGCCCATACATGGTTAACTGTACCATTGGAGGTGTGATATTTTCTGACTGCATGTGTGATTTAGGAGCATGTGTGAGTATAATGCCTTTGTCTATATATGATATTTTGAGGCTCCCTCCCTTAAAAAGGTCGGTAGCTCGTTTTGTGTTAGCAGATAAAAGTATTATTATAGTGGCTGGAGTTGCTGAATATGTACTAGTGGGAATTAAAGGTCTCACTTTCCCCATTGATTTTTATATCCTGGAGATGCCCCAAAATGACTCAGAGAAGCCATCATCAATCCTACTCAGAAGACCTTTCTTGAAGACCTCGAAGTTCAAATTAGATGCTTTTTCAGGAACATACTCTTTTGAAATAAACGGCCAAGTAGTAAGCTTCAATCTGAATGGAGTTATGAAGCACCCTCCAGAAGATCATTCTGTCCTCCAGTGTGACATCATAGATGAAACCGTGGCTAAAGTTCACCACGAGGAGTTTGAAGAGAAATACATAGGACAAGGTCCGAGTGTGGGGAATTCTGAGGACTATGAAAGTACTCTACCACTGCCACCAGCTCTAGACAATCCAGAGCCTGACCATGAACAGAAGTCAGACTTAAAACCCCTCCGTCCGTACCTCAAATATGCCTACCTCGAGGACAAGCAGAATTTTCCAGTTTTCATTGCACGGGACCTCACTTCTCAACAGGAAGAGCAGTTACTTAGTGTGCTGAGGAAGCACAAGAAAGCAATTGGGTGGGGTTTGGCAGACATAGTAGGCATCGACCCTCAAGTTTGTGAGCACATAATCTTTTTAGAAGAAGGAGCAAGACCCATTCGTCAACCCCAAAGAAGACTGAACCCCACTATCTTAGAGGTTGTCAAGAAGGAAGTGACCAGACTATTAGAGGCAGATATTATCTACCCCATCTCAGACAGCGAATGGGTAAGCCCAGTACAAGTGGTCCCCAAGAAGTCTGGAGTCACTACAGTGAAGAATGAGCATGGAGAGCTCATAGCTACCAGAGTACAGAATGCCTGGAGGGTCTGCATTGATTACAGGCGTCTCAACCAAGCCACTCGTAAGGATCACTATCCTCTTCCATTCATCGATCAAATGCTGGATCGCCTGTCAGGTAAATCACATTACTGCTTTTTAGATGGTTATACAGGATATTTCCAGATTCATATAGCTCCAGAGGATCAGGAAAAGGCTACTTTTACATGTTCTTTTGGTACTTATGCTTACAAGAGAGTCCCCTTTGGCTTGTGCAATGCACCAGCTACTTTCCAAAGGTGCATGATGAGTCTTTTCTCTGATCTTATTGAGAACTGTATGGAAGTTTTTATGGACGATTTTAGCATTTATAGTGATTCTTTTAGCCTTTGCTTGGATAGTCTATCTAGAGTATTAGATAGATGTGTCAGTACAAACCTTGTATTAAATTTTGAAAAATGTCATTTTATGGTTAAACAAGGTATTGTGCTAGGACATATTGTGTCTAATACTGGTATTTCTGTAGATCCAACAAAGGTGGATGTCATTTCTAGTTTACCTTACCCTTCCTCTGTGAGGGAAGTCCGTTCGTTCCTTGGCCATGCAGGTTTTTACAAGAGATTCATTAAGGACTTCAGTAAGGTCACACTTCCCTTATTCAGACTACTGTAGAAGGATATTGAGTTTGAGTTCAGTGAGGATTGCAAACAAGCGTTTAATAAGCTGAGAACCGCCCTGACTCAAGCTCCAATTGTGAGAGGACCAGATTGGAGCTAGCCATTTGAAATAATGTGCGACGCCTCCAACCATGCAGTAGGAGCAGCGCTGGATCAACGAGAAGGTAAAGATCCTTTTGTTATTGCTTATGCATCTAAAACTTTAGACGCCGCTCAGTCCAATTACACTACTACTGAGAAAGAGCTTCTTGCTATTGTTTTTGCTCTGGATAAATTCCGAGCCTATTTACTTGGTACGAAGGTAGTAGTGTACTCAGACCACGCAGCTCTAAAGTATTTATTAGCTAAAAAGGAATCAAAACAAAGGCTGATACATTGGATACTGCTATTACAAGAATTTGATTTGGAAATTAAGGATAGGAGTGGTAACCAGAATCTAGTGGCAGACCACTTGAGTCACCTTGAGCACATTAAGAATGATTCTACTCCTATAGATAATAATTTTCCATTTGATAACCTGCACGCAGTATATGAGGTACTCCCTTGGTATGCACCTGTAGCTAATTACCTCATCAGCCGCACCTTTGCTCCAAACTTTTCTAAGCATCAAAGAGACAAGCTGAAAAGCGAGTTTAAATATTATATATGGGATGACCCATATTTATGGAGATATGGCGCTGACCAGGTAATTAGACGATGTGTGCCTCAATCAGAATTCCAGTCCATTTTAGAGGCCTGTCACTCATCTGAGAGTGGAGGACATTTTGGCCCTCAAAGAACAGCTAGAAAAATCTTAGACTGTGGATTCTGGTGGCCTACTCTTTTTAAAGACGCTGCTGAATTTTGTAAATCTTGTTTTCCATGCCAAAAATTTGGTAATATATCCAAGAGGGACGAGATGCCTTAACAAATTATACTTTTCTATGAAATTTTTGATGTTTGAGGCATTGACTTCATGGGTCCATTTCCAAATTCTAATGGCCACCTTTATATACTGTTAGCTGTAGATTACGTTTCCAAATGGGTGAAAGCAATTCCTACCCGCACTGATGATGCTAACACTGTTATTTCCTTTGTGAGAAACCACATTATTTGTCGCTTTGGATCACCACGAGCAATCGTGAGCGATCAAGGCACCCATTTTTGTAACAGGAGACTAACAGGATTACTGAAGAAGCATGGGATCATTCATAAAGTAGCAACAGCCTACCATCCTCAGACTAATGGGTAAGTCGAGGTGTCTAATAGAGAGATAAAGTGCGTATTGCAGAAGATAGTCAAACCTCATAGAAGAGACTGGAGCACCAGGCTACAAGATGCACTCTGGGCATATAGAACATCATACAAGACACCCATTGGGATGAGTCCTTTCCGCTTAGTTTATGGAAAAGCTTGTCATCTCCCTGTTGAAGTAGAGCACAAAGCCTTTTGGGCAGTAAAGGAGTGCAACATGGGAATTGAGAAAGCCGGAGCTGAAAGGAAGTTGCAACTGCAAGAACTGGAAAGCCTTCGCCTAGAAGCTTATGAGAACTCAAGACTATATAAGGAGAAGATGAAGGCTATACATGATCAGCACATCAAGAGAAAAGAATTCCAACCTGGAGATTTAGTCCTCCTTTACAAATCTCGGCTGAGGCTCATGCCAGGCAAGCTGCGATCATGATGGGAAGGTCCATACAGAGTAGAGAAGGCCGAACCATACGGAGTTTATCACCTAAGCCATCCTTCCAGCTCCGAACTTATCAAGGTTAATGGACATCGTTTAAAGCTGTACCATGGCGAGAAGATGAAGAAAAACAAGGAGCTCGAGATCTTCCTCTTGGAAGATCCCCACATAGCCGAAGACTGAGCTAGTGGAGCGTCCAACTTACGGACGTTAAAGCAAAGTGCTAGGTGGGAGAAAACCCACCATGGTATGATCGTTCTTTTCTTTGTTTTTTATTTTCATATTTAATAACTCTTCTCTTTATTAGTACATTTCGTGCATCTGCATTTACATGCTTTTGAAAAAAAAAAATTTACGCGACGCGACCGCATCACTGACGCGTCCGCATCGCAGGTGGATCAGAAAGTTTAAGAAACGAACAGAAAGTCACGCAGGTGCGTGGCTGGAGGCGTGTCAGTGGCACAAATCGCCCCACGTGACCGTATCGCCGACACGTCCGCGTCGAATAGGAACATTGGCCTCCCACGCGACCGCGTCCCTCACGCGGCCGCGTGCCCTGGAATTCGACGTAAAATGGGTGCACGACCGAAAGTTGTGCTAGAGTCGTGCTGGATTGGCACTGAACACCCAATTCTTCCCACGCAGACGCATGGCTCACACGTCCGCGTCATAGCCTTCTAATAGCCACCCACGCGATCGCATGACCCACGCGATCGCGTGATCCAAGACTTGGCAAATAAAATAAAATTTCGAACAGAGAGTTGTGCAAGTGCGAGGCTGACCTCGCGCTAGTAGCATAAAACGGATCACGCGACCACGTCAATTAGTATAAGCACAATTCGCGCGACCACGTGCTCCACGCGGCCGCATCGCTTGCGCCGCACAGCGTCCCTAATTTGCCAATTATCTTATCTTTCTTTTCTCTAAATCCTATTTTCTCTTCTTCCTTCTTCCTTCTTTCTCACTTTCTACTCTCTCTCTCTCTCACCCCCATTAACAAGGTTTTCTTTTCTTCTCCCCCTTACTTTTCTATTATTCTTCTTATTTTTCTATGTTATCTTCTCTTCTTTTCTTTTCCTTTTACTTTCACTATCCATATTTTCTTCTTCTTTCTTTCTTCCTTTTTACTTGGTGTTGGAAATTTATTTGAGTCATTATTTCTCATTATATGCTTATGGATTGTTGTAAAATTGTTTGGCAATTATATATTACCTTTTCAAAGGGGTGATTGCTTGTTTACTTTAATACTTTCTATACCTTATTTACCATGCATGCTATGTGTTTGTGAAAAAGCCCGTATGGCATCATGCACTTTTCTACATTATTCTATTCTACTATTCAATGCTTGCTTTTCACAAATTCCCTTTACTATTGTATTAATTGAATTTAATTGTCAATACAAACGTGATGGTTTGTTACGAAATGATGCTTGATCTATGCTACTCATGCCTTTGCTAGCATGCCAATAAACATCTTGCATCTACTTACCCTATCATGCACTTGCTTTATTCCCTTTGATGAACTTTTCACATGTTGTCATGACCATGTGTTCACTTCATTCCTCTTTACCGTGCATTGATTATCACTCATACAATCCTCTTCCTTGCTCTATCTCTTTAAATTTAATTTACTTTCTCTTTCCTTTTTTAGAATGGCCACTAAGAAGGGCAAAGAGAAAGCTACTCCCAAATCAACAGCAAGGAGAGGAACAAAGAGAGCACTAGTGGCAGAGCCTTCTTCAACTGCAGTCAAGCCCTCAACAAAAAGGATTAAGAGGATTATAAAGGTTGATGACAAGGAGAGAGCCTTCCCAGCAAAGGACACTGCGCGATTTCACAATCGCTACTGTGAGCAGATATTCCCTATCCTGGCAGAACAGAGCTACAACAACGAATACCTTCTTATCCTCTCGCCCAATATTGCTACTTTTGTTGAGCCACAAATTGAACGAAGACAATGGGGTTTCCTACAGAGACAGCTGAGGCAGGTCAATCTTTCTTGGGTAGTCGAGTTCTACTCCAACTTCCACCTACCAACCCTACAGTCTGTCTTTGTCCATTAGAAGCAAGTCCCCATTACAGAAGAGGCCATTCAGCGCACCTTAGATCTTCCCCCTGCTCCAGAAGGATTGGACGCTTTTCAAAAAGCCGCACTCAAGCGTCAGGCGTACAACTTTGACTGGGACGCTGTTCTTAGAGTTATCGCTCAACCTGGCAGCAAATGGATCTTCGAATACCATCGTTCCCGTCCTAAGGGAATCTCGGCTTCCGCTCTTACCTTAGAGGCTCACGTATGGGCACAGATTATGTCCCATTACGTCTTTCCGAGCACTCATGAGTCCTCCTTCACCACAGACATGGCCGTTCTACTATGGTGCATCCTTACAGACCAGCCTCTAAATTTACCGAGATATATCCGAAATGCTATGGGACACGTGCGAATTACGGGCAACCTACCTTTCCCCGCCTTGGTCTCTGATCTTGTCTCAGCAGCCGGAGTCTCCTACAGAGCTGGAGACACCAAAGCCATACTTCCACGGGATGATCAGTACGTCCCTAATGGGAGATATCTCAGGCCACCACTTGCCACTACTAGCCAGTCTACAGAGGATACTGCAGTTCATCCACCATCTACTAGTCAGATGCTGCATCAAATACTGAAGCGGTTGGACCAACAAGAAAAGAAAGCAAAGCTCTGAGTGTGCCACAACCACCGCCGTTTCAAATACCTCAAGGAGCTACTCACAGGCAATCACAGACTTGACGAAGACCCAGGCACTCCGGACTCCACTTCCTTCACCAGCACAGGGAGCCATGACGGTCCCGACTGTGGAGATACTGCCACCAGCCCACCATTGTTCCTGACAAATGGCACCGAGGACGGTGCAAATCCTTAAGTGTGGGGAGGTCGGTCAGTACCTGACTTCCGGAGGTAATTTCTCTTTCCTAAACACCAATAAATTAGGATATTTAGTTAGTTTTTCTTTTGTAGAATAGGATAAATTGCATAGTAATAGACTAGTTGCATGCATGTTCTACTTGATTGAAAAGACAATAAGTTTCTTATAAGATTCTATTTTTGGAACAAAAATTTCACTAATTTTAATTAAAACTTTTATGTTAAATTTGCTTGAAGTTGTATTTGAAACATGATTTTTATGCCAAAGAACACACAACCTGTGAGATTTGAGCCTTTATGCATGGTTACATCATTTAACCATAATTGTTTTATTCTTGTGCGTTTACTTCTCTATGATTGTAATCTATATTTTGTTTCATCCTATATGTCCAATGTTTAATATATTTATATGCTGCATATGATTGAGGCCATTAATTGTTAGCTCACTTATCCAAATTAAGCCTACCCTTTCAATTACCTTTGTTAGCCACTTTGAGCCTTTAAATCCCATTTGTTCTATAATTTACCACATTACTAGCCTTAAGCGGAAAAACAATTATATATCCCAATTTGAATCTTTGGTTAGCTTAAGATAGAACTGTGTGCGCTAATTAAGTATGGGAAATTGTGGGAACAAAAGATAACAAGGGAATGTGTCATGATAATATAATGGGAATTTGGACACCTACTCATGTGAAACTTTAAGAATCAAAAATCTATGTGCATTGATATTCTATGTTTATTTTTATGTTTATGTTAAAAAAAACCAAAAATATTCAATAAATAAATAAGGGGACAAAATTACCCCAATGCTGAGTTAAGAATTCAAAGATCAATACATGTATGATAAAATTAAAATAAAAAGTTGATACATGAGTATGGAATGTGAAAGAGAATTTTGGGAAGCTAGGTACGAACTCCAAAGTTATATAAAATATATATATAGGTTATGTTAAAGTTTAGGTTAATTAAAGATTCAATTTATAAGCTCACTTAACCATATATGTATCCTTACCTTTACCTTGGCCCCATTACAACCTTGAAAAGACCTCATGATGTTGCATTAGTATATTAAATGTTGTTGATTGGTTAGGAGAAGAACAAAAATTAAGGAGCATGATTAGAGAAGGATAGAGTGATTACCCTATACACTAGAGAGACTATAGTATACATACATCATCAGTGAGGGTTCAATGCTTAAAATTCTATGTTCCCTGCTTTCATGAGCTACCTTCTTGTATTTTTATCTGTTCTTACTGTATGAGAATTGAATTAGTGGAACTTGATTTGTAATTGTTTTGAAGAGCTTATTTATTCTTGATCAAGTGGACAAGAATCATATAGTTGCATTCACATATATAGGTTGCATTGCATTGCATGAGTTTTTACATGTTCCTACTCATTTATTTTATCTCCTCCAACTAAGCATGAGGACATGCTAATGTTTAAGTGTGGGGAGGTTGATAAACCACTATTTTATGGTTTACAATGTGCTTAATTGTGTGGTTTTATCATGACCTTTACCCACTTATTCATATAATTAGCATGCATTTATATTTCCTTCCTAAAATTATTACATGATTGAAAACTTACTTCCTAGAGACTTTTAATTAGGTATTTTAATTCTCCTTTATTCCATTCGATTCCATGATCTGTGTGTTAAGTGTTTCAGGCTTTATAGGGCATGAATGAGTTGGAGATTGGAAAGGAAGCTTGCAAAAATGGAAGAAACACAAGAAATTGAGGAGATGACCAACGAGAAGTGGCGCAGTCGCATGGCTCACGTGACAGCGTGAAAGAGAGGAAATCGCAGTGACGCGGCTGCATGGCTTACGCAACCGCGCGGATTGGAAAAGCATAAGTGACGCGGAGGCATGGACGACGCGCCCGCACGGAAAAGCAAAACCCAGAATGTCGCGTCCGCATGAATGACGCGATTGCGTGACGTGCGCAATTTGCAGAATTTCAGAAGTCGCTGGCAGAGTTTTTGGGCCAAATTTCAACCCAGTTTTTGGCCCAGAAATACAGATTAGAGCCAGGGAACATGCAGAAACAGAGGACATTCATTCTATACAGTTTTTTTTTGTTTTTAGATCTAGTTTTTACTCCTTCTCTAAGTTTTCTCTCTACACATTCATAGTTCTTAGGATTTTATTTCTATTGCTTTTTTTTTGCATTGGGATATTGAGAAGAGTTATTACCTCATCAAGACTTCGTCATTCTAGTTCGTTTTCTTTACTTGTCTTTACTCTTCCATGTCCTTTAATTTAAGTAATTTTATTATTGGATTATTTTAGAATTTATTAATACAAGAATTACCTTTATTTTTAATTGATTCCTTTGAGTTTTATTTATCATGTCTTTCTTTAATTCCTTTTCCTATGTTATGAGTTTTACATTCACAATGAGTGAGTAGTTCCCTAACTTGATGGGGAGTTGATTGAAAGGAACCCTTGAGTTGGGATGCTTAAAGGAAAAATTGTAATTGGGTTCATTGTTAGAATGCCCTCTAATCACTGACACTAATCCTTTTCAAATGAGCGGATTGGAACTTGTGAAGAGAAACCGCATTCCAACTTGTTTGACTCTCCCTTACCTAGTAAAGGATAACTAAACAGAACAACCTTCAATTAACAATTAATCTTGAGAGTACTTCAACAAGAATAGGGCTTCCAATTAATCTACTCCCAGTCAAGGCTTTTATTTAAATTACTTAATTTCTCCAATTTAATTTCCTGTTTATTCAACTCAACTCCTTTGAAAACATTTGATTAATAAAATAACACACCTTTCTGCAACTCGTTGGGAGACGACTGACGATTGGATTTTTGACGGCTTAGAATTTTACAAATGAAATCTCGTCGAAGTATAGTCTCTAAACTAACAATAATCCTCTCATACAAAAATTTGTTTGTCACAAGTACAAACCCCTAAAATCTATAAACCGAAGTATTTAAACCTCGGGTCATTCTCCCTAGGATTTACAATAAAGTGTCTTGTTATTGGTTGTGAGTTGTTTTGGGGTTTTTGAGAATTTAGACAAGAAATATAAATGGCAAAGAAAATAAACTAACAACTAATAAAACTCTTGGCAAGATATGAGAACTAGAAGTCCTATCCTAGTTATCCTTCTCAATTATGATGAGAATTGTGTATTGCTCCCACTTAGTTAACCTCTAACCATGGAGGAAAGTCAAGTGGATGAATCAATTTGATTCCTCAAGTCCTAATCAACTCCTAAAGGAAAGACTAGCTTTAGAGGCATTCAAATCAATTAGCAACTTCTAATTATCAATCAACAAAGGAATTAGATAACTCAAGAGTCACTAATTACTCTACCTAGGCCAAGAGGAACAAAACCTACACTAAAATCCAACCAAGCATTTCATCAAACACTTGGAAGGCACAAAAGAAAAGCAAAGGAAATTGACAACAAGAATAGAATCTAGCAACATTTATTGAAAGGAATTAACAACAACAATCAAAAGAAACACATTTATTATGAATTACCTTTTATTGAATTGGAAGAAAGTAGAAGGAACAATACTAGATCTACAACAAAATATAAGAACAACATAAAGGAAATTGCAATAAAAGAATGGAAGAAGAATGAATGTAACAACAAGGAATTGAGAAGATAGAAGTAGAAGAGGATGAATCTAAATCTAAATCTAAGAACTAAACCTAATCCTAATCCTAATTCTAGAGAGAAGTGAGAGCTTCTCTCTCTAAAACTCTAGAAAACTAAAACTATCTAACTAATGATCTCCAAATTAGTCTATGGATGTGAATGTGTGAATGTGTTAATGTGTTCTCAATCCCCTTCAACCCTTGGCTCTTATGTGCATTTTGGCGCCAAAGTTGGTTGCTGAAACCTTCCCAAAATCGCCAAGCACGTGTTGCCTTAATGAGATCATGTGCCATCATCGGCGCGTGCGCGCATGGTACGCGTGCGCGTCCTTGGCCTGTTTAGCAATGTGCGCGCGAGCGCCTTGTGCGCGTGCGCGTGCATGGCTGACTTTGCTTCTTTGACTTTTTATGCTTCTCACCACTTATATGCTTCCTTCCTTGCTTCCTTTGATCCATGCCTAGCCTATTTCATCCTGAGATTACTAACAAACATATCAAGGCATCTTATGGAATCAAAGAGGAAATAGAATTCATCAAAATAAGGCTTAAGAAGCATGTTTTTACACTTAAGCACAAATACGGGAGAGATAACGAAATCATGCTAATTCCTAGGCTAAATGTGACAAAAGGCTATCAAGATGCTCTAAATTCAATACAAAACAAACCGTCAAATTGGGGTTTGTCAACCTCCCCACACTTAAACCTTAGCATGTCCTCATGCTAAAATAAGAAGGAACTAAGGGTCATGACATTGAATGCAACTAAACTACATGAGTCCTATCTAAATGCAATTATCTAAGCAAATGGAAATGTTTAGTTCAAACAAATCAATTTCCAAGAGAGCATGTGTAAGCACAAGAGCTAGGCAATAGGAATTAAGTCCAAACCACGATTGTATTGAATTATCAAAAAAAAAAAAGTTTAAACTTGCAAGAATATAGATAATATGGGTGAACACATGTGATTGAACTTTTGAACCCTCACCGGATGTGTATCCGCTCTATTCACTCAAGTGTTTAAGGGTTAATTCACTCAATTCTCTTCTAATCATGCTTTCCAAAATTTGATTTTCTTCTAACAATCAACACTTATTTAATGCATGCATACATTCATCATGAGGTCTTTCATTTAGGTTGTAATGGGGTTAGGGTCAAGGTAGGATCATTTATGGTTAAGTGGACTAGGATTTGAATCTTTGATTAGCATAGACTTTCCCACCTAACCTATTTAATGACCTATACAAATGCAAACGATCCTAACTACCCATTCTTCACTTTTTTTCTTACATACTCATGCATTCTTATTTGATTCATAACACCTATGCATTGATTCCTTTTTTTTTTATTGACTTCACCTTGGGGCATTTTGTCCCCTCTTTCTTATATATTTTTTTTCTCTTTTTCATCTTCTTTTTTCTTTTCTTTTTTTTTCTTCTTTTTCATTCATTTTTTTCTTTTCTTTATATATTTTTTCTTTTTCTTCTTTCAAACTATATACAAGAACATCAATGCATAAGGTCTTTACATTTAATCAATACATGAATGTGTACCCAATTCCTAAACATGAAAGTGTACTACCCCTTTTATCCTATCCAATGTTCCCAAGCCTCACCAACTTGAATAATAAACACTCTCACTAGCCTAGGCTAATCAAAGATCCAAACAAGGACTTTTCATTGGTTTTCCGCCTTGGGCTTGTAATGAGCTAAATTGAGAACAAGTTGGTTAAGCATAGGCATATCTTTATTCCCGGTGAGGGTTCGATGCTCAATCCTATGATTCCCGGCTCTCGCAAGCATTCCTCATGCAAAGTTACACATAATGCATTTGATGCTTGGAAAGTGGCAAGTCCTATGCTTTGACTACCATCGTGTCCCATGTGCTCGCATATGTCCTAAGAAGGCTAATTTGTTCCCAACCAAGTGGATAGTAGCACTAGTCATAGTTGCATGCACATAAGTAGGTTGCATTTCATGAGTCTTATACTTTTGCGATCCCTCGGTCGTCTGTGTTTCTTTGCATTTCTCTAAGCATGAGGACATGCTAGAATCTAAGTGTGGGGAGGTTGACAAACCCCATTTTGAGGGTTTATCTTGTGCTGATTTCAGGGGTTTTATCAATGATTCCACACACTTTCTATATGAAGTACAAGATTTGCATTCCTTTCCTAGTTTTGCCTCATGGATGAAAAACATGCTTATTTTGTACTAAAAAAGATACATTTCTAATCTTCTCTTGATGCCATTCGATGCCGTGACTTGTGTGTTAAGTGGTTTCAGGATATAGATAGGAATGGACCGGAAGAGAGAAGGAAGACGGATGAAAAGGAAAGCATGAGAGTTGAGCCTTGGGAATTCCGCATGGGCGCGTGCGCGCACCTGGTGCGTCCGCGCGGATGAGAGCAACGTGAAGCCGAGACTAAGAGCCAAGCCACGAGCCGGCTTGAGTAGCGGCCAAGCCAGGACCTTCATGGCGCGCACGTACATCACGCCTCCGTGCACTTTACAAGACGCCTCGACGGCGCGTGCGCGCACCTTGCGCGTGCGCGCCGATTCGCGAATATAATTTTTTTTTAGAAGTCACGTGACTTAGTTAAAAGAATCCCACTTTTGGGGAAATGCTTTGGCGGGAGAAGGCTTAAGAAGACCAAGGGCAGGGTTAAGACACTTAGCTCATTTTCTAGAATTAGATATTTTTGGGAGGAGTTAGTTACACTTTTGGAGGAGAGAAGAGAGAGATTCCAAGCTTTTCCCTAGGGTTCATCTTCATTCAATTTCTGGATTTTCAGGACTCTTTGGTGAGATCCATTGCAATTCTCACTCTACTTTGTTCATGTCATAGATTTTCCTCTTCAATTTCAAGTAGTAGTTGTAATTGACCAATTCTCATAGATCTAGAATTCAACTTGTAATTTTGGATTTCATCCATACTTTGAGAATTTGATTTCTATTGTTACTCTTTGAGATTGTTGTTAGATCCTTGTGTTGCAATACTTTTAATTCTACTTTTCTTTTCATTTTGCTATGGCTTTCCTTTTTGCTCATCACATGTTTGATAAAAGTCAACACTAGCTATGTAGAATTTTTACACTTGGCATAGGGTTTGGTCATTGGAAGAAGTTGAATAGTTATATCAATGGTTGATTTGGAATTAGGGATTGCTAGTTGGCTTGGAGTGCACTAAAGCTAGATTCCCATGAGGTGAAGCTAGGACTTGTGACTCAAGTTGATTGTTTTCATTTGATTTTCTTCTATACTTAGGGATAACTAAATGAAGCAAGACCTAATTGTTGTCAACATTGAATGAACTATAAGGATAGAATTTCCAATGCCAACCTAAGCCAAGTCTTTGATAATTGATTGTTTGTTCTCATTGTTTTGCTAAAACCTTCAAAGAATTTCAACAAAGCTTACTAAACCAATAAGATGCACACTTTGACAATTCCAAGGGAGAACGACTCGGGAGACTAATCTCAGATAGATTGTAGATTTGTTTGATGATGGATTTGCGTCGGTTTAGACTATACTACGATTGATCACTTGATAATTTCTATACCGGCAAAATTCATTTGTCAAAAATGGCGCCGTTGCCGGGAATTTGCTTAGTGTGCCATGTTATTGTTTGGATTAAGCGTGTGTATATGTACATAGTTGCACTTCATTGTAAATTGTTCAAGTGACTAACCCCTCATCGTTACAATGAATTTCATTTCCCCTTCATTGCATGACGCGTTCACAACCAAATTCGAGCTTAGTCCCTTTTGATCCGGAAATAGAACGAACTTTGTTTCATATTAGACAAGCTCGGAGGCGGCTAAGGTTTGGGAAAGGTGAAGAAGTTTTCACCACCTCAACCACCTCACTAGAAGTGAACATTGAACCGTCACTCAAAGAAGGCATTAATCATACTCTCATCAATCCCACTAACGATTCTTCTTTTGTTTTAGGTACTAATACCATGGATGCTCCAAGGAGAGTTACCATCAAGGAAGCGGGTGCACCGGATTATGTCCTTCAACCCCTTCATGTAACTCACCCTAACTTGAATGCAAACTTTGAATTGAAGACCGCTTTGATCAACCTCTTACCCAAGTTTCACGGGCTTCCCGCACAGACCCTATTTCGACATCTTAAGGACTCCACGCATATGCTCAACTACTAGACGGGAAGGGTCCGATGAAGTTGCTATATGGTTGTTTGCTTTCCCTTTCTCTCTTGAGGACAAGGCTAAAGAATGGTTCTACACTCTCTCTAGTGAAGTCACCTCCGATTGGGACCTACTTAGAAGAGGATTCTTGGATAAATTCTTGCCCCCGGAGAAGATGGATAGGCTAAGGAAGGAAATGTCTTGTATTGTGCAAGGTGAGACGGAACCACTCTATGAGTATTGGGAATGGTTTCGCAAACTACTAGATGCATGCCCTAATCACATGATAGACACTCAAGTATTGCTTGGATACATATGTCAAGGGATGCGAGAGCAAGATAGAACCCTCTTGGACACTTCTAGCAATGGTTCTTTATTCAAATATAAAACAGCGGAGGAAGCATGGCAACTTATCATCGACTTAGCCGAATCCAGTCAACATATGAGGCGAAGAGTTAACCGTCCAAGGACCGTGAATGAGGTATCAACTAGTAGTGAGACTACCGCTCTAACTCAATCTTTAAATGAGATGACATCTATCTTGAGGCAGCTCCAATTGAACCAACAACAACCACAACAACCTCAATCATACCAACAACACCCTCCACCACTTCAACAACACAACCAACAAATTGGTCCCTCAAAAAGTATGTGGCATTTGCTCTTGCTACTCTCACTACACGGATGAGTGCCCAAGCCTTCAAGAAGACAACACCTTGGCGGCTACCCATAATTTCTATGACCGACCCAATCAAGGGTACTACCAAGGCGGTAATCCTAACCAAGGGCACCCATATCAAGGAGGAAGCTACAACCAAGGAAGTGGACACAATAATCAAAATTGGAGAGAGAACCATCAACAAGGGAATAGGGACAACAACAACAATGGGGAGGTCAAAGATGGGGCAACAACTCACAAACTCCTCACAAAATCGGCCATACAACTCACAAAATCAACCATACACCAACAAAACCCACAAAGAAACTACCAAACATATCAACCACCACATCAAAGACCACCACAACCAATCACAAGCTCCCCAACTCACATATGCAACCACCCCCTCCAACCAAGACGAAACACTCCGGACCATTATCCAAGGCCAAAAAGAATTACAAAACACACTTGCTTCCGGCCTCACCGGCCTCACCTCTACACTACAAGCTCTTCTTGCACGTATGGATACACCATCAACTCCCACTCCTCAACCCCCAATCCAAAGTGTCATTCCCTCTCAACCTCAACCAAACCCAAAGGGGGGCATCAATGCCATCACCCTTAGGTCCGGTACGCAACTAAAAGAGAAGGAAGCAAGGGACTCAAGTCCTATCACAACCGACCAAGAGGAAGAAAGAATGGATATAGAAGAGGTAGTGGAAGAGGAACCACCAAGGCCAAGAGAACATTGGAAGAGGACATTGCTCAACCACTCCCATTTCCAACACTTGCAAAGAAAGCTAGGAAGCGCATGGAACTCGACCCCAAAATGGTAGAAATGTTCAAGAAAGTTGAGGTAACCATCCCCCTCTTTGATGCTATCCACCAAGTTCCTAGATATGCAAAATTTCTCAAAGATCTATGCATAAACAAGGATAGGATTCTTGAATTAGAAACCATTCCATTGGGGAGTTCTATTTCCGCTTTAATGGGAGCATTGCCCGAGAAGTGTGATGATCCGGGCCCTTGTATGGTCACTTGCACCGTTAATGGAGTTCAATCTATAGATTGCATGTGTGACCTAGGAGCATGTGTTAGCATCATGCCGCTCTCCGTCTACCGGGTATTGAAGTTGCCACCACTAAAAAGGTCGACGGCAAGATTTGTTCTAGCGGATAAAAGCATAATAACCGTGATGGGTGTTGCGGAAGACGTATTGACTTTTATGTCCTTGAAATGCCATCAAGCGAAACCGAGAGAGCATCATCTATTCTCCTTGGAAGACCATTTTTGAGAACTTCTAGATTCAAGCTAGATGCCTACTCGGGGACCTACTTTTTTGAAATAGACGGGAGGGTTGTGAGTTTTAGCCTAGAAGAAGCAATGAAGCATCCACCGGAGAATCACTCTCTATTCCGGTGTGACCCAATTGATAACATGGTTGCCGAAGTGCACCTTGCAAAGTTAAATGAGAAGTACATGGTTGAAGAAGCAAATGGAAGTTCAAGCGAACTAAACACCACACATCATACAAACCATCCGGAAACTCAAACTTCAAAGAATGACCAAAAGATGGAATTGAAGCCACTACCACCTCACTTAAGGTATTCATACCTTGATGAAGCCCGAAAGCTACCCGTAATAATTGCACAAGAGTTAACCCCTCAACAAGAAGAAAAATTGCTAAATGTATTGAGGAAGAACAAAAAGGCAATTGGGTGGAGTTTGGCGGATCTAGTGGGAATAAGCCCCCAAGTATGCGAGCACCGCATATTCCTTGAAGAAGGAGCAAGACCGGTCCGACAACCTCAAAAGAGACTTAACCCAACCATTCTTGAGGTGGTGAAGAAAGAAGTCACTAAGCTACTTGAAGCAGACATCATCTATCCTATCTCGGATAGCGAATGGGTAAGCCCGGTCCAAGTAGTGCCAAAGAAGTCCGGAGTGACAACAATCAAAAATGAAAGTGGCGAACTTATAGCAACAAGAGTGCAAAATTCTTAGAGAGTATGCATAGACTACCGAAGATTGAATGCGGCCACAAGAAAAAATCACTTTCCACTACCATTTATTGATCAAATGCTTGATCGATTAGCCGGTAAATCATATTATTGTTTTCTTGATGGCTACTCCGGATACTTCCAAATCCATATTGCTCTAGAGGACCAAGAAAAAACCACATTTACTTGTCCCTTTGGAACGTATGCTTACAAGCGTATGCCATTTGGCCTATGCAATGCACCGGCAACGTTTCAAAGATGCATGATGAGCCTATTTGCGGATTTTCTAGAGCAATCGATGGAAATCTTCATGGATGATTTTAGTGTGTATGGTGATTCATTTGAGCATTGCTTAGGTAACCTTGAAAAAGTCTTAGAGAGATGCACCAAAACAAACCTTGTCTCAAATTTTGAAAAATGTCATTTCATGGTCAAACAAGGTATTGTTTTGGGACACATAGTCTCAAAAGAAGGCATCTCCGTGGATCCGGCAAAAATAAATGTCATATCTAGTTTACCTTACCCCTCCTGCGAGAGGGAAGTCCGTTCTTTTCTTGGACATGCAGGATTTTACCGGAGATTCATCAAGGACTTTAGCAAGGTGGCCTTACCTCTCTCTCGATTACTACAAAAAGACACCGAATTTGAGATGAGCAAGGAATGTATGGAAGCATATGACAAACTCAAGGTAGCATTGACATAAGCTCCTATTGTACGAGGACCCAATTGGACTCAACCCTTTGAAATCATGTGTGATGCTTCGAATTATGCGATAGGAGCCGCGTTAGCACAACGCGAGGGTAAGATTCCCTATGTCATAGCTTATGCTTCCAAAAACATTAGACGGAGCCCAATCCAATTACACTACTACCGAAAAGGAACTCCTAGCTATTGTTTTTGCTTTGGACAAGTTCCGAGCCTATCTTCTTGGTTCCAAGGTAGTAGTGTACTCGGATCACGCGGCACTAAAGTACTTGTTGGCCAAAAAGGAATCAAAACCGAGATTAATTCGTTGGGTGCTTTTGCTACAAGAATTTGACTTGGAAATCAAAGATAGGAGCGGTTCCCAAAACCTAGTGGCGGACCATTTAAGTCGCCTCGAACACAAAAGGCGACACCACTCCTATCAATGATTCCTTTCCTTTAGATGCCTTGCATTCAATCTCGGAAGTGGTTCCTTGGTATGCCCCAATAGCAAACTATTTGGTTTCACGCACTTTCCCTCCCAATCTCGACAAAAATAAAAGGGATAAACTGAAGAACGAATCCAAATACTATATTTGGGATGATCCCTATTTGTGGAGGTGTGGAGCGGACCAAATAGTGCGACGGTGCATACCTCAAACCGAATTCCAAGCAATCTTGGACGCTTGCCATGCTTCCGAAGGAGGTGGTCACTATGGGCCCCAAAGAACGGCAAGAAAGGTCCTTGATTGTGGATTTTGGTGGCCAACCCTTCTCAAAGATGCTTCTCTATTGCAAATCTTGTCCCCAATGTATTAGGTTTGGAGATATTTCCAAGAAGGACGAAATTCCCCAAAAAAATGCTTTTTTGTGAAATTTTTGACGTGTGGGGAATCGACTTCATGGGACCATTTCCAAATTCCAATGGCTTTCTCTACATCTTGTTAGCCGTCGATTAGTGTCAAAATGGGTGGAGGCAATCCACCCGAACGGATGACGCTAATGTTGTGTATTTTTGTGAGGAACAATATTATTTGTCGCTTTGGCGCCCCAAGAGCAATCATAAGTGACCAAGGATCCCACTTTTGCAACAAAAGAATAGACGGCCTCATGAGAAAATATGGCATCATCCACAAAGTCGCCACGGCTTACCACCCTCAGACAAACGGCCAACCCGAAGTCTCTAACCGGGAAATCAAGCATGTGTTAGAAAGGATTGTAAAGCCGAATAGGAAAGATTGGAGCATTAAACTCGCCGATGCATTGTGGGCCTATCGAACGGCTTACAAGACACCCATAGGCATGAGCCCCTTCCGGCTTGTATATGGTAAAGCATGTCACTTACCGGTGGAGATTGAACACAAAGCCTATTGGGCCGTAAAGGAGTGCAATATGAACTTGAGTGGGGCCAGAATAGAGAGAAAGCTTCAATTGGCGGAATTGGAATGTTTGAGATTAGAAGCCTACGACAACTCTAGGCTTTACAAGGAAAAATTGAAAGCCATCCATGACAAGAACATTAGGAGAAGAAAGTTCCGACCCGGTGACCTAGTCCTTCTCTACAATTCAAGGTTGAGATTACTACCCGGAAAGCTAAGATCAAGGTGGGATGGACCCTACCAAGTGGAGAAAGTAGAACCTTATGGGGTCTAGCTACAGAAAGTCCAACTTAAGGACGTTAAACAAAAGTGCTAGGTGGGAGACACCCCACCATGGTAAGATCTTCCTTTAGCTTTGTACATAGATACTTGACTTCATGTTTGTTAGCTAGACTTTAATGTCAATTCTCCTTCATTTGTTAAAATTCATTGATAGTTCACCAATTAAAATGCCCTGCTATAGTGTTTCAGCGGCTGCATGGGGGGGGACGGGGTTGAAACATCAAAAGTGATGTAAACACATGCAAATTCAGAAAAAGCACCCCCTCTGCGCGTGCGCGCACCTGGCGCGTACGCGCCCTTAAAGCACTCAGCGGTCATTTACGCGGACGCGCACCGTGCGCGGACGCGTAGATTGCGAATAACAGCCCTCCATACATTTATCCGAGAGTTGCGCCCACACCATGCCAAGACGATGCCTGAAGCACAGGAAGCTCGCGCGTGCGCGCACATGGCGCGTCCGCGCACCTGGACGAAATCTGCCAATCGATGCGCAAGCGTACTGTGCGCATCCGCGCCGATTGCCTTGCTGCACCACTAGTACATCTTACAGAGAGTTAGGCCATTCCTAAGCCTACGCTAAGCCACGGGCCCAACACCTTTGCCGCGTGCGCGCACCTGGCGCGCACGCGTCCATACACTGCGAGCACGAAATGCGCGCGCGCGCCCTAACCGCGCACGCGCCCATCGATTCTGCACTCCTCTCTAAGCCACTTTACAGAGAGTTGAGCCCCCTCCAGGCCCTTTTCATGCCTGGAGCACAACCGCATTGACGCGTGCGCGGACCGTGCGCGCGCGCGCCAAAAAGCCCAAAAGCAATCTCTGGTACTTCGTGCAGAGAGTTATGCCACCCCTGTGCCTTTCCTGTGTGATGAGCGGATAATTTGTATGCTTTTTGGCATTGTTTTTAGTATGTTTTTAGTATCTTTTAGTTAGTTTTTAGTATATTTTTATTAGTTTTTAATTAAAATTCACTTTTCTGGACTTTACTATGAGTTTGTGTGTTTTTCTGTGATTTCAGGTATTTTCTGACTGAAATTGAGGGTCCTGAGCAAAAAATCTGATCCAGAGACTGAAAAGGATGCAGATGGTTGGATTCTGACCTCCCTGCACTCGAAGTGGATTTTCTGGAGCTACAGAAGCCCAATTGGCGCGCTCTCAACGGCATTGGAAAGTAGACATCCTGGGCTTTCCAGCAATATATAATAGTCCATACTTTGCCCAAGATTTGATGGCCCAAACCGGCACTCAAAGTCACCTACAGAAATTCCAGCGTTAAACGCCGGAACTGGCATAAAATTTGGAGTTAAACCCAAACTGGCATGAAAGCTGGCGTTAACTCCAGAAAAGGTCTCTACACGAAATTCCTTCATTGCTCAGCCCAAGCACACACCAAGTGGGCCGGAAGTGGATTTTTCTGTCATTTACTCAATTCTGTAAACCTTAGGACACTAGTTACTACTTATAGGATCTTTTGACATTGTATCCGTACCTTATGACCCATAACATTTTGTACACGTTTCTTTCCACAGTATGAGCCTCTAACCCATGGTTGGGGGTGAGGAGCTCTGCTGTCTTGATGGATTAATGCAATTACTACTGTTTCTTATTCAATCATGCTTGCTTCGATTCTAAGATAACACTTGTTCTTAATCCGGATGAATGTGATGATCCGTGACAAATCATCATTCTCAACTATGAATACGTGCCTGACAACCACCTCTGTTCTATCTTAGATTGAGTAGTTATCTCTTGGGTTCTTTAATCGGAATCTTCGTGGTATAGGCAGGACCTGATGGCAGCATTCAAGAGAATCCGGAAGGTCTAAACCTTGTCTGTGGTATTCTGAGTAGGATTCAATGATTGAATGACTGACGTGCTTCAAACCTGTAACCTACTGGGCGTTAGTGACAGACGCAAAAGAGGGATTCTATTCCGGTAGGGGAGGGAACCAAACCGGTGATTGGCAGTACTGTGACAGAGTGCGTGCATTAGCTTTCACTGCGAGGATGGGAGGTAGCCATTGA
This sequence comes from Arachis stenosperma, assembly GCF_014773155.1. Lineage (NCBI taxonomy): Eukaryota > Viridiplantae > Streptophyta > Magnoliopsida > Fabales > Fabaceae > Arachis > Arachis stenosperma. The sequence goes on from NC_080383.1 coordinate 59,523,471, forward strand.
CAACGGTGAAACCTACATGAGCTTGCCATGGAAGGAGGCTTGCTGTTTGATGAAGAAGACAGTAGGAAAGCAGAAATTCAGAAGATGGAGCATCTCCAAACCTCAACCTATTCTCCATTACTGCAATACAAGTAACCATTTCATGTTCTTTTACTTTTTACAATCAATCTGATAATTTCTGATATCCTGACTAAGATTTACAAGATAACCATAGCTTGCTTCAAGCCGACAATCTCCGTGGGATCGACCCTTGCTCACGCAAGGTATTACTTGGACGACCCAGTGCACTTGCTGGTTAGTTGTGCGGAGTTGCAAAAGTGTGATTGCAATTTCGTGCACCAAGTTTTTGGCGCCGTTGCCGGGGATTGTTCGAGTTTGGACAACTGACGGCTTATCTTGTTGCTTAGATTAGGACTGTTTGTTTTGTTGGTTTAGAGTCTTTTATCTGAGTCTAGTTTCATATTCTAAGTTTGGTGTCCATTACATGCTTTTATTTTTTCTTTTTAAAATTTTCGTTTTTGCATGTTCTTAGTCCCTTTTTGATTCATAAAAATTCTAAGTTTGGTGTCCTATTTGTGTTTTTCTCTTTAAAATTTTCGAAAAAAATTAGTGTTTGATTTTCTAAAATTTTAAGTTTGGTGTCTTTTTGTGTTTTTCTCTTTCCTCTTTTTAAAAATCAAATCTTTTTCATAAAAATTTTTCAATCATATCTTTTTAATTGCTGTTTTCAAAATCTTTTTTTTCACTAATTGATTCAATTCTCAATTTACTTTGATCTTATTCTCTTTTGATTTTCGAATTCTCATTTTAATTTTCCTTTATTTTATTTTAAATTTTTTCGGTAATTTCAAAAAAAAAATAAAAATAAACAAAATTTATCTCCTTGCAATCATTCTCATTTCCCTTTTGTCCATTATGGACTCAAGTGGAATTAATCAGTCCAAGAGGACTCTGGGGTCTTATGCTAACCCCATTACAGCTGCATATGGGAGTAGCATCTGTATACCTCCCATCAAAGCAAGCAGCTTTGAGCTAAACCCTCAACTCATTATCATAGTGCAGCAAAATTGCCAGTATTCCGGTCTTCCACAGGAAGAACCTACTGAGTTTCTGGCACAGTTCTTACAAATTGCTGACACAGTGCATGATAAAGAGGTAGATCAGGATGTCTACAGACTATTACTGTTTCCATTTGCTGTAAAAGATCAAGCTAAAAGGTGGTTAAATAACCAACCTACAGCAAGCATAAAGACATGGAAACAGTTATCAGACAAATTCCTGAATCATTTTTACCCTCCAAAAAGGATGACACAGCTAAGGCTGGACATCCAAAGCTTTAAACAAGAGGATAATGAATCCCTTATAATGCCTGGAGAGGTATAGAGGTATGCTAAGAAAATGTCCCTCTGAAATGTTTTCAGAGTGGGTACAGTTAGACATTTTCTACTATGGGCTTACAGAAAAAGCTCAGATGTCTTTAGACCACTCAGCTGGTGGATCTATACACATGAGGAAAACAATTGAAGAAGCTCAAGAGCTTATAGACACTGTTGCTAGAAACCAATATCTGTACTCTAGTAATGAGTTCCCTCCAGAAGAGGAAGTCATGACAGTAGTCACTGACTCTAATCCTCAAGAACAGATAATGGAGCTTAATCAACAACTGCTCCTAATGACAGAACAGTTAGCAGAATTTAAAGAGATGCTCCATGAAACTAAAGTTGCAAATAAGAGCATAGAACTACAGTTGAATCAAGCAAAACAGCAAATATCTAAACAGATAACAGAGGAGTGCCAAGCAGTTCAATTGAGGAGTGGAAAGACCTTGAATAACACTGTTAAAGAGCAAAAAGCCAAATAAGGAACAAATGACAGAGGACAACCAACCCACTGTTCAAAATCCCTCTGAGGACAGTAAGAGCCCAGAGAGGAATATTGGCGTTCAAACGCCAGAAAGGGAAGGAAAGCTGGCGTTAAACGCCCATTCCTTGCCCAGTTCTGGCGTTCAAACGCCAGAAAAGGGGGAAAAGTTGGCGTTAAACGCCCATTTTCCACCCATTCCTGGCGTCCAAACGCCAAGGGAAATCAGACACCTGAGAGTGCTGACAGTAATCCTCTAACAAGGCTTCTTCAACCACTTCTGTAAGGAATAAACCTGCAGCATCTAAGGTTGAAGAATATCAAGCCAAGATGCCTTATCCTCAGAAACTTCGCAAGGCGGAACAGGATAAGCAATTTGCCCGCTTTGCAGATTATTTAAGGACTTTTGAAATAAAGATTCCATTTGCAGAGGCACTTGAGCAAATACCTCTTATGCTAAGTTCATGAAGGAAATCTTAAGTCATAAGAAGGATTGGAGAGAAACTGAAAAGTGTTTCTCACTAAAGAATGCAGTGCAGTCATTCTAAAAAGCTTACCAGAAAAGCTTCAAGATCCTGGAAGCTTTCTGATACCATGCACATTAGAAGGCACTTGCACCAAGATAGCTTTATGTGATCTTGGAGCAAGCATCAATCTAATACCTGCATCCACTATCAGAAAGCTTGGGTTGATTGGAGAAGTCAAAACCAACCAGGATATGCCTCCAACTTGCTGATGGCTCCATTAAACACCCATCAGGCATAATAGGGACATGATTGTAAAGGTTGGGCCATTTGCCTTTCCAACTGACTTTGTGGTGCTGGAAATGGAGGAGCACAAGAGTGCAACTCTCATTCTAGGAAGACCTTTCCTAGCAACTGGACGAACTCTCATTGATGTACAAAAAGGGGAAGTAACCCTGAGAGTCAATGAGGATGAGTTCAAGTTGAATGCTGTAAAAGCTATGCAGCATCCAGACACACCAGAGGACTGTATGGACGCTGACATTATTGACTCTCTGGTAGAAGAGATCAATATGGCTGAAAGCCTAGAATCAGAGCTTGAGGACATCTTCAAAGATGCTCAAACTGATCAGGAAGAGCCAGAGGAGGCAAAGGAATTTTCGAAAATTCCTCAGGAGGAGGATAAGCCTCCTAAGCCTGACCTCAAACCACTACCACCATCCCTGAAATATGCATTTCTGGGAGAGGGTGACACTTTTCCAGTGATTATAAGCTCTGCTTTAAATCCACAGGAAGAGGAAGCACTGATTAAAGTGCTGAGGACACACAAGACAGCTCTTGGGTGGTCCATAAGTGATCTTAAGGGCATTAGCCCAGCTAGATGCATGCACAAGATCCTATTGGAGGATAATGCCAAACCAGTGGTTCAACCACAGAGGAGGCTAAATCCTGCCATGAAGGAGGTGGTGCAGAAAGAGGTCACTAAATTACTAGAGGCTGGGATTATTTATCCTATTTCTGATAGCCCCTGGGTGAGCCCTGTCCAAGTTGTTCCCAAAAAGGGAGGCATGACAGTGGTTCATAATGAAAAAAATGAACTGGTTCCTACAAGAACAGTCACAGGGTGGCGCATGTGTATTGACTACAGAAAGCTCAATACAGCCACCAGAAAGGATCATTTTCCTTTACCATTCATAGACCAAATGCTAGAAAGACTAGCTGGTCATGATTACTACTGCTTTTTGGATGGCTATTCAGGCTACAACCAAATTGCAGTAGATCCTCAGGACCAAGAGAAAACAGCAATCACTTGCCCTTCTGGCGTGTTTGCCTACAGAAGGATGCCTTTTGGTCTGTGCAATGCACCTGCAACCTTTCAGAGGTGCATGCTCTCTATCTTCTCAGATATGGTAGAGAAATTCCTGGAAGTCTTCATGGATGACTTTTCAGTCTCAGATATGGTAGAGAAATTCCTGGAAGTCTTCATGGATGACTTTTCAGTATATGAGACTCATTCAGCTCCTGTCTTAACCACCTATCACTTGTCTTGAAAAGGTGCCAAGAGACTAACCTGGTTTTAAACTGGGAGAAATGTCACTTTATGGTGACTGAAGGAATTGTCCTTGGGCACAAAATTTCAAGCAGGGGAATAGAGTGGATAAGGCAAGGGGAGGTAATTGAAAATTACCACCACCTGCCAATGTTAAAGCAATCAGAAGCTTCTGGGCATGCAGGATTCTCAGAAGGTTTATCAAGGATTTTTCGAAAATTGCTAAACCTCTGAGTAACCTGTTAGCTGCTGACACACCATTTGTGTTTGACACACAGTGTCTGCAGGCATTTGAGACCCTAAAAGTAAGCTGGTCACAGCACCAGTCATCTCTGCACCAGATTGGCATTACCATTTGAATTAATGTGTGATGCCAGTGATCATGCCATTGTGTTGGGACAGAGGCATAACAAGCTTTTGCACGTCATATTATGCTAGCCGTGTTCTGAATGACACACAAAAGAACTACACAACCACAGAGAAAGAGTTACTTGCAGTGGTTTATGCCATTGACAAGTTTAGATCCTACCTAGTGGGATCAAAGGTGATTGTGTACACTGACCATGCTCTTAAATACTTACTCACAAAGCAGGATTCAAAACCCAGACTTAAGATGGGTGTTGCTTCTGCAAGAGTTTGATATAGAAATAAGAGACAGAAAAGGACAGAGAACCCAAGTGGCGGATCATCTGTCCCGGATAGAACCAGTAGCTGGGACGTCCCTCCCTTCTACTGAGATCTCTGAGACTTTCCCAGATGAGCAAAACTATAAAGCTGTGAGGTTCATACCCAAAGAGTACAGTTATGTGCAGAGAAGAAACAATTTCAGATGCCAAGTACTACCTTTGGGATGAACCATATCTCTTTAAGAGATGTGCTGACGGAGTGATCCGCAGGTGTATACCCAGAGAAGAGGCACGAAGGATCCTATGGCACTGCCATGGATCACAGTATGGAGGACATTTTGGAAAGTGAGCGAACAGCCACTAAAGTTCTCCAATGCGGCTTCTACTGGCCTACTCTATAAAGATTCCCGAGAGTTTGTGCGTAACTGTGACAGTTGCCAAAGAGCTGGTAATCTGCCTCACGGATATGCCATGCCTCAACAAGGAAATTAGAGATAGAATTATTTGATGTATGGGGAATTGACTTCATGGGCCATTCCCACCATCATACTCAAACACCTACATTCTGGTGGCAGTGGACTACGTATCTAGTGGGTAGAAGCAATTGCTACACCCACTAATGATACCAAAACCGTGCTGAAATTCCTCCAGAAAAACATTTTCAGCAGGTTTGGCGTCCCCAGAGTGCTAATCAGTGATGGGGGGCACTCATTCTGCAATAAAAGCTATACTCTGCTAGGTTAGATATGGAATCAGCCATAAAGTGGCACTCCGTATCATCCACAGACAAATGGGCAAGCTGAAGTCTCTAACAGAGAGCTAAAAAGAATCCTGGAACGGACTGTGATGGCCCGAAGAAAGGATTGGGTAAAGAGCTTGGATGATGCTCTGTGGGATACAGAACAGCATTCAAGACTCTATAGGCACCTCTCATACCAACTGGTGTATGGAAGGCTGTCATTTGCCTGTGGAACTGGACATAAAGCCTACTGGGCAACCATTCCTAAACATGGATGCACAGTAGCTGGTGAGAAAAGACTGCTCCAGCTAAATGAGCTAGAGGAGTTCAGACTCAATGCCTTTGAAAATGCAAAAATTTATAAGAAAAGGCAAAGAAGTGGCATGACAAGAGATTGTCAACCAGAGTCTTTGAGCCAGGACAAAAAGTTCTGCTCTTCAACTCCAGGCTCAATTGTTTCCAGGAAAACTCAAATCCCGGTGGAGGGGTCCGTTGTGATTACAGGAGATCACCATATGGATATGTTGAGCTTCAGGATATTGATTCTGACAAGAAGTTCATTGTTAATGGACAGAGGATCAAGCACTATCTTGAAGGAAATTTTGAGCAGGAATGCTCAAAACTGAGGCTGAGTGATTCTCAGTGAAAGTCCAGCTAAAGACAGTAAAGAAGCGCTTGCTGGGAGGCAACCCAGTCATTAGGAAGGTGTATGATTAGTTCTTACAGAGGCAAGTATCAAAAATGAAGGAATTCCAGAGTTACAGAAGGATTCAGCTCAAAAGCAGAGAAATGAGTTACTGGCGAAAAAAAACGCCAGTAAGGGGCATTTGGGCGTTAAACGCCAGAATGGGCACCATTCTGGGCGTTTAACGCCAGGTGGGCAGCATCCTGGGCGTTTTGGAAAAACGCCCAGTGATAAAGGATTTTTGGCGTTTAACGCCAGCCAGGGCACCTGGCTGGGCGTTAAACGCCCAAAAGGGGTAGCAAATGGGCGTTAAACGCCAGAATGGGTGCCATTCTGGGCGTTTAACGCCAGAAAGGTGGGGGGACCACATTTTTGTTTTCAACTCAATTTTTTTTCAAACTTTCCTCTTTTTAACCATACTCTTCTACATAAATGCACTTCAACCTTCCATTATTCACTTTCAAATCTTCACAAATCAAAACCATTCTTCAAATCTATTTCAAATTAATCCCAAATCTTCTTCAAAAACTCACCCTTTTCTCAATTTCTTTTCATATCTTCTCAAATCTCCTTTCAATTTTTATTTTTTTCGAAATCTCTTCTCCCTCCCTTATAAATTCACGTTTGGAACCCCCTTTTGCCCACACCATTCGAATTTTCTCTTCCTCCCCTCTCTTCTCTCTTTCCTTTTGCTTGAGGACAAGCAAACCTCTAAGTTTGGTGTGCTTTTCCGTGATCACTAAGCCAAGATTCATCAATCATGGCTCCTAAGGGAAAACAAACCAATTTAAGAGGCAAGAAAGAGAATAATCCAAAGAATCTTTGGAATGAAGAGAAGTTCTTAACCAAAGAACATGAAGACCATAAAGAAGATGAATATCCGGGGATCCAAGAGCAAATTCGAAACAGAGGATGGGAAGTTCTAACCAATCCTGAGACAAAGGTTGGAAGGAACATGGTTCAGGAATTCTACTCAAATCTGTGGCTAACAGATAAGCAGAGAATGACTGGAACTGCTTACCATACCCATAGAACCATGGTCAGAGGGAAAGTTATATACTTCCATCTGGACAAAATAAGAGAAATATTCAAGTTGCCTCAACTGCAAGATGATCCTGATTCCTTTAATAGGAGGATGGTGAGAGTAGATAAGGGGTTGGATCAGGTTCTAGAGGACATATGCCTCCCTGGAACTAAGTGGATAACCAATTCTAAGGGTGTCCCAAACCAGCTCAAGAGGGGAGACCTCAAACCAATTGCAAGAGGTTGGCTAGACTTTATGGGCGTTCTGATTCATTGCATTATGCTTGGAAAAGAGGTGGAGGTCCATCATGTGATTGCTTGTGAGATTTACACAATTGCAAATAGGAATTCTACTGTAACCAAATTGGCTTACCCAAGCTTGATCTCCTTGCTCTGTAAAGAGGCTGGGGTGAAGATAGAAGAAGATGAATTCATACCCATTGAACATCCAATCACCAAGAAGACAATGGAAGGAGCAAGAGAAGCAGGGGCGTGAAATCCAAGAGATGAAACGCCAAAAGCTCTCCTCTCAAGCTGAGGGAGCATCCACTTCTCAAAATCAAGGTTGTTGAGTCCTAACTCTGTGAAAACCTCTATCATTAGGAGCCTATTTTTTTTTGTTTTTTTGTTTTTCTTGTCTTATTTTATATTTTTTTTTAGTCTCATCTTATATCTATATTTGAGTCTTGTTCTTAGTTCATAATTAATAAAATTTAAGTTTATGCCTTAAAGCTATGAATGTCCTATGAATCCATCACCTCTCTTAAAAGAAAAATACTTTAATCACAAAAGAACAAGAAGTACAGGGTTTCGAAATTTATCTCTGAAACTAGTTGAATTAGTTTGATGTGGTGACAATACTTTTTGTTTTCTGAATGAATGCTTGAACAGTGCATATGTCTGTTGAATTTGTTGTTTTTAAGAATGTTAAATTTGTTGGCTCTTGAAAGAATGAGGAGAAAAGAGAACTGTTATTGAGGATCTGAAAAATCATCAAATTGATTCTTGAAGCAAGAAAAAGCAGTGAATCCAAAAAAAAAAATATTTTTTTTTTCGAAAAAAAAGAAGAAAAAGAAAAAGAAAGAAAAAGAAGGAAATAAAGTTGTGATCCAAGGCAGAAGAGTGTGCTTAAGAACCCTGGACACCTCTAATTGGGGACTTTAGCAAAGCTGAGTCACAATCTAAAAAAGGGTTCACCCAATTATGTGTCTGTGGCATGTATGTATCCGGTGGTAATACTGGAAGACAGAGTGCTTTGGGCCACAGCCAAGACTCATACACTAGCTATGTTCAAGAATCAATATACTTAACTAGGAGAATCAATAACACTATCTGAGTTCTGAGTTCTTATAGATGCCAATCATTCTGAACTTCAAAGGATAGAGTGAGATGCCAAAACTGTTCGGAGGCAAAAAGCTACTAGTCCCGCTCATCTAATTAGAGCTATGTTTCTTTGATATTTTGGAGTCTATAGTATGTTCTCTTCTTTTTATCCTATTTTGATTTTCAGTTGCTTGGGGACAAGCAACAATTTAAGTTTGGTGTTGTGATGAGCGGATAATTTGTATGCTTTTTGGCATTATTTTTAGTATATTTTTAGTATCTTTTAGTTAGTTTTTAGTATATTTTTATTAGTTTTTAATTAAAATTCACTTTTCTGGACTTTACTATGAGTTTGTGTGTTTTTCTGTGATTTCAGGTATTTTTGACTGTGAGGTCCTGAGCAAAAATCTGATCCAGAGAAAAAGGACTGCAGATGCTGCTGGATTCTGACCTCCCTGCACTCGAAGTGAATTTTCTGGAGCTACAGAAGCCCAATTGGCGCGCTCTCAACGGCATTGGAAAGTAGACATCCTGGGCTTTCCAGCAATATATAATAGTCCATACTTTGCCCAAGATTTGATGGCCCAAACCGGCGCTCAAAGTCACTTACAGAAATTCCAGCGTTAAACGCCGGAACTGGCATAAAATTTGGGTTGGATTCTGACCTCCCTGCACTCGAAGTGAATTTTCTGGAGCTACAGAAGCCCAATTGGCGCGCTCTCAACGGCATTGGAAAGTAGACATCCTGGGCTTTCCAGCAATATATAATAGTCCATACTTTGCCCAAGATTTGATGGCCCAAACCGGCGCTCAAAGTCACTTACAGAAATTCCAGCGTTAACGCCGGAACTGGCATAAAATTTGGAGTTAAACGCCCAAACTGGCATGAAAGCTGGCGTTTAACTCCAGAAAAGGTCTCTACACGAAATTCCTTCATTGCTCAGCCCAAGCACACACCAAGTGGGCCCGGAAGTGGATTTTTCTGTCATTTACTCAATTCTGTAAACCTTAGACACTAGTTTACTACTTATAGGATCTTTTGACATTGTATCCGTACCTTATGACCCCATAACATTTTGTACACGTTTCTTTCCACAGTATGAGCCTCTAAACCCCATGGTTGGGGGTGAGGAGCTTTGCTGTGTCTTGATGGATTAATGCAATTACTACTGTTTCTTATTCAATCATGCTTGCTTCGATTCTAAGATAACACTTGTTCTTAATCCGGATGAATGTGATGATCCGTGACAATCATCATCATTCTCAACTATGAATACGTGCCTGACAACCACCTCTGTTCTATCTTAGATTGAGTAGTTATCTCTTGGGTTCTTTAATCGGAATCTTCGTGGTATAGGCAGGACCTGATGGCAGCATTCAAGAGAATCCGGAAGGTCTAAACCTTGTCTGTGGTATTCTGAGTAGGATTCAATGATTGATGACTGTGACGTGCTTCAAACCTGTAACTACTGGGCGTTAGTGACAGACGCAAAAGAGGGATTCTATTCCGGTAGGGGAGGGAACCAAACCGGTGATTGGCAGTACTGTGACAGAGTGCGTGCATTAGCTTTCACTGCGAGGATGGGAGGTAGCCATTGACAACGGTGAAACCCTACATGAGCTTGCCATGGAAGGAGGCTTGCGTGTTTGATGAAGAAGACAGTAGGAAAGCAGAAATTCAGAAGATGGAGCATCTCCAAACCTCAACCTATTCTCCATTACTGCAATACAAGTAACCATTTCATGTTCTTTTACTTTTTACAATCAATCCTGATAATTTCTGATATCCTGACTAAGATTTACAAGATAACCATAGCTTGCTTCAAGCCGACAATCTCCGTGGGATCGACCCTTGCTCACGCAAGGTATTACTTGGACGACCCAGTGCACTTGCTGGTTAGTTGTGCGGAGTTGCAAAAGTGTGATTGCAATTTCGTGCACCACTGTGCCACCAGCCCAAGCGCATGGGCACGCACGCGCAACGTGCGCACGCGCGCCCCGCTCCACCTCGCCTCCCTGTGCGAGCGCGCACAGTGCGCGCACGCGCGGATGATCGGCGCCAATGCAAGAAGGGGCACACTCACCCCTTCACTCTCATTTCACATTTCCCCCCTTCTTCTCATACCTTCCACTACACACCCAACTTGAAAAGGGGCACACTTACCCCTTCATCCTCATTCCACCATTCCCTCTTCTCCACTGCCTTCTACCACCTATCACCAATGGCTCCATATTAACTCTTTACCCTCCATCAACCCACACTACAACTTCTTCTCCCATATCATTCTCCATCTCACAAGGTATTATACTAAGCTACCCTCTTAGTCCAATAATCTCTTGTGATTCTTAATCATTTAGTTGCACCATCTCTTAGGTAGCTTCTTTCTTTTCTTTCTTCTTTCTTTTAATATTTTTGGGATGTCTTTGCTCTTTTCTCTCTTTCAATCCAATTCTTCATGGGCATTTGGGTCTCCAACTCACTTACATGAATAGATGAATGGTGTTGCTTAATTTCCTTGCAATCAATATGCACTATAATCATTAATAATGGATTGTGGAATGTTACATTGCTCTCATTTTCACACATAATCACATACTACTTCAAGGATGCACGCCAGGTGTTCGATGAAAGGCAAACTTGAATTTTGGACTCATTGTGACTACCTTGCCTCTCAACCAATCACTTTTGAGTGCATCCCCACTTTTCACAATCCATTCACTCACATCTTCTTAGCTTGCCTTCCATTTATGGTCCCTAAGGGTGTGCGCCTCTCACGCTCCTTACTTGCGTGCTTAAATTGCCCTTGCACCATATGAAAATGATTTGCCTTGCTTTTCTTATGTTATCATAGTTACATGTTGCAGCTGTCATGTGACAATGATACCCATATTCTATGGCATAACTTTTCATTGCATATTCGCATTTACTTCCACTCATTTGGGTTTGATGCTTTCCCTTTCTTTGCTCTCATAGGATGGTCACCAAAAGGAACAAAGGGAAAGCCCCCAAGAAGCCAGCTTCCAATAAAGCGCACCACGACCTAACGGCCAAGCCACTCTTAAAGAAGACTAAGGGCCCCGTTGATGTTCTAGAGAAGGATAACCCTCCTAAGGATTCGAACAAGTTTCCCAACCGCTATTGCGAACTTGTTTACTCAAGAATGATCGAAAGGAATTATCATCCAGAACCCCTCCTAGCCCTACCGGCCCACCTCAATCCGATTGTGATGCCACACATTAACCGAAGGCAATGGAAGTTCCTCTTGAGGCAACCAACGGAGGCCAATCTCTCATGGGTGGTGGAATTCTATTCCAACTACCACTCACCCCTTCTCACATCAATATTTGTGCGACAAAAGCAAGTGTCGGTCACAGTAGAAACCATCCGAGAAGTCCTTGGGATTGAACCGTCAACGGATGCATATGACGCCTACCAAGAAGTCTTGGCTACATGCGATGACCGTGCATTTGATTGGAGCGAGATCCTCCGCGTCATTGCTTTACCCGACGCATATTGGATTCGGGGGACCATAAAGCAACGACCCAAAGGTTTAGATGTCCGCTACCTCACTCAAGAAGCCACGGCATGGGCCCAAATTCTGGCTCACTACGTGCTCCCAAGCACACATGGGTCATCCATCACCGCCGAGCTGGCCTTATTAATATGGTGCATCTTAACCGATAAACCAGTCAACGTTTCGCATGCCATCCGCCAATCCATGGGGCGCATTCACGCCAAGGGAAATCTGCCATTCCCCGCTTTAGTGACGGCATTAGTTGCGAAAGCCGGCGTCAACCGGGAGGCTAAAGATAGGAGAACCACAATTCCGGTCGATGGTGATATAATTCCGACCAAAAGATGCCTCAAGCCTCCGGAAGCCACCAAGGACATTGGACTACCCACACAAACTTGCAACCCTACCACTCCATCTACATCACAAAAATCGGCCGCCCAACGCCTTGAGGACCTTCACAAGAAAATGGACCGTTATGAGAGGCGTAACCAATGCCGTTATTCTCATGTGAAGAGACTTCTAAGCAAAGTAACCCCACCTATGGAGGAACCCGATATCTCCACATCCACCGCAACTTCAAGCGGAGATAGCGATGACATTGGAGATGTGGGACACTCGGAGCTCCACCCACTGCGCCTAACCTATAGCACGAAGGACCGTGCTAAGTTTTAAGTGTGGGGAGGTCGACCGACCGATCTCCGTAGGTAACGAATTATATTTTGGAACATGGGTTGAGTTAAGAACACAAGCTAGTGAGTTTTGAGCCTAATTGCGTGGTTACATCTTATAACCACTATTCTCCTTCTGTGTGCGATATTCTCCTTCTATGATTGTAATCTGTGATTGTTTGATTCTTTATGTCCATTAATCTGTGTATACATGCATTTATATGATTGAGGCCATCATTTCATTAGCTCAATATCCAAACAGCCAACCCCTTCATATTCCTTTGTTAGCCAACTTTGAGCCTACGCTTAACCCACTTATTCTATTTAGCACATTACAAGCCTTAAAGCGGAAAACATGAATGTCCTTATTTGGATCTTTGATTGGCTTAGGCTAGAGTGTGAATGCCATCCGAGTGGGAAGACTTTAGGACGTTGGTTGGGATAAAAGGGCATTGTGTTTTGTATTTTTACATTGGGAAATTGGGTACATGCTCATGTATTGATTAAATGTATAGACCTTATGCATTGATGTTCTTGTATATGGTTTGAAAAAAAAAAGATAAGAGAAATAAAAGCTAAAAAGAAAGAAAAAAAATAGAAAAAAAGAAAGAAAAAAAAAGAAGAAAAAAATAATAAAAGGGGACAAAATGCCCCAAAGTGAAGCTCAATAAGATCAATGCATAAGTGTTGTGAAATGAAAAAAAATTTTTGCATGAGTATGTGGAAAAGTGAGGAATGGGTAGTTAGGTTAGTGCTTAATTGTATAGGTCATTATGTAGGTTAGGTGGGAAAGTCTAAGTTAATCAAAGATTCAAATCCTAAGTCCACTAGCCATATATGACCCTACCTTGACCCTAGCCCCATTACAACCTAAGGAAAAGACCTCATGATAATTAGGATTGACCTGGGATTCATACTCCCAGTATTTTAATTTTAATCTTTGTGACAACCCTTTTAAATTGATAAGCGGATTTCTGGTTGGTTAAGAACAATACTTGCAACGCATATCTTAGAACAATTCTTAATTCGCCAATTTCTGCCACGTCACCTCTCTTTCCAAACATGTCAAAGAAAAACAAAAAGATTTAACATGTTTAATTTTCAAATATGAGGAAAATCAAAGTCATACTGACACCAAACTATGACAAAGATGGATGTTCCAAAAGGTTCAAGTAGGCAATTAAGAACATGGTCAAGCAAAGAAATATGCAAATGATGGAATATGATCATAAGAAAATCAAAGCATAGTTCAGGAAAGGTATCTGAAACAAAAAACTTCAATAAAGATGGGAAAACAGAAAATGCTGTGTCAACTCTTGTGTCAAGAATCGTAAGTCAAAACTGAATGGACCATTGAGAAATAACTCCTAACGTTCCCAAACTCCGTGATTTGCATAACCTATTATTTCTATTTCGTCTATGATAATCCACTAGTGTTCTAGTATACACAAATCATCAGTATTAAGTTAGCCATACCTAATACTATGAGAGATGCAACGGTCGACTAACAGCATTAATCAATAGACAATCATGCATCTGAAACTCAAATTCTTGTCACTAGTACAGGTCCTACAGCATGATAGACACTCATGGTATGCAGTGAAGCATAGTCAGTCTAGTCGCAAGGCTCTAATAGGAATAAACTGCTCTGATACCATAATGTAACACCCTAACTTTTAGCACCTCATGATCGTACTAAAAGTTCATGCATTATTTACCTCTAAATCTTTTTATTCTATACTATTTTTATTTAATATTGAGCCTTCGCGAATACAAACTGAAACTTTCACCAAGAAAATGAAGAGTTAGTACTTTAAATTATTTAATCACAAAATTATATATATCTACGTAGCATTATATATATATATATATATATACTTACTCAAAGATCCTCAAATACAATTCCTACCCCGCTAATAACTAAAACAACAAATGACGAGGGAAAATAAAATTTAACAACTCAACTTGTAAACAGAATCTTCTATGCTTTTGTAGTTCCACACTAAGCCTTCGCACCTGTAGCTGAAAGGGGTGGAGATAGGGAGTAAGAACTGGGGAGTTCTTAGTAAGGCTGGGGTTAAAAGTTTAGTTCATTTTATATATACTTGGTCAGCAATAACAGTCAACAAGAAACAATCCAATTCAGCAATTATAGAACACAGAATTCAAACAGCCACTTAGCACACCCACATTCACAAGAAATACACTCACAAACAAATATGCACAAACAAGTATGATGCATGTTTATTCCTATCGCAGGCCATGAGCTAATATGTCAGTTGCTTACCCGCTCCCGACATTATCCGGGCACAAGTCCCAGATATGGCTTTCCAGATGCACAGAGAGTGCATATAAGTCTTACGGCCAGGTCGCATACAGTGTGACTTTTAAGTTTATTTCAATATGCTTACATCTGGAAAACAGTTCTCAGTGTGTGGGCGTCCCTACTATACATTTGGCACTAAGGCCCAAATAAGGTTGCACCTGCTCTCTTATGGCAGACAGTCTTTTAAAGTATTTTTATCTTTATCTTTTGCTCTTTTGTAGCAGAGATATGCTCTCCTGTGGTAGATATCCCTTTAGTTGATACATTCATTTCTTTTTTGTGCCCTGCTCTCCTGTGGTAGAGGTTCGTTAGATTCTTTTGGTCTTTGTTTTCTGCTCTCCTGTGGCAGAGATCCCTATAGTTAATACATTCTTTATTTCTACTCTCTGCTCTCCTGTGACAGAGGTTCTTTAGATTCTTTTAATATTTGCTCTCTGCTGTTCTGTGGCAGAGGTTCTTTAATATTTTTCCTTCCTTTTCTTTTTTTTTCTTCTTCTTTTCTTTCCTATCATTTCATAATAAAATTTATCTTCACATTATTCCCTCGCCTTTCCCTAAATGTCTTATGGAAAAGAATTATAAATTACTTTAATTAGGTCTGCATTCTCTAAAGCTTTTAAGAGTTCTTCTGTATACTCTTCTCTGACTTAAACATTCTTAATAAAATGATAACAATAATATAAATAAGATAATTTAAGTGGTAAATAAGTAGTATATATATATAGATCTTTTCTTAAAACTTAGTTTATAAAATCTTATTTTCAAATTTTTATTAATTATTTTCTAAATCAAAAAATTTTATAATATTCTATTTTTTAATCTTAATGTTGTATAAAATTATATTTAAACCCTGAACATTTATAAAATACCCATTTTTACTCCCGTACTTTATTTATTACCCAAAATACCTAAAAAATTATATAATTTACAAATTGTACCTCTGTTTTTATATACAAATACAATGTTACCCTTCAAAAATAAAGTTTAAATATTAATCTTCCTCTTATATCAAAACCAAAACCCTTAACTCTTCCTTTTCAAAATATTACTTGTATTTTAATCCGTTTTTGAATATTTCGGTTACCGACTTTTTTTCTCAACTTTTAATTTAATTTTTTAACCACAAAATCTCATCGATTTTCTCAAAATACCACATCACAACATTCCCAAAACCATTAAAACAACCACAGCTGAGCTGTTTCTCATAGCCAAACCATCAAATCCCAAGCAACATCAACAGTTCAACATAAACTCATTCAAATTCAAACAATAATCAACCAAATCAATATTCACTTATCAAAATCACATTTAATTATTATAAAGTTACCAAACCATATCTCCGTATGAAATCCAAATACTCAAGATCCGGAAAAGCTTTTCAACCGAGCTGTTGAAGAAGAAAATGTTAGAAATCGTCTATGTCTCCTAGAACTCTAATTAGCTGAACTCAAGGGGAAGAGGAGTTACGCCACCGTCAACTTCTACCAAGAAAAGTAACGCCAACTGATGAGCAGATATTTTATACACCTTTTGGCATCATTTTCATATAGTTTTCATTATGTTTTATTTAAGTTTTATTATATTTTCATAGGTTTTAGTGCAAAATTCATATTTTTGGATTCTACTTTGAGTTTGTGTGTTTTCATATGATTTCAGATATTTTCTGTCTGAAATTAAGGAGCTGTGGAGAAAGTCTGAGTCAGAGACAGGGAAAGGGCTGTAGATGCTGCCATATTCTGACCTCCGTGCACTCAAAGGAGCATTTTTGGAGCTATAGAAGTCCAAATGGCGCGCTCTCAACGGCTATGGAAAGCTAACATCTAGGGCTTTCAGAAATAGATAATAGTTTATACATTTCTAGGGAAATGAAGGTCCAAAACTGACATTCAACGCCAGCTACCTACCTCATTCGTGGCGCTGGATGCCCAAAAGGGAGTCCAAAGCTGGCGTCCAATGCCGTAGAGGTGGATTTTCGCACTACGAGACTATTTTATCATATTGTTGTACTTCTTAATTTTTAGGTTAGTATATATAGACAAGAGTTCACCCTTGTTAGAGAGCTCTTGGCCATTCTACACGTTTTACATTACTTTTCTGTAAGCTATGAACAACTAAACCTCCTAGGTTAAGGTTAGGAGCTCTGCTAATTCTTATGGCTTAATAATATCACTATTCTATTTTGATCTATGCTTGATTCTATTCTAAGATGTATCTTCGTTCTTCATCCTGATGAATTGGGATTGTAACTTGACCGTCATCCCTATTTACATGGGTTCTTGTGAGTCCTTGACGGGATAGTATTGAACCACAAGCTTGATTATACATCTCTTAGATGGCTAATCCACTACTTTGTTGGGTACTTGGAGACATCAATGCAGTTGAGGTACAGGGCGATTAGGGCCTTTGTGGTATAGGCTAGAACTAGGAAGCGGTGTTCTCTAATCCAAAAGATTTGACCTTGTCAGTGGTGTTTTGAGTAGGATCACCAAGGGAATGGATTGCTAGAGCTTCACCCCCGTTCAGATTAGATGACCACTGACTCGGCGTTTGATCTGAAGCAGAGGAGGTTAATGACCACTAACCTGGCATTAGTCATTTACAGCCCGCCATGGAATGAATCCTCAGAAGTTGGAGTAGACAGTGAGAAAAGTTGATCCAAATGGAAGAAGCATCTCCGAAGCCTCAATCGTTCTCATACCATTTATTCCACATCTATCTAGTAGTGTTTTATTTATTTATTCTGTTTGTGTATTTTTCACTACAACAATAATCTTTTTTATCCGCCTAACTAAGATCTATATGGTAGCCATAGCTTGCTCAAACCAGCGATCTCCGTGGGATCGAACCTCACTCACCTGAGGTATTACTTAGACGACCCGGTGCACTTGCCAGTCTATCTGTGCGAAACTTGTAGAGTCAATTTCGTGCACCAAGTTTTTGGCGCCGTTGCCGGGGATTGTTCAAGTTTGACAAACTACCGGATTATCTTGTTGCTTAGATTAGGTATTCTTTATGGTTTATTTGCTCTTTTGTTTGTGTCTTTTGTTTTTATTTTCAAAAATTTTTCAAAACCTTTTCTTTTCTTTAGTAATCTTTGTCTTTTGTTTGGGTCTTGTGTCAGTATTTAAATTTGGTGTTCGGTCTATTTTCATCTTTTTCTTTAAATTTTTGAAACTGTTTTTCTTTTCCTTTCTTGATATTCAAATTGTTCTTGGTAATTTTTCTTGTTTGATTTTAAAAATTTTAAGTTTGGTGTCTTTTAGTTGTTTTTCCTTTAATTTTTGAAAATTAGTGTTAATAGATCTTAAATTTCTAAGTTTGGTATCTCTTAGTTATTTTTTTTCTTTTTCTTTAATAATTCGGAAAGTACAAAAATATTTATTTTACCTTCATTCAAAATTTTGAATTTATTTTACCTTCTTAATTTTCAAATCTTATCTTATCTTGTTTCTTTCTTTTGACTTTTTCAAATTTTAAATCTCCTATCTTAATTTTAAATCTTCTTTTAATTTTGAATTTAAAATCTTTAAATTTTTAAATCTTGTCTTATTTTGTTTCTCTCTCTTGATTCTTTCTTTCTAATTTTAAAATTTCAAAATCTTTATTTGACTTTTTCTCTCCAATTTTCGAAAATCTCCTTTTAATTTTTAATCTTGTTAGTTAATTAGTTGTCATATCTTTTCTTAATTTTTTTTCATTTCTTATTTTGAAATTTCTTAATTAATTTTTTATTTTTGGATTAGTTTTTATTTTAATTATTTATTTTCGAAAAAAATTATTATTCTAATTCTTGTCTCTTTTCTTCTTTTTGGTATCTCACTAGGAGATCTCTATACTCTGACATAGGGACTCCCACTTTTCGCTGTCTCTTGTTTGTGTAAGCAGGAACAACAAGAGTGCACTATGAATTTAGAGGGAGAGGCACAACCAAGAAGAACCTTGGGGTCTTATACAACCCTCACTCCTGACTTCTATGGAAGCAGCATTAGTATACCTCCTATTGGAGTAGCTCATTTTGAGCTCAACCCACAGTTAATTACTCTAGTGTAGAAAAACTGCCAGTTTCAAGGACTTCCTCAAGAGGAGCCCACAGAATTCCTTACTAAATTCTTGCAATATGCTGACACAGTGTACACTAATAGAGTAGACCAGGATGTCTACAGGTTGTTGCTCTTTCCATTTGCTGTGAAAGGCCAAGAGATGGTTAGATAATCAACCCAAGTTTAGCTTGAACACATGGAACAAAGTGGTGAAAAAGTTTTTGAATCAATACTTTTCCCCAAAGAAGCTAACCCAGCTAAGACTAGACATTCAAGGCTTCAAACAAGGAGATAATGAATTCCTTTATGATGCTTGGGTGAGATACAAGATGATGCTATGGAAATGCCCTACTGAATTATTTTCAGAATGGGTAAAGTTAGACATCTTCTATTACGGACTCACAGATATGGCAAAGATGTCCTTAGACCATTCTGTTGGTGGTTCAATCCACATGAGAAAGACAATTAAGGAAGCTCACGAGTTCATTGAGACAGGTGCCAGCAATCAACATCTGTACTCATCTAATGAGACTCCAACAAAAGGAGAGGTTAAGACAGTGACCACTGAATCTAACCCTCCAGAATATAGTAAATCATTAACCCAGCAGTTGCACTTTCTCACACAACAAATGCTAAGCTTACAAGAAGAAGTGCAGAAGACCCGAGCCTCCAGCAAGAATATGGAAGCACAGTTGAACCAGGCTAAACAGCACTTGTCTGAACAGATAAGAGAAGAGTGCCAAGCTCTTCAATTAAGGAGTACCCTGAACACCCAGCCTCAGAACAGTAAGAGGCAGAGAGAAGTGCTGGCAGAAGATGAACAAGTTGTAGTTCAAGGTAGCCAGGGCGTCCAATGCCCAGAAGGGGGCATCTAGGGCATCCAACGCCCAGAAAAGGGCAACCCAGGCGTTGAACGCCAGTCCAAGGGAGGCTAGGCATGTGTAAGTGTTGAGAACACCTTTCCTAAGCAAGTTATTAGCCCTTCTATAGGCACCATAGACACTCACCCTGCACCATTCATGGTCCTTGAGTACAAGGCCAAGCTACTATACCCTCAAAGACTCCAGAGAGCAGAAAAGGATAGGTAATTTGCCAAATTCTTAGAATCTTTCAAGAAGCTGGAGATCAAAATTTCCTTTGCAGAGGCTCTTGAATAAATGCCTTCATATGCTAAGTTCATGAAGGAAATACTGAATAACAAGAGGGATTGGAGGGAAGTACAGACAGTGGTGCTTACTAAGGAGTGCAGTGCAGTTATTCAGAGGAACCTTCCTCAGAAACTTCAGAAACCCCTTAACACTCTTCCTAGAAACACAGAAGTGAATCCAAGAGAAGAGTGTAAGGCCCTCATTAATACCAAGGAGGTCGGGCCTAAGGTGGTACACACTGTTGAGGAACCAAATGAAGAAGAGGCTCAAGAAGAGGCTGAAAGCACATGGTTGCACGCCCCTCTTATGAGCAAAAAGCCTAAAGTACCACACCCTCAGAAGACCCAAAATGAGACCAAGGACGAGCACTTCTCACAATCCTTGGAAGGCTCTAAGAAGCTAGAAATCAATATTCCTTTTGCTGAGGTTTGGGAGCAATGGTCTCTATCTACTGGAAGAAACCTCTCTGATGCTGAGAGAGGCGAATTAGTGATGAGGTTATAGAAGGATTACATGATTATCAAGGTCCTTCAACCTCCACTACCCGCTGACAAAGGAGGTACTTCCATGCAGAGTACAATACTGAAGCCTCCTCCCTTAGTGAAAACTAATACAGTTTCCCTAGAAGGAAGGTCCCAAGAAGAAGATGCACTGGGAATAGAGAAACAATACAACCCCTACCCTAACAAGCAAGGAGAATCAAGCTGATCACACTAAAAGAAAGCTTGTTAGGAGAAATTCAAATCCGAGGGCACTAATCTCCTCCTTTTCCCCCTTGGAGTCATTTCTGTTAACCAACTAGAAGAAGCGGAAGAAAGTCAGCTAACTGTCAAGCTGGTGACGTTAAAAAAGTGCTTGTTAGGAGGCAACCTAACCATAACTATTTATTACTATTTTTCTTTAAGTTTATTTTCATAATTCTTTTTATAAGTTTGTGATCATGTGCAATAGTCAGAACAGAGACAGAGACATTCAGAGATGGAAAACGAACACCCTGGAGCAAGTACCTTGCTGGCGTTGAATGCCAGGCAAGGAGATAAGAGTGGGCGTTCAACGCCCAAGAAGAGTAGCCAAGCTGGCGTTGAACGCCAAGGGAGGAGTCCCTAGTGGGCGTTGAACGCCCAAAAGGAGGTAGTGACTTGGCGTTGAACGCCAGAGAGGAGGACCTCATGGGCGTTCATCGCCCTGAATGGGGCAAGAAGCTGGCGTTGAACGCCAGCCATGGAGCAAGGGATGGGCGTTCAACGCCCAAAAAGGGGTAGGGAATTCGAATTTCCTAGCCTCTCAAGACCAGTGGGTCCCACAGAATCTCCACCTACCCCACCTACCTCACCCTCTATCTCTCCCTTTTTTTTCTTCTTCTACTCTATTTTTCCCTTTTTGTTCTTAGTTGCTCGAGGACGAGTAAAGTTCTCAAGTTTGGTGTTGCAAAAGCTTTGCTTTTTGACTGCTACCATCCCTAAATATGGCACCAAAGACTGGTGAAATCTCAAGGAAGAGGAAGGGAAAGGCACTTGCCTTTACTTCCCTCACTTCATATGTCACTTATGCAATTCAGCTGAAATTGTCATAGAAGGAGACATCCCCATTGAGGAGGACAAGCCCATCACTAAAAGAAGGATGGAACATGTTAGAGAGCTTATACATACATCTTATTTTTGTACTACAAGACTATTCTATCATATTTTTGTACTTCTTAGTTTTTAGGTTAGTATATATAGGCAAGAGTTCACCCTTGTTAGAGAGCTCTTGGCCACTCTACACGTTTTCCATTACTTTTCTGTAAGCTATGAGCAACTAAACCTCCTAGGTTAATGTTAGGAGCTCTGCTGATTCTTATGGATTAATAATATCACTATTCTATTTCAATCTATGCTTGATTCTATTCTAAGATGTATCTTCGTTTTTCATCCTAATGAATTGGGAGTGTAACTTAACCGTCATCCCTATTCACATGGGTTCTTACGAGTCCTTGACAGGATAGTATTGAACCATAAGCTTGATTATACATCTCTTAGACGACTAATCCACGACTTCGTTGGGTACTTGGAGACATCAGTGCAGCCGAGGTACGGGGCGATTAGGGCCTTTGTGGTATAGGCTAGAACTAGGAAGCGGCGTTCTCTAATCCAAAAGATTTGACCTTGTCTATGGTGTTTTGAGTAGGATCACCAAGGGAATGGATTGCTAGAGCTTCACCCCCGTTCAAATTAGATGACCGCTGACCTGGCGTTTGATCTGAAGTAGAGGAGGCTAATGACCACTGACCTAGCGTTAGTCATTTACAGCCTACCATGGAATGAATCCCCTGAAGTTAGAGTAGATAGTGAGAAAAATTGATCCAGAAGGAAGAAGCATCTCCGAAGCCTTAACCGTTCTCATACCATTTATTCCACATCTATCTAGTAGTGTTTTATTTATTTATTCTGTTTGTGTATTTTTCACTACAATAATTATCTTTTCTATTCGATTGACTAAGATTTACAGGGTAGCCTTTACTTGCTCAAACCAACAATCTTCGTGGGATCGACCCTCACTCCCCTGAGGTATTA
Organism: Arachis stenosperma; assembly: GCF_014773155.1. Lineage (NCBI taxonomy): Eukaryota > Viridiplantae > Streptophyta > Magnoliopsida > Fabales > Fabaceae > Arachis > Arachis stenosperma. Next base: position 59,545,989 of record NC_080383.1, read on the forward strand.
CTTGGACGATCCGATACACTTGCCAGTCTATCTGTGTGAAACTTGTGGAGTTAATTTCGTGCACCACCAATGTGTAGAGGACGAGGATATGAACACTTTTACTGGATTAAATTTTTATTGGAGTTATAGATCTCAAGAAATCAAAGTCGGAAGCTCTCGGGTTCCATGGAGTTTACGTTCCCTTTCTCTCTCTTTATTTTTTCTTTCTTAACATTAATGCAAGAAATGAGATGCTGATGATGGTGATTAAATGATAAGGATGGTTTTGAATAAAATTTGGTGACACGTAGGGGGTTGGGTGTCACAAAACCAAGCTGCTGAGTCAGCGATTCAAGTTATAAATATCCTAAACGGATAATTATGAAAACTGGATATATTAAAACACAAGTAATAATATATATGAGTTACTAATATAAATGACATTAACAACATAACAATAAAAGATATACGGTGAAGCATTAGCAAAGCTACGTTCACCGAGAAGTACCGATATTTACTCGTATCAGCGAATATCGAATTCGATAATAATACTATTAATTAAACTTTATTTTTAAATTAAAAATATCAATTAAGTAAATTAATATATATATAGATAATTTTTATTATTTATAAATTAATAAAATTATAATTTTAATTATGTAAAATATTTCATCATAACAAGAATATATATAAGAATATGAATTTGATTGATTTCAAATAGTTGTAAAATTAATTTAATTACTTATAATAAAATAATTTCTAAAAATAAGGAACTCCAATTTATAAAATAAGTTATAACTTATTTATATTTATATCTTCAAAAATCTGGGTCGTTACACCAGGTGGCAGTAAGCTCCAAATTCGTTTTTGACTTCCTAGCGCTAAATGCCAGGTCTGGCATTAAGCGCCCTATGAGGCAGAGAGCTTGCACACGTTACGAGACACCTGGCGCTAAACGCCCAGTTCCGCGTTTAGTGCCAGATTGACAGAATGGCTGCACACAATCCAAAGTACTTGGGCCCTAAACGCCAGATGCGGCGTTTAGCGCCAACTCAACAGAATCAAAATTCTTCTCTTTACTTCTGCATAGACTCTGTCAACCTGATGAGCGGATAATTTATACGCTTTTTGGCATTATTTTTAGATAGTTTTTAGTATAATCTAACTACTTTTAGGGATGTTTTCATTAGTTTTTATGCTAAATTCACATTTTTGGACTTTACTATGAGTTTGTGTGTTTTTTTGTGATTTCAGGTAATTTCTGGCTGAAATTGAGGTACCTGAGCAAAACTCTGAAAAGGAGGCTGACAAAGGACTGCTGATGCTGTTGGATTCTGACCTCCCTGCACTCGAAATGAATTTTCTGGAGCTACAGAACTTTAAATGGAGCGCTCTCAAGGGCGTTAGAAAGTAGACATCCAGAGCTTTCCAGAAATATATAATAGTTCATACTTTATTCGTGATTAGACGACGTAAACTGGCGCTCAACGCCAGTTCCATGCTGCATTCTGGAGTCAAACGCCAGAAACACGTCACGAACCAGAGTTGAACGCCAAAAACACGTTACAACTTGGCGTTCAACTCCAAAAGAAGCCTCTGCACGTGTAAAGCTCAAGCTCAGCCCAAGTACACACCAAGTGGGCCTCGAAAGTGGATTTCTACATCAATTACTTACTTCTGTAAACCCTAGTAGCTAGTCTAGTATAAATAGGATATTTTATTATTGTATTAGACATCCTGGATCTTGAATTGTATTTTTGATCCTGTGATCACGTTTTGGGGGCTAGCCATTCGGTCATGCCTGAACCTTCATCACTTATGTATTTTCAACGGTGGAGTTTCTACACACCATAGATTAAGGGTGTGGAGCTCTGCTGTACCTCGAGTTTTAATGCAATTACTACTATCTTTTATTCAAATTCAATCTTATTTCTGTTCTAAGATACTGCTCGTACTTCAACCTGATGGATGTGATGATCCGTGACACTCATCATCATCCGTCCCTATGAACGCGTGCCTGACAACCACTTCCGTTCTACAAGCGAAAGCTAGAGTATGTATCTCTTGGATTCCAGATGCACGACGCATGGTTGCCCTTGCCTGACAACCGAGCCTTCCATTCCGTGAGATCAGAGTCTTCGTGGTATAAGCTAGAATTGATGGCGGCATTCATGAGAATCCGAAAAGTCTAAACCTTGTCTGTGGTATTCCGAGTAGGATTCAGGGATTGAATGGCTGCGACGAGCTTCAAACTCGCGATTGTTGGGTGTAGTGACAGACGCAAAAGGATCAATGAATCTTATTCCGACATGATCGAGAACCGACAGATGATTAGCCGTGCTGTGACAAGAGCATTTGGACCTTTTTCACTGAGAGGATGGGATGTAGCCATTGACAACGATGATACCCTACATACAGCTTGCCATGGAAAAGAATAAGAAGGATTGGATGAAAATAGTAGAAAAGCAGAGATTCAAAAGGAACACAGCATCTCCATACACTTATCTGAAATTTCCGCCAATGATTTACATGAGTAACTTTATCTTTATTTTCTGTTTATTTATCATTATTATTCGAAAACTCCATAACCTTTTATAATCTTGCTTACTGAGATTTACAAGATGACCATAGCATGCTTCATACCAACAATCTCCGTGGGATCGACCCTTACTCACGTAAGGTATTACTTGGACGACCCAGTGCACTTGCTGGTTAGTTGAGCGAAGTTGTGAAATTATGTTTAGACCATGGTATTGAGCACCAAGTTTTTGGGGCCATTACCTGGGAATCAATTTCGAACAACAATTTAAGTATGAATCACAATTTCGTCCACCACAACCCGATCCAAACTTAACCTGAAATAATCAAAACAAAAGAACGACTCAAAGTAGCATCCAAATAGGCTTCAAATACTAAAATCTCAATTAAAACTCAACAAATTCATATCTAAAATAATAAGAAAATAAAAAAATATGCTCACGTATCAGCCGTCGTCGCTCGTGGAAGGTCTGTTCGCTCATCGACGTCGCACGAATGCCTACTTGGAGCTGTTGGCATTGCTGCCACGAAGCACTACTCCATCGTCACCTCTGCTCACCTCACCATTCTCCACCGCGAGTGACGTCTACTTGCTTTTTCAGTTCTGCTTGCTTCTTTGAGTGACGTCGCTATTCTGCTCGCCTCTCTACCATTGTTCTGCTTGCTTCACTTTGTTTTTTACCATTGTTTTGTTTCTTTTTTTTATGATTTTATTTATTTTATTTCTAAAATTATAGGTTATAAATTCAAATAAATTTGTAATTTGATTTTGTGATATTGTTCATTTGATTGGTGATAAAATAAAATTAATAATAAAATTTGTGATGTTTATTGTTGGTTGTTAATATAGTAGTAAATTAGTAACAGTAATAATAAAATTGAAGTGAAACAAGATGAGTTTAAGATATTTAACAATTTAACAATATGAAAGTGTTGGATTTTACTGAGAGATTTGATACTAACTTGGATAAGTACAGGCGAATTGTTAGGCCAATTGTTCTTGTTTGGCTTATGCTTATGATTCTTATGTGTGGCTTATTCTATTTGTCTCTGAATCCCTCATTCTCAACTTGGAATATTTTTCATTTTTATTTCTTTGATTTTTTGAATAGTTGTAATAAATAATTATCTGAATTTTGATACCATATAAATTAAAGGTGTGGTAGTATTTTAGTTGGTTGAATTGGTTCAAATTTTGTGTTCTAGAAAAAAAATTGTCTTGATAACTTTTATGAACTATACAGTTAAAATAGACCAGTTTTATATTAATTAAACTTAAAAATTTGTTTGTTATTGTTGTTTTTGATGGTGGATATTATGTGCTTGTCAATCATGTGTGTTTTGTTCTTTTTTATTATAAATTTTTATGCGAAATTATGAAGTTTTGAATTTTATTAGTCTAAAAATTATTGAATTTTTAATAATTTTATTTTATATTTAATTAAATTAGTTTAATTATGGTTGAATTTCGTTTAGACCATTAAACTATTGAATATGTCATTCAATTGGTTCACTAATCGGTTCGAATCTTTTAACTATGTTTCAAGTTTTTTGGAGAGGTTGAAGTGGTATCTACAAAAAATTCGATACTTACGTTAGCAAAAATTTTAGGCAAATTTTGTATAGATTAGAATTCAAAAAATACCGAAGATGTTAGTATATTTATAGTCGTAGGTAGTGAACTACTAACCACTTATAAAATGGTTCCACATTTCATAGTGGGTGGTTACTCTCTTTTATTAGAGAGGTTGTTGAGATCTCCTTTTTAGATTAATAGAAAAAATTGTAGGAGTTGCTTGTTTATTAAAACAAGTCGGGGATAAATCTATGTTGTTGTGGCCGACCCCAGTGAGGTCGGAAATGGATCTAGACTCTAGTTTTATAGATTATTGATTGAGTTTTTTATCATTTTGAGTATGCAACTTCTTTATTTCTTTTTATTGTGTCGTCAAAATTATTTTAGGCTATCTTATTCATCTAAAAAAAATTACACATATAAGAATTAAGAAGCGTTATAAATTTTTTCAGACAAAGATTCTTTAAAGTAAAAAGTTGATAAAATGATAAAATAAAAAGATTTTAATTTTGACGATTTTAAAATGTTTGAACTATTAAATAGTTCAACTAAAAAAATATAATTTTCAAGTTTTTTAATAATGGTCAAATAATTCTTCTTTAATTTTGATTTATTAATTAGTTATTCATATATTACTTAGTTTTAAAATATACTCTTATTTTTTAAATTATTATTTTATTATTCATCATCTATTTTATCTTTACCATTCTATCACTAATAATTTAATATTTTATGAATATTTGTCTTTGATATTCTACTTATTTTTATTGAGTTTGAAACTATTATCTTATCTTTTCAATCTTAAAATTAATAATTTTATAATTTATTATCAATTTTTTTTTTAATTGTCCAACTCTATAATTGTAATTCTTTATAAATTTTCTTAAACTATGATTGTTTATCAATTGTCAGATATAAATTTTTCTTAGTCGAAGAAATCGCCATTTGTAAAAAAATAGATTTTTTTTTCGTTCAAATAATCAATTGATTAGTAAATGGAGATCGTTTTTCTTTTTAAACAATCAATTATTTTACGTAAAGACAAAAGTTTTCTTTAGTCAATCGATTTTGTTATTTATCTAATTAATTGGTTAAGAGATTTAATTGATTAGTTGATGTATCCAATTAATTGGCTGAAAAAAATAATTGATTAGATCTCTTCATAATCTATTATTTTTTTGACACAAATAACAATTAATTGATGAAAAAAATTTCTACCTAAGGAAACATATAAGATATAACTCGTACACTTTATCAATCGATTTCTAACTTAAAAAAATCAATTATACATACAATCGATTTAGTGAGATTCCAATCAACTTAATTGACACTAAAATTCAGATTCGTTACCCACTAAATGATTGTTATTTATTCAATTGACTTTATATATATATATATATATATATATATATATATATATATATATATATATATATATATTCCCCATTGTTTACGCCATCAAATAGATCAAATATCTAATTTATTATATAATTTCTTTTTCTCAAATAACTCGCATTGCTTTCTAGTAACACCTTAATTCAAAAGAACGATAACGGTTGAATATTAATTTTACAATATAACACTTGATTTTAGAAAATTAAATTAGTAGAAATTTGTGTACATCATTGAATTTATGACTATCTTCATAAAACACATCACGATGGAATTTTACGGATATTATCTGATCTGCATTATGGTAGAATCGGATTATAAATTTGACACTAATATTTGTAGATTCGATTTGCAGATTTACATATCCGCACGTCTTATATAAATAATATAGTTTAAAAAAGTAAATTCTAACGTGATATGAATTTTAGTGTGTTATTTTATAAATTTTATGATGTCTTGTTTTTAATTTATTATGTTATACTTTAATTTAGAATAATTAAACTTAGATCTTATGTTATTATTTTTCTTTTGTTATTCAAGAGAATTTTTATTAATAATATTTAGGAGTAAATAGTTTAAACATGTGAAAAAAATATATTTTTTAGAGTAAAAACGGGTCTTAAAACAATTTTTTTGAATTATGCGAATATACCCAATATCGCGGATCGGATAGGATCCAACTTAAAAAAATATGGATATCGTATCTGATCCGATCCGATGAGTGTAGTGCGGATCGAATAGTATTAGAGAAATTCTCCACATACAAGCGTTTTTTTATACAAGCCTTTACAAGTGCACTTTCTTCTTCTTCTTGCGCACGTTCTTCTTCCTTTTCCTCTTCTTCTTCTTCTTTTCTTTCGTTTCTTGCCTCCTCTTTCTCCTTTTTCAACCATTACTGCACGTTTTCATTGCATCTTCTTTTTCTTCTTGCTGCATGTTCTTCTTTCTCTTCCTCTTCTTCTTCTTTTCTTTCGTTTCTTGCCTTCTCTTTCTCCTTCTTCAACCGTTACTGTACGTTTTCATTGCACCTTCTTCTTCTTCTTCTTCTTCTTCTTCTTCTTCTTCTTCTTCTTCTTCTTTCGTTTCTTGCCTTCTCTTTCTCCTTCTTCATTTACGTGCTTTTCTCTCTGTTTTTCTTTCTTCGTTATTTTCGATTTCCATTGTTTTTTGACATCAACCTCTGAAATCGTTTTTGAAGAAGAAGAAGCAGCAGAAGATGAGGAAGAGAAAGAGAAAGAGTTCTGAATTATGCATAAGGTGTACTTCAACGAATTTTGCGTGTATTTCTTAAATCCTTTGGGTGTAGTTTTTGTAATCCTTTAGGTGTATTTCTGTAATCATTCGGGTGTATTTCTATAATCGTTTGGGTAAATTTCTGTAACCATTTGGGTGTATTTCTGTAATTCTTTGGGTGTATTTCTGTAATCGTTTGAGTGTATTTCTGTAATCGTTTGGGTGCATTTCTGAAGTTCCATTATCTTCAAATTTGACAAGAAACTCGTTTTCATGGAGGAAGAAGAAGAAGAGTCGTTTATAATGCATGGTGAGTAGCGCGCTTTGGAAACAGGAAGTGGTTGAATAATGTGCGTTTATTTACTCTTGAATGTGGGAGTGTAATACGTATTTTTTGTTGGGCTTGTACCAACTTGTAAGACTTGTAAGCCAAAAAGACTTGTATGTGTAGCAGGCCTCATAGTATTATAGGCTATATCTGATGCGATTCGATCCATGTGTAGCCCTACTTAATTAGATTTGATTGTAAAAAAAACTTCGATGTGAATTAAACCTGGTCCTCAAAGAATTTCAAACCAGACATTTTAGTCCCCTAAAATTAATTACTCGATTGGTCCCTAACAATTAATTCCGTCAATCACTTAGGTCCTTGGCTCCGTCAACTCTAACGGAAGACAAAATGGTCCCTGAAAACTCTAACATGGGACAAAATGATCCTTGACAACTCTAACAAGGGACAAAATGATCCATGACCCCTTTATTCGAAAACGACACTGTTCTTCCCCAATTTTTTATCATATATCGCATAACCCTAACATTCATACTCTCCTTCTTCACCTTCACAGTCTTCTTTTTCGTCTTTTTCTTCCTTCTCTTTAGCTCCAAAATTAAGTCATGGTGTAATTGTCACACGTGTCGCACCTACCTCAATATGTCATGGACCACACACTTCCTAAATCTTTGTGACTAGTACATCCACTTCTTCTGCACTTCACCCACCAAAAGCATCTACTTCCATGTCTTTGATAATATCACCTCCAACCTCGACAACGTCCACGACATCCTCGAGACCAAGTTCCACAAATACTCCAAGGGCACGCCTTTCTCCACTCTCCGGCAAGCAATATAGATTGTTGGACATTAGGACATTATGAGAAGATTCTCCTTCGACATCATATGCAAATTCTCATTTGAAATAGATACCGAGTGCTTCATTCCTTCTTTCCCGGAGTCCAAGTTGGCAGACAGTTTCGACCTCGCATCCAAGCTATTACAACGAGCAATGTCGTCGTTACCGCTCATATGAAAACTGAAGCGATTACTGAATATTGGTTCGGAGAAGAAGCTAAAGGAAGCTATCGAAGTGGTGGACAATGTGGTCATGGAGATGTTAGGGCAGAGGAGGAGGGATATGGCAACGACGACGACGAGTCTTAACAAATCAGACTTGCTGTCTAGATTCATGGGATCCATCGAAGACGACAACTAGTTGAGAGACATAGGCATTAGTTTCTTGAGTATGAATTGGTTGAGAACAAGTTGAGGTTTTTTTTGTGAACATTAAATTTATAGAGTGTGCATTCTGTAGTTTGAAGTTACAGTGTTAGACTGTTAGGCTGCGTTTGTTTCTAAGAACAGGACAAGACAAGACACTGAGAATAGGACAGGACAAGACACTGATGGACAGAGACACAAAATTTGTGTTCTTGTATTCTGTTTGGTGATAAACTAGAACAAATTATGAAAATCTAATTTATTCTCATTTTTTTTCATTCAAAAAATTTGAGATGAAAAATATAATAATAAAAATATATAATTATGAAAAATTAACAAAAATAATGAAAAAAATGAAAAATAAGTTGTGTCGCTTGTTAGTGTCCCTATGTCCTTCCTGTCAGGATGGACACAAAATACACTAATTCAGTCTGGACACACGGTCTCTGTCCATGTAACATGATTTTGTGTCTCTGTGTCCATGTCTCAGTGTCATGTCTCTGTAAACAAACGCAGCCTTATTGTTATACGAGATATAATGAAAATTGGGAGAGAACAATTTTATTTTCGAACAGAGGAGATCAGGGACCATTTTGTCCCCTAGTTGTCAGGAACTATTTTGTCCTTCGTTAGAATTAACAGAATAAAGAACCTAAGTGATTGACAAAATTAATTATTAAAGGTCAATCGAGTAATTAATTTTAGTTAGGGACTAAAGTGTCCAATCTAAAATTTTTTGAGGACTAAAATGAGTATATACTCTATTTTTTATAAAAATGTGATTTATAACAATAATTTACTTGAGACCTGACTCGATCCATTGCTGTATAACCGTTAACTGCTTCCTCTGAATCCCCTCGGAACAACAGAGAAAGGGAGAAAAAGAAAAAGGAGTGACATTGAAGCTGAAGGTGAGAGAGCGCATGCACACGATCAATTTCAAGCTCAATTTCAATTTGAGACGAATCATTGTCATGAAGCCAAAAAAATCCCCAAACGCAAAACCTCCATCGACGCCTCCAACTCCACAAATCAAAACCCTCCACAGAACCCGCCGCTCCATCGTCAAACCACCAATAGCATCATCCATTCCGAAACCCTTACAATCCAATCCCAACTGCGAGTGGGTCCCACTCAATCTCACGCGCCAAGAACTCTCGCTCCCGCTCACCTTCCCCACCGGTCAAACCTTCCGCTGGAAAAACACCGGCCCCAATCAATTCACTGGCGTTGTTTCCTCCCACCTAGTTTCCCTCAAGCACCTCCAAAACGGCGACGTTTCATACTGCCTCCATTCAACACACGCCCACCACCACCACCACTGCCGTCAGGCCATGGAGGCACTCCTCGATTTTCTAAACGCCGGCGTTTTGCTCTCCAACCTCTGGAATGTGTTCTCCGAATCCGATGTCAGGTTCGCCCAGCTGGCGGAGCACCTCGGCGGCGCCAGGGTGCTCCGACAAGACCCGTTTGAGTGCTTGATCCAATTCCTGTGTTCATCGAACAACAACATTGGGAGGATTACCAAGATGGTGGATTACATTTCCTCTTTGGGGACATACTTGGGCACTGTTGAGGGATTCAAGTTCCATGCTTTTCCCACTTTAGAGCAGCTCTCCTTGGTCTCGGAGGAACAGCTTAGAAAAGCTGGTTTTGGTTACAGGTTCATTCATTATCTTTTATACATATATATTCGGTTTCTGTTATGAACTTATGATGCACAAATATGAAATAAGTATTTGATATGAGCAGCAAGTCTATGCAAAAATTACTCACAAATTTAAGAAGTTTAAGGCAGCAGTATTTTATCAAACGATTTTGCTAGGTATACAATGACTTTTTTAAACAATGTGAACAATGAGCTCTAGATTTGACCCAATAAAGGAAAAAAACACTCCACCCCTAAATTATCTCCTAAACCTTAACATTAAGATAACCATCCGAACATCCAGCCATTGATAATTGTGCATGAGTAAATCGAAATAAAAAAAATAACTATCCGATTAAGAATAATCAACATAATTATCTGCATACCTATTGAATTGAACATCCGATATATCTATTGTTCATATTGTTTAGTATTCTCATTGTCTCCTTATACTTTTCCTTTATTCAAATATGCATATATATTCATACAATAAGCTTTTTGTAAGTGAAAATGTAGTACTTGTAAAATAGGTTATGAATGAAGGTGTTGAATTTTGAGTTGTTTTTATGTAGGGCAAAGTATATAGTTGGGACAGTGAGTGCTTTGCGATTGAAACCAGAAGGAGGCGAAGAATGGCTTAGATCTCTGCGTGAGTTGGATCTGGAAGAAGTTATATGTGCACTTTGTACATTGCCTGGGGTGGGTCCTAAGGTGGCTGCTTGCATTGCTCTATTCTCCCTTGATCAGCATCATGCCATTCCTGTTGACACCCATGTCTGGCAGGTTAGCTACGTAGCAGTATTTCTTGCAGCTTTCAGCTTGGGATATTTTTTCAGTTTGATTTCTATATATTACTATATTTGCTTTTTGAGAATAAGATATCTGTTGATTTGAGTGTGGCTTTAAGAGATTCATGATCCTGCTGTTTGTGATTTCTACCTAGTTGAATTATTCTCTTATTGTGCAATATATATGTTGTTTCCGCTTTATTGATTATATCATCTTGTAAAATGTTGTGCATGTGTCATTTTTAAACTTGGGTAAGATTGCTACGAGGTACCTCTTACCTGAGCTTGCAGGTTCCCGGTTGACGCCTAAGCTCTGTGATCGTGTTGCGGAGGCTTTTGTAACCAAATATGGTAAATATGCTGGCTGGGCCCAGACTCTTCTATTTATAGCAGAATTACCTTCACAAAAGGCCCTCCTCCCTTCACATTTGTGGACTATTGAGCAGCGCAACCATGGAAAGAAGGAAGATAGTGAAGAGGAAGTTGGTTAAGGAAGCAATTGTAGTCTTTCGGTCCCAAATTTTCTGGTTACTTTTTCGGGTAAGTTGCAATTATATATATTGCCTACTTAATCTTATGTTTAAGTACCTAAAAGGTTAAAACTAGTAACTATGAATCTAAGATGATTAACAAATATTTTTTAGTTGGAAATTGATAACTATTGGCATTGATTAACAATGATCAGGACTTATAGAGTATAATTTGCTACAGTACCCTTGCTCTATTCTCTGGACAATAAAAATGAGAATTCGAAAAATAGACAAAGCATATAGAGGTCAAAGATGACTTACTTCCAAGGTATATGTCCCCTACAAGCATCCAATCCAATATTCTCTTTATTTAATTTTTATACAGAGGCAGCTAAAATTGAGAAATAAAGAAGAAGACACTCCAATATTCTCTTCCCCCTCCCCTACCAAGAAAAGAAAAAGAAAAAGAGAATTACAGATAAAAAATGAACAGAGAATGCCCCTTGTCACTCAGCACCATAACTTATGACATTAACCTTTCACTACTCTCGGAGTTGATAAAAACACCATAACAAAGGGAGATAGTGGTTGGGCCTTATGTACTTAATAGCCAACAATAACTAACAAGAATGAAAGCATTTTCATGCAGCATTTTTGTGGGTGAGCAATTACCAACAGAACCAGAAGGCAATTACCAATAGTAATTATCAATGTTAAGGGACACAGTGAGTGTCACCAACACATTCATTATTATTATGAGTAAACTACTATTTTTACCAGGAAAGTTTTTGACGCCGACAAATTTACCTATGAAAAAAAGAAACTACTATTTCTATTCATAAAAGAAATTATCCAAACACTGAAAAATCACTAAAAAATGTTCAAATTACCCTTTTCCTAACTCTAATCTCAATACCCGTCTCCCAAATCTCAACTCTCTTATTCTTTTCATGGATTTTACCATCTCCTTCACCAACACCACCATTGCCACCAATCGTAAGCCTTACCTTCCGAGACAAAGGAAACTTCGGTGACGGACTGCCTACTACCAAGGATTGGATCCCGTCATCCACGCCTTCCTGCGTCACCTCCTGGTAGAAAGCGTCTCACATGCACCACCCGAAGAAATCCAAGATTCTTCACGACCTTGAATGTGTCGTGGACGGTGACAAAGGGGTCGGTGTCAGCATTGATGAAGAGCACGTGGCTAAAGAACGACTCCTTTGTGTAGGAATTGCTGCTCTCGATGCAAAGCTCGAGCTTGTCGCGGTTGTTGCCTTGAAGGCATGCTCTGAAGCTTCCTTCAATGAGAGAGAAAAAGACGGTGTAGACAATCTGGTTACTGTCATCGTTGTAGTCGGATTCGAGGTGGGAGCCGTCCTTGGTCTCAACGAGAAGGAATTGAGTTTCTAATGGAATGTCTCTTCCTTTGTCTCGCATTTTCTAAGCCATACACCATAGCTTGAAGCGGAAAGAGGAAGGTGGGGCTTACAGTTAGTGGCTGTGGTGAAAGAGATAGTGAAATTCATGAAAAGAATAAAGGACGGTTGAGATTTGGGGGAGGGGTGTTGAGATTAGGTTAAGAAAAGAGTAATTTGGGATGTTAGGTGATTTTTCAGTATTTGGATAATATTATCGTACAAAACTATCTTTTATGGTAGAAATAGTCATTTCTATTTTTCTTTGGTAGATTTGTTCGCATTTAAAATTTGGGTAGGTGGAAATAATAGTTTACTCTTATTATTATTGTTATTATTGTTGTTGTTGTTGTTGTTGTTATTATTACCACCCATCCCATTAATTACCTAAAGCATCAAAAGAGTTGTGTGGTATCTCATGATCTCATCTGGTGGTTGAAGATTAAGCGGTGCTAGACTGCTAGTAAACTGTAAACACAAGATTATTGGTTCAACCCTTTTGGCCAGGCGTTTACGCTCAAGTCATAACGGAGTCATGTTTTGACTTTTTCAACTTTTATTTGATGCTTAATTTGAGGTATTGAAAAAGTAAGATAGTATTTTTTGTGATTAAGGCGGTACAGAAATATTAATAAGTATTACTAGTCTAGTTATCTAAATAGTAACTACCCAGGAAAGAAAGTACCATTCAAGAGAAAATGTAAAAATAAAAAATAAAAAAAGAAAAGAAAGAAAGAAGGAATTGTATATTTTTTACTTGCCGTGATCAAGCGATCAGAATCAGATTTTGAAGCTCAGGTCAACGCATGATGAACCACAACGAGGAAGCCAAAGTTATACTCAGCAGCAAAGTCAATTGAATTACCCCACTAATCTGCAAGTACATGAAATGTCATTGCATTTCAACCGTGGTCCAAATTTCAAGTTGTAATAGACAATAGTATCTAGTTGTATCAAAATTTCCTCTCCTACTTTATCGGCAATTGGTCAATCAAAACATGCAAATATGAAAAGGTTTGAACCTCTGGCCGTAACCGGAGTTTTGGGATTTCAAAAGTTATACAAAACATGCTAAGCAGGATTAGCAGCTAATAACCCTGCCGCTGCCGCTGCCAACCACTACCACCATAATTGCTGCCACCGCATTTTTCTCTTTATCACCACCATAACCTGTCCATTGGGAAAAATCATTTAGAGTAACTCCAATGAGCAAGATCTTGAGACCCTATTTTTGACAAAAACAGGAAAGGAGTATTGGAGGGGAGAAGAAATGAGTTCCTGTACATATCTCAAGGTGAGGAGATCTTTCTAAATAGGAATTCAAATTGACCAATAATAACTTGTCACTTGGCAAGTTATTATAAAAATAAATAATTATATAAAATTTAAAATAATTAAATAATAATTAAGTTAGTAATAATTATAATAAATAATTAATTATAATTAATTTATTAATAATTAATTAGATTAAATAATTAAATTTTTATTTAATTAATGATTTATATTAATTATTTATATCATAATTAATATTGAATATGTTTATATTATTATATTAAATTATAATTAATTAAATTTATTTATATTAAAAAATAAATTTAATTTTTACACCTTATAAAATAATTTTTAGTTGGGTTAGTTATTTTTATTTTTAAAATTTAATATTGTGTATTATTGTTATATATGAATTTATTTAATATTAATATCTTTTAATAGTGAACTATTTTTAAATTTATAAATTTAAATAATATTATTGAAAAAAATTAATTATATTAATTTTAAATATTTTAATTAATTAATTAAATGAGATCACAATAGAGGCTAAAACTAATTTCTCCTAATGAAGAAAAGAGATACTTTAAATTCTTATTTACTGTTTATGATGCAACAACTGATGCAAAATTATTTTTTATGACAAATAAACCATGAATATAAACCAATATGAATTCTTAATTGGAGATAGTGTTATGTGAATTCAATCAATTCATTATCCATCATTTGATTTCACAGAGAAACTTTTGCATCGGGAAAAAGCATCCATGCATTAACCAAGTTGGGAGCCCCACCTACTCATTTTAATGCCGTTTCTAATAATTATTGTGTTTGTTTAGGTGTTATTAAATTGATAAAAAAATTTTTAATAAAATTTTTTTATTAATTTTTGTGTGTGTTTAACTATTTATCAAATTTTTTATAATAAAAATAAAAATATTAAAAAAATTAAAAAATATTTTTTAAAAACATACCATTTATATTTTTTTATAAGATTTTTTTAAAAAAATATTTTTTACATAATAAATAAAAAAATACTTTTATATTATTTTATCTAAATATAATTAATAAATAAAAAAATCTTTTTACATAAAATATTCAAACATAAAATTACTTTTATTTTTAAATTTTTTCTAAACATAACGTCCAAATATACCCATCAACTGTATGAGATTTCAAATGGGTTTTTAATTATTTCTAAAAAATCTTAAATCCCTAATAATCCAATGACTTTATGTTACTAAATAATTGATTAGCTATGTCCTATTTGATCCAATTATCTTGTACAAAAGGATCCGATTGTAGTTTTAGCATCACTACGCAGTGCTATAAAAAAAGCCGCTATTGTCGTCGATTTTGGTGGCATAACAACTTGTTGACAACTAGAGATAGGCAAGTAGTGATCAATAGGATAGAATAGTTGAGTTAGTCATCAACATTGTTATTGTTTCTCGCAAAGGAGATGACAAAGATGACACCATTATGCAAGATTTGGATGAGAAAGAATTTGGCGGTGGCAATAATAGATTAGAGAATGTGTAATAGGATTTTTTTAAGAATTTGTATAATGGGAGAAGGAAGAATACTAAATTAGTATTGTGTTACTATTGAATAGTATGAATAAAAAGGAATGTAAGCACATAATATTTTTCTATTTCGAGTGAGGGTGATATTTCAAGAGCCCAACTCTCCAATAGCTAAAGTAGTAATTCTCTACTTCACTATTGATGCTACCTTTACCTCATATCATTTATTTTCACAGGCAATCGTAACTAAGACCCAGCATTTCTAGCCTATTACTCTTTTTTTTGTAAATTCTTTGTTGGATTATCTTCTTCAATGTCTTCAACATCTTCAATTGATTCCTCTTCAGTTGGGCCATGTTGGTTTGGATTTAGAATTGCATTAATTATCTCCCCTCCATTATGACCTTGTCCTCAAGGTCCATATTTGGAAACTGCCTGCTGAGTTCAGCCCTATCCACCCACATGGTCTCATGGCGAGGAACTCCTTGCCAATAAACAAGGGGTTCAGTTCGAGGTTCTGTCGAAGTGGAGACAACACAACTCGCTATGATGGCGGCTGAAGGGAAGACGATAATTCAGCTGTGATGGCGTTGACAATGGCGGAGGACCGTGGAAGGGTTTTAGCACTGACACATGAAAGACCAGATGAAGGGCATATGACTCCGACAACTTCAACCGGTAAGCCACCTTTCCTACCTTATGAATGACATTGTAGGGACCATAATACATTTTTCATAGTTTATTATGTGTCTCCAAGGATAGGGAGCACTGCCTATAGGGTTTAATCTTAAGAAAAATCCAATCCCAAGGTTAAATTTCATGTCCCTTCTATGTGAAATCAGCTTGCTTCTTCATTTTATTTTGAGCCATTTGAATAAAGTAAGTTAGTTCCTTATTCAAAATTTCCTGCACCTTTAACATCTCATTCACCTCTATGATACTTGTAGTTCCTGAGGAGTAACCAGGGAGTACATTTATGGTAAATCCAAATAAAGCTTCATGCAGAATCATGTTAATGGTAGAATGGTAGGAGTCATTGTAACAGAACTCTTTTCATGATAAATAGGAGGTCCACTGTTTTGGATAGGTGTGTGTGAACACTCGTAGATACTACTCAAGTGTTCGATTAACCACCTTTATCTGGCCATCACTCCGAGGGTGATATGCAGAACTATAAAGCAACTTAGTCCCACCTAATTCAAACAAACTCTTCCAAAATTGACTCAAGAAAATCATATCTTGATCTGAAACAATAGTAACAGGAAAGCCATGTAACCATACTACTAAATTGATGAATACCTATGCCACATCCTTGGCTGTAATCCCAGGTTTTGGAGCACTAAAATGACCCACTTTGCTGAAACAGTCCACCATCACTAGGATCCCAGTAAACCGAGCCGACTTAAGGAGTTGCACAATAAAATCCATGAGAAATATCGGCCCATTGTCTAACCAGAATTGGTAACGGCTGTAGCAAGCCTTAGGACTTGGCAGGGATGTATTTAGTGACTTGGCACTCTTGACAATGCTAAACAAACTTGTGAACTTGGCCTCGCATTCCAGGCAAAAAAAATGACTCCCTTAGGGCCTTGTAAGTCTTGAGAGAATTTTTCCATGTTCGCTCCTAAGTGATGAGTGAAACTCTTGCAACAATTCAGTGAGTGGATGAGGCAGTTGGGCATAGTCCAAAATAAATTTCTGATTATAACTTGTTAACCCAAGAAAATTCCTTAATTGCTTAAGGGAAGTTGGCTTCGGGCTAGCTTGTATGTCCCAAATAATCAACCTGATTCTGACCAAAAGAACATTTAGAAATTTTAGCATTTAGATTAGGAGTATATAGTATAGCAAGAGTAGTTTTGAGATGCTCCAAATGATTCGCCCATGTACGACTGTAGATGATAATGTCATCAAAGAAAACCGCAATGAATTTTTGTAGGTAAGGTTGTAAAATCCGGTTCATGGTAGCTTGGAATGTAGAAGGGGCATTGGTAAGGCCAAACGACATTACCATAAACTTATAGTGACCTAAATGAGTCCGAAAGGCTGTCATGTGAACTGAATTTTCATTCATTCTAAGTTGGTGGTAGCCTGACCGCAAATCAATCTTAGAAAAATATTCGGCACCAAAGAATTTATCAAGTATCTCTTCTATAGTTGGTATAGAAAAATTGTCCTTAACCGTAATTATGTTGAGAGCCCTATAATCAACACAAAGGTGCTAACCACCATCCTTCTTTTTAGCCAAAATCACCAGGCCAGAGAATGCCCTATGACTTTCTCTAATCACACCTGTTTCAAGCATCTCTGCGACCAACCGCTTCATTTCCTCTTTCTGAATTTGAGGATATTTGTAGGGTCACACCTTAACTAGCTGGACACCTCGGTATGAGCTCAATTTTATGGTCAATTTCCTTAGTGGGAGGGAATTGTGTAGGTTCCTCAAAAACCTGTTGGAATTCTTCTAAAAGCTGCTGAATATCTGCCGGTGCTGTTGGTCTCTTCCTCAATCATTCTCAGGTGATATAATGTAGTTTTGACCTTATTCATCACTAATTTTTACAGCATTCTATTACTAAGCCCTTCTGGTTGCAATAACCTTTCTCCTTGTAATTTCACCTTCAAATCATGCACTACGAACTCCATAGTCAATAACCCACAATAAATAGTGACATAACCAAGACTCATAAGCGATTGGACACCTAGAACCAAATCTGCATCTTGCAAGTCTAACATACACATGCTGATATTAAACTTGTAGCCTTGGAGAATGAAGGCAATTTCCTCACATTGTGCTTGTCAGCCAATACTATCTCCATTTTTCACTAGTACTTGTAAAGGAGTCACATCACGCATGAAAAATGCAAGTCTCTGAGCCACACTAGTTTTAACAAAATTATAGGTACTGTCCTCATTAATCAACACCATTAGGGGCTGGCCACTATATGTTTCCTTCAACCTGAAAGTCGTGGGTTGGTACTATCCCACTAAAGCATTGAAGCTAATCTTTGGTTGCACCAGTTCAATAATTATCGGTTGTTCAGGTCCTTCAGTAATTACCTCCTTTGCTGGTGATTCCCTCAACAGCTCCTACATTGCATCCTCTCCATTTAATAGATGCAGTGTGGTTTTGCAGTGATGGGAGGATGACCATTTATCCCCACAATAATAGCATAATCTTTTAGATCACTTTAGCTTAACCTCCTCTGCTGATAAGTGTTTGTAAGGGGTGTTTGGATCGTGTTTAGGTTGTGTTTGGGTTGTAGTTGGGTTTGTTGCTGCAAGGGTAGCTGTAGGATTGGGTGTGTTTTTTGTTGTTTGAATTCGGTTAGTTGGTGGAGTTGGGGTGCCGAAGTATGTGTTGGTGCTTCGATTGTTAGTGGTCGTGTATGGTTTCAGGCTTTTAGTTGAGTGTGTAGGGGTCGTAACATGCTTTTGTTCATGGAATTTGGCTAAGGCTACTGCGGTATTATATTCTTGAGGTTTAGCTATCATCAACTTGTATTTGAGATATCCTGCAAGCCAGCAATAAACAAAGATACCAACCATTCTTCATTCAAACCAGTCACTTTAGTTGATAATTCCTCAACTAGGTGCGATATTTTGCCATAGAATTAGTTTGTTTCAGCTCCTTAAGAACTACTTTTAGGTCATAGAAATAATTTTGGTCGTTATGTATTAATAATGCATCCAAGAATGAGTCATAAGTATGTCGAATATCATTTTTCACTAACCAACGATACCAGGAATAGATAGGACCAGTTAAATGGAATGAAAGCATCTTGATTATCATCTCCTCAGGCACACTAAACCATTCAAAATATTCTTGCACCTTGAAAACCCACTCCTCAACCCTTTCACCATCAAAAATAGGTAGTTCAACACACATACCTATATTTTCCAAGTGGAAGTGATTAGAATGATGATGATGCTGCTTGTTGTTGTTCTCAAAGTCAGAATCAGAGTACTCTTCTCTAATAATCTTCTTTTTCTTCTTGAAATCTGCTAACATTATTCCTTTTATTTCGTTCAGGAATTCTTCTATGGAGTACAAACGGTCATTAGTATTAGAAACCTTGCTATTAATTTCAATTTGACTCCGCTGTAAGGCTGCAATTTCTACTTGGAGTCTTCAGAGTTCATCGGTATCCACAATCTCTTAATGGAAGCACCAATGATAGATTAGAGAATGTGTAATAGGATATTTTTAGGAATTTTTATAATGGGAGAAGGAAGTATACTGAATTAGTATTTTGTTACTATTGAATAGTATGAATGAAAAGGAACGCAAGCACAGAACATTTTTCTGCTTCGAGTGAGGGTGATACTCCAAGAGCCCAACTTTCTAATAGCCAAAGTGGTAATTCTCTACCTCATTACTGATGCTATCATTAACCTATATCATTCATTCTCACAGACAATTGTAACTAACTTTGTCATGTAGGCATTCTAGAAGCAATTTGTTACATCACATAATCTTGGCGCTAAGCTGGGCTTTTCTTGATTTTAGGGCCCAACATCTCTGGCTTATTACTTTCTTCTTTTTTTTTCTGCAAATTTTTTGTTGGACTGTCCTCTTCAATGCCTTCAACATCTTCAATTGATTCCTCTTCACCTGCGCCATCTTGGTTTGGATTTGGACTTGCTTTAGGCAAAGAGAAGTAGATAGCGATTATGGTAGCGATGATAATAATGCTAGTTGGGGATGAATATTAGATGAGGAAGGATTTGAGTGGTAGGTTGCGAATTGGGGTGGCGGCTGTGGCAAACGATTGAAGATTAGGAAGAGAATAGGTTAAATTCAGAAGGGTGTTTTAATAATTTTTAATAAATTTTTAAAAATTAAATAATTTTGTCAATCGAAACTCATATTTTTTAATACAAAATTAATTTTTTTTATAAATTTGCTAGTATTTTAAATGTTTGTGGATCAAAATAGTAATATTTTTTAATTTTTTAAATTTTAGATATTATTTATTAATATAATAGAGAAATGAAAATAATAATAATTATTTAAGAATATAAAAAATCAAAGTAACAATAAGAAAAACAATCTTACTATACATACAACCTTTTTTGGTAAATAAGTCCAAACAACTTAACCCTAACCCAACAAAACCTACTTACATAATACGTGCGTGAAATCACACTGTTCTTCTTTGTGTTTCTTTCTCTTTTTCTTCTTCTTCGCATTACTCCTCCAACATTTGTATCCTGCGTTCCTCCTCCTCCTCCTCCTTCTCCATCTTCTTCTCCATCTTCTTTCTTCTTCTTCTTCTTCTTCTTCTTCTTCTTCTTCTTCTTCTTCTTCTTCTTCTTCTTCTTCTTCTTCACGTTTCTTCTTCTTCTCCTTCTCCTTTTCCTTTTCCTTCTCCTTCTCCTTCTTCTTCGCGTTTCTTCTTCTTCTTCTCCTTCTCCTTCTCCTTCTCCTTCTCCTTATTCTTCTTCTTCTTCGCGTTTCTTCTTCTTCGTGCATGTTTGGGCGCCATTATTTTGTTAAAAAAAGATCTTTTTTCAATGAAAAAAGATATTTTTTAATTTTTTAACGTGTTTGGCAAATTTTTAGTAGTAAAAGTAAAAGCACTAGTAAAATAAAAAAAGATCTTTTTTGAGAAGCTGTAATTTACATTTTTTTTTAAAAGATCTTTTTTCCTTAAAAAAAAAGATGTTTTTCATGTAATAAATAAACAAAAAAGTACTTTTATATTGTTATACCTAAACATAATTGATAGATAAAAAGACCTTTTTACATGAGATATTCAAACATAAAATTACTTTTACTTCTCTATAAGATCTTTTAAAAAAAGATAACTCGAAAAAAGATCTTTTCTTAAAAGCTCACCCAAACAAGCCCTTCTTCTCCTTCTCCTTCTCATTCTCCTTCTCCTTCTCCTTCTCCTTCTTCGTGTTTCTTATTCTCCTTCTCTTTCTCCTTCTCCTTCTCCTTCTCCTTCTCCTTCTCCTTCTCCTTCTTCTTCTTCTTCTTCTTCTTCTTCTTCTTCTTCTTCTTCTTCTTCTTCTTCTCGTTCTTCTCCTTCTCCTGCTCTTGTCCTTTTCCTTCTCCTGCTCTTGCTCCTTCTCCTGCTCCTTCTCCTTCTCCTTCTTCTTCGCATTACTCCTCCAACATTTGTATCCTGCGTTCTTCCTCCTCCTTCTTCTCCACCTGCTCCTTCTCCTTTTCTTCTTCTTCTTCTTCTTCTTCTTCTTCTTCTTCTTCTTCTTCTTCTTTCCAACATTTGTATCATGCGTTCCTCCTCCTCCTCCTCCTTCTCCATCTTCTTCTCCATCTTCTTTGCGTTTCTTCTCCGTTTTCTTTGCGTTTCTCCTTCTCCTTCTCCTTCTCCTCTTCCTCCTCCTTCTCCTTCTCCTTCCTTCTCCTCTCCTCCTCCTCCTCCTCTCCTCCTCCTTCTCCTTCTCCTCCTTCTCCTTCTACTTCTCCTTCTCTTGCTCCTTCTCCTTCTCTTTCTCCTGTTCCTGCTCCTTCTCCTGCTTCTCCTTCTCCTTCTCCTTCTTCTCCTTCTTCTTCTTCTCATTCTTCTCCTTTTTCTCTTTTCTTCTTCTTCTTCTTCACATTACTCCTCTAACATTTGTATCCTGTGTTCCTCCTCATTCTCCATTTTCTGCTCTTTCTTCTTTGCGTTTCTTTTCCTATTTCTTCGCGTTCCTCCTCCTCCTCCTCATTCTTCTCATTCTTCTCTTTTTTTCTTCTTATTTGTGTGTTTCATCCTCTTCGTCATTCTTTTTCTTGCTGCTATTGTTGCCGCATTTTTTTCTCCTCCTCTTTTAATTTATTTTGTAATATTATGTATTTTTTTTCTTTGTTTGATTTTTTTCTTCCAAAAAGAATTATAAAAAATGAAATAAGAAGATAAAGCAGCAAAAGATGAGAAGGAAGAGGAAGATGGAGAATTTTGAATTATGGAGAACTTATCATAATAAGAATACATCAAAATTTCTTAGTTTTTACACTAAAATTTTGCTACAAATGCACAAAAATATTTTTTAAAACATTTTTTTTTATTTCTTTCTTTCTTTCAGTTGAATGAATGTAGGTTCATCATCTTCCAAGTTATTTTGCAGCATTATGTGTTTGTTCTTCTTCTTTATTTAATATTTTTTTTGTTTTTCTTCTTGTTAAGAGAGTAAAACAATGTGAGTTCAAAAGGACATGTATAAAATGATAGCAAAAGCACTAGAACAAAATTTTATGGTTTGTTACAAGAATTTCTGATAAATGGACAAAAACAGTTGCAAATCACTCAAATATGTACAAAATACATCAAAAGCATAATAACAATATTTTGTTGTCTAGTTACAACATAAAGAGGACAACAGTAATAGGTACACCTCAATTCACACGAAATGCTCCGAAAGATAAACAAAATACACCGGAACACAAATTAAAATACACCGCTATTAATATTTGATTGCTTCATACAATGTAAGTTCAAAAAGACATGTAACTCAATAAAACATGCATAAAATGATACCAGAAGCACTAGAACAAAATTCTATAGTTTGTTACAATAAATCAATGAACAAAATTCTTGATAAATAGACAAAAAGCAATTGCAAATCACTTAAATATGTACAAAATAATATCAGAAGCATAATAACAATATTATGTTGTCTAATTACAGCATAAAGAGGACAACAACACTAAGTACACCTCAATTCATACTAAATATATCGAAAGACAAACAAAATACACCGAAAACAAACAAAATACACCGCTATTATTTTTTTATTACATTATACAATGTGAGTTCAAAAAGACATACAACTCAATAAAACATACATAAAATTTCTTCTTCTCTTTTTTCTTATTTCTTTCTTTCTTTTAGTTGAATGAATATAGGTTTATTCTTTTTCAAATAATTTTGTAGTATTATGTATTTCTTCTTCTTTTTTATTTGATTTTTTTTATTCTTGTTAAGAGAGTAAAATAAGAAGAAACTTGAGAAGGTAAAATAAGAAAAAAAAGATGAATAAGAAAAAAAAAGATGATGATAATGAACAAGAAGAAGAAGAAGATGCAGCAAAAGACGAGGATAAGGAAGAGGAAGAGTTTTGAATTATATAAAACTTATCAGAATATAAATACACCGAAGTTTTTTAACAGTAACACATAAATGTCTTAGTTTTTACACCGAAATTTTGCTACAAATACAGAAAAATATTTTCTTTAATGCTGTATTTTTTTCTTTTTTTTTTAATTTTTTCTTTCTTTTAGTTGAATGAATGGATAGTCATACTCTTCCTAGTAATTTTGCAGCAATATCTGTTTCTTTTTTGTTTGATTTTTTTCTTTTTTATTTTTATTAAGAGAGAAAAATAAAA
Source organism: Arachis stenosperma (assembly GCF_014773155.1). Lineage (NCBI taxonomy): Eukaryota > Viridiplantae > Streptophyta > Magnoliopsida > Fabales > Fabaceae > Arachis > Arachis stenosperma. The sequence goes on from NC_080383.1 coordinate 59,569,660, forward strand.
AGAAGAAGATGAACAAGAAAAGAAAAAGATCATAATAATGAACACAGAAGCTTTTTAATTTTGACACCAAATTTTTTAATTGTAACACAAGATTTTAAGAGGGTTATCATTAAGTGATTTTGGTGTATTGAAAATTATCATTAAGTAATTTTGGTTCATTCTACATTTAATTTCGGTATGTAAATAACGTGCACTTTTGGTCTGAGCTTGTTTTCGGAGTGCACCTCAATTAACTCTAAAATTAGAATAAAAATACATCGAAATTTGTTAACAATAACACATAAATTTCTTAGTTCTTACACCAAAATTTCGCTATAACTGCAAAAAAGTATTTTCTTTAATACTGTATTTTTTTCTTTTTTTTCCTTATTTCTTTCTTTCTTTTAGTTGAATGAGTGTAAATTCATCCTCTTTCAAGTAATTTTGCAGCATTATATATTTCTTCTTCTTCTTCTTCTTCTTCTTTATTTAATTTTTTTGTTTTTATTCTTATTAAAAAAGTAAAACAAAGAAAAACTTCAGAAAGTAAAACAAAAAAAAAAGATGAATAAAAAAAAAAGATGATGATAAAAAGAAGAAGCAACAGCAAAGGGTGAAGAGGAGGAGGAAGAAAAGTTTTTAATTATGCAGAAGTTAATCAAAATAAAAATACACTAAAATTTTTTAACAATAACACATAAATTTCTTAGTTTTTACACCGAAATTTAGTTACAAATAAACTGTAATTAACTCAAAAAATATACCAAAATTACTTAATAATTACGACACACAAACTCAGTTTGAAAACAACATACAAAAATGATTGAATTATCAACAAAAACACATCCAAATCAATTTTGGATTCGGCAACGTCATTAATATTGTAAAAATTCTACAGTAACAATAACGATAACAATAACGACGATAACAATAATGACGATACGTATAAAAAGAACATGACGATGACTATAACGATGATGAAGATGATGGAGGGGAAGGAGAAAAAGGAAAGAAGAGAAGAAATTCTAATAAAAAAAAGAAGGAAGAAGAGGAAGAGGAGGTGGTAGTGTTAGTGATGACGATAATGAAAGAGAAAAATAACCAAAAAAATGTGTAGCAAAGACGCAAAGAAGAATGTACGTGCATGAGTGTAAATGACTTCGATAAACTTGTTTGATTAAATAACTTATATGTAGAGATTAATTATAAAAAAATAGTCATATTAATACCTACATCACATTAGATAAGTAAAAAATATTTTAAATGATTTATATAGCTAATTTTTGCGTAAATTATATTATTTCTATAACATATGATAATAGATGGTTTATTATAAGTAACTATTCATATTATTTTGTAATTTCCTCTCTAACATATGATAACGCATGATTTATTATAACATATTATTTTTGGTAATACTATATGTATAAATATTTTTGACAACTAAATTTAATTAAATTAATTTAAATTAAAAAAATTGTTTACACAATCACGTGAATGTAGTAATCACATAAATTTTTTTGCTGCATTTTTTTACTTATTCTTCTCTTTTTTTTCCCTCTTCTTTTTTTTCTTGATATTGCTACTATATGATTTTTTTCTTCATTTTATTTGTTTAAATTTTCTTTTGTTTTTTCTTCTTAAGAAAGAAACAAAAAGAACAATAATGATAATTATTTCGAAAGTTATCTGAAATGGTGATTTGTGCCTGAACGTAAAGTCCAAACTTCTTCTGAAGCAGCGACTGACTTGTTTTGGCCGAGGTGCTGCCGTCTGAGTTTTTTGTGAGTAAGTGAGGGGAGGGGTTATAAGAACTAGATTTTTGGTAAATAGACTTTTTTGGCTGAAAATTAAAATAAAGAAAGAAAAAAAGAAAAAAAAGTTACGAGGTCAAACTTGGCTTTATGAGGGTAATTAATCCCTATAAGTTAAATTTGACTAATGGATATTAGATACTATCATACCATTGGCTTAGTTACCACACTAGAAACTTTTGAGCCGCAAAACATTTTGAGTGACGGTTGTTGCATGCACTAAGAAGATTTCTAGTAACTGAAAACCTCAGAATCAATGGTAAAGGTAATTTCTATTCAAGTAAATGTCTCAAGATTTATATTAGCTATCTCTTCATGATTTACTTCTTTAAGAATAGTTATTAGCCGATAATTATTTACTGCCCGGTAAAAGTTATTCGAACCGAGTTTCTTCCTAGTATTTCGTAAATGACTCCAAAAGGCCCCGGATCCTCTTGCTTGATACCCAAGTAACCTGGCCTCACCCTCTTAGCCCCTAGGCCGAGATTATCTCAGCCTCTTACCTCTCTCTGCTGTATTTTTAACCACGAGTAATTAACAGTGGTTAACTACAAATAAACACGTCATTATGATGCTGACTATGTTTTTTCGAAATCACACCCCTTCTCTCTTGCTATCAGCCCATTTCTTTCTAATTTTCCAACCCTCTTTTACCACATTTAATTAGATTAGAGTTCAAATTTTTATTTATGACAATTACTAAGCAAAAATTTATTAACATTTTACGATAAAGAGAGAGATAAGAACCGTGAGTGAGAGAGGAAAAACAAAGAAAATTTTGCACATAGTACCTGCATTTTTAGTCTCTTATCTCACCATTCTTACACTATTCTTCAAGTGTTCTTCAAGGACTCAAACAATACAAGCACAAACTCTTATTTGTTTTTGCCAATCTTTGCGTTTATACCGATTTTTGGCTAAGTAAACTCTTGTTCTTTCTCCTTTTCCTTTTATTTAAAATAAAAACAGCAGCCAAGATAAATTCTTACTCTTCTTCATGTATAAAGAACTCTTGTTGAAGCACCCATGGAGCACGCCTAAGAAGTTAAGGAGTTTCGAGCTCACAGTGGTTGAATTTCGACGTTTTGCGACACTTCAGGCCCAAAAACGAAACTCATCACCACTAGCTGTGTTTCTGTCATTGTATGCATATTTTTTAGTGTGAGAAAGGTTTACTAAATGAATTACATAAGAGGTAAGGGTTATGAGTGCTTGTTTTTGGTGCTTATATGAGCCACTTTGTGGAGAATTTATGCTTGTTTTGAATTTCTGAAAATTTTTGTGAGTTACCACTGTTTTAGCTTGCTAAATATGTGTAATTTACTATTGTATTATCTCTGAATTTTGTGTGAAAATAGTAGGAAGCATAGAAGTGCTTGGGGTTTAAGTTTCAAGCTTTAAACGTCACAAAAAATAAAAAATATAAAAACTGCACCTCTAAAATTTTCAGTCACTAAGAGCATGAAAATTATAATAGAAAATAGTTAAAAAGTAGTTACAAAAATAGTTTTAACCCTATGAAACAAAGGTGAAAAAGTAAAATGGGTGTTATGGTTATTTTTGGATAAAAAGAGGGTTAAATATGTAATTTAAATGAAAAATAAGTAAAATTCTAAATTCAGTTTCATTAGGGGTAAAATAATAATTATATAAATTAGGTGGGTCAAGATTATAATTTTAAAAAAGTTTCGGGCCTAAATAAAAGTTTTCGTAAAAGTTAGAAGTGAAACGGTAAAAAACAGTAACTAGAATAAAAAAATAAATTAATAAAGGGCAAATTTGGTTTTTGGTCCCTTAGGGTGAAAATTTTCATTTAATAAAAATGTTAGGAATAATTTTAATCATAGGCAACTATTAGGATTATCCGATAAAATTTTGATGTTAAATAAGGTTAAACGGTAAAACTAGAGTACTTAGAGGCATATTAGTAATTTCAGACATAAAGTCAAATTAAAAATGAATAATTAACTTAATCAAGGAGAAAAGGTATATTAGGAAAAATATGAAGATACAATGGTAAAATAATAACTTTAGGGGTGAAAGCATTATTAAAAACCTATTAAAAAGGGTAAAAAAAAGTTAAATAAAAAGGGCAAAATGGTAAAATGTGACAAGGCTGAGACATTTTAGGAAAGAGCCCGGCACAAGTTATTATAAAAGAAGGGGAAGAAGTCCTTAGACATAGTTGAGATGTGCTGCGGAAGAAAAAGGTGTTAAGAAGTACCTGACAGAGCGGACTTCCATCCCACCTGGACAGAGACTATATGAACGTGGGGATGCCCGCCATATGGACTGCTACTCACTGGGAGTATCTTGTATTTTTGGGCCATTCTTTATTAGTGCCGCGATTGTATTTCGGGCACCAGTGCGCGACCGACCCAGCGGAGTAGCCATATCCGAACCTGGGCCGGGTAACATCGGGCTGCGGGTAGCCAACTGAGGCATGAGCCCATGACCTGCGTAGGACCAGACATGCATCATACTTCGTTGTTGTATTTCCTTGCTTGTGTTTGCTTACTTGTATATGTGACTGTTATACTGTTTTATACTTGTAATTGCTTCTGTTTGTCCGATTGATTACTGTTGTGGCCTTATGACACATTGCTATCCAAGCTTCACCTCGTCATAGGCCAGTATCCTTTTACGCCTTACCCTCTGAATACGACAGAGCCAACACTGGAGTCCCTGATCATTGACATAGCCTAGTATCCACCATGGTTTAACCTTGAAAAGGAATAAGTAGTTCCTGATGTACCTATGCTCGATGCTCCATGATAGGCAAAATTGTGATTTACACTTTTTATAACTCGAACAATTCTTAGTAATGGCTCCAAAAACTTGGTGCACACTACTAAGGTTCACTCACATTCTTCACAACATTGCACAACTAACCAGCAAGTGCACTGGATCGTCCAAGTAATAAACCTCACGTGAGTAAGGGTCGATCCCACGGAGATTGTTGGTATGAAGCAAGCTATGGTCATCTTGTAAATCTCAGTTAGGCGGATTCAAATGGTTATAATGGTTTTCATAATTAAAAGATAAATAAAGCATAAAATAAGGATAGAGATACTTATGTAATTCATTGGTGAGAATTTTAGATAAGTGTATGGAGATGCTTTGTCCCTTCTGAATCTCTGCTTTCCTACTGCCTTCCTTCAATCCTTCTTACTCCTTTTCATGGCAAGCTGTATGTAGGGCATCACCGTTGTCAATGGCTACTTCCCATCCTCTCAGTGAAAATGGTCCAAATGCTCTTGTCACAGCACAGCTAATCATCTGTCGGTTCTCGATCATGTCGGAATAGAATCTATTGATTCTTTTGCGTCTGTCACTACGCCCAACAATCGCGAGTTTGAAGCTCGTCACAGTCATTCAACCCCTGAATCCTACTCGGAATACCACAGACAAGGTTTAGAATTTCCGGATTCTCAAGAATGGCCGCCAATAATTCTAGCTTATACCACGAAGACTCTGATTAAGGAATCCAAGAGATATTCACTCTAGCTTTCGCTTGTAGAACGGAAGTGGTTGTCAGGCACGCGTTCATAAGGATGGATGATGATGAGTGTCACGGATCATCACATCCATCAGGTTGAAGTACGAGTAATATCTTAGAATAAGAATAAGCTTGAATTGAATAAAAGATAGTAGTAATTGCATTAAAACTCGAGGTACAGCAGAGCTCCACACCCTAATCTATGGTGTATAGAAACTCCACCATTGAAAATACATAAGTGATGGTGGTCCAGGCATGGCCGAATGGCCAGCCCCCAAAATATGATATGAATTCGAACAATAGGGAAAAGGACCTGGTCAAAAACTCCCTAGTACAATAGTAAAAAGTTCTATCTATTCTAAACTAACCACTAGGGTTTACAGAAATAAGTCAAAGTGCAAAAATCCACTTCCGGGGCCCACTTTGGTGTGTGCTTGGGCTGAGCTTGAGCTTTGTACGTGCAGAGGCTTCTCTTGGAGTTAAACGCCAAGTTGTAACGTGTTTTTGGCGTTTAACTCTAGTTTGTGACGTGTTTCTGGCGTTTTACTCTAGAATGCAGCATGGAACTGGCGTTGAACGCCAGTTTGCGTCATCTAAACTCGAATAAAGTATGGACTATTATATATTGCTGGAAGTGCCATTTGGAGTTTTGTAGCTCCAGAAAATTCATTTCGAGTGCAGGAGGTCAGAATCCAACAGCATCAGCAGTCCTTTGTCAGCCTGAATCAGATTTTTGCTCAGGTCCCTCAATTTCAACCAGAAAATACCTGAAATCACAGAAAAACACACAAACTCATAGTAAAGTCCAGAAATGTGAATTTTTCATAAAAACTAATGAAAACATCCCTAAAAGTAGCTAGATCCTACTAAAAACAACCTAAAAATAATGCCAAAAAGCGTATAAATTATCCGCTCATCACAACACCAAACTTAAATTGTTGCTTGTCCCCAAGCAACTGAAAATAAAATAGGATAAAAAGAAGAGAATATACTATAAATCTCAAGACATCAATGAATATTAGTTTTAATTAGATGAGCGGGACTTGTAGCTTTTTACCTCTGAACAGTTTTGGCATCTCACTTTATTCTTTGAAGTTTAGAATGATTGGCATCCATAGGAACTCAGAGTTCAGATAGTGTTATTGATTTTCCTAGTTAAGTATGTTGATTCTTGAACACAGCTACTTTTATGAGTCTTGGCTGTGGCCCTAAGCACTTTGTTTTCCCGCTTTGGATCACGACTTTAACCACTCAGTCTCAAGCTTTTCACTTGGACCTGCATGCCACAAGCACATGGTTAGGGACAACTTGATTTAGCCGCTTAGGCTTGGATTTTATTTCCTTGGGCCCTCCTATCCATTGATGCTCAAAGCCTTGGATCCTTTTTACCCTTGCCTTTTGTTTTTAAGAGCTATTGGCTTTTTCTGCTTGCTTTTTTTTTCTTTTATATTTTTTTCGCCAAATTTTTTTTCGCAAGTTTCTTCTTTTTCACTGCTTTTTCTTGCTTCAAGAATCAATTTCATGATTTTTCAGATCATCAATAACATTTCTCTTTTTCATCATTCTTTCAAGAGCCAACAATTTTAACATTTATAAACAACAAGATAAAAAATATGCACTGTTTAAGCATTCATTCAGAAAACAAAAAGTATTATCGCCACATCAATATAATTAAACTAATTTCAAGGATGAATTCGAAACTCATGTACTTCTTATTCTTTTCTATTAGAAATATTTTTCATTTAAGAGAGGTGAAGGACTCATGAAATTATTCATAGCCTTAAGACATAGACACTAAATACTAATGATCATGAAGTAAAGACACAAACATAGACAAACATATAGCATAAAAAACTGAAAAATAGAGAATTAAGAACAAGGAATGAGTCCACCTTAGTGATGGTGGCGCTTTCTCCTTGAAGGACCAATGGTGTCCTTGAGCTCCTCTATGTCTCTTCCTTGCCTTTGTTGCTCCTCCCTCAAAGCTCTTTGATCTTCTCTAATCTCATGGAGAATGATGGAATGCTCTTGGTGCTCCACCCTTAATTGGTCCATATTATAACTCAAGTCTTCTAGAGAAGTGTTGAGTTGTTCCCAATAGTTGTTTGGGGGAAAGTGCATCCCTTGAGGCATCTCAGGGATTTCTTGATGATGAGCTTCCTCATGCGTCTCTTGAGATCTATGGATGGCCTCTCTTGTTTGCTTCATCCTTTTCTTAGTGATGGGCTTGTCCTCTTCAATGAGGATGTCTCCTTCTATGACAACTCCAGCTGAGTAGCATAGATGGCAAATAAGATGAAGAAAAGCTAGCCTTGCCAAGGTAGAGGGCTTTTCGGCTACTTTGTAAAGTTCTAGAGAGATGACTTCATGAACTTCTACTTCCTCTCCAATCATGATGCTATGGATCATGATGGCCCGATCCACAGTTACTTCGGATCGGTTGCTAGTGGGGATGATGGAGCGTTGGATGAATTCCAACCATCATCTAGCCACAGGCTTAAGGTCCAGTCTTCTCAATTGAACCGGCTTGCCTTTTGAGTCTCTTTTCTACTGAGCTCCTTCCACACATATGTCCATAAGGACTTGGTCCAACCTTTGATCAAAGTTGACCCTTCTAGTGTAGGGGCGTGCATCTTCTTGCATCAAAGGCAAGTTGAACGCCAACCTTACATTTTTTGGACTGAAATCTAAGTATTTTCTCCGAACCATTGTAAGATAATTCTTTGGATTTGGGTTCATACTTTGATCATGGTTCCTAGTAATCCATGCTTTGGCATAGAACTCTTGGACCATTAAGATTCCGTCTTGTTGAATGGGTTGGTCAGAACTTCCCAACATCTTCTTTGGATCTCATGTCAGATCTCCGGATACTCATTTTTCTTGAGCATGAAAGGGACCTCCGGGATCACCTTCTTCTTGGCCACAACTTCATGGAAGTGGTCTTGATGAACCTTTGAGATGAATCTCTCCATCTCTTATGACTCGGAGGTGGAAGCTTTTGTCTTCCCTTTCCTCTTTCTAGAGGTTTCTCCGGCCTTAGGTGCCATAGATAGTTATGGAAAAACAAAAAAGCTATTCTTTTACCACACCAAACTTAGAATGTTGCTCACCCTCGAGCAAAGAAAAGAAAGAATAGAAAAAGAAGAAGAATATATGAAGGAGAGGGAGAGGGGTGTGTATTCGGCCAAGGGAGAGAAAAGAGGGTTGTGATTTGTGAAAATGAAGAAGGATAGAGGGGTTTATATAGTGGAGGGAGAGGATAGTAGGTTCAGTCATTAGGGAGGGGTTTGGGTGGGAAAGGAATTTTGAATTTGAAGGTAGGTGGGATTTATGGGAAAGAGTGGATGGATGTGAGTGATGAAGAGGTGATGGGGAAGAGAGATTGAGGTGATTGGTGAATGGTTTTTGGGAAAGAGTGTTATTGGATTGTGTGAAGAAGAGAGAAGGTAAGTTGAGGTAGGTGGGGATCCTGTGGGGTCCACAGATCTTGAGATGATCCTGTGGGGTCCACAAATCCTGAGGTGTTAAGGATTTATCATCCCTGCACCAATGGGGCGTGTAAAATGGCCTCTGCATGCAATCCTAGCATTCAACGCCAGATTGATGCTTGTTTCAGGCGTTGAACGCCGGCTCTATGCTTGTTTTGGGCATTCAACGCCAATCTGCAGCATACTTCTGGCGTTAAACGCCAGTTCCATGCTTGTTTCTGGCGTTCAACGCCAGATTCATGCTCTGTTCTAGCGTTGAACGCCAGCCAGATGCTCCTTACTGGCGTTTAAACGCTAGTAAGCTCTTCCTCCAGGGTGTGCTGTTTCTTCTACTGTTTTTCATTCTGTTTTTTTTATTTTAGTAAATTTTTTTGTGACTCCGCATGATCATGAACCTAATAAAACATAAAAGAATAATAAAAATATAGATAAATAAAAATTGGTTGGCCTCCCAATAAGCGCTTCTTTAATGTCAATAGCTTGACAATGAGCTCTCATGGAGCCTCATAAATGATCAGAGCATTGTTGGAACCTCCCAACACCAAACTTAGAATTTGAATGTGGGGGTTCAACACCAAACTTAAGAGTTTAGTTGTGGCCTCCCAACACCAAACTTAGAGTTTGATTGTGGGGGCTCTGTTTGACTCTGTATTGAGAGAAGCTTTTCATGCTTCCTCTCCATGGTTGCAGAGGAGGATCCTTGAGCTTTAAACACCAGGTAGTCCCCATTCAATTGAAGGACTAGCTCTCCTCTGTCAACATCAATCACAGTTCCTGCTGTGGCTAGGAAGGGTCTTCCAAGGATGATGGATTTATCCTTATCCTTCCTAGTGTCTAAGATTATGAAATCAGCAAGGATGTAAAAGCCTTTAACCTTCACTAACACGTCCTCACCAATCCATAAGCTTGTCTTATTGACTTGTTTGCCATCTCTAATGAGAATGTAGCAGCCTGTACCTCAAAGATCCCCAGCTTCTCCATTACAGAGAGTGGCATAAGATTTATACCTGACCCCAGGTCACACAGAGCCTTCTCAAAGGTCATGGTGCCTATGGTACAGGGTATTAATAATTTACCAGGATCTTGTTTCTTTTGAGGTATAGTTTTCTGAACCCATGTATCTAGTTCACTAATGAGCAAGGGAGGTGCATCTTCCCAAGACTCATTACCAAACAACTTGGCATTCAGCTTCATGATAGCTCCTAAATATTGAGCAACTTGCTCTCCAGTTACATCTTCATCCTTTTCAGAGGAAGAATAGGTTTCAGAGCTCATGAATGGCAGAAGGAGGTTTAAAGGAATCTCTATGGTCTCTATATGAGCCTCATATTTCTTTAGGTCCTCAATAGGGAACTCCTTCTTGTTTGGGAGACGTCCCATGAGGTATTCCTCATTGGAATTCACGTCCTCCCCTTCCTCTCTAGGTTTGGGCATTTTGATTATGTCAACGGCCTTGCACTCTCTTTTTAGATTCTCTTCAGTATTGCTTGGGAGAGTACTAGGAGGAGTTTCAGTGATTTTCTTACTCAGCTGGCCCACTTGTGCCTCCAAATTTCTAATGGATGACCTTGTTTCACTCATGAAACTTAAAGTGGCCTTAGACAGATCAGAGACTATGTTTGCTAAGCTAGAGGAGCTCTGCTCAGAATGCTCTGTCTGTTGCTGAGAAGATGATGGAAAAGGCTTGTTATTGCTAAACCTGTTTCTTCCACCATTATTAAAGCCTTGTTGGGGCTTTTGTTGATCCTTTCATGAGAAGTTTGGATGATTTCTCCATGAAGAATTATAGGTGTTCCCATAGGGTTCACCCATGTAATTCACCTCTGCCGTTGTAGGGTTCTCAGGATCATAAGCTTATTCTTCAGAAGATGCCTCTTTAGTACTGTTGGATGCATTTTGCCATCCATTCAGACTTTGAAAAATCATGTTGACTCGCTGAGTCAAAATTTTGTTCTGAGCCAATATGGCATTTAGAGCATCAATTTCAAGAACTCCCTTCCTCTGAGGCGTCCCATTACTCACAGAATTCCTCTCAGAAGTGTACATGAATTGGTTATTTGCAACCATGTCAATGAGTTCTTGAGCTTCTGCAGGTGTTTTCTTTAGGTATATGGATCCACCTGCAGAATGGTCCAGTGACATCTTAGAGAACTCAGATAGGCCATAATAGAATATATCCAAAATGGTCCACTCTGAAAGCATGTCAGAAGGATACCTTTTGGTCATCTGCTTGTATCTTTCCCAAGCTTCATAGAGGAATTTACCATCTTTTTGTTTGAAGGTCTGAACATCCACTCTAAGCTTGCTCAGCTTTTGAAGAGGAAAGAACTTAGCCAAGAAGGCCGTGACCAGCTTACCCCAAGAGTCCAGGCTATCTTTAGGTTGTGAGTCTAACCATGTCCTAGCTCTGTCTCTTACAGGAAAAGGAAAAAGCATAAGCCTGTAGACTTCAGGATCTACTCTATTATTCTTAACAGTCTCACAGATCTGCAAGAACTCAGTTAAAAACTGGTAGGGATCTTCTGATGGAAGTCCATGGAACTTGCAGTTCTGTTGCATTAGAGCAACTAGTTGAGGCTTTAGCTCAAAATTCTTTGCTCCAATGGCAGGGATTGAGATGCTTCTTCCATCAAACTTGGAAGTAGGTGTAGTATAATCATCAAGCATTCTCCTTGTGCCTCTACCATTGTTATTGGGTTCGGCCATGTCTCTCTTTTTTTCGAGTCCTTTCAGGTTCAAGATCTGCTTAAACAAGAATGTTCTTGTCCCTGCTCCTACTCATATGAAAAAAAAAGAGAACAGAAAAAGAAGAGGAATGCTCTATGTCACAGTATAGAGATTCCTTTATGTCAGTAAAAGAAGAAAAGAATACAAGAAGGAAAAGAGGAAAATTTGAACTCAGAGAGGAAGAGAGGGTTCGAATTTTGAGATGAAGAGGAGTGTTAGTAATTGAATGAATAAATAGAAGAAGATGATAGAGAGAATTTTGAAAATTAATTTTGAAAAAGGGTTAGTGATTTTCGAAAATTAAGATAAAAGATAAAATTAAAATTAAAATTTGAAACAATTAGTTAATTAAAGAAAAATTTTACAAAAAGAGGGAGGTATTTTTGAAAATTAGAGAGAGGAAAGTAGTTAGGTGGTTTTGAAAAAGATAAGAAACAAACAAAAAGTCAATTAGTTAGTTGAGAAAGATTTGAAAATCAATTTTGAAAAGATAAGAAGTTAGAAAAGATTTTTAAAATCAATTTTGAAAAAGATATGATTTGAGAAAGATATTTTGAAAAGATATGATTAAAAAAGATATTTTTGGAAAATATTTCATCTTTTTTAAAATTTAAAATTGATTACTTGACTAACAAGAAATTAAAAGATATGATTCTAGAATTTAAAGATTGAACATTTCTTAACAAGAAAGTAACAAACTTCAAATTTTTGAATCAATCACATTAATTGTTAGTAAACTTTTCAAAAATTTTGAAATAAAGATAAGAAAAGATTTTGAAAAATATTTTCAAATTTTCGAAAATCATAAAAGAAAAATGAAAAAGATTTGATTTTGAAAAAGATTTTGAAAAGATAAGATTTTTAAAAAATGAAATCTTGACTTGACTAACAAGAAACAACTAATTTTTAAAAATTTTTGATTAAGTCAACCCAAAGATTTCAAATTTTTGAGTAAAAATAAGGAGAAGATATTTTTTTTTATTTTTGAATTTTTAATGATGAGAGAGAAAAACACAAAAATGACTCACAACATGAAAATTATGAATCAAAACACATGATGCATGCAAGAACACTATGAATGTTAAGATGAACACCAAGAACACTTTGAAGATCATGATGAACATCAAGAATATATTTTTGAAAAATTTTCAAGAAAAGAAAAACATGCAAGACACCAAACTTAGAAATTCTTAATGCTTAGACATTATGAATGCAAAAATAGATATGAAAAACAACAAAAGACACAAAACAAGAAAATATGAAGATCAAACAAGAAGACTTGTCAAGAACAACTTGAAGATCATGAAGAATGCAATGCATGAATTTTTCAAAAAAAATGCATAAATTTTAAAAACACGCAATTGACACCAAACTTAAAAATTGACACTAGACTCAAACAAGAAACACAAAAATATTTTTGATTTTATGATTTTATAATTTTTTTTATATTTTTCGAAAATTTCTTTTTAGAAAAACGAAAAAAAATAAAAAATTTTTGAATGATTTTTGAAAACAAAATTACCTAATCTGATCAACAAGATGAACCGTCAATTGTCCAAACTCGAACAATTCCCGGCAACAGCGCCAAAAACTTCATAGGCAAAATTGTGATTTACACTTTTTATAACTCGAACAATTCTTAGTAATGGCTCTAAAAACTTGGTACACACTACTAAGGTTCACTCACATTCTTCACAACATTGCACAACTAACCATCAAGTGCACTGGGTCGTCCAAGTAATAAACCTTACGTGAGTAAGGGTCGATCCCACGGAGATTGTTGGTATGAAGCAAGCTATGGTCATCTTGTAAATCTCAGTTAGGCGGATTCAAATGGTTATAATGGTTTTCATACTTAAAAGATAAATAAAGCATAAAATAAGGATAGAGATACTTATGTAATTCATTGGTGAGAATTTCAGATAAGTGTATGGAGATGCTTTGTCCCTTCTGAATCTCTGCTTTCCTACTGCCTTCCTTCAATCCTTCTTACTCCTTTCCATGGTAAGCTGTATGTAGGGCATCACCGTTGTCAATGGCTACTTCCTATCCTCTCAGTAAAAATGGTCCAAATGCTCTTGTCACAACACGGCTAATTATCTGTCGGTTCTCGATCATGTCGGAATAGAATCCATTGATTCTTTTGCGTCTGTCACTACGCCCAACAATCGCGAGTTTGAAGCTCGTCACAGTCATTCAATCCCTGAATCCTACTCGGAATACCACAGACAAGGTTTAGACTTTCCGGATTCTGAAGAATGGCCGCCAATAATTCTAGCTTATACCACGAAGACTCTGATTAAGGAATCCAAGAGATATTCACTCTAGCTTTCGCTTGTAGAACGGAAGTGTTTGTCAGACACGCGTTCATAAGGACAGATGATGATGAGTTTCACGGATCATCACATCCATCAGGTTGAAGTACGAGTAATATCTTAGAATAAGAATAAGCTTGAATTGAATAAAAGATAGTAGTAATTGCATTAAAACTCAAGGTACAGCAGAGCTCCACACCTTAATCTATGGTGTGTAGAAACTCCACCGTTGAAAATACATAAGTGATGGTGGTCCAGGCATGGCCGAATGGCCAGCCCCTAAAATATGATATGAATTCGAATAATAGGGAAAAGGACCTGGTCAAAAGACTCCCTAGTACAATAGTAAAAAGTTCTATTTATACTAAACTAGCCACTATGGTTTACAGAAATAAGTCTAAGTGCAGAAATCCACTTCCGGGGCCCACTTTGGTGTGTGCTTGGGCTGAGCTTGAGCTTTGCACGTGCAGAGTCTTCTCTTGGAGTTAAATGCCAAGTTGTAACGTGTTTTTGGCGTTTAACTCTGGTTTGTGACGTGTTTCTAGCGTTTTACTCCAGAATGTAGCATGGAACTGGCGTTTAACGCCAATTTGTGTCGTCTAAACGCGAATAAAGTATGGACTATTATATATTGCTGGAAAGATGATTGGTTACACGCTATGGAGCGGGCTCTGCAGGTGCAACATGTCCCTGAAGGACAATAAGTGGAGTTTGCCATTTATATGCTGAAAGGGGATGCACAATATTGGTAGCAGGGAGTGAGCCAGTTGTTGAGGTAAAGAGGCACTGAGATTACTTGGGCTGACTTCCGTACTGATTTCTATAAGAAGTATTTTTCTCTGTCTGCCTGTACCGCCAAGGAGTTAGAATTGCTACAGTTAAAGCAGGGAAGCATGACGGTGGCTGAGTACACCCGGAAGTTTGAAGGCTTGTGTCGATTTTCAAAGGTGTGTCAGAGAAATCTTGCAGAGTATGAAGAGTGGATGTGTGTCAAGTATGAAAGCAGGTCTTAGGGAGGAATTGATGGCTTCCGTGAGACCGATGGAGATTAGAAAATTTGCAGAGCTGGTAAATAAGAGTCAGTTGGTTGAGAAATGTGCCAAAAAGTTGGCAGTGGCCCGAGCTAATCCTCAAGATTTTTTTAGGAATTTCAACAGAAAACTGGCACCACAGGGAAGGAACTTTAAAAGAAATGGTCAGCCACAATGCCGAGATCTACCCAGCAGAAACTCTAACTCTCGATTATACCCGAGAAACCATAATCAGAGACAAAACTTGGGGAGGCAGCCATGGCGAGCTCAGGCAGGTCCCACTTGTGCTAAGTGTGGGAAGGACCATGGAAGCTGGCCATGCCAGCTTGGAGTGTGTGTTTGTTATAATTTTGGCAGGCCAAGGCACATAGTGAAAGATTATTGCGTTAAGCGAAATGGACTAGTCTCCCCTCGACCTCAACAACAGGGAAGGGTTTTTGCAATGAGCGCTGAAGATGCTTTTGCGTCAGGTTCCCTCATCTCAGGTGAGTGCTCTGTTAATGGTAAGACCCTAACCGTACTATACCATTCAGGCGCATCTCATTTTTTTATATCCATAGAATGTGCACGCATGATAGGACTAGGAACCTTTCAACTTGAATATGATCTAATTGTCCACACTCCCACAGCACAAAATGTTGTGACCAACTTGGTTTGTAGATGTATGTCTTCATCATTAAAGAGAAATCATTTACACATAGCCTGATTTGATTGTCTTTGCGTGGTATGGATATCATCTTAGAACTAGATTGATTGTCTGTGCATCATGTTCTTCTTGATTGCTTTAAGAAAACCGCTTTAATTCCATCTGTTAATATGCCTGTTACCTGAAGGTTTTGTTCTCAGTAATAGTTACTATCTAAACTCAGTAATAGTAAACTTTAGTGGGAGAGAGTGTGGAGGTCTTGTTATCTTAGCATCTTGCTCGACTGAAAATGAATAGAATATGGAGCAAATTACGATAGTAAAGGAGTTTTTTAAAGTTTTTCCAGACAATATTTCTGAGTTTCCTCCACAGTGCGAGATAGAGTTTACCATTGAACTGGTACCAGAAGCGAGATCGATTTTGATTGCACCTTATAGAATGTCACCTCTAGAACTCAAAGAATTGAAGTCACAACTAGAGGAATTGATGGAGAAGAAATTTATCCGACCTAGTGCATCGCCATGGGGAGCACCAGTACTACTAGTAAAGACTAAAGAAGAAGGATGGTAGTATGAGGTTGTGCGTTGACTATCAGCAGCTAAATAAGATCACTATCAAGAATAAGTACCCTCTTCCAAGAATCGATGATTTGATGGACCAGTTTCGAGGAGCTTCGGTTTTCTCCAAGATTGATTTAAGGTCAGGATACCATCGGATCCGAGTTAGAGAATCAGATATACCAAAGACTGCTTTCAGAACCAATATGGTCACTATGAGTATACCGTTATGTCTTTCGGACTGATGGATGCTCCTTTCGTATTTATGGACTACATGAACAAAATCTTCCACCCGTACCTAGACAAGTTTGTAGTAGTGTTCATCAATGATATTTTGATTTATTCAAGGACAGAGGAAGAGCACGAGGAACACTTAAGAATGGTATTTCAAATTCTGAAGGAAAAGAGACTATATGCCAAAATCTCTAAGTGTGAGTTTTGGGCGAAAGAAGTTAAGTTTCTGGGACATATAGTATCAAATAGAGGCATAGGAGTGGATCCTGCTAAGATAGAAGCAATTTTAGAGTGAGAGCAACCTAAGACAGTCACCGAGAATCAAAGTTTCCTCGGACTAGCTGGATATTACCGAAGGTTCATTAAAGAATTTTCACAATTGGCTTTACCAAGAACTCAACTGACTAGGAAGGAGGGACCTTTTGTTTGGACGAATGAGTGTGAAGAAAGCTTCAAGACCCTCAAGGAAAGGTTGACGACAGCACCGGTGTTAATTCTTCCAGATCCCGAAGGATCATTTGAGGTTTTCTATGATGCTTCGCTTAATGGTTTAGGGTCTGTACTGATGCAAATTAGGAACGTGGTAGCCTATGAGTCAAGGCAGCTCAGACCTAACGAGTGAAACTATCCAACTCACAACCTAAAACTTGAAGCTGTAGTATTTGCTCTCAAGATCTGGAGACACCACTTGTATGGAGTCAAGTTCGAGGTTTTCTTCGACCACAAGAGCTTGAAGTACATTTTTGACAAAAAATAACTCAACATGAGGCAAAGGAGATGGATGGAATTCTTAAAGGACTACGACTTTAAACTAAACTATCATCCCGGGAAGGCAAATGTGGTCGCGGATGCCCTTAGCATAAAGAATGCAAGTCTCTCCCAGATGAAAATTAAGGAAGAAGAATTAAGGATGGCCTTTGAGGGACTCAAGCTGGGACTAAAAGAGACTTCACAGGGAACGTGTTTGGCACAGATGCAGTTAACTCATGACTTTATGACGGCAATCCAACGAGTACAAGCTCAAGAGTCAGAGATGACCAGGCTTTTATCATGTGTCAACAAGGACCAACAGAGAGAAGTAAGGCGGGATGCAAAAAGACTATGGTGATTCAAGAGTAAAATGTGTGCCAAAATTCGATAATCTACGACAGAAAATATTAGGGGAGGCACATCATGGAAGATTTTCGATCCACCCAGGTATCACTAAGATGTACCAGGATTTGAGCCAGATGTTCTAGTGGCTCGGAATGAAGAGAGACATAGCTATCTTTGTTTCGAAGTGTTTCACGTGTCAGAAGGTTAAGATTGAGAACCAGAAGACGTCAAGAACTCTTCAGCCTCTAGAAGTGCCATAGTGGAAATGAGAGGCGATTACCATGGACTTTGTTTCAGGACTGCCACGAACCACATCTGGAAATGATGCCATCTGGGTAATTCTGGATAGATTGACCAATTCTGCTCACTTTCACCAATCCGAATGGACTATTCAATGGAAAGGCTCGCACAACTTTATATTCGGATAATAGTTAGGTTGCATGAGGTACCATCCAGTATTGTATCAGATAGGGACCTGAGATTTACTTCACAATTTTAGGGAGCTTTTCAGAATGCATTTGAAACGCGTCTGCACATGAGTACAACTTATCATCCTTAGACGGATGGCCAGTCAGAAAGGAATATTCAGACACTGGAAGATATGTTATGAGCATGTGCACTAGACCAAAAAGGAAGTTGGGAAAGATACCTGCTGCTTGTAGAATTTTCCTACAATAACAGTTTTCATGCAAGTATCGGGATTGCACCATACGAAGCACTCTACGGTCACAAATGCCCATCAGTACTATGCTGGTATGAAGGGAAAGAATCTAGTATGCTGGGACCAGAGTTAGTTTAGGAGATAATTAAGCAAATCAAGAGAATTTGCAAGAGAATTATGACGACTCAGAGCCGACAGAAGAGCTATGCCGACAGGAGAAGGAAACCTTTAGAGTTTAGTGAGAGTGATCATGTTTTTCTTAAAGTAACACCAACCACTCGAGTGGGACGTAGTATCAAGACCAAGAAACTAAGCCCTAGGTTCATAGGTCCTTTTTAGATTCTAAAAAGAGTAGGATCAGTAGCTGGTGCACGAAATTGTGATCATCAATGGCGCCATCAACATGGTACGCTCAATTGAAATCTCAACTCTTTATCACAACTTCGCACAACTAACCAGCAAGTGCACTGGGTCGTCCAAGTAATAAACCTTACGCGAGTAAGGGTCGATCCCACGGAGATTGTTGGTATGAAGCAAGCTATGGTCATCCTGTAAGTCTTAGTGAGTCAGATTCAAATGGTTATGAATGATATATGAATAAAGCATAAAGATAGAGATACTTATGTAATTCATTGGTGGAAATTTCAGATAAGCGAATGGAGGTGCTTTGTCCCTTCCGTCTCTCTGCTTTCCTACTGTCTTCATCCAATCCTTCTCACTTCTTTCCATGGCAAGCTGTATGTTGGGCATCACCGTTGTTAGTGGCTACAATCCCGTCCTCTCAGTGAAAATGTTTAACGCACCTGTCACGGCACGGCTAATCATCTGTCGGTTCTCAATCAGGTTGGAATAGAATCCATTGATTCTTTTGCGTCTGTCACTAACGCCCAGCCTTCAGGAGTTTGAAGCTCGTCACAGTCATTCAATCATTGAATCCTACTCAGAATACCACAGACAAGGTTTAGACCTTCCAGATTCTCTTGAATACCGCCATCAATTCTAGCTTATACCACGAAGATTCCGATTAAGGAATCCAAGAGATAAACATTCAAGCCTTGTTTGCTTGTAGAACGGGAGTGGTTGCCTGGCACGCGTTCATAAATGAGAATGATGATGAGCGTCACATAATCATCACATTCATCAAGTTCTTGAGTGCGAGTGAATATCTTGGAATAAGAACAAGTTGAATTGAATAGAAGAACAATAGTAATTGCATTAATACTCGAGGTATAGTAGAGCTCCACACCTTAATCTATGGTGTGTAGAAACTCCACCGTTGAAAATACATAAGAACAAAGTCTAGGCATGGCCGAATGGCCAGCCTCCCAAAACGTGATCAAAGGATTCAAAGATCTAAAGATCTGATCTAAGAACTAGATGTCCAAAGATGAAAATACAATAGCAAAAGGTCCTATATGTAGAAAACTAGTAGCCTAGGGTTTACAGAGATGAGTAAATGACATAAAAATCCACTTCCGGGCCCACTTGGTGTGTGCTTGGGCTGAGCATTGAAGCATTTTCGTGTAGAGACTTTTCTTGGAGTTAAACGCCAGCTTCTATGCCAGTTTGGGCGTTTAACTCCCATTCTTGTGCCAGTTCCGGCGTTTAACGTCGGGCAGTTTTGAGCTGATTTGGAACGCCGGTTTGGGCCACCAAATCTTGGGAAAAGTATGGACTATTATACATTGCTGGAAAGCCCAGGATGTCTACTTTCTAACGCCGTTGAGAGCGCGCCAATTGGGCTTCTGTAGCTCTAGAAAATCCACTTCGAGTGCAGGGAGGTCAGAATCCAACAGCATCTGCAGTCCTTTTCAGTCTCTGAATCAGATTTTTGCTCAAGTCCCTCAATTTCAGCCAGAAAATACCTGAAATCACAGAAAAACACACAAACTCATAGTAAAGTCCAGAAAAGTGAATTTTAACTAAAAACTAATAAAAATATAATAAAAACTAACTAAATACTACTAGAAACATACTAAAAATAATGCCAAAAAGCGTACAAATTATCCGCTCATCACAACACCAAACTTAAATTGTTGCTTGTCCCCAAGCAACTGAAAATCAAATAAGATAAAAAGAAGAGAATATGCAATGAATTCCAAAAATATCTATGAAGATCAGTATTAATTAGATGAGCGGGGCTTTTAGCTTTTTGCCTCTGAACAGTTTTGGCATCTCACTCTATCCTTTGAAATTCAGAATGATTGGCTTCTATAAGAACTCAGAATCCAGATAGTGTTATTGATTCTCCTAGTTAAGTATGATGATTCTTGAACACAGCTACTTTATGAGTCTTGGCCGTGGCCCAAAGCACTCTGTCTTACAGTATTACCACCGGATACATACATGCCACAGACACATAAAATAAGAGAGGTCTTCAAGCTGCCTCAACTACAAGATAATCCACAATCCTTTAAGAGGAGAATGGTGAGAGTAGATAAGCGTTTGGACCAAGTTCCAGAGGACATATGCCTCCCTAGAACTAAGTGGATAACCAACTCAAACGGTGTCCCAAACCAACTCAAGAGAGGAGATCTCAAACCAGTCGCTAGGGGCTGGTTGGACTTCATTGGGCATTCTATACTGTCTACTAGCAACCGCTCTGAGGCTACTGTCAAAAGAGCAGTGATGATTCATCGCATTATGCTGGGAAATGAAGTGGGATTCATCATCTGATTTCTTGTGAGATTTACACAATTGCAAATAAGAACTCCACTGAAGCCAAATTGGCTTACCTAAGCTTAATCTCTTTGCTATGTAAAGATGCTAGGGTAAAGATGGGAGTGGATGAGTTCATCTCAGTCGAGCATCCAATCACTAAAAAGTCAATGGAGGGACAACAAGTACACGACAACTCTATCAAGAGGAGGGCGCAGGAGGTCCTCCCAGAAATCACTCAAATTGACTACTGGGCCTGCCTAGAAGCATCTGTCACCAAGCTGCAAGAAGCTATGGATCAACTTAAGGAAGAACAGCAAAATCAAAATAGCATGCTCTGCAAGCTGCTTAAGGAACAAGAAAAGCAAGGGCGTGAGCTACAGGAGCCGAAGTGCCAGAAGCTCTTCCTTGAGGGACCAGACACCCCACAGATTGAAGGAGCATCCATCTCCCAAAATAAAGGTTGTTGAGTCTTAATATTAAATCTGTGATAACTTTTATTATTAGAAACCTATCTTAAGAATTACATGAGTATTAGTAATTATGGTCTTTATTTTTATTTTCATTTTTATTATCTCTAAGTAAGCTATAATTTATTCTTCTCATCATCACTAAACATGAATAAAATAATAGATTTTCTTTAGAGTAAGGAGGCAATTATTTCAAGTTTTCAATAAGAAAAATTCTAATTATTTTTATGTGGTGGCAACACTTTTTGTCTTCTGAATGAATGCTTGAACAGCGCATATTTTTTATAGTGAAGTTTATAAATGTTAAAATTGTTGGCTATTGAAAGAATGGTGAAAAGAAAAAGAAATGTTATTGATAATCTGAAAAATCATAAATTGATTCTTGAAGCAAGAAAAAGCAGTGAAAAATACAAATCTTGCAAAAAAAAAACGAAAAATAAAGAAAAAGAAAGCAGAAAAAGCCAATAGCCCTTTAAACCAAAAGGCAAGGGTAAAAAGGATCTAAGGCTTTGAGCATTAATGGATAGGAAGGCCCAAGGGAATAAAATCCTAGCCTAAGCGGATAAATCAAGCTGTCCCTAACCATGTGCTCGTGTCATGAAGGTCCAAGTGAAACGCTTGATACTGAGTGGTTAAAGTCGTGATCCAAAGCAAAAGAGTGTGCCTAAGAACTCTGGGCATCTCTAACTGGGGACTCTAGCAAAGCTGAGTCACAATCTGAAAGGTTCACCCAGTTATGTGTCTGTGGGATTTATGTATCCTGTAGTACTACTGGAAAATAAGATGCTTAGGGTCACAGCCAAGACTCATAAAGTAGCTGTGTTCAAGAATAAACATATTAAACTAGGAGAATCAATAACACTATCTGAATTCTGAGTTTCTATGGATGCCAATCATTCTGAACTTCAAAGGATAAATTGAGATGCCAAAACTGTTTAGGAGCAAAAAGCTACTAATCCCGCTCATCTAATTAGAATTTGAGCTTCACTTAAAACTCTGAGATGTATTGCCTCTTGATTTTTTTCTACCCTATTTTATTTATCTAGTTTCTTGGGGACAAGCAACAGTTTAAGTTTGGTGTTGTGATGAGCGGATATTTTATACGCTTTTTGGTGGTATTTTCATGTAGTTTTTAGTATGCTTTAGTCACTTTTTAGTATATTTTTATTAGTTTTTATGCAAAAATTACATTTCTGGACTTTACTATGAGTTTGTGTATTTTTCTGTGATTTCAAGTATTTTCTGGATGAAATTGAGGGACCTGAGCAAAAATCTGATTCAGAGGCTGAGAAATGACTGCAGATGCTGTTGGATTCTGACCTCCCTGCACTCGGAATGGATTTTATGGCGCCATAGAAGTCCAATTGAAGCGCTCTCAATTGCGTTGGAAAGTAGACATCTTGGGCTTTCTAGAAATATATAATAGTTCATACTTTCCCCTAGATTTGATAGCATAAACTAGCGTTTAAACGCCAGCATTTTACCTTTTTCTGGCGTTAAACGCCAGAACTGGCATAAAAGTTGGAGTTAAACGCCCAAACTGGCACCAAAGCTGAATTTTAACACCAGGAATAGCCTATGCACGTGAAAGCTTCAATGCTCAGCCAAACACACACCAAGTGGGCCCCGGATGTGGATTTCTACACAATCTATCTTAGTTTACCCATTTTTTGTAAACCTAGGTTACTAGTTTAGTATAAAAACTACTTTTAGAGATTCATTTTGTACCTTATGACATTTTACATCTGAATTTTGTATCTTATACGGCATGAGTCTATAAACTCCATGATTAGGGGTGAGGAGCTCTGCTGTGTCTCAATTGATTAATGCAATTACTACTGCTTTTCATTCAATCATGCTTGTTTCTATTCTAAGATATTCATTCGCATTTCAACATGATGAATGTGATGATCTGTGACACTCTTCACCATTCTCAACCTATGAACGCGTGTCTGACAACCACTTCCGTTCAACCTTAGATTGAGTGGGTATCTCTTGGGCTCCTGGTTCATGAGTTTGATTGCTTCTTCTGACAACAAAGCATTCAAATCCGTGAGATCAAAGTCTTCGTGGTATAAGCTAGAATCAATTGGCAGCATTCCTGAGATCTGAAAAGTCTAAACCTTGTCTGTGATATTCCGAGTAGGATCTGGGAAGGGATGACTGTGATGAGCTTCAAACTCATAAATGTTGGGCACAGTGACAGTGTGCAAAAGGATCAATGGATTCTATTCCAACACAAATGAGAACCGACAAATGATTAGCCATGTACATGGACCATTTTCAGTGAGAGGACGGTGGGTAGCCATTGACAATGGTGATCCACCAGCATACAGCTTGCCATGGAAGGAGCCTTGCATGCGTAAAGAAGAAGATAGTAGGAAAGTAGAGATTCAAAAGACAGAGTATATCTAAAACCCCAATCTGATCTCCATTACTGCATAACAAGTACTCTTTTTTTCATGTTCTTTTACTTTCTACAATTAAAACTAAGAATAATTATTGATATCCTGACTAAGACTTACAAGATAACCATAGCTTGCTTCAAGCCGACAATCTCTGTGGGATCGACCCTTACTCACGTAAGGTATTACTTGGACGACCCAGTGCACTTGCTAGTTAGTTGTGTGGAATTGAAAAAGTGTGATTGTGATTTCGTGCACCAGACCCCCAAGACACTCCAAAGCTATTCGATTACTCCCTTTGGCCGAAATTGAAAGGAGAGAAAAGAGAGAAAACTTCATGAACACTTAATCTTCAAAGCTTGATTTCTTCTGAACTAAAACTCAAATTAAAACTCTGATTTTACCAAAATGATCCTTTCTTCTTCCTCTACATAACCATATAACATATCAAGGCTGGAAATAAGGTGAATAGCTGTCTCTCTCCCTATTCAATTTGGTTTTCAAGGAAAACCATGCTAAACATGTGTTTTCTTGATGTTCTTCCTTATATCTCTTGCTTAGCTTGACTTGTGAGCCAAGAATCTTCAATTACTAGCACTTTTAAGGTGACGAATCCTTTACTAACATGTTGATTTAGGTTTGGTCAGTTGAGGTTTTATGGATTCAAAGTTGTTCTTGATGGGGTTTAGGAGGAAAAAGTGCAAAAAGAACACCTAAAAGCATAACCGGATTTGAGGTAGCTGAAGAGATAACTTTTGCGTGGTCTAGAATTCAGAATAAATTCCTGTTACAAGTATAGCTTCTAAACCAACAAAAGTCCTTTCTTACAAACGTTTTGGTTGTCACAAGTAACAAACCTCTGATAAAATTGATAACCGAAGTATTTAAACCTCGGGTCGTCTTCTCAAGGAATTGCAGGGAGGTATGTTCTTATTGGTTATGAGTCTTGTAAATTGGGGGTTTTGAAAGTAAGGAACAAGTATGTTAAATGATAAGAAAAATAAAATAGTAATGATAAAATAAACTCTTGGCAAGGTATTAGAATCGGAATTCCTATCCTAGCTATCCTTATCAAGTGTGATGAGAATTGGGTTTGTATCCCACTTAGTTATCCTTTATTAACAAGGGAAGGTCAAGTAGACTAATTAGCTTGATCCTCAAGTCCTAGTCAATCCCTGTGGAAAGACTAGCTTTAGAGCGATCTAGATCAATTAGAATCTGCCAATTTCAACCACTGCTGAGTTTGACAACTCAAGTGTTACCAATTACCTAACCAAGCCAATAGTAAATAATCTAAATTAAAAATATGGAAAAACAATCATGAGTCTGAAATACCTCAATTTATATTTAAATAAAGATGTCAACTCTAACATGGACAAATTCATAAATCAAATTGGAAAGACAAATAAAAAGAACATTGAACCTGTGATTTGAAGAAGATGAAAATATTCCTAAGTTCTAAAAATCCTAATCCTAAATCCTAAGAGAGAGGAGAGAACCTCTCTCTCTAAAACTACATCAAAACTATGAAGAGTGAATAACTGGCTCCCCGTTTGGATGCATTCTCCTACTTCATAACCTCTAATCTATGCCTCTTGGATTTGGATCTGGGCCAAAAGGGCCCAAAAATCACTAGAAACGAGATATGCAAATTCTGCAGATCGTGCACGTCATGTGTCTGCGTGGGTCACGCGGTCGCGTCATCTGGAGTATTGCTCTTCCACGCGGTCGCGTCAGTCATGCGCTTGCGTCAGTTGTATTTCGCAAGTCACGCGTTCGCCTCATCCATGCGCTCGCGTCGATTCTCTTTTATGCGAACCACGCGTTCGCGTCGTCCATGCGGATGCATCACTGCCGGTTTCTCCAAAACTCCAATTTGTGCTTTCCTTCCATTTTTGTATGTTTTCTTTCCATCCTTTAAATCATTCCTGCCCTATAAAACCTAAAAGTACTGAACACACAAATCACGGCATCGAATGGTAATAAAGGATAATTAAATTTTATTATTTTAAAGCATAAGAAACTTATTTTCTCATATCTCATATCCTAAGGAAGGAATTGTAAAATCATGCAAATTCATATGAATAAGTAGGTGAAGAGTTGATAAATCATTCAATTTAAGTACAATATTTATCATAAAATAGTGGTTTATCAACCTCCCCACACTTAAATAATAGCATGTCCTCATGCTAAATCCAAGACAAAGAGTAAGGTAAAGTGGTGGAATCTCATGCAATGCAATCTATCCTAGATGCAACTACCTAAATGAGTCATGCAAACCTAGTTAATATTCACTTGTATATAAAACTTACATGTAGCTAAATTAATTCACATTCTTAAGGAATTATATATGCATAGCCAACCTTAGACAATGTTAAAGCACTTTTACAATTGAGATGGGTAAAAATATTTTTCAAACTTGCAAGACAATTAACAATTAAGGCAGAGATATATGGTGATGAGCTATTGAACCCTCACTGGATTTTATGTTTATTCTCTAGTCACTCAGTGTTTATTGGGTTAATCACTCTAATATTCTTTTTATCCTTATTTTCTATAACTTTGTTCTTCATCTAACCAATCAACAATTATAGAATACAGACATACAAAAAGTCATGAGGTCTTTTCCAAGGTTGTAATAGGGCCAAGGTAGAGGTAAGGGTATATGTATAAGGCTAAGTGAGCTAATAAGTGAATCCTTGATTAGTATAAGATCTCACCTAACATATACATACTTTATACAAATCAAAGTTTCTTAACCTATTTGCCTAAATTTTCCCACTTTGTATTGCAAACTCATGCATTAAATTTAACTTTGCCCCATGTGCATTGATTTTTCTTATTTTGCGTTTGGGGAATTTTTTTGTATCCCCTTATTGAAAATAACAAAATTATTTTTTTTCATATGCACATGGTGACTTTTAATTATTTTGATTCCACATGAGCATGCTTCCGAAAATTTTTAAATAATTTATTCGATTTAAATTCCTACTTTTTTCTATCATCTATGTTCCCATAAAATTCTCCACACTTAAACTATACACAATTTCTATCCTAAGCTAACCAAGGATTTAACTTGGAATTTTTAATTTGTTTTTCTGCTTAAGGCTATGAAGAGAGAACTTCTGCGTGGTCTAGAATTTAGAATAAATTCCCGTTGCAAGTATAGCTTCTAAACCAACAAAAGTCCTTTCTTACAAACGTTTTGGTTGTCACAATTAACAAACCCCTTTGGAATTGATAACCGAAGTATTTAAACCTCGGGTCGTCTTCTCAAGGAATTGCAGGAAAGTATGTTCTTATTATTGGTTATGAGTCTTGTAAATTGGAGGTTTTGAAAGTAAGGAAGAAGTATGTTAATTGATAAAAAAAGTAAAATAGTAATAATAAAATAAACTTTTGGCAAGGTATTAGAACTGGAAGTCCTATCCTTATCAATTGTGATGAGAATTGGATTTTAATCCCACTTAGTTAACCTTTACTAAAGCAAAGGAAAGTCAAGTGGAATAATTAGTTTGATTCTCAAGTCCTAGTCAATCCCTGTGGGAAGACTAGTTTTAGAGCGATCTGCCAATTTCAACCACTGCTTTATTTGATAACTCAAGCGTCACCAATTACTTAACCAAAGCCAATAGTAAATAACCTAAATAAAAATCATATGTCTGAAATACCTCAAATTATATTTAATAAAAGAAATCAAATCTAACATAGAAAAGTTCATAAACAAATAAAAGAGAAAATAAATAAAAAAGGAATATTGAACCTGTGATGGAGAAGAAAAATTGGAAGTTGAAATAATAATAAATCATAAATCCTTTAAGAGGAATCCTTTAACTTTCTAACTTCCTCTTTCCTTCCTAACCATTTTAATTTTCAAAACCTCTCCTTTCTGTTTTTCTTTACTTACTTTAACCTTCTAATTCAAGGCATGATTACTGTTTTTCCTTATTAACATGAATTCCACGTAGCATGTATTTCAGATTGTCATTTTTTATTTTCAGACTTTTTCCTTCAACACAATCCCGAATACCCACATCTTTCACTCAATTCTCGCTTCTCTTGCACTTTTGCTACTCTATGCCTATATTGCTATTATCCTTTTTGCCTACTTGTTTTCCTGCTTTTATTCTTCAATTATATCTTGGAAATTCTATTTTTCAGGATGTCTGACTCTCAAAACAGAGAAAAGGGCAAAGTAACTACTGGCAAAAGGAAAAGAGGCGAATCCTCTGGTTCCATCCTTGGCATCTTACATGATGATTCCTGACGGGAGAAGAACTTTACCCCGCAGGAAAAGGCTGATCAGTTGGTACCTGCAGCTGACTCGGTTAAGTTTGCAAACAAATACTGTGAGCTGAAGTACCCAGTTTTTGCTACATCCAGGAACCTATACCTGGAAAGGACACTCAAAATTCCAGAAGAACTCAAGCAGTACATGTCAGATCAGATCAAACAGAGAGGCTGATTCTTCCTGGAGAGAAACTTAACTAAGGTCAACTCATCCTGGGTCAGAAAATTCTACTGCAATTATTTTCTATCATCCTTGGATGCAGTGTAGCTCAGAGGCAAGCAAGTTCTAATTACTGAGGAAGCAATAGAAGAGATCCTCCAGCTTCCACCTAAATCTGATCAGCCAGATAGTTACCAGAAAGCTAAGGAGGATATGCGATTCATGAAGTTTGATTGGGATGCAGAAAAGAGGGACATCACTCTAGATCCTACTGTTTCTTGGGTCATGGGAACAAGCACATTGGTACCCAAGGGAATAAGGCTTATATATCTGAATGATGAGGCTCGGCTATGGCAACAGATTCTGAGTAACTATGTGATGCAGAGCACTCATGAGATGGAGGTGCCAGCTGCTATGATTACCATCATCTGGTGTGTGATGACGGGTAAGGACCTTTATCTGCCTCGCTTCATCTGGCATTACATAGCCAGGGTCCATGTTAGAGGCACCCTCTCCTTTCCTTACCTGATTACTCAGTTGGGTCGCCGAGCTAAGGTACCTTGGGAGGTTACTGATGAAAGGCCACCCACCGCAGACTGCCGGAAGATCATTCCTCACAGTCGAAAGTTTCTGGCTTTCGGCTACCGCCCACCATTTCTCACTGACACTACTGAGGCAGCCACTTCTTCAGCCGCTCCTTCTGCTTCCACTGGCCCAGCACCACCCACTGCACCCCCACCTGCTCCTGAGCCCGTCTACCGTCTGGTACACCGACTCTTTGACCGCCTAGATCAGCTGGAGCGCCATCACCAGTAGCAGTTTAAGAGGTCTGAACATCGCAACAGGCGACATTTTGAGAGGTCTGTGCGTCGCCACAAGCGATGTTGTGAGCACCTCAAGCTGATGATCCACTCTAGTGGTGACATCCCCTCCAAGCCCGACACGCCTTCTGACACATCTGAGGAGAAGGTGAGCGATCATGAGGAGGAGGCACCTACCCAGGCTGAGCAGGGAGGTCCCGAGCACACTGTTCCACACCATGGAGAGCCCCACCAGCTACAGACCGTAGATCCGGAGGTTCCTCTATAGACAGAGCCCCCGCTTCAGCAGACCGCACCTCTTACCCTCACAGAGACTGCAGACCCTCAGCCTACCATCGAGACACTAGCAGCCCATCCTTCCGGAGATAACACTTCTTCACACCCGGCTTGAGTGAGCATCGAGGACGATGCTTTATTTTAAGTGTGGGGAGGTCGCCATCTCTGGAATCTAGTTATTTTGGTGAACCACTACAGACTCTTATCTTATTTTGTCTATTTTTTGTATTTTTGCACATTTCTCCCTTTTGCTTTTTCGTTGTACTGTTGCATTCTGCACTTTGAGCTGTATATATATCTTGGATATTCTAGCTTAATTTGCATCTTAGTTTACTAGTTATATATTAAGTGGATTAATTAGCATAGTTTACCCTTTTAGCATATGATAGTTGATTTGATTAAAAATAAAAAGGAAGTAAGCTAGAGACTTTAACAGAATCAAAACAATCCACACCCCTTGTATATATAGCATTACATGTTAGTTAGTTAACAACATTTCATCAAGGAGGAACACTAAAACTTTAAAGCCACTCAAATAAATTTTACATTGAGAATAATGGAAACTCTTAATTTCTACTTGCATGACATACTTAGTTTATATATGATTTATGAGCTTGAGAACACACAGCCTGTGAATTTTGAGCTTAATTGTATGGTTACATTCAAACTATAATTTTTATTTTTGTGTGCTTCGCCCTTCTTTTTTATTCTGGTGTTCTTTGCTTTGTTTAATCTATATGTCCGATTATAGAATATAGATACATACTAAGAAAGTGATTGAGGCCATCATTTGAATTCTTCCTCACTTATCCCAAATTAGTCTACCTTTTACATCACCCTTGTTAGCCCCATCAAGCTTGTTAATCCCCTCTTTTTCTGTAAACCACATTACTAGCCTGATAAACCACTATTTTATGGTTTATCTTGTGCTCAATTGAGTGGTTTTTATCAAGCCTTTGCCCACTTATTCATATGATTTGCATGTTTTACAATTCCTTCCCAGAATTTGTTCTATGATTGAAAACATGCTTCTTTGGCTTTTATTTTCTTTTATTTAATCCTCTCTTATTACCATTAGATGCCTTGATGTGTGTGTTAAGTGATTTCAGAGATTACAGGGCAGGAATGGCTCAGAGGATAGAAAGGAAGCATGCAAAAGTGGAAGGAATACAAGAAGTTAAAGGAACTGAAAAGCTGTCAGCCTGACCTCTTCGCACTCAAACGGTCATAACTTGAGCTACAGAGGTCTAAACGACACGGTTTTAGTTGAGTTGGAAAACTAATGTCCGGGGCTTCGATTTAATATATAATTTGTCATAGTGGCCGTACAGGTAAGTGATGCGAACGCGCGCTACACGCGGATGCGTCGCATCTGCAAAAATCAGCGTGACAGATTTCATAACCAGCGAATTCTGGGCTATTTCCGGCCAAGTTTCAAGCCTAGAAAACATAGATTAAAGGCTGCAAAGTGGAACAATTCAGATCAGACTCATAACACACTTTTCATAATTTAGATGTAGTTTTAGAGAGAGAGGCTCTCTCCTCTCTCTTAGGATTTAGGATTAGGATTCCTCTTAAAGGATTTAGGATTTATTATTATTTCAACTTCCAATTTTTCTTCTCCATCACAGGTTCAATATTCCTTTTTTATTTATTTTCTCTTTTATTTGTTTATGAACTTTTCTATGTTAGATTTGATTTCTTTTATTAAATATAATTTGAGGTATTTCAGACATATGATTTTTATTTAGGTTGTTTACTATTGGCTTTGGTTAAGTAATTGGTGACACTTGAGTTATCAAATAAAGCAGTAGTTGAAATTGGCAGATCGCTCTAAAACTAGTCTTCCCACAGGGATTGACTAGGACTTGAGAATCAAACTAATTATTCCACTTGACTTTCCTTTGCTTTAGTAAAGGTTAACTAAGTGGGATTAAAATCCAATTCTCATTACAATTGATAAGGATAGGACTTCCAGTTCTAATACCTTGCCAAAAGTTTATTTTATTATTACTATTTTACTTTTTTTTATCAATTAACATACTTCTTCCTTACTTTCAAAACCCCCAATTTACAAGACTCATAACCAATAATAAGAACATACTTTCCTGCAATTTCTTGAGAAGACGACCCGAGGCTTAAATACTCCGGTTATCAATTCCAAAGGGGTTTGTTAATTGTGATAACCAAAACGTTTGTAAGAAAGGACTTTTGTTGGTTTAGAAGCTATACTTCCAACGGGAATTTATTCTAAATTCTAGACCACGCAGAAGTTCTCTCTTCAAAATGGCGCCATTGCCAGGGAATTGCAAACGTGTGCCTTATTATTGGTTATTGTAAATATTTTTCAAAAAAAAAAATTCAGATTTTTATTTTAAAATTTTGTTTATCTTATCTTATCTTATTTTTCAAAATTCAAATCTTTTTTTTTTCAAAAATTATATCTTTTTCAAAATCTTATCTTATCCTTTTTCAAAAATCATATCTTTTTCAAAAATCATATCTTATCTTTTTTTCAAAAATTATATCTTTTTCAAAATATTTTCTTTTTGTTAGTTTTTGTTTTTATTTTCTCCTACTACTATGAACTCTCACCCATTTGGCTATGAGTCTGGTTACAACTATGTTGCAGGAAGAGGAAGCTATAACAGGAATATGCATCAAGGTCAAAGCAATCAAAGATGGATGGAGCCAAGAGGATCTGATCAACCCTTTAGGCGACAACACCTTCCAAGATATCATGGACGAAGACCATTCTATAATGCATACCAAGATGATAGGTATGGTGGACCCCCTTGTAGTTACCAACAAGCCCCATCATATGCCAATGAACCACCTCCTCAACATAGCTTTGAACCACCATACTCACAAGCCCTTTTTCACCATTCACCTCCATATGACCTTAACCCATATCCACCATACCAACCACCTTATGAGCCAAATGAACCATACACAGAACCACCACCTCAATATACACCATCTCCTTATCATTATCAAGATGAACCACCTTCCTACCATGAACCCCTTCTCCCAACAAATGAACCCTCCTATCCACCCCAAACCTCCATGGAGAAAGCATTTACCGATCTAAACTCTACTATACAAGCTCTTGCCGCCCGAATCGGACCACCAAATACCTTTAACAATCAACCCTCAAGATCTATTGCACTTCCTTTTCAACCACATAATGATCCACCCATCCCATCACCACCATCCATGGAAGAGCACCCACATCCATTAATCCAAGAGCAAGATGATCCCAATGATGCTATTGATATGGAACAAGAGAGAGAGGATCATCTTCGCGAATCCATACTTCATAAGGAGCTAGAGGAGGCACTAAAGGTGAAGGTAGGAGAGACCCTTGAAGATGAAGGAGTAATTAAAGGGAGTTGTCATAGAAAGGTAATCATCAAGGAGGAACAAGAGTCAAGGGATCATTTCCAGGAAACAGTAGATCAATTTCATGCAAACCTTCATCAATTAGAGCAAGTAATAAATCAATTAGCTTCCCGGTGTTCGGACACTCAAGGAACCCCCATGGCTTCATGTGGACAATCTAATGAAGAACGTAGCATGAAGGAGACATTAGAAACTCTGGTGGATAGTAAGGAGCATGAATTTGTACTGGAACAAGTGGAGGAAGCCAGAATTATTGAAGAAGAAGAAGTGGTTGAAGACTTAGGAGATGCTGAACCTCCATTGGAAAGTCCATTCATAAAGCCTCCTTCCAAGATGCTTGAAATTAATGTTGAGGAGGGTGTACAACCTCCAAGGCATGTCATGGTTAAAGACATGGAAGAGGTTGATCAAGAGATGGAGACTAAAGAAGCAGAAGCACAGCCTCCTATGCCCTTGGTAAGCAATGAAGAAGAGATTAAATTGGCAGAAAGCTACCAAGAAGAAGAGGTCGATATTGAAGAAGCTTACAAACAGGTGGAAGATGTCAAAGAAGAGCACAAGGGAATAGAGCTTGCAAGTTCATTAGAAACACCTCTCCTAAGGCCATTACCGTCCAACACGACGTTCAAGTGGGTAAAATTCTTATCCTTGACCTTTACTTTCCCACTTGAATATGGGCAACTAGAGACGGATGGTCAACTTAGAGCTCTTTGTGGCATTAAGAGTAAGAGAAAGATGGTCAGTGGTAAGAATTATCCTGCAAGGTTCATTATGGTTGGAAGCTCTAAGTTTAAATGCAAAGGTTGGTGTAGAGCTCAATTGAATGGGTCTTGGAAGTTGTTTGGAAGCTGTAGTGAGAATTTCAATCGCATGCCACCCGGATAGAATCATGATGATCTACACAAAGACGGGTGCAAAAGCAAGGTTTGGGACCCCGGAATTCATTCCAACAATCAACACTTGTGGGGCCTTGTCACTTGCTTTAACTTGCTTAAAAAGCGTATAAATTATCCGCTCATCACAACACCAAACTTAAATTGTTGCTTGTCCCCAAGCAACTGAAATTCAGATAGGATAAAAAAAAAGAGAATATACTATAAATCCCAAAATATCAATGAATATTAGTTCTAATTAGATGAGCGGGACTTGTAGCTTTTTGCTTCTGAACAGTTTTGGCATCTCACTTTTTTCTTTGAAGTTTAGAATGATTGGCATCCATAGGAACTTAGAATTTCAGATAGTGTTATTGATTCTTCTAGTTAAGTATGTTGATTCTTAAACACAGCTACTTTTATGAGTTTTGGCCGTGACCCTAAGCACTTTGTTTTCCAATATTACCACCGGATACATAAATGCCACAGACACATGACTGGGTGAACCTTTTCAGATTGTGACTCAGCTTTGCTAAAGTCTCCAGTTAGAGGTATCCAGAGCTTTTAAGCACACACTTTTTGCTTTAGATCACGACTTTAACCACTCAGTCTCAAGCTTTTCACTTGGACCTGCATGCCACAAGCACATGGTTAGGGACAGCTTGATTTAGCCGCTTAGGCCTGGATTTATTTCCTTGGGCCCTCCTATCCATTAATGCTCAAAGCCTTGGATCCTTTTTACCCTTGCCTTTTGGTTTTAAGGGCTATTGGCTTTTTCTGCTTGCTTTTTCTTTTTCTTTTATATATTTTTTCGCCACTTTTTTTTGGTAAGCTTTTGTTATTCACTGCTTTTTCTTGCTTCAAGAATCAATTTTATGATTTTTCAGATCATTAATAACATTTCTCTTGTTCATCATTCTTTCAAGAGCCAACAATTTTAACATTCATAAACAACAAGATAAAAAATATGCACTGTTCAAGCATTCATTCAGATAACAAAAAAGTATTGTCACCACATCAATATAATTAAACTAATTTCAAGGATGAATTCAAAACTCATGTACTTCTTGTTCTTTTGTATTAGAAACATTTTTCATTTAAGAAAGGTGAAGGATTCATGGAATTATTCATAGCCTTTAAGACATAGTTACTAAATACTAATGATCATGTAATAAAGACACAAACATAGACAAGCATGAAGCTCAAAAACCGAAAAACAGAGAGATAAGAACAAGTAAGTTAAGGAATGAGTCCACCTTAGTGATGGTGGCACCTTCTTGAAGAACCAAAGGTGCTCTTGAGCTCCTCTATGTCTCTTCCTTGCCTTTGTTGCTTGATCCCTAGTGATTTTGGTGCTCTTATCCTTAGTTGCTCCCAATAATTATGTGAAGAAAAATGTATCCCCTGAGGTATCTCATGGATTTCTTAATGGGGGAATTCCTCATGCTGTTGTTGAGGTCCATGAGTGGGCTCTCTTGAGGTGCAGTCAAATGTTCTACTACTGAGCTATGGACCCTTGAGATGAATCTCTCCATCTCTCATGACTCAGAGGTGGAAGCTTTTGTCTTCTCTTTTCTCTTTCTAAAGGTTTCTCTGGCCTTAGGTGCCATAAATGGTTATGGAAAAACAAAAAAAGCTATGTTTTTACCATACCAAACTTATAATGTTGCTCGTCCTCGAGCAAAAGAAGAGAAAGAATAGAAGGAGAAGAAGAAGATATGGAGGAGAGGGAGAGATGTGTGGGTTCGGTCAAGGGGGAGAAGAGAAGGTTGTGTTGTGTGAAAATGAAGAAGGATGGAGGGGTTTATATAGTGAAGGGAGAGGAAGTTGGTTCGGCCATTTAGGGTGGGTTTGGGTGAGAAAGAGATTTTGAATTATGAAGGTAGGTGGGGTTTATGGGGAAGAGTGGATGGATGTGAGTGGTGAAGAGGTGATGGGGAAGAGTGTTTATTGGATTGTGTAAAAAAAAGAGAGAGGGTGAGTTAAGGTAGGTAAGGATCCTGTGGGATCCACAGATCCTGAGATGATCCTGTGGGGTCCACAGATCCTGAGGTGTCAAGGATTTACATCCATGCACCAGTGAGGCATGTAAAATGCCCTCTGCATGCAATCCTGGCGTTTAACGCCAGATTGATGCTTGTTTCTGCTGTTAAATGCCAGTTCTATGCTTGTTTTGGGCGTTCAACGCCAGTCTGCAGCATGTTTCTGGCGTTGAATGCCAACTTTCCTCAGTGTGCAATTCTGGCGTTTAAACACCAGATTGCTGCATGTTTCTGGCATTCAACGCCAGATCCATGCTCTGTTCTGGCGTTGAACGCCAGCCAGATGCTCTTTACTGGCATTTAAACGCCAGTAAGCCCTTCCTCCAGGGTGTGTTGTATCTTCTGCTGTTTTTGATTCTGTTTTAATTTTAGTATTTGTTTTGTGACTCTACATGATCATGAACCTAATAAAACATAAAAGAACAATAAAAATAAAAATAGAATTAGATAAATAAAAATTGGGTTGCCTCCCAATAAGCACTTCTTTAATGTCACTAGCTTGACAGTGGGCTCTCATGGAGCCTCACAGGTGATCAGGTCAATGTTGTGGACTCCCAACACCAAACTTAGAGTTTGAATGTGGGGGTTTAACACCAAACTTAGAGTTTGGTTGTGGCCTCCCAACACCAAACTTAGAGTTTGATTGTGGGGGCTTTGTTTGACTCTATATTGAGAGAAGCTTTTCATGCTTCCTCTCCATGGTTGCAGAAGAAGATCCTTGAGCTTTAAACACAAGGTAGTTCCCATTTAATTGAAGGACTAGCTCTCCTCTGTCAACATTAATCACAGCTCCTGTTGTGGCTAGGAAGGGTCTTCCGAGGATGATGCATTCATCCTCCTCCTTCCTAGTGTCTAAGATTATAAAATCAGCAGGGATGTAGAGGACTTCAACCTTCACTAACACGTCCTCTACTAATCCATAAGCTTGTCTTTGTGATCCGTCTGCCATCTCTAATGAGAATGTGGCAGGCTGTACCTCAATGATCCTCAGCTTCTCCATTACAGAGAGTGGCATAAGATTTATGCCTAACCCTAGGTCACACAAAGCCTTCTCAAAGGTCATGGTGCCTATGGTATAGGGTATTAAGAATTTACCAGGATCTTGTTTCTTTTGAGGTAATATTTGCTGAACCCATGTATCTAGTTCACTAATGAGCAAGGGAGGTTCACCTTCCCAAGTCTCATTACCAAACAACTTGGCATTTAGTTTCATGATAGCTCTTAAATATTGAGCAACTTGCTCTCCAGTTACATCTTAATCCTCTTCAGAGGAAGAATAGTCTTCAGAGCTCATGAATGGCAGAAGAAGGTTTAATGGGATCTCTATGGCCTCTATATGACCTTCAGATTCCTTTGGATCCTCAATAGGGAACTCCTTCTTGCTTGAGAGACGTTCCATGAGGTCTTCCTCATTGGGATTCACGTCCTCTCCTTTCTCTCTGGGTTCGGCCATGTTGATTATGCCAATGGCCTTGCATTCTCTTTTTGGATTCTCTTCAGTATTGCTTGGGAGAGTACTAGGAGGAGTTTCAGTGACTTTCTTACTCAGCTGGCCCACTTGTGCATCCAAATTTCTGATGGAGGACTTTGTTTCACTCATGAAATTTAAAGTGGCCTTAGATAGATCAGAGACTATATTTGCTAAGTTAGAGGTGCTCTGCTCATAATTCTCTGTCTGTTGCTGAGAAGATGATGGAAAAGGCTTGCTATTGCTGAGCCTATTTCTTCCACCATTATTAAAGCCTTATTGAAGCTTTTGTTGATCCTTCCATGAGAAATTTGGATGATTTCTCCATGAAAAATTATAGGTGTTTCCATAAGGTTCACCCATGTAATTTACCTCTGCTATTGTAGGGTTCTCAAGATCATAAGCTTCTTCTTCAGAAGATGCCTCTTTAGTACTGTTGGATGCATTTTGCCATCCATTCAAACTTTGAGAAATCATGTTGACTTGCTGAGTCAACATTTTGTTTTGAGCCAATATGGTATTCAGAGCATCAATTTCAAGAACTCCCTTCCTCTGAGGCGTCCCATTATTCACAGAATTCCTCTCAGAAGTGTACATGAACTGGTTATTTGCAACCATATCAATAAGTTCTTGAGCTTCTGCAGGCGTTTTCTTTAGGTGAATGGATCCACCTGTAGAATGGTCCAGTGACATCTTAGAGAACTCAGATTGACCATAATAGAATATATCCAAAATGGTCTATTCTGAAAGCATGTCAGAAGGACACCTTTTGGTCATCTGTTTGTATCTTTCCCAAGCTTCATAGAGGGATTCACCTTCTTTTTGTTTGAAGGTCCGAACATCCACTCTAAGCTTGCTCAACTTTTGAGGAGTAAAGAACTTAGCCAAGAAGACCGTGACAAGCTTATCCCAGGAGTCCAGGCTATCTTTAGGTTGTGAGTCCAACCATGTTCTAGCTTTGTCTCTTACAGCAAAAGGGAAAAGCATGAGCCTGTAGACTTTAGGATCTACTCCATTAGTCTTAACAGTCTCACAGATCTGCAAGAATTCAGTTAAAAACTGATAGAGATCTTCTGATGGAAGTCCATGGAACTTGCAGTTCTGTTACATTAGAGCAACTAGTTGAGGTTTCAGCTCAAAATGGTAGGGATTGAGATGCTTCTTCCATCAAACTTGGAAGTAGGTGTAGTATAGTTACCAAGCATCTTCCTTGCAAAATTGTTGTTGGGTTCGGCTGCCATATCCTTTTCTTGTTCAAAAATTTCAGTAAGGTTATCTCTGAATTGTTATATTTTAGCTTCTCTCAGTTTTCTCTTCAGAGTCCTTTCAGGTTCAGGATCAGCTTCAACAAGAATGCATTTTTCCTTGTTCTTGCTCATATGAAAAAGAAGAGAACAGAAAAGGAAGAGGAATCCTCTATGTCACAGTATAGAGATTCCTTTATGTTAGTAGAAGAAGAAATGAATAGAAGAAGGAAAAGAGTTAATAATCCAAATACAAGAGGGAAGATAGGTTCGAATTCTTGAGATGAAGAGAAGTGTTAGTAAATGAATGAATAAATAGAAAGAGATGAGGGGGAGGGGTTTTCGAAAGTTAACATAAAATAAACGAAAAATATTTTTGTTTTTATTTTAAATTAAAGTTAAAATTCGAAAACTAAGAGAAGGAATAAAACCAAAATTAGAATTTGAAATAATTAGTTAATTAAAAGAATTTTGAAAAAGAGGGAGATGATTTTTGAAAATTAGAGAGAGAAAAGTAGTTAGGTGGTTTTGACAAAGATAAGAAACAAACAAAAAGTTAATTAGTCAGTTGAAAATGATTTGAAAATCAATTTTTAAAAGATAAGAAGTTAGAAAAGATATTTTGAAATCAAAATTTTGAAAAAGATATGATTTGAAAAATATATTTTGAAAAGATATGATTGAAAAAGATTTAATTTAAAAAGATATGAAGGAAAAGATATTTTGAAAAAGATTTGATTTTTAAAGTTAAAATTGATTACTTGACTAACAAGAAACTAAAAGATATGATTCTAGAATTTAAAGATTGAACCTTTCTTAACAAAAAAGTAACAAACTTCAAATTTTTTAATCAATCACATTAATTGTTAGCAAAGCTTTCGAAATTTTGAAATAAAGATAAGAAAAAGATTTTGAAAATAAATTTTAAAAATTTTCGAAAATAATAGAAAAAATGAAAAAGATTTGATTTTTGAAAAAGATTATTTGAAAAGATAAGATTTTTAAAATTGAAAATTTGACTTGACTTATAAGAAATAGCTAAGTTTTAAAAATTTTTGACTAAGTCAACTCAAATTTTTGAAAATTATGAGCAAATAAGGAAAAGATATTTTTTATTTTTGAATTTTTAATGATGAGAGAGAAAAACACAAATATGACCCAAAATATGAAAATTTTGGATCAAAACACTTAATGTATGCAAGAACACTATGAATGTCAAGATGAACACCAAGAACACTTTGAAGATCAAGATGAACATCAAGACTTATTTTTGAAAATTTTTCAAGAAAAGAAAAATATGCAAGACACCAAACTTAGAAATCTTTAATGCTTAGACACTATGAATGCAAAAATGCATATGAAAAATAACAAAAGACATAAAACAAGAAACATAAAGATCAAACAAGAGGACTTATCAAGAACAACTTGAATATCATGAAGAACACATGCATGAATTTTCGAAAAAAGCAAAAATTTTGAAAACATGCAATTGACACCAAACTTAAAAATTGACTCAAGACTCAAACAAGCAACACAAAATATTTTTGAATTTTATGATTTTCTAATTTTTTGGATTTTTTTGAAAATTATTTTTAGAGAAACGAAAACAAATAAATAAAAAAATTTTTGAAAGGTTTTTGAAAAATTTTTGAAAAGAAAATCACCTAATCTGAGCAACAAGATGAACCGTCAGCTGTCCAAACTCGAACAATCCCCGGCAACGGCGCCAAAAACTTGGTGCACGAAATTGTGATCATCAAAAATGGCTCCAATGACTTGGTGCTCTCAAACGTGAATCACACTTTGTCACAACTCCGCACAACTAACCAGCAAGTGCATTGGGTCGTCCAAGTAATACCTTACGTGAGTAAGGGTCGATTCCATGGAGATTGTTGGTATGAAGCAAGCTATGGTCATCTTGTAAATCTCAGTCAAGCAGATTATAATGGTTATAAAGGTTTTTGAAAATTAATAATAAATAAAATAAAGATAGAGATACTTATGTAAATAATTGGCGGGAATTTCAGATAAGTGTATGGAGATGCTTTGTCCTTGTTGAATCTCTGCAACATACTGTTTTCTTACTTTCAATCCTTCATACTCCTTTCCATGGCAAGCTGTATGTAGGGCATCACCGTTGTCAATGGCTACATCCCATCCTCTCAGTGAAAATGTTCCAAATGCTCTGTCACAGCACGGCTAATCATCTATCGATTCTCGATCATGTCGGATTAGAATCTATTGATCCTTTTGCGTTTGTCATCACGCCCAACAATCGCGAGTTTGAAGATCATCACAGTCATTCAATCCCTGAATCCTACTCAGAATACCACAGACAAGGTTTAGACCTTCCGGATTCGCAAGAATGGCCGCCAATAATTCTAGCTTATACCACAAAGATTCTGATTAAGGAACCCAAGAGATATTCGTTCTGTCTAAGGTAGAACAGAAGTGGTTGTCAATCACTTGTTCATAGGTGAGAATGATGATGAGTGTCACGGATCATCATATTCATCATGTTGAAGTGCAACGAATATCTTAGAATAAGAATAAGCAGAATTGAATAGAAAATAGTAGTAATTGCATTGAAACTTGAGGTACAGCAGAGCTCCACACCCTTAATCTATGGTGTGTAGAAACTTTACCGTTGAAAATACATAAGTGATCAAGGTTCAGGCTTGGCCGAATGGCCAGCCCCCAAAGTCTAAGAACTAAACGTCCAAAGATGGATGCTAAGATAAAAGACGAAACCAAGATGTCTAATACAATAGTAAAATATCCTATTTATATTAGACTAACTACTAGGATTTACAGAAATAAGTAATTAATGCAGAAATCCACTTCCGGAGCCCACTTGGTGTGTGCTTGGGCTGAACTTGAGCTTTACACGTGCAGAGACTTCTCTTGGAGTTAAACGCCAAGTTGTAACGTGTTTTGGCGTTTAACTCTGGTTTATGACATGTTTCTGGCATTTGACTCCAGAATGCAGCATGGAACTGGTGTTGAACGCCAGTTTGCGTTGTCTAAGCTCAAATAAAGTATAAACTATTATATATTGCTGGAAAGCTCTGGATATCTACTCTCCAACGCCGTTAAGAGCGCGCCATTTGGAGTTCTATAGCTCCAGAAACTCCATTTCGAGTGCAGGGAGGTCAGAATCCAACAGCATCAGCAGTTATTTGTTAGCCTCCTATCAGACTTTTACTCAGGTCCCTCAATTTCAGCCAAAAAATATCCGAAATCACAGAAAAACACACAAACTCATAGTAAAGTCCAGAAATGTAAATTTAGTATAAAAACTCATGAAAATATCCCTAAAAGTAGCTAGATCCTACTAAAAACTACCTAAAAACAATGCCAAAAAGCGTATAAATTATCCGCTCATCAGTACATGACCGGTAAATATTATTATTATCGACCAGCACTTGCCTAGCAATAATTTATACCTATATTTTTACAGGAATTTTATACACAAAAAGTATATAGTTTGTACCTATATTTACCAGAGTTTGCACACAAGTCATACATTTTGCACCCATATTTTTCAAAATTTGCACATATGAATTTGTAAAATTTATTTGTTGAAGACAATTTAGTGTTTGTACAGATCAAATGATGGTAAAAAATATTAAAAATTGTTGGCCCCAAAAGTTTCTCTTATAGAATTACTAATTAACTTGGGTTGGTCGAGTGGTCAACTCACTCGTCTGCTTAAGTAAGTGTGTTCGAATCTCGCTTTGTGCACAATCTATTGGCCAACAACAGACCCTTAAATGAAACTCAGGTTCACGACGAATTAGTTGTTGGCCTGTCGGATTTGAGATATCGTGGGAACTAACAAAAGAAAAAGAATTATAGAATTACTTGAAGGTGACGTCTATGGTGTGGCTCAACAAGCAATGGCAAAGCATGGCTAAATGTTGACTGGTCATTTAAAGAATCATATGTGGACATGTGGTAAGTGAACTCATTATTATATATTTAAAGGAATGTAGAGGACTGTAAATGAAAAAAGTTTACTGTCAAGGCAAAAGAGAAAATGCAAACCTAAAAACTTATGTATCATGAGTAAAGAGAAACAAAAATCCTTGTAACTTTCTGTTTAAAGAATAATAAAATGTCTAAAAAAAATAATAAGTTGGGTTGATCTGATGGTTAGCTCACTAATCCATTTAAATAAGTGTCATGAATTTGAATCTCGTTTTGTATATGCAGTAACCCATTAATCAACAGCAAACAAATTAGTCATTGACCTGCCAAACTGAGGAGTACAGTAAAAAATTAAAAACAAATATGTTTAAAAATAATAAAAAAATAATGATAATAAAAGAGAGACATAATGATGAATTTATTTTATTTAAATATTTTATATTTGTAAAATATATATTATAAAATTATAAATAAAAATACAAAAAATGTGATTTTATATTAAAAATATAATTAATATAATTAAATACCAATTACTTACATATTTTTATTTATTTAAGAGTAGCTTTATCTATTCATAATAAATTTAAATGTTACTAAGATTTATTTTTATATTATTAAAATAGATTAGATTATACTAAAAGAGGTATATTTTTATTGTTTTTGTTATTAATTATTTTAACCTTTTTCTTTTTGTTTTGTTTTAAAATTTTGTCTCCTTTCAATTTTTTCCTAACATAGGTACCGTTATTGGTTTTGGATAATTATTTTAAAATAAAGACATGAAATTATATCTCAAACGATTCTGTTAGGAAATCAATTAGAAAAAAACTAACTTAAACTAATTAATTAAAAAACAGGCATGTTATAAACAAAACCCATTACTCTAATTTTTTAAATTTTAAAATTAAAAATAAAAAAAGATTGACTTAGTTAATTTATAGTGAAATTGGTTCCTTAGACTTTTCTATCTCAAATGTATAATATATATTTGATTTGGTCCTTTTTAATTAGTCACTTTAATTTTATATTATACTTGTTTTATTCCTTTTAGGGGAGGAGGGGAAGTGGAAGACTACTCAAAAAGGGCGGAGTTATCGAAAACAGAGAAAGAGGACATGAATACAACCAAAAATATTAATCATGTAATATGCATTACAGTGAATAAAATACATAATATTTATAAAATCTTAAATTTATCAACATTTATTTAAATGGATAGATATTTATTATTTTTAATTTCAAAATATTTGACATATTTAGATTATTCGTACAATAGATAAGTAGAACTATTTTTTTTATTTGATTATGAGTTTACATTATATACAAATTAAATATTGGTACATCATTTGAAGGTAAAATAGCATTTTTAGAGACGACTAAACTGCTACATCCTAATCTATTTTTATCATTTTTGGTTGGTAGAAACTTATATGTAGTTATTTTTATATAAAATTATTAGTTAAGAACCGTTAGATAATTTGATATATTTAAAATTTTGAATAAAATATTATGTAATGGCTTTTAACTATCAATTTCACATGAAAATAATTACACGTAAGTATTTATCTTTTTAGTTTTAGGTAATACTTCGAAAAAAAATTAAATTGACAAGATAAAAGGAATAAATCGAGTATATATTACACATTTAAGATATTAATGTTTTGGTTTTAATTACTACAAAGGGCCAGGAGACAAAGACAGTTCTTTGCATTACATTTTTCCTTTTGTCATCAGTAATTTATGGCACTTACTACACTCAACATTCTCTTTAAATGTATGATTAGTAAATCCCTCGCCATGTGTCATCTATTGAATGGCCGATCAACCTTTTAGCCATGCTTAGCCACTTATTGTTGAGTCACCAGATACCTTACCTTACTTGAATACTAGATATTGTCCATGTAAATTATTAAAAAGGTAAAAAATAAAATTTGTTCTTGATCTAAAACTACTTATATTAAACCAATATTTTGATTGAT
Source organism: Arachis stenosperma (assembly GCF_014773155.1). Taxonomy (NCBI): domain Eukaryota; kingdom Viridiplantae; phylum Streptophyta; class Magnoliopsida; order Fabales; family Fabaceae; genus Arachis; species Arachis stenosperma. Next base: position 59,613,723 of record NC_080383.1, read on the forward strand.
AAATATATACTTTAGCAAAGAATTTTAATAGAAGTTTGTGTTGTTTCTAATTTATCTATTTTATTTTGAATTGGTGACAAACAGATTTTTTAATTATTCCATCATTGTTTCTACCGAAGAAAAGAATTCCTTACTAAGCAAGGATCAAAATCCAAACTCTTGTATCTTTGCATTGTGTCACAAGTTGAAGAAGTGAAATGTATTTCAAGATTGTTGTCAGTGTGGCTATGTACAGTCTTCCCCTGTGCCATCTTCATCCAACTATAAGTACTTTCTTTGTTTGTCGAGAAAGGTGCTATGATGGACAGATGGTTCCTGAATTTTAAATCCCTCCGGCCAACATGACCGCATTCGATAAGTACAAAAAAGTTTATTTTGCTGTTTGACATTCTCATAGTACCATTATACGTGAAATTGATGAAAAGAGATCCAAAACATCTTAAAAAGTTAAAAAAAAATTGGCATTGGCTTGGACATTGCAATAGTAGATAGTTGTTGCCTTTGTTGAGAGAAAGAGACTTGAACTTGCTAGGCCAAACAATAGTGAAAGGACAAGTTCTTTTGAGTATATTTTGGCAAACACCGCCATATCTGCTCATGGAGTCGCATAGGCTTTTGTATATGTTGCACAAATGGAGTTTTTCTTATCACAAACACCTAATGGATTTCAAAGTATAGGGATAGGGTTGTTGATGTCTTCTTCGACAGTTGGTAGTAATGTTGCCAACATTGTCTTAACAATAGTAATGAAGATTACTTCAGAATATGGACAACTTGGTTGGATTTCATCAAATCTAAACGAAGGTCATTTGGACATGTTTTTCTTCTTGTGTGCTTTTTTCACGTCCATTAACTTGATTGTATATATTATATGTGCTAGAATATATAAGAAAATAGCATGGGAGAAAAGAGAAGCAAACAATGAGGAAGTTGTAATTTAGGTTGAGATTAGAGTAATAAATTTTCTTTAAGTTATTGGTAGAATAACATGTGAATTAGTTAGGCAAGAAAATATAGCAATGTGCCATGAGACTTCAGCACTTGTTTACTAGTTTCTTTCTTATAAATAAAAATATGCCCAAGAAAAATGGGAATAAAAATACCTCTAGGGCCATCTCATTGTAGAGGCAAAAATGTAAGAAAAATGCAACATACCAATATGCCTATTTTAGCACTTTGAACTAATTCTTGTGAATTGATGGAAACATTGTTAACACAGTTAATTTGCATATTTGAAAAAGTTTAAGGAATTAACTTCTTCACTTTAACTTAAGAAGCTTCTTCATTTAAGATTGACTACAGAAAAATAAGGTCTCACAACATTGGTATTCTATAACTTTTCAAATATTTAAAAATAGAAATATAAATATGTTTGAAATATGCTAACAATAGAGAAGTAGCAATCTATTTATTACATGTTCTGCACAGAATTAACTATATGTATTGTGTGCTGCACACATTTTTTCATAGTTAAAGCACAAGGACATGTAAACCTTTTTATGAATTATTTCAATGAAACTATCCAAAAATTCTATGTCACTCTTAGAAGCTATTTAAAGGAATGAGGATTGCATTGAAGATTTAATTATTTTGCAATCTTGGCAGTTAGTTCTCTTACCAGCTTAGCGGCTACTATGGCATTCATACCGTCAACTGTATCACGTTGCGGATTGAACTCGACCACATCTGTGGCAACAATGTCGCCTTGAAGGTTGTGTAGGATGTTAAGAACATCGCGGAAAGAGAGACCTCCCGGTTTGATGTGAGACACTCCAGGAGTAAAAGCAGGATCAAAATAATCCACATCTATTGAGACATACACCTTTCACACCTTCACCAAGTTTCTGCAAAATGATAACAGTTTTCAAAACCAAGGAACCACAAATTGCAAAATATCTTGTACAGTTTTTTATGAATAATATCATTTTGTAGCTTGGAATTCGGAAACATCCATTTTATACAGAAATCCAAAGAAGTTCATTCAGTCAACAGTAGTAATCATTTTATGGTAAGGTCTAGAAACACTGCATAAAATATAGTGTATAGTTGTGTGTCTATGTGTGTAAAGTTTTAAGGGGAAAAGAAATAAGAGAAATAAAGGTGGAGAGAGAGAGACCAGGTTTTCTAAACATTCATGACCTCTTGAAAAAATGTTTGCATTTCGTATTGCTCAATCCTGAATTTTTTGCCTTGTTCACGCCCTTCTATTGTTATTGACCTTATTGTACGGGAAAACTCAACAAAGGTTAAGAAAAAAACAAAACCTATCTAACAGCGGAAGCACCAAAATAATTTTTCCACAATCTGTGCGATTAAATAGGCAATACCAAAGATACTCCAAGCAGCAAATATAATGGAAGAAATTAAATAATCAGACACCAAAATTTTAATGTGGAAAAACCCCCAAAAGAGGGACAAAAAACCCACGGGACCTAGTCTAGAAAAATCTTCCACTATCAGAATAATGAGTACACAAACAGTCTTCCTAGTGACACTAGGACATCTCAACAATCAACAAAATACATCACCAAAATTGATGGAATCAACATAAACCCTCCACAAAGTGGGTATCTCAAATCAGGCAAAAGAGAAGGCAATACAACTAGCAAGTTATATCCTAATGTTCATCTCTACACCAGGAATAACATACTAAAATTTTATAAGAAATGGAGCAAGTTTACCAATTCAATCAGATCATAGTTGGCTTGCCTTTTCCCTCGATTTCTCTTCTCCTTCGACGCTGCTACTCCGGTCTTGCTTTGTTTCATTCAAAACAGAGAATAAAACTCTTCTCTCTCTCCCCGTGGCTCTTAGCCACTTCTTTTATTTTATTTGTATTTTCTTTCTTTTTTGTTTTAAAAGAGTTGTGGGTCCCACTTGAGATTGGAAACCCACCAACAAATCTCCCCCTCACAAACTCAAGTGGGGATAGGCTACTCCACCAAACCCGCCTTCTCTTTGCAGGAATCAAACTTCACCGTAGGTAAACTCTTAGTCATCATATCTGAACCATTATCATCAGTATGGATCTTCTCAAGTGCATATGACTTCATCTCAAGCGCTTGACGTATCCGATGATACCTCACCTCTATGTGCTTCGATCTGGAATAAAACATCGGATTCTTATTGAGATGGATAGCACTCTGACTGTCATAGAATAACACAAACTTCTCCTTATTGATGCCTAACTCATGTAGAAATTTCTTCATCCACAAGAGTTTCTTAGAAACTTCAACAACAGCAATGTATTCTGCCTCTGTAGTAGACAAAGCAACACATTTCTGAAGTCGAGATTGTCACAACACAGCTCCCCCTGCAAAAGTCATCATATAACAAGAAGTAGACCTTCTTGAATCAAGATTCCCAACCATATTCGCATTTGTGTAACCATCCAACACAGGTTGGCCACTCCCAAAGCATATACAGACTCTGGAAGTACCATTAAGGTATCTGAGAATCCACTTCAATGCTTGCCAGTGTTCCTTGTCATGATTAAAGAAAAACCAACTAACAACTCCAACAGCATGAGCAATATCCGACCTGGTGCAAACCATAGCATACATCAAACTGCCAACTGCAGATGCATATGGAATCTTCTTCATTTCTACTTTTTCTTTCTCACTTGTAGAACATTGCTGCGAACTCAGTTTGAAATGACTAGCAAGTAGAGTACTAACAGGTTTAGAATTACTCATGCTAAACCTCTCTAAAAACTTCTCAATGTACTTCTGTTGCGATAACCATAGTTTTCCATTCTTCCTGTCACGAGTGATACTCATGCCAAGGATTTTCTTTGCAGGATCTAAATCCTTCATAGCAAAGGATCTGTTCAAGTCTTTCTTAAGACTTTCAATCTTCTTATTGTCATGACCAACAATCAACATGCCATCAACATAAAACAAGAGAATTATAAAATCACCATCAGAGAATTTCTTAACATATACACAATGATCAGAAGAAGTCTTACTATACCCATGACCTTCTATGAAGGAATCAAACTTTGTGTACCACTGCCTTGGTGCTTACTTCAGCCCATATAAGCTCTTCTTCAACTTGCATACAAGGTGCTCCCTTCCTTTAACCTCGAAACCCTCTGGTTGCCCCATATAGATTTCTTTGTCTATGTCACCATGAAGGAATGTAGTCTTCACATCAAGCTGCTCAACCTCTAATTTCAAGCTAGCCGCCAACCCAAGCACAACTCGAATAGAGGACATCTTCACAACTAGAGAGAAAATCTCCTCAAAATCAATACATTTCTTTTGCTCAAAACCTTTCACAACCAATCGAGCTTTGTACCTTGGCCGTGAGACATTTTCATCTGCTTTCAACTTGAACACCCATTTATTCTTGAATGCTCTCTTACCCTTTGGTAACTTCACCAATTCAAAAGTATGATTCTCATGCAAGGATTTTATTTCTTCTTGCATGGCCTTTAACTAATCTTTCTTATGCTCATCAGACATAGCCTCCTGGTAGCTCTCTGGCTCCCTAATCTCAGTGTTCATTACATACTCATGAGGAGAATATTTCTGAAAAGGATAACGCTCTCTAGTAGATCTTCTCAATTCAGGCTCAACTGGTGGTTCAGGTGAAACTTCAACATCTGTCACCTCAGGTTGAGGTGTAGGTTCATCATGCAAATCATCACCAACATTATCAACTTGTACATCTCTCCCATTAATAGGAGGTCTAGTGGAAGGACCAGGTTCATCATCAGTAGAACGTCTAACAGTTACAGTTGGCTTATTTGTCTTCTCAAGATCTTCAATAGACTGGTCTTCAAGAAAAATCACATCTTGGCTTCTAATTATCTTCTTGCTCACCGAATCCCATAATCTGTAACCAAAGTATTTATGACCATAACCCATGAAGATACACTACTTTGACTTTCCATCAAGTTTGGACTTTTCATCTCTTGGAATGTGAACAAAAGCCTTGCAGCCAAACACTCGCAAGTGACTATAGGAAACATCTTTCCCTCTCCAAACTTTCTCTAGAACATCACCATTAAGTGGAACTGAAAGAGAAAGGTTGATCAAATCTGCTGAAGTCCTCATTGCTTCACCCCAAAAGGATTTAGGCAACTTTGCATGAGAGAGCATACACCTGACTCTATCATTGATAGTACGATTCATTCTCTCAGCAACTCAATTGTGTTGAGGAGCCTTAGGAACCGTCTTCTCAAGCTTGATCCCATGTCCTTTACAATACTCTTCAAATGGCCCCCTGTATTCACCACAATTATCTACTCGAACACATTTCAATTTCCTTCATGTTTCTCTTTCAACACTTGCATGAAAGTGTTTGAAGATACCGAGTACCTGGTCTTTAGATTTCAAAACAAAAGCCCACACTTTTCGAGAATAATCATCAATAAAAGTAACAAAATATGATGTACCACCTAGTGTCTTAGCATCCATAGTGCAAACATCAGTGTGAACTAAATTTAGAACATGTGATCTCCTATGAGGTCCAGAATTATGAAATGATACTCTAGCATGCTTTCCAACAAAACAATGAGTGCAAGTATTTAAAGTCGCTCAAGTGACCAAAACGTATGTGTCACAAATCAGAAGAGGAATCATCAACTACATTCACATCTTCTTTGCACAACTTTGCTTGCAACCGGTAGAGAGTAGTGAGACTATTGTCCTCTCTAGCAACAATGAGAGCCCCTTTGGTAATCTTGCATTTTCCACTACTAAAGGAAGTGAAATATCCTTCTTGATCTAATGCCTTCACAGAAATAAGATTGAACCGCATATCTGGCACATGCCTAACATTCTCAACTGCAACTTGCATCCCATGTTGGTTTCAAGCCACATATCACCCATACTAATGATATCACACACTTCTTTCTTGGCTTGTACTTTCTTCTTGACTTGCTTCGACTCTCTGACTTGTCAGAACTGTGAGGTTTTCTACTTTGACTTCTCCCCCGTGACTCTGAAACAAGTGCTTCTGACTGGGAGGAGGCATTCGTCAAACCTCGCTCTTTTCTTCTGGCTTCTTCATTCAACATGCTCTCTTTAACCATTGCTAACGTCAACTTTTCATTTGGAGCTGAGTTAGTCAGTGTCACAACCAAAACTTCCCAACTATCAGGCAAAGAGCTCAACAACAACAAGGCTTGCAACTCATCATTCAAAGTGATCTTATAATTTGTCAGTTAGTTCACTGTCTCCTGAAAAATACTCAAGTACTCCGGCATTGATTTACCTTCAGTATACTTCCTATTAACAAGCTTCCTAATCAAGAATGCTTTGTTTGCACATTCTTCCTCTCATATAACTCTTTCAATTTGTTCCACATCTTCTCGGCATTCATTTTGGTGTCAACATCTGGATACACACTAAGATCAAGCCATTGCTGAATCAAAACAACTGCCTTCAGATTTAGTTTTTTTCCATTCAGCATCAGATTTAATACCTTTGGATTTATCCCCCCTCCACAGGATCATACAAGTCCTTGTTATACAACATATCTTCCATGAGGGTCTTCCAAATTGAATAATTTTGGGAATTCAATTTGACCATATTCGGTCTATGAGTATTTTCCTCCATTTAATCAGCACAGAGATAAACAACCAAAGCTCTAGATACTAATTTGTTGGAAAAAAACTCAACAAAGGTTCAAAACAAGAACCTGTCTAACAGCGAAAGTACCAAAAATAATTTTCCCACAACCTGTATGATTAAATAGGCAATACCAAAGATACTCCAAGCAGCAAATATAATAGAAGAAATTAAATAATCAGACACTAGAATTTTAACGTGGGAAAACCCCCAAAAGAGGGATAAAAAACCCGCTGGACTTAGTCCAGAAAAATCTTCCACTATCAGAATAATGGGTACACAAACAGTCTTCCTAGTGACACTAGGGCATCTTAACAATCAACAAAATACATCACCAAAACTGATGGAATCAACATAAACCCTCCATAAAGTGGGTATCTCAAATCAGGAAAAAGAGAAGGCAATACAACTAGCAAGTTATATCCTAATGTTCATCTCTACACTAGGAATAACATACTAAAATTTCATAAGAAATGGAGCAAGTTTACCGGTTCAATCGGATCAAAGTTGGCTTGCCCTTTTCCCTCAATTTCTCTTCTCCTTCAACACTGCTGTGCTTGCTATCTTTCATTCAAAACAGAGAATGAAACTCTTCTCTCTCTCCCCGTGGCTCTTAGCCACTTCTTTTATTTTATTTGTATTTTTTTGAAGAGTTGTGGGTCCCACTTGAGGTTGGGGACCCACCAACACTTATACCAACCTGAAATAAATTGAGAAATGTATTGCTAAGAATACATGATACATGATGAAAACCATGGAAGAAAATTGAAAATTCACCACCATAAGTAAAGAAAAATCAACCATTATAATATCAGGAAGAAATCAAGTTAGCGACAAAAACAAATTAACAAAATTAGTCTGATGAAGACAGTCGATATAAGTGCTTAAATGAGAAGACAAAAATACGATATGATCATAGAGAATAATAATAAATTATATTTTGGAAATGCACAATAATCAACTTATAATGTTTGGATACAAATGCTATAAAAATATAGAGTTAAAAGATAAAAATAAATAATTGCCTGCAAGAGTCACCTGGCATAACCACCCTCCATGATTCGAGAAAAAGTAGCAGCATGTGAATACTGAATACTTGTTTCCTTCAAAGCAATGATAGATATCAGGATGTGCATCAAGATGAAGAATATCAACTGGTCCTCCAAGTTTTTCAAAGACGGCTTGAACAATTGGATATGATATTGAGTAATCGCCACCTAAAACTAAGGGCCGTAATGGAGCCTGGAAGAATGTAGAAAACATGAGAATCAAGCTTCATCTAGTTCATACAGCATGATATCTTGTGATAGTAGATCTGATTCTACAAAGCGTAATTATTTATTGTTCCAATCTAAGTGAAGCTAGAATAAATTGAACATATGAAATTCAAGGCCACCAAGGAGTTGATCTCATTAATCATCGTGTAAATGGATCCTTCCCTACTTGTGTTCACCCATGTTAGATGATTCATTTTCCCCCCTTGATGACAATGATATTCCAATATGAATACCATAGTTTAAGACTTATAAGCTAATAGCATGACAATTACTTCTAGATTCATACATGAATAGCCTGAGTAAAGCAATTGCAGGGAGAAAAAAATAGCAAGCATCAATAGCCTAAATTGCACTCACATTTTACAATTTGGTTAATTATCAAATTTCAATGTGAAATCCTGATAGAAAACAAATGGGGAAAATCTCTCATTGGATTAAACAAAAAACAAGAGAAAAGGCTCAAGTGTTGATGCAAGATTTTGAATACCTACAAACTATCTGGCAAGTACACCGAGTCATACTAAGTAATACCTCAGGTGAGTGAGGGTCGATCTCACGAGGATTGATGGACTGAGAAACAATGATCGAATGATTCACTTACTCAGGCAAGTAGAAAGTTGTATTTTGATGAAGGTTGTAAAACGCATTAAACAGTAAATTTAGAGAATTGAAAAGCAAACAATAAAAGTGGTGTGAAATATATGATGGAAAACAGTTAAGGCTTTGGAGTTGTTTATTCATCCGGATTAAGTTTTCTTACTAACTATTTTAATCATGCAAGATTCATTTCACAACAAACTGTAATTGACTAAACCCTAATGTCTTAGTGATTTAGTCTCCTCTAACCTAAATCAACCGCCAATATCTTGGTCACTTAATGTAGATTAGAGGGTTAAGAGCAATTCTAGTTTATGGCCACAGAAATCCTAATTATCTGAGACTAAGAGGATTATATGTCACGTATTCCGATTAGTTCAAGTAATTAATAATTTATGAGGAATTTGCTTTCAAGCTGTTGTTCAAGCGAGATAACTCTGTCGAGAATAACAATAACACAAGTAGAATAAGGGTTATACTGTCGTTCTACCCATATTCATAAGATGAATAATGAAAGCAATCTTTGAAACTGAATCAATACATTAATTAAAATAGAAAAGTAATAATCTCAATCCATAGAAATATAGAGAGCTCTTAGCCTTAACCGAGGAGGTTTAGTGGCTCATGACTTACAAAGAAAACAAGGGTTCTGAAAAGTGAAACGTGCGGAAGTGAGAAGATTCTCCTAAAAGGGTGAATTTTTTCCTTTTATATCTATCCTAATTTGATTTGGAACAAAAATAAAATAATAAATCCTAAACCTAAATATTTTGTTTGTAAATAAAAATTACAAAAATAAAATATAAGATAATAATTAAAAGCTAAATCCCACAAAAGATGCTCCTTTGATGAGGTTGAATTCGGACAGCCTAACGCTAAACGCCCAGATGGCGTTTAGCACCCCTATAGGCAGAGAGATCCCCTTAGTTTGCTTGTTGCTGGTGCTAAACGCCAGCTGGGCATTTAGCGCCCAAGGGGGCTAGTGGACGAAATTGTGATCATCAACAATGGCTCCAAAGACTTGGTGCTCTCAAACATAAATCACACTTTGTCACAACTCCGCACAACTAACCAGCAAGTGTACTGGGTCGTCCAAGTAATACCTTACGTGAGTAAGGGTCGATCCCACAGAGATTATTGGTATGAAGCAAGCTATGGTCATCTTGTAAATCCCAGTCAGACGGATTTAACTAATTTAAGAGATTATTGGTTTTTCGAATAATAATAAATAAACTGAGAATAAAGATAGAGTTACTCATGTAATTCAATGGTGGAAATTTCATATAAGTGTATGGAGATGCTTGTCCCTGTTGGATCTCTGCTTTTCTACTGCCTTCCTTCAATCCTTCTTATCCCTTCCATGGCAAGCTATATGTAGGGCATCACCGTTGTCAATGGCTACATCCCATCCTCTCAGTGAAAATGGTCCAAATACTCTGTCACAGCATGACTAATCATCTGTCGGTTCTCGATCATGTTGGAATATAATCCCTTGATACTTTTGCATTTTTCATCACGCCCAGCAATTGCGAGTTTAAAGCTCGTCACAGTCATTCAATCCCGGAATCCTACTCGGAATACCACAGATAAGGTTAGACTTTCTGGATTCCCATGAATGCCACCATCAATTCTAGCTTATACCACGAAGATTCTGATTAAGGAATCCAAGAGATATGTGCCCGGTCTAAGGTAGAACGGAAGTGGTTGTCAGTCACGCATTCATAGGTGAGAATGATGATGAGTGTCACGGATCATCACATTCATCATGTTGAAGTGCAACGAATATAAGAACAAGCGGAATTGAATAGAAAATAGTAGTAATTGCATTGAAACATGAGGTACAGCAGAGCTCCACACCCTTAATCTATGGTGTGTAGAAACTCTACCGTTGAAAATACATAAGTGATGAAGGTTCAGGCATGGACGAATGGCCAGCCCCCATGAAAGACCGAATGGTCAAAAGAACTAGATAGTCCAAGACAACTAATAAACTAGTAAAAAGTTCTATTTATACTAAACTAGCTACTAGGGTTTACAGAAGTAAGTAATTGATGCATAAATTCACTTTCGGGGCCCACTTGGTGTGTGCTTGGGTTGAGCTTGATCTACCATGAGCTGAGGCTTCTCTTGGAGTTGAACGCCAAGTTGTAACGTGTTTTGGGCGTTCAACTCTGGTTCGTGACGTGTTTTTGGCATTTGACTCCAGAATGCAGCATGGAACTGGCGTTGAGCGCCAATTTACATCGTCTAATTACGAATAAAGTATGAACTATTATATATTACTGGAAAGCTCTGGATGTCTACTTTCCAAAGCCGTTGAGAGCGCGCCATTGGGAGTTCTGTAGCTCCAGAAAATCCATTTTGAGTGCAGGGAGGTCAAATTCCAACAGCATCAGCAGTCTTTTGTCAGCCTCCTATCAGAGTTTTGCTCAGGTCCCTCAATTTCAGCCAGAAAATACCTGAAATCACAGAAAAATACACAAACTCATAGTAAAGTCCAGAAATGTGAATTTAGCATAAAAACTAATGAAAATATCCCTAAAAGTAACTAGATCATACTAAAAACTACCTAAAAACAATGCCAAAAAGCGTATAAATTATCCGCTCATCACAACACCCAACTTAAATTGTTGCTTGTCCCCAAGCAATTGAAGATCAATTAGGATAAAAAGAAGAGAATATACTATAAATCCCAAAATATCAATGAATATTAATTCTAATTAGATGAGCGGGACTTGTAGCTTTTTGCTTCTGAACAATTTTGGCATCTCACTTTTTCCTTTGAAGTTTAGAATGATTGGCTTGTATAGGAACTTAGAATTTTAGATAGTGTTATTGATTCTCCTAGTTAAGTTTGTTGATTCTTGAACACAGCTACTTTTATAAGTCTTGGCTGTGGCCCTAAGCATTTTACTTTCCAGTATTACCACCGGATGCATAAATGCCACAGACACATGACTGGGTGAACCTTTTCAGATTGTGACTCAGCTTTGCTAGAGTCCCCAGTTAGAGGTGTCCAGAGCTTTTAAGCACACTCTTTTTGCTTTGGATCACGACTTTAACCACTCAGTCTCAAGCTTTTCACTTGGACCTGCATGCCACAAGCACATGGTTAGGGATAGCTTGATTTAGCCACTTAGGCTTGGATTTTATTTCCTTCGGCCCTCCTATCCATTGATGCCCAAAGCCTTGGATCCTTTTTACCCTTGCCTTTTGGTTTTAAGGGCTATTGTCTTTATCTGCTTGCTTTTTCTTTTTCTTTCTATTTTTTTCACCAATTATATTTTTTTGCAAGCTTTTGCTATTCACTGCTTTTTCTTGCTTCAAGAATCAATTTCATGATTTTTCAGATTATCAATAGCATTTTTCTTTGTTCATCATTCTTTCAAGAGCCAACAATTTTAACATTCATAAACAACAAGATAAAAAATATGCACTGTTCAAGCATTCATTCAGAGAACAAAAAGTATTGTTACCACATCAATATAATTAAACTAAATTCAAGGATAATTTTCGAAATTTATGTACTTCTTGTTCTTTTGAATTAAAAACATTTTTCATTTAAGAGAGGTGAAGGATTTATGGAATTTATTCATAGCTTTAAGACATAGTTACTACATACTAATGATCATGAAGTAGAGACACAAAACGTAGATAAAAAACGAAAAAACAGAAAAATAAGAACAAGGAATGAATCCACCTTAGTGGCGTCTTCTTCTTGAAGGGCCAATGATGTCCTTAAGCTCTTCTATGTCCCTTCCTTGCCTTTGTTGCTCCTACCTCATTGCTCTTTGATCTTCTCTATATTCCACCCTTAATTGATCCACATTGTAATTCAAATCTTCTAAGGAAGTGTTGAGTTGTTTCCAATAGTTGTTGGGAGGAAAGTGCATCCCTTGAGGCATCTCCGGGATTTCTTGGTGATGAGCTTCCTCATGCATCTCTTGGATTCCATGAGTGGGCTCTCTTGTTTGCTCCATCCTTTTCTTAGTGATGGGCTTGTCCTCCTCAATGAGGATGTCTCCTTCTATGATAACTCCAGCTGAGTAACATAGATGGCAAATAAGATGAAGAAAAGCTAGCCTTGCCAAAGTAGAGGACTTATCGGCTATTTTGTAGAATTCATAGCAGATGACTTCATGAACTTCTACTTCCTCTCCATTTATGATGCTATGAATCATGATGGCCCGATCCACAGTAACTTCAGATCGGTTGCTAGTGGGGATGATGGAGCGTTGGATGAACTCCAACCATCCTCTAGCCACAGGCTTGAGGTCCAGTCTTCTTAGTTGAACCGGCTTGCCTTTGGAGTCTCTTTTCCATTGAGCTTCTTCCACACATATGTCCATAAGGACTTGGTCCAACCTTTGATTAAAGTTGACCCTTTTAGTGTAAGCGCGTGCATCTCCTTGCATCATGGGCAAGTTGAACGCCAACCTCACATTTTCTGGACTAAAATCTAAGTATTTCCCCCGAACCATTGTAAGATAATTCTTTGGGTTTGGGTTCTTACTTTGATCATGGTTCCTAGTGATCCATGCATTGGCATAGAACTCTTGAACCATTAAGATTCTGACTTGTTGGATGGGGTTGGTTAGAACTTTCCAACCTCTTCTTTGGATCTCATGTCGGATCTCCGGATACTCATTTTTCTTGAGCTTGAAAGGTACCTCGGGGATCACCTTCTTCTTGGCCACAACATCATAGAAGTGGTCTTGATGGGCTTTGAAGATGAATCTTTCCATCTCCCATGACTCGGAGGTGGAAGCTTTTGTCTTCCCTTTCCCTTTTCTAGAGGATTCTCCGGCCTTAGGTGCCATCAATGGTAATGGAAAAACAAAAAGCTTATGCTTTTACCACACCAAACTTAAAATATTGCTCACCCTCGAGAAAGAGAAGAAAGAAAAGAAGAAGAAGAGAAAATATGGAGAAAAGTGAGGGAGAGGTGTATTCGGCCAAGAAGGAGAAGAGAGGTTTGGGTTGTGTGAAAATTAAGGAGAATGGAGGGGTTTATATAGGGAGAGGAGAGGGGGTAGGTTCGGCCATTTAGGGTGGGTTTGGGTGGGAAAGCAATTTGAATTTTGAAGGTAGGTGGGGTTTATGGGGAAGAGTGTATGGATGTGATTGGTGAAGGGGGTAATTGGGAAGAGAGATAGAGGTGATTGGTGAAGTGTTTTGGGGAAGATTGTTTATTAGAAAGAGAGGATGAATGTTGGGAAGAGGGGAGAATATGGTAGGTGGGGATCCTATGGGGTCCACAAATCCTGAGATGATTCTGTGGGGTCCACAGATCCTGAGGTGTCAAGGATTTACATCCCTGCACCAATTAGGCATGTAAAATGCCTTTCCATGCAATTCTAGCGTTTAAACGCCGAAGTGATGCATGTTCTGGGCGTTCAACGCCCATGTGCAGCATGTTTCTGGCGTTGAACGCCAGTTCCATGCTTGTTTCTGGCGTTCAGTGCCAGCTCTCCTCAGGGTGCATTCCTGGCGTTTGAACACCGGGATGTTGCTTGTTTCTGGCGTTCAGCGCCAGATCCATGCTCTGTTCTGGCGTTGAACGCCAGCCAGATGCTTCTTACTGGCGTTTAAACGCCAGTAAGTCCTTCCTCCAGGGTGTGATTTTTCTTCTGCTGTTTTTGATTCTGTTTTTAATTTTAATATTTTTTTCGTGACTCCACATGATCATGAACCTAATAAAACATGAAAGAACAATAAAATAAAAATTAAATTAGATAAATAAAAATTGGGTTGCCTCCCAATAAACGCTTCTTTAATGTCAATAGCTTGACAGTGGGCTCTCTTGGAGCCTCACAGGTGATCAGGTCAATGTTGTATAGTCCCAACACCAAACTTAGAGTTTGGTTGTGGGGATTTAACACCAAACTTAGAGTTTGGTTGTGGCCTCCCAACACCAAACTTAGAGTTTGACTGTGGGGGCTCTGTTTGACTCTGTACTGAGAGAAGCTCTACATGCTTACTCTCTCTTGTTACAGAAGGATAGCCGTGTGCCTTAAACACAAGGTAGTCCCCATTCAATTGAAGGACTAATTCTCCTCTGTTAACATCTATCACAGCTTCTGCTGTGGCTAGGAAAGGTCTTCCAAGGATGATGCATTCATCCTCCTCCTTCCCAGTGTCTAAGATTATGAAATCAGCAGGAATGTAAAGGCCTTTAACCTTTACCAACACGTCCTCTACTAATCCATAAGCTTGTCTTACTGACTTGTTTGCCAATTATAATGAGAATAAGGCAGGCTGTACCTCAATGATCCCCATCTTCTCCATTACAGAGAGTGGCCTAAGATTTATGCCTGACCCTAGGTCACACAGAGCTTTTTCAAAGGTCATAGTGCCTATGGTACAGGGTATTAAGAATTTCCTAGGATCTTGTTTCTTTTGAGGTAAAGTTTGCTGAACCCATGTATCAAGTTCACTAATGAGCAAAGGAGGTTCACCTTCCCAAGTCTTATTACCAAATAACTTGGCATTCAGCTTCATGATGGCTCCTAGATATTGAGCAACTTGCTCTCCAGTTACATCTTCATCCTCTTCAGAGGAAGAATAATCTTCAGAGCTCATGAATGGCAGAAGGAGATTTAATGGAATCTCTATGGTCTCTATATGAGCCTTAGATTCCTTTGTATCCTCAATAGGGAACTCCTTCCTGCTTGAGAGACGCCCTATGAGATCTTCCTCATTGAGATTCACGTCCTCTCCCTCCTCCTTGCATTCGGCCATATTAATTATATCAATGGCCTTGCACTCTCTTTCTGGATTTTCTTCAGTATTGCTTGGGAGAGTACTAGGAGGGGTTTCAGTGATTTTCTTACTCAACTGGCCCACTTTTGCCTCCAGATTTCTGATGGAGGACCTTGTTTCACTCATGAAACTTAAAGTGGCTTTAGACAGATCAGAAACTATATTTGCTAAATTAAAGGAGTTCTGCTCAGAATTCTCTGTCTGTTGCTGAGAAGATGATGGAAAAGGCTTGTTATTGCTGAGCCTGTTTCTTCCACCATTATTAAAGCCTTGTTGAGGCTTTTGTTGATCCTTCCATGAGAAATTAGGATGATTTCTCCATGATGAATTATAGGTGTTTCCATAAGGTTCACCCATGTAATTTACCTCTACCATTGCAGGGTTTTCAGGATCATAAGCTTCTTCTTCAGAAGATGCCTCTTTAGTACTGTTGGATGCATTTTGCCATCCATTCAGACTTTGAGAAATTATATTGACTTACTGGGTCAACACTTTGTTCTGAGCCAATATGGCATTCAGAGCATCAATTTCAACAACTCCCTTCCTCTGAGGTGTCCCATTATTCACGGAATTCCTCTCAGAAGTGTACATGAATTGGTTATTTGCAACCATGTCAATAAGTTCCTGAGCTTCTGCAGGCATTTTCTTTAGGTGAATGGATCCACCTGCAGAATGGTCCAATGACATCTTGGAAAACTCAGATAGACCATAATAGAATATATCTAATATGGTCCACTCTGAAAACATGTCAGAAGGACACTTTTTGGTAATCTGCTTGTATCTTTCCCAAGCTTCATAGAGGGATTCACCATCTTTTTACTTGAAGGTCTGAACATCCACTCTAAGCTTGCTCAGCTTTTGAGGAGAAAAGAATTTATCCAAGAAGGCCGTGACCAGCTTATCCCAGGAGTCCAGGCTATCTTTAGGTTGAGAGTCCAACCATGTTCTAGCTCTGTCTCTTACAGCAAAAGGGAAAAGCATGAGCCTGTAGCCTTCAGGATCTACTCCATTCGTCTTAACAGTCTTACAAATCTGCAAAAACTCAGTTAAAAACTGGTAAGGATCTTCAGATGGAAGTCCATAAAACTTGCAGTTCTGTTGCATTAGAGCAATTAATTGAGGCTTCAGCTCAAAATTGTTTGCTCCAATGGCAGAAATTGAGATGCTTCTTCCATCAAACTTGGATGTGGGTTTAGTAAAATCACCAAGCATCCTCCTTGCATTATTGTTGTTGGGTTCGGCTGCTATCTCCTTCTCTTATTCAAAAATTTCAGAAAGGTTGTCTCTGAATTATTATAATTTAGTTTCTCTTAGTTTCTTCTTCAGAGTCCTTTCAGGTTCAGGATCAGCTTCAACAAGAGTGCCTTTTTCCTTGTTCCTGCTCATATGAAAGAGAAGAGAAAAAGAAAAGGAAGAGGAATCCTCTATGTCACAGTAAAGAGGATCCTTATTATTAGTAGAAGAAGAAAGGGGATAAGGATTAAGAAGAAGGAATAATCCAAACACAAGGGTAAGGATAGAGGCAGTGATTTGAGATGAGAAGAGGTGAAGAAAAGTGTTAGTAAATAAATAAATAAATAGGAGAAGATGAGAGAGAGAGAATTCGAAAATTAATTTTGAAAAGGAGTTAGTGATTTTCGAAAATTAAAGATGAGATAGAATTAAAATTAAAATTTAAAACAATCAATTAATTTAAAAAGAATTTTGAAAAAGGGATGAGATATTTTCGAAAATTAGAGAGGGAGAAGTAGTTAGGTGGTTTTGAAAAGGATAAGAAACAAACAAAAAGTTAAATAGTTAGTTGAAAAAGATATTAAAATCAAATTTGAAAAGATAAGAAGATAAGAGGTTAGATAAGATATTTTAAAATCAAATTTTTGAAAAAGATAAAATTTTGAAAAAGATATGATAAAAAGATATAAAATAAAAAGATATGATTTTTAAGAAAAAGATATTTTGAAAAAGATTAAATTTTTAAAATAAAAATTAATTACTTAACTAACAAGAAACTAAAAGATATGATTCTAGAATTTAAAGATTGAACCTTTCTTAACAAGAAAGTAACAAACTTCAAATTTTTGAATCAATCACATTAATTGTTAGTGTAATTTCAAAAATTTGAAATAAAATTAAGAAAAAGATTTTGAAAATAATTTTAAAATTTTTGAAATTAATACGATAAAAATGAAAAAGATTTTATTTTTGAAAAATTTTTTTTTGAAAAGATAGGATTTTTAAAATTGAAAATTTGACTTGACTTATGAGAAACAACTAATTTTAAAAATTTTTGACTAAGTCAACTCAAATTTTCGAAAATTAGGAGAGAAATAAGGAAAAGATATTTTTTTGATTTTTAAATTTTTAATGATGAGAGAGAAAAACAACAAAAATGACTCACAACATGAAAATTATGAATCAAAACTCATGATGCATGCAAGAACACTATGAATGTCAAGATGAATACCAAGAACACTTTGAAGATCATGATGAACATCAAGAACATATTTTTGAAAAAAATTTTATGCAAAGAAAACATGCAAGACACCAAACTTAGAATTCTTTAATGCATGGATACTGTTCCGGGGGTTACCTGAAACGTGTAGCTCGGTCGTCTGGAGAGGCCCGAGGTGGGGGTTCAGGGACCCGAGCTTGATATGCAGAGTGGTTGGTGGTTGTACCTGCAATGACACTCCGATGCTTAAGTTAGCATGGGTCCAAGCAGATATGTGTAGATGTGGAATGAATGTCATACCTGGGTGCTCCAGTGTATTTATAGTAGTTGGCCGTGATCTTCCCTGGATAAGATATTCTTATCTTATCTTATCTTTCGGGAGTTTTATCCCTATCTTTGTGGAACCGCCTTTGCTAGGCCTTTTCGGCCTTTAGGTTTGGGCTGGGTTCCTTTTGATGGGCCTTCCCTTGCTTTATTCGTCCGAGGTCCGACCTTTAGGCGTGAGCCTTAGGACGAGGTCGGACCTTTTATGAACTGACCGAGTTTGGAGGAGCCTGGTCAGGGTATGAACAGTGCCCCTGCCCGAGTTCGTCCTTTTTTTGGGAGGTCGAGCTCGGGCATAGTAGTTTTTCAAATTTCAAAAATGGCCGTTTCCTGTATTTATTGCATTTTACCGTTTTTCCTCGATTTCCGTTCGGGCTCTGTGAAGGCATTTATTTATTTGCTCCCTTCCTTTTTCTTCGTTTATTCTGCTCCCTTCCTGTTTTTCTAAGTTTTGCCATCTCTTTTTTCGAGCACCGCTTCTTCTCTCTCTTTGTTCTTCTTCCCCGAATCTTTCCGTGTGTCTTTCCGGGGTTTCTTCTGCTCTGCCGTTTCGTTCTCCTTGATTCGGAGCTCTTCGCCTTCGTTTTCTTTCTTCCAGGTTTGTTCCCATGTTTTTCTTGTGATCATATGCTTCTGTTTCTTTGTGTGGCTCTTGTTTGTTTCTTTTTTCTTTATGCCTGGGTTGCCCCAAAAAGAGGCGCCGCCGTTGTTTGTTTGCATATGGGGGGGCTCTTTTTTTGTTCTCTGGCATTTTTGTTTCGGGTTTTGCTGAATGGGTTTTTTTCGCTGTCTTCTTTTATGTGATTTTTGCTTTGCTGTTGTATTCTTCTTTGTAGGTAAGAATTTTATGTCTCGAAAGGTTCTTCAAGCGGTGTCGACCAATATTCCAAGTGGTCTTGGTTGGGTAGACCCTCTTCCTCTAAGAGTCCCTTCTGTGGTAGATTCTGAGTATTTAGCTAGGTTCCGTAGGCACTGTAGCATATGTGAAAATAGAGAGTCTGAGAGGGATTATGAACTAGTAGCCCCGGATTCTGAGGAGAGAGTGTGCTTCCCGCCCCTAGATAGTTCCGAGAAGCTCTTCTTTTATGCTTATGATTGTTTTTTCTCTAAGCTGAGTGTCCGACTTCCTTTTACCGACCTGGAGTCCGAGGTGTTATGGTCTTGTAACCTTGCCCCTACGCAGCTCCATCCGAATTCTTGGGCGTTTTTAAAGCTGTTTCAACTTTTGTGTCAGTTTTTGGGCGTCGCTCCCTCTATTTCTCTTTTTTCCTACTTGTTTGTGTTGACGAAGCCGGGGTCGGGTGGAGGGAAGGTATCTTGGGTCTCTTTTAGGGCTAACCAGGGAAGGAAGTTTTGTACCCTTTATGATGAGTCCTTTCATGATTTTAAGAACTTTTATTTCAAGGTCCGGGCTACTGGAGACGCCCGACCTTTCTTTCTAGATGAGAGTGGGGAGCCTTCTTTTCCTCTTTGTTGGCAGGAGAATGTAGTGTCTGCTAAGTATACCTTTGAGAGTCTAGATGAGGTTGAGCAGGCTTTTGTGGGTGTGGTGAACAGTTTATGGGGTCGGGCACCTCACTTGGACACGAAGAAAATGTTGGGAGATCCAAGCCTTCTCCGTTCCGAGTTAGGTAGTTCCCGACCTCTCCGAGATTCATCTTTTTTAGTATTTTTGGCTTTGCTTGTTTTGGTGGAATTTCTGTTGTGGTAATCCTTTTCTTTTATTTCTGCAGAGATGTCTTCTCAGGCGGATTCCATGAAGTACCTTCGTCGGACGAAGAAGTCTGTGGCCGCTCGGAATATTGAGGCTGGGGGAGCTTCTGCCCGATCTTCTCCGGAGAAGACTACTGTGGGTGTCACTACTCGGTCAAAGACTATTCCGACTCCCCAGTTCCGAGCTATAAATCAAGATCCTCCGACTTCTGGACCTGCTACCTCTTCTCCTCCTTCGTCCTCGGGTCCTCCTCCCAAGAAACAGAAGACCTCACAAGAGCCTGCGGGTTTAAATGACAAGGATTTCGATGCTCTTGGTTGGGTTGAACAGCATATTGATGAGCGGATAATTTATACGCTTTTTGGCATAGTTTTTATATAGTTTTTAGTAAGTTTAAGCTACTTTTAGGGATGTTTTCATTAGTTTTTATGTTAAATTCACATTTCTGGACTTTACTATGAGTTTGTGTGTTTTTCTGTGATTTCAGGTAAATTCTGACTGAAATTGAGGGATTTGAGCAAAACTCTGAAGAAGGCTGACAAAAGGACTGCTGATGCTGTTGGATTCTGACCTCCCTGCACTCGAAATGGATTTTCTGGAGCTACAGAACTCCAATTGGCACGCTCTCAACGGCGTTGGAAAGTAGACATCCAGGGCTTTCCAGCAATATATAATAGTCCATGCTTTATTCGAAGAATGACGACGTAACTTGGCGTTAAACGCCAAGTTCATGCTGCTGTCTGGAGTAAAACGCCAGAAAAACGTCATGATTCGGAGTTAAACGCCCAAAACACGTCATAACCTGAAGTTTGACGCCAAGAAATGCCTCTACACGTGGATTGATCAAGCTCAGCCCAAACACACACCAAGTGGGCCCCGGAAGTGGATTTATGCATCAATTACTTACTCATGTAAACCCTAGGAGCTAGTTTATTATAAATAGGATGATTTACTAATGTATCAATCATCTTTGGTCTCAGTTTTGTTTTATTCTTCATCTTAGGAGATCATTGATCACGTTTTAGGGGGCTGGCCATTCGGCCATGCCTGAACCTTATGCTTATGTATTTTCAACGGTGGAGTTTCTGCACACCATAGATTAAGGGTGTGGAGCTCTGCTGTACCTCAAGTATTAATGAAATTCTATCTTCTTTTATTCAAATCTCTTCTATTCTTATTCCAAGATATTCATTCGTACTCAAGAACATGATGAATGTGATGAGTTAGATAACCCTCATCATCATTCTCACTCATGAACGCGCGTGATTGACAACCACTTCCGTTCTACATGCAACAAGGCTTGAATGTGTATCTCTGAGATTCCCCAACAGAATCTTCGTGGTATAAGCTAGATAGATGGCGGCATTCATTTGGATCCGGAAAGTCCAACCTTGTCTGTGGTGTTCCGAGTAGGATCCTGGGAATCCGGAAAGTCTCACCTTGTCTGTGGTATTCCGAGTAGGATTCCGTTCATGAATGACTGTGACGTGCTTCAAACTTTAACCTGCTGGGCGTTAGTGACAAACGCAAAAGAGGGATTCTATTCCAGTAGGAGCGGGAACCAACCGGTGATTGGCCGTACTGTGACAGAGTGCGTGCATTAGCTTTCACTGCGAGGATGGGATGTAGCTATCAACCATGGGTGATGCCTCCAGACTGGTTAGCTGTGCGAGTGACAGCCGCACAGGTTATTTCCCCGAGAGGAATGAAAGTAGCCACAGCTGATAGTGAACCCCTATACAAAGCTTGCCATGGAAAGGAGTAAGAAGGATTGGGTAGAAGGAATAGGAGAGCAGGCGTCCTAGAGCTCTACAGCATCTCCATTCCGCTTATCTGAAATTCCTACCAATGAATCTACATAAGTATTTCTATCCCTTTTATTATTCCTTTTTATTTATTATTTATTCCAATAACCATCAATCAATTTTATCCTCCTGACTGAGATTTACAAGGTGACCATAGCTTGCTTCATACCAACAATCTCTGTGGATTCGACCCTTACTCACGTAAGGTTATTACTTGGACGACCCAGTACACTTGCTGGTTAGTTGAACGGAGTTGTGACTTCAAATAAGGACAATTATTGAATAAATCCAATTACAATGAATCAGATCAAAGAACAGTGATCACAATTTCGTCCACCAAGTTTTTGGCGCCGTTGCCGGGGATTGTTCGAGTATGGACAACTGACGGTTCATCTTGTTGCTCAGATTAGGTAATTTTCTTTTCAAAAATCTTTTTCAAAATTTTTCTTTTCTTTTTCGTTTTCTTCAAAAATATTTTCGAAAAAATTAAAATAAAAATACAAAAAAATTAGAAAATCATAAAAATAAAAAATATTTTGTGTTTCTTGTTTGAATCTTATGTTAATTTTTAAGTTTGGTGTCAATTGCATGCTTTTAAAATTTTTCTTGCATTTTTCGAAAATCTCATACATTCATAGTGTTCTTCATGATCTTCAAGTTGTTCTTGATAAGTCCTCTTGTTTGATCTTGATGATTTCTTGTTTTGTGTTTCTTGTTTTTCATGTGCATTTTGCATTCATATTTTCCATGCATTAAAGATTTCTAAGTTTGGTGTCTTGCATGTTTTCTTTGCATTAAAATTTTTCAAAATTATGTTCTTGATGTTCATCATGATCTTCAAAGTGTTCTTGGTGTTCATCTTGACATTCATAGCATTCTTGCATGCATCTTGTGTCTTGATCCAAAATTTTCATGTTTTGGGTCATCTTTGTGTTTTTCTTTAAAAATTTAAAAATCAAAAATATCTTTTCCTTATTTCCCTCCAAAATTTCGAAATTTTGGGTTGACTTGGTCAAAAATTTTCAAAATTAGTTATTTCTTACAAGTCAAGTCAAAATTTCAATTTTAAAAATCTTATCTTTTCAAAATCTTTTTCAAAAATCATATCTTTTTCATTTTTTATATAATTTTCGAAAATTTCAAAAATTATTTTTCAAAATATTTTCAAAATCTTTTTCTTATCTTTTTATCAAATTTTCGAAAATTAAGCTAACAATTAATGTGATTGGTTCAAAAATTTGAAAGTTTGTTACTTTCTTGTTAAGAAAGGTTCAATCTTTAAGTTCTAGAATCTTATCTTGTGGTTTCTTGTTAGTTAAGTAATTTTAAAAAATTAAATCTTTTTTAAAATATCTTTTCTTAAAACTTTTATTTTATTTTTATCTTGTCCTTTTCAAAAATTTTATCTTTTTTTCAAAATTTGATTTCAAAATATCTTATCTAACCTCTTATCTTCTTATCTTTTTCAATTTTGATTTTAAATCTTTTTCAATCAACTAACTAACTTTTTGTTTGTTTCTTATCTTTTTCAAAACCACCTAACTACTTTTCCCTCTCTAATTTTCGAAAATACCTACATCTTTTTCAAAAATTCTTTTTAATTAATTAATTGTTTCATGTTTTAATTTTAATTACATTTTATCTCTAATTTTCGAAAATCACTAACTCCTTTTCAAAAATTATTTTCGAATTTTCTCTTCTCTTTTATTCTTCTATTTAATTATTTAATTACTAACACTTCTCTTCACCTCTCTTCATCCAAAAATCCGAATCCATCCTTCCTCTTTCTTATACCCCCTTCTTTTTTTCTACTAACATAAAGGAATCTCTATACTGTGACATAGAGGATTCCTCTTTCTTTTCTTGTTTTCTTCTCTTTCATATGAGCAGGAACAAGGATAAAGGCACTCTTGTTGAAATTGATCCAGAACCTGAAAGGACTCTGAAGAAAAAAATTAAGAGAAGCTAAATTACAACAATCCAGAAACAACCTTTCAGAAACATTAGCACAAGAGGTGATGGCCGAAAATAATAATAATAATGCAAGGAGAATGCTTGGTGACTTCACAAAGCCAACATCCAAATTTGATGGAAGAAGCATCTCCATTCCTGCCATTGGAGCCAATAACTTTGAGCTTAAGCCTCAATTAGTTGCTTTAATGCAACAAAACTGCAAGTTTTATGGACTTCCATCTGAAGATCCTTACCAGTTTTTAACTGAGTTCTTGCAGATCTGTGACACTGTAAAGACAAATGGAGTTAATCCTGAAGTCTACAGACTCTTGCTTTTCCCTTTTGCTGTAAGAGACAGAGCTAGAGTATGGTTGGATTCACAACCCAAGGATAGCCTGGACTCATGGGATAAGCTTGTCACTGCATTCTTAGATAAGTTCTTTCCTCCTCAAAAGCTGAGCAAGCTGAGAGTGGATGTTCAAACCTTCAAACAAAAAGATGGTGAATCCCTCTATGAAGCTTGGGAAAGATACAAGCAGCTGACCAAGAGATGTCCATCTGACATGTTTTCAGAATGGACCATATTAGATATATTCTATTATGGTCTCTCTGAATTTTCGAAAATGTCATTGGACCATTCTGCAGGTGGATCTATTCACCTGAAGAAAACGCCTGAAGAGGCTCAAGAACTCATTGACATGGTTGCAAACAACCAGTTCATGTATACTTCTGAGAGGAATTCCGTGAACAATGGGGTACCTCAGAAGAAAGGAGTTCTTGAAATTGATGCTCTGAATGCCATATTGGCTCAGAATAAAGTGTTGACACAACAGGTCAACATGATCTCTCAAAATCTGAATGGACTGCAACATGCATCCAGCAGTAATAGAGAGGCAGCTTCTGAAGAAGCTTATGATCCTGAAAACCCTGCCATGGCAGAGGTTAATTACTTAGGTGAACCTTATGGAAACACCTATAACTCATCATGGAGAAATCATCCAAATTTCTCCTGGAAGGATCAACAAAAACCTCAACAAGGTTTTAATAATGGTGGACGCAATAGGCTGGGCAATAGCAAGCCATATCCATCATCTTCTCAGCAACCGACAGAGAACTCTGAACGAAATAATTCTAATTTAGCTAACATAGTCTCTGATCTGTCAAAGGCCACTTTCAGTTTCATGAATGAAACCAGATCCTCCATTAGAAACTTGGAGGCACAAGTGGGCCAGCTGAGTAAGAAAGTTATTGAAACTCCTCCCAGTATTCTCCCAAGCAATACAGAAGAGAATCCAAAAGGAGAGTGCAAGGCCATTGATTTAATCAAAGTGACCAAATGCACTAGGGAGGAGGAGGACGAAAATCCTAAGGAGAAAGACCTCCTGGGACGTCCTTCAAGCATGAAGGAGTTTCCTATTAAGGATCCAGAGGAATCTGAGGCTCATCTAGAGACCATAGAGATCCCATTAAATCTCCTTCTGCCATTCATGAGCTCTGAAGAATATTCATCCTCTGAAGAGGATGAAGATGTGATTGGAGAGCAAGCTGCTCTATATTTAGGAGCTATCATGAAGCTGAATGCCAAGTTATTTGGTAATGAGACTTGGGAAAGTGAACCTCCATTGCTCATTAGTGAACTGGATACTTGGATTCAGAGAACTCTACCTCAAAAGAAACAAGATCCTGGCAAGTTCTTAATACCTTGCACCATTGGCACCATGAGCTTTGAGAAAGCTCTATGTGATCTTGGGTCAGGGATAAATCTAATGCCACTCTCTGTCATGGAGAAGCTGGGAATCATTGAGGTACAACCTGCCTTGTTCTCATTACAATTGGCAGATAAGTCCATAAGACAAGCTTATGGGTTAGTAGAGGACGTTCTAGTAAAGGTTGAAGGCCTTTACATCCCTACTGATTTCATAATCCTAGACACTAGGAAGGAAGATGATGAATGCATCATCCTAGGAAGACCTTTCCTAGCCACAGCAGGAGCTGTGATAGATGTCAACAGAGGTGAGTTAGTCCTTCAATTGAATGGGGACTACCTTGTGTTTCAGGCACATGGCCATCCCTCTGTGACAAAAGAGAGTAAGCATAAAGAGCTTCTCTCAGTTCAGAGTCAAGAAGAGCCCACACAGTCAAACTCTAAGTTTGGTGTTGTGAAGCCACAACCAAACTCTAAGTTTGGTGTCCAAACCCCATATCCAAACTCTAAGTTTGGTGTTGGGAATATCACACTTAAGTTGACCTGATCACCTTGTGGCTCCATGAGAGCCACTGTCAAGCTATTGACATTAAAGAAGCGCTTGTTGGGAGGCAACCCAATTTTATTTATCTAATTTTATTTTATTTTGTTTTGGTGTTATTTTTGTGTTGAATTAGGTACATGATCATGAGGAGTCACGAAAAAAATCAAAAAAATTAAAAACAGAGTCAAAAACAGAAGAAAAAAAAATTTTCACCCTGGAGGACGCACGGGCTGGCGTTCAGCGCCCAGAAGGAGCATCTGGCTGGCGTTCAACGCCAGAACAGAGCATCTTTCTGGCGCTGAACACCCAAAACAAGCTACATCCTGGCGTTTAACGCCAGAATGCGCACACAGAGGACAATCTGGCGCTGAACGCCAGAAACAAGCTTGAAACTGGCGTTCAACGCCAGAAACAAGCATTACATGGGCGTTTAACGCCCAGAACATGCACCAATGGGCGTTTGAACGCCAGAATGATGCATGAAGGCATGTTACATGCCTATATGGTGAAGGAATGGTATTTCTTTTCATCCCAGGACCTGTGGACCCCACAGGATTCCTACCTCAGGATCTGTGGACTCCACAGGATCCCCACCTACCTTTTCTTTTAATCCTATTCACACTCTCCTAATCCAAATCTCATTCCCAATGTCACCCTTCCCAAAAACCTTCACCAATCACCTCAACTCCTCTTCCCAATTACCCCATTCACCATTCACATCAATCTCCTCTTCCCCATAAACCCCACCTACCCTCATAAAATTCAAATTCAATTCCCACCCTTTCCCACCCAAAATGGCCGAACCTATACCCTCCCCCCTCCCTATAAATACCCTTCTTTTCTTTTCCATTTTCACACAACACAACCCCACATTCTCCCACATAGCCGAACCCTCTCTTCTCCCTCTTTACCATATTTTCTTCTTCTTCTTCTACTCTTCTTTTCTTTTTTGCTTGGGGACAAGCAAATTTTAAGTTTGGTGTGGTAAAAAGCCTAAGCTTTTTGATTTTCATTCACCATCAATGGCACCCAAGACCGGAATTTCCTCAAGAAAAGGGAAAGGGAAAGCAAAAGCTTCCACTTCCGAGTCATGGGAGAAAGAGAGATTTATCTCCAAAAGCCATCAAGACCACTTCTATGATGTTGTGGCAAAGAAGAGGGTGATCCCTGAGGTCCCTTTCAAGCTCAAGAAAAATGAGTATCTGGAGATCCGACATGAAATTCAAAGAAGAGGTTGGGAAGTCTTAGCCAACCCCATGCAACAAGTCGGAATTCTCATGGTTTAAGAGTTCTATGCCAATGCATGGATCACTAGAAACCATGACCAAAGTATGAACCCAAGCCCAAAGAATTATCTCACAATGGTTAGGGGGAAATACTTGGATTTCAGTCCGGAAAATGTGAGGTTGGCGTTTCATTTGCCTATGATGCAAGGTGATGAACACCCCTACACAAGAAAGGTCAACTTTAACCAAAGGTTGGACCAAGTCCTAATGGATATTTGTGTGGACGGTGCCCAATGGAGAGTAGATTCCAAAGGCAAGCCAGTCCAACTAAGAAGACTGGACCTCAAGCCTGTGGCTAAAGGATGGTTGGAATTCATTCAAAGATCCATCATCCCTACAAGCAACCGATCAGAAGTTACTGTGGATCGGGCCATCATGGTTCATAGCATCATGATTGGAGAGGAGGTGGAAGTTCATGAAGTCATCTCCAATGAACTCTACAAAATAGCTGACAAGCCTTCATACATGGCACGGCTAGCCTTCCCCCACCTTATATGCCATCTATGTTACTCAGCTGGAGTTATCACAGAAGGAGATGTCTCCATTGAAGAAGACAAGCCCATCACCAAGAAAAGGATGGAGCAATCAAGAGAAGTTCCTCACGGCCTCCAAGAAGAACATGAGGAAGTGCATCATCAACAAATGCCTCAAGGAATGCACTTTCCTCCTAACAACTATTGGGAGCAACTTAGCACCTCCTTGGAAGATTTGAGCCATAATGTTGAACAATTAAGGGTGGAACACCATGAACACGCCCTCACTCTCCAAGAAATAAGAGAAGATCAAAGAGCAATGAGGGAGGAGCAACAAAGGCAAGGAAGGGACATAGAAGAGTTGAAGAACATCATTGGTCCTTCAAGAAGAAGACGCCACTAAGGTGGATTCATTCCTTGTTCTTTAGTTCTTTCTGTTTTCGGTTTTTAATGCTATGTTTATTTATGTTTTTGTGTCTCTACTTCATGATCATTAGTATGTAAACCATGCCTTAAAGCTATGAAATAAAATCCATTAGTCCTTCACCTCTCTTAAAAGAAAAATGCTTTAATTCAAAAGAACAAGAAGTACATAATTTTCGAAATTATTAGTGAATTTAGTTTAATTATATTGATGTGGTGGCAATAATTTTTGTTTTCTGAATGAATGATTGAACAGTGCATATGTCTTTTGATCTTGTTGTTTATGAGTGTTTAAAATTGTTGGTTCTTGAAAGAATGATGAACAAAGAGAAATGTTATTGATGATCTGAAAAACATCATGAAATTGATTCTTGAAGCAAGAAAAAGCAGTGAAAAAGGAAGCTTGCGAAAAAAAAATGGAGCTAAAAAGAGTATATAGAAAAAGAAGGAGCAGTAGAAAAAGCCAATAGCCCTTAAAACCAAAAGGCAAGGGTAAAAAGGATCCAAGGCTTTGAGCATCAATGGATAGGAGGGCCCAAGGAAATTAAATCCGGGCCTAAGCGGCTAAATCAAGCTGTCCCTAACCATGTGCTTGTGTCATGAAGGTCCAAGTGAAAAGCTTGAGACTGAGTGGTTAAAGTCGTGATCCAAAGCAAAAGAGTGTGCTTAAGAGCTCTGGACACCACTAACTGGGGACTTTAGCAAAGCTAAGTCACAATCTGAAAAGGTTCACCCAGTTATGTGTCTGTGGCATTTATGTATCCGGTGGTAATACTGGAAGACAAAATGCTTAGGGCCACAGCCAAGACTCATAAGTAGCTGTGTTCAAGAATCAACATGCTCAAACTAAGAAAGTCAATAACACTATCCCAAATTCTAAATTCCCCCAGAGACGCCAATACCTCTAAACTACAAAGGAAAAAGTGAGATGCCAAAGCTGTTCAGGAGCAAAAAGCTACAAGTCCCGCTCATGTAATTAAAATTAATATTCATTGATATTTTGGACTTTATAGTATATTCTCTTCTTTTTATCCTATTTGATTTTCAGTTGCTTGGGGACAAGCAACAATTTAAGTTTGGTGTTGTGATGAGCGGATAATTTATACGCTTTTTGGCATAGTTTTTATATAGTTTTTAGTAAGTTTAAGCTACTTTTAGGGATGTTTTCATTAGTTTTTATGTTAAATTCACATTTCTGGACTTTACTATGAGTTTGTGTGTTTTTCTGTGATTTCAGGTAAATTCTGACTGAAATTGAGGGATTTGAGCAAAACTCTGAAGAAGGCTGACAAAAGGACTGCTGATGCTGTTGGATTCTGACCTCCCTGCACTCGAAATAGATTTTCTGGAGCTACAGAACTCCAATTGGCACGCTCTCAACGGCGTTGGAAAGTAGACATCCAGGGCTTTCCAGCAATATATAATAGTCCATGCTTTATTCGAAGAATGACGACGTAACTTGGCGTTAAACGCCAAGTTTATGCTGCTGTCTGGAGTAAAACGCCAGAAAAACGTCATGATTCGGAGTTAAACGCCCAAAACACGTCATAACCTGAAGTTTGACGCCAAGAAATGCCTCTACACGTGGATTGATCAAGCTCAGCCCAAACACACACCAAGTGGGCCCCGGAAGTGGATTTATGCATCAATTACTTACTCATGTAAACCCTAGGAGCTAGTTTATTATAAATAGGATGATTTACTAATGTATCAATCATCTTTGGTCTCAGTTTTGTTTTATTCTTCATCTTAGGAGATCATTGATCACGTTTTAGGGGGCTGGCCATTCGGCCATGCCTGAACCTTATGCTTATGTATTTTCAACGGTGGAGTTTCTGCACACCATAGATTAAGGGTGTGGAGCTCTGCTGTACCTCAAGTATTAATGAAATTCTATCTTCTTTTATTCAAATCTCTTCTATTCTTATTCCAAGATATTCATTCGTACTCAAGAACATGATGAATGTGATGAGTTAGATAACCCTCATCATCATTCTCACTCATGAACGCGCGTGATTGACAACCACTTCCGTTCTACATGCAACAAGGCTTGAATGTGTATCTCTGAGATTCCCCAACAGAATCTTCGTGGTATAAGCTAGATAGATGGCGGCATTCATCTGGATCCGGAAAGTCCAACCTTGTCTGTGGTGTTCCGAGTAGGATCCTGGGAATCCGGAAAGTCTCACCTTGTCTGTGGTATTCCGAGTAGGATTCCGTTCATGAATGACTGTGACGTGCTTCAAACTTTAACCTGCTGGGCGTTAGTGACAAACGCAAAAGAGGGATTCTATTCCAGTAGGAGCGGGAACCAACCGTGATTGGCCGTACTGTGACAGAGTGCGTGCATTAGCTTTCACTGCGAGGATGGGATGTAGCTATCAACCATGGGTGATGCCTCCAGACTGGTTAGCTGTGCGAGTGACAGCCGCACAGGTTATTTCCCCGAGAGGAATGAAAGTAGCCACAGCTGATAGTGAACCCCTATACAAAGCTTGCCATGGAAAGGAGTAAGAAGGATTGGGTAGAAGGAATAGGAGAGCAGGCGTCCTAGAGCTCTACAGCATCTCCATTCCGCTTATCTGAAATTCCTACCAATGAATCTACATAAGTATTTCTATCCCTTTTATTATTCCTTTTTATTTATTATTTATTCCAATAACCATCAATCAATTTTATCCTCCTGACTGAGATTTACAAGGTGACCATAGCTTGCTTCATACCAACAATCTCTGTGGATTCGACCCTTACTCACGTAAGGTTATTACTTGGACGACCCAGTACACTTGCTGGTTAGTTGAACGGAGTTGTGACTTCAAATAAGGACAATTATTGAATAAATCCAATTACAATGAATCAGATCAAAGAACAGTGATCACAATTTCGTCCACCACATATTCTCCCTCAGACTTTTATTTCTACTGATGATGTGTCTATGGAGCACCATTTTCAGTATATGGCGCGGAGCTGTGTCCGGATGGCTAGTCTTCATGCCGCTATTGCCCGGGAGTTCAAGAAATCCCCTATTGGTGCGACCAGTTCCCGACTTGAGAAAGCTCAGTCTGAGTTCGAGAGAATTAATAAACTGAAGGCTGCCAGGATTGCTGAGCTGGAGGAGTCTTTGGAGAAGGAGAAAGCTAAAGCTACCGCGGCTGTGGCGGCGGCAAGTTCGTCCGAGGAGATGGCGAAGGCGGCGAAGGAGAATTATACTCGGGCACTTGCCGAGCTTGTGGAGACAAAGGAGAAGTTGCAATCTGCTCAGGATGATTTTTACGAGCTAGAGGGACATGTGGCTAAGGGTATGGATGCTATGTATGAAAATTTGAAGGCTCAGGTCCGGGTTCTTGCTCCTGACCTGGATCTGAGTTTATTCAGTACGGATAACGTTGTTGTGGAGGGAAAGATTGTTCCTGCTCCCAACGAGGATGAGGTTCCGGTGTCCGACCCCAAAGTTCCGGTGTCCGACCCCCAAGTTCCGGTTGCGAGCCCGACTTCACCTTTGGCCGGGGATGGATCTGGTGTGGAGGTTTTAAATCGAGATGACGGTGCTGTCGATGCTGTCCCGATTTCTATGTTTCTTCCGCAGCCTTCTGTTGATGTGGCGTCCGGAAAGGATCTTTGATTTTTCTGTAATCCTTTCTATCTTTTGGTTTTTTGCCCGGCCTGTGGGCTCCTTTTGTTTTTGGATGGTTTCTGTGAATGCTTTGGACACCCTTTTTGCTTTTAGCTACTTGTAGTAACTTTCTAGCTTATTATGCGGTGTTTTGTTCGTGTTTTGACTTTTTGTTCCGCTTTTATGCTTTTTTAGTTGTTTTTGGATAACAACTTTTTAGCTAGCGCTTGGAACTTTTGTTTTACCCCTTCCTTTGATTTCGTTTTTTCGCTTGTACTTTTTAGTTGTTATTGTATAGCAACTTTTTAGTAAGCATTTTCGAAATCTTTGGCTTTCGACGTTTTAAGGCTTCTTTCTTTGATCCGGGCTTTTTCTCGGACCTCGGGCGTTCGAGTACCTCCCTTTGTTGGGTCCGACTTTGTCGTTGGTCGGCCTTTTAAGTTATTTTTGTAATCTCTTTTTATTTGGCTTTTTTGAGCCTTTTCAGAGTTGCTTTATAACTTCTCATATTAATTTGAACCTCGTCGCTTTATCTTTGCCGACCTTGTGTGGTCTCTTGGCAAATGATTTTTTGCGTTTTGTCGAGCATAAATTAATGCGCCTTGGTGGGGTACCTTCTAGGATTTGTTTCATCACGAGGAAGAACAAAAGAAAATAGAAAAATTTGATTAGTATTAAAAAAGAAAGAATATTTACAGAGTGTTTACCCTTGACTAGGTCGGGTGCCTTACTTGACCGGGTGTCTCATTAAAAAACCCTTGTAGGGAAAAAGAGTACACCTCGGGTCAAATTTTTCTAGCTGTAGTACCGTCTTAGATTACAGGCGTGCCAGGCCCTGGGCAGCTCATTGCCTTCTAGGTTGGATATTTTGTAATAGCCTGTTCCTAAGACTTCTGTTACTTTGTAGGGTCCTTTCCAATTTGCAGCTAGCTTTCCTTCTCCCGACTTTTGTGTTCCGATGTCATTTCGGATTAGAATTAGGTCGTGAGTGGAGAAGCTTCGTTTTATTACTTTTTGATTGTATCTGAGGGCCGTTCGCCGTTTTAAGGCTTCTTCTCGGATCCGGGCTCTTTCTCGGACCTCGGGGAGGAGGTCGAGTTCTTCCTTTTGTGCCTGCGGGTTACCTTCTTCGTTGTAGAAGATGACTCTGGATGACCCTTCATCTATTTCGATAGGAATCATTGCCTCCATCCCGTAAGCTAGTCGGAATGGCGATTCTCCCGTTGTAGAGTGTGGAGTTGTCCGATATGCCCATAATACCTGGGGGAGCTCCTCGGCCCATGCTCCTTTGGCCTCTTGGAGTCTTCGTTTTAACCCGGCCAAGATGACTTTATTTGCGGCCTCTGCTTGTCCGTTGGCTTGTGGGTGCTCGACTGAGGTGAATTGCTGTTTGATTTTTAGTTCGGCCACCAAGTTCTGAAAACTTGTGTCCGTGAACTGTGTTCCATTGTCTGTTGTAATGGAGTAGGGGACTCCGAACCTTGTGACAATGTTTTTGTATAGGAATTTGCGGCTTTTCTGAGCCGTAATGGTGGCTAAGGGTTCGGCTTCGATCCACTTTGTGAAGTAGTCGACCCCTACTATGAGGTATTTGACTTGCCCCGGTCCTTGGGGGAACGGGCCGAGTATGTCAAGTCCCCATTTTGCGAAGGGCCATGGTGCAGTGATGCTGATAAGGTCTTCGGGTGGTGCTTTGTGGAAATTGGCGTGTTTTTGGCAGGGGGGGCATATTTTCACAAAGTCCGTTGCGTCTCTTTGCAAAGTTGGCCAGTAGAACCCGGCTCGGACTACTTTCTTGGATAATGCCCGAGCTCCGAGGTGGTTCCCACACATGCCTCCGTGAACTTCTTCGAGGACGCTCTTTGTTTCTGTGGTCGGGATGCACCTAAGGAGGGGGTTTGTGAATCCTCTTCTGTATAATACGTCGTGAATTAGTGTATAATTCTGGGCGTCTTTCGTGAGTCTTTTAGCTTCTTTTCTTTCGGCGGGGAGAGTTCCCGACTTCAGGTAGCTGAGTATGGGGGTCATCCACCCTTGCTGTTGGTCGGATATATTTAGCGTTTCTTCCTCTCTTGTCACGGAGGGAGATTGTAAGGTTTCCTGGAGGAGACTTCTGTTGTTGCCTCCGGGCTTGGTGCTGGCAAGCTTTGAGAGGGCGTCTGCCCGGGCGTTTTGTTCCCGTGGTATGTGCTGGATCTGTATCTCTGGAAAGTGGCGTAATTGTGCCTGTGTTTGGTCCAGGTATTTTTTCATAGTTGGGTCTTTGGCCTGGTAGCTTCCATTTACTTGTGATGTGATGACCTGGGAGTCGCTGAAGATCGTGATTTTCTGGGCTCCGACCTCTTCGGCTAGCTTTAGACCTGCTAGTAGGGCCTCGTATTCGGCTTGGTTGTTCGAGGCCTGGAACTCGAATTTTAGGGATAGTTCTATCTGCGTTCCTTGGTCGCTTTCGAGTATAACCCCGGCTCCGCTTCCAGTTTTGTTTGAGGACCCGTCGACATACAGGTTCCATGAGAGTGGGGTTCCAGGGGTCTCAGTGCATTCTGCGATGAAGTCGGCTAGATACTGAGATTTTATGGCAGTCCGGGTTTCATAGTGGAGGTCGAACTCGGACAGTTCCACCGCCCATTGCAGTATTCGTCCTGCCAGGTCTGTTTTTTGAAGGATGTGTCTCATGGGTTGGTTTGTTCGGACTTTGATGGTGTGGGCTTGAAAGTAGGGACGGAGCCTCCGAGCTGTGAACACTAGGGCGTAGGCGAACTTTTCTATCTTCTGATAGTTTAATTCGGCCCCTTGTAGTGCCTTGCTTACAAAGTATATGGGGTGTTGTCCTCGGTCATTTTCGCGTATTAACGCTGAGGCGACTGCTCGATTTCCAACCGAGAGGTATAGTACAAGTTCTTCTCCTTTTAGAGGTCGGGTTAGGATTGGTGGCTGCCCGAGGAATTCCTTGAATTCTTGGAAGGCTTTTTCGCACTCCGGGGTCCATGAGAAGGGTTTCCCTTTCTTTAGGAGCGAGTAGAGAGGTAGTGATTTTATCGCTGATCCTGCCAAGAATCTTGATAGGGCGGCTAGCCTTCCATTCAGTTGTTGTACTTCTTTGACACACGTCGGGCTCTTCATATTGAGTATTGCTTGGCATTTGTCCAAGTTCGCTTCGATGCCCCTTTGAGTCAGCATGAAGCCTAAGAACTTTCCGGCTTCTGCGGCGAAGGTGCACTTTGTCGGGTTAAGTCTCATGTTGTGTTTTCTGAGGGTGCCGAAGACGCTGGTGAGGTCGGTCATCAAGTTTCTGTCTTCTTGTGTCTTTACCAGCATGTCGTCGACGTACACCTCTAGCTGTAGTCCGATGTGCTCTGAGAACACTTTGTTCATTAGCCTCTGGTAGGTTGCCCCTGCGTTCTTCAGCCCGAAGGGCATTACTACGTAGCAGTAGTTTGCCCTTGGGGTTATGAACGAGGTCTTTTCTTGGTCGGGTCCGTACATCGGGATTTGATTGTATCCCGAGTATGCGTCCATGAAGGAGAGATATCTGTAGCCTGAGGCTGCGTCTACTAAGGCGTCGATGTTTGGTAGTGGATATGGGTCTTTGGGGCAGGCTTTGTTGAGGTCTGTGTAATCGATGCACATCCTCCATTTTCCGTTGGGCTTTTTTACCAGGACCACGTTTGCGAGCCATAGGGGGTATTTTACTTCCCTAATGAACCCTGCGTCTAGTAGTGCTTGTTCTTGTTCTTCTATCGCTTGCATGCGCTCGGGTCCGAGCTTCCGGCGTCTTTGTTGGACAGGTCGGGATCCCGGGTAAACTGATAGCTTATGGCACATCAGGTCGGGGCTTATGCCTGGCATGTCGGAGGCTTTCCAGGCGAAGAGGTCGGAATTCTCCTTTAAGAGGGTTATGAGTTCCTCTTTTAGGCCCGTTTTGAGGTTCGCTCCTATGTTTGTTATTTTTTCAGGTGTGTTCCCAATCTGGACTTTTTCGGTCTCTCCCTCTGGTTGTGGTCGAAGATCTTCTCGGGACTGCACTCGTCCGAGTTCTATCGTGTTGACCTCCTTCCCTTTTAGGCTCAGGCTTTCGTTGTAGCATCGCCGCGCTAGTTTTTGGTCGCCTTTTAGGGTAGCGATTCCTTTTGCGGTAGGGAACTTCATACAGAGGTGTGGGGTCGAGACTATAGCTGCCAGTCTGTTTAGGGTTGGTCGCCCAATGAGGGCATTGTATGCCGAAGTGACGTCGACTATAATGTAGTCGATGCTTAATGTTTTAGATTGCTCGCCTCTTCCAAAGGTAGTGTGTAGCGGATGTATCCTAAGGGATGGATCGGGGTATCCCCTAGCCCAAATAGGTCGGTGGGATAGGCCTTTAGTTCTTTTTCTTCAAGTCCGAGCTTGTCGAATGCCGTTTTGAACAGGATATCTGCTGAGCTTCCCTGGTCAATCAGGGTTCGATGTAAGTTGGCGTTTGCTAGGATAATGGTGACTACCATTGGATCGTCGTGCCCGGGAATTATCCCTTGAGCATCTTCTCGGGTAAATGAGATAGTAGGTAACTCGGGCAGGGGGCTGTCTTCTCGGACATGATAGACTTCTTTGAGGTGTCTTTTTCGCGAGGATCTGGATGTTCCTCCACCTGCAAAACCTCCATTTATCATGTGAACGTGTCTTTCAGGGGTTCGCGGGGTTTGTTCGGCCCGACCTTCGTTATCTCCCCGCCTTCTCTTCCTGGTCTCTTCTCCTTTCTCTGCTATGTATCTGTCGAGTTTTCCTTCTCTGGCCAGCTTTTCCATAACATTTTTTAGGTCATAGCAGTCGTTAGTAGAATGACCGTAGAGTTTGTGATATTCACAGTATTCGGACCGATCTCTTCCCGCTCTCTTGTGTTTTAGCGGTCGGGGCGGTGGGATCTTTTCGGTGTGGCATACTTCTCTGTAGACGTCTACCAGGGAGACTCGGAGGGGGGTGTAGTTGTGGTACTTCCGTGGCTTGTTCGAGTTGGGGTCTTCTTTTTTCTTCTGTTCCCGATCCCGATCTCGGAGTGGGTAGGTTGATTCCTTCCTAGAAGAGTCTCTTAGCTGGGAGGTTTCCTCCATGTTGATATATTTTTCTGCCCGCTCCTGCACCTCGTATAGGGAGGTCGGGTAGCGTTTGGATAGGGATTGGCTAAATGGTCCCTCTTTTAGGCCGTTTGCTAGTCCCATGATGGCTGCTTCAGTGGGCAAGTGTTGTATGTCCAGGCAAGCTTTGTTGAATCGCTCCATGTATTCTCGGAGAGTTTCTTGGTTACCTTGCTTGATCCCGAGTAGACTGGGGGCATGTTTTGTCTTGTCCTTTTGAATAGAGAACCTTGTTAGGAATTTTTTGGTTAGGTCTTCGAAGCTGGTGATTGATCTTGGTGGCAGGTTGTCGAACCACTTCATGGCTGACTTGGTGAGAGTGGTGGGGAAGGCTTTGCACCGAATCGCGTCGGAGGCGTCGACTAGGTACATTCTGCTTCTGAAGTTGCTGAGGTGGTGACTTGGATCGGTGGTACCGTCGTAGAGATCCATGTCGGGTGGTTTGAAGTTTCGCGGCACCTTCTCCTTCATGATCTCTCGCGTGAAGGGATCATGGTTGCCTTCGGGGGTGGTGCCGCGTTCTGTTCGGTCTTTCAGGTTGGCCTCTATTTTCCGCAGTTTTTCTTCTAATTCTCTGCGCTTTCGAGCCTCCCTTCTCAGATCTTGTTCAGTTTCTTTCTGCTTCTTTATGTCCTCTTCGAGTTGTTTTAGTCGGTCTTGTTGTGCCCGGACTGTTTCTAGAATCTCCGAGTTCTTCTCTTTTTCGGAATTTTGTGGATCTTCGTTTGGGAGTGATGTCTTTGGGCGATTCTGTTTGCTTCCTCCTGGAGTGCGTGGTGATAGAGGGCTGTCCGGTCGTTCTCCGGTGTCAATTTCGTCCTCTTGTTCAGATGCAGCGTGGTCATTGTTGAGAGGGTCATCCGCCATGATAGAGGGATGACTTCCAGGTCCCCGGCAACGGCGCCAATGTTCCGGGGGTTACCTGAAACGTGTAGCTCGGTCATCTGGAGAGGCCCGAGGTGGGGGTTCAGGGACCCGAGCTTG
The DNA here is from genome assembly GCF_014773155.1 of Arachis stenosperma. Classification (NCBI taxonomy): domain Eukaryota; kingdom Viridiplantae; phylum Streptophyta; class Magnoliopsida; order Fabales; family Fabaceae; genus Arachis; species Arachis stenosperma. The sequence goes on from NC_080383.1 coordinate 59,651,324, forward strand.
ATATGCAGAGTGGTTGGTGGTTGTACCTGCAATGACACTCCGATGCTTAAGTTAGCATGGGTCCAAGCAGATATGTGTAGATGTGGAATGAATGTCATACCTGGGTGCTCCAGTGTATTTATAGTAGTTGGCCGTGATCTTCCCTGGATAAGATATTCTTATCTTATCTTATCTTTCGGGAGTTTTATCCCTATCTTTGTGGAACCGCCTTTGCTAGGCCTTTTCGGCCTTTAGGTTTGGGCTGGGTTCCTTTTGATGGGCCTTCCCTTGCTTTATTCGTCCGAGGTCCGACCTTTAGGCGTGAGCCTTAGGACGAGGTCGGACCTTTTATGAACTGACCGAGTTTGGAGGAGCCCGGTCAGGGTATGAACAGATACTATGAATGCAAAAATGCATATGAAAAACAATAAAAGACACAAAACAAGAAAATATCAAGATCAAACAAGAAGATTTACCAAGAACAACTTGAAGATCATGAAGAACACTATGAATGCATGAATTTTTTGAAAAATGCATAATAATTTTTAAAAGATGCAATTGACACCAAACTTAAAAATTGACTCAAGACTCAAACAAGAAATAAAAAATATTTTTGATTTTTATGATTTTATGATTTTTTTGTATTTTCTTAATAAATTTTTCGAAAATATTCTTCAGAAAAATGAAAATAAAGAAAAAAAAATTTTTTGAAAGATTTTTGAAAACTTTTTGAAAAGAAAATAAAAAGAAAATTACCTAATCTGAGCAACAAGATGAACCGTCAGTTGTCCATACTCGAACAATCTCCGGCAACGGCGCCAAAAACTTGTGGACGAAATTGTGATCATCAACAATGGCTCCAAAGACTTGGTGCTTTCAAACATAAATCACACTTTGTCACAACTCCGCACAACTAACCAGCAAGTGTACTGGGTCGTCCAAGTAATACCTTACGTGAGTAAGGGTCGATGCCACAGAGATTGTTGGTATGAAGCAAGCTATGGTCATCTTGTAAATCCCAATCAGGCGGATTTAACTAATTTAAGAGATTATTGGTTTTTCGAATAATAATAAATAAACTGAGAATAAAGATAGAGTTACTCATGTAATTAAATGGTGGGAATTTCAGATAAGTGTATGGAGATGCTTGTCCCTGTTGGATCTCTGCTTTCCTACTGCCTTCCTTCAATCCTTTTTATCCCTTCCATGGCAAGCTGTATGTAGGGCATCACCGTTGTCAATGGCTACATCCCATCCTCTCAGTGAAAATGGTCCAAATGCTATGTCACAGCACGGCTAATCATTTGTCGGTTCTCGATCATGTTGGAATAGAATCCCTTGATTCTTTTGCGTTTGTCATCACGCCCAGCAATCGCAAGTTTGAAGCTCGTCACAGTCATTCAATCCCGGAATCCTACTAGGAATACCACAGACAAGGTTAGACTTTCCGGATTCCCATGAATGCCGCCATTAATTCTAGCTTATACCACGAAGATTCTGATTAAGGATTCCAAGAGATATGCACCCAGTCTAAGGTAGAACGGAAGTGGTTGTCATTCACGCGTTCATATGTGAGAATGATGATGAGTGTCACGGATCATCACATTCATCATGTTGAAGTGCAACGAATATCTTAGAATAAGAACAAGCGGAATTGAATAGAAAATAGTAGTAATTGCATTGAAACTTGAGGTACAGCAGAGCTCCACACCCTTAATCTATGGTGTGTAGAAACTCCACCGTTGAAAATACATAAGTGATGAAGGTTCAGGCATGGACGAATGGCCAGCCCCCATGAAAGACCGAATGGTCAAAAGAACTAGATAGTCCAAGACATCTAATAAACTAGTAAAAAGTTCTATTTATACTAAACTAGCTACTAGGGTTTACAGAAGTAAGTAATTGATGCATAAATTCACTTCCGGGGCCCACTTGGTGTGTGCTTGGGCTAAGCTTGATCTATCCACGAGCTGAGGCTTCTCTTGGAGTTGAACGCCAAGTTGTAACGTGTTTTGGGCGTTCAACTCTGGTTCGTGATGTGTTTCTGGCGTTTGACTACAGAATGCAGCATGGAACTGGCGTTGAGCGCCAGTTTACGTCATCTAATTATGAATAAAGTATGGACTATTATATATTGCTGGAAAGCTCTGGATGTCTACTTTCCAACGTCGTGGAGAGCGCGCCATTTAGAATTCTGTAGCTCCAAAAAATTCATTTTGAGTGTAGAAAGGTCAGATTCCACTAGCATCAACAGTCCTTTGTCAGCCTCCTATCAGAGTTTTGCTCAGGTCCCTCAATTTCAGCTAGAAAATACCTGAAATCACAAAAAAATACACAAACTCATAGTAAAGTCCAGAAGTGTGAATTTAGCATAAAAACTAATGAAAACATCCCTAGAAGTAACTAGATCATACTAAAAACTACCTAAAAACAATGCCAAAAAGCATATAAATTATCCGCTCATCAGGGGCGACATCGAAACTTCTCCTTTTTGCTCAAAACTCTGCCAAATTGATCCGAATTTAACCTGAAATAATAAAAACACCAGAAAAAGTCAAAGTAGCATCTAAAGAGGATTTTAACACTAGAATGTACTTAAACTTACTAAATTTAACTAAAAAATAAGCAGAAAATGGGTATAAAATACTCACGTATCAAGTGCATGTTATTCTAAGTTTAAGTTTTTTAAATAAGAAAAAAATATATAATACTATGATTGTGTTCAGAGCAGAACTTCACAAATCAGTACATTACCTCCTCCATCACTAGCTTGACAGATTCACTGATGACATTCATCAATCTGTCATCATCTACTCCACAATCTCAGATTTCTTGAATAGGGACATCACCAACGTCAGTAAGCACTTGTGGATCCTCTAATTCCTTTCCTGCAAAGCCAGAACCAAGCCATCACAAGCTCATCATTATCAAACAAAATTTCAGCAAGAAGTGGGAAGGCACTGAGCAGAATGAAAATGAGTCATATCCCATTAAAAAAATTACTTTTAATGACTAAATGACCATTTTAGCTTGACATGTAAGGAATTATAGAAATGAAGGTTACATTCATGGCGTAAAGAACCAGAAGAAGAAGGAAATCATATATGCCTATGTTGATTGGAAATTCTGAATCCTAACAACATAAAATGTCCAATTTAAAAGCTAAGAAATAATATCAACAATTACAAAGTTAAAAGAGAGGTTTGCATTCTTGAGTATTTCTACTACCAAGATTTCATGCAAAAAATGATTTACAATTTGAAGATGCATTTATGAATCAAAATTTAGGCTGGGAAAAAAAACCCTTCTAGAAGACTTCCATCATATGTGGAAAAACCAACACTTAGCTCCTTCGGTTGAAGAGTTTGTGCTACCACACCAAATGGCCTCCCTAATGCGAGGAGGTGCAAATGCAGGTCCTTGAAGGAATGATGAATTATGTCCCAAAGGAACTCCAAGAAGAGATGGACATGCTATAGCCCCTCCTAGAGCATGCACGGGTTCTTCCTGGAGAAGAAGCAAAGCAACTTTCTGTTTAAATTACCTTCTCGTAAAGCTTATGATGAAAATCACCCAATATAAAACACAACATTATGTAACAAAAAGACAAAACTAAAAATCACAAATAAAAGTAAAGATGGCATGCCTTAAGCTTTGCTCTTTCGCGAATAAGTATAAGGGAAGCTTCTATGGTTTTAACCTTTCTCTAGCATGGTAGTATATACATTTGAAGCATTTAGTCTCTGCAAGTAATGGATGCCTCTACGTACTATACTTGACATGTTGCATTGAAATCCCAAGACAATATTCATGAAAAAGCTGAAGCAACATGGAAGTACATGCAATGTCACTGCTGTGATGATGATTGAATTATAGACGTAAGAGATGAATGAAGACGAGCCCTTTTATCAAGCGTGCTTCATGGTGGACGAAATTGTGATTCAAATTCTTGTATCATTTGTGATCAATGTTCTAATTATGGCTCTGGTGGAATTCACAACTCCGTTCAACTAACCAGCAAGTGTACTGGGTCGTCCAAGTAATAACCTTACGTGAGTAAGGGTCGAATCCACAGAGATTGTTGGTATGAAGCAAGCTATGGTCGCCTTGCAAATCTCAGTTAGGGAGATTAAAGAGTAATTGTGATTATCATTAAATTAAAAGGAATAATAAAAGGGATAGAAGTACTTATGTAGATTCATTGGTAGGAATTTCAGATAAGCGGAATGGAGGTGCTGTAGAGCTCTAGGACGCTGCTCTCCTACTGCTTCTACCCAATCCTTCTACTCCTTTCCATGGCAAGCTTTGTATAGGGTTCACTATCAACTGTGGCTACTTTCATTCCTCACGGGGAAATACTTGTGCGGCTGTCACTCGCACAGCTAACCAGTCTGGAGGCATCACCATGGCTGATAGCTACATCCCATCCTTGCAGTGAAAGCTACGCACGCACTCTGTCACAGCACGGCCAATCACCGGTTGGTTCCCGCTCCTACTGGAATAGAATCCCTCTTTGCGTTTGTCACTAACGCCCAGCAGGTTAAAGTTTGAAGCACGTCACGGTCATTCATGATCGGAATCCTACTCGGAACACCAGACAAGGTTGGACTTTCCGGACTCCCAGGATCCTACTCGGAACACCACAGACAAGGTTGGACTTTCCGGATCCAGAATGCCGCCAACTATCTAACTTATACCACGAAGATTCTGTTGGGGAATCTAAGAGATATACATTCAAGCCTTGTTACACGCAGAACGGAAGTGGTTGTCAATCACGCGCGTTCATAAGTGAGAATGAGGATGAGAGTTATTAGCTCATCACATTCATCATGTTCTTGAGTACGAATGAATATCGGATAAGAATAAGATAGAGAATTGAATAAAAGAAATAGAACTTCATTAATCTTTGAGGTACAGCAGAGCTCCACACCCTTAATCTATGGGTGCAGAAACTCCCCGTTGAAAATACATAAGCAAAGGGTTCAGGCATGGCCGAATGGCCAGCCCCTAAAACGTGATCAATGATCTCATGAGAATAGAATAAACTGAGATCAAAGATGATGATACATTAGTAAATCATCCTATTATAATAAACTAGCTCCTAGGGTTTACATGAGTAATTTGATGCATAAATCCACTTCCGGGGCCCACTTGGTGTGTGCTTGGGCTGAGCTTGATTTATCCACGAGCAGAGGCTCCTCTTGGAGTTGAATTTCGAGTTATGATGTGCTTTGGGCGTTCAACTCCGGATTATGCGTTTTTCTGGCGTTAACTCCAGAAGGAGCGTGTACTTGGCGTTCAACGCCAGTTTGCGTCGTCATTCTTCGAAAAGTATGGATATATATATTGCTGGAAAGCCCTGGATGTCTACTTTCCAACGCCGTTGAGAGCGCCATTTGGAGTTCTGTAGCTCCAGAAAATCCATTTCGAGTGCAGGGAGGTCAGAATCCAACAGCATCAGCAGTCCTTTTGTCAGCCTTTTTCAGAGTTTTGCTCAAATCCCTCAATTTCAGTCAGAATTTACCTGAAATCACAGAAAAACACGCAAACTCATAGTAAAGTCCAGAAATGTGAATTTAACATAAAAACTAATGAAACATCCCTAAAGTAGCTTAAACTTACTAAAAACTATATAAAAACAATGCCAAAAAGCGTATAAATTATCCGCTCATCACAACACCAACTTAAATTGTTGCTTGTCCCAAGCAACTGAAAATCAAATAGGAAAAAGAAGAAATATACTATAAAGTCCAAAATATCAAGAATATTAATTTAATTACATGAGCGGACTTGTAGCTTTTGCTTCTGACAGTTTTGGCATCTCACTTTTTCCTTTGAAGTTCAGAGTGATTGGCATCTTTAGGAACTTAGAATTTCAGATAGTGTTATGACTTCCTAGTTAAGCATGTTGATCTTGACAGCTACTTTGAGTCTTGGCCGTGGCCCTAAGCACTTTGTCTTCCAGTATTACCACCGGATACACAAATGCCACAGACACATACGGGTGAACCTTTTCAGATTGTGACTCAGCTTTGCTAGAGTCCCCAGTTGTGGTGTCCAGAGCTCTTAAGCACACTCTTTTGCCTTGGATCACGACTTTAACCACTCAGTCTCAAGCTTTTCACTTGGACCTTATGACACAAGCACATGGTTAGGGACAGCTTGGTTTAGCGCTTAGGCCTGGATTTAATTTCCTTGGGCCCTCCTATCCATTGATGCTCAAAGCCTTGGATCCTTTTACCCTTGCCTTTTGGTTTAAGGCTATTGGCTTTTTCTACTGCTTTTTCTTTTCTATATACTCTTTTTAGATCCCATTTTTTTTTCACTGCTTTTTCTTGCTTCAAGAATCAATTTCATGAATTTTTCAGATCATCAATAACATCTCTCTTTGTTCATCATTCTTTCAAGAACCAACAATTTTAACACTAAACAACAAGATCCAAAGACATATGCACTGTTCATCATCATTCAGAAAAAAAGCATTTCACCACATCAAAATAATTAAACTAAATTCAATAATAATTTCGAAAATTATGTACTTCTTGTTCTTTTGAATTAAAACATTTTTCTTTTAAGAGAGGTGAAGGACTAATGGATTTTATTCATAGCTTTAAGGCTGGTTACATAATGATCATGAAAAAGACACAAAACTAGATAAACATAATAATTAAAACCGAAAACAGAAAGAAATAAAGACAAGGAATGAATCCACCTCTAGTGGCGTCTTCTTCTCAACTCTTCTATGTCCCTTCCTTGCCTTTGTTGCTCCTCCCTCATTGCTCTTTGATCTTCTCTTATTTCTTGAAGAGTGAGGGCGTGCTCATGGTGTTCCCCCTTAGTTGTTCCACATTATGGCTCAAATCTTCCAAGGAGGTGCTAAGTTGCTCCCAATAGTTGTTGGGAGGAAAGTGCATTCCATGAGGCATTTGTTGATGGTGAGCCTCCTCTTGTTCTCCTTGAGGGCCGTGAGGAACTTCCCTTGTTTGCTCCATCCTTTCTTGGTGATGGGCTTGTCTTCTTCTATGGAGGCATCTCCATCTATGATAACTCCGGCTGAATAACATAGATGGCATATGAGGTGAGGGAATGCTAGCCGTGCATGTATGAAGGCTTGTCAGCTATTTTGTAGAGTTCATTGGCTATGACTTCATGAACCTCTACTTCTTCACCAATCATGATGCTATGAACCATGATGGCCCGATCCACAGTAACTTCAGATCGGTTGCTTGTGGGGATGATGGATCTTTGAATGAACTCCAACCATCCTCTAGCTACAGGCTTGAGGTCCAGTCTTCTTAGTTGGACTGGCTTGCCTTTGGAGTCAACTCTCCATTGGGCGCCTTCCACACAAATGTCCCTAAGGACTTGGTCCAACCTTTGATCAAAGTTGACCCTTCTAGTGTAGGGGTGTTCATCACCTTGCATCATAGGCAAATGAAATGCCAACCTCACATTCTCCGGACTAAAATCCAAGTATTTCCCCCTAACCATGGTGATATAGTTTTTCGGACTTGGGTTCATACCTTGGTTATGGTTTCTAGTGATCCATGCATTGGCATAGAACTCTTGAACCATGAGAATTCCGACTTGTTGCATGGGGTTGGCTAAGACTTCCCAACCTCTTTTTTGACTTTCAAGTCGGATTTCCGGATACTCATCTTCTTGAGTTGAAAGGGACCTCATGGATCACTTTCTTCTTTGCCACAACATCATAGAAGTGGTCTTGGTGGCTCTTGGAGATGAATCTCTCCTTCTCCCATGACTCGGAAGTGGAAGCTTTTGCCTTCCCTTTTCCTTTTCTTGAGGAAAACTCCGGCCTTGGGTGCCATTGATGGTGAATGAAAAGTAAAAAGCTTAGGCTTTTTACCACACCAAACTTAAAATTTGCTTGTCCCCAAGCAAAAAGAAAAGAAGAGAAAGAAAGAAGAAAATATGGAGAGAGGGAGAAGAGGGTTCGGTTATGTGGGAGAATGTGGGTTTGTGTTGTGTGAAATGTAAAGAAAAGAAGCTTTGAATTTGAAAGTAGTGGGGGTAGGTGGGGTGTATGGGAAGAGGGTTGATGTGAATGGTGAATGGGATAATTGGGAAGAGGAATTGAGGTGATAGTGAAGGTTTTTGGGAAGTGTGACATTGAGAATGAGATTTGGATTAGAAGAGTGTTAGGATTAAAAGAAAGTGGTAGGTGGGGATCCTGTGGGGTCCACAGATCCTAAGGTGAGGATCCTGTGGGGTCCACAGATCCTGAGGTGAAAACAAATACCATTCCTTCACCATATAGGCATGTAACATGCCTTGATGCATCATTCTGGCGTTCAAACGCCCCATTGATGCTAGTTCTGGGCGTTAAACGCCCATGTTATGCATGTTTCTGGCGTTGAACGCCAGTTTCATGCTTGTTTCTGGCGTTCAGCGCCAGATTGTCCCTCTGTGTGCGCATCCTGGCGTTAAACGCCAGGTTGTTGCTTGTTTTGGGCGTTCAACGCCAGAATGGTGCTCTGTTCTGGCGTTGAACGCCAGAAAGATGCTCCTTCTGGGCGTTGAACGCCAGCCTGTGCGTCCCCAGGGTGAAAAATTTTTTTCTTCTGTTTTTGACTCTGTTTTTAATTTTTTTTTTTTTTTTCGTGACTCCTCATGATCATGTACCTGATAAAACACAAAAATAACAAAGAAACAAAATAAAATAAAATTAGATAAATAAAATTGGGTTGCCTCCCAACAAGCGCTTCTTTAATGTCAATAGCTTGACAGTGGCTCTCATGGAGCCACATGGTGATCAGGTCAATTTAGTGTGTAGTGTTCCCAACACCAAACTTAGAGTTTGGATATGGGGTTTGAACACCAAACTTAGAGTTTGGTTGTGGCCTCACAACACCAAACTTAGAGTTTAACTGTGGAGGCTCTTCTTGACTCTGAACTGAGAGAAGCTCTTCATGCTTACCTCTTTGTCATAGAGGATGGCCATGTGCTTGAAACACAAGGTAGTCCCCATTCAATTGAAGTACTCACCTCTGTTGACATCTATCACAGCGCCTGCTGTGGCTAGGAAAGGTCTTCCTAGGATGATGCATTCATCATCTTCCTTCCTAGTATCTAGGATTATGAAATCAGTAGGGATGTAAAGGCCTTCAACCTTTACTAGCACATCCTACTAATCCATAAGCTTGTCTCACTGACTTGTCTGCCAGTTGTAATGAGAACAAGGCAGGTTGTACCTCAATGATTCCCAGCTTCTCCATCACAGAGAGTGGCATAAGATTTATTCCTGACCCCAGATCACATAGATCCTTTTCAAAGCTCATGGTGCCAATGGTACAAGGTATTAAGAACTTGCCAGGATCTTGTTTCTTTGAGGTAGAGTTTGCTGAATCCAAGTGTCTAGTTCACTAATGAGTAAGGGAGGTTTACTTTCCCAAGTCTCATTACCAAATAGTTTGCATTCAGCTTTATGATAGCTCCTAAATATAGAGCAGCTTGCTCTCCAATCACATCTTCATCCTCTTCAGAGGATGAATATTCTTCAGAGCTCATGAATGGCAGAAGGAGATTTAATGGGATCTCTATGGTCTCTAGATGAGCCTCAGATTCCTCTGGATCCTTAATAGGAAACTCCTTCATGCTTGAAGGACGTCCCAAGAGGTCTTTCTCCTTAGGATTTTCGTCCTCCTCCTCCCTAGTGCATTCGGTCACTTTGATTAAAAGGCCTTGCACTCTCCTTTTGGTTTCTCTTCTGTATTGCTTGGGAGAATACTAGGAGGAGTTTTCAATGACTTTCTTACTCAGCTGGCCCACTTGTGCTTCCAGATTTCTAATGGAAGATCTGGTTTCATTCATGAAACTGAAGGTGGCCTTTGACAGATCAGAGACTAGTTGGCTAAATTAGAATTGTTTTGTTCAGAGTTCTCTGTCTGTTGCTGAGAAGATGATGGATATGGCTTACTATTATTCGCCTTGCACGTCCACCATTGTTAAAACCTTGATGGGGTTTTTGTTGATCCTTCCAGGAAATTTGGATGATTTCTCCATGATGAGTTTAGGTGTTTCCATAAGGTTCACCTAAGTAATTAACCTCTGCCATGGCAGGGTTTTCAGGATCATAAGCTCTTCAGAAGCTGCCTCTCTATTACTGTTGGATGCATGTTGCAATCCATTCAGATTCTGAGAGATCATGTTGACTGTTGAGTCAACACTTTGTTCTGAGCCAATATGGCATTCAGAGCATCAATTTCAAGAACTCCTTTCTTCTGAGGTACCCCATTGTTCACGGAATTCCTCTCAGAGGTGTACATAAACGGTTGTTTGCAACCATGTCAATGATTCTTGAGCCTCTTCAGGCGTTTTCTTCAGGTGAATAGATCCACTGCAGAATGGTCCAATGACATTTTCGAAAATTCAGAGAGACCATAATAGAATATATCTAATATGGTCCATTCAGAAAACATGTCAGATGGACATCTTTGTCAGCTGCTTGTATCTTTCCCAAGCTTCATAGAGGGATTCACCATCTTTTTGTTTGAAGGTTTGAACATCCACTCTCAGCTTGCTCATTTTGAGGAAAGATTTATCTAAGAATGCAGTGACAGCTTATCCATGAGTCCAGGCTATCCTTGGGTTGAGAATCCACCATACTCTAGCTCTGTCTCTTACAGCAAAAGGGAAAAGCAAGAGTCTGTAGACTTCAGGATTAACTCCATTTGTCTTTACAGTGTCACAGATCTGCAAGAACTCAGTTAAAAACTGGTAAGGATCTTCAGATGGAAGTCCATAAAACTTGCAGTTTTGTTGCATTAAAGCAACTAGTTGAGGCTTAAGCTCAAAGTTATTGGCTCCAATGGCAGGAATGGAGATGCTTCTTCCATCAAATTTGGATGTTGGCTTTGTGAAGTCTCCAAGCATTCTCCTTGCATTATTATTATTATTATTTTCTTCTGCCATCTCTTTCTCTTGTTCGAAAATTTCTGAAAGGTTGTTTCTCTTAAAGATGTTGGTTTCTTTTAATTTTCTCTTCAGAGTCCTTTCAGGTTCTGGATCAATTTCAACAAGAGTGCCTTTGTCCCTGTTCCTGCTCATATGAAAGAGAAGAAAAACAAGAAGAAAAGGAATCCTCTATGTCACAGTATAGAGATCCCTTTATGTTAGTAGAAAAAGAAAGGGTAGAAGAGAATGGATTCGGATTTTTGATGAAGAGGGGTGAAGAAGTGTTAGTAATTAAATAATTAAATAGAGGAAGAAAAGAGAAGAGAATTCGAAAACAATTTTTGAAAAGGAGTTAGTGATTTTCGAAAATTAGAGATAAAATGTAATTAAAATTAAACATGAAATAATTAATTAATTAAAAAGAACTTTTGAAAAAGAGAGATATTTTCGAAAATAAGAGGAAAAAGTAGTTAGGTGGTTTGAAAAAGATAAGAAACAAACAAAAAGTTAGTTGATTGAAAAAGATTTGAAATCAAAATTTAAAAAGATAAGAAATAGTAAGTTGGATAAGATATTTTAAAATCAAATTTTGAAAAAGATGAAATTTTTGAAAAAGATAAAATTTTTTTTTTTGAAAAAGATAAGATAAAAGATAAAAGATTTAATTCAAAAAATTTTGAAATTATTTACTTCACTAACAAGAAACTACAAGATAAGATTCTAGAACTTAAAGATTGAACCTTTCTTAACAAGAAAGTAACAAACTTCAAATTTTTGAACCAATCACATTAATTATTAGTGAATTTTCGAAAATTACATATAAAGATAAGAAAAAGAATTTGAAAATATTTGAAAAATATTTTTGAAATTTTCAAAAATTGAAAAAAAATGAAAAAGATATGATTTTTGAAAAAGATTTTGAAAAGATAAGATTTTTAAAAATTGAAATTTTGATTTGACTTGTAAGAAACAACTAATTTTGAAAATTTTTGACCAAGTCAACCCAAAATTTCGAAAAGTTGGAGGGAAATAAGGAAAAGATATTTTTTGATTTTTTGAATTTTTTTAATGATGAAAGAGAAAAACAACAAAAATACTCAATGCATGAAATTTTTAGATCAAAACAATGAATGCATGCAAGAATGCTATGAATGTCAAGATGAACACCAAGAACACTTTGAAGATCATGATGAACATCAAGAACATAATTTTGAAAAATTTTTGATGCAATGGAAACATGCAAGACACCAAACTTAGAAATTTTTAATGCATGGAAAATATGAATGCAAAAATGCACATGAAAAACAACAAACAATACAAAATAAGAAATCATCAAGATCAAACAAGAGGACTTATCAAGAACAACTTGAAGATCATGAAGAACACTATGAATGCATGGGATTTTCGAAAAATGCAAGAAAAATTTTTAAAAGCATGCAATTGACACCAAACTTAAAAATTTGACTCAAGACTCAAACAAGAAACACAAAATATTTTTGGATTTTATGATTTTCTAATTTTTTTGGATTTTTATTTAATATTTTCGAAAATAAGGTTTTGAAAAACGAAAAATAAAAGAAAAATTTTTGAAAAAAGATTTTTGAAAAGAAAATTACCTAATCTGAGCAACAAGATGAACCGTCAGTTGTCCATACTCGAACAATCCCCGGCAACGGCGCCAAAAACTTGGTGGACGAAATTGTGATTCAAATTCTTGTATCATTTGTGATCAATGTTCTAATTATGGCTCTGGTGGAATTCACAACTCCGTTCAACTAACCAGCAAGTGTACTGGGTCGTCCAAGTAATAACCTTACGTGAGTAAGGGTCGAATCCACAGAGATTGTTGGTATGAAGCAAGCTATGGTCGCCTTGCAAATCTCAGTTAGGGAGATTAAAGAGTAATTGTGATTATCATTAAATAAAAAGGAATAATAAAAGGGATAGAAGTACTTATGTAGATTCATTGGTAGGAATTTCAGATAAGCGGAATGGAGGTGCTGTAGAGCTCTAGGACGCCTGCTCTCCTACTGCTTCTACCCAATCCTTCTTACTCCTTTCCATGGCAAGCTTTGTATAGGGGTTCACTATCAACTGTGGCTACTTTCATTCCTCACGGGGAAATAACCTGTGCGGCTGTCACTCGCACAGCTAACCAGTCTGGAGGCATCACCCATGGCTGATAGCTACATCCCATCCTTGCAGTGAAAGCTACGCACGCACTCTGTCACAGCACGGCCAATCACCGGTTGGTTCCCGCTCCTACTGGAATAGAATCCCTCTTTTGCGTTTGTCACTAACGCCCAGCAGGTTAAAGTTTGAAGCACGTCACGGTCATTCATGATCGGAATCCTACTCGGAACACCACAGACAAGGTTGGACTTTCCGGACTCCCAGGATCCTACTCGGAACACCACAGACAAGGTTGGACTTTCCGGATCCAGATGAATGCCGCCAACTATCTAACTTATACCACGAAGATTCTGTTGGGGAATCTAAGAGATATACATTCAAGCCTTGTTACACGCAGAACGGAAGTGGTTGTCAATCACGCGCGTTCATAAGTGAGAATGAGGATGAGAGTTATTAGCTCATCACATTCATCATGTTCTTGAGTACGAATGAATATCTTGGAATAAGAATAAGATAGAGAATTGAATAAAAGAAAATAGAACTTCATTAATCTTTGAGGTACAGCAGAGCTCCACACCCTTAATCTATGGTGTGCAGAAACTCCACCGTTGAAAATACATAAGCAAAGGGTTCAGGCATGGCCGAATGGCCAGCCCCCTAAAACGTGATCAATGATCTCCTAAGATGAAGAATAGAATAAAACTGAGATCAAAAGATGATTGATACATTAGTAAATCATCCTATTTATAATAAACTAGCTCCTAGGGTTTACATGAGTAAGTAATTGATGCATAAATCCACTTCCGGGGCCCACTTGGTGTGTGCTTGGGCTGAGCTTGATTTATCCACGAGCAGAGGCTCCTCTTGGAGTTGAATTTCGAGTTATGATGTGCTTTGGGCGTTCAACTCCGGATTATGACGTTTTTCTGGCGTTTAACTCCAGAAAGGAGCGTGTACTTGGCGTTCAACGCCAGTTTGCGTCGTCATTCTTCGAATAAAGTATGGACTATTATATATTGCTGGAAAGCCCTGGATGTCTACTTTCCAACGCCGTTGAGAGCGCGCCATTTGGAGTTCTGTAGCTCCAGAAAATCCATTTCGAGTGCAGGGAGGTCAGAATCCAACAGCATCAGCAGTCCTTTTGTCAGCCTTTTTCAGAGTTTTGCTCAAATCCCTCAATTTCAGTCAGAATTTACCTGAAATCACAGAAAAACACACAAACTCATAGTAAAGTCCAGAAATGTGAATTTAACATAAAAACTAATGAAAACATCCCTAAAAGTAGCTTAAACTTACTAAAAACTATATAAAAACAATGCCAAAAAGCGTATAAATTATCCGCTCATCACTTCACTTTTTCCATCAGCATATTCTTCCCCAGCGGCCATCTCGGCCGCAAATCATACTAAAATGAATCACAGTTGAAAGAATCAGTGACTAATGAAACAATCATAACATGTAGTAACAGATGAAATTTTTGACACTATCAATGTTAACTTTTTACTATTACCTCATTAAAATCTACGAAGTTCATTTAAATATAGTCTAGATCCTCACATTTGCTTAATAGGATAAAGAATGAATTAAATATAGAATATAATAAGATAAAGGCATCAAAAGCAACTCAAATTTGCAATCCATGAGAACAGATAAACAGATCACTCAGAAATGAATTCAACATTTTCTTTGAGCTGGGTTACAATAATTGATCATGTTGATTTTGCAAAATACCATTAACTATAATCTTTTCCCCTAAATGAATCATAGCATCCAAATCCATTGAATTATGATAGGAAAGCAAATTGTTTAGATAAGAAAACACACCATGAAGTTTTCTGGTTCTTCTGCAGGTAGAGAAGGGTCATATCTTTCCATGTAGAAGTGCTTAATGCCAGTCCAAGCTACCATTACACGTGTTCAACAAAAAGCTTAAAATAAATAAATAAAAGCTATATTTCATGCATCAACAAAAGATAACAACCTAATTTGCTTTCTTGAGAACTTTGACTACTTATAACTAATAGCAACTCAAAAACTATATTATTACCATTGTTAGTACAAAGCTGGGGAAGAGGGCATACAAGTTGCAAGTCATTCTTCTTCATAACCATATCAAACCGAGATCAAACATAATAATTTGATGCAATTCCAGCAGAGATAACCTGCAATAGATGGCATAATATAGAAAGCCATTTAGATTTTTTGATGTAAAATAAATAGAAAAGGAAAGATTGATGTCATTTGAAAGAAAGAAACTACTCAGACTTTAAACTACCAGGTGTCTTATAGAAGATTCCATCTTCAATACCCACTGGATTGTACGTTCACACCTTTCCTCAAGATGTAACACTGCAATTCGTTGACCACATATAAAAATAAGACATCAATTAGGAACAAACTAAAGATGATCAAGATAGAGCAGATGCAATAATTTCAACTAAGTCATTATCTAGACCTGATACAGAAGACAAGTCTCGCATGACATAATGTACAAAACCTACAAAAACATAACTAACCTGAAAAGCAGCACCAATATCAACCCAGGCCAATCGATCTTCCTTACTTGCTGAAGAAATAGGGATCTTGACATCACTGCAAAAAAGTCCATAGCCCATATCCTTATATGTACGTAATAATAAATTGAAAGATGTTTGCATAATTTATCACTACTAAACAAAAATACTTTTTGCAACATGTAATATCACTGTTTTATTATCTGAATACATAGAATTAACACTAACAGAATGTGAAAATCAGTCTCTTATTTATTTATTTATTGATAAAAGAAGAATATCAGTAAGGCAAAGAGAAAATACACAAGTATATGGGAAAACAGGAGATCCTCCTTACATGAGCAAAGCCAAACAAAAGTAAAGCTATAAAGGAAGCACATCAGAAACCAATCACATACTCAACTTCAAAGCAAAAATCTTTTATATAATATGGCAAACAAATATAATAGAGTACATGCAATGATATAAAGGATAGATTATTCAGTTTCTACTAGGCTTATGCGTTATGACCTATCTCCCCCATAATTTTTATAAAATAAAAATATAATAAAAATAGAAAAAAATACTTACGTACATCTTTTTGGATTCGATTGCCAACCTTGGATTTTTAGTCCAGCATAGGAGAAGTTGCAATCTTTGTGTTGCTTCATTGGAACCTAAAATTAAAATAATAGTAAACTTAAAATCTCCAATAAAAGCATAACAACCACCGTAGTCATGTCAGATGGAAAAAACACGAAGGGTGGGATATAATATTCTAAGAATACTTACTGAAAAGCTTTCTGATTTGGCATTCCCCTCCTTAGCAAGCTCATTTATCGCAGGACCACCGCTTCTCCTCAAATCATGTCCAAGCCATTTAGCTGTCTTGTCATAAGCTTCACCAACTGCATCATCTATTGTTGTTCCAAGATCACGAGATTGAATTAGTAGATTATGTCCCCTTACAAAACAGTATATTGCCATCATCATCATTAAAGATAGCCACATGTAATAGTCAGCAGTGACACCATCAAATCATATGTTTGTTATGAGTATGAATAGCTTAAAAATATTTTGTATTATTGATTATTCTAATTATAAAAGACATAAAATCCTATCAAAAATTAAAAGAATAAAAAAGGATGGAAAGAAGGACCTAGATGTTAACAAAGAATGTAAGATAAATAAAAATTGAACTAAAATGAAAACTCAAGAACTTTGTGAGAAAATTGGATAGATCAAAGAAAATAAATTATAAGCCTTAACCATGTCCTTAACCTCACGCATATTGTAATTAATTAATGATTATATGTTCATTATATTTAGCAAAGCATTAAAGTTCTAAATAGAAAAAAAATATTGCTTCAATAATAACAATATCTTACCTTATTCATTTTATAATCAACAGTTATTTTCACTATTGTTATCTCCTCGGAGATTATGCTATCAATTGATGAACTGTAATCTCTGCGAAAGGCAATGGCAGCGACTGTTTAGAAGTAGAAAGCTCGTGTGCCACTTGCTGCGTTGATGGTCTTGACTTTTGATTAGAACACAAGCATGTTCATGCCAGTGTTACTATATGAACTATATCTTGAGTTTCTTTTTGACTTAATGGTAAACGGATGCGTGGATCCAAGAGATCTTTTATCATTATGTTTTTGTAGAAGAGTCATCTAGCAAAGATGAGATTAGCTCTCTTGGGTGCCTTCCCATTAAATTTTCCAATGCCACCACTCCAAAACTATAGACATTACACTTTTTTGTCACAATCATTGAATAAGCCAATTCTGCACAATGAATATAGAATAATCTCAATGAAATTAATTTCATATATTCAAGAATTAATAAATCTGTTTACTAAAAGCATCAAAAGATTTTTTTAAGAAAACTTCACCTAGTGCATGGTACCCATATGTTCCAACTTGTAATTTCTGATTTGCAGAATCAGGATCAAGAAGTCTAGCAATTCTAAAGTCTGAGACAACAACATGCAATTCTGAGTTCAACAAAATGTTATTGCTTGTTACATCTTTGTGAACTATTGGCGGGAAATAATCTTGATGCATGTAAGACAATGCATTAGCTATTCGCTAATGATATCCACCCTCTTGCTCCAACTTATCTCTTTAGCTTCTTCATCATCTATGTTCAAGGCATAAAATAAGCTTCCTCTTTCCATGTATTTGTATACCACAAAGTTTTCTGGTTCTTCTGTTGGTGGAGGAGGGTCATATCTTCCTATGTAGAAGTGCTCAATGCCAGTCCAAGCTACCATTACACCTATTCAAGAAAAAGCTTAAAATAAATAAATAAAAGCTATATTTAATATATGAACAAAAGATAACAGCCTAATTTACTCTCTTGAAAACTTTGACTACTTATAACTAATAGCAACTCAAAAACTATATTATTACCATTGTTAGAACAAAGCCAGGGTAGAGGGCATACAAGTTGCAAGCCATTCTTCTTCTCAACCATATCAAACCTAGATCAAACATAATGATTTGATGCAACGCCACCAGAGATAACCTGCAATAGATTGCATAAAATAGAAAGCCATTTAGATTTTTCGATGTAAAATAAATAGTAAATGAAAGATTGATGTCATTTGAAAGAAAGAAACTACTCAGACTTCAAACAACCAGGTGTCTTATAGAAGGTTCCATCTTCAATGCCCATTGGATTGTACGTTCACACCTTTCTTTAAGATGTAACACTGTAATTCGCTGACCACATGTAAAAATAAGACATCAATTAGACACAAACTAAAGATGATCAAGATAGAGCAGATGCAATAATTTCAACTAAGTCATTATCTAGACCTGATATGGAAGACAAGTCTCGCATGACATAATGTACAAAACCTACAAAAACATAACTAACCTGGAAAGCAGCAGTAATATCAACCTAGGCCAATCGTTCTTCCTTACTTGCAGAAGAAATACGGATCTTGACATCACCTCAAAAAAGCCCATAGCACATATCCTCATATGTACGTAATAATAAATTGAAAGATATTTGCATAATTTATCACTACTACACAAAAATACTTTTTGCAACATGTAATATCACTGTTTTATTATCTGATTACATGGAACTAACACTAATAGAATGTGAAAATCAGTCTTTTCTTTATTTATTTATTGATAAAAGAAGAATATCAACAAGGCAGAGAGAAAATGCACAAGTATATGGGAGAACAGGAGATCCTCCTTACATGAGCAAAGCCAAATAAAAGTAAAGCTATAAAGGAAGCACATCAGAAACCAATCACGTACTCGACTTCAAAGCAAAAATCTTTTATATAGTATGGCAAACAAATATAACAGAGCACAAGCAATGATATAAAGGATAGATTATTCAGCTTCTACTAGGTTTATGAGTTATGACCTATCTTCCCCATAATTTTTATAAAATAAAAATATAATAAAAATAGCAAAAAATACTTACGTACATCTTTTTGGATTTGATTGCCAACCTTATTTAGGTTTTTAGACCAGCATAGGAGAAGTTGCAATCTTTGTGTTGCTTCATTGGAACCTAAACTAAAAATAAAAGTGAACTTAAAACCTCCAATAAAAGCATAACAACCACCATAGTCATGTCAGATAGGAAAACCAAGAAGGGTGGGATATACTATTCTAAGAATACTTACTGAAAAGCTTACTGATTTGGCATTTTCCTCCTTAGCAAGCTCATTTATAGCAGGACCACCGCTTCTCCTCAAATCAAGTCCAAGCCATTTGGCTGTCTTGTCATAAGTTTCACCAATTGCATAATTTATTGTTGTTCCAAGATCACGAGCTAGAATTAGCAGATTATGTCCCCTTACAAAATAGTATATTGCCATCATCATCATTAAAGATAGCCACATATAATAGTTAGCAGTGACATCATCAAATCATATGTTTATTATGAGTATGAAAGGCCTAAAAATATTTTGTATTATTGATTATTCTAATTAAAAAGACATAAAATCCTATCAAAAATTAAAAAATAAAAAAGGATGGAATGATTGACCAAGATTTTAACAAAGGATGTAAGCTAAATAAAAATTGAACTAAAACGAAATACTCAAGAACTTTTTGAGAAAATTGGATAGATCAAAGGAAATAAATTATAAGCCTTAACCCTGTCCTTAACCTCACGCATATAGCAATTAATTAATGATTATATGTTCATTGTATTTAGCAAAGCATTAAAGTTCCAAATAGAAAAAAAATATTTCTTCAATAATAACAATTTCTCTTATTCATCTTATAATCAACAGTTATTTTCACTATTGTTATCACCCCGGAGATTATGCTATCAATTGATGAACTGTAATCTCTGCGAAAGAAAATAGCAGTGACTGTTTAGAAGTAGAAAGCTCGTGCGCCAATTGCTGCATTGATGGTCTTGACTTTTGATTAGAACGCAAGCATGATAATGCGAGTGTTACTACATAAACTATATATTGAGTTTCTTTTTGACTTAATGGTAAACGGATGCGTGGATCCAAGAGATCTTTTACCATTATGTTTTTGTTATAAGAGTCAGCTAGCAAATATGCGATTAGCTCTCTTGAGTGCCTTCCCATTAAAGTTTCCAATGCCACCACTCCAAACTATAGACGTCACACTTTTTTGTCACAGTCATTGAATAAGCCAACTCTGCACAAGGAATATAGAATAATCTCAATGAAATTAATTTCATATATTCAAGAATTGATAAACCTATTCACTAAAAGCATCGAAAGATTTTTTTAAGAAAACTTCACCTGGTGCAAGGTACCCATCAGTTCCAAAGTCTGAGACAACAACATGAAACTCTGAGTTCAACAAAATGTTGTTGCTTGTTACATCTCTGTGAACTATGGCATTCCCAAGACCTTATATATTATATGCATGGCATCTTTACCATGCTGAGAATCTCCGGTTCTCACCCCACACTGTGTTGTTATTTTCATATGCAGGTCGAGAGGTTCCTCGCTAGGTGTCTTGATTCCCTGAAGCGGAGTAGTCCCTGGGTTATTTTGTTTCTCAGTTTGTATATATATATGTACTTAACTTGTTCTCCAAGAAACTTGATTATTTTGTTCCTCATAGAGGTTATAGGAGAGCTAGGGTCCTATTTCTGTATTTTGGGTATCTGGGATACTTATGTATATATGTAAATATTCTCTGGGCAGCCTTGGCTTCGCAGGCTGAGTCAGGAGCTAGTTTCACTGTATTCTTAGTGCTCTTATGACTCTTTCGCTTATTCTTATCCTTAACTTTTAGGTTTCTTAGCACGCAAGTAATTCTATTTCTTAAGCGTTGCGCTTTCTATTTTGCGATTTTGTTTTACCCGTTTTTCAAAGCTCATAGTATATTAAATCTTTCCACTATTATATGTAAATATTTTATGATTAGAGGTCCATAACACCACACTACCTCTGTTCTACGACTTAAGCGTAAAACTCTGTGTAATAGGATGTTACATATCCTCTGAAAAATATTAGATATATGGAGAGAACCAAACCACACGGTCCTCAATAAGAAAAAGAAATGCCACAAAAGTAAAAGAAACAAGTATACGTGGTTAACGCCCGTTTCAGAAAAATTTACCTTTATAAAAGCTTGTGTTCTTTATTACTTTATTTTTAAATAATTTTCACTTTTATACAATTGCATATCCAAATGCTTCTTAGTCATGTATGTATTCTTCTTCATCTATTTACAAAGGCACAATATCTTTTTGTTACTCCCCTGAGTAATAAGACACTTTCTAAAGAAGCAGAAACTTTTACTTGTGCTCTTTCTATCAAGTAGATCTTTAGCGAAGTTGGCAAAAAGTAAACCAATTGCAACAATTACTGAATCTTTCTCATACCACAGACCAAGATTGGTAGTACAAGTACTTTAGAATCTTTTTTATAAGAGACTGCTTAGGATTAAATTGAAATCTTGAATAGATATCAACATTAATTTTGATATACGATCCAATCATTCCTTTGTATGTGGTCTCAGAGTCACTTTCTCCACTCTCATAAGAATCAATCATCTGAGAAAGATGTAAGGGAGTTATGATAGGCTTAATATCTTACATATTGAACTTCTTCAGAAGTTTCTTACATTACTTCCATTGATAAGTGTATATTCCTTTCTCAGTTTGTTTAAACTGAAGGCTAAGAAAGAATTTCAATTCCCCCATCATGTTTAGCTCAAATTCACTTTTCATGATCAACACAGTGTTTACGTAATTAATTCTAAGTTACTCAAAAGATTATGCCATCAATGTAGATTAAGACAACTAGAAGTTTATTATCTTTAAAAATAGTGAATAAAATTGTGTCATGAATGCCTCTCTCTAAGTTGTTCTAAGTTTAGAAGGAACTCAGACGATCATAGCAAGCTCTTAAGAACTTATTTGAGACTATTTAGTACTTTTATCAGTTTTAGCACATGATTTGGAGACTTCCCGTCTTTAAATATGAAGTTACTTAAGAGGGTTGGCTTCACATAATTAACCCCTTATTTTGGATCATAGCCTTTGAGTACTAATCTTGCCTATTTTTGACAATCTTCTCGGCTTCATTAAGCTTGTTCTTGAACTTCTACTTAATTCCAATGATGAATTTTTCTTTTAGTCTACAAACTAGGTGTCAAACTTGATTTTTCTCAAAATGCTCAAGTTTTTCTTCCATCACTACAATTCAATATGGTTCCTTGAGAGCTTTAGAAACATGTTTCTAAATGAGGATCTAGTTTGAACTCCTTCATATGTCTCTCTAAGGAGTAAATTCCTTTACATAGCTTTAAAATCTGGCACATCTTTATAGTTCTAGGTCTCTCAAGTTCTTTTATTTCCTCTTTCTTTTTGTCTTTCTCAGTTACTTGAGTTGAAGAGCTTGTAAGATTTTGAGGTGAAGAGTCCTTCTAAGGTTTGTCAATGTAGAATTTAGATAATAAAGTTGCAATGGTTCTAAAATTCTTACATTGTTTAGTTCATTTTTAATCTCACTCAAATTTTTTAAGGTCTTTTTTGAGCTTATTAAACTTCTGTAACATCTCGAATTTTTAAAAATTAAATAATTAATTATTTATGAGTGTTAGAAATAAGAGACTGGGAGAGTAATCTGAAAAGTGTATTATTGAGTGTAATCAAAGGTACAATACTGACATCAAACTTACTAAAGAAATACATTAAACAACAAAATCAATTTACAAACAATTTACAAAATCAAGCAATTTACAAAATCATTAACCAAGCAGCAACAATACCAACAATAAAGTAATTCAACAATAATTCAGTAATTCAAAACCTCCAACACTTGATAAATCATACTAAATCACTTCAAAACTCAAAAGCAATTCAGTAATTCAACAAAACAACCAGCAAGGCAGCAACAATGAAATAAACAAGTCAACAACCAGCAGCAATCCATCAAATATACGTTATTGGCTCCTATTTTGTGCTTTATTGTCATCAAAATGCAGTAAAGAGGATTTGCATATCTTTGGATGCATCCTATACCTGTCATGATAAAAAAAATCAAGAAAAGGATTCAGAACCACAAATTTTCAAACAGAAATTATCAAACAGAATCACAAATTACCAAAGCTGCAAGAACAAATTAGAAAGAACAGAACCAAAAGAGCCGCACCGCCGGTGCTGTTCGACGGCATTGAAAGCATTACAATATTACATATCCACCAATTCCACCTTCAGTTTCACCAATGTTATCCCTCATACTATGATCAAACTGCAAAAAATCACAAATACAACATTAAATATCAACACTAACAGTGAATCAAAACCAAAAACAGAATAACATTAAATCATTGAATTAATAACAAGTTAAAAGCAAAAAATAGTAGCAGCCATCAGACCAATAAGGAAGAATTCCCCCGTTAAAATTTTTACAATAATACCGGCTATCTATTTTCAACCTCATCACACCACTAATTCATCAAAACCACACAAATACCACCTAAATTGCATTTGGAGTCTCCCTTTTTTAACCAACAGATTAACATTCAAATTCAAATGAATTAACAGTAGCAATAATAAGAATAAACCATTAACAATAATAGTTACAGTAGCAGCAGCAATAATAATGATTAATTAACAAATTAAAATCAATAATCAATAATAATTAACAAATTAAAAAAATAGATAATAGTAGTAGCAGCCAGCAAAAATTAGAACAGAAGAGAGAGCACAGAACAATAAATAAAATCAATAGAACAGAGAAAATCAAGAAGCAAAAAATAACAAGTGGCTGGATCAAAAGTAGAAGAACCAACTTGACTTAGGCTCCATTATTGATAATCTGCTGATATAGACAGAGTGGCAGAGTGCAGAAAGGACGATGGAGAGAGAGGCACTACAAGGACTACGGTGTGTTGCTGCGGCCTTCATGGAGCTATGGAGGACGATGGCGTGCTGCTGGGAGAGGACGATGGCGTAGCCGTGCCGGGGAGGACGACGGAGAGAGAGCCGTGCTACGAGGAAGAGAACAGGGCCGAGGGACACAAGTCAGGGTAGGTGTTGTCCAGAGGCAAGCCGGCAGCAATGGCGGAGGCGCAGAGCAGAGGGAGGACGAGGAAGGGAGAGGGAGAGCAAAAGGCGCTAAGAGTTGAGAGGATTGGAGGCAAAGGGGCAAGAAGAGTTAGGGGCTGAGAGGGGCTACTGGTCGGGGCTGGGAGACACTGTTTGTTGGGGCTGGGAGGGATAGGGAGGTGCTGCTGGGGGGGTTAGGGTAATGAGATTTCTTTGAGAGGTTTGGCTGCGTGGGGACGTGGGGGTGGGGTAATGGGGACGCTAGGTTTTCTGAAGGGGGTGGGGAGGTGGGCCGTGGGGTAATGGGCTGTCTAATGGGTTGGGTTAACTAGGGGTGAAAATTACCGAACCGGACCGAAAATTACCGCAGAACCGAACCGAACTTTACAACAACCGATCAGAAAACCGAAAAAATCGGTTTTTTTTTGTTTTTTTCGAAGTAAACCGATCGGTTCGGTTCGGTTTTCGGTTGACTCGGAAGAAACCGAACCGAACCGGACCGAACCGAAAAATGAGGGTT
Source organism: Arachis stenosperma (assembly GCF_014773155.1). Lineage (NCBI taxonomy): Eukaryota > Viridiplantae > Streptophyta > Magnoliopsida > Fabales > Fabaceae > Arachis > Arachis stenosperma. The sequence goes on from NC_080383.1 coordinate 59,675,894, forward strand.
CAATGGTATGTTTTTACTAAGTTTCCCTTTAACCTAGGTATAAAAGGGCAACTTCACACACAACCCTAGCCTTCTTCCTCTCTTTTACGCGAAATTACAATCCGGAGCCCTAGCTTTCTTCCTCTGTTGCTGTTCTTCTCTTCCACGGTTCCACACTTCCACCTTCGATTCCACCATGCTCGAGAGAAGGAGACCCTGAAGGAGAACCCTAGCTTCTCTTCCTCTCTTCTTCTCTTCAGTCATCGCCGTCGCAGGGTCGCCGTCGCTGGGTCGCCGTCACTGCCTCGCTGGGTCGCCGTCGCCGAGGAGCAATCCATTCACCGAGAAGCAGTCCTGTCACCGAGCAGCAGTCCAGTCGCCAAAAAAGACTCCAGTGGCCGTCGCAGTCCAACTCGAGCGCCGAGCAGCACTCCTGTCACCAAGCCATCTCATGCAGAAAGCAACTCCACAATGTCTTCTTCGGAGGTTAGAAATTCTGAACAATTATTTTTAGAGATTCTGTTGAGTGATATTGTGCTTGATTTAACCTGAACAATTGTTTTTACAAATTCTGTTTGTGGTTATGATTTTTAGAAATTCTGTTTGTGCCTTTGTGGTTATGTTTTTTTAGAAATTCTGAATTTTGCTTCCTCTTTTTTGCTTCTTAGCTTTTAGCTGATAATGAATTTGTTGTTGCTTCTGCTATAAGTGAATCTTTGCAGTGCATTACTAAATTGTAGCTGCTATAAGTGTTGTTGTTGCTTCTAATTTAGCTATTTATTGTTGTTGCTGCTGCTGATAATTTTATTTATACCAATTCCTATGAATCTGAACTTGTTCTAAAGGTTAAACTATGTATGCTTGTTAAAGAAAATTGGATTATGCATTGATAATAGAGCCAAGAAGTAGTATATTTGGAACATTAGGCAAGAAAAGAAACAAAAAATCATTGGATTATTTTGCACTAGCTAGTGTCAGCATAAGTTTTTGTATTGTATGATTATCGTTGAAGCACGTTTTCTGGTGTAAAGCCAAAAAGTTGTACAAAATTTTGATTCATTCTATAGATGGTGTTATGGCAATTGAGTATGATCAAGTTTTGCTGTTAGATTGCTTAATTAGAACTAATACTACATACCAGAATATCTTTAACTTGCAGTGTGCAATTTGATATTTATTTCTTCTTGCCATGTTTGATGTCTAGTGTCTAGTCCAGTTTTTGGAAGCTTGGTTTCCTAACCAGCTACTCTTAATACCTGGTGATTTGTGTGTGTCTCTCTCTCTGCCACAGTTTTTGTTGTTGGAACAAAACAGAGTTTTGTTGTTTGTGTTGCTCAATATTAATCTTCAATATTACCTACCTGTCTAGTTATTTTGAAAACTGACGAATCATTTAGCTTGAAAAACATATTTTCTATTTTAAAAACAGAGAAATAAAAATATAATGCTATTGACCCTAAATTTTGAGGGTTATAATATTTTAAAAGAGAAAAAAAAAAGAGTGATTTCCAATATGAGATAATTAATAGTGTAAGGGTGTTGCAGGGAAGTTCAGACCCAAAAAGGGTGCTGTTATTCTGAATTTATGGACCACCTTAACACTAGTACTATTTTTGATTGATTTGAAAAAAGGTTTTGGCTTGTATTGAAAGGTAAGTTATCCAATATTAGAAGCAGAAACAAAAAATGACTAGTCTTAGAACTTAGAAGTGATGAGTTGTCATACATGAAGGTGAAAGTTGCTGAAGGTTTTTTTGTGTTTATTTTTAACTGTGTGACAAGAAACACATCACTTGCTTGTGAAGCAAAGATCTCTCGGCCAATGCAAAGGTTTTAAAGTGTGACCATAGAATGTTTTGTGGTCATGGCTTCTGCTTTTGGGGACTTTCAAGAATGCACCTTCATTTGGTTTTTTTACTTTTTATTTTATGTATATTATTTTAATCTCTTCATATTTATATATATGTATGTATATATGACAGTTGGTGACTGTTAATGATGCTTGTTTTGTTGGACTGTTAGAGCTGTTAATGATGCTTGTTTTGGTGGTGTTAATGATGCTTGTTTTGGTGGTCTGTTAGAGCTGTTAATGAATTTAAATTATGTTTATAATCTATAATCTATATTATATTTATAATCTATATTGATTTTCTTGTTTTATTTTTGTAGAAATTGCACCAACCGGAGAAGATGAGGATGAGTCTGGTGTGGATTCAGATTAAGCATGTTGGTTGATTGGCTGTTTGGTTTTTATTTGTTTTAAAGTGACTGTTGTGGTTTAAAGTGTGTTTATTTTTGTTGTTTTGCTGGACATTTTTAATTGCCTTTGTTTTATATTTAATTAAGTTGAATTTGTACTGGATTTGGATGTGATATACTCTTGTTATTCTGGTTTATTGAAGGTTTTAAATTTTATTTTATGATATTTTAAATTCTATTTATTAGGTATAAAAAAACCGAAAAAACCGACCGAACCAAACCGCTGTTGGTTCGGTTCGGTTTGGTTCGGTTGTCTAAAGAGTAATCAACCGAATGGTTGATATCAGCATTCAACCGATCAGGTCGGTTCGGTTTGTTTTCGGTCCAAAACCGAACTAAACCGAACCGATTACACCCCTAGGGTTAACTAATGGTTTTTTTAGGGTTTCTTTAGTTACCGGTTCGGTTCGGTTTGGTTCGAGTTTTCATGGTCAGAACCGAAAACCGAACCGAACCGGAAAAAACAGCAAAATACATTTTTTTCGGTTTTTTCGGTTTTTGATTTTGTTTGGTTTTCGGTTTTTTCGGTTCGGTCCATCGGTTTAGTTCGGTCTGGATCGGTTTTGAACACCCCTAACAACTAACATGACACCTGTGAACTTTCTTAATCACTCTCATCATCTTTCATTAATGAACCACCGAATCCAAAGAAGAAAGAAAAGAAAGATCGCCGAGAGGGAGAGATAACGAGAAACCATGGAACTTCTAATTTTCGGTGCTCGATTTCTTGTGATTCGTAACTCCAATAAAAAAAATTAATTTGACGTATTTTTTTTCTACATATTAGTGTTATTTTTGTCCAGTAGAAGTTGGCGGTGACGTAATTCCTCCTCTCTTTGAGTTCGGCCAATTAGAATTTTAGGAGACACAGACGATTTGAGTTCGGCTAATTAGAGTTTTAGGAGGTACAAACGATTTCTGACGTTTTCTTCTTCAACAGCTCGATAAAAATACTTCTCCGGAGTTTTCGTTATTTTGATTTCATACAGAAGTAGGGTTTTGGTAACTTTATAATAATTAAATGTGAATTTGATAAGTGAATGTTGATTTGGTTGATTATTGTTTGAGTTTGAATGAGTTTACGTTGAATCATTATTGTTACTTGTGATTTGTTAGTTCAGCTGTGGTTCTTTTAATGATTTTGGGATTGTTGTGATATGATATTTTTTGAGAAAATTCATGAGATTTGGTAGTTGAAAGATTAAATTAAAAGCTAAGGAAAATCGGTAATCGAAAGACTCAAAAATAGATTAAATTACGAGTAATATTTTGAAAGAAAAGGGTTAAGAATTTTTATTTTGGTATATAAGAAAGATTAGTAATTACATTTTATTTTTAAAGGGTAATATTGTATTTGTATATAAAAAAATTGAGGTACAGTTTATAATTATATAAGATTCTGGGTATTTTGATTAATAAATAAAGTACGAGGGTAAAAATAGATATTTTATAAAAATTCAGGGTTATTTTTATAAATATAAAAATAAATGAGGATTTCAAAAATAATTTTATAAAATATTAAATTTAAAAAAATAGAATATTAAAAAGTTCGTGATTTAGAAAGTAATTAATAAGTGTTTAAAAATAAGATTTTATAAACTAAGTTTTAAGAAAATATACATATTACTTATTTATCATTTAAATTATTAAATTTATATTATTGTTAATATTTTATTACGAATATTAATTAGTAGAGATATTATTAGTATTATTATAAGTCAGAAAAAAGCAAATAGAGTGATCTTAAAAGTTTTAGAAAATGCAGACTTAATTAAAGTACTTTATAATTCTTTTTCATAAGACACTTAGAGAAAAACGAGGGAATAATGCGAACATAAATTATATTGTGAAATGATAAGAACGAAAAGAAAATGAGATAAGTAAAGATATGGTGGTGAGCCCATTGAGATTTGCTTTCCAGAGATACATCTGCCACTCCAGGGGATGGTCGCACCTGTAAGACAGAGGTTGCTTACAAAGGTTATCAATACATACATCGGCTCAAGAGAGTCGCACCTGTAAGACAGAAGTTGCTTACAGAGGTTAAGACACTGGAAGCCAAACTCAGACAAAGGTTGCTGAGTTAAGTGAAAATATAATTTAATAAATAACCAAGAACAAAAGAATTAAAAGAATCTAAAGAACCTCTACCACATGAGAGCAGAGAGCAGGAATGAAAGAATGTATTAATTAAAGGGTTCTCTACCGCAGTAGAGTAGAGAGCAAAGATTGAAAAAAAAATTGAATGCTGTTTGGGCCTTAGTGCCAAGTGTCTAGTGGGGACAACGATATATAACGCTCACTTGACACTATAAGGACGGCTCAGTGAGGACGGCGATGCGTAACGCTCACTCGAGACGAAAGGAAGGCTCTCCCATGAGGACGGCGATGCATAACGCTCATGGAGGGGACGTTGGCTGAGATAAGGACGGCGGTACAAAACGCTTATCTCAGGACTAGTGTCGAGAATCGGGCAACAAACCGACACATGAGTTTATGGCCTGTATAGGACTAGACATGCATCATACTTGTTTGCACATACTTGTTGTGATTATGTTTTCATGATTGTCTGTGCTTGTGATTGGATTCTATGTTCTGTAATTGCCTTCTGATTTGTGTTTGTCTTGCATTGTTTGTGCCTATGATTGATTCTGTTTTGTGATTGAGTTTTGATTGTGATTCGTGTTGGTTTGGGCCGTAGGCCGAGTTGATTTAATTTGGACCAGAGACCGAGTTGATTTGATTTGGGCCAAAAGCCGTGATTGGAAGGACCAGCAGTAGGTTTTAGTTAAAATGGTTTCTTAATAAACGGTGAAATATATGAAATGTCATTTTGCGTGAAATTTTTATAAGAAAAATAAGAGTTTTAAATTTGGATAATGAACTTAACTTCTAACCCCGACCCTACTAAGAACTCCCCAGTTCTTACCCCCTATTTCCACCATTTTCAGCTACCTGTGTGAATGTTTATTGTGAAGCTGCGGGAGCACAAAAGAATATGTTTACGAGTTGAGTTGTTAGAATTTATTTTCTCCTCAACTTGCTAGTTAGAGTTTTATTCAGAAAGGTAGGTTCTGTAATTGCTTTTGTATGTAATACTACAATATATTATCAATATTAAGTACGTGGATATGTGGTTGTTTGTTCTTGTTAGAGAAGTTATAAGTTTTAGTAAAACCATCGATAGATTTACGCGTAAAGGCTCAATATTAAATAGATAATAAAAGGAATTAGGTTAGTAACGCCTTCCTTTTGTTACGATCATGAGGTGCTAAAAGTTAGGGTGTTATAACTTTAGATATATCGTCTCTTCTATGTACAAAATTTTCTCATTGTATACTCTGTATACCTTGCAAACCTGTGAATAACCTGATAATACCTTATTGTCGAATTTGGGATCAAACCTTGTGAGCTTGTCCCCTTTGTTAATGATAAAACAACGTTATCCGAATATATGGAAAGAAGAAATGTTGGGTTTAAGTTTCAGGATAGGTCTTATAAAGACTCTATTTGAATATGGCAAGTTGTATTTATTGCCTCACCCTTAGAATGTTTTTGGTAAATCAGATCCTAAAAGCATTGTTCTTGTTATTTCTTGTAAACTTCTATTTATCCTTTCGACTATCATATTTTGTTGAGAAATTTTGAGAATAGAGATGCTCGGATATATAAATGCCAAGCTATTTACAAAGTTTTTCAAAATTCGAGTTTACAAACTTACCACCATGATCAAATTTAATGGCAAAGATTGTAAGCACATGGTGATTATAGGCTTTCTTAGCAAATTGAACAAATTTTTCTAAAGTCTCATCTTTATGAACTAAGAAAATAACCCATGTAAATCTAGAATAATAAAAATTAATTACAAAGGCATATCTTCTACCATTTAGATTTGTTGTTCAGGTAGCACCGAATACATCAAGATGAATAGCTCAATAGCCTAGACGTATTCACAGTATAATATTCTTAAAAGAGATCTTGGTCTTTTTTTTTTTTTCACAATAATCACATGTGGAATCTTTTTCTTTTGATATCTTGGGATGACTTCTCATAAATTTTTTCTGGGATAACTCAAAATGCAACTGCGTCTAAAGTCTCAAACATCCAAAAGGCAAAAGTGATTCATGGATAGGAAATATTTGAGGCACATAACTAGAGAAAATAAGTACTTTAATAATCTCAGACCGAAAAACAGTGGCTTGGTGAAGTTTTCCAACAAAACCCAAACAAAAATTTCTAGTATTGGTAATGTGGGTAAGAATAATTTTTGCCTTATCTCCAATGTGCTTTTAGTGAATGATTTAATTCACAGACTAATAAGGATTAGTCAATTTTATTATCAAAGTTATAGAAGCTTTTAGTGAATGATTTAACTCAAAGACTAATAAGGATTAGTCGATGTTATTATCAAAGTTATAGAATTCTTTTTTACGCTAACCAATGTGTGGTCATCAACAAAACAAATGACTCTATCATTCTAATTTTTCAGAAGATTGATAACACTTGTTTTTCATTGTGTTTAGTCAAGAGAACCCAAACCAAGGTGTTTTTAGACCAACATCATAACTCTTGTATCAAGTACAATGAAAAATAAGCGCAACTCTAAACTTTTGTTTTTTATTTAGAACTAGTGTCTCAAATATTTTCAACTTATTTTAAAATAGAGCAACTTCAATAAAGTAATTGAAGAAACAATTACAACTAAAGAAATTAAATAATGGATAAAGTTTCGCCAATAAAAATGGTGGTGGAGGTTGGACGGGGGATGAAATACGGTGGTGGGGGTTGGATGGGGGATGAGATGGGGTGAAGCTGGGTGCTAGGGTGGAGTGAATTTTTTTAATTGGGTTATTATTATTTTTATCATAGATAAATTCATCTAAAAATTAACATTTGTTAATAGAAGCATTATTCTAAAAATTTATTATAACATTAAAGACAATTTAAAAAACACGTTGAAAGATTTTTCCTTTCAACAAAAATATTGAAAACTAAAATAGTTCTTGTTCCTACCCTGACCCAACGGTATGGCCCAGGTCCAAATACACCAAAAGGCCCAATCCAAAGATTGGCCTTCGTTATTCACCAACCTCTTCAAAAAAGGTCGGACTCAACACAGACTTCTTTCCAAAGAAGTCAGGCTCAAGAGATAGCTGGCAGATAACATTTATTCAAATAAGTAACTGCCCCTAAAATCTCTCTAACCACTTCTAGAAGCCATATCCCAACAATCCCTAGATAAAAGGGACGGTTATCCACCTAAAAAGGTGGCACTACTCCAACGGTGGTTATTGGATTACCACTATAAATACCCTGACACCCCTCAGGTATCTCTAAGTTCCAATACATTCTAAACCTGCTTAACCCCATGCTGACTTAGGCAACGGAATGTCTTTGCAGGTACCACCCCCCATCTCTTGGAACACACAACTCGAAGGCGGCTCCCAGACGTAAACCAAGGCGGCTCCCAGACGTAAACCAAGTCGGAGACCACACTCCTCCAGCACTTGGGCCTCTAACAAGTCCAACCACCGTCCGGTTCTAGGTAAGCCCCGGAACATTGGCGCCGTTGCCGGGGACCTGGAGCTCAACTCTTGATAATGGCGGATGATCAATAACATAGTCAGACAACCACTCGACATGAATAAGATGCAAGCATGTTAAAAAGAAGCTGGAATACAGTTTCTATAGATACCAGAAATCCCGTAAAAACTTCTCCCAATGGGCAGAGGATATCAAATAGGGATGATGATTCTACTTCTACAGTTAAATTGGATTAAAAGAGAAGAAAGCACCGTCCCAAGGCCATTGTAGAAAGCAAACCAAGATGAACTCGAAAGCCAATTGAATAAAAGAATTTTCAATTCAGAAAATTTAATTGGCAAAAGAAGTTACGTGAAAAAAAAAAGACGAACTCGAAAGCCAATTGAATAAAAAAATTTTCAATTCAGAAAATTCAATTGGCAAAAGAAGTTACGTGAAAAAAAAAGACGAACTCGAAAGCCAATTGAATAAAAGAATTTTCAATTCAGAAAATTCAATTGGCAAAAGAAGTTATGTGAAAAAAAAAATACGAACTCGAAAGTCAATTGAATAAAAGAATTTTCAATTCAGAAAATTCAATTGGCAAAAGAAGTTACTTGAAAAAAAAAATGAACTCGAAAGCCAATTGAATAAAAAAATTTTCAATTCAGAAAATTCAATTGGCAAAAGAAGTTATGTGAAAAAAAAGAGGAAAAGGGAACGTGACTAATCCCAACCTCTTCGTGAAATAGGATGGACAATGACATCTGTGCCAACTTACAATCTCAGAAAAATTCATGATACCCACTCATGAAATGGAACAGTTGCATGTTCCAAATACACAGCATCAGCCAATTTGAACGCAACCCAATCCGACAACGGAGTGATGAATCCAGTTTTTTCTTCAGTGGATTCACCTGTCAATTACAACAGTGAATAACACAAAGAATTCTTATGGTACATCTTTCGTTGGTTGCTCACAAATTACATCACTGCCAATGAATATGGAAAGAAATATTCCTATGGTAGAATTTGATGTTGTTTGCACACCAATAAAGATGGATGTCTTCCAGGAAGAAAACTGGAATCCGATCCAAAGAAAAAAGAAAGTCGGGGTGACAAAGGCCCGGTCTTCATTGGAGGGAATGATGGTCAGACTTTACAACAAGGTCGGATGAGTTGGGAGCTCACAAAGAAAATCCGACCTCTTTTAGAGAGCTCACGAATAAAAATCCGACCTCTTTTAAAGGTCAGACTTTACAATAAGGTCGGATGAGTTGGGAGCTCACCAAAGAAAATCCGACCTCTTTTAGAGAGCTCACGAATAAAAGTCCGACCTCTTTTAAAGGTCAGACTTTACAATAAGGTCGGATGAGTTGGGAGTTCACCAAAGAAAATCTGACCTCTTTTAGAGAGCTCACGAATAAAAGTCCGACCTCTTTTAAAGGTCAGACTTTACAATAAGGTCGGATGAGTTGGAAGCTCACCAAAGAAAATCCGACCTCTTTTAGAGAGCTCATGAAGAAAAGTCCGACCTCTTTTAAAGGTTAGATTATACAATGAGGTCTAAAACCTCATTGCTTAGAAGAATCTGACCTCTTTAGATCTGACAAAGAAAAAATATGACCTCGTTTTGGAGTCTGTAAAAAATCCGACCTCTTTCACGATCAACTCTATAATGAGGTCAAAAATCTCGAAGAATATCAGAAAGAGATTCCAACTTCTTTTAAAGATCAGAGTCTACAATGAGGTCGAAAACCTCCAAGCTTAGAAAGAAAGTCCGACCTCTTTCCAAGCTTAGAAAGAAAAATCCGACCTCTTCTAAAGATCCAAGCTTATGAAGATAATTTGACCTCCTCTGAGGATTCAAGTCTACAAATAAAAATCCGACTTCCTTTAAGAGCTTACAAAGAAAAGTCCGACTTCTTTCTTGAGGTACAACTTCGAGAACCAGATCTCAAGCATAAATGGCCATGAGAAGGTCATACGAAGAAATTTCTCAACTGACAACCTCGTCTTGATCCAAAATGACATCGGACCAAAAGCGGACGAAGAAAAGCCAACACCAAAATGAAAAGATCCAACAAAGTCACTTAAGACTTGAAAAAGAACTACTACAACATACTCAACTTATTCGAAAACAATCTACCTAGATTGTGCCATGTTTACAACAAAAGGGATACTACAGCTAGAAAGTGCACCTTACTCCTTAATGCACACTTTTTCTGACCTGAAGTGACGAGATCCAAAGTGGCGTAAGAAGTTATAAATGCAAATCGTGGTCCGACCTCAATAAGCCACTTGTACTAAATCAAACTGGCAAGGGGCAAAGCCTAAAACGAATTGCACAAATAACTTAAGGACAACGTGATCATAATCAAAACGAAGAGGATGTAAACCCGACGTCACAACAATTTGTTTAAAACAAATTGAGAAAGGATGGCGATCTATAAGAATGCCTCCTCAAGCCAAGAGATAAGTATCCAACCTTACTAAGTTGACACAACAAGTATAAAACAAGTTATCCGACCTTCCAAAAAGAGAGTCCAAAATAACTTGTAAAAGTCACATAGCAACAAATAGTAAGATTCAAGAATGGCATGACTAAATACTCGAGTCCGACTTTATGAAGCTCGACCTCGAGTAGGGGCACTGGCTTATCATGAAAGCTAAGTCCAAAATTATTAAAAACTAAAGACAACATTCTACAATGATGCTAGAGCACGAAAGAAGAACGTGACCCCCTTCCAGAAACCTGAGAGCAAACTCAGATAAGGAAAGAGCTCTTGAGACAAAGGATGGCTACGAGATTCGCCGCAAAAGACCTCATCTTGATAAGAAAAAATATCAGGCTACTGAGCTCGGGCGAATGAAAGCTGACAACAAAAAGGATAGGACCCTACAAGATTACTGAGGCTTAGAAAAAGGTTATTACAAGGTGACCGACTTAAACAGCACCGAGCTACCAAGGTCGTGGCATGCTTGAAACATGAAAAGGTACTATAGCTAAAAGCGAACTCTACTCCCTGATATACTCTTTTTCCAACTTCATGATTTTTTCCCAAAAATTAAAGGATTTTTTCTGAAGAAGGGTTTTTAACGAGGCATCATAGTAGAGACTAAGGGATCATAGATAGTGAAAAACCCTTAGTAGCAGTGAAAGTACCTTCGCAAATAAATAAAGATCTTTTATCTCTTATAAATTCCTTCTCGTTATTCTTTCTTTCTACGAAACGCGCCGACTTAAGCTCGACAAAACGTGAAAATCCCATGAACCGACCTAGATGGTCGTCAGGATAAAACGACGAGGTACAAGTCGGTGTAAAGAGGTTATAAAAGTCGATCGTAATAAACTCGGAAATTATCTGACTTACAAGTCGGAAAAACCGAGAAAAAAGGAAACGCATCGCAAAAATAACCTAAATCATAAGAGCTCAATAAATCAAAAATTGAGTATAAGGAATACCAAAAAGAGATCAGGAAACCTATTGAAAGCACTAAGGCAAAAGGCTGTCCCGAGTTGTTAAGGAAAACTTAACTTAAAGAAAGGGACAGTCAGCAAAAAAAAAAAAAAAAGGGTTTTTCAAAACAAAGATCAAAAAGGTTTTTTCTAAGATTACTGAAATCTTAGAAAAGGGCTACTACAAAGTGTCTAATGTCGAGGGTGAAAAACTACCCAGGTCGCAACATACCTCCAACATAAGGAGATAAAACAATTCCTTATGAAAATTGATTTTCTACAATTAACACACACCAATTGAAACTCGATAAACCGCGAAAATCACGGGCCGATCATATAGAAATCGCCTGGATGAAGCGACGAGGAACCAATTGGTGGAAAGAAGTTACATATGCGAATTGGAAAGAAAACACCTCGAAACAGCTCGGGCCAAACGGGTTGAAAAAGTTGTGTTTAGAACAAGTCGCAAAAGTAACTTAATATGCCCCTTGAGGCATAAATACGATCTAACAACTCGATCCACACGGATAACAAATGGATCGTACAAAATCTCAAGCCCACAATCTCATCTCTACAAGTTCTAAAAATAAACGACCTAGTAGTATAAAATGGAACACTTTCACAAAAACAAGTTGTTCCAAGAAAACTCGTTCTAGCATTCACAACAACATAAGGATAACTTGGATTAAACGAGTTATGCCAGTCAACCATATTTTCAACGAAATTGTGTTAAGCACAAGTCGTGTCTATCTAAAAGCAAATCTTTAAAAGTGATTTGTATCAAAATGAATCACTTCAACCAAACGACTCGTATAGAAACGAGTTAAAAAGGAAGGATTGTAAACGTTTTTGAACAAAATCGAAACGTAAAAACTATCCTCCAAAATAACTTGGATAAAACAAGTTGTATCACACATAAGGACGACAACCTTGTAAAAACTAGAAAGGAGAAGGAATAAGCATATAATCCCTTTACCTAAGGCGCCAATTTATGCTCGACAAAGCGCAAAAATCACGAGCTGGCCTTTTCAATGGTCGCTCGGATAAAGCGACGAGATATAAATTGGTGTCCAATGGTTATAATACGACTTGATGATTTAAAACAACTCAAGCCCATGAGTTGAACAAAATCGAGTAAAAAATAACCATATGATCTAAGTAATTTGTATCAAAATAAATTGCGCAAAACAACTTGATATATAACGAGTTGTGCTTCAAAAAAGTGACTTGTATAAAAAACAAGTCATCTAGAAAACTCAGAATGAATGAGTTCAACAAAAAAAGGCTTCATTCGAAAATCCTTTCTGCTTGATTGCTCGAGTCCGACTTCATAAAGCTCGACCTCGAGCAGGGGCATAATGGATAAAGCAACGAAGTCTGATGGTTATAAAGATGATCTGATAGTTTAAAAGGACTCAAAATAAACAATTTGTACTTGAAAGAAGTTGTGAAGTCCTAAAAAACAGCTCGAATTTAAATGAGTTGTATGAAATTAGATCAAGAAATAGCCACGTTTTAATTAAACGATTTGAAATGAAACAAATCGTAAGACCTTAAAACTACTCGTATCGAACGAGCTAGATGAGGTTATACTAAAAAATAATTACGAGTTTTGAAATAAACGATTTGTATCAAAACAAGTCGTAAGAAATCAGAATAAGTTTCAGAAAGGCGATTTGTATTAAAACAAGTCATGCATCCTCAAAACAGCTCGAACTGAACGAGTTGTACAAAATTAGGATAAGAAATGTTTTCTGGTTAAGCACGATGTGCTAAAACCAGTCATACAAAGCCTACAAGCCTTAAATAACTCAGAAAGAACGAGTTGTATCAATCAGTCTTAGAAAAAAGACTTGGCAAAAAACAAGTCGTTTAAAGAGGGAAAAGTATTTATAGCACGCCAGGGGCATAAGGGTAAATTGACGCGATCATTAAAGAAACGCGCTGTCACCAATGTAACTGCTCCCACGTGTAAATGCGAAAACCCCAACAGACGCGACGTTTGATTAGACTTGGCGGTTAAGAAATTTAAAATCACGTCAGTTTTAAAAGTCACGTCAGCTACAGACCAAGTTCAATACTCGAATCCAACTCATAAGCAAAAGAGATTGGACTCGAGTAGGGGCACTGTTCCTACCCTGACCCAACGGTATGGCCCAAGTCCAAATACACCAAAAGGCCCAATCCAAAGATTGGCCTTCGTTATTCATCGACCTCTTCAAAAGAGGTCAGACTCAACACAGACTTCTTTCCAAAGAAGTCGGGCTCAAGAGATAGCTGGCAGATAACACTTATTCAAATAAGTAACTACCCCTAAAATCTCTCTAACCACTTCTAGAAGCCATATCCCAACAATCCCTAGATAAAAGGGACGGTTATCCACCTAAAAAGGTGGCACTACTCCAACGGTGGTTATTGGATCACCACTATAAATACCCTGACACCCCTCAGGTATCTCTAAGTTCCAATACATTCTAAACCTGCTTAACCCCATGCTGACTTAGGCATCGGAGTGTCTTTTGCAGGTACCACCCCCATCTCTTGGAACACACAACTCGAAGGCGGCTCCCAGACGTAAACCAAGGCGGCTCCCAGACGTAAACCAAGTCGGAGACCACACTCCTCCAGCACTTGGGCCTCTAACAAGTCCAACCACCGTCCGGTTCTAGGTAAGCCCCGGAACAGTTCTTGACCCGTAATTTTGGGACCAAACCAAATATGCTCTAAATAAAAACTTCAAAAGGCTGACTCATCTATCAAAGTCATTCTGATTTTTCAATTTCAATTTAATCTATTTGATATAACATAATATAATATATATGAAATATAATTCACAAAATATCAATAGTTTACATGAAATTATAAACAGCCAAACCAACTATAATCCCTAGCAATGCACCAGCTATGACTTCAACCTCAGTATGGCCAACGGATTCTTTCAATGGGAATAAGCCATCAGAAACCAACAATTTTCTGATTTCTTCTGTTTCTGTTGAGGATAGTTTCTCACCTTCAGTTTGCCATGTTTTGCTTCCTTGCTTAACTAATAGGGTTAAATTATTATTATTATTATTATTATTATTATTATTATTATTTCTCTGTTTTGAGTCGAAGGAAGTGGTATCTTGGGATAAAATGGGCTTTTCAAAACCTGGTTTGAAGTTGATTAAACCATCATTATTATCTTTGGAACGTATAGAGTTGTTAATGTGAATGTAGCGCAGTAGTTTGTTAAGTGTCCTTGCATGAATTCCAACTTCTCTTCTTACACCCTACAAAATCATATAAGCCACATACCATATTGTAAGTTATAAGGGTCAATAAATGAAACAAAATCAACCAAGGAAGGATTTTGCAGATTATAAAATTTCACATGTAACAGCAGTTAAATTTAGGTCAACACTACATAGTATACATAGGGAGGAAATGAGTGAGGAATCATGTGGGTCCCACCACTTTTTTTTAAACAAAACATATCATCATCAAATAGCCTTTGATATGTATGCTATGTATATACTTTGAAAATGTATGAGTATTGGCCTAAATTCATTATACAGGATCCAACGACAGTAATGTATAGACTGTTCACAGAACATATTTTGTTGTGGAGACACGATCAGACACAAACTTTTTGTCCCAAATGAGAAAATTTTTGTATTTTCTATAGCTCCTAATACTGAAGTCGAAAAATATCCAAGACTTATTATTATTATTATTATTATTATTATTATTATTATTATTATTATTATTATTTAAAATTAAAAAAAAAGCTCACGCAGTCAAGTATTACAGGACAT
This sequence comes from Arachis stenosperma, assembly GCF_014773155.1. Classification (NCBI taxonomy): domain Eukaryota; kingdom Viridiplantae; phylum Streptophyta; class Magnoliopsida; order Fabales; family Fabaceae; genus Arachis; species Arachis stenosperma. Next base: position 59,690,912 of record NC_080383.1, read on the forward strand.
GCCTAGAAATATAACTTAAAGGTACAGTTCAGACTAATGTTCTGTCCATCAAATCGTTTTAAGATAATTACTGAAAAATCACTCTTTGATTGCAATGGATGGTTGTGATATGAGCAAATGGAATGGAAAATACTTGTCTACCCAGAGCATAACACAGTGAGATTTTGAAGTATGCGTTTTAGCAATCTTCTTTATAATGTCTTACCACAATTTTCTCAGTGGCAAAATCCTTTGCTCTCTTTCTTAGAGCCTACTGAAACTAAAATTTCATTTCATTGCCCAGGCTGAATCAGGTGAAGTAAATAAAACAGGTAACTGAAGAATTATGATGAAGGCATGCACATTGAACTCCAACTAGCTCAAGCCAAGTTAGCTTGCTGTTGAGTTAGAATTTTCTAAGCACCAGTGTCTACATTCACAAGACTTGAACTTGAGACTATTTAAACAAATAACTGCTTAAGCAAGATAATCAACTGAATGTTGGAAAGTGTTAGGGACTCGGGTATTATGGGTGCTCAAAGTCTCACATCGAGTAGTATGGGATGCTTGATGTTGTATATAAGGAGAGTGGTTCCTCCCCCTTAACAGCTAGCTTTTAAGGTGTAGTTTCCCACTTTCCTTAGATACTTAACAGAAAGCAAATGGAAATCTAATGAGACTTTATTAACAGTGTCCAGCTAATAGGCTCCAAAACTGCATCTATTTGGGTACTACTATATTATTCACTTGCATACCCAAATAATCACCTTTCACAGACAACTATTCAAAAGAGTTAGTTTTTCCCTAGCCGCAGGGTTATAACCTCTACAAACTAGATTGAGAAGCCTAGTAGATCAGACATCTAGTACTACTAGAAAGTTCCATTACTTTTACTACACATTCCAAATTCAGCAAACAAGTTTCAACCCGAAAGGCAAATTCATAGATTAGCAGTGATAGTAGGAAACTCTCAAATCTATAATTTGATAGATAAGCTGACTCCACCTAGTGCGATAAAGCCTTGTTGTTGTTGTATAATTTGATAGATACAAGAAAGATAAAATGTTAATTGATCAAAGTATTCTAACTATAAGTGCATATTTGACCCTTTTTTTCTCTGTTCAATTGTTGACAAAATAACTTAGGTCTACATGTTAAATTCCTTGTTGTTTCTCTTCCTTTATTTTCCCATCCCTAAGCTTGTTATGAGACAAAACCATCATATGTTATTACTAAAACACTATCTACAAGTAGAAATTCAAATTTGATTTGTTCCTATTGAACACTATGATAATGGGTAAACTTCATTAGAGACAATCCTGCAGCAACGGAACTTAACATATTTAGATCTCATTGGTCAATCCTGTCTAAGACTCCTCATTAATCTTGTGAGAGTTTATAGACCACCAATCCCCATGGAATTTGTCGAATAAACGTGCACTTAAGTGTGATCTAATTCAAAGTTTCAAACTTGGTTAAAACTTCAAAAGGACTTAAAAACAATACATTTACATGATAGAAACACTCAGACTGAAGAAAATAACATAAAATAGTATCGTACCTGAGCATCATACATAATGAGACCAGCATACACAACTGTGAAACCAAAAATGGGATCAGAGAATCCTCTGCATTTGGAAATAACACAAGATGAATTATTCCAATATAACAAACCTTGTACTTAAAGAGGTTACATAGAGAATTTAAAATTGACTTGAACCAAATTGCTATATATATATATAATTACCTCTCAAGGCCAAGGAATGTTGCACAAGCCATTGTTGCCTATCCACAGGAAAATGCAAACAACATTTTGAGAAACAGAATCTCAAAGGTGGAAACAGGTTTAACTGATTTTACGGGATTTTACAAAGTCCATACAGAAGAGTGCGATGATGGGAATCCTCCAGCCTGAATAATAGCCTTGATATCAAAGTCCTTGCCATACAGCAACACAGAACTAAATGGCTTAGAAAGCTGCCCAATCATCACTGAAGCACCAGCTGCAATCAGAACCTTAGCCCCCCCCCCCCCCCCAAAAAAAAGAAAAACCAATTTAGCAACAAAGAAGTGGGGTTGCTTAAAAACTACCCCCTCCTCACTTTAGAAAAAGATTATATATAGTTCAATATATTTCTAGTTCTCGTGTCTCTTATGTCAAATTTGTTGACTATTTTCTCTTTTACCCTTCGCATAATGGTCAGAATAATAAACAATACACATTTATGCTATAAACTAGTCAGGGTTATTAAATAAGGACATTCTAATAAACAATTCCGTAAACCTTTCTTGATTTTGGATTCTTTAACCGATGTATAAATGACTAACGTGACAAATATCATGAATCTCATAGAGTATCAAGAGAAAATCATGATTAGCATTTATGAGGCAAAAATATAAAGAATAAATCAGGAAAATGGAGGAACCTTGTTTTGAGCAATCTCAGCAATGTCCTGGAAGAATGGAGAAGTGCCAATTGAAGAGATTCTGAACGTGAAGAGGGTATTGGACTTTGGGAAGTGTTGGTGGTGGTGCTGGTGGTGGTGGTGCTGGTGGTGTTGCAAAAGTGGGTTTCTGTGTTTGGTGACTGGTGGATTAATGGGAGAGAAAATGGAGTAGTGCTGCAACGTCATCATTATATCTATCTGTTTTTGTTCTTCTGGACTGCACTCTCACTGCGCAATCAATCAATTATAAATAATTTGAGTTTAGTTTATGTTTTAACATAAAAAATAAATAATAAAAATTTAACACGGAAAAAAAAAAACTGAAGAAGCACTGCAGCAGCAAGGAGTGAGCAAGGAACCGAGGAGAGCTTACGAGAGAGATGGTGAGGGGCGGCGAGGTGAGCAGAGATCGGAGAGCAGCAAGCAGTGGGGGATGGCGAGGTGAGCAGAGACCGGAGACCAGAGAGGCGAGTCCGCGAGGTGAGCGACGGCTAGGAGAGAATGGAGAGGGAGGTGAGCAGCGTGAGTAAGCGAGCTTGGTGAGCGACGACGGCTGTGATTTTCAAAGACTAGAACTAGACCACAAAAAATGCGGCTGAATTAATTTTTAGCCAATAAAAATGTTCCAAAATTTCATTATAGATAAAAATATTCTACCTTTACGAAAAATAGTGATACAATAAATAGAACTTCTTTTTGTGTATGTGACAAGTGAGTCACTTCATATTTTTTATTAATTTTTTATTTTTTTTTACAGTTGAGTATTTTTTGTATGTTTTTTTTTTAAATATTTAAAATATTTTTATTGATAATAAAATTTAAAAATAATTTTATAAATAAGATAAAAACATTACTATTTTTATTAATAATAAAAATATCTTTAAAATAATTTAAAATGCGATAAAAATATTCAACAATAAATACGTTTTTAAAAATATCTTAAAAATTAAATTTTGATATGAATTTTTATAAACATAATTAAAAAATGAGATATTTTATTATTAAAAAATTTGATGATTTTACGTCAAGTATATCTTTTTTAGGATTTATTTTTGTTAATACTAATAGCCAAGAAAAAATAAAAATAAATTTAAAGATCGAATTTTTATTTGATTTTTTTATATATTTTTTAAATAATTATCTGAATATGCTAATAAAATTTTGACTCAAATTTATAAGTAGTTGTCAAATATAAAATTATTTGTCTTTTATAAAAAATAATATTTTTTTTTACTATTTTTATCAGATTTTATAATATTTTAAAAATATTTTTATTGTTATCAAAGATGTTAGCCTCTTAAAAAATTGGAGATAATTTTAACAATTTACCTTTTAAAATTATAAAACCTACATCATTATACATCTATTTGACGACAAACCCTTTAATTTATATTTGCAAAATAGCCAAATATTTTATTAATAAGTTCCTAAATAATTAATTTTTTATTTATGTAATCACATATTAAAATAAAAAATGGTTTAGAAACTTGTTAATAAGATGTTTGATTATTTTGCAAATATAAACAAAAAAAAAAGTTTGTCTGTTAAATAGAAATATAATGATATAAGCTTTGTAATTTTAACTAAAAAATATTTAACTAAAATTGTGAATTGACATTAAAAGTTAGTTTTTCTAATTGTGAATTATCTCCAATATGACATTAAAATTTAGGAAGAATTAGCAATAAGGACCACTAATAAAAGGTTAATTAAAAAGAGGGGCAAAATATATTTAAAGTTTTAATAAAGATCATAATAAATTTTATTTAAAAAGAAGAATTATGTTATTCTTTAATGTTATATTTTTTTTATCTATATTTTACCTTTTTGTAAATAAAGTTCTCAAATTCACAATAGCACTACTTATCATATTTGGCGGCGACCAACTATAATAAATTTTATTTAAGGAGAAGAACCATGGTATTTTCATTAAGTGATAATATTATTCTTTAATATTATATTCTCTTCTAATTTATATTTTACCTTTTCGAAATTAAAGTTCCTAAATTTACAGTAGCATTACCTATTGTAGTTGGTAGCGACTTCGAGTTGAAAAAGTCAAACTGTGATTTGGGAACCACCAAAGATTGTGTGCCGCTAATAGGAAATGATAGAATTAATTTAAGAATGTAAGTATATGAAAATACAAGAAATTACAAGAAGAAATGGTCTATCATATTAGTTAGAGTAATTTATTAGTTAATTTTTAGTTAGTTTACATGTTAGTAAGTTTATAAATTGATTAAGATGTAAGGTAGACAATTAGTTTGAATTTGTCTTCATAGGGTCATAGGGATCCATCATCGGATCCCTGATAGCAAAATCCTCATGACTTTTATCATTATCTTACATCATGTCAGCATTAGAAAGGACTGGAAGGTCAACGTTTGATCCCTCTTGGCTACCTTTAGGTGGCATATTTAGATTAACTATCGTCCTTATAATATTTCTTCTAACAACTCCACTTAACAGACTATCATCCACATTATCTGCAGATGATCCTCGTCCACCTAACTCAACTAGAAACAGAAATAATTCCAACAGATGGACATTTGTCCATCGGTTGTGTCACGACCTTATTAGACGTATATCCTCATTATCACGTAACTGATACCTTATTTAAAACAACAGAAAAAAATTTCAAAACTATGGTCTAATAAAAACAATAACTAAATAACAAAGACAATTGTAATATACCTTTTATAAAACAAAGTGTCGTCTACATTGCTCAGATATCTATAGTAAATTTCACTCTTTTGGTGTGTTGTTGTCCAATGGAATGCAATATCAAATTCTTCAACACTATTAGATTGTTAATTTTTAGTACCATGTACGTAATTATTGGTTGTCTAGACTTAAAAGCGATACACTATTTCACCATCATAATGAATGGATAACAACGGATTTGTAGACATTCTAGAGAAACAATAACAATACGAGAACCAATGAGAAGAATGAAATATTGGTATTGAGCTCGATTTTCCACCGGCCATGCTTTTATTTGGCGAATTTAAGGTGAAGTTCGCTGGGGGTGCGGTGAACTTCATATAAATTATGAAGTTCATCAGGAGGTACGACGAACTCTATAAAAATAATGGAATTCGCCAACGGCGCGGCGAACTTGCCTAAAATTACAAGAAAAAAAACATATCCTGGTATTAAAAGTTAAAATAATTTGTATTTGAAAATAATATTTTTTATTTCAGAAAAAAATTCCTAGTTTCATTGTTATTTTTTTATTTTGGTTGTTGAACTTTTCCTTTAAAAACATGAAGAAAATAAAAGAATGGATCAAGTTCTCGTTTCTATTATTTTAGAGCCATATGTATATTTGTTCAAAGAACTATAATAGAATAACGCATATCTTCTTCTATTACAACTATGAAGGGAGTGAGATATGAGATCTTCGATGTGATGAAAGATATTATTCCGTGCCTGGGCTCCGGACCGGGTGGCCCAACAATGGGCGGACCCCAAACTTCGCTTATCAAGGACCCGCGCGATGATACGGCCTGTTCTGAAAATTCTGCTTGTGCTATAATGCGTGAGCATCTTGTACCCTTTTTCTTATCATTCTCTAGTTATTTTTAGTTAGATTTTATTTAGTTTTACTTGATTTTAGTGTAAAAAAATCCTCCTTGGATGCTATTTTGAGTTGTTTTGGTATTTTTATGATTTCAGGTGAAATTCGGAGCAATTTAGTAGAGTTTGAAGCAAAAAGAAAAAAGCTGGCAGCACCCCCTCCCCCTAGGCGCTAAACGCCCAACTGGCATTTAACGCCAGTAAGGGACATAAGCCAGCAACATGCTGACCCCTCTAGGGCATTAAACGCCTAGCCAACGTTTAGCGCCAGCAAGCTTGACCGAATTTTTCCTCTTTTGGCATCTCAAGTGGATTGATCATTTATTAGTTATATTTCATTTTCTTTTTGTAATTTTTATTTACAAACAATATCTTTTAGTTTTAGGTTTTATTATTTTATTTCGTTTCCAAATCAAATTAGGTTAGTATAGAAGGGAAAAGATCATCTCGGATCCTCTCTCTTTCACACGTTTTACATTTTAGAACCCTAGTTTCTCTGTAAGTCATGAGTAACTAAACCTCTTTTATTAAGGTTAGGAGTTCTATTTATTTCTATGGATTAGAACTAATACTTTTTTATTTTAATTAATGTATTGATTCAATTTTAAGGACTATTTTTGTTCTTAATCTTATGAATCTGGGTGGAACGAGAGTATGAACCTTTTTGTACATGAGTTCTTGTGATTCTCGAGAGAGTTATCTAGCTTGAACAACAGCTTGAAAATAAATTTCTCCTAAATTGCTAATTACATGAACTAATTGGGATATGTGACATATAATCCTGTTAGCTTTGGGTCATTAAGATTTTTGTGGCCATAAACTAGTTTTGAACTTAACCCTCTAATTGGAATTAAGTGACCATGAGAGTGACAGTCAATAAAGGTTAGAAGAGGCTAAATCACTAAGAGATTAGGGTTTAGTCAATTACAGTTTGCCATGGAATGAATCATGCATTGTGAAATAGTTGGTAAAAACTTTTAATTCGGAAAAGTAAACATATCCAAAGCCTTAACTATTTTCTCTCATAGTTTTCACACCAAACCTTTTAATTGCTTTCTTTATTTTCTTGTCTACTGTTGATTGTGTACTAAAAATATAAACCTTTTTTGTACATAATTAATTTTTATAATGACCTACAAATATGGTCAAAAAAGAGTTAAGTTCTTCCTAAAGGTATTGGGCTAAAAGGATGGAACCCAAAAGAACACCTTGAGGAGTTGAATTTCTCTTCAGTGGGAACTATATTGGTGGAAGTGGATTGGTTGGATTTTGAGTGTAAAGGTTTCATCTAGTTAAAAGAAAACCAAACTAGATGTCCCTTCACTAATGTCACATGTCAGGAGCTTTGGTTTAACGTGTGGGAATCAACTTCCTACCTTTTCAGTTGACAAGACTTGAGGTGACGGGAACACCTAAAGATATTTTGGAAAAAGCAAGTAAACCAAATATCAGATTAAAAACCATTGGACAATAGATTTCCTCTTCATCATGATTTTACACTATAAAAAGGACCTCAAGCCACCTCTGTAAAGCACCATTACCATTACGATCATCTTCTTCTTCACTTTCACTACTTTTCACTTTCACCTTCACCTTCTTCTAGATCTTTCTGACTTCTGAAGCTAATAAGCTAAAAAATCCATCTTTTCCTCTACCCAAAATTTATTTTCATTGTTCTTCAATTTATTCACCACTTTCATGAGTAAAAATTGGTGTTCTGGTGTTCCCCTAAAACACTTGACAACCATTAACCAACCCCTATCCACTTTAAACAAAGCTCACTCATCCTCTTGTGACATTAGTGGAGGTCTCAATACTTGTTCTCCACCTCTATTTCTCATCATTAGTTCTTGTATTGCTTATCTGCCATTAATAGAAGTGTTTTTCCTCACAAGTTTACTCACCCCGTCTCTCATCTTAACCATTATTTTTCACTTAATCTATTTTCACGAAACCCGCCCGAATAAACTATTTTATGCGCTTTCAACCATCAACAATCCTTTTTTGTTCGTCTGACTAAGTCGATTGGATAACCATTGTTGCTTAGTCCGACAATCCTCGTGGGATCGACCCTCATTCACCTGAGGTATTACTTGGATGACACAGTGCACTTGCCGGTTAAGCTGTGGGAATTCTAAATCCCACACCACGCTACCTCCGGCACTTATTATCACGGATACTGATGAGCGGATAATTTATACGCTTTTTGGCATTGTTTTTAGATCATTTTTAGTAGGATCTAGCTACTTTTTGGTATATTTTTATTAGTTTTTAAGAAAAATTCATATTTCTGGACTTTACTATGAGTTTGTGTGTTTTTCTATGATTTCAGGTATTTTCTGGCTGAAATTGAGGGACCTGAGCAAAAATCTGATTCAGAGGCTGAAAAAGGACTGTTGATGCTGTTGGATTCTGACCTCCCTGCACTCGAAATGAATTTTTTGGAGATACATAAACTCAAATGGCGCGCTCTCAATTGCGTTGGAAACTAGACATCCAGGGCTTTCCAGCAATATATAATAGTCCATACTTTGCTCGAGTTTTGACGATGCAAACTGGCGTTCAAACGCTAACTTCCTACCCTATTCTGGAGTTAAACGCCAAAAACAGGATAGAAGCTGGAATTAAACGCTCAAACTGGCATAAAAACTGGCGTTTAACTCCAAGAAAAGTCTCTACATATGAAAGCTTCAATGCTCAGCCCAAGCACACACCAAGTGGGCCCAGAAGTGGATTTCTGCATCATTTACTTATTTCTGTAACCCTAGTAACTAGTTTAGTATAAATAGGACTTTTTACTATTGTATTGATATGATAGATCTTTTGGAACATCTTTGGATGTTTAGTCCTTAGACCTTGGTCTTGGTTATTCTAGTTCCCCCTCTGGGGCCGAAGCCAATGAACACCATTATCACTTATGTGTTTTCAACGGTGGAGTTTCTACACACCATAGATTAAGGTGTGGAACTCTACTGTTCCTCGAGTATTAATGCAAAGTACTATTGTTCTTCTATTCAATTCAAGCTTATTCTTATTCTAAGATATTCATTCATACCCAAGAACATGATGAATGTGATGATTATGTGACACTCATCACAATTCTCAACCTATGAACGTGTGCCTGACAACCACTCCATTCTACATGAAAACAAGCTTGAATATATATCTCATGGATTCCTGATCCATGTGTTCGATTGCCTCTCATGACAACAGAGCTTTCAATTCCTTGAGATCAGAGTCTTCGTGGTATAAGCTAGAATCAATTGGCAGCATTCTTGAGATCTGGAAAGTCTAAACCTTGTCTGTGTTATTCCAAGTAGGATCTGGGATGGGATGACTGTGACGAGTTTCAAACTCATAACTGTTGGGCATAGTGACAGACGCAAAAGGATCCTATTCCAACACGAGTGAGAACCGACAGATGATTAGCCCTACGTAACCCGTAGCTGGACCATTTTCACTGAGAGGATGGACGGTAGCCATTGACAACGGTGATCCCCCTACATATAGCTTGCCATGGAAAGGAGTATGAATGATTGAATGAAGACAGTAGGAAAGCAGAGATTCTTAAGGAATAACGCATCTCCATACGCTTATCTGAAATTCCCACCAATGAATTACATTAGTATCTCTATCTTTATTTTATGTTTATTTATCTTTTAATTATCAAAACTCTATAACCATTTGAATCTGCCTGACTGAGATTTACAAGATGACCATAACTTGCTTCAAGCCGACAATCTCCGTGGGATCGACCCTTACTCACATAAGGTTTATTACTTGGACGACCTAGTGCACTTGCTGGTTAGTTGTGCGAAGTTGTGAAAAAGAGTTGAGATTACAATTGTGCGTACCAAGTTGTTGGCGCCATTGAGATCACAATTTCATGCACCAAGTTTTTTCCACCATTGCCGGGGATTGTTCGAGTTTGGACAACTGACGGTTCATCTTGTTGCTCAGATTTGGTAATTTTCTTCTTATTTCAACCTTTATTTTGTTTTCAAAAAGTTTTCAAAAATCTTTCAAAATTTTTCTTGTTTTTCGTTTTCCAAAATTAATTTTTGAAAAATCCAAAAAAATATATTTAATAAAATCATGAAAAACAAAAATATTTTGTGTTTCTTGTTTGAATCTAGTGTCAATTTTTAAGTTTGGTGTCAATTGCATGTTTTTAAAATTTGTGCATTTTTCGAAAAATTCATGCATTGCATTTTTCATGATCTTCAAGTTGTTCTTGACAAGTCTTCTTGTTTGATCTTCATATTTTCTTGTTTTGTGTTTTTTGCTATTTTTCATATGCATTTTTAAATTCATAGTGTCTAAACATGAAATATCTCTAAGTTTGGTGTCTTGTATGTTTTTCTTTTATTGAAAATTTTTCAAAAATAAGTTCTTGATGTTCATCATGATCTTCAAAGTGTTCTTGGTGTTCATCATGACATTCATAGTGTTCTTGCATGCACCATTTATTTTAATCCAAAATTTTTATGTCTTGAGTCATTTTGTTATTTTTCTCTTTCAACATTAAAATTCAAAAATAAAAAAATATCTTTTTCTTATTTCACTCATAAATTTCGAAATCTTTGGGTTGACTTAGTCAAAAATTTTTAAAATAAGTTGTTTCTTGTTAGTCAAGTCAAGATTTCAATTTCAAAAATCCTATCTTTTCAAAACTTTTTCAAAAATCAAACCTTTTTCATCTTTTCTTTCATGTTTTTCGAAAATTTTAAAAATTGTTTTTCAAAATCTTTTTCTTAATTTCATTTCAAATTTCCAAAAAACTTTACTAACAATTAATGTGATTGATTCAATAATTTCAAGTTTGTTACTTTCTTGTTAAGAAAGCTTCACCCTTTAAATTCTAGAATCATATCTTTTAGTTTCTTGTTAGTCAAGTCATTAACTTTAATTTTCAAAATCAAATCTTTTTAAATTTCCTTTTCAAATCTTTTTCAAAATAAATTTCAATCATATCTTTTCAAACATATCTTTTTCAAATAATATCTTTTTCAATTTCAAAACCTTTTCTAACTTCTTATCTTTCCAAAATTGATTTTCAAATCTTTTTCAATTAACTACTTAACTTTTTGTTTGATTTTAAAATTCTTATCTTTTTCAAAATCACCTAACTACTTTTCTCTCTCTCATTTTCGAAAATCATTAACTTCTTTTTCAAAATTCTTTTTAATTAACTAATTATTTTAACTTTTAATTTTATTCCTTTTCTTAATTTTCGAACTCTAACAAAATTTTAAAATAAAAACAAAAATATTTTCCTTTTTTTTAATTATTTTTGAAAACTCTCTCTCTCTCATCTCTTTCTATTTATTTATTTAATCACTAACACTCTTCTCTTCTTCTTATAATTTGAACCCTCTCTCCCTCTCTGTGTTCGAATTCTTCATCTCTTCTCTCTACATCATTCTTCTATTCTTTTCTTCTTCTACTCACATAAAGGAATCTCTATACCGTGACATAGAGAATTCCTCTTCTTTTCTGTCCTCTTTTTTTTTATATGAGCAGGAGCAAGGACAAGGACATTCTTGTTGAAGCTGACCCTGAACCTGAAAGGACTCTGAAGAAGAAGCTAAGAGAAGCTAAAGAACAACAATCCAAAGAAAACCTTACAGAGAATCTCGAAAAAGAAGTAATGGCCGAACCCAACAACAATTCAAGGAAGATGCTTGGTGACTTCACTGAACCAAATTCTAACCTCCATGGAAGAAGCATCTCAATCCCTACCATTGGAGCAAACAATTTTGAGCTAAAGTCTCAATTAGTTTCTCTGATGCAACAGAATTGCAAGTTTCATGGACTTCCATCAGAAGATCCTTTTCAGTTCTTAACTGAATTCTTGCAGAACTGTGATACTGTTAAGACCAATGGAGTTGATCCCGAGGTCTACAAGCTTATGCTTTTTCCTTTTGCTATAAGAGACAGAGCTAGAATATGGTTAAACTCTCAGCCTAGAGATAGCCTGAACTCTTGGGATAAGCTGATCACGGCTTTCTTAGCCAAATTCTTTCCTCCTCAAAAGCTGAGCAAGCTTAGAGTGGATGTTCAAACCTTCAGGCAGAAATAAGGTGAATCCCTCTATGAAGCTTGGGAAAGATACAAGCAACTGACCAAAAAGTGTCCTTCTGACATGCTCTCAGAATGGACCATCCTGGATATATTCTATGATGGTCTGTCTGAATTGTCTAAGATGTCATTGGACCATTCTGCAGGTGGATCTATTCACCTGAAGAAAATGCCTATAGAAGCTTAGGAACTCATTGAAATGGTTGCAAATAACCAGTTCATGTACACCTCTGAAAGAAATCCTGTGAGTAATGGGACGCCTCAGAGGAAGGGAGTTCTTGAAATTGATGCTCTGAATGCCATATTGGCTCAGAACAAAATGTTGACTCAGCAAGTCAATATGATTTCTCAGAGTCCGAATGGTTTGCAAAATGCATCCAACAGTACTAAAGAAGCATATTCTGAAGAGGAAGCTTATGATCATGAGAACCCTGCAATGGCAGAGGTGAATTACATGGGTGAACCCTATGAAAAAACCTATAATCCCTCATGGAGAAATCATCCAAATTTCTCATGGAAGGATCAACAAAAGCCTCAACAAGGCTTTAATAATGGTGGAAAAAACAGGTTTAGCAATACCAAGCCTTTTCCATCATCTTCTCAGCAACAGACAGAGAATTCTGAGCAGAGCCCCTCTAGCTTAGCAAACATAGTCTTTGATCTATCTAAGGCCACTCTAAGTTTCATGAATGAAACAAGGTCCTCCATTAGAAATTTAGAGGCACAAGTGGGCCAGCTGAGTAAAAGAGTCACTGAAACTCCTCCTAGTACTCTCCCAAGCAATACAGAAGAGAATCCAAAAAGAGAGTGCAAGGCCATAACCTTACTTGGTGTGGCCAAACCTAGAGAGGAGAAGGAGGACGTGAATCCCAGTGAGGAAGACCTCATGGGACGTCCTCTGGACAAAAAGGAGTTCCCATTTGAGGAACCTAAGGAATTTGAGGCTCATCTAGAGACCATAGAGATTCCATTGAACCTACTTCTGCCACTCATGAGCTCTGATGAGTATTCCGCCTCTGAAGAGGATAAAGATATTACTGAAGAGCAAGTTGCTAAGTACCTTGGAGCAATCATGAAGCTGAATGCCAAGTTATTTGGTAATGAAACTTGGGAGGATGAATCCTCCTTGCTCACCAATGAATTGAATAACTTGATTAGGCAGACATTACCTCAAAAGAAAGAGGATCCCAGAAGGTTCTTAATACCTTGTACCATAGGCACCATGACCTTTGAGAAGGCTCAGTGTGACTTGGGTTCAGGCATAAACCTCATGCCACTCTCTGTTATGGAGAAACTGGGAATCTTTGAGGTTCAAGCTGCAAGAATCTCACTAGAGATAGCAGACAAATCCATGAAAAAGGCTTATGGACTAGTAGAGGACGTGCTAATGAAGGTTGAAGGCCTTTACATCCCTACTGATTTTATAATCCTAGACACTGGAAAGGATGAGGATGAATCCATCATCCTTGGTAGACCTTTCCTAGCCACAGCAAAAGCTGTGATTGATGTTAATAGAGGAGAGTTGGTCCTTCAATTGAATAAGGACTACCTTGTATTCAAGACTCAAGGTTCTCCTTCTGTACTGACGTTAGGATTTTTGCTAGTAAAGAATTTTACAAAAATATAGTCGCGTTGTGAGTATAGATTCTAAACCAACAGAAAATCCCTTCGTACAAACGTTTTGGTTGTCACTAGTAACAAACCCCTAAATAAATTGATAACCGAAGTATTTAAACCTCGGGTCGTCTTCTCAAGGAATTGCAGGGAAGTATGATTTATTATTGGTTATGGAAAAACAGTGTTTGGGTTTGAAAAAGGTTTTAAGCAAGAGAAATAGATTGCAAGAATTAATAAATTAATAACTAATAAAACTCTTGGCAATGTATGAAATTGGAAGTCCTATCCCAGTTGTCCTTATCAATTGTGATGAGAATTGGATTTTCTCCCACTTAGTTAACCTTTACTAAAGCAAAGGAAAGTCAAGTAGACTAATTAGTTTGATCCTCAAGTCCTAGTCAATCCCTGTGGGAAGACTAGCTTTAGAGCGATCTAGATCAATTAGAATCTGCCAATTTCAACCACTGCTGAGTTTGACAACTCAAGAGTTACCAATTAATCAATCGAAGCCAAAAGGGAATAAAATCTACTTGAATGAAAATAATTTGGATAGAGCCCAAGCATCAATAACATATAAGTCTGAAATACCTCAATTTATATTAAATAAAGATGTCGATTCTAACATGGACAATATTCATAAGCCAATTGGGCAACATATATAATTAAAAATAAGAGAAGTCAAAATAAAGGAATATTGAACCTGATATGAAGATGAGATAAATCCTAAATCCTTTAAGAGGAATCCTAATCCTAAATCCTAAGAGAGAGGAGAGAACCTCTCTCTCTAAAAACTACATCTGAAACTAAAAATTATGAATTATGAAAAGCATGTTGAGTCTCTGCATGTTCCTGGACTTTAATTTGTGTTTCTGGGCCGAAAACTGGGTTGAAATGCGGCCCGGAATCTGTGCCAGCGGCTTCTGTAATTCTGCAGGTCGCGCTCGTCACGCGTCCGCATCGTCCACGCGTTCACGTCACTTAGCATTTCTCGTACCACGCGTGCGCATCGTCCACGCTTTCGCGTCGTTCATGCAGCTTCCAATCCGCGCGCTCGCGTCAGGCACGCAAGCGCGTCACGGTAATTCCTTCTATTTCGCGCGGTCGCGTGAGCCATGCAACCGCGTGACTTCTCACTGGTCATCTCCTTAATTCCTTGTGTTCCTTCCATTTTTGCATGTTTCCTCTTCATTCCTTACGCCATTCCTGCCCTATGAAGCCTGAAACACTTAACATACAGATCACGGCATCGAATGGTACGAAGGAAGATAAAAATATACAACAAAAAGGTCCTTAGGAAGCAAGTTATTAATCATATGATATTTTTAGAAAGGAATTGTAAATACATGCAAATCATATGAATAAGTGGGTGAAAAGCTTGATAAAACCACTCAATAAAACACAATATAAACCATAAAATAGTGGTTTATCATGTACACATGGAGAGGAAGCATGAAAAGCTTCTCTCAATACAGAGTCAAACAAAGCCCCACATTCAAACGCTAAGTTTGGTGTTGGGAGGCCACAACCAAACTCTATGTTTGGTGTTGAGAGCCCACAACCAAACTCTATGTTTGGTGTTGAGAGGCCACAACCATGCTCTGATTATCTGTGAGGCTCCATGAGAGCCCACTGTCAAGCTATTGACATTAAAAAAGAGCTTATTAGGAGGCAACCCAATTTTTATTTATCTATGTTATTTCAAAAATTTTTTTAGGTTGATGATCATGTGGAGTCACAAAAATAACTGCAAAAATCAAAGTAAATTCAAAGACATCATTAAAAACAGCACACCCTGGAGGATAAGCTTACTGGCGTTTAAACGCCAGTAAGAATAGCAGAATGGGTGTTAAACGCCCAGTCTGGCACCATTCTGGGCGTTTAACGCCAGAAATGGGCACCAGACTGGCGTTTAGCACCAGAACAGAGCACCAAGTTGGCGTTAAACGCCAGAAACAAGCAACAGCTTGACGTTAAACACCAGGAAAGGTATAAAAGCTGGCGTTTAATGCCAGAAATAGGCAGCAGTTGATGACAAGTCATCATATACCCATTTTTCAAGCTAATTTTACTTGTTTTGTTAGTCTTTATGCACTTTCTTGCATCCTAAGTAATTGATTTGGAGTGAAAATGCATAACTTCTTTAAATCAAACAACCACAATGAAATTAATGTTAAATCATGAGGTTTAAGCTAAATTTAATTGAATTTTAATTGATTTATAAGCCTTATGAATTTAGTTATACTTGGAGTGGTTGTTTTGGTTTATTTTAGGTGAAGAAAAGAATAAAAGAGAAAAGCGTGGCCTAAGAAAGCGTGACCCAAGGAGAAGGAAGCATGGTCAAAGGAAGGAAAAGTGTGCCGCATGCAATGGGGGGAGGCAAGCATTGCCCTCCACAAGGGCACACTGCCCTCTAGGAGGGCAACATAAGTGAACAAAGCTTGCTAGGCAACTCTGCCCTGCCCACTACAAGGGCAGAGCACAAATCTGTGCCTTGGAATCAAGAAGAAGAAAATGTTGCCCTGCCCTCCACAAGGGCAGTATCGGGCTCACAAGGGGAGAAAATCAAAGGAAAATGTCTCCAAATGCTTGCCACAAGAGTTGAACACGGGACCATGAGGAAACAAGGAACTAAGTGCCATCACCGTGCCAAGAAAGCCAAGGAAATTAAGTAGCGTGTGTTTCTGCTAGGATTCGAACGCGGGACTTCATTTTGGAAACACTACCCTGCCCTCCGCGAGGGCAGGGCAGCATTTTGTGTGGCATGATTCTGGCGCACCAAGAAACGAGTCTGGCGCACCAAGGAATGAATCTGGCAGCACCAGCAGCGCACCACAGCACCCATCTGGCGCACCAATTTTTCCTGCCCTGCCCTCCGCGAGGGCAGGGCAGCGTTCTGCGCACCAAGACCGCACCAAGCCGCACCATGCACGCACCAAGCACCATTTTCTGCCCTGTCCTCCACAAGGGCAGGGCAGCCTCCTAGAAGCTATTATTTTGGGCCGAAAATTCAATTAAAATTCCCATTTAATTTATTTCTTCACCAAATCAAAAGCCCATCCAAATCCCAAGATCCAAGAATAGAAAGTGTATAAATAGGAGTTAGTTTGATGTAATTAGGACCTTTACTTTCACTTCTGAACTTTTGACATTTACCTTTTACTTGATTTTTGAATTTCATACTTCCTTTGGAGCTTTGAATTCTGCAACTTCTCTTGGTGACTTCACTGAGATTTCAGAGAATTGGGGAGGAGAATTGATCTCTCTTCTTCCTCGTTCTTGCCTGAGCACTTTTAATTTTCTTGTTTTGAGTTTTGGGTGTGAAGAGTTGAGGAAATTCTGTCTCAACCTCTATTCAAAATCTCTTTAATTCCTTTCTGCACAATTAAATTCAATTTCAATTTCCTTTACTGCTTCTTCTTCAATTTCTTGTCAATTGCTTTGTGAACTTGGATCTGGGAAGGCAATTGAGATCTAGGCTTTGCTACCTAGTCTCTGGAGACCTGAGATCCCAATTTACTTTTGGTTCTTCTGTGAACCTCTGCTGCACTTTATTTCCTTACTGTCTGAATCATAATTGTTTCTAATTCAATTTCTGCTCTATTGATTGTTGCAATTCACATTCTCTTGCTTAAATTCTGAAATCCCTATCCTCAAATCCCTTTTACATTCAAGCAATTTATATTCCTTGCAATTTAAGTTACTGCAATTTACATTTCTTGCACTTTAAGTTTCAGTCATTTACTTTCTTGTTCTTTAAGATTCTGCAAGTTTACTTTCATGCTCTTTAATTCACTGCAAATTTTCCCTTCCCCCTTTACATTCCAAGCAATTTAGCTTCTGTTAAACACAAATCACTCAACCAATATTTGATTCGCTTGACTAAACCAACCACTAAACTAAAATTGCTCAATCCTTCAATCCCTGTGGGATCGACCTCACTCATGTGAGTTATTATTACTTGATGCGACCCGGTACACTTGCCGGTGAGTTTTGTGTCGGATCGTTTTCCGCACATCAAGTTTTTGGCGCCGTTGCCGGGGATTGAAATAGATTGACAATGATTAAGTGAAGTGGAGGTCTAGATTAAGCACTTTTTCTTTTCTGTTTCTCTAACACACTAACTGTTTGAATTTTTGCTTAAACTAACTAAAACTTCATTCTAGCAATAGATTGAAGTTTTATTGATTTTCTGGATCTGTGTGTTTATTGTTGTGTTTTTATATGTCAGGTACAGGAAGATCTACCCCTGTCCTCTCTGAAATTGACCAAAGAACTCTTCGAAGAATAAGAAGAGCTGAAAGAGGAAAGAACGTTATTGGAGAGGAAGAATCTGAGGAGGAATTCCAAGAAATGGAAGGAGATCCCTCAAATCCCAATCAACCAGAAGGAAGAGCCAATGATAATCAACATCAAAGAAGAGTACTGGCTTCCTATACATTTGCAAATGCTAGACACTGTGGGAGTAGCATTCTTCCCCCCAATGTCAATGCAAACAACTTTGAATTAAAGCCACAACTCATCACTTTGGTTCAAAACAACTGTTCTTTTGGAGGAGGACCATTGGAGGATCCAAATCAACACTTATCCACCTTCTTGAGGATTTGTGACACTGTTAAAACCAATGGTGTGCCTCCTGACAGTTACAAGTTGTTGCTCTTCCCATTTTCTCTCAGAGACAAAGCCACTCAATGGTTAGAAACGTTCCCAAAGGAAAGCATCAACACTTGGGATGATTTGGTGAGCAAGTTTCTTGCCAAATTCTATCCCCCTCAAAGAATCATAAGATTGAAGACTGAGGTGCAGACATTCACTCAAATGGAGGCTGAGAATTTATATGAAGCATGGGAAAGATATAAAGCTCTATTGAGAAAGTGTCCACCAGAGATGTTTACTGAATGGGATAAGTTGCAAAACTTCTATGAAGGACTTACTCTAAAGGCTCAAGAAGCACTTGATCACTCAGCTGGAGGCTCATTACAACTCATGAAAACCACAGAGGAAGCTCAAAACCTCATTGATATGGTGGCCAACAACCAATATTTCTTTGCTCATCAAAGACAACGCCAACCATCACAGAGAAGAGGAGTAATGGAGTTAGAAGGAGTGGATTCAATTTTAGCTCAAAACAAGATGATGCAACAGCAGATTCAACAACAGTTTGAGCAAATGGCCAAAAGAATTGATGGCTTGCAAGTGGCAATAGTGAGCACCACAAGCCAACCATCAACCACATGGGTGCAAAGTGAAGAAACTCAAGAGGAGCAACAGCAAGAGCAAGTACAATACATGCACAACCAAAATCCTGGAACAAATGAAGTCTATGGGGATACTTACAATCCATCTTGGAAGAACCATCCCAACCTCAGATGGGGAGACAACCACAATCAAAACCAACAACCATGGCAAAGAAACTCAAGTCAGAACAATTGGAAAAACACAAACCACAACCCCCAGCCAAACACTAACCAAAATACATACAGAAAACCACAAAACAACTACCCCAATTCTAACCATCACCTACCCAATAACCACCCAACTAACCAAAGCACTTACCATCATCCATCAACATCCCAAAACCAACCAATCTCACAAGACTCTCAAAGGATCACTAACCTAGAGTTGCTCATGGAGAAAATGATGAAGAACCAAGAATTGACAACAAAGAACCAAGAAGCTTCCATGAAGAACCTAGAGAGGCAGATTGGACAAATCTCCAAACAGATTTCTGTTGAAAAACCATCAAGCTCACTACCAAGTGACACCATTCCTAACCCAAAGGAAGAATGCAAGGTCGTGCAACTAAGAAGTGGAAAGAGGTTAGTGGATGGTAACCAAGGAGCAACCAAGAAACTTGTGGAGAATGACAATGAGCCAACAAAGAATGATGAATCCATCAACAAGGACATGACAACCAAGAATGTCCCAGGAGAACTCACAGAAGAAAACAACCAACCACAAAGTCTGAAAAAGGGAAAGCAGATCATGGAAGAACCAATTCCAAGACAACTTCAAGGGGAGAAAAGCTTGACACCCCCAATACCTTATCCACAAAGATTCCACAAAGAAACAAAGGATCAACACTTCCACAAATTTCTTGAAACTTTCAAGAAGTTGGAAATCAACATACCTTTGGCTGAGGCATTAGAGCAAATGCCTCTGTATGCCAAGTTTCTAAAGGAGCTCATCAATAAGAAGAGAAGTTGGAATGAGAAGGAGACTGTAATGCTCAGTGAGGAATGTAGCGCCGTGCTCCAAAAAGGAATTCCACCAAAGCTTAAGGATCCAGGGAGTTTTGTAGTATCTTGCACCATAGGCAAACTAGCCTTGGACAAAGCTCTCTGTGATCTTGGAGCCAGCATAAACTTAATGCCTTTGTCCATGATGAAGAAGCTTGCTATAGAAGATCTCAAACCCACCAGGATGTCACTAGTCATGGCCGACAGATCAATCAAAATACCCAATGGAATTGTGGAAAATTTGCTAGTAAAGGTTGGAGAGTTTATTTTCCCTGCAGACTTTGTAATCCTAGACACTGATGAGGAAGGGAACAATTCAATCATCTTAGGCAGACCATTTCTAGCAACTGCAAGAGCCATTATAGATGTGGAAAAAGGAGAAATGATTTTCAGAGTACATAATGAGCAAATGATCATAAATGTTTTTAAGTCAATGCAACATCCTCCTGAGCAGGAAGATCATTTGAGAGTGGATATGATAGAGAGCCTGGTGGAAGAAATATTAGATACTAACCAGCATGAGCAAGAAAAAGAGAATCAAGAAACAATGGAGGAACACGCAGCTGAGATCTCCATTGATAAAGAGGTGGAACCAAACAAGAAAGAAGAAGCACAGAAGCAAGAACTGAAGCCATTACCTTCTCATCTCAAATATGCATTTCTTGGCACTTCAGAGAGCTTCCCAGTGATCATTAATTCATCTCTGACAAAGAAAGAAGAAGGAGAGCTTCTTGATGTTCTCAGAGCTCACAAGGATGCTTTAGGATGGACCATTGATGATCTGAAAGGCATTAGCCCTGCAGTGTGTATGCATAAGATTCTCTTGGAGGACAATTCCAAAGCAGTAATTCAACCTCAAAGAAGACTAAATCCTGCAATGAAGGAAGTCGTCCAGAAGGAAGTAATGAAATTGTGGAATGCAGGAATAATATATCCTATTTCCGATAGTTCATGGATAAGTCCAGTCCAAGTGGTACCCAAGAAGGGTGGAATGACAGTCATTATTAATGAGAAAAGCGAACTCATTCCCACAAGGACTGTGACGGGGTGGAGGATGTGTATTGACTATAGGAGGTTGAATGATGCCACACGCAAAGATCACTTCCCACTGCCGTTCATTGACCAGATGCTTGAAAGGTTGGCTGGCCATGCTTATTATTGCTTCTTGGATGGCTATTCTGGGTACAATCAGATAGTGGTAGACCCAAAGGACCAAGAAAAGACTTCATTCACATGTCCAGTTGGAGTCTTCGCTTATAGAAGAATGCCATTTGGACTATGCAATGGCCCAGCCACTTTTCAAAGGTGTATGCTCTCCATTTTCTCAGATATGGGTGAAAAATTTTTAGAAGTTTTTATGGATGACTTCTCTGTTTTTGGTGATAATTTCAATACTTGCCTAAACCATCTAACTCTTGTTTTGAAACGATGCCAAGAAACTAATTTGGTTTTGAACTGGGAGAAGTGCCATTTCATGGTGCCTGAGGGGATTGTTCTTGGTCATAAAGTTTCAAGAAGAGGGATAGAGGTTGACAAGGCAAAAGTGGAAATAATAGAAAAGCTCCCTCCACCAACTAATGTGAAATCTGTTAGAAGTTTCTTGGGGCATGCAGGATTTTATAGAAGGTTCATCAAGGATTTTTCTAAAATAGCCAAACCCTTGAGTAATCTGTTAATGATTGATAAACCTTTTGTTTTTGATGAAAGTTGCCAATATGCCTTTGAAACTTTGAAACATAAACTCACCACAGCACCAATTATCACACCCCCTGATTGGAATTTACCCTTTGAACTCATGTGTGATGCAAGTGATATTGCAATTGGTGCTGTACTTGGACAAAAAAGGGGAAACTTGCATCATGTAATATATTATGCAAGTAAAGTATTGAATGAGGCTCAAAAAAATTACACTACAACAGAGAAGGAATTGTTAGCTGTAGTCTATGCATTTGATAAATTTAGATCATACTTGATAGGATCTAAAATTGTGGTTTATACTGATCATGCTGCCCTCAAGTATTTGATGACAAAGCAGGATGCTAAACCAAGACTTATCAGGTGGATACTACTTCTACAGGAGTTTGACATTGAGGTAAGGGACAGGAAAGGCACTGAGAACCGAGTTGCTGACCATTTGTCAAGGTTGCCACAAGAAACAATCCAAGAAGCGTCGCAACCTGTGAATGAAAGCTTCCCAGATGAACATCTTTTGCTGATCCAACAAACACCATGGTTTGCTGATATAGCTAACTACAAAGTGGGGAGGAAGATACCTCAAGAATTCACTAAGCAACAAGTGAAGAAGCTAATCAATGAAGCAAGGAAATTCTTGTGGGATGAACCTTATTTGTTCAAAAGATGTTCTGATGGAATAATTAGAAGATGTGTCCCTGAGAGTGAAATGCGGGATATATTATGGCATTGCCATGGCTCTGCGTATGGTGGACACTTTGGTCCAGAAAGAACAGCTTCAAAGATATTGCAAAGTGGTTTCTATTGGCCAACTATCTTCAAAGATGCCAGAGAATTTGTCCACCAATGTAATGAATGCCAAAGAGCAGGAGAATTGACAAGAAGGAATGAGATGCCACAGAACTTCATTCTGGAAGTAGAATTGTTTGATCTATGGGGCATTGATTTCATGGGACCCTTTTCCCCTTCTCATTCTTTCAAATATATCTTGGTAGCAGTGGAGTATGTTTCAAAGTGGGTAGAAGCCATAGCCACAACTACCTGTGATGCACAAATTGTCCTTCAATTCCTAAAGAAGCATATCTTTACCAGATATGGAGTACCCAAGGGTCTTATCAGTGATGGTGGTGGGCATTTTTGTAACAAACAAATGGAGAAACTACTTCACAAATATGGAGTTATCCATAAAGTGGCCACACCATACCACCCTCAGACCAATGGGCAGGCTGAATTAGCAAACAGAGAATTGAAAAAAATCCTAGAGAAAACAGTAGGTAGCACAAGAAAGGATTGGGCTAGGAAGTTGGAAGATGCACTTTGGGCATACAGGACAGCTTTCAAAACTCCCATTGGGAAGTCCCCCTTTCAGTTGTTATACGGCAAATCTTGTCATCTCCCTGTAGAGCTTGAACACAAAGTCTTTTGGGCTACTAAACTTTTAAACCTTGATTCTGAAGCAGCAGGAGAGAAAAGGTTGTTACAGCTGAATGAGTTGGATGAGTTTAGGCTAGAAGCCTATGAAAATACCAAGATATACAAGGAAAAAGCAAAGAGATGGCATGACAGGAAGATTCTGAAGAAAGAATTCAAACTCGGACAACAAGTACTCTTGTACAACTCAAGACTCAAGATATTCCCTGGCAAGCTTAAGTCTAAGTGGACTGGTCCATATTTGGTAACTAAGGTCTTTCCTTATGGGAGTATTGAATTGCTAGATGAAGCAACAAAAAGTCGGTTCACAGCAAATGGCCACAGAGCAAAACCATACCTAGGAGGACAATGGAACAAGGAAAAAGAGGTTCAGAACCTAAATCCTTCTTGAAGTGCAAACAGAAGATGTCAAGCTAGTGACAATAAAAGAGCGCTTGTTGGGAGGCAACCCAACCTGAGGTAGTTTTCTTTTCATAGCTTTTTCAATAAAAATGTTGAATAATTGGTATGTATTGCAAGGAGCTAAGTTTGGTGTTGCACACCAAAACAATTTAAGGGAGAATGAAGGATTCTAAGTTTGGTGTTCCACCAAAAATCTCATTTAAAAACACATTCTCACCTCTTGCATAGTGCTAGCTCTAAGCAATCAAACAAATTATCCAACTAATTAATTGCTTTCTAGTTTTTAATTTCATAATCTTTAGCAAGGATACAGGGTTTCAAATATGGTTAACTTGTTGCATCTTGATGTGTGGAAGACGATCCAACACAAAACTCACCGGCAAGTGTACCGGGTCGCATCAAGTAATAATAACTCACATGAGTGAGGTCGATCCCACAGGGATTGAAGGATTGAGCAATTTTAGTTTAGTGGGTGGTTTAGTCAAGCGAATCAAGTTTTGATTGAGTGATTTGTGTTTAACAGGAAGTAAATGACAGTAAATGTAAAGGGGGAAGGGGAAAAGTGCAGTAAAATAAAGAACAGGAAAGTAAAAGTGCAGAAACTTAAAGAGCAAGAAAGTAAATGACTGAAACTTAAAGTGCAAGAAACTTAAATTGCAGTAACTTAAATGGAAAGAAAGATAAATGGCTTGAATGTAAAAGGGAACTGAGGAATGGGATTGCAAGATCTAAACAAAGAAGAAGTAAATTGCAGCAATTGATTGAGCAGAATTTTGAATCAGAAGCAAAGAGCATTCAAACAGAAAGGAAATAAAATGCAGTAAAGGTTCACAGAAGAACCCAAAATGAACTGTGATCTCAGGATCCCAAGGGCTTAGGTAGCAGAGCCTAAAACCCAATTTCCTTCCCAGATCTGAATTATCTAAGCAATTGACAGAAAATTAAAGAAGAAGCAATAGAATAACAGAATTGGAATTGAATTATGCAGAAAACAAAATGCAAAGAGCTTGAATGGGAATTGGGACAGAATTTCCCCAATTTCACACACCCAAAACTTAGAAAACAGAAGAGTAAAATTGCTAAGGCAAGAACGAGGGAGAAGAGAGATCAATTCCCTCCCCAATTCTCAGAATTCTCGGTTCAGTCACCAAGAACAAGTACCAAAGCTCCAAAAGTAAAAATTCAAAGCCAAAAGTAAAGATAGCAAAAAAAGTTAGCTAAAAAGTCCTAATTACATCAAACTAACTCCTATTTATACACTTTCTATTCTTGGATAATGGGATTTGGATGGGCTTTTGAATTGGTGAAGAAATGGATTCAAATGAATTTTTAATTTGAATTCTGGCCCAAAAGTCACTCCCAGGAGGCTGCCCTGCCCTTGTGGAGGGCAGGGCAGAAAAATGAAGCTCGATGCGGCCATGGTGCGCCAAGGAAGAAATTAGGTGCGCGCGTTGGTCGAGTCTGGCGCGGCAATGGTGCGCATGAGGCTGCCCTGCCCGCGCCAAGGGCAGGGCAGAAAAGTTGATGCGCCAAACATGAGGAGTGCGCGCGCTTGGTGCTGCCAGAAAGAAATTTGGTGCGCCAGGGACGAGCGTGATGCGCCAGGAATGCCAAACGCTGCCCTGCCCGCGCCAAGGGCAGGGTAGGAACGGTTTGGTGCTGCCAGGGGATGTTGGTGCGCGCGGTTGGTGCTGCCAAGGGAAATTTGGTGCGCGCGTTTTGCTTCTTGGTGCGCCAAGTCCATGCACCATTTCAAATGCTGCCCTGCCCGCGCCAAGGGCAGGGCAAGGTCCTTTCCTTCATGGCCCGTGTTCGAAACTGGGAGGAAGCAAACACGCTATTATTTTTCTTGGCTTCTTGGCACGGCACTTATCTTTAAGTCTTGGCTTCCTCATGGTTCTTTGTTCGAACCTTGTGGCTTGCATAGGTGGTATTTTCCTTTGAATTTCTTTCCTTATGGAGCCCGATTCTGCCCTCCACAAGGGCAGGGCAGAGTTTGCTTTCTCTTGGTCCCAAGGCACCATTTTGTGCTCTGCCCTTGTAGTGGGCAGGGCAGAATTGCCTATGCTTGCTTGATCACCTAATGCTGCCCTCCTAGAGGGCATTCTGCCCTTGTGGAGGGCAATGTTGCTTTCCCCATTGCAATGCGGCGCGCTTCTCTCCTCTTTTGGCCACGCTTTCCTTTTCTTGTGTCACGCTTCTTAGGCCACGCTTTTCATTTTCTTTTCTTTTCTTCACCTACAATAAACCAAACAACCACTCAAAGTATCACTAAATTCAAGAAGCTTATAAATCAATTAAAATTCAATTAAAATTAGCTTAAACCTCATGATTAACATTAAATTCATGGTGGTTGCTTGATTTAGAGAAGTTATGCATTTTTACTCCAAATCACTTACTTAGGATGCAAGAAAGTGCATAAATGCTAACAAAACAAGTGAAATTAGCTTGAAAAATGGGTATATGATGACTTGTCATCACAACACCAAACTTAAACCTTGCTTGTCCCCAAGCAAGCATCAAAATTAAGAGTAAATGAGATGAACAAGAAAAGAATGCATATCCTTATTATGCAGATAGCAGAACTTGATCTATGGGGCATTTATGCAGACAATGACAACTCATTTATTGTTGCTGCTGCATAATATACATTTTGCATCAAAGGTTTGCTAGACTTGCTGTTATAAGACTCACTTTGTTACTCTCTCCCTTGCTAACTTTTCTTGGCTTACAAAGCTTAACAAGCTTATTATTCTGTCATAGGTTGGGTGTCAAATGCTGCAGCATAGCCTTTGGCTTTATTTTTTTCTTTCTTTTTGCTCAACATCTCTCCACCACAGACACTTGGCTTGCTAATTCTTCCTAGGATCATT
Organism: Arachis stenosperma; assembly: GCF_014773155.1. NCBI lineage: Eukaryota > Viridiplantae > Streptophyta > Magnoliopsida > Fabales > Fabaceae > Arachis > Arachis stenosperma. Next base: position 59,717,252 of record NC_080383.1, read on the forward strand.
GATGCCCAGCATCTCTTTGGATCACTAAGTGCTTTGTATCTAAGTTGCTCTTTATTGTGGATTTTCAATTGGCCATCCCAAATCAGTTGATCTAAGTGACCGGGTTTCAAAATACCCCTTAGAATTTACTCATCCAAGCAGATCTCAGTACAAGAACACCACAGGCATTTGTCCTAAGGTTCAAGCTATTGGTGTCCAACCTTTATTCTTTGTTTTTCTTGCCATTTTGGCTTTTTCTTTCCCTTTTTCTTTCTGTTTTTGTTACCAAGGGTTGTTTCATTATTGATAGGAGTTTTTGTAACAGCAAGCTAACTCACAATTAATGAGAATGATATTATGCAACACTTATTCCATGAGTCATGCATTTAATCAAACACATATGCCACCACCAACTTCCATTCATACTCATGCAACATTGGATATTTTACTTTTCAATTCAAACCAAACTCTTTTATTCAAGCATATGGGAAACAAAGCAATATTTAAAGCTAAGTGATGGATACAAGCATTATGCAGACTTGGCATTTTTCTAGCTAATTATTAACTAACTTAAAATGAAAAGTAAAGAGCAGAAAATGCATAAAGTAAAGGAAATAAATGATGGAGGCATATCATGTTTCAGACATGCATCTCCTTATTAGAGACATGGAAGAAGAGGTATGAAAGAACTTTGCCACCTTCTAATGGTCATGGCTGCTGCTTGATTCTCCCTTCTTCTTCTTTCTCTTCCCTGTCTTGGAGTAATCTTGGATCTCTTCTCCAGGACATCTTCTAGCCCAAACAGAATCTATGAGTCCTTTGAGCCCAAAAGTTTCCAACGCATTGAAGGTTGACTCAGTGTATTGACGAGATTTTGTTTGTTGCTTGGCTAAGAATTCAGGGCATTGCTCAAATGGCTTGATCTCAGGATTGAGTGTTGGCAAATTGTGGGTCAAGTACTCCAACCTTGCTTGCATGTTTTCATCATACTCCATTCTTTGTACGTGTCTAGCTTCTCCCAAGGTATGATGAACATTCTTCCATTGATACAGGTTGTGACTATATTCCGATGCTTTAGCTTGACTGAAATACAGCTTATCATATGATTCCTTGAATTCTTTGTACTGCTCTTTCTGTCCTTCAAGGATCTGTGCTTGAAAATCTTGCTGCTGAGTCATCATTTGTTGTTGCCATCTCTCTTGTTTCTCCTCCATTTGATGCTGCCAAGCTTCTCGTTCTTCTTTTTCTTTCAAGAATTGCTCCAAAAATTCAGGATGGGGCTCTCGATATTTCTCTTGGCCCTCCTGATTTTGGCCTTGTTGGATCTGCATGAGTTGATTCTGACCTTGTTGAGCCTGCATGAGTTGCTGAGATAATTCTTCAATTGATCTTTGCAATTGGCTCATATCTATGGCATTATAAGCCTGATTTCGTCCTTCCTCTCTTTGTGATCTCCTTTGTCTAGGAGCTACGACCCCTTCTTGGTCTTCTTCTTCATTAATTCCCTCCATGCTCTTCTTGGTAATTCCTTTTCCTACTTTCACTTTTGTTGTGTCCTCATCTTCAAAGATCACATTGGCTTTGTTACATAGCCTGAGAATGGTACTTGGATGCCCAAGACCTTTTGATTTGCTTGTGCTATTGGCCATTTCTTGAATACTGTCAGCTATGAGTTGTGCAATGTTGATCTCACCTCCATGCAAGATGCAGTATGTCAAGAGTGCTCTTTTGATTGTGACCCAAGATGCATTTCCCGTAGGAAGGATAGATCTCCTTACTATTTCATACCATCCCTTAGCCACAGGAGTAAGATTTATCCTCCTTATGTGACTTGGAACTCCCTTTGAGTCTCTTTCCCAATCTGTATTTTCCATGCATAGCCCCTGCAGAATTTCATCAGGATTGTTTTCCCGTTGCAATCTGGCCTCATAACTAAGCTCTGGATAGGTTATGGTTCTCAACTTGAGGGCTCTTGTGATAGCAGCTGGGCTAAAACTCACTTCAACCCCTCTGACATAACTTGTGTAGGGAGCACTATTTTTGTTTTCTTTTGCAGCATTTGCATAGAACTCCCTAATCATTACTGCACTGATGTCAGTCAGAGGAGCACACAAGAGTTCCCACCTTCTTTCTCTAGTAATTTGCCTCATGATGGGGTATTCTCCTTCCCTCAAATCAAGGCCTTTCTCATAGATAACATTCTTTGCCACCATGAACCTATGATATCTCCCTTCATGGAATTGGGATCTAAATTTGGTTGCATCAAAGGTTGGGGGTTCGGTTATCATAGGCTCTTTTCCCGGCCTTCTTTGTGAGCTTGAGGATGCCATTGAAAATTAAAGTGAAGAGAAAGAGGAAGTAAGAGTAGAAGAAATATATGTTGTGTTTGGGGTGAACTTTGGTTCGGTTTTGATGTGTGAGGTAAGGGAGTTATGTTGGCTCTGGAAGTGGAATAGAGTGTGGTTTCATATGAAAGTAGCTTGAATAGGAATGTGGATGCCGTGTTGATGCAACGGCTATTAATAGGCCATGTTTCCAAGCCTTTCAACAAAACCACAATGAATGAATGAGGAGGGGACCGTGAGTGTTCATGAAGGGCTGAGATTGGTTTGCTCATTCAAAGAATGCATGAGATGGACGGCTTGCATGCATGGTTGAGGCTTGATGAGGATCCTCATCCCATTGGTTGCATGCACTTCGGTGTCCAATGTTGCATGCATGTAAATTTTGTTCCCTATGAGCACGTTCTCCTAGGCACATGTGACCTCCCTCATATAGCTTCTCCTAGCCGTGGCCCTTCCTTGTGTTTGTCTTAACCTTTTTCTCCTACATAAATCAAAACAGCAAGCTTAGAATATAATGTAACCATGGCAATTTATTTGCAATAATAAAATAGATTGTTTTGGTTTGTTTTTTTTTTTTTAAAAAATCTTTTTGTGATCAATTGTGTCCCTAAATAAAATGTTAAAAGTTGGTGAACACCAAACTTATCTTTTATTAAGGGGATGGCTTAACAATGCAAACCATTCTCACAATTGATGCATTTTTTTAAAACAAATTGATGTATGACCCCTTATCTGTATGGTTTTGAGTTCATGATTGAAAATGATCCTCTGATCATATATGCAGACACTAAACTTAGTGTTTGGTCACATACTTTATCAAAAGACTTATGCATATGCTCTAAAAGACAATATTCTTCTTTGAACAATGAGCCTGGGTGTGCCTTAAGGTACACCAAACTTAGAAGTTTGCCATGTGCTTCAAAATGACATATGCATTTACCAGGCATGAAAATTCAAAATCATATTGAGAGGAATCATAGCTTATTAAATGAAAGAAAAGACAGAAATCTTAAACCATGGGTTGCCTCCCATGAAGCGCTCTTTTATTGTCATTAGCTTGACATTGACCTCCCTTTAAGGTGGTTGATATTGGTGATGTCTCAGCTTGTCACCTCTCACTGTCAGCTTTCTCTGTGTGCTTTGATGTTCAATTTCCATATGCTCAAGAGAAAGAATTTGGTTGACAGTGTAATAATCTTCTGCTCCCTGCTGTTGGTATATTAATTGCACCTTATCACCCTTAGAAAATCCTTCAGTTGGGATTTTCTTATTCTTCCACCCTTTGTGAGCCTTTTTCTTGCTCTTCACCTTTTTCTTGCTTGTTGATCTTTTTTTCTTGACAGTTACTTGAGTTGTGATGCTTTCCTTCTTGCTGATCACCCCTGCTTCCTTGTGAATCCCCTTTTTTTCTTGTATTTGTTTGTTTTTCTGTTCCATTTCCTTTTCAGTTGATTGCTTTGGAAGGAGATCATCACTCATTCTGCTTGTTTCTTCATCCCTTTGTAATTCTGGGAAGACTTTCAGGATAATGCTCTCCTCATGCATCCTAAGGGTTAACTCTCCTTGCTCTATGTCCACAATGGCTCTAGCAGTGGCTAAAAATGGTCGACCAAGTATTATGGAATCACTTCCATTTTCTGAAGAATCCAGGATCACAAAGTCTGCCGGATAGATGAACTTGCCAACCTTAACTAACAGGTTCTCAATCAGCCCCTTAGGATAGACTATTGATTGATCCACCAATTCCAAAGTCATCTCTGTTGGTTTCACCTCCTCTATGCCAAGCTTTTTCACTAGAGAATATGGGATTAGATTTATGCTTGCTCCTAGATCGCACATCCCTTTGTTAATGAACAGGTTTCCAATAGTGCATGGTAAGAAGAAACCTCCAGGGTCCTCAAGCTTGGGAGAGAGTCCCTTTTTAATGAGTGCACTGCATTCCTCACTAAGCATCACCGTTTCCTTCTCATTCTAATCCCTTTTCTTGTTGATGAGCTCTTTTAAGAACTTGGCATACAGGGGCATTTGCTCCAAAGCCTCTGCCAAAGGTATGTTAATTTCCAACTTCTTGAAAGTCTCAAGAAATTTGTGGAAGTGCTGGTCCTTTGTTTCCTTGTGAAATCTTTGTGGATAAGGGAGTGGTGGTGTTGAGCTTTTCTCCACTTGATGCTGTTTTGGAGTTGGTTCCTCCAAGATCTTCTTTCCTTTCTTCAAATTCTGGTGCTTGTTGTCTTCCCCTGTGAGCTTTTCTGGAGCATTCTTGCTTATCTTGTCTTGGTTGATGGTTTCATCATTCTTTGTTGGCTCAGTGTCATTCTCCATAAGCTTCTTTGTTGCTCCTTGGCTACTATCTGTTAACACTCTTCCACTTCTCAGTTGCACCACCTTGCATTCTTCCTTTGGGTTGGGAATGGTGTCACTAGGTAGTGAACTTGATGGCTTCTCAACAGAGATTTTCTTAGAGATTTGTCCAATCTGCCTTTCTAGGTTCTTCATGGAGGCTTCTTGATTCTTGGTTGTCAATTCTTGGCTCTTCATTAGTTTCTCCATGAGTACCTCTAAATTGGTGATTCTTTGTGAGTCTTGAGAGATGGTTTGATTTTGGGGTGTTGATGGATGAAGATAAGTGTTTTGGTTAGTTGGGTGGCTATTGGGTGAGTATTGGTTAGAATTTGGGTAGTTGTTTTGTGGTTTTCTGTATGAGTTTTGGTTAGTGTTTGGCTGGGGGTTGTGGTTTGTGTTTTTCCAATTGTTTTGGCTTGTGTTTCTTTGCCATGGTTGTTGGTTTTGATTATGATTGTCTCCCCATCTGAGGTTGGGATGATTCTTCCAAGATGGATTGTAGGTATCACCATAGACTTCATTTGTTCCAGGATTTTGGTTGTGCATGTATTGGACCTGCTCTTGTTGTTGCTCCTCTTGAGTTTCTTCACTTTGCACCCAAGTGGTTGGAGGTTGGTTTGTGTTGCTCACTGCTGCCACTTGCAAGCCATCAATTCTCTTAGCCATTTGCTCAAATTGTTGTTGAAATTGTTGCTGCATCATCTTGTTTTGAGCTAAGATTGAATCAACTCCTTCCAACTCCATGACTCCTCTTCTTTGTGATGGTTGGCGTTGTCTTTGATGAGCAAAGAAATATTGGTTGGTGGCCACCATCTCAATAAGGTTTTGAGCTTCCTCTATAGTCTTCATGAGTTGCAAGGATCCTCCTGCAGAATGATCAAGAGCTTCTTGAGCTTTAAGAGTGAGTCCTTCATAGAAGTTTTGCAACTTATCCCATTCAGTAAACATTTCTGGGGGATATTTCTTCAATAGAACCTTATATCTTTCCCATGCTTCATATAAGTTCTCGGCCTCCAATTGAGTGAATGTTTGAACCTCTGTCTTCAACCTTAGGACTCTTTGAGGGGGGTAGAATTTGGCAAGAAACTTGCTCACCAAGTCATCCCAAGTGTTGATGCTTTCTTTTGGAAAGGTCTCTAGCCATTGAGTTGCTTTATCCCTGAGAGAGAATGGGAAGAGTAGCAACTTGTAGCTATCAGGGGGCACACCATTTGTTTTCACTGTGTCACAGATTCTCAAGAAAGTAGACAAATGTTGGTTTGGATCTTCCAAAGGCCCTCCTCCAAAAGAACAATTGTTCTGCACCAGAGTGATGAGTTGTGGCTTGAGTTCAAAGTTGTTTGCATTGACATTGGGAGGAAGAATGCTACTTCCACAATGCTTAGCATTTGCAAATGTGTATGAAGCCAAGACTCTTCTCTGATGTTGATTATTGTTGGCTCCTCCTTCAGGTTGAGTGGTATCTCTTTCCATGTCTTGGAATTCCTCCTCAGATTCTTCTTCTTCTCCAACAATATTCTTCCCTCTTTCAGCTCTTCTTATTCTTCGAAGAGTCCTTTGATCAATTTCAGAGATGATAGGGGAAGATCTTCCTATACCTGACATACAAACACACAACAATAAACACACAAACCCAGAAATACAATGGAACTTCAATCTGTAGCTTAGAATGAAGTTTTAGTTAGTTTAAGCAAAAATTCAAACAGTTAGTGTGTTAGTAATAGTTAGAATAACAGAAAAAGAAAAAATGCTTAATCTAGACCTCCACTTCACTTAATCATTGTCAATCTATTTCAATCCCCGACAACGGCGCCAAAAACTTGATGTGTGGAAGACGATCCAACACAAAACTCACCGGCAAGTGTACCGGGTCGCATCAAGTAATAATAACTCACATGAGTGAGGTCGATCCCACAGGGATTGAAGGATTGAGCAATTTTAGTTTAGTGGGTGGTTTAGTCAAGCGAATCAAGTTTTGATTGAGTGATTTGTGTTTAACAGGAAGTAAATGACAGTAAATGTAAAGGGGGAAGGGGAAAAGTGCAGTAAAATAAAGAACAGGAAAGTAAAAGTGCAGAAACTTAAAGAGCAAGAAAGTAAATGACTGAAACTTAAAGTGCAAGAAACTTAAATTGCAGTAACTTAAATGGCAAGAAAGATAAATGGCTTGAATGTAAAAGGGAACTGAGGAATGGGATTGCAAGATCTAAACAAAGAAGAAGTAAATTGCAGCAATTGATTGAGCAGAATTTTGAATCAGAAGCAAAGAGCATTCAAACAGAAAGGAAATAAAATGCAGTAAAGGTTCACAGAAGAACCCAAAATGAATTGTGATCTCAGGATCCCAAGGGCTTAGGTAGCAGAGCCTAAAACCCAATTTCCTTCCCAGATCTGAATTATCTAAGCAATTGACAGAAAATTAAAGAAGAAGCAATAGAAGAACAGAATTGGAATTGAATTATGCAGAAAACAAAATGCAAAGAGCTTGAATGGGAATTGGGACAGAATTTCCCCAATTTCACACACCCAAAACTCAGAAAACAGAAGAGTAAAATTGCTAAGGCAAGAACGAGGGAGAAGAGAGATCAATTCCCTCCCCAATTCTCAGAATTCTCGATTCAGTCACCAAGAACAAGTACCAAAGCTCCAAAAGTAAAAATTCAAAGCCAAAAGTAAAGATAGCAAAAAAAGTTAGCTAAAAAGTCCTAATTACATCAAACTAACTCCTATTTATACACTTTCTATTCTTGGATAATGGGATTTGGATGGGCTTTTGAATTGGTGAAGAAATGGATTCAAATGAATTTTTAATTTGAATTCTGGCCCAAAAGTCACTCCCAGGAGGCTGCCCTGCCCTTGTGGAGGGCAGGGCAGAAAAATGAAGCTTGGTGCGGCCATGGTGCGCCAAGGAAGAAATTAGGTGCGCGCGTTGGTCGAGTCTGGCGCGGCAATGGTGCGCATGAGGCTGCCCTGCCCGCGCCAAGGGCAAGGCAGAAAAGTTGATGCGCCAAACATGAGGAGTGCGCGCGCTTGGTGCTGCCAGAAAGAAATTTGGTGCGCCAGGGACGAGCGTGATGCGCCAGGAATGCCAAACGCTGCCCTGCCCGCGCCAAGGGCAGGGCAGGAACGGTTTGGTGCTGCCAGGGGATGTTGGTGCGCGCGGTTGGTGCTGCCAAGGGAAATTTGGTGCGCGCGTTTTGCTTCTTGGTGCGCCAAGTCCATGCACCATTTCAAATGCTGCCCTGCCCGCGCCAAGGGCAGGGCAAGGTCCTTTCCTTCATGGCCCGTGTTCGAAACTGGGAGGAAGCAAACACGCTATTATTTTTCTTGGCTTCTTGGCACGGCACTTATCTTTAAGTCTTGGCTTCCTCATGGTTCTTTGTTCGAACCTTGTGGCTTGCATAGGTGGTATTTTCCTTTGAATTTCTTTCCTTATGGAGCCCGATTCTGCCCTCCACAAGGGCAGGGCAGAGTTTGCTTTCTCTTGGTCCCAAGGCACCATTTTGTGCTCTGCCCTTGTAGTGGGCAGGGCAGAATTGCCTATGCTTGCTTGATCACCTAATGCTGCTGATGAGCGGATAATTTGTATGCTTTTTGGCATTGTTTTTAGTATATTTTTAGTATGATCTAGTTAGTTTTTAGTATATTTTTATTAGTTTTTAATTAAAAATCACTTTTCTGGACTTTACTATGAGTTTGTGTGTTTTTCTGTGATTTCAGGTATTTTCTGGCTGAAATTGAGGGACCTAAGCAAAAATCTGATCCAGAGACTCAAAAGGACTGCAGATGCTGTTGGATTCTGACCTCCCTGCACTCGAAGTGGATTTTCTGGAGCTACAGAAGCCCAATTGGCGCGCTCTCAACGGCGTTGGAAAGTAGACATCCTGGGCTTTCCAGCAATATATAATAGTCCATACTTTGCCCAAGATTTGATGGCCCAAACCGGCGTTCAAAGTCACCTCAAGAAATTCCAGCGTTAAACGCCGGAACTGGCACCTAATTGGGAGTTAAACGCCCAAACTGGCACTAAAGCTGGCGTTTAACTCCAAGGAGAGTCTCTACACGAAATTCCTTCATTGCTCAGCCCAAGCACACACCAAGTGGGCCCGGAAGTGGATTTTTATGTCATTTACTCATCTATGTACTAGTTTTCTATAAGTAGGACCTTTTACTATTGTATTAGAGAGCTTTTAGAGAGACTCTTGGTAGCTATCTTTGTTTTATGCTATCTTAGAGAGGCTGGCCATTCGGCCATGCCTGGACCTTGTTCTTATGTATTTTCAACGGTGGAGTTTCTACACACCATAGATTAAGGTGTGGAGCTCTGCTGTACCTCGAGTATTAATGCAATTACTATTGTTCTTCCATTCAATTCCGCTTGTTCTTTTACCAAGATATCACTTGTTCTTCAACATGATGAAGGTGATGATTGACGCCCATCACCATTCTCACCCATGAACAAGGTGACTGACAACCATTCTTGTTCTACAAGCATCTGAGGCTTAGTGAATATCTCTTGGATTCCTGATTGCACGATGCATGGTTGATCGCCTGACAACCGAGTGCTCGCCTGACAAACGAGCCAGCCATTCCGTGAGATCAGAGTCTTCGTGGTATAGGCAAGAACTGATGGCGGCATTCAAGAGAATCCGGAAGGTCTAACCTTGTCTGTGGTATTCTGAGTAGGATTCAATGACTGAATGACTGTGACGTGCTTCAAACCTGTAACCTACTGGGCGTTAGTGACAGACGCAAAAGAGTGATTCTATTCCGGTAGGGGAGGGAACCAAACCGGTGATTGGCAGTACTGTGACAGAGTGCGTGCATTAGCTTTCACTGCGCGGATGGGAGGTAGCTGCTGACAACAGTGAAACCCTACACGAGCTTGCCATGGAAAGGAGTAAGAAGGATTGGATGAAGGCAGTAGGAAAGCAGAGAGACGGAAGGGAAGGCATCTTCATACACTTGTCTGAAGCTCTTACACCAATGATATACATAAGTATCACTATCTTTATCTTTATAGTATTTTTATATACATTTGAGTCTGCCTGACTAAGATTTACAAGATGACCATAGCTTGCTTCAATGCTAACAATCTCCGTGGGATCGACCCTTACTCACGTAAGGTATTACTTGGACGACCCAGTGCACTTGCTGGTTAGTTGTGCGAAGTTGTGTAATGCCATGGAATTGAACCACCAAGTTCTTGGAGTTCATGACCAGGGATTATGAGAGTTGTGAAAAGTATTGTTCACAATTTCGCGCACCAAGTTTTTGGCGCCGTTGCCGGGGATTGTTCAAGTTTTGAGCAAGCTTTTGGTAACAATGCCTGGGATTGTTCTAGTTTGGACAACTGACGGTTCATCTTGTTGCTTAGATTAGGTATTTATTTTTTTTCGAAATTCTTGAAGATGAATTCTAGAGTTTCATGATGATTTGTTGAAATCTGGCTGGCTGAGAAGCCATGTCTAATCTGATTGGACCGAGGTTTCAACTTATCACCACAAGAGCTTGTTGATTTTCATCAATTTTGCTTTTGGAGCAGTGATCTGCTAAGACTTGGCTGACCTTTGGTCATGTCTAGTGTTTTGGACCGAAGCTTTCCTTGAAAGCTTGGCTGGCTGTGAAGCCATGTCTAATTCCTGGACCGGAGTCTTAGACTAGCATTGCACTGATTCCTGGAATTCTCATTAAGAATTTTGATGTTTTCACTTAATTTTCGAAAACCACAAAAAAAAAAATTTAGAAAATCATAAAAACCAAAAATATTTCTTGCCTTAGTCTAGTGTCTCATCTTAAGTTTGGTGTCAAATGCATGTTTTTGTTATATTTTTCGAATCCATGCATGTACTTCTTTGTTTTGATCTTTAAATTCTATTGACTTGAGTGTTTATGTGTCTCATATAGTGTCAGTAGTACACAAACTGCTAAGTTTGGTGTCTTGCATGCATTGTTATTTGATTCTTGTTGCATTTTGATTATTAAAAATCCAAAAATATTTTTAATTTGTGTCTTTTCAAGTCAATAATACAAAGAATTGAAGATTCAAAACATACTGCAGAGGAATTATACAGAAAAAGCTGAGCATTCAAAAATGCCCAGTGAAGAAGGCAGACTGGCGTTTAAACGCCAGCCAGGGTACCTGGTTGGGCGTTTAACGCCCAAAGAGGTAGCATTTTGGGCGTTAAACGCCAGAATGTATACCATTCTGGGCGTTTAACGCCAGGAAGGTGCTAGGGGGAAGATTTTGTTTTCAAATCAATTTTTTTTTAGTTTTTCAAAATCAAATCTTTTTCAAATCAAATCTTTTCAATCAAATGTTTTCAAAATCAATTTCTTTCCTTTTTCAAAGATACTTACTAACAATTAATGATTTGGTTGAACATTTTTTGCCTTTTCTATTAAGGAAGGTTTTATGTTTGAATCATATCTTTTCTTGTTAGGCAAGTCATTAATTTTCAAATCATATCTTTTCAAATTGTTTTCAAATCAAATCTTTTTTAAAATGTTTTTCAAATCATATCTTCTCAATTATATCTTTTTAAAACCATAACTTTTCAATCAAATCTTCTTAGTCACATTCTTTTTCAAAATAGTTTTCAATCAAATCTTTTTAATTTCTACTTTCAAAATCTTTTTCAAAAATCACTTGATTTCTTTTTTCACTTTTAATTTTCGAAAATTATCAATCAAATTTTCAAAATGTTTTCAAAATCTTTTAATTGAATTTTCGAAAATTCTCTTCCCTCCTTCCCACATCCTTCTATTTATGGAGTACCACTCCTTCTAAATGCACAATTCGAACCTTAACCAATTAAAGTTCGAATTCTTCTTCTCCTTCTTCTTTCTATTTCTCTTTTCCTCTGACACTTCAAGGAATCTCTATACTGTGACATAGAGGATTCCACATTTTCTTTTTCTCTTCTCTTTCATATGAGCAGGAGCAGAGACAAAGGCATTCTTGTTGAAGCTGACCCTGAACCTGAGAAGACCTTGAAGAGAAAGCTAAGAGAAGCTAAAGCACAACTCTCTTTAGAGGACCTGACCGAATTCTTCAAGGAAGAAGAACACATGGCAGCCGAAAACAACAACAATGCCAACAATGCAAGGAAGGTGCTGGGTGACTTCACTGCACCTACTCCTGATTTTTATGGGAGAAGCATCTCTATCCCTGCCATTGGAGCAAACAACTTTGAGCTTAAGCCTCAATTAGTTTCTCTAATGCAACAGAATTGCAAGTTCCATGGACTTCCAATGGAAGATCCTCATCAGTTCTTAGCTGAATTCTTGCAAATCTGTGACACAGTCAAGACTAATGGGGTTAACCCTGAGGTCTATAGACTGATGCTATTCCCTTTTGCTGTAAGAGACAGAGCTAGAATATGGTTGGATTCTCAACCTAAAGAAAGCCTGGACTCTTGGGAAAAGCTAGTCAATGCCTTCTTGGCAAAGTTCTTTCCACCACAAAGATGGAGTAAGCTTAGAGTGGAAGTCCAAACCTTCAGACAGAAGGATGGAGAATCCCTCTATGAAGCTTGGGAAAGATACAAACAATTAATCAGAAAATGTCCTTCTGACATGCTTTCTGAATGGAGCATCATAGGTATCTTCTATGATGGTCTCTCTGAACTGTCCAAGATGTCTTTGGATAGCTCTGCTGGAGGATCTCTTCATCTGAAGAAGACGCCTACAGAGGCTCAAGAGCTCATTGAGATGGTTGCAAATAACCAATTCATGTACACTTCTGAAAGGAATCCTGTGAACAATGGGACAAGTCAGAAGAAAGGAGTTCTTGAGATTGACACTCTGAATGCCATATTGGCTCAGAACAAGAAATTGACTCAACAAGTCAATTTGATTTCTCAAAGTCTGTCTGGAATGCAAAATGCACCAAACAGTACTAAGGATGCTTCATCTGAGGAAGAAGCTTATGATCCTGAGAACCCTTCCATGGAAGAGGTGAATTACCTAGGAGAACCCTATGGAAACACCTATAATTCTTCATGGAGAAATCACCCAAATCTCTCATGGAAGAATCAAGAGAGACCTCAACAAGGTTTCAATAACACTAATGGTGGAAGAAACAGGTTTAGCAATGGCAAGCCTTTTCCATCATCTTCTCAGCAACAGACAGAGAGTTCTAAGCAGAATACTTCTGACTTAGCAACAATGGTCTCTGATCTAATAAAGACCACTCAAAGTTTCATGAATGAAACAAGGTCCTCCATCAGAAATTTGGAAGGACAAGTGGGTCAGCTGAGCAAGAAAGTTACTGAACTCCCTCCTAGCACTCTCCCAAGTAATACAGAAGAAAATCCAAAAGGAGAATGCAAAGCCATAGACATGGCCGAATATGGAGAGGAAAGAGAGGAGGAGGACACCACTGAGGAAGACCTCAGTGGGCGTGTACCAATCTCCTCTGAGTTCCTCAATGAGGAACAATGGGAATCTGAGGCTCAAAATGAGACCATAGAGATTCCATTGGACTTACTTCTGCCATTCATGAGCTCTGATGAGTATTCTTCCTCTGAAGAGGATGAGTATGTCACTGAAGAGCAAGTTGCTAAATACCTTGGAGCAATCATGAAACTGAATGACAAGTTATTTGGAAATGAGACTTGGGAAGATGAACCTCCCTTGCTCACCAAAGAACTGGATGACTTGTCTAGGCAGAAACTGCCTCAAAAGAGGCAGGATCCTGGGAAGTTTTCTATACCTTGTACCATAGGCACCATGACCTTCAAGAAGGCCTTGTGTGACTTAGGGTCAAGTGTAAACCTCATGCCCCTCTCTGTAATGGAGAAATTAGGGATCCTTGAGGTGCAAGCTGCAAGAATCTCATTAGAGATGGCAGACAATTCAAGAAAACAAGCTCATGGACTTGTAGAGAATGTTTTGGTGAAGATTGAAGACCATTACATCCCTACTGATTTCATAGTCCTAGAGATTGGGAAGTGCATGGATGAATCCATCATCCTTGGCAGACCCTTCCTAGCCACAGCAAAGGCTGTGATTGATGTTGATAGAGGAGAGTTGATCATTCAAGTGAATGAAGAATCCTTGGTGTTTAAGGCTCAAGGACATCCCTCTATCATCATGGAGAGGAAGCATGAAGAGCTTCTCTCAAAACAGAGCCAAGCAGAGCCCCCACAGTCAAACTCTAAGTTTGGTGTTGGGAGGCCACAACCAAACTCTAAGTTTGGTGTTGAACCCCCACATTCAAACTCTAAGTTTGGTGTTGGGAGGTTCCAACACGGTTCTGAGCATTTCTGAGGCTCCATGAGAGACCTCTGTCAAGCTAATGACATTAAAGAAGCGCTTGTTGGGAGGCAACCCAATGTTTTATAGTTTACTATTTTCTTTTGTTATTTTATCTTTTTTGTAGGTTGATGATCATAAGAAGTCACAAAAACAATGAAAAAAGCAAAAACAGAATGAAAAACAGGAAGAAAAATAGCACACCCTGGAGGAGAAGAAGTTGGCGTTCAAACGCCAGTAATGCTAGCTGTTGGGCGTTTAACGCCCAGTCTGGCACCATTCTGGGCGTTTAACGCCAGAAAGGGGCACCAGACTGGCGTTAAACGCCAGTAAAGGGCAACAATCTGGCGTTAAACGCCAGGAATGGGCACCAGCCCGGCGTTTAACGCCAGAAATAGCTCAAAACGTGATTTTGAGCAACATTTGGTGCAGGGATGACTTTTCCTTGACACCACAGGATCTGTGGACCCCACAGGACCCCACCATCACTCTCTCTCTTCTTCCCCCATTCACCAATCACCTCAATACCTCTTCCCCAAAAACCCTTCACCTATCAAATCCCATCTTTCTCTTCACCACTCACATCCATCCTTCATAAATCCCCACCAACCTCACCCTTCAAATTCAAACCACTTTCCCTCCCAAACCCACCCATCATGGCCGAACCATTACCCCCCTCTCTCCTATATATACCCTTCTTCAACCCTTCATTTTCACACACCCTAAACACCCCTTCTTTCCCTTCTTGGCCGAACACACCACCTTCCCCCTCTTCCTCATTTCTTCTTCTTCTACTCTCTTCTTTCTTCTTTTGCTCGAGGACGAGCAAACATTTTAAGTTTGGTGTGGTAAAAGCGTTGTTTTTTCGTTTTTCCATAACCATTTATGGCATCCAAGGCCGGAGAAACCTCTAGAAAGAGGAAAGGGAAGGCAAAGGCTTCCACCTCCGAGTCATAGGAGATGGATAGATTCCTCTCAAGGGTGCATCAAGTCCACTTCTATGAAGTTGTGGCCTTAAAGAAGGTGATCCCCGAAGTCCCCTTTTCACTCAAAAAGGGTGAATATCCGGAGATCCGCCATGAGATCCGAAGAAGAGGTTGGGAAGTACTTACCAACCCCATTCAACAAGTCAGAATCTTAATGGTTCAAGAGTTCTATGCCAATGCATGGATCACCAAGAACCATGACCAAAGTGTGAACCCGAATCCAAAGAATTATCTCACTATGGTTCGGGGGAAATACTTGGATTTTAGTCCGGAGAGTGTGAGGGTGGCGTTCAACTTGCCTATGATGCAAGGAGATGAGCACCCTTACACTAGAAGGGTCAACTTTGATCAAAGGTTGGACCAAGTCCTCACAATCATATGTGAAGAGGGCGCACAATGGAAGCAAGATTCAAGAGGAAAGCCGGTTCAATTGAGAAGGCATGACCTCAAGCCCGTGGCTAGAGGATGGTTAGAGTTCATACAACGCTCAATCATTCCCACTAGCAACCGGTCCGAAGTTACCATAGACCGGGCCATCATGATCCACAGCATCATGATTGGAGAAGAAATAGAAGTTCATGAGGTTATAGCCCAAGAACTCTACAAAGTGGCGGACAAGACCTCCACTTTGGCAAGGTTAGCCTTTCCTCATCTCATCTGTCATCTCTGTTATTCAGTTGGAGTTGACATAGAAGGAGATACCCCCATTGATGAGGACAAGCCCATCACCAAGAAAAGGATAGATTACACAAGAGACCCCTCTCATCAAGAGATCCCTGAGATTCCTCAAGGGATGCACTTTCCTCCACAAAACTATTGGGAGCAACTAAACACCTCCCTAGGAGAATTGAGTTCCAACATGGGACAACTAAGGGAGGAGCAACAAAGACAAGGAAGAGACATTGAGGAGCTCAAGCACTCCATAGGATCTTCAAGAGCAAGAAAGAGCCGCCATCACTAAGGTGGACCCGTTCCTTGATTTCCTTGTTCTTTATTCTTCTGTTTTTCGATTTTTATGCTTTATGTTATCCATGTTTGTGTCTTGTGATCATTAGTGTCTTAGTGTCTATGCCTTAAAGTTATGAATGTCCTATGAATCCATCACCTCTCTTGAATAAAAACGTGCTTAATTGAAAAGGAAAGAATTGCATGAATTCTGAATTTTATATTAGTTTAATTATTTTGATGTGGTGGCAACACTTTTGTTCTCTGAATGTATGCTTGAACAGTGCATATGTCTTTTGAATTTGTGGTTCATGAATGTTGGCTCTTGAAAGAATGATGAAAAAGGAGACATGTTACTGAGGATCTGAAAAATCATGAAAATGATTCTTGAAGCAAGAAAAAGCAGTGAACACAAAAAAAAAGGCAAAAGCAAACGAAAAAAAAAAGAAAGAAAAAGAAAGTGAAAGAAATAAAGTTGTGATCCAAGGCAATAAGAGTGTGCTTAAGAACCCTGGACACCTCTAATTGGGGACTTCAGCAAAGCTGAGTCACAATCTGAAAAGGTTCACCCAATTATGTGTCTGTGGCATGTATGTATCCGGTGGTAATACTGGAAGACAGAGTGCTTTGGGCCACAGCCAAGACTCATAAAGTAGCTGTGTTCAAGAATCATCATACTCTACTAGGAGAATCATTAACACTATCTGGATTCTGAGTTCCTAAAGAAGCCAATCATTCTGAGTTCCAAAGGATAAAGTGAGATGCCAAAACTATTCAGAGGCAAAAAGCTAAAAGCCCCGCTCATCTAATTAATACTGATCTTCATAGATGTTTTTGGAGTTCATTGCATATTCTCTTCTTTTTATCTTATTTGATTTTCAGTTGCTTGGGGACAAGCAACAATTTAAGTTTGGTGTTGTGATGAGCGGATAATTTGTATGCTTTTTGGCATTGTTTTTAGTATATTTTTAGTATGATCTAGTTAGTTTTTAGTATATTTTTATTAGTTTTTAATTAAAAATCACTTTTCTGGACTTTACTATGAGTTTGTGTGTTTTTCTGTGATTTCAGGTATTTTTTGGCTGAAATTGAGGGACCTAAGCAAAAATCTGATCCAGAGACTCAAAAGGACTGCAGATGCTGTTGGATTCTGACCTCCCTGCACTCGAAGTGGATTTTCTGGAGCTACAGAAGCCCAATTGGCGCGCTCTCAACGGCGTTGGAAAGTAGACATCCTGGGCTTTCCAGCAATATATAATAGTCTATACTTTGCCCAAGATTTGATGGCCCAAACCGGCGTTCAAAGTCACCTCAAGAAATTCCAGCGTTAAACGCCGGAACTGGCACCTAATTGGGAGTTAAACGCCCAAACTGGCACTAAAGCTGGCGTTTAACTCCAAGGAGAGTCTCTACACGAAATTCCTTCATTGCTCAGCCCAAGCACACACCAAGTGGGCCCGGAAGTGGATTTTTATGTCATTTACTCATCTATGTACTAGTTTTCTATAAGTAGGACCTTTTACTATTGTATTAGAGAGCTTTTAGAGAGACTCTTGGTAGCTATCTTTGTTTTATGCTATCTTAGAGAGGCTGGCCATTCGGCCATGCCTGGACCTTGTTCTTATGTATTTTCAACGGTGGAGTTTCTACACACCATAGATTAAGGTGTGGAGCTCTGCTGTACCTCGAGTATTAATGCAATTACTATTGTTCTTCCATTCAATTCCGCTTGTTCTTTTACCAAGATATCACTTGTTCTTCAACATGATGAAGGTGATGATTGACGCCCATCACCATTCTCACCCATGAACAAGGTGACTGACAACCATTCTTGTTCTACAAGCATCTGAGGCTTAGTGAATATCTCTTGGATTCCTGATTGCACGATGCATGGTTGATCGCCTGACAACCGAGTGCTCGCCTGACAAACGAGCCAGCCATTCCGTGAGATCAGAGTCTTCGTGGTATAGGCAAGAACTGATGGCGGCATTCAAGAGAATCCGGAAGGTCTAACCTTGTCTGTGGTATTCTGAGTAGGATTCAATGACTGAATGACTGTGACGTGCTTCAAACCTGTAACCTACTGGGCGTTAGTGACAGACGCAAAAGAGTGATTCTATTCCGGTAGGGGAGGGAACCAAACCGGTGATTGGCAGTACTGTGACAGAGTGCGTGCATTAGCTTTCACTGCGCGGATGGGAGGTAGCTGCTGACAACAGTGAAACCCTACACGAGCTTGCCATGGAAAGGAGTAAGAAGGATTGGATGAAGGCAGTAGGAAAGCAGAGAGACGGAAGGGAAGGCATCTTCATACACTTGTCTGAAGCTCTTACACCAATGATATACATAAGTATCACTATCTTTATCTTTATAGTATTTTTATATACATTTGAGTCTTCCTGACTAAGATTTACAAGATGACCATAGCTTGCTTCAATGCTAACAATCTCCGTGGGATCGACCCTTACTCACGTAAGGTATTACTTGGACGACCCAGTGCACTTGCTGGTTAGTTGTGCGAAGTTGTGTAATGCCATGGAATTGAACCACCAAGTTCTTGGAGTTCATGACCAGGGATTATGAGAGTTGTGAAAAGTATTGTTCACAATTTCGCGCACCAGCTGCCCTCCTAGAGGGCATTCTGCCCTTGTGGAGGGCAATGTTGCTTTCCCCATTGCAATGCGGCACGCTTCTCTCCTCTTTTGGCCACGCTTTCCTTTTCTTGTGTCACACTTCTTAGGCCACGCTTTTCATTTTCTTTTCTTTTCTTCACCTACAATAAACCAAACAACCACTCAAAGTATCACTAAATTTAAGAAGCTTATAAATCAATTAAAATTCAATTAAAATTAGCTTAAACCTCATGATTAACATTAAATTCATGGTGGTTGCTTGATTTAGAGAAGTTATGCATTTTTACTCCAAATCACTTACTTAGGATGCAAGAAAGTGCATAAATGCTAACAAAACAAGTGAAATTAGCTTGAAAAATGGGTATATGATGACTTGTCATCGCATCTGAGACAGTAGCAAACAACTAAGTTTGGTGTTCTCACACCAAAAATAAATCCAAGAGCCACACTCAATTTATGCATACTAACCATACACTTAAGGGCTTGAGAAGCAAGCAACTTTGAGAATTATGTAGGACATAAGTCAACAATTGAAGATATTGTGCATCCTAACTCAAAGAAAACACAACAGAAGGAAGAATCAAAGGTCTGCAACTTCAAAGGTTGTATCTAAACTTAATCCTTACTGCTGTGAATTGTTTTGAACATGGAAACCATTATATATCTTGCTAAAGTGTGTATCTAGTTGCAAGTGAACTTGTTTGTTAAAAATGCCAAATTTGCATAATGCTTGTTATCCATCACTTAGCTTTAATTTTGTTTTGTTCTCCCATATGCTTGAATAAAAGAGATTTGGTTTGAACTGAAAAGTGAAATATCCAATGTTGCATAAGTAGAATGGAAATTAATGGTGGTATATGTGTTTGATTAAATGCATAACTCATGAAATAATTGCTGCATAATATCATTCTCATTCAAGTGTGAGTTAGCTTGCTGTTATAAAGACCCTTATCAATAAACCCTTGAGAACAAAAACAGAAAGAAAAGGAAGAAGAAAAAGCCAAAATGGCAAGAAAAGCAAAAAAATAAAGGTTGGACACCAATAGCTTGGACCCTAGGACACATGCCTGTGGTGTTCTTGTACTAAGATATGCTTGGATGAGTAAATTCTAAGGGGTATTTTAAAACCCGGTCACTTAGATCAACTGATTTGGGATGGCCAATTGAAAGTCCACAATAAAGAGCAACTTAGATACAGAACATTTAGTTATCCAAAGAGATGCTGTGCATCAATGATCCTAGGAGGAATTAGTGAGCCATGTGTCTGTGGTGGAGAGATGTTGAGTAAAAGAAAGAAACAAATAAAGCCAAAGGCTATTACCGCAACATTTGACACCAAAACCTCCAAAAGAATAAGCTTGTTAAGCAATATGAGAAGGAAAAGTTAGCAAGGGAGTAAGTAAAGAGTAAGTCTTATAACAGCAAGTTTAGCAAACCTTTGATGAAAAATGTGTATTATGTAACAGCAAACAATAACTTGAGTTATCATTGTCTGCATAAAGACCCCATAGACCAAGTTCTGCTATATGCCTAATAAGGATAAGTGTCTTTTCTTATTCATTTCAATTTCTCTTAGTTTTGATGCTTGCTTGGGGACAAGCAAGATTTAAGTTTGGTGTTGTGATGACAAGTCATCATATACCCATTTTTCAAGCTAATTTTACTTGTTTTGTTAGTCTTTATGCACTTTCTTGCATCCTAAGTAATTGATTTGGAGTGAAAATGCATAACTTCTTTAAATCAAACAACCACCATGAAATTAATGTTAAATCATGAGGTTTAAGCTAAATTTAATTGAATTTTAATTGATTTATAAGCCTTATGAATTTAGTGATACTTAGAGTGGTTGTTTTGGTTTATTTTAGGTGAAGAAAAGAATAAAAGAGAAAAGCGTGGCCTAAGAAAGCGTGACCCAAGGAGAAGGAAGCGTGGTCAAAGGAAGGAAAAGTGTGCCGCATGCAATGGGGGGAGGCAAGCATTGCCCTCCACAAGGGCACACTGCCCTCTAGGAGGGCAACATAAGTGAACAAAGCTTGCTAGGCAACTCTGCCCTGCCCACTACAAGGGCAGAGCACAAATCTGTGCCTTGGAATCAAGAAGAAGAAAATGTTGCCCTGCCCTCCACAAGGGCAGTATCGGGCTCACAAGGGGAGAAAATCAAAGGAAAATGTCTCCAAATTCTTGCCACAAGAGTTGAACACGGGACAATGAGGAAACAAGGAACTAAGTGCCATCACCGTGCCAAGAAAGCCAAGGAAATTAAGTAGCGTGTGTTTCTGCTAGGAAACGCACTTCATTTTGGAAACACTGCCCTGCCCTCCGCGAGGGCAGGGCAGCATTTTGTGTGGCATGATTCTGGCGCACCAAGAAACGAGTCTGGCGCACCAAGGAATGAATCTGGCAGCACCAGCAACGCACCACAGCACCCATCTGGCGCACCAATTTTTCCTGCCCTGCCCTCCGCGAGGGCAGGGCAGCGTTCTGCGCACCAAGACCGCACCAAGCCGCACCATGCACGCACCAAGCACCATTTTCTGCCCTGCTGATGAGCGGATAATTTATACACTTTTTGGCATTGTTTTTAGTATGTTTTTGGTAGTATTAGTTGAGTTCTTAGTATATTTTTGTTAGTTTTTAATTAAAATTCACTTTTCTGGACTTTACTATGAGTTTGTGTGTTTTTCTGTGATTTCAGGTATTTTCTGGCTGAAATTGAGGGACCTGAGCAAAAATCTGATCCAGAGACTCAAAAGGACTGCAGATGCTGTTGGATTCTGACCTCCCTGCACTCGAAGTGGATTTTCTGGAGCTACAGAAGCCCAATTGGCGCGCTCTTAACGGCGTTGGAAAGTAGACATCCTGGGCTTTCCAACAATATATAATAGTCCATACTTTGCCCAAGATTTGATGGCCCAAACCGGCGTTCAAAGTCACCTCAAGAAATTCCAGCGTTAAACGCCGGAACTGGCACCTAATTGGGAGTTAAACGCCCAAACTGGCACTAAAGCTGGCGTTTAACTCCAAGGAGAGTCTCTACACGAAATTCCTTCATTGCTCAGCCCAAGCACACACCAAGTGGGCCGGAAGTGGATTTTTATGTCATTTACTACTATGTACTAGTTTCTAGTAGGACCTTTACTATTGTATTAGAGAGCTTTTAAAGAGACTCTTGGTAGCTATCTTTGTTTATGCTATATTAGAGAGGCTGGCCATTCGGCCATGCCTGGACCTTGTTCTTATGTATTTCAACGGTGGAGTTTCTACACACCATAGATTAAGGTGTGGAGCTCTGCTGTTACCTCGAGTATTAATGCAATTACTATTGTCTTCCATTCAATTCGCTTGTTCTTTTACCAAGATATCACTTGTTCTTCAACATGATGAAGGTGATGATTGACGCCCATCACCATTCACCATGAACAAGGTGACTGACAACCATTCTTGTTCTACAAGCATCTGAGGCTTAGTGAATATCTCTTGGATTCCTGATTGCACGATGCATGGTTGATCGCCTGACAACCGAGTGCTCGCCTGACAAACGAGCAGCCATTCCGTGAGATCAGAGTCTTCGTGGTATAGGCAAGAACTGATGGCGGCATTCAAGAGAATCCGGAAGGTCTAACCTTGTCTGTGGTATTCTGAGTAGGATTCAATGACTGAATGACTGTGACGTGCTTCAAACCTGTAACCTACTGGGCGTTAGTGACAGACGCAAAAGAGTGATCTATTCCGGTAGGGGAGGGAACCAAACCGGTGATTGGCAGTACTGTGACAGAGTACGTGCATTAGCTTTCACTGCGCGGATGGGAGGGTAGCTGCTGACAACAGTGAAACCCCTACAGGAGCTTGCCATGGAAAGGAGTAAGAAGGATTGGATGAAGGCAGTAGGAAAGAGAGAGACGGAAGGGAAGGCATCTTCATACACTTGTCTGAAGCTCTTACACCAATGATATACATAAGTATCACTATCTTTCTTTATAGTATTTTTCATCATCATATACATTTGAGTCTGCCTGACTAAGATTTACAAGATGACCATAGCTTGCTTCAATGCTAACAATCTCCGTGGGATCGACCCTTACTCACGTAAGGTATTACTTGGACGACCCAGTGCACTTGCTGGTTAGTTGTGCGAAGTTGTGTAATGCCATGGAATTGAACTACCAAGTTTTTGGAGTTCATGACCAGGGATTATGAGAGTTGTGAAAGTATTATTCACAATTTCGCGCACCAAGTTTTGGCGCCGTTGCCGGGGATTGTTCAAGTTTGAGCAAGCTTTTGGTAACAATGCTGGGATGTTCTAGTTTGGACAACTGACGGTTCATCTTGTTGCTTAGATTAGGTATTTATTTTTTTCGAAATTCTTGAAGATGAATTCTAGAGTTTCATGATGATTTGTTGAAATCTGGCTGGCTGAGAAGCCATGTCTAATTGATTGGACCGAGGTTTCAACTTATCACCCAAGAGCTTGTTGATTTTCATCAATTTTACTTTTGGAGCAGTGATCTGCTAAGACTTGGCTGACCTTTGGTCATGTCTAGTGTTTTGGACCGAAGCTTTCCTGAAAGCTTGGCTGGCTGTGAAGCCATGTCTAATTCCTGGACCGGAGTCTTAACTAGCATTGCACGATTCTGGAATTCATTAAGAATTTTGATGTTTTCACTTAATTTTCGAAAACCACAAAAAAATTTAGAAAATCATAAAAACCAAAAATATTCTTGCCTTAGTCTAGTGTCTCATCTTAAGTTTGGTGTCAAATGCATGTTTTTGTTATATTTTCGAATCATGCATGTACTTCTTTGTTTTGATCTTTAAATTCTATGACTTAAGTGTTTATGTGTCTCATATAGTGTCAGTAGTACACAAATGCTAAGTTTGGTGTCTTGCATGCATTGTTATTTGATTCTGTTGCATTTGATTATTAAAAAATCCAAAATATTTTTAATTTGTGTCTTTTCAAGTCAATAATACAAAGAATTGAAGATTCAAAACATACTGCAGAGGAATATACAGAAAAAGTGAGCATTCAAAAATGCCCAGTGAAGAAGGCAGACTGGCGTTTAAACGCCAGCCAGGGTACCTGGTTGGGCGTTTAACGCCCAAAGAGGTAGCATTTTGGGCGTTAAACGCCAGAATGTATACCATTCTGGGCGTTTAACGCCAGGATGGTGCTAGGGGGAAGATTTTGTTTTCAAATCAATTTTTTTTTTAGTTTTTCAAAATCAAATCTTTTTCAAATCAAATCTTTTCAATCAAATGTTTTCAAAATCAATTTCTTTCCTTTTTCAAAGATACTTACTAACAATTAATGATTTGGTTGAACATTTTTTTTTTTGCCTTTTCTATTAAGGAAGGTTTTATGTTTGAATCATATCTTTTCTTGTTAGGCAAGTCATCAATTTCTTTTTAAATCATATCTTTTCAAATTGTTTTCAAATCAAATCTTTTTTTAAAATGTTTTTCAAATCATATCTTCTCAATTATATCTTTTTAAAACCATAACTTTTCAATCAAATCTTTTTAGTCACATTCTTTTTCAAAATAGTTTTCAATCAAATCTTTTTTAATTTCTACTTTCAAAATCTTTTTCAAAAATCACTTGATTTCTTTTTTCACTTTTAATTTTCGAAAATTATCAATCAAATTTTCAAAATGTTTTCAAAATCTTTTAATTGAATTTTCGAAAATTCTCTTCCCTCCTTCCCACATCCTTCTATTTATGGAGTACCACTCCTTCTAAATGCACAATTCGAACCTTATCTAAGTAAAGTTTTGAATTCTTTTTCTCCTTCTTCTTACTATTTCTCTTTTCCTCTGACACTTCAAGGAATCTCTATACTGTGACATAGAGGATTCCACATTTCCTTTTTCTCTCCTCTTTCATATGAGCAGGAGCAGAGACAAAGGCATTCTTGTTGAAGCTGATCCTGAACCTGAGAGGACCTTGAAGAGAAAGCTAAGAGAAGCTAAAGCACAACTCTCTTTAGAGGACCTGACCGAATTCTTCAAGGAAGAAGAACACATGGCAGCCGAAAACAACAACAATGCCAACAATGCAAGGAAGGTGCTGGGTGACTTCACTGCACCTACTCCTGATTTTTATGGAGAAGCATCTCTATCCTGCATTGGAGCAAACAACTTTGAGCTTAAGCCTCAATTAGTTTCTCTAATGCAACAGAATTGCAAGTTCCATGGATTCCAATGGAAGATCCTCATCAGTTCTTAGCTGAATTCTTGCAAATCTGTGACACAGTCAAGACTAATGGGGTTAACCCTGAGGTCTATAGACTGATGCTATTCCTTTTGCTGTAAGACAGAGCTAGAATATGGTTGGATACTCAACCTAAAGAAAGCCTGGACTCTTGGGAAAAGCTAGTCAATGCCTTCTTGGCAAAGTTCTTTCCACCACAAAGATGGAGTAAGCTTAGAGTGGAAGTCCAAACCTTCAAACAGAAGGATGGAGAATCCCTCTATGAAGCTTGGGAAAGATACAAACAATTAATCAGAAGATGTCCCTCAGACATGCTTTCTGAATGGAGCATCATAGGTATTTCTATGATGGTCTCTCTGAACTATCTAAGATGTCCTTGGATAGCTCTGCTGGAGGATCTCTCATCTGAAGAAGACGCCTGCAGAAGCTCAAGAATTGATTGAAATGGTTGCAAATAACCAATTCATGTACACTTCTGAAAGGAATCCTGTGAACAATGGGACTAGTCAGAAGAAAGGAGTTCTTGAGATTGACACTCTGAACGCCATTTTGGCTCAGAATAAAATATGACTCAACAAGTCAATTTGATTTCTCAAAGTCTGTCTGGAATGCAAAATGCACCCAAACAGTACTAAGGATGCTTCATCTGAGGAAGAAGCTTATGATCCTGAGAACCCTTCCATGGAAGAGGTGAATTACTAGGAGAACCCTATGGAAAACCTATAATTCTTCATGGAGAAATCACCCAAATCTCTCATGGAAGAATCAAGAGAGACCTCAACAAGGTTTCAATAACAATGGTGGAAGAAACAGGTTTAGCAATAGCAAGCCTTTTCATCTTCTCAGCAACAGACAGAGAGTTCTAAGCAGAATACTTCTGACCTAGCAACAATGGTCTCTGATCTAATAAAGACCACCCAAAGTTCATGAATGAAACAAGGTCCCCATCAGAAATTTGGAAGGACAAGTGGGTCAGCTGAGCAAGAAAGTTACTGAACTCCCTAGCACTCTCCCAAGTAATACAGAAGAAAATCCAAAAGGAGAATGCAAAGCCATAGACATGGCCGAATATGGAGAGGAAAGAGAGGAGGAGGACGCCACTGAGGAAGACTCAGTGGGCGTGTACCAATCTCCTCTGAGTTCCTCAATGAGGAACAATGGGAATCTGAGGCTCAAAATGAGACCATAGAGATTCCATTGGACTTACTTCTGCCATTCATGAGCTCTGATGAGTATTCTTCCTCTGAAGAGGATGAGTATGTCACTGAAGAGCAAGTTGCTAAATGCCTTGGAGCAATCATGAAACTGAATGACAAGTTATTGGAAATGAGACTTGGGAAGATGAACCTCCCTTGCTCACCAAAGAACTGGATGACTTGTCTAGGCAGAAACTGCCTCAAAAGAGGCAGGATCCTGGGAAATTTTCTATACCTTGTACCATAGGCACCATGACCTTCAAGAAGGCCTTGTGGACTTAGGGTCAAGTGTAAACCATGCCCTCTCTGTAATGGAGAAATAGGGATCCTTGAGGTGCAAGTGCAAGAATCTCATTAGAGATGGCAGACAATTCAAGAAAACAAGCTCATGGACTGTAGAGAAATGTTTGGTGAAGATTGAAGACCATTACATCCCTACTGATTTCATAGTCCTAGAGACTGGGAAGTGCATGGATGAATCCATCATCCTTGGCAGACCCTTCCTAGCACAGCAAAGGCTGTGATTGATGTTGATAGAGGAGAGTGATCATTCAAGTGAATGAAGAATCCTTGGTGTTTAAGGCCAAAGACATCCCTCTATCATGGAGAGGAAGCATGAAGAGCTTCTCTCAAAACAGAGCCAAGCAGAGCCCCACACAAACTCTAAGTTTGGTGTTGGAGGCCACAACCAAATTCTAAGTTGGTGTTGAACCCCCACATTCAAACTCTAAGTTTGGTGTTGGGAGGTTCCAACATGGTTCTGAGCATTTCTGAGGCTCCATGAGAGACCTCTGTCAAGCTAATGACATAAAGAAGCGCTTGTTGGGAGGCAACCCAATGTTTTATAGTTTACTATTTTCTTTTGTTATTTATCTTTTTTAGGTTGATGATCATAAGAAGTCACAAAAACAATGAAAAAAGCAAAACAGAATGAAAAACAGGAAGAAAAACAGCACACCCTGGAGGAGAAGAAGTGGCGTTCAAACGCCAGTAATGCTAGCTGTTGGGCGTTTAACGCCCAGTCTGGCACCATTCTGGGCGTTTAACGCCAGAAAGGGGCACCAGACTGGCGTTAAACGCCAGTAAAGGGCAACAACCTGGCGTTAAACGCCAGGAATGGGCACCAGCCCGGCGTTTAACGCCAGAAATAGCTCAAAACGTGATTTTGAGCAACATTGGTGCAGGGATGACTTTTCCTTGACACACAGGATCTGTGGACCCCACAGGACCCCACATCACTCTCTCTCTTCCCCATTCACCATCACTCAATACCTCCCC